>NC_139030.1:66976302-68176302 GCF_964662115.1 Mustela nivalis
TTCCTTGGAGAAATGTCTGTTCATGTCTTCTGCCCATCTCTTTGGGTGCTGAGCCTGCTAAGTTCTTTACAGATTTTGGATACTGATCCTTTATCTGATAAGACATTTGCAAATATCTTCTCCCATTCTGTCGGTTGTTTTTTGGTTTTGTCAACTGTTTCCTTTGCTGTGCAAAAGCTCTGTATCCTGATTAAGTCCCAGTAGTTCATTTTTGGCTTTGTTTCCCTTGCCTTTGGAGATATGCTTAACAAGAAGTTGCTGTGGCCAAGGTCACAGAGGTTGCTGCCTGTGTTATCCTCTAGGATTCTGATGGATCCCTGACTCACATTTAGGTCTTTCATCCATTTTGAGTTTATTTTTGTGTATTGTGTAAGAAAATCGTCCAGTTTCATTCTTCTGCATGTGGCTGTCCAGTTTTCTCAATGCCATTTGTTGAAGAGACTGTCTTTTTTCCATTGAATATTTTTCCCTGCTTTGCTCAAGATTAGTTGACCACAAAGTTGAGGGTCCATTTCTGGGTTAAATATTCTATTTTTTTTTTTTTTTGAAAGTGCTTGAAACTATTTACCCATGACGTTTAATTAATTAATTATTTAATTATTTTAAAACCCCACAGCAATCTCAGCACCAGTTTTATTAATGCTCTTTTTTTAAAAAAAATTTTTATTTTTTATAAACATATATTTTTATCCCCAGGGGTACAGGTCTGTGAATCACCAGGTTTACACACTTCACAGCACTCACCAAACCACATGCCCTCCCCAATATCCATAACCCCACCCCCCTTCTCCCAACCGCCCCCCCCAGCAACCCTCAGTACAGCATCCCTTCCTGATCAAAACTCTTCAAAGTGTAGGGCACATACCTCAATATCATCAAAGCCATCTACGAAAAACCCACCGCAAATATCATTCTCAATGGAGAAAAACTGAAAGCTTTTCCACTAAGGTCAGGAACATGGCAGGGATGTCCATTATCACCACTGCTATTCAACATAGTACTAGAAGTCCTACCCTCAGCAATCAGACAACAAAAGGAAATTAAAGGCATCCAAATCGGCAAAGAAGAAGTCAAATTATCACTCTTCGCAGATGATATGATACTATATGTGGGAAAACCAAAAGACTCCACTCCAAAACTGCTAGAACTTGTACAGGAATTCAGTAAAGTGTCAGGATATAAAATCAATGCACAGAAATCAGTTGCATTTCTCTACACCAACACAAGACAGAAGAAAGAGAAATTAAGGAGTCAATCCCATTTATAATTGCACCCCAAACCATAAGATACCTAGGAATAAACCTAACCAAAGAGGCACAGAATCTATACTCAGAAAACTATAAAGTACTCATGAAAGAAATTGAGGAAGACACAGAGAAATGGAAAAATGTTCCATGCTCCTGGATTGGAAGAATAAATATTGTGAAAATGTCTATGCTACCTAAAGCAATCTACACATTTAATGCAATTCCTATCAAAGTACCATCCATCTTTTTCAAGGAAATGGAATGAATAATTCTAAAATTTATATGGAACCAGAAAAGACCTCGAATAGCCAAAGGGATATTGAAAAAGAAAGCCAAAGTTGGTGGCATCACAATTCCGGACTTCAAGCTCTATTACAAAGCTGTCATCATCAAGACAGCATGGTACTGGCACAAAAACAAACACATAGATCAAGGGAACTGAATAGAGAGCCCAGAAATAGATCCTCAACTCTATGGTCAACTAATCTTCGACAAAGCAGGAAAGAATATCCAATGGAAAAAAGACAGCCTCTTCAATAAATGGTGTTGGGAAAATTGGACAGCCACATGCAGAAAAATGAAATTGGACCATTTCCTTACACCACACACGAAAATAGACTCAAAATGAATGAAGGACCTCAATGTGTGAAAGGAATCCATTAAAATCCTTGAGGAGAACACGGGCAGCAACCTCTTCGACCTCAGCCGCAGCAACATCTTCCTAGGAACATCGCCAAAGGCAAGAGAAGCAAGGGCAAAAACGAACTATTGGGATTTCATCAAGATCAAAAGCTTTTGCACAGCAAAGGAACAGTTAAATTTTCTAATTTTTTTAAATGAGAATGTATTTCTTTTATAGACCCAAAGAAAAGAATTTTGTTTTTTAAGAGAGAGAGAAAGAGAGAGTACACATGTGCAAGAGCAGTTGGGGAGGGGCAGAGGGCGAGGGATACAGAGAATCCCAAGCAGGCTCCACACTCAGCACAAAGCCCAACACGGGGCTTGATTTCATGATCTGAGCCTAAATTGAGAGTTGGACTCTTAATGAACTGAGCCATCCAGGTGCCCTGAAAAAGAGCTTTTTTAAGGCAAAGATAAAAATCCTTTTAATATTGAAGTCACCATAGGTTTGTTTCATCCAAATTAATCTTCACTGAGATGTCCTCTAGTATAGACAAAATTGCTATATATTAAAAACTTTATAACTTTAATAGTAGAGTATTTGATTTACTACAGCAAAATGTGTATTTACAAAATAAACATTTTTTTGGCCTTTAGTCCTTAGACTTGTAATTCACAAATAATTTATGGATGTTTGTCAATATCTTTACTGTAATAATATGTCGTTCCCTATAAATTTCACATTCACGATGCAATGGTAGTAAGGGTACAGAAGATCTCTGGATGTGTTTCTTAGAAAACTCACATTAATAACAATACTACAGATCTTCCCTAACCTCCCCTATTTGGTGTTTCCTATATAAGAGCACATCTAATCTGAAAACAAAACTGATCTGCAGAGACCTTGTAATTTATCTTTTTCCATGATTACAATTTCTGATTTAACCAGCAGCAGTTCAAATTGCACTGTGATCCAAATGATCAATAGCCGTGCATGACCCATTAGATGTGCGAATATTAAATTGTTTTTGGATAAGGGCTGTCCAAATGAAAAGCATATAATTACCATCTATTAACATATATTGAAGCCAATAACACAAAAATGCAAAATGTGTAACATACGACCTATCAGAATTCCAGTGACTATGATGTTAAGGTTAGATCTTATATTTTAGATACGGATTAGTGTCAAATTATGATTTATGTCTTCACATATTCATTATTAATAAGATTGACCTTAGGCTACACAATGGATAAATTTGTAAATAAAATATATTTAATTTCAGATTCCATCCTTTTTTGTATGTGTGTGCTTAACATAAAAGTTTTACTACCTATTATAGGAAGTAGCCATAGTTAGTGAGTAAAAGGATAATTAAATTAATTTGATAAGAAAATAATGCCAAATACCTAGTTTACTTTTCATGTTTTCCCTGCAAATAAAAAGCTTATACAGTTGTAGAAGCATAAAATTACATAAAGAGTAGATCTTATAGAAAAATGAGTCTAATATTCTATCCTGTGTCAGAGAGAATAGCAATAGAGTTCTCCAAATATTCCATTGTAACTCCTTCCAATATTTAACAATGCAGTCTTTGGAAATTTTTCTTCATGAAGACCTTAAATACCTAATGTTCTAAGTTAAACCTAGAGAAGTAATATTTTAAGTCATATTTCTCAGTTCTCTCTTGTGGCTTTGTGATTGCATCCAGGATAGTGGTATATAAGATAATGTAATCTACTTCCAGATCTGTCCTTCAAAACATCTAATGGATCCTCGAGGCATTCCATTGCTGTGGTGAGAGCACATGGTCCAAGGCTGTAGCTGTAGGATGCAAGACCCAGCTACACGGACTTTACATGAGCCAAAAATAAATTTTTATTACAGTAACCTCTGAAGTTTCTGGGTGTGCCTATGACTGTATCAGAGCCTGGCCTATTCAGGTTCATTTCAGGTATGAGCATAATGAGAAAATTTTTCCAACAGTCACTCCCATGTCCATCCTCTCCTGACCCAGGCTCTTCTTTTCACTCAACAGTGCTGTAATCAGGGTCAGCATCCTGTCCTCCTGTTCCTTAGATTTCTTTTTCACTCTCCACACTTACAGATTTAGCCCCTAGTCCTTCCTCATTTGTATTTGTATCATTCTGTTTTCTCAGTTTTTTTCTAAATTTTAATTCTCAAACCCATTATCTCTCTTGCTCCAAAAGTTGGTTCGAGCAAGCTGCTCTTTACATGTCTGCGCATCTTTGCATGGAGGGGATAATTCCCTCTTCCCACCATGCTCTGGAGATATGGAAGCCATCTTGTGGGAGATATATGTGTCCGTTTTACCCTGGGTGGGACCAGAGGGGCACAGAAGTCAAGCCTCCTGCTTCAATAGATCTGTCTTGTTGGAAAAAAGAGTATGAAGCTCTCTTTTCTAGTCTTCTTGGGACAGGGCTAAGGCTCTTATCTAAAATCACTGCCTTTGCTTCTTCTATGACTGTTTTATTTGTCAAGGTGTTTCCAACAAAGCCTAGTAACAATACAGGGCAACTGGGGCACCTCATGGCTCAGTAGGTTAGTGTCTGCCTTTGGTTCAGGTCATGATCTCAGGTCCTGGGATCTGAGACCCACATCACATCAGGGATCCCTGTTCAGTGGGGAGTCTGCTTCTCCCTCTGCTCCTTCCTCTGCTCCTCACCCCCACTCCTGCTTCCTCTCTCATTACTTTCTCTCTCTCAAATAAATAAATAAAATCTTTAAAAGAAATATAGGAAAATCTAAATAACTTCTACCTTCTAGTCCCAGTTTTAGTGCTTTAACCTTCTGAGTGAGTGCTTGAAGAGATTTCCCCATTTTCTTTGCATCAGGGCTCCTCTCACTAACCTTTCTCTAAGTGATCATTTGATGAGATTTCCTCTACTTTCTCTGAATTAAGAATACACTTTTTTTCCCCCTATCTTTTTACACAGGAACCATTTCAACGAATTCCTATCTTCAACAAACCTGCCATGTAGAACTAGTCTTTCAAGCAATATGAAGATTAGCCTGACCTTTCTTACATCAATTAATCAATATGGTTACACCACAGATTTACCTTTTAACCTTGGTGTTTCCACAGTGCAATATTAAAGCATGATTTGTGAGACTGCTCCATTTTATATATGGTTAAGGAACAACACTCTGTCTGTGGGCTCTGATAAAGTATCAGAGCATAACACAACACAGGAGGGAAAGGAGGCTTTTATTGTCTTCATCAAAAACAACTCTGTAAATCTAAGATTGGAGCAGCAATACTGGCCGGCTGACTGAAATTAACTGCTGGGCTCTGTTTGCAGATTCACGCTGCTGGAACAGCCATTGTTTGGGAATGCTCTGAAGGATTGAATCATTTGATCTAAATTTCAGATAGGAATATGTCATCTGTTGCCACTGTCAACACCCTCTTCCTCAGTGTTAAAGCTTATCCCCAAGACAAACAAGAAAGGTTTGCTCTACTTATCCTGAACCCCCAATTGCCACTTTCCTTTCTGCCTTAATCTGTTTCATAGATGAAAAATTTAGAGGAGGCAAAAATGTTGACAGATCTCCAAATATTGGTCAAGTTCCTTCACTGAATAAATACTACCATTATGTTCTTTGCGGGGTCTTTATAGAAAGATTTCTCCACCAAACCACGATGTGTTTAGCTGTCTGAATTATAGAATCTATTTTTGAACATGTCACCCAGCTCTAATGCTTTACAAATGAGGAAACTGACCCCCAGAAAATGACAGGTTCAGACCCACGATTCACAGAGACTTAGTGGTAGACTTACCTTAGATACTAGTGCAGTTTCTTTCCCAAATGCCTAGCTAACACATTAGTTCTTAAGGATACATTTAGTTATGTGATGATATCTACAAACTTACCACTTTCTCAGAAGCCAACAAAACTTCACGTTGAGTCTGTACATTTTCTTGGGGTTTACTTGGCAGTGCTCCATTGTCACTGGGTCATCTGGAAGTACCATCCTGAGTCAAAAGAAAATTCAAATTATAGCTCTGCCACTTACTAGTTGTATGACTTCTGTTTTACCACTATCTTAAAAAAATAAAATAGCCACCTCCTGGGGCTGTTTGGGAGACTGAAAAATTAATTCATACAAAGCACTTAAAACAGTATTTGGCACGTAATAAGTACAATACAAACGTTAGCTCTTATTATTTTTCCCCTTTCTTAGATTCTTCAGTGAATCTGGTGCATCACTGAAAATTTATGTTATTTTTTTTCCTTCATAACTCCTAAGTGTTTTATAATTCTTGATTCTTTTACAGTGAACATATTGTACGGTTCCTCAAGTTCATTTTGAACATTCACATTGGCATTTGGTAGAGGTGTCTTTTTTATGAATTAAAAACAAGGACAAATCACCAACATCTGTCATTGCACTCATATTCTGCTTCTTTTTGGGTAATTCACAAACACTTTAGCAACCTTGTTCCCAGGACATGATGCCAGAGGTTGTTGAATGAATTTCACTTTACAGTCAACCTTTACAAGATTCAAAGCACCACAGAATGTAAGATCAAGTTCCCTATGATCAGTACATGAAATGAACTTTATTATGGATTCTGTGATGTTCCAATGGCAATTTAATCATTCATCTTCCTTTTTTTTTTTTTTTAATTTATTTTTTATTTTCAGCATAACAGTATTCATTATTTTTCACCACACCCAGTGCTCCATGCAATTCGTGCCCTTTATAATACCCACCACCTAGTACCCCAAACTCCCACCCCCCATCCCTTCAAAATCCTCAGATTGTTTTTCAGAGTCCATAGTCTCTCATGGTTCACCTCCTCTTCCAATTTCCCCCAACTCCCTTCTCCTCTCTAACTCCCCATGTCCTCCATGCTATTTGTTATGTTCCACAAATAAGTGAAACCATATGATAATTGACTCTCTCTGCTTGACTTATTTCACTCAGCATAATAATCTCTTCCAGTCCTGTCCATGCTGCTACAAAAGTTGGGTATTTGTCCTTTCTTTTTTTTTTTTTTTTTATAAACATATATTTTTATCCCCAGGGGTACAGGTCTATGAATCACCAGGTTTACACACTTCACAGCACTCACCAAAGCACATACCCTCCCCAATGTCCATAATCCCACCCCCTTCTCCCAAACCCCCTCCCCCCAGCAGCCCTCAGTTTGTTTTGTGAGATTAAGAGTCACTTATGGTTTGTCTCCCTCCCAATCCCATCTTGTTTCATTGATTCTTCTCCTACCCACTTAAGCCTCCATGTTGCATCACCACTTCCTCATATCAGGGAGATCATATGATAGTTGTCTTTCTCTGCTTGACTTATTTCGCTAAGCATGATACGCTCTAGTTCCATCCATGTTGTCGCAAATGGCAAGATTTCATTTCTTTTGATGGCTGCATAGTATTCCATTGTGTATATATACCACATCTTCTTGATCCATTCATCTGTGGATGGACATCTAGGTTCTTTCCATAGTTTGGCTATTGTGGACATTGCTGCTATAAACATTCGGGTGCATGTGCCCCTTTGGATCACTACATTTGTATCTTTAGGGTAAATACCCAATAGTGCAATTGCTGGGTCATAGGGCAGTTCTATTTTCAACATTCTGAGGAACCTCCATGCTGTTTTCCAGAGTGGCTGCACCAGCTTGCATTCCCACCAACAGTGTAGGAGGGTTCCCCTTTCTCCACATCCTCGCCAGCATCTGTCATTTCCTGACTTGTTGATTTTAGCCATTCTGACTGGTGTGAGGTGATATCTCATTGTGGTTTTGATTTGTATTTCCCTGATGCCGAGTGATATGGAGCACTTTTTCATGTGTCTGTTGGCCATCTGGATGTCTTCTTTGCAGAAATGTCTGTTCATGTCCTCTGCCCATTTCTTGATTGGATTATTTGTTCTTTGGGTGTTGAGTTTGCTAAGTTCTTTATAGATTCTGGACACTAGTCCTTTATCTGATATGTCGTTTGCAAATATCTTCTCCCATTCTGTCAGTTGTCTTTTGATTTTGTTAACTGTTTCCTTTGCTGTGCAAAAGCTTTTGATCTTGATGAAATCCCAATAGTTCATTTTTTCCCTTGCTTCCCTTGCCTTTTGCGTTGTTCCTAGGAAGATGTTGCTGCGGCAGAGGTCGAAGAGGTTGCTGCCTGTGTTCTCCTCAAGGATTTTGATGGATTCCTTTCGCACATTGTCATCTTCCTTTTAATAACAGAGAAACACCCTTCTCTGGAACCTGGTTTGACCGATCATTAAAATGTGTCTGGTTTAGTCAAGGAACACTCTTAGATAATGTGAAATCCCAAGCTCTAATCACAGATTTGAGTTGACTATTTTGCTTTACTTGCATTTAGCTAAATGAAACTTCTTACTTTAAGGAAGTCTTTTTCAACAGTATGTGCCACTACTTAATAAATAAAGGGCTGTTGATTCAAATATAAATTCATTTTTGATATGGAATTTGAAATTACATGACAGTTTAAATAATACAGAATAAGGGTAAAATTAAATGGAAAATCATGTGAAGCCAAACATAGTTTAGACTTGCTCAGTTTCCAAACTGAGGATGATTGTTTAAGGAATTAGCAGAACCTAAAGACATTATCTTCTTAGTGATGCCTGGTGCCATTATTTTTCAGCAACTAGTGAGATGTGTATGAGTGTTTGTGTATGTGCATGTGTGTGTATAAATGATGCATCACAGACACTGAGGTATAATCATTTTGCAAACTGGTCTAGAGTATATGAAAGACAATACTAAACCAGTCCTTTTCTTTATAGGAAAATATGATATGAATTTTGAATGACATAAAGCAATAACTGTATATTGTTTAGGGATTTTGTTTTTGTTTTGGCTACTCTGGCACTAACCACAGA
This sequence comes from Mustela nivalis, assembly GCF_964662115.1. NCBI lineage: Eukaryota > Metazoa > Chordata > Mammalia > Carnivora > Mustelidae > Mustela > Mustela nivalis. Next base: position 66,985,061 of record NC_139030.1, read on the forward strand.
GGGAGAAAGATTGAATGAGGCTGAAGTCTAAGCCAGACAAAAAAGTTAGTTGCTGCCAAGACTTCACTGCCATAATCTTTTTCTTTCCTCTGTTTTAAGAATCTATCTAGAGGACTGTTTTTCATTCCCAGTTAGGACTAGGTTGACTTAGCAGATGAGTTCTGAAAACAATGAACATGAAGTTTGAAAATAAAATTCAAGGATTTTCTTAATAAGGTTATATACTGTTAATCCATGATTTTCTGCCAAGTAGTGTCTCAAATGCCTCTTTGGAGATTTACTTTATTTCAGAAGAATGGAGAATATAAATATTTAAGTATGTGGAGACATTGTCATTGACCTAAGGGGAAGTTTACATTCTGTTTAGATAGTAGTCTTAGAAATGTTATTATTTTATAGAATGGGTAGACACAGGAATGCAAAGAAAAGCAATAAAGTCACTTTTTTTTGGTCTAATGGAGCTCTCAAAGATTAAAAGGCATGATAACCATTAGTGTAGGAGTGTGGAAACGGACATTTTCATACACTGCTGAAGGGAGTGAAAATTGCTCCTTTCCTTAAGGGAGGGAATTTGGTATTATATATTAAGAAACACAGAAGTGTATAAACACCAGCTCAAATGTTTTACTCCTAAGGAATTATCCTAAGGATGTAATTGGCCAAGCACACAAAGGTATATATGCAAGAGTCTATAGTTCATAAAAGTAAAAAATCAGAAACAATATCTAATAAGGGTTATTTTAATCAGCTACCTATGTAGCTGATAGAAATGATTATGTAGACATACATTAACCAATTTGGAAAGATATTTTTGAGTGATAATTAATTAAAAATAGCATATTATACCCAGGGGTACAGGTCTGTGAATTGCCAGGTTTACACACTTCACACCCCTGGGGATAAAAATATATGCTTATAAAAAATAAAAAATTTTAAAAAATAGCATATTATAAACCAAACTGTGATATAATACTGCTATCAGAGGAAAAAGTAATATACAGAGAGCAATGAATTGAAGATACGAACCAAAATGTTATTTGTGATTGTGTTTGAATATTAAGCATTCAGGAAATTTATATTTATTTCTACTTCCTGTATTTTATAATTATTATCTATTATTTAAGTATACTTTTTTTAAAAAAAAATTAAAAACAGGATATATTTTTGAAGGGAATTGATGGTATTTGGAGATAGAATGACATCATCACATTTACTTCAATTTACTGAAATGAAAATATTATTTCATTCCATTTGTATGCTCTTATTATGAACTTTTTAAAACAAAGGCTTTACCTTGAAGAGAGTGGAACTGCAAGGAGGAGGAAAGGGGGATGGAGAGAAGAGAGAGGGAGGGAATGATTCAATTTAATGTAAGAGGGTTTTGCAGGCTTGGAACTGTCACATCTACATTGAACTCCTGGCTATTACTCTCAGGTTTGTTTAAAATTTTTATGAACCACTTTTATTCCCTTACGTTTCAAGATTTTTATCTGTAAATTGAAAGTCTTAGTATTGGTCACAGGATTGTTAGGAAGATGAAGTAAGAGGCGTAAGTTAAAGTTGCCCTGCTTATAGAAGATATGCAATAAATGCCTGCAGTGGGCTGGTAACATGCAGTAGATGTAGAACTACACACGTTACATGATCACATTTGATTGTCACAATGCATTTCTCATTATCACAATTATCACACAGCATTTTATCTCCATTTTTCAGATGAGGAAATAGATTTGTAGAGAATTTAAGTAACTTGCTCAAAGCCAGAGGACTGGAAAGAGATGGTGGGGACTGCCATGAAACTGCCCAAAATGGATGCTCCATATTAACTCTCTGTTCCTCCAACTCTCCCTCTTTCCCTTCCCTCCAGAAAAGAGAAGAGCAGGTCACTTAAACTCAAATTGTTTCCTGAAAAATGTTGAGCAGTTTAAACTCTTCATAAAACTCATTCCACTCTATAAACTAGCCTTGAAAACATTCAGGTTCAGAGGAAAGATGGCTGAAAGACAACATATGCTACATCCTATACATTCTTACAGAAACTTTCCTTTCTGAAATAAGTATTTTCCTGTATTATTTTTCATTGCAAATTTAATCTTATCCTTATACCTGCATACCTACTCTATTTCTCTGCAAATATTTTCTAACACCACCCAAAAGGATAGCTTTCTGGTTTTTCTTGTGTTGTTTTCTTTTTCAACTCAACCTCTACTATATTACAATAGAATACTTTTTATCTCAAATCCACTTAGAAATAATGATGCTTTGAGGATACAGAAATCTCAACTCCAAAATAACGTGATTTAAAGTAATAGACTTGAAGGGAACCTAAGTGGCTCAGTCAGTTAAGCGTCTGCCTTCAGCTCAGGTCATGATTTCAGGGTCTCCCTCTCCCTCTGCCACTTCCTCTGCCCACCCCAATAAATAAGTAAGATCTTTAAAAAATAAAATAACAGACTTGATTCAGGCTGAAAATATTCTGTATGTAGTGCATCAATTTTTTGTTTCATTATAAATGGTATGTAAATATATATAAGCACAGTTACAATTCAGTGCTTCAAAGGGGTTTTTATACATCAGACAAATGACCAAGAATAATCACAACCAGGATATACCATGAAATATGATGTGATACTACTGTTGTTAGTATATTCAGATGAAAGCCACTGTATATAATTTTTAAGAATTCGTTACATCTACACAGTGCCATCAAACAGTTCTCCCCAGCTACAAAAGTCACCATCACATGAACCACAGAAGTGCGTGTGGTTAGAAAGAAGGTCGATTAAAAACCTTTTAAGACACTATGCATTAGATGTTTCTGATATTTAAGCTTCTGGACAAACACATTCTCTTCTCTTTGTTACTCTACTTACACTCTTCATGCCATCTATAAATCCCTTACAATTTCTGCATGTCAACATTATACTCATCCTCTTTACACATGGCATTTCTTTTTTTTTTAAATTATTTTATTTATTTCACATAGAGAGAGAAATCACAAGTAGGCAGAGAGGCAAGCAGAGCGAGGGGAGAAAGCAGGTTCCCCGCAGAGCAGAGAGCCCGACGCGGGGCTCGATCCCAGGACCCTGGGATCATGACCTGAGCAGAAGGCAGAGGCTTTAACCCACTGAGCCACCCAGGCGCCCCTACACATGGCATTTCTTTCACGGAATACTACTGGTGTCTTATTGCCTCGTGAACCAGATTTCTTCCTCCTCCTCTGCCCTACAGCATAGTAGCCTTTATATCTCTCATGTCATTTGTCATATTCTATTTTCCCTACAGGTCTACCACCCCTAGCTACAAATTTGGGGACTTTAGAAAAGTAGTACCATAGCATCAACTACACAACACATCCAACGGTGAGCAGTGAGGTGCTCAGTAGTTGAAAATGACCACATTAATAACACGATCTTCGTAATTGTACCCTTAGAAGGCTATGTTTTCACCTGATAAAAGGAAGGAATCTATACACAAATAATCAAAGAGAAAAGCTGTCTTTATCCCCCAAATCTCCTGTGTGAAGAAAGAAGGTTTCTTCAGAGAAATTTCAATGTGCTCAGAGGGCTGGTATCTGGAGTCAGTCATTTCTTCCAAACTAATCACTTGAGAAGAGACTGTCTAAGTGGAGAATCAGGGGGCTATGAAATCCCTTAGATCATACAATTTCATACAACAAAATAAACATGAAGCAAAGAGCTCTGTAAGTACCTAGACTAAGTCTTGCAACAACTGACAAATCACTAATAACAGATCTTTTGTTCCTTTTGCAAGCGGTCAAAAATAATGAATAATAGAATGCTATGCCAAGTCATTTAAAAGGAGAAAATGATGCTTGAAAAGGTCCCTGATGAGATTTGGCTTTTTCCTAAGAGACTCTAGATGGCATTCTGCTGCAGCATTTTAAAAACCACTTTCCAAAATTGGGCACCTTCATTACCATGCATTACATTTGCACTCTCCACTTAGGCTGCTTTGAAAAAGAACAGCACCCCAGTTGTGTTTTTTACATTAAATGTGCCTTCTCTCACATTTGATCTCTCCTTTTGTGACAGTCATTTCATTTCATAGCAACTTCATTTCTTTGTCTCTATTTTACTGAATGTGTAGTTTTCAGATTATGCAGAGACCGCCAATTTGGGTGTTGTAGATAGAGAGAACTGAGAGCTGACTACAGGGCCCAGCTTCACTCACCCCTTCAAGCACTCCAAAGTAAATAAATAAGTGCAGGGGCTCTGAATTGGGTCATTTCCACCCAGGGCAAAAGAGACACTGGAAAGGAAAAAGCCTACTGTTTTTTTCTTTACATTCTGGTTCTTCTCTTTTCTTTCTTTCTTTCTTTCTTTCTTTTTCTTTTTTTCAATTGAGTTAGATTATGTTGCAGACAGTAGATTAATTTTGCCAGGACTAAAGAGGTCGTTCTATTAGCCCTTGGATATAATGTGACCACTACACAGGATATCACAGTGCCCAAGAGTCAACTTCAGAGGTCTGGAACAAGACAGGAATTGCTACATAAACACTGTACTCCAAAAAGACATAATTATGACTGAAACATCCAATTTGTTGTAATGTGGGGCTACCTTAGGTTTACAAACTCCTCTATAACAAGTTTTATCTTGGACCACAAAACATCCTAGGACTATTTCATAGGCTCATCTCAAGGTTTCTTCAGAGAAATTTGAAGAATTTGCTTGAAATCTCAAGCAAGATTTCATAGAAGAAAGGGGAAAATACATCCGGAAGTACTGTGTATATTTAAATCCATTCAAATATGTTATATTAACGTATTAAATATAAACATCTGATGTACTACATAATGTACTATAATACTTTATAATCATAATAAATAAATGATATAAATATATTTAGTAACTAATATGGATACAAACAATTGGGGTTGTGCTAGTATGTAAATACCAGAAGTTATTATTTATACCATAACTCATTCTTGAATATGAACTATGGTGGCATTACTCACCTACCTATGTCACCTAGTAACAAAACTCCAACAACATTAAAAAAATCACAAAAAAACCAAACTGGGATTATTAATATATGTGGACAATTCATCTATTTGTGTTAGCTGCTCTGAGGGAGTTGCTATGTCCTATAACATAACACAGCAGTTGATTCATGATTAATCAAGGAAAGTGTAAATTACCCACTTTATATAAACACAACTAAGAAGTCAAAAGAATGTCTAATACAACTTATAACTATTTCTATGAAATTATTAAAGCAAAACACAGCAAGGGGCCAATTTCACCTGGAAAATCCATTAATGTAGAACAGCTCATTCTTCAATGATGTGTCACCATACTTATGTTATTTCACATATTTAAGATAAGTCGGGGGAATTCTGAGAGGCTAAGGGAAATGGTTAGTCTAAGAGATTCCTGAGAAGAAATGAGGTTTCAGGTTTTCAAATTAGGAAAGTAAAATCCTAAGAGTCCCCTTGAGGTAGATGTGAAGAGGGCACTTGGGTGTCATTCACAGAGCCTCTGAACTGCTGGAGTCAACCAGATCTTCTCTCAGGGAGACAGGCACCTGGGAGAGCTGTGATGCATGAGCCCTTCTCCTCTAGTCAGGAACTGGAGGCAGGTGATTCCCCTCATAACCCAAACACAGCTGACTGTTCCTCATCAGTGCCCACAGAGCTCCAGGCATCCATCATCACTACCGTAGAGAACCAAACCAGAGGAATGAGTGGGAAGAAAACGAGAGGCCCTGAGACGATGTCCTACTTTCTCCACTAGTTACTGCAGGAAAGGCAATTCCATAGTGAATTCACTAATTCATCAAGGTGTTAGAAAATGGATCTCATACTAATCCCAAGTTGGAAGGAGAAAAAGATAGGAATTAACAAATATCTATCAAGTGTAAAGTGCATACTATAATAACATTTACAATAATGATTTTGACTGTTCCCAGATACTTTACATGGTTCTTTAAACCCATCATCTAATTTAAACTTTAAAATAACCCTACAAGGTGGGTATTATTGCATTTACTTTACATATAAGAAAACTGAAACTTCAAAGGTTAAGAATTCTTGCTCAAGATCACAAAGTTAGAAATCCGGAAAACTGGGATTCAAACTAGTTCTATCTGATGGCAATAAACAGTAATGGTGAGATTACTCATAAATGTATAAAGGGTAAGGTGGAGATGTGAGTCTCTGGTTTTGGGGTTTCTGTGTTGCTCTCTTTCTTCAATACTTCAGCCAGTATACTACCTCTGCTTTCTACATCACATGCCCAGGAGTCTGAGAATTTTAGAATGAGAAGGACTCCTTTGAGTTTTGACCCTTTGAGGGGATCAGAGGCCCCACTGAGAATCAAATGAGTACTATGGTCCTTTGCCCCAGAAAAAATAAGTACATCAAACCTTGTTACTCACTGTAGTTGTGTTCTATATAGTCCCCAATGAAACTGAACTAGTGAATACTGAACCATTATGCCTAGGGGGAATACAAGGTAGGTTCCCTTGAATCTCCCTAGACACAACATTTTCAACAACCAATCAATACATAGCTTCGTTTTATGTATGTTTGCGTTTAAGGAAACCACATTTAAATACATGTAGTTGGTTCGTTAACATTGAACCTACAACCAAAATGACACTTGTCTAACTAACACATATATTTTCTCTGTAAGGTGCATCACAGCCTTCTTATGCTTAGGACTAGACAACACTTTAGCACTATGCTTGGTGGGCATTTCAAACAGCACAATCACCAATAAAAAACACACAAAAAAATGTGAAAAATGTGGCACCATACTGACTGTGCCCCTGTTTACAGTATGAGAGTTCAAACAAGACAGCAGAGCATCACCTAGATGGACCTCAGATGGGCTTCTGTGTTGGGCAACTGAGAATTTTTCACTGCTTTCCGCATGTCTGTGACTGACTACAGAAGCACTGCAAATACCGATTTGGGGCTTACAAAAACTTTTACTAAGTAGGCAAATTCGCCCATACAGAACCCATGGAAGGTAAGCACTGAACGTGTGCATGTAAGGTTTCCATTAAGTCCATAAGCTATACAGACTGTACCAGATCCACCCATCATCCCTTACAGTACCTGTTACAGATCAACTCACTTTGCACATAGGTTCCTGAATATTGGGAGAACACTGGAGCATAAAAAAGAACTATAGTTTTAAATAATAAAGAAAGTGCTAACAAGATTCCTAAAACAAATGACCCATACGTATTAGTAAAACTAATTCCTTTTAATTAAACAAATACATTAAACTTCACCATCATTTGAAAGTTCAGGGAATATATGAGGTTTGCTAGCTACTACATTAACTCTTTAAAATCAACAGTGTTACCTTCAGTTAATTTCTGTTCTATGCTTTAAAAGATACTTGTGTGCTTAAAATAATCTTACTTAGAGACACTGAGCTAGATTCTGATTAATTGTTAATTTTGGTTATAGGAGAAAGCAGAAATAACTGAATGGCTTTAATTGTGGTCTCCCAAACAATGCATTATTATACCAGTCAGCTGCACTCTCAACTAGAACAAGTTTGCCATTGTAAGTTCTAGAAACCTGCTCATGAACACATACTGACAAAAGACAATGTAGAATGCGAAGATGAAATCACTCACCTAAGGGGTCTTTAATCTCAGCAGATATAGGCAAAAAGTAAAAGTAAGTGCAGACCTGGGCAAAAAGGAAAAATGAAAACAAAAACAAAAACAGAACAGAAAACAAACCCCAAAACAATAATTTCTCAAGGGCCACATTTTTTTCCCTTTATTTATTTATTTTTTTCTTTCTGGCCCATTCCTCAGGCCAAGTCGTCAAGCGTTCAAATTCAAATGCATGCATGTCCATACGTGCACACACACGTATGCACACACACACACACACACACACACACAATCATACAGCACTGGGGAGCTCTCTGTCACAAATTTTACCTTCTGAAATCTCACCTATCATTGAGTCTTAGCTGCCTCTACAAAGTCTCTTTTATGACTTAGCAATGCATAATTTCTCCCTACTCTGTCCATTTTAATCTCTACATAATTGACCTCACTGTAAATATTTTTGGCTTGCCTCAAACTCAATGCAAAATGGCAAAACCAAGGAGGACAAGGAAAAAGCCTCATATATCCTGATATGTCAGAGGCCCAATATATCTCACTGCTGTATCTTAACTCTTAGCATAATGCCAATCATGAACAAAGTAGTCAATAAAGATCTTTTAGATGAATGGATGAGCAAATGAACAAGAATGTATCAACTGCATAGTTCAATTATGCAGAAGACATCAACATGGCCAATTATACAGACCAAAAGTTCCAGCCTGGTATAATATGGCTGCAGAACATTTACAGCATCCTACACCTTATGTTTATAATCAAATTTCAATTGATATGAACCTGAATTCACTCACTCAACAAATATTGAATCAATATTTACTGAATACCTGATCTGGGCAAGGCTCTGTGCTAAGAATCAGAATATAGCAGTAAACAGAACAGGTATCAGGGCCCTTCTTAAAATGTAGATATGAACATGAAAATAGGCTTCATTCAATGAATGGTAATGAATTCAAAGCCATGTTCTTTGGACTCTTCAATAAACATTTTGATAAAAGAACTAGAAAATAAGTATCATGAAATAGAGTTATTTCACACTGGCTTTCTCACAATTCTTATCTGTAAGACACTGTGTAATATAGTACATGCCGGAAGGGAAGTGAGAACACTCCACCTGAGAAGTCTTCTGTGCCATTCTTTCAGCCTGAGCACTGTTTATCTTGAAAACTTACTGCACCTGGCCTTGCTCCAAGGCAAGCAATCCAATGATTCATTGAGATTTCACTCTTTGGGGATCAGTTTTAAGCAGCAATGGCAAACAGGCTATCCCAATAAAAACATGTCTTAAGGAAAGAAAATTCCATATATTTCTCTTAATAGACAGAAGTCTCATAAATTTTGGAGTTAAGAAATTCCTCTATTCAAGTGGCACTGTCCACATTTCTTATAAACATGGTGTCTGAGATGGAAAATGCAGACCTGCTCTTTAAAACTAAGAAATTATCCACATCTACACTTAGATTTATGTTTAAAATATAATTTTGGAGTGAACACAGAAAAAGAACATTAATATTCCCATATTGAAGGAGACTGAGATAAATCAGAACAAATGATGATTCTAGTTTTACTAGTCTTCACTGAGAATTTTCACAGTCCTTCTCTGTCCTTATATCCTTCCCATGCAAACTGAATTAATTTCGTAAAGTATTTGGTAAGACCCAAATGAGGGGGCTGCCATAATCCAGTCTTCAAAATATTAACAAACTAAATAGATTTAAATCTCTCTATAGCAAGATAAAACATATAAAATACAAGACATAGACCTTCTTATAGTAAAGAAAAATTATTCTGTATTATAAATCACTCTAAATAAAAATACCAGTCTAAACAATTGTTTTATAGCAAAATGTTACCCCAACTTCTCTAAAAAACAAACAAACAAACAAACAAAATAAACAAAGTCCTCTTAGATAAGGGACAGTATATAGCAACATTTTTTTAAAGTTTGATTCCCTTTTGTGAATAAAAATATACTTTTCCTCAACTGATAGAATTATATTTTAAGATTAAATTCTGTGGCATCCTTTATATTCTAAAACTGAGTAAAAACATATATAAAATACAAATGTGTTGATTACTTATGTATTGTATATAAAATATAATCTATTTATATATTAAAGATTGATACTTTCATTTAATCACTTGAGTCTGTGAATTACAAATGTATTTAGTTCAGAGAGTTATTTAGGGATAAATGTCAGTCTATTTTTTTTTAATATAATTTTTTATTTTTTATAAACATATATTTTTATCCCCAGGGGTACAGGTCTGTGAATCACCAGGTTTACACACTTCACAGCACTCACCAAAACACATACCCTCCCCAATGTCCTAAATGTCAGTCTATTTTCATTCATTTTGATAATGCATATTCTGCTTATACTGATAGTATGTATAATGTCATAACTACATATATGTTACATACTTAAAGAAAATATTAGGAAAGATCATGTTATTTGACTAAGAGAAGAGAAAGGTATAAGTATCACTGATCAACTTTCAAGAACTCAAAGTATTACTACAAAATATTACTACAAAACCATGATTCCCATGCTTAAGTATAAAACATCCAACTTATCTCAAGCACTGTTCCAATACTCCCAGATCTTACTAAGATTAATGCATTTAACTTAAAGAAAAATTAAAAACCATATGACACTTAATGCTTTTGACAGAAAGTAAGAAAAAAGGAATAGAACAATATCTACTAAATGAATATAGGGGCACCTGGGTGTCTCAGTCATTAAGTATCTGCCTTTGGCTCAGATCATGATCCTAGGGTTCTGGGATCAAGCACCACATCAGGCTCCCTCCTCAGTAGGAAGCCTGTTCTCCCTCTCCCACTCTCCCAGCTTCTGTTCCCTCTCCTGCTGTGTCTCTCTCTGTCAAAAAAAATAAATAAAATCTTAAAAAAAAAAAAAAACTTAAAAAGTATCTACTAAATGAATGTAGATGTTAAAACGGTAAAAGGCAGCAGAGTGCCTTAGTGGATCAGTCTGTTAAACATCTGCCTTCGGCTCAGATCATGAGCCCCAGGTCCTGGGATCAAGTCCTGAATCAGGCTCCCCACTCAGCAGGAACCTGCATCTCCCCTCCCTCTGCCTCCTGCTCCCTTTGCTTGTTCATTCTCTCTCTCTCTCTCTCTGTCAAATAAATAAATAAAATCTGTATAAAAAAAAAAAAAGTGGTCAAAAGAAAGTCAACAATCTCAAACAAACTTGGGCCAGCTATCATCCATTTCTATAGAGGACAGAACCAGAAATAGGCCAAATGAAATGGAAGTTGTTTATGAAGATTTTCCTGTTTGTGAGATTTACTAAACTCCCTAGCACTGGAGTGAGAAAAGAAGGGCTTTCTAGAGGAAATTCAAAATTAGGTAACATCTCACTGGTATGAAATAAGATATGTGACTCTGCTTGAAGGACAAGAAATTGATAAGATATTTATTCAGGTTTCCTTTTAATTCTGAAAGTGTATAACAACACAGTCTTTAAGATTGCACAGAATGGCTGGTCATTCAGCTCTTTCAAGAATGGATATACATAGAAAGGTGGAAACAAATGCATTCAATTCCAGCTCTAAGATCTCCTTAATATTACTGTGCAAATTGTTTGCTTAGGTTTTTCAGGTACTATCTTTTCTACCATTTCATTTATATGAAAAAAAGAGAAACCTGCTATCCAGATCTGAGGATTTACTTTCAATACTACATGGCCCAGTTGTGGAACATTTAAGATAATTTATTACTTTGTATAGGTAATGTATGTATGCTCAAAGATTATAAGTCCTTTTGAAAAGTCACGTTTAATACGGTGGGATTTTCTCTTTTATTTTTGCCCCCATCTCTACTGTTATGGCAGCTGATCCGCTAATGATGCTCACTGTTACCACTTTTTATTGAACTGATCATACTTTAAAGATGGAGCATATGAAAGGTTACTGCTCACTATCTAATGTTTGTTCATTGTGATTATTATTGTTTTTAAATTTTAATTCCAGTGTAGTTAACCTATGGTGTTATACTAGTTTCAGGTGTACAATATAGTAATTACCAATTCTATACATTACTCAGTGCTTATCATGAAAAGTGTACTCTTTAAGCCCCATCCCCTATATCACCCATCCCCCCATCCACCTCCCCGCTAATGTTTGTTTTTAATAACATTCAATGTTTCATGCCTCTTCTATAAAACTTGCTCCATTTTTCATCAAACAATTATTTTGATAAAATATAGAAAACTGTCCCAATGATTCATGTTACTCATTACATTTATAAATTATTCAACAGAGAAATAACAAAAACTCTATGAAGTATAATCTAAATTGAACTAAACACATCAAATTTAATGAATAGTTCATCCTTGATTTTTATTGTATTTATTCAATTGCTGCTTAATTAGAAAAATGCCATTATTCAGACTACAGATCCTTATCACCGTAAAATCCATGATACCCACTATAAAACTATTATTAACTTTAGACCCAATGATTACTTTCCTCAGGCCAACAATAATGAAGACTAAATTAATAATTCAATAGATTGAAAGTTGAGTTGCCCAAGATACAAACTTCAATGGGGGTACCAATGGGGGTACCAATAAATATGCAAAATTTTCAACATTCATTTAAATTTTTTCAAAACCACTTATTTTACCTCAGTGGTTATTTGAAGGTAGATGACAGAAATTCAATTTAGTCAGATATAAGTTCCAAAGAGAAGAAAATGCATTAGCTCTGATTTCCACCTCTGCCTGGGACTATAGAGAGAACCCATAAGAACTTCAGGGAATAGAGCCACGGAAATGAAGAGCATCAAAATAAATTAAGTTCACTTTTATACCATTTGATTCATTAGCTCAGTCATATCGACATAACTTCTGCCCATTAAAATTAATTTTGTCCAGTTTGCCCCATAACTTTTTTTTTTTTAAATAAGACTTTATTATGTATTTGACAGACAGAGATCACAAGCAGGCAGAGAGGTAGGCAGAGAGAGAGGAGGAAGCAGGCTCCCTGCTGAGATCATGACCTGGGCCGAAGGCAGAGGCTCAACCCACTGAGCCACCCAGGTGCCCCTGCCCCATAACTTTTTGATGCTAGCAAGACTGTAAAGTGTATCACAATGATATTTCTCTAAGAGTAGGCCACAATCCTTACATTTATACACTTACTCATATGATTATAATTTAAGCCTAACAGAATTATTAAGCTTTTCTTTCTTGAATTTCAGCAAATATGATACAGAACCACAAGAAACTGGGAAACTGGCATGGAATATACCAAGTGAATTACAAGTCCTCTATGGAGAAGTCAAGTATATTCAGATCCATGTTTGGGGGGATCTTTATAATGAATACAGCAGGGCAGGTTCCTCTGATTCTTAAGTATATTGTTCAACTATAACACAGTTTGCAGCACACCAGATAGAACCTAAAATTTTTAGCCTCATACAATTTAACTAAGGTCAACTAAAAGCACTTTTAAGCTATTATTACCTCCAAGTCCAAAATAGAGGTAAAAAATCAAACCAAGATTTATCCAACCACAGTCCAGCTAACACACAAACAACCTATAATGCTATATGTAAGAATCTACCGAAGGAAAGCTCTCCTCCTCTAAAAGGCTTGAGTGTCACTGACTGGAGGGGGAAAAAAAAAAGCATAATTTCATTATTTCCATTGTTTAGCTTTTGTTTGTTTTTCTTCTGTCATGGAGGCAGCAAAAACAAATTATTTGGGGGAGCCAGTTTGGCTTCCATAGCAGCTGCACCAGTCAGACACATCACAGCACAAGATGAGATTGCCAAATGCTCATTGTTTAAATATGGCCCAATTTACTGGGGTCCAAGTTATAATTAGGTTTCTTCTTTGAATTTTAAAAGGAAAAAAGTGAAGACACAAACTCCTAATACATATAATTAAGACTAGCAGCCTTAACCTAACAGGTTTTTAGAGACACTCTTACTGTCACTTAAATACAGGTTTCCTGCTGAGAGCATAATTACAGTTTTTGTTGCACTTCATACTGTCTACCTCCTAGAGAGCTAACACTGTTTGTTATTAAAAGAAGACCTTGTCATATCGTGCTCACCTTTGCATATAATGTCTCTCATTGTTACTGCTTACCTTTTATCTCCTCTTCTGGTGTGAAGGGGGGGCAGGAGGGCTAATGAACTACAGAGACTACAGAGACTTGGTAAATTTTAACAAGTTGGAGTTAATGGGGTATTTTCCCCCTCTTCTTCCACCAAAAGGCAGCCTGTCTTCTCAATTTGACACACTTGCATTCTGAATCCATAGCTGCTTTTCTTTATTATGCCTATAAACCAGGCTAGAATGAAAAGCAAACCCACAGAGTCCTAACTACCTAAGCTAGAAGGGTAGGAAATTCCATTTTGAATTAAATAGCACAGTTTTCATCCATTAAACCTTTAGACTACATTTATATTTAACACCAAGGTGGTAGCCAAATCTTTTCTACTGTTCGACAGCAAGCGCTTTGAGCAAGTCTTGGATAGCAAAGTACATTCGGTTTCCAAAGAGATTCTCTAAAAACATTGTGCTTTTTTTTAAAACATGACCTATAGGAGACGTTTACTGGTGCTTTGATAACTACATATTTCCAGACATTCAAATATAATGACAGCAAAAGGTTTCTTTTTCCACATATTTACCATTCTTAGTATTAAATTCACTACGCAGTTTTTGCAGTTTTTAAAGCTGCTTTGCATGTCTCAGCAGGCTGTGACATCTCATTATGTGTTGTAACCTGCTCTGACAAGTCTGCATCAAAAAAGACTCCTTTGTAAGGTGGGATATTTTTCACTATCATTTTTTAATCCATTAAAGCTATAATCTATCAGAGAATGGAACATAGAGTCGTTCACAAAACTCTAAAACTTAAGAAAAAAATCACAAGAATTTTAGATCAGACAGAATTTGTTGATATCACTTTTTCTAAGGCACATTCAGCTATAATTATTTTCTTGAAAAAAAATGATGATCTAATGCTGATGATATGTCATTAAATTTGAGGGCTTTTTTTTTTTTAAATATTCAGAAGCAGGAACTTGACCTTGCTGCTTTTCAGCCAGCTATGTTTCCTCTCTATATGCCAGAAAAGTAAATGACAACATTTCAATGTATAAAATAATTTAGTGGAATGGTAATATAAATTACGAAAGATCTATAGAATGGAAAATTCAAACAGTAGTTGAAGGGAAGTACATTATGTATACTGATTAAAAAGAGTTCCAAGATATACTAATAAGTAAAAAAGCAAATTGCATAATAGCATATGTTGTACAATTTTTAAAATACTCAAAGCCATACTATTTAAACAAGCCCAGTTATGCATATTGATACTTATGTAAAAGCAGTTCTGGAAGGATATACAGCATGTTAATAACACTGGTTACCTCTGGTAGGGGGAGTGAGAAGGAGGCTGTATTAGTTTCCTATTGCCACTGTAATAAATTACCACAAACTTAATGGCTTTAAAAGAAAACCATGAATTTATACCCTACAGTTCTAGAGGTCAGAAGTCTGAAACCAATCTCATTGGACTTAAAGTCAAGGTTTTATCAGGGTTAGTTCCTTCTGGAGTCTCTGAGGGGAGAATCTATTTCCTTGCCTTTAGCTTGTAGAGGCTACCTGCATTCCTTGGCTCACAGCCCCTTCCTTGAATCAGTTCAACCTCTTGCTTCTTCCATCACATCTACTCCTGACTTTGATCCTCCTGCCTCCCTTCCGTAAGGACCCTTATCATTACCTTGGGCCTACCTGAGTAATCCAAGATTATTGCTCCAACTCAAGAACTTCAATCAAGTTCCTTTTCCTGTGAAAGTGACTATCCACAGGACCCAGGAATTAGGAAGGGACATCTCTGGGGAGGCCATTAATCAACCTACTGTAGAGGCCACAAGGACCAGGGAGGAGTTCAGCTTTTTTGTATAAGGTTCAGATTATACAATTAGAATGTATTTATATATTAATCACATAATTTACATAATTTAAAATAAAAGCAAGAAAGATCATTTCATTTCTCACTTTTAAAAATGTTTGAGGTAGTTAGAAGAAAAAAGTCAAACTTCCTCTAGATATTTAGTTGTTCTTTTTCTATTTTTTCTTGCCCCTCCACATTCTCTACTCTTTCCCCTTCTACATTCTTTCCCTGGTTCTGTGCCTACATTTCAAGAGTCCATACCCATATTATAAGCTTTATGATCATAGTTCATAATCTCCCCTAAAAATATTACCCAACCTGAATCATGGCACAATTGGGCCAAGTATAACTACACACAAGATAAATATTATGTCTTAACACATTAAATAAATGTTAATTGATCCCTAGTATATGGAAGGAAATAGGCAAAGAACTAGGGATCTTGATATTAAAACCCCCACCTCTTGGAAAGTTCATTATCTAGTGAAGAAGAGAGATATGAAAACAAATAATCGCAATATCACGTAAGATGGCATGATAGAAATATGCACAATTGGCTATGGGGACTTAACAGAAAAATTAGTTCTACTTGAAATGCCAGGTGATGATTAGGGAGGAGGTGGTTAGAAAAAAATCACAGAGGAAGGCCTACCTGACCTGGGCCCCTCTGAATGTTACCACATTTTCTATCCTGTCTCATGGCCTGGGCCATTAGACCTGAGCTCTGTGAAAGAGTCATTCATCCCCATAATCCTAGTTAACATGGCATGTCTGCTGATATTCAATTCACCTGCCTTCCATAGCCTCTCTACTCAAGGTCACATAGGAATTTCTGGTTCTCACACAAACAATACACAGAAACTTGGTGTCTTAATGCTTAACCTCACCAGTCCTTCTGTTTATCCATGCTGTCCCCCTGGGTTTCCTGTATGATAAAGGAACCTCGCAGGGAACTGAATCCTACATTCCTAATCAAGGAGGCAAAGGCCCCTTCTGTCCTTAGGTTTCCTCCTAGTTATTGGATGGTTCTAATTGTGGAGAAAAAAAATAAGAATTATGACAATCTGCCTTTTTCTGTTCTTTCTGTCTCACTCTTTCTCCCTCTCTGTCTTCTTTATTAAGCAATGAACATTTTGGCCAAGCTTTAATAGGATTTAATCTTCTTGGCTTTGAGAGAAACCATATCATGAGTCTTCCTGACTTGGTTCTTAATATGCTAAAATTTTAAAGAACTTCTAAGGCTGGCTTTAAGCTTACTGCTTTCCTAAACACATCAAGTGCCCTGTTTGTGGTGTTAAACTTCCTGTATCTTTCTCAGGCAGAAGGCTGTAAGGCAACATGATTTACTGAAGGATGGATAGACTCATGCAGCCCTCATTCCAACTACCTTGTAACAACATTAGGTGTTGAAAAACTAAAATCTACATTTCCCAGACTTCCTTTGTAGCTGGAGCTCTGGGTAAGATCTAGATTCTGTCCAGCTAATGCGCTGATACACAACTTCATTTTATACTGAGCAATCTGGGGAGAGAGGTCAAGGAATCATAGCAAAGAAAGCATGTTCTGGAGATGGCAGTCATTGAAGTAGCTCTCTTATTTGGTAACTTCTTGATGGTAAATTATCAGAAGTGGTAAGGCTCTGGGGCAGGCAGACGGGCTGTACGGCTTCCGAATCAAACAGGAGCAGCAGTTCCCTGAGCAGCCAGAGGCTTTAAGAAATCATTCCTGGAAGCTGAGTCACCCTTCCCAAGAATTCCCTAAACTATAGTCACACTTAAATCACTTATGCTTAAATTTGGCAGACTAGATTCCATTTTCTGCAACTAAGAATCCTGACCAGTACATGTGTATGAATAAAGGGGTGGGGTCAAATGCTTCAATTTAATATGGAAAAATATTGGCTCCAATCATGTCTATTGGAGAGACTAATCTGAGTCCAACGGGTACTGGGTAATGCTGCTCCAATTCTGGGTAAGGTTAACAGTAGAAGATCACTCTTGAAGCACAGCAGAAAGTCTTTTCTCTGGCTTTTTCTTCTACCTGCCTCTATGCAAGTTTTTTAGACTTTGCACTTACAGTTTCCATGCATAGCCTCTTATCACCATTAGCCTGTTTTCCAATTTTTTGCTTTTTGTTTTTATTTTTTTCTGGAGGAGGGAGAGAAGGGAAAGAGTAAGTCTAAAGGAACGGTTCTTGAGATCTTTATTAGGAGAGAGAGGTAGAAAGCCCTTCAGTGCTCTCCAACCTAGCCATTATCAGAGTTCTGAATAAAACTGACATTTTGTTTCCTTGTGACTCTTCTCTATGACTTAGAACTTTATGGGATGGAGGGCTGAAGTAACTGGTATTCACATTCAAAGCTGGAACTCACTTGAGAGAGCATTGATTTCAATGCTGCATTTTGTGGAAGATACTGATGTCTACGATTATAGAACCAATATGTAGAGAAGCCCACACCAAAACTCAGATTTGCAAACACTGAGCCCACTGTTATTCACCATACCAGCTAAAGAATTGTGTGAGTGAATTTAAGAGACTAGCTCTAGCCAGTGGATTGAACTCTCTGGTTTTCCATCCAGCCCACTTTACTCTCCTATATATCCCGCCTAACTCCTGTAAGTACTTGGGTTTCTGAGTCTTGATTTAAAAGATTTCTATGTAAATTATTCAATGAAAAAACCTTTGACAAGGCAAATAATTTATTCTATATATTTAAATTCTGTAGTGATATTCCTAAAAGCAGGAACCCACCTAGGAAGTCTTAGAACAATACAGGAAGGGTCTAAAGATATTTTTTTATATATCTTGGATCTTTAGCTATCCCCGCTTATAGTTAAAAAATGTACTATTGGTTCTTAAGGATAGACCATAACAAGAACTCTCTAGAGCTGAGAAGTATTTCCTATTGAACAAGGAAGGTAATGCCCCCAACTGGCAGAACGTGCCTTGTCGTCCATCTGGAATAGCAACACCAGCTTTGTCATCCCCAAAGGTACCATTCTGACACATCTCATTAATTTTTACAGGGTCTTGACCCATAAGAATAAATGGTCTATGCTTCAATGTCTAAGTATTTACATAAAGAGAATAGAGTTTAACTTAAGTGCTATATATGTAATCTTGGAACCAAGAAAAAATATAAATGCTGAAAAGATATAAATTACTTGAGGTGGTTATTTATTAAGCTTCTAAGCAAATATTTTGTCACAAAAGACACTCCAAATCTATTTGGAAGAAAAGTATACAAGAATACCAAGCACTGCTGTTAGTTTCTTACGCAGCGTCATTGATTCCAGCCCCTTTGTGCCAGTGTATTCCTGGTTTAGTTTAACTATACCCATCTATGGATGGGAAACTCAAAAACAAAGTGATTAAGTAATTCAAATCCTCTCCCCTTTGAGAACATTAAATCCTAAAAAATTCCAAAAGTCAGAATACTATAAAGTTGGTTCTGTGGCCATAATTGAATAACTGCTCATGAGGGAAATATATAGCCAAACCACAATGTGACTCATACTAAAAAGACACCAAAATCAAATAATAAAATGCAGATATATCCATAAACCAGATAGTAGCTGCAAAGTATTAACCATGATTTCCAAATAATCTTTTTAAAGAACTGTAACAATTAAGCAAATCAATTTCCACCTCAGTACCTTATGCCTTCCAAAATTTCACTTTTGGAAGTGAGTCAAGAAAAAAATGAAATAATAAAAGCTAACATTTATTGAGTTTTTGCTAAATGCTAAGTGCTTTACCTGAGTTATCTCACTTTATCCTCATAAGAGCTATTATCATACATAATGCTGATGAGAGCAAAAAAGGTTTGGGATATTTAAGTGAGCTACCTATGTTCACTCTAACAGTAAGCTGTGGACCCCATCTATGTTCTCCAGAGCCCACACTCAGAATCACTATCCTTGACTGCCACCCTTGCAAGCAGCTTCATTCTATAGTATTCTTCCAGAACAATAGCTGTTGTAAGGAGCATTCTAGTTTGGGGATTTTAAGATTTATCAAAAGAGACTAAATGAAGCCTGAATGTTTTTGTACTAATAAATTCCCACTGGGTATGCAAAATTTTTGCTGTTTGTCTTCACTAAAAAAGGAACATTAAAAAAAGGCCTACAGGAGTGGACAGTCTTGGAAAAGAGCTTACAGGAAGCCTGAGCCACTCCTCATATACCCAATATATTATTTAGGACCCTCCAGGAAAACAGAGTGGGAAGAAGAAAGCAGGAATTTTTTTTCTCCTAAATTTTTACTTAAGGTATCCATTTCTACATTTTATTTGAAAATAATGGGCTAATATACATCAGAAAACATTAGTGAGACATTTCATCTTATGAATGAAGTGACCTAAGACAAGCTGCACAGTGTAGGAAACTGGTCTGACTGGAAAATAACTGGAAGATTGACTATAATTAGCTCAGAATCCTTTCCTGACATCTTGTTGATTCTTCATACACAGAGTCCCACCATAAAAAGTATAAATCAAAGTTAAAATAAGGTTTTCGTTCAATTCTGTCTCAAACAAATAACTAGCTCACATAATTAGTCTGTTAAGAGTATTATGTGTCCACTGTAACAAGGAGCATAGTGATATATCAGAAAGATAACTCTGACTACAGAGTTAAATCTGAGTTCAAATTCCAACACTACTCCTGGATAAATTAAGTAATAAACTCTCTGGGTCTTGGCTTATGTACCTATAAAATGGTAAGAACACAGATTTGTGAAAGATTAAGTGGAAAAATGTATATAAAGGATTCTAGTCCTAAATACATACTAGATTCCTCTGTAAATAGAAGCTCATATTATTCAGTGGTATTAGGTATATAGCAGTATACCCACAGTGTGCGGGTTAATAAATGAGTAAGACATGGTGCCTGCCCTTAGAGAGCTTACAATCTAGATTAGGAAACAAAGCTAGTAGATATAAGAATATAACTATTGATAAGCACAGTTTGGAGGAAGAAGTTGATTGTTGTGGGGTAGAATAGTTGAGAAGTTTTATGGTGGACACAGTTGTTGACTGGACCTAAAAGGCTGAGGAAGATCAAAGCTGTGACAACTCAATTATCCACTCCCATTTTTTAAAAGATTTTATTTAGTCATTTGTTGGTGGGGGCAGACAGGGTGGGAGAGGACAGAGGGAGAGGCAGACTCCCTGCTGAGCAGGGAGCCTGACATGGGGCTCTATCCCAGCACCACGGTTATCATGACCTGAGCTGCTTAAGTGACTGAACCACCCAGGCACCCCTACCAATTAACAGGCAGCTGCTTAACTGACTGAACCCCCCAGGCACCCCTACCAATTTCATTTTTAAACAAACTTTAAGAGGCAATGGTGACTTCCATCTTCAAAACAAAAGACTCAGTCAATAAAGGAACAATGCTTGATACAATGGAATTCTACATATGAGGTGCTTTAAGCTTCCACTATTCAAAGTGTGATTCACAGACCAATTGCATTTAGAGTTTGTTGGATTCGCAGATTCTTGGTTCAGACCCTAGACCTACTAATCTGTATTTTTATCAAGATCCTGGGGTGATTTCTGTGTACATTAAAGTTTAAGCAACACAGCTATAAATCACCAAAAAAGCTCCAAAGCAATGTTTTTTATGTTTTATATTTTAAAAAACACCAGGGTTTTAATTTACTTTAGAGATGATAAGTCCGATCCTGGGCTATTCTCCTTTATAAGATAGAGAGGATGATACCTGCTCCTCAAGACTATTAGGTGCGGGAGGGGTGCTTGGGTGGCCCAACTGGTTAAGTGTCTGACTCTTGGTTTCAGCTCAGGTCAGGATCTCAGGGTCCTGAGAGTGAGCCCGGCACCTGCCTTTGTAGTGGATGTGGTACCTACTTAAGATTCTCTCTCCCCGTGCTGTGAAGTGTGTAAACCTGGTGATTCACAGACCTGTACCCCTGGGGATAAAAATATATGTTTATAAAAAAAAAAAAAAATTAAAAAAAAAAAAAAAAGATTCTCTCTCCCCAACTGCCCCTTCCCCACCTCATGTGCACACAGCTCTCCTTCTAAAAAAAAAAAAGAAAGAAAGAAAAAGAAAAAGACTGTTAATGAGACTTAACCACAATAAACATACATAAAACCTACATTTTTTAATCCCACAAGGAAAAAACCATGTTTTTAAAATCTTTATATCCTACACCCTTAGCATAGTGCCCCATACATACTCCATATTCAAAAAATATGTGTTAAATAAATGAATAATAAATGAGTCAAAGGTTTTAGGATATGATCAAGGTCACTTTGAAATGGATGAGCACAGGATCATGGGTTAGGCCTGTAGACAAAGAATGCTGAAACTGGGAAGCACTTTTCAGATTAAAATGTGCACGCTCCTTTAGTTACAAGATCTTTTTATTGTTAAAGAAATAAAAATGTCATATAATAGTAAAACTTAAGTAATAAAATGTATTTGTCATAGAAAATTAGATTTATCACTTATAATGTGCTCACTAACCTTGCGTTAATTTAATTCAGTACTAAATGTACTATGGAGATTCTGTTTTAATTAAAACACTAGTTTTCTCCTGACAGACTCAAATTATGTAATGAGCTCATCTAAAGAATGAAATCTAAACACAGTTTAAAGCCTAACTCTTCAATACCCTCAAGAAGCATTTACTCTAGTGGAGTCAGCAACAAACGTAACTAGCAATTAGAATGAAGAAACTGTCTTAATGGAAGGATGTTCTAAAGAACAGTGGCATCAGGAACCAAAAAGCTGCTTCAGCCTGCCTGCAAAAGTTGGGGAAGAGAGAAGAGGCTGAGCTGAGACTTGAAAAATGAGTGATGTGGCAGGTGGGCTAATGGGGGAAGATACCACATGAGCAAAACATGGACGAGAAGAGAAACAGCTTGCTTGGGAAACCCCAAGTAGTTCAGTATTTCTTGAGTGGAAAGAGGGACAGAAGCAGGAATAAAACAGGAGAGATAGACAAGGATGACATAAAGATGACTTTGCATACCACAGAAAAATTTTACTTTTGAGGCTATGGGGGCCCATTAAAAGAATTTGAGTATAGAATTAATAGGATCACATTTCCATACAGGATAGGTCAATTTGGCAGCAATAAATTTAACTGCAGGGAGTGGAAAGAATAAATGGAATGAGACTAGAGACTGACAAACAAGTGTTAGAATTAATCAGTAACTGACACAGTGCCTTGAATTGTGTCAGTGATGGTCAGAAAGCACAAAAGACCATGAATCAAATATTAACTAATTTTTCAAGCTTTTCATATTTCTAACCTTGATGGCTTAGCACAATGATTCTCAGAGTTGGCTACCACTTGGAGAGCTTTCTAAAAATATGGGTCCTGTCTCCATACTGCAAATCTTCAATTTAACTGGTCTAGAGTGGGGAAATGCCATCCCAGTATGACTTCACCCTGGCCGACTCTTAAGACTAGCAGGCTGCACATAAGGAAAAAAAAAAAAAAAAAAAAAAAAAAGAAACTTCTATTGAGGGCGCCTGGGTGGCTCAGTTGGTTAAGCAACTGTCTTTGGCTCAGGTCACGGTCCCGGAGTCCCAGGATCGAGTCCCGCATCAGGCTCCCAGCTCCATGGGGAGTCTGCTTCTCCCTCTGACCTTCTCACCTCTCATGCTCTCTCTCACTGTCTCTCTCTCAAATAAATAAATAAAATCTTAAAAAAAAAAGAAAAAAGAAAAAAAGAAACTTCTATTGAAAAATACCTTGCATCACTCCCACTTCTCAGAGATTCTGATTAATTCATCTGATGTAAGGTCTTTTACATCAGGTGTTCTTAAAAGCTCCCAGCTGATTCTAACATGAAGGTGCAGTTCAAAACTACTACCAATCCTCCAAAGCAGAGAGGTTCTATACTTTCTCCACTTTTTTCAAAACTACTTCCCCTAAGCCCACTTTTTTTTCCCTAAGTAAATACATTTTAATTAGTGAAATCATTAAATGAGAAGGCACAGTTGAATAGTACTAAACAGAACTAGGACTACATTGGCCTGAGTTGTCATCTGCATAACTGATCTGTTGACATATGTAAATTCTCCTTGTATTTTCCATTTGTACAGAGTTAGCAACAGTTACAGCTAAAGATGCTAAATGGATCTTGGAAAAGGGAGTTAGGGAGCAAATTATTTCCTGAAAGGCAGGTATTTGTGGGTTTGCCTCCTCTTTTTAGAGAAGTTTATGTAAATTTTTATCTGGATGAGCACACCTTTGGAAACTCCATGAAGCACCCCACCCCCATGCAGGTGCAAATGACCAGTATTGTCTGATGTGCTCAAGAAAGGCTTCAGAATAATTTTTGTGAGAATTTATTTATAACTTTGGCTCTAGGGAGGTTGTGAAAATGGCACAGCCCTTCTTATTATTTGTCAGGACATAGACTTCTCACAAATCAAGCCCTGAGAAGTGTCTCCACTTAGGAGTGAAAAAATTATTCCTAAGCCTACTCTTAACAATATCCTTATCTTTTACCTGACTGAGATTATGGGAGTTTGATATAAGCAACATCATCCTTTCTTTCTCTCTTCCATCACTTTGATTTTTGATAAAGAAATGTCTCTATCTTAATTTCACCACCATCCTCATCTGGATTACAGAAGATAAAGATAATAAACCAAACTCCCTTCCCCAGTGGATCTTTTCTTTCTGATCACAACCATGTGAAGTCTTTCTCACATTAACAATAAAAACAAAACTAATAAAACAACCTTCCAAAAACTTTGCTAACTCTTGAGGCATCTCTCCATTGCTTTCCTTCACTTCAAAGCAAAACTTCTTTGATAAGAAGGTCACCTTATGACCAGGATTGGTGTAGTGATTCCTGATGATCTCTAATAACTTCAAAAAGTGGAAAAATCAAGAGAAATATTCTGTCCCAGAAACTCTAATCAGGCCGTGGATGAAAGGCCCTCTATTTTACCAAGCAAAGTCAGACAGGGAAATGCAGCATTCTTGTACAAAAGGAGGGACTTCTGTGTATTATATAAGGACAAAGAATTGATCTAAAAAGAAGATAAATTCTTATATACTAAACCATGAAAGGTGGGAGAGCAAATCCCAGGTATTATTATACCATTAATATTGTATTATGTTTGTTAAATTTGTTGTGATAACTCTGGGGCAAAATATATAGTCCAAGCTTGTAAATTTGGTTTAATAACAGCTAGGTACAATTGAGACAATAAATAAGATAAGGGCTGAATTATTGGCTGTTGTTTAATATGACTTTAGAATAAATTCACTGGTAATTAAAGTAATTACATGACACACTTCAGTAGTTTCTGGGGCAAGAAAACAACACACTTAAAAATAGCCATAAAGGGGAACCCTCCTACACTGTTGGTGGGAATGCAAGCTGGTGCAGCCACTCTGGAAAACAGCATGGAGGTTCCTCAGAATGTTGAAAATAGAACTGCCCTATGACCCAGCAATTGCACTATTGGGTATTTACCCTAAAGATACAAATGTAGTGATCCAAAGGGGCACATGCACCCGAATGTTTATAGCAGCAATGTCCACAATAGCCAAACTATGGAAAGAACCTAGATGTCCATCCACAGATGAATGGATCAAGAAGATGTGGTATATATACACAATGGAATACTATGCAGCCATCAAAAGAAATGAAATCTTGCCATTTGCAACAACATGGATGGAACTAGAGCGTATCATGCTTAGCGAAATAAGTCAAGCAGAGAAAGACAACTATCATATGATCTCCCTGATATGAGGAAGTGGTGATGCAACATGGAGGCTTAAGTGGGTAGGAGAAGAATAAATGAAACAAGATGGGATTGAGAGAGAGACAAACCATAAGTGACTCTTAATCTCACAAAACAAACTGAGGGTTGCTGGGGGGAGGGGGTTTGGGAGAAGGGGGTGGGATTATGGACATTGGGGAGGGTATGTGCTTTGGTGAGTGCTGTGAAGTGTGTAAACCTGGTGATTCACAGACCTGTACCCCTGGGGATAAAAATATATCTTTATAAAAAATAAAAAGTTAAAAAAAAAAAATAAAATAAAATGGTAAAACTAAAAAAAAAAAAAAAAAAATAGCCATATAGGAAAAAGGCCCATCATATAGGCTTAGAGTAAGTAGGAAAAATGCCAAGGACTGGAAAAAGGACCTCACAGCACATACCTCAATATCATCAAAGCCATCTATGAAAAACCCACCGCAAATATCATTCTCAATGGAGAAAAACTGAAAGCTTTTCTGCTAAGGTCAGGAACACGGCAGGGATGTCCATTATCACCACTGCTATTCAACATAGTACTAGAAGTCCTACCCTCAGCAATCAGACAACAAAAGAAAATTAAAGGCATCCAAATCGGCAAAGAAGAAGTCAAATTATCACTCTTCGCAGATGATATGATACTATATGTGGAAAACCCAAAAGACTCCACTCCAAAACTGCTAGAACTTATACAGGAATTCAGTAAAGTGTCAGGATATAAAATCAATGCACAGAAATCAGTTGCATTTCTCTACACCAACAACAAGACAGAAGAAAGAGAAATTAAGGAGTCAATCCCATTTATAATAGCACCCAAAACCATAAGATACCTAGGAATAAACCTAACCAAAGAGGCACAGAATCTATACTCAGAAAACTATAAAGTACTCATGAAAGAAATTGAGGAAGACACAAAGAAATGGAAAAATGTTCCATGCTCCTGGATTGGAAGAATAAATATTGTGAAAATGTCTATGCTACCTAAAGCAATCTACACATTTAATGCAATTCCTATCAAAGTACCATCCATCTTTTTCAAAGAAATGGAACGAATAATTCTAAAATTTATATGGAACCAGAAAAGACCTCGAATAGCCAAAGGGATATTGAAAAAGAAAGCCAACGTTGGTGGCATCACAATTCCGGACTTCAAGCTCTATTACAAAGCTGTCATCATCAAGACAGCATGGTACTGGCACAAAAACAGACACATAGATCAATGGAACAGAATAGAGAGCCCAGAAATAGACCCTCAAATCTATGGTCAACTCATCTTCGACAAAGCAGGAAAGAATGTCCAATGGAAAAAAGACAGCCTCTTCAATAAATGGTGCTGGGAAAATTGGACAGCCACATGCAGAAAAATGAAATTGGACCATTTCCTTACACCACACACAAAAATAGACTCAAAATGGATGAAGGACCTCAATGTGCGAAAGGAATCCATCAAAATCCTTGAGGAGAACACAGGCAGCAACCTCTTCGACCTCAGCCGCAGCAACATCTTCCTAGGAACATCAGCAAAGGCAAGGGAAGCAAGGGCAAAAACGAACTATTGGGATTTCATCAAGATCAAAAGCTTTTGCACAGCAAAGGAAACTGTTAACAAAATCAAAAGACAACTGACAGAATGGGAGAAGATATTTGCAAACGACCTATCAGATAAAGGACTAGTGTCCAGAATCTATAAAGAACTTAGCAAACTCAACACCCAAAGAACAAATAATCCAATCAAGAAATGGGCAGAGGACATGAACAGACATTTCTGCAAAGAAGACATCCAGATGGCCAACAGACACATGAAAAAGTGCTCCATATCACTCGGCATCAGGGAAATACAAATCAAAACCACAATGAGACATCACCTCACACCAGTCAGAATGGCTAAAATCAACAAGTCAGGAAATGACAGATGCTGGCGAGGATGCAGAGAAAGGGGAACCCTCCTACACTGTTGGTGGGAATGCAAGCTGGTGCAGCCACTCTGGAAAACAGCATGGAGGTTCCTCAAAATGTTGAAAATAGAACTGCCCTATGATCCAGCAATTGCACTACTGGGTATTTACCCAAAAGATACAAACGTAGTGATCCAAAGGGGCACGTGCACCCGAATGTTTATAGCAGCAATGTCCACAATAGCCAAACTCTGGAAAGAACCTAGATGTCCATCAACAGATGAATGGATCAAGAAGATGTGGTATATATACACAATGGAATACTATGCAGCCATCAAAAGAAATGAAATCTTGCCATTTGCGACAACATGGATGGAACTAGAGTGTATCATGCTTAGCGAAATAAGTCAAGCAGAGAAAGACAACTATCAGATGATCTCCCTGATATGAGGAAGTAGTGATGCAACATGGGGGCTTAAGTGGGTAGAAGAAGAATCAATGAAACAAGATGGGATTGGGAGGGAGACAAACCAAAAGTGACTCTTAATCTCACAAAAGAAACTGAGGGTTACTGGGGGGAGGGGGGTTGGGGTTATGGACATTGGGGATGGTATGTGCTTTGGTGAGTGCTGTGAAGTGTGTAAACCTGGCGATTCACAGACCTGTACCCCTGTGGATAAAAATATATGTTTTTAAAAAATAAAAAATTAAGAAAAATAGATATACAGATGGCCAGCAGGTACATGAAAAAAAAAAAAAAAGGACCTCACAAAAAAAGTCCACTTATCTCTCTTGAAAGAGGTAGCAATATCTCTAGTTCACTAGACTTCAATGTTAAATCAATTAACTTAAGAGAAGAAAGATAAAAGATAAGGAGTGTTTCAGGTATATTACTGTGTCCTATTTCATGTTGGCATCTAGGAAGAATTTAAGGTATTACCCCTTCCACCATCACTGTCAGTATCAAAGTGAACACACACTTGGACAATTTCACTTCCAGCAAGTAGAGATCTGACATGGGTACAGGAGTATGCAGGATCAATTAAACTTTTTGCTGCAGAATTAAGAAAGTAGAAGTAATTCTTCCTCAATTATCTTTTCTCTCACCCTTGGAAAGCTGAATTAGAAAACTGTACGGAACCCGTAAGAAGAAGAATAAAGAAGAAAAAAGCTCTACTTCAGTCTCAGGGAAGGATTCCTTAAGGGTCCCTGTAAGGTCAATCCTGTTTACCATGATAAAGAAACATACACTTGGCTTAGCAGCAAGACTTAAAGGTTTGCCTGGAGCAGATCTGAATATATTACCCTGAAATCAAATGATTCCAATTGTTATTTTCAAGATTTAGATATGTGAGATCTTACATATATCTAAGTTCTCAAGTAATTATTATCGTCTATTGAAGGCCAATGTAATTCCTAATTTATTGATTTCTCAACATTCATTTGTTGAAATAAAATTTTTTGATCTTAGTTTGGTTGGTATGCCATAATTAATAAATCCTGCTTAAAAAATATCTGGAAGAATAAATGAAAACGCCCTTCAAAAAAACTGAATATTTGCATAAATGCACTATATTCCTACTATTAGGTAGAATAGGGTACCGTTAACAGTACATCCCACCAAGTAGTCTGCCTGTCAGTTCACCAAGCTTCATTAAGAAACCAACAGATGGACAACATAAAAACTGACATTTAGAAGATCTTGGTCTTTGCCCTTTGGCTCTCTGCCCTCAGGCAAGAGTGTGGCCCTTAAATCTGTCTTCCCAAGAGACTGCTGAAAATGTCTGTGTGGTCAAACTGGTTCTATCATTGGTCTCCTTCCAACCAAAGTTCATTAGTTTTACTTTTCCCTTTAGATTTGTGGGTTAGAGTTTTATTTGTTGCATAATAGAAGGCACTAACAGCTTGTATTTTTCTTTACCCCTTGGCATTGAATCAGGAATGTATCCATTGCATTTTCTTTATTAAGTGGTGATTCACTGTATGTCCTTAGACCTGGTTATCATTCTAAACATTTATTAACTATTCTAATTATATTAACATACTAGTCATTCTATCTCTCTTATGTAGATAAAGTAAAAATGAACTAGTGCTCGAGCTTCAACTTCAAAAATCTAGACCTGCATTGTCTAATATGGTAACTTCCAGATACAGTAAACTACTGAGCACTTGAAATATGACTAGTCCAAATTTGAAATGTTCTATAAGCAAAAAACACACACCAGATTTAAAAGATTTAGTACAAAAAAAAGAATTTAGACTATCTCAAATTTTAAATTATTTCTTTGAAATGATAATACCTTGATTATATTGGGTAAAATAAAATATATTCTTAAAATTAATGCCAACTGCTTTTTAATTTTTTAATGTTGTGACTACAAATTTTAAATTACATATGTGGTTTATATTCTATTTCTAGTGGATAGTATTGATCTAGATCCTCAGTGTCATTCTAGAAATTTTCATTCTTTTTTTTTTAAACTAGAGATTTTCATTCTTAATGACTGAATAGTTCTATTAATTTAATTAATTTGAACTCACTCTTTTCTTACAGGCTTGTTTAAAATTTGTTAATTATCTTCTAGAGTTGATAAGAATATAAAAGGTAAATTAATTAAAACTAATTAATGACCATTAATCATGTTTTCGGGCACTGACCTCAATCTTCCAAGAGCTTGGGAAGTCCTTTAAACACCTACATTAATGGCTTTGTGTCATGGCAAGTGATACTGAGTACCGAACCAGAAATATTCTAATGCTGTTCTTGCCTTAGGTGAATGCCTCTGCCTGGTGCTACACCAAGCATAATAAACAGTGAGTGACACATAATAGCTCAAACACTGATACGTGTGTTGGAAAAGTGTCCTAGCATTTTTTTTCAAAACAGTGTCATGAAATAGAATATAAGAAATTAGAAAAGTCAATCTGTTTCTACTACTTGTGATTTATTTTCAAACTCAGCTTTCAATCTGTACGCAGTACAATGTATGCATGAATTTATGGTCACCTTCATACATGAGGGGTATTTTTTCTTAATGAGTGACCACTGTATTTGTGACCTATAAAAAGAAAAGAAAATTTTTCTTACAGGAACTGAAAGAAATAATGAGATGGAAAGTCCTAGCATTAAAAAAAAAAAAAAAAAAAGCCACCAACCACCCCTCTGTCACTTGTTTTATCCACTGAATTGAAAAGCAAGAATCACAAGAAAACAGCTCAACCATGAGAAAATAGCAACATCCTTAAGATCTGGAATATACAGCAAGGGCTTTCACTGAATCCAAAGGAAATACAGGCCTACGATGAGACATTTGTGCAAAGGAAATAGAAGCCTGCAAAATCACATAGAGCATTCAAGCTGATAAAGACTCAAATAAAGAATAGCTGTATAGGAGAATTGTTCTGTATAATTTTCCTACTCTTCACTAAGGAAGTGTACTCTATATCTGTAACAGAATATTCAAAAAGGGAGAAAATTATTTTTCTCCAAGAAAATTATTTTTCTACAACACATGCTTCCAGTAACAAGAAACTTTATAATAGGAAAATAGGAAATCATTCAAAGGATTTAATAATGTAAAGATAATATACTTAGAATAATGTAATCTTAAAGATACCCATATTAAAAAAAAAAACTCACAAAGGCAATGAAGTGATAACTAAAGACTGCGCAACAGAAGTACAAAAGTACTTAGTATGATTCTATTTTTGTTCATCTTTAAGCTTCCAACTTTCCATATAGATTGACCAAAGCACTGAATTTAGTAAACTTGCTAAAATTAGAAACAGCCTGTAAAAGACCAGAACTAGAAGTAATTTAATTTAAAATTGATTTTTTTTATTAATTTTCCAGGCAGTTCTTTCTCTTCACCTTCTCACTATAAAACTACTATTGCTAGGGCAGTATGAACAAAACGTTTTTTACCAAATCTAACATGAAAGAAATAATTTTTTTTTACTTTTTTTTAATTGAAGTATAATAACACAATGTGTTGTATTAGTTTCAGGTGTGGATGTAATAATTCAACAGTTCTATAAATTATTCAGTGCTCATCAAGATAAGTGTACTATTGATCCCCTCTATCTGTTTCACCCCTCCTTCCACCCACCTCCCCTCTGGCAAGGACCAGTTTGTTCTCTGTATTTAAGAGTCTGGTTTTTTGTTTGCCTCTCTTTTCTTTGTTCATTTGTTTTGTTTCTTAAATTCTACCTATGAGTGAGATCACATGGTATTTGTCTTTCACTGACTTACTGAATTTAGCATTAAATCCTCTAGGTATACCAAAGTTGTTGCACATGGCAAGATTCCATAATATGAAAGAAATAATCTTCTTAATAGAGAGTTCACTATAGAAAAAGGCCCTTGAAGCAAGGTCAGGTTTTAAGACATTGTTCCACATAATCATGCTAAAATTTTTCCCAAACTACAACTACTATTAGTTAATGATAAAACATTATATAAAATGTATACAATCATATACTTTTAAAAAATCAAAATGGGATGGGGTGATTCATAATTTCCTAAAGTTTTCTTTTTTCATATATCATAGATATCTCCTTTTTAGTACTTTATTTTTTGAATATACATAGTTTGTCATTCTATAAATGTCCCTAGGTTTCTCAACTACCACTGTATATATCTATTTACTATTTAGGTTATACGCAATTTTTCACTATTACAAACAATATTACAATATTATTATACTTTGCAACCTATATAAGAATTTCAGAAGAATAAATTCCTAGAGGTGGAACCTCTGAGTCAAAGTTTATCATTTTTTGGGTTTTGGGCAGATATAGCAAAATTACACTCCAAATTACTTGGGCCAATCAATATTCCCACCAGAAAAATACAGGAGGGCCTCTTCTCCCATACCCTCATCAACACTGAGTGAAGAAAAACATATCTCAATTTTTACTCCACTTGGGTTTTTCTGACAAATCAAAATTGAGAGTTTTTTCTTGTTCCTTTTTTAGCTTACCTTTTATTCCCTACTCTCTTGTTCACCTGGTCTTTCCTGATGCTCTCTGTGAAAAAGAATAACAATAATAAAAGTTCTCTGTCTTGAGACAGAGTATACAGGATATATTTGAAAACATTCATCTGATTCCAGGGACTGGAAAATATAATCCAATGCTGGATATACTATGAACTCCTGAATTTTTTCTAACATCTTTGGTTTGGCTTTTCAGCAAACAAAGCAAAAATCAATCTTATTCTATATAGTGTTCCCTAGGAATAGGGAACATTTCAATTTAGCCTGCATCCTGCAAAAATTCAAAACTTTCAATATTGTCCAATTTTTAATTTCAACTCACTGTTTACATGATTTTCTCTTCAAACAATTTCTGTCTCTCATGAACACAGATTCAGACCCGAAGAGAGAGCCCTTTTGAAAACTTATACTTCAAAAGGAAACAAACAAAAAACAGGAAAAGTGCTTAGGTATTGCCATGGCATCTTAGGACAACATGTAAGAGCTTTAGTGAAGCCTTTGAAGATTTAAAATGCACCAAATTAAAAACCATGTCCATTTAAATAAAGAGCTCTTCTGGCATCAATTCTGTCCACATTTCTGGTGGGGAAGTAAATGGTTTTTTTTTAAGGTATGAACACAGCTGGAGATAAAGACATTTTCTTTATAGGGACTATCTAGATATTTCCCTGTTGGATATTAATGTTAAGATAAAAGCAAAGCCGATTTGTGCAATGGACATGACAGAGAAGTGAGCTACAAAGTGAAAACAGTTTTCAGATTGCAAGAAATTGGAATGCTATAGAACATCACCAAGTCTTAAGGATTTGAAGACAACTTTAAGAGAGATCTATTTCAACAGTTGTCCATCTAGTGCTTAAATCTTCTCCATGGGAGACTGGTCAAATGTTCATTCACTTAATGTTTAAATACATGCAATGATAGGGAACATGTTACCTCTTGAGGCTGTCCATTTAAACTCTGGAGCAGTCCATTTAGCCATGACAATTAGTAAGTCCTTCTTGGCATGTCCTGCTGAAATGTTATTTCCTTATATTTAATGTTTATGGATTCTTACCTATATGCTGGAATTATAAAAGAACTCTTTGCTGGCTAATTCTACATCGATTCCCAACTGCTTCTTCCTTTCACCTTCCATCAGCTAAGGGATGCCAATGGAACCCAGTTATGACTCACAAGACATAAGAAAAGTTTAAATGGGGGTTCTGGAAAAGCTTTTTTCATCCATTCCCCCTTCTTTCTGCCTTGACATAAACTTGATAAAGGTATAATTGCTCTTTGAAACTAGGAATCACAGACACTGGCCCTTACATTCCTGAACCACTGAACACTAGCAGCCACCTACTTTTATACTTTCTATTACTTAAGAAAAGTAAACCCCATCAATTCTGAGGGATTTTAACTGAGGGTTTCTGATGCTTGCACCTTAAGACACACCTACTTAACACATGCCACACTGTCACACTGGAAGCTCAGAAATTTATTCTATTTGAGAATACCTTAACAGAGAAAAAAATATTTCAATAAACTGGTACAGGTAGCCAGATTAAATATATTCTCACTTTCAAATGTCAACAATCTAGAATACATTATCATAGTGCAACAGCTTAAAACTACTAGGTAGACTACACCCAAAAGTAAACTTAGTAAAACTTAGTATAGGGAAGTTAGAGACCTCTGAATTCTAATGGAAGGCCACTGAAGCAATTTATTTATTGTCCCTGATCAATTCTTTCTCTTCCCTGTCTTCTCTTCCTATTCCTATCTTACCTCACCTCCAAATACACATTAAATTAAGATTTTTAAACCCTGGGAAGCCTGATAGAATGATCCAATTTGTTTTCTCTTTCCTTTTTTTTTTTTTTCCAAGTCTATCAGGATGTCAGTTTTCTGCAAATTACTTGCCACCATAGCTTAATCTCAAAAAGGAGTACTGAATTTCAGCTTTCCCAGGATCAACAAAAGTGAGTCTCAAGTTGCAATGTGATTTACAGATACTGATCTGCTATAATCTTTTAAACTAATAGCAAAATGTCCCCCCAGAAACATGTCCAAAACTTGGGCCTATTTTTCTAGCTTTATTTAATGCATATTACCAATAATGCTACAAAAGAATTAGGGCACCTGGACAGCTCAGTCAGTTAAGTGTCTACCCTCATCTCAGGTCATAATCCCAGGGTCCTGGGATGGAGCCCTATGTTGGGCTTCATGCTCAGCATGGAGCCTACTCCTCCCTCTCCCTCTGCCCCCCCCAGTCATGCTTGCTCTCTCTCAAAAAAATAAATAAAATCTTTAAAAAGTAAAATAATTAATATAAGTATTATACATATACATAAAATAAATCTAAATTTCTCCCCATAATTTATACCTAAGTCAATTCTTTTAAAGAAAAATTATAAATCTATTGTTACCGAATTTGTATTTATCAATTGCATTTTTCTTTCCTTTTTTTTTTTTTTAAATTAGAG
The DNA here is from genome assembly GCF_964662115.1 of Mustela nivalis. Taxonomy (NCBI): domain Eukaryota; kingdom Metazoa; phylum Chordata; class Mammalia; order Carnivora; family Mustelidae; genus Mustela; species Mustela nivalis. Next base: position 67,019,741 of record NC_139030.1, read on the forward strand.
AGAGAGGGCAGAGGGGGCAGATGGAGAGAGAGAGAGAGAGAGAATCTTAAACCCCATGCAGGGCTCAATCTCACAATCCTGAGATCACGACTTGAGTCAAAATCAAAAGTTGGACATTTAACCAACTGAGCTACCCAGGTGCTGCTATAAGTGGCATTTCTAAATCAGTCAGCAGGATTGATCATATATCTTCCATCTACTTCAAAGAAAACTTCTAAGAAGATAGTAAAATAGTTGACAGAATGAACTCTGGCAAAAGTAAGGTCTGAGTTTGAATCTGGATTTTGCCCCATATGCACTGACTGATATGGGGCAAATTACTTAACCTCATGTGTCTTCATCATTAAAGAGAGAATAATCATATTTATACCTCATAGGTTTACTATAGGGATAACTTAAGATGTGTGCGTGTGTATGTATGTATGTAAGCCACACACACAATACATATATATAGCTTAGGATCATCACTAGCACATATGTGTTCAATAAATGATTAGCTGTTTCCATTCCTAGAAAAGTGCTGGTACCCTTTGATAGGCCTTAGAACTCAACCATCCTCGTTTATACTTTTTTATACTGCCCCGGTTTTCTCAAATTCTTTCTTTTGATTTGGTTGAATGATTCAAAATCATGGAATGGCTAGCATGTATAATTTGTTTTCATATTTACATAACTTTATATGTTTTAATCTCCAAACCATTGCCTATCCTTTTGTAGAAATAGAATCTATGTGGTTTGGCAAGAGGTTCTGAAATAACAGCAATGGTAAGGAGGTAGAGATCGAATGCCCTAACATTAGAGGTTTTATGCCTTAATTTGTAGTCTACCAGGAGGGTACCCTGAGACAAAAATTCAAGTGCAAATTGCTTTTTGGGGAAATGCTGGGAACAATGATAGGGATGTAAGAAAGAGATACAAAGAAGGGTTCCTTCTCAATCCAGCTACCACTGTAGGTAAACTGAGCTTAATCTCACTGAAGCAACTCTAGGAACCAGTGCAAAACATACACCTTCAAATTAGAGCACCCAAAGGGCAAGGAAGCCCAATTCCTTAGATTATCAATTGAGGGGTACTCCCAGGGGTTAATTCCCTGGTCGTTCTCACCTACTGATTATGGATAAAAGGCATATATGTTTTCTGTGGTGGGAGAGGGGGGAGAAATTAGAGATGCTAATGCTGAGGCATGAAATCCAGAAGCCCAGTGAATGATCAGGGTAGGAGGAAGGGGAACCAACGGTGTGTGCCCCAGGACACCAAGCACCAAATCAAATTAGAAGAACAAAAGCTAAATCCAAGTAATGTCCTTTGGCAGGATAAGTCCCTGGAGTAAAAATACCACAGGAAAGGAATCTGAGGAGAGGAAGTAAAAGGCTTAAATTTTTGTGGAATGGAAATGCTGGCAACTCAAAAGAAAGCTGGAATTTTGGTTTGGGGAGCATGGTACACATCTCAACCCAAACAATTTCATTTGTATGTATCATATCAGGAAATTCATGGTGCTATTAAGTCCTTCCCCTAGCTATGTGGGCACACCTAGGACTTTGGGCCCATCTTTTGGTGGGACTTTGGGTGACTATTGTATAGAGCATATAGTACTTCCCAAAACATGTCAAGTCACACTTTTCAGAGCCTTTGAAGGAGGAGTCCATTTTGGAACTCCTCCTCAGACCTGAACTATCCTCTCTGGGGAAAATTCAGACACATTTTGACTCCAGAACTCCTTTGGTGACTGACATTTACTTGCTGGATGACATTTGCTGAATTTTCCTGGCCTGCTGCACAGAACTTGTTAGTGTTGTCCTCCACAGTGGATATCTAGAGAGAAGCTGGGAACTGTAAGCTAAAGCCCAGAATACAGGTGGAAGTAAACCTAAAATTGTGAGAAAACCTGAGACACCTGCAATTAATGACCTCTGCTTCCCTTACTTTCAGCAAACATTTATTAAGCACTTACTTTCCTCTCACTTATATATGTGGCAGAGTTCAGAAGGAAGCAAGCCTGGAGCTCACATCCCCTCTTATAAGTTCTGTCCATTAGTCCATTTGTGCTAAGGAGACCAAAATTGTACATTAGATTGTTTTGATTAGACTGTCACTTATTTTCTAATATCTGAATGCTGCAATCAATTTCCACCTCATCCCTGCCCCATTCCTGACAAGTTTATCAGAGGGGCCCTCAGTCAAATTCATCTCTGACACAATTGACAATGTGTCAGTGAGGTCCTTCTCAGACACAAGGGATGTCATTATCATTAAAAGGGCTTGTGAAACATTCACAGTGAGCTATTCAATAATTTTTGTTGGGCTTCCTTGAAATAGGATTACACTTAGGAAATTTTAATAACTTATTAGGACATCTTCATATGGGATTTTCCTTATACAGAGAAAATTTCTGTGGGAGTCATGACTGTTTATTGCATTGATTTTTCAATTTTATAAACCCCTGTGGACTTGATATGTTGGAATAAAGATATCTCACTTCAAAAAAAAATGGCTGTTGATGTGGAGTTGTTCTTACAGATTGATGTAAAAAATAGAAATGTTAAAAGGCTACTTAAAATTAATTTGGGGCAATTATAAAGGGAAAAATAATTAAATAATGTGCTTTTAGATCCTTCCCTAAAACACACAAATCTTCCATTTTGTATAGCGGGATTTTTTTTTTTCCAGAAAACTACATATATAAATGAAAATCTTTGGAAATATAATGAAAACTTTATGTCTTTGGAGGCAACATTACCCTTGAAATGTGATTATAAAGCTGAGAATGGTTTTATTCTAAAAAACTCTAAGTTATTTACACTAACAAAAATACTGACTGAACAATTGTTTAAATATACAAACAAAAAATAATTTACTGATATGTCCAAGTGAGACAATGGAAACAAGGTAAGAAGGAAAAGGGAAATAAATTAGAATACCCAGCTTGACCTTCATTAGTTAAGAAAACCAGTGCTGTTTTAAGAAGGCAAATGATAGTCCCTTCTCAGTACCCTATTTGATTCTAACTGCTTTCTAAGTTTATTCCTGTTAGTTTCTTATGGAAAATTCAAAGTGGCTAGAATACAGCAAGCTTTTTTTTCTTAAATACTACTTTTAGACAGACTTTTACTTTGCACTTTACCACAGACTCCATCATCCCCCTATTACTCATAACCTCATTCTGATTTAAACCTTTATTTATTCAGCCTGGTCTTTGCAGACTGTGTGATTTGGGACTCCTCTTCAACATTTCCCCCACCCAGCCAAACTGTCCTATTAACTATCCCAGAACACTGTTCACTCCATAATTCTACCGTCAGATGATGGTAGAATTCTACCCCTCATATGACCCCCTCATTTCCTCTTTGCCTGCCTAAATTTCATTTTTTCATAGAATCCATTCATATGACAACCCCTTCATAAAGGGGTTATCGTAATTATTATTTGTGATCAGTAGCTTAACAGTATATGTTTAATAACTGGCTCTCCCTGGGAAAGAGGGAAATCATTGATCTGCAGTGTTTGCCAATTTCTGTGGTATAAATTTTCCTACCATGGTATTGCCAATTTCAAAATGTATAGTTGGAAAGGTGCCCACAATCTGCTCTTGAGAGCTGATGAAAGCCAGCTCCAGCACACAATTGTTTTATCAGACTAAGTTGTTCAGTACTTTGTAATGCCATATCAATGAACTGTATTTTTAAGAGAAGTGAGATCTTATAGTAAAAGCAAGCAGCATGGAGCAGAAGTAAAAAGAATTGGGTTCTAGCTCTAGCTCTACCATTACCCAACTAGGTGACTCTAAAAGTCACTTAACCACTCTGGGTCTCAGTTCTCTCACCTGTAAAATAACAAGAGCACAAACTTTCTAATAACTTTCTAACAGTAACAAGTCTATGATTGTATGTAACCCCTCATATAACCATGTCTTTTATCACCCATCTCAACTGAAATCTCCTTTAGAGTAGGCTGTGCCATAACATATTATGTCTTCAATACATCAAGCACAATGCCTTGTACTTAGCTGGTACTCCACAAATAGTTTTTTGAGTTTTTACCTGGGTGACACCAGAGAGCCTGGGTTAATGGAAGACAATGGCATGTAGGACTGTATCAGCACAAGGAGACAAGATCACAAGATTAATCTGAAGAATAATTTTCTCTGTGAATATAGATATTTTCTAGGTTGGTTACAGATGGCTAGGAAGCACTGTATTTAGTTGCACATCATGACTGTTCCTTCCCTCCTTTTCAGGAGCCACTCTGAACAGGCACCAAGTTGTCCTCATTTGACAGTGTCTCCCAGTAGAAACTTCCCTTCCCACCATCACTTTTCTATTCTCAAGATCACACTAAACTGTGTCTTTAGCATTTTTTTGTCATTGTATTTCTCCCACCATATATCCCTGCCAGATTTATCTCAGAGAATATCTTTCCTAGCAGTTTCTTTCTTTCCATTTTTCTCATAACGGTACTTGTGATCTTAAAGAATGTGAATTGGGACACTACTGTTTATGCTCATATGCCAAAGCACAAGAAGACTATACGTATTGAAGTAAAATTGGACATTCAACAGAATAATAAATGTGACTCTTTCTACCTCAGTTTTAGTCAAGGTGCCAAAGGCCTAGTTATTATATAACAGGGAGGTAGGAAGAGCCCCATGCAGAATAGCAAAGATTGTAAAACCACTCCTGCCAGCAATAGTAACCTCTGGGCAATAAAAACTCTTGAGTTGGAAGAACTGGAGAAGAATCCTTTGGAGAGAGTTGTTACAGTTATTTTTGCCCCAAGGAAGAAAGACTACACCTTTGCTTTAAATCAGTTGAGAGAAAATTCAAAGGGATACTTGGAGAGTTTGACAAATATCTCCCAGAGATTAAGTGCTGAGATAAAAAGCTGTGACTAGACTGGAGCAATGCAGAAAGACAAGACTCGAGTTTTCTGAAGACAGGATGTGGGCTATGTAGGAGGGAACAAACATAGAGCCACCTTGAAAGAACTGTCTAGAAAGACAAGGGGACTCAAGAGATGGATAGCTACAAGAAGTCCAGGAACTGAAGATAATGTCTTAAAGTATCACCTATTTTGCTTAACATATCACCTATTTCACAGGAACTAGAATTATCGTTGAAGGTCCCAGAAGGGGAATCACCCCAAAAACACTGGATGAAAGAGTCTTTTTTGAACATCTATGAAGTCAAAACCAAATCACATCAGTAAGATCTCTACTGCCTCCTTATCTATCTTTCCTCATCCCACTCCCATGCTGGAGGGGCCAGAAACCATAGCTAGAGGATGGAAGAGGGAATGCTACTTCCCATATGGATGCACACACATGTGTGCATGCACACACATTCCCACACACATATACACCAGACTTCTGATCCTTGGTAAGGCCCTGGCTTAGGATGGAAGAAAATTTAAAGAGAACAATAAGTTTAGGTTATTATATTGAACTGTATTCTTTGAAGCTGGAGAACTGCTAATTTTCAGAGAGTAACTTAAAATGTTATGAGTTCTTCAATTCTGTTATTCCTCTATTTTGCCTAATTACCAATATTAAGCCCATGTTTTTTTCTTTTGCCTTTCATTGAAAAAATACAATGTCGTTCTACTATCTTTAGATTTTTAAGTGAGCTTGTCCTAAGACCTGAAACACTTATTCGTTATAAAGGAAAATGTGTGCATCATTACAAAAATCAATGGTTGGGACTCAGTCCATTTGGAGATTGAGTTTCCTACAATGTGCTTATTCCAATGGGGATTGCCCAGATAAGGTTAAAATAAAAATCTTTATGCAAAATGATAATCTTTGTATAGAACTTGTATATGGATCTCAACTCACTCATAAGATATAGATGTTTTCCCTAGCAGGTCTGGCACAGGGATAAGACAAACTTGTTATTCTACCTGTATTAATTTGTCATGGTGTGTACAGTAATGTACCCAGGATAGATATGGCACAAGCAAAGAGTTCCAGACTTTCTCTTGGGGGCTCAAAACACCATATTGACAGAGTTAATAAAGATATATTCTAAGAATTATGAACCTCCCCATTATTTTTCTGGAACAGCAGCCAAAACCAATAGCAAAACAAATGACCCAATGCTGCCACGATGGCAGGCATTCTTTACTACATTTCATGCCAATTATTTCCTTTCACATGACAAGCAGGCATTAATTTTCAACTTCTGACCTATATTTCACAAATCTGGGTTTCAGACCAAAAGAAACACTAGCTATCATAAAATGCTACAATAGCCTGCTACATGATGAGGAATCCCTTTAGGCTCCCAGCCAACAAGTTTGGTTTGAGTCTGCAAAACTTTTATAGAGTAGAAAGGTGAGGTAGGAAAAAAAAGAGGATAATTGCCCTCCCTTCCTTAAGAAGTCTTATTTATCACAATATCTACCACATTCAGAGTGGTAGAAAGAAATGAAGAAAATAATAATCCAGTGTTTACTGGTTTCCATGGTATCTCAGGGGCAGCAGACCATGTCCGTGGCTGTTTCCCCTCTCTCAAACACATTCTTTTTTTTTTTTTTCCATTTTATTTCTTTTTAGTGTTCCAGCATTCATTGTTTATGCACCACACCCAGTGCTCCATGCAATACGTGCCCTCCATAACACCCACCGCCAGGCTCACCCAACCCTCAACCCCTCTCCCTTCCAAAACCCTCAGTTTGTTTCTCAGTGTCCACAGTCTCTCATGGTTTGTCTCCCCCTCCAATCTCCCCCAACTCACTTCTAATCATTCAAGTAAAACCTCCAAAAAAAAGTATCCTGACTGCCTGAAATATTCCAAAGACGTGGAATTGGAATAGAGAACACTCCAGATAAAAACCTTATGATAGAGAGTGGCTTTTGCAGGATGTCATTGTTGAAGGCATTTATAGTGGCTGAGCGGGGATTTGAGTGTGATGGTGCACAGCCACTGAACGGTTCCCTAGGGGCCCTGAAAAAGAAAAAGCAATATCCAAAAGTGCCCAACATCTTTCCAGGGGTAACTTTTTCAGAGTAAAAATCTAACTCTGTAAAGATTCACAATGTGTTTAACTGAAAAAAATGTAGTGAGGATACATACATCCCGGCCCCATAAAGCAAGCCCTGAGTGCAAAAAAGAACCAGATCACAAAATATTCTCAGATTATAGCTAAGTTCTAGATGGATATCAAGACCCAGAGAGATTTAATTTGATTTTCCAGTATAACAGAGTAAGTCAAGAAATTGGGGTTTGAATGAAAATTCTTTTTGCCTCACAATTGTACCGAGTGCTTAAATAAGTCACTGTCAAACTCCATTGTTTCAAATTATATTGCTGTTTCTAGGCATAATAAGAGGAACATGGGGAAAAGGGACAGGAGGCATATTACACTGTTATTCAAAGTGGCCTCCAGCATCTTTCTGTACTTCATTCATTCACTTCATTCATTCATTCACAAATATATATTAACATATATTCACAAGTATGTATTAACTCCTACATTCCAGGCAAGTTGCTGAGGTTGAAATTGTGAACAAGATCCACAAGCCTCCTATCTTCACAGAGAGTCAGAAGAGAGGCCAATCATACTCTGGGCAACAGACTAGTTGTAGCTGAGCCAAGGTCCCAGAACTACCTACTGACATACTTTAGATGAGGCAGCCAACCTTTGTAGAAAGCAAGAATTATTTGCTTTACGACTAGCGTAATATGTGATCTCAAACAACTCATGAATACTTTCTGGTCCCCAATTTGCCATCACTGCCATGAGGCAATGACAACTATTTTATACCTACTGTATATGGAGCTAAATCCTAAGAAAATAAAGCTTTATAAAGTACTGTATAAATATCTAAATTACAAATATTAGAAAATATTTGCAGCAAAAATACTTGTTAAGAGATGGCATTCTACTTGTTACCTAACTCAAGTCTAACCAAAAAAAAAAAAAAATGCTGTCAGAGATGAGAGCCAAAAGAGGGAACTAAGTGGTGGTTATAAGTAAACATTTATACAATGCATCCTGAAGAATACAACACTGAGTTCTGTATAAGGTCACAAGGACAAAACAATGGTTTTCACAGAGTTTTATTTGAATTACTCACAAACTATGTAAGAAAAAGAACATGCATATTTTCCATTAATACCTTCCCGAATTTTTTTTAAAAAGGAGGAAATAAGACAAACAGAATTTTTATGGATAAAAATGGTTTTCTTTAAAATACAAATAGATTTATTTCAGTTAATATTCAATGACTCTAGGGAAAGAGGGTAGAGGAATAATCCATGAGCTTTATTTTTTGGTTTTGATGGAATTTTCTCCCTTTCTCTTTCCCCACCCTCTACCAAAGGAAAGGAGCCAAGAATTATGAGTTGGGGGTGTTTTTTCATTCCTCCATAATTCAAACACATGTTTTCCAACTGAAAAGGAGGCAAGTTCTTCTTTAGCTGTGATCCAGAATGATCACTTTTAGTTTCAAAGAGGATGATTAAAAGCAAGTAAATACACAGTAGATATACAGTTATAGTCACAAAGAGGGTTTTTTTTTTCCCTTCAACTAAAACGTAAATGAATCAAAATAGTTTGAGTGGCTTTACCTCCAGGTAAAAAAATACATATTTTTTAAAGGAGTGTGCAAAAAAGGTAATTCATAGCTGGGTTTACTGGATTCCTTATGGGAACAAGTGCCTTGGAGTTTTTGTTTTTAGAAAATGAGGACAGTGGATTTAAATCCAAAGCCATTAAGGAATCAAAACCTGCCACTGTAAGAGTACTCAAAGAGATTGTCCTTGAGGGGAACGTGGGTGGCTCAGTGGGTTAAAGCTTCTGCCTTTGGTTCAGGTCATGATCTCAGGGTCCTGGGATGGAGCCCCGCATGGGGTTCTCTGCTCAGCAGGGATCCTGCTTCCCTTCCTCTCTCTCTGCCTGCCTCTCTGCCTACTTGTGATCTCTGTCTGTCAAATGAATAAATAAAATCTTTAAAAAAAGAGAGAGAGAGAGAGATTGTCCGTGGATGCTTTAGCACAAGAGGCATGGGGAATACACTGCAGTTCATCAAGACTGGTTTCCTTGTTGTCAAGCCCTGGCACACATATATGGGAAAGCTCTGACCCTTTTGTAAACAGACAGCTTGACTCTCCCACCTTTGGTGTGGCGGGGCCCACCCAGCCCAGTAGCATACTTCTCATCTAGCAGAATATTAACTTGGCATGAGATGATTTATCACCTCGTTATTGGAGGCAGGCAGGGTAGCTACAAGGAGTAAATATTCTAATGCACTCTGACTCCAGGAAAGCATAGATAAGGTAGAGAAGGTAAGTCCATTATAAGTTTAAATGCTTAATAAGACTTAATACCAGTCCTTTCCCAACAGAAGCAAGAGGAGGGCAGAAAGAGCTTCAAAGAAGCAATGGGAAAACCACACACCAAAACACAGCAAGAGTTCTACACAGTTGCAGAAGGGCTGCAATGGTGTAAGTTTTTAGTAAAGGTTGTCAAAACTCAGAAGTATCACTATAAGGATACTATAAAAACACAAGAAAGAGGATGAGAATATGCAGTGGGGTAATTGCCAACTCAGAAAATGTCTTATAGAAGCAACAGCATAAAGAGAAACAAAGTCTTAACCAAAGTCATCTGATGGCTAAACTCTAGACGTCTTGTAACCAAGATCTTTGCCTTTATTTTCCTCCCAGCAGTTGACTGCAATTTTACTGCTTTAAATAAAAGCCTACAAATAAAACATATATATTTGCTGTTTGCATTTCTGAAATCTTTCTTTAGCCCTATAAGGCTCTGATGGCCATGGATACAAGTACTACTATTGCCGCTGCTGCTGCTGCTTTTCCTCTTGCACACGCGAACACTGAACACTGATGTACACTCATACACCCAGATCTGGGGAGAAGGAACATAATCTCTGATAAAAGAAAGTATAATTTCTTTCTTTGGGCAGTCTTGTCAGATGTCTTTTATTTTTCAGTTGGTATCTCAGCTAGGCAACGAGGGACGTTAAGCCTGATTTACCTGCACAACATTTTAAATCTGCTGAAATCACGCAAGTTTACCCTAGCCCAGCAGAGCACTGAGTATATTTTTCTTAAATGCATTATTATCGTGAGCCCAACCAGCAAACCTATTATTTAATTGAAGTTTTACCTTAATAATTTCTATAAATTAAAATAATATTTCCATTTTAATATTATGAGTTATGAGCAAATAAAAAAAATACCTGCTTAGACTTCATAAATGTGTTAGGATTTCACACTATTATCTTCCCCAGAGGCAGCCAAGCCTCAATCAATAATTGTATAGTGACATTTCAAATCCTCATATCTCAAGCTAACAAATAAAGCCAGCAGGGTAAGAAGCAAGTTTATTAAATATTATTTGAGGAATGCTTAAAAGATTGAAAATATTTTTTTCCTTCCCCAATTCATCATAGGCATGATATGAAAATGCCACTGCAAATCTACTGAGTAGACTCAAAATATTCAAAGGCTCTGTTAATAGGCAAATGTTAGTTTTGGAAGGGAAGGGAATGGGGGGATGGGTGAGCCTGGTGGCAGGTATTAAGGAGGGCACATATTGCATGGAGCACTGGGTGTGGTGCATAAACAATGAATCTTGGAACACTGAAAAACTAAAATTAAATTTTAAAAATCTTACAGGTATAACCTGAATTTTCTTACACCTTTAACACAGGTGTGCTAAAATGCAGTTCTATTTAAAATAATAATTTAAATGTTCCTGGCTTATATGTCCACTTATGTTAGGACCTCAGGCCTTCAGCAATCCCCACATACTGCCCCACTCCCCACCTCCTGCAAACTCCTTTCCAGTGTTTCTTGGATTTTTCAGAGGGGATCTCAGACCTACCCCTGAATAACCATATTCCAGCTAGCTCCTGAAGTGATTTCAAATGGGTTCTTTCACCATTCCTAAAGTACCCCAGTCCTTAACAGAGCCCTCCAGAAATAAAATCTACACAAGGAACTATGTCATAGCGAAGATCACCTCACTTCCATTTTGATCCCAGGATTTATAGAGTGTTCTCTTTCTCTCTCTCTCTCTCTCACCTCCCTCTCTAAATTCCCTTTAAATTTCAGCAAGAGTCCCTCTGCTCTCCATGGAGCTCAGCTATGTTTCCAGCAGGGCTTGGGGACAGCTCTAGGTGTCTGCAATCACGATGCACACTGACCCAGCCCACCCCTCCCCAACCTTCCAGCAGCCAAAACTCTTTTCTGAGAGTTCATTCAACCTGGCTGCTACTTCTCCCAAGGCATTCTTCAGGGTTTGTGCAAATGTGCTTCTGGCAAATACCAGATAAAAATTTGCCAAATATGCCTGAATTTTGGTCTTATTTGAGACCATATTCACATATGAAAAGATGAGGAAAGAAATATTAACACAATATCATCCATAACCACTTTCATGAGAATTAGATTCCTTTTTTCAGCTTTCCTGAGATACAATTAACCAATAAAAATTGTACATATTTAAGGTGTGCAACATCATTTAATATATGTGTACATCATGAAATGATTATCACAGTCAAGCTAATTAACACTAATATCACCTTATTTTGTGTGTGGGGGGGTGAGAACAACTTAATAGCTACTCTTAACAACTTTCAATTATACAATACGGTATTATTTACCATAGTCCCCAGGCTGTACATTAGATCCCCTGAACTTACCCATCTTTCAACTGAAAGTTTGTAGCCTTGCCCTTGGACCAACATCTGCCCATTTCCTTCATTTCCTAGCCCCTGGAAGCCACCATTTTATTCTCTGCTTTTATTCTAATAGTTCTCCAATTCTCTGATCCTATCCTCTATTCTGCATTTGGCATTTTTAGATTCCAAACATAAGTGAGATTATACAGTATTTGTCTGTGTCTGGCTTACTTCACTTAGCATAGCGTTCTCCAGATCCTTAGACCAGTTGACCATATGGTCTCTGAACCATATGACAAATGAGACTTGATGAGCCTAACAAAAGGGGAGAGGGACATAAAGGCTAAAAAATGAAGAAGCTTAGAGGTCCTTCCCCAGAAGAAAAGTCCCTGGAGCCAGTGCTATACCTGGTGCCACTGCCCCCTGAAAGGCCACAGGGAGCCTGAAGATATTGGGCAGGGCAAGGGACACCTGGATGCAAGAAGCTAAAATGGGAATGGAGTGTTTCTGAGAATCAGTCTTAGAAATAAATGATCAAGGTGTCTGGCTAGCTCAGTCAGTGGAGCATGTGACTCTTGATCTTGGGGTTACAAGCTCTATCTCCCAATTTGGGGATAGAGATTACATAAAAAATAAATAAAATTTTAAAAAGAAATAATTATCTTTTCCAATGAAATTCCACATTAAATTTTATGTTTGTTATTGGTTTTCACTGTAAATGGCTCTGTTCCATCTTTAGCCAGTCATAACATCAGCCGACATGACACCAAACATCCAGCCAATTCAGCCATAATCAAAACTCTAGTTAACCAGCCAGCTGTTTTCTGTACATAACACCAAGCAATCAACTGGACTAATGATATGCCTGGAATGATGGAAAAGACCAGATGTTTTGGCATTATGTAAATGCCAAGTGCCAGTTGAAAACAAGAGTGTTAGCTGTCACTTTACATGTAATCTTAAAATGATCCACCCTGTTCTCTCTCATGACCAGGACACAGACTCAACAAAGATCTAAGAGGGGCACGCAGAAACACATGTACAAACAAGTGCTAAAAACGCTAGCTAGTAAGCATGCGTGTTATGAAACATGTCAGAGGGATAGGGGAAATAAATTATTTCACACAATCTCAATTTTATAAACTTTACTAAAAAATGTGCCCCTTCCCTGCCAGTTTGTGCTCTTCTCTGCCCTGTCCTGCCCTGCTCCCCATCTCAGGGAATGACTTTTCTAGGCTCTTCTGCCCTCTAGCTTTGGCGTATAGGAGACAATACTGGAAGATGAAGATCAGGAGGAAGAGAATAACGAGGTAATTTTCTTCTTCTGTCTCTGGTGATGTCTCCACAAGCCATAGGTCTTGCCAGTAGACCCTTCTTCTACAGCTCTAGTTCACTCCTGAAAACCCCAACTACAGTCCCTCAAGTTCCCATGTCACCTGTGTAATCTGTTTCCTAGACTAAATATCACCAACTCAGAGACATAGAGTGACTTTTATTTCTCTGGCTGGACTCTGATACATAGGATAATCTGAAAAACTATCTTCTTATCCTGGGATTTCAAGAACAATCTGAGGCCCATGACATAGCAGCCCAGGTGCTAAGTTCTCCTTTCACTCTCCTCTCCTTGTTAAGTGTTCCAACTGAGAGGAAAAAGAAGTCAGTAAAAGTGACTTATCAAAGCTCAGTCCCACCCCAAATTTCCCCTGGTGGTTCTTATGAGACAGAACCTCCAAGTCAAATGTTTACAACACTTTCCAAAATCAGCAAACAATCCTTTCTGCCGGCCTCCACTCTCTTTAAATCTGTAAATGGACATTTTTATTATGATTGTGGTAAGAACACTTTACATGGGATTCACCTTCTTCAAGTTTTAGGTGTATAAGACGTTGTTAACTATAGGCACAATGTATGGCAGTTCTCCAGAACTTACGCATCCTGCATAATGGAAACTTTATACCTGTTGGTTCATAATTTCCCCCTCCATTCAGCCCCTAGTAACCAACATTTCACTCTCTGATCCTACGATTTTGACCATTAGATGCCTCTCATAGGCAGAATTATGTAGTATTTGTCCTTCAGTGACTGGTTTATTTCACTTAGCATAACATCCAAGGTCTGTCCATGTTGTCACATATTACAGAATTTCCTTTTTTTAACCTAATATTTCACAGTACGTATACACCACATTTTCTGGATCCATTCATGCATCAGGGGATATTTAGGTAGCTCATCTTGGCTATCATGAATACTGCTTCAATGAACATAGGTGTGCTAACATCTCCTCAAGATCATGATTTCAATTCTGTTGCATAAATAGAAGAAAATTGCTAGATTATATAATATTTCTAATTCCAATCTTTTTAAGGAGCTTCCATATTGTTTTCCATAGCAAATGCACCATTCTGCATCCCCACCAACAATGTAAAAGGTTCTAATTTCTCTACAGCCTCACCAATACTGTTTTTATTTTGTTTTTGTTGTGGGTTTTTTTTTTTTTATAACAGCCATCCTAACATGTGTGAGGTGATGTCTCATGGTTTTGATCTGCATTTTCCTGAGGATTAGTAATATTGAGCATATTTTCATATACTTGCTAGCCATTTGTATTTCTTCTTTGGAGAAATGTCTATTCGAGTCTTTCATACATTTTTAAATCAGGATATTAGGGGGTTTTGCTATTCAGTTCTGGGAGTTCCTATACATTTTAGAAATTAACTCCTTACTTGGTATATGGTTTGCAAATATTGTCTCCTATTCTATAAGTTGCACTTTCTGTTGACTGTTTCCTTTGCTGCGTAGAAACTTTTTAGTTTTTTGTAGTTCAAATCATCTATTTTGCTTTCACTGCCTGTTTTTGGTGTCATAGCCAATAAATCATCATCATAACCAATGTCATAACTCTTGCCCCTATATATTCTTCTAGGAGTTTAACAGTTTCAGGCCCTTATTTTAAGTCTCTAATTCATTTTGAGTTGATATTTGTGTATGGTGTAAAAGTTCAATTTCATTCTTTCACATGGGGATATTGAGTTTTCTCAACACCATTTGTTGAAGAGACTATCCTTTCATCATTGTGTATTCTTGGCACCTTTGTTGAAAATTAATTGATGATATATGCATGGACTTATTTGTAGGCTCTCTATTCTGCTCCAATGATCTACATGTCTTTATGCCAGTACTTAATTTAACTTGAGAAAAAGTGAGAAAGTAAGAGGAGGGGCAAAGGGAGAGGAAAAAAGAGAACCTCAAACAGACTCCCCATGGAGGGGAGGAGACTGACTCAAGGCTAGATATCATGACGCTGAGATCACAACCTGAGCCAAAACAGAGTCAGACACTTAACGGACTGAGCTGCCCTGGCACCCCCTATACTATTTTAATTAGTGTAACCTTGTATTATACTACAAAACCAAGAAGCATAATGTCTACAGCTTTGTTCTTCTTTCTCAAGTTTGATTTGGCTATTCAGAGTGCTATGTGATTCCACAAGAACTTTTAATATTTTTTATATATCTGTAAAAAATACCATTAGAGATTTTATAGGGATTGCAATAACTCTGCAGATCACTTTGGAAAGTATGGAAATTTTAATATTAAGTCTTCCAGTTCATGAACATAGGATGTTTTCCATATGTTTGCGACTGTTTTAATTTCATTCATCAATGTTTTTTTAGTTCTCAGCATACAAGTCTTTCACACTCCCTGATTTGGTTTATTCCTATGTAATTTACTCTTTTTATTACTATTGTAAAGGAATTATTTTCCTAATTTCCTCTTCAAATAGTTTGTTGTTAGTGTATGGAAATGCAGCTGATTTTTGTACGTTGATTTTGTATCCTGAAACTTTACTGAATTCCTTTATTAGATCTAGCAATATTTTCTAATGAAGTTCTTAGAGTTTTCTCTATATAATCATGCCATTTGCAAACAAGGACATTTTAACTTGGATGACTTTTATTTTTCTTGTCTAATTTCTCTGGCTAGGACTTCCAGTACTACATTGGTTACAAGTAGTAAGAGCGGGCACCCTTGCCTTGCTCCTGGTCTTAGAGAAAAAACTCAGTTTTTCATATTGAGTATGATGTTAGCTGTGAACTTTTTATATACAGCCTTTATTACATTCAGGTAATTTCCTTTTATTCCTAGTTTGCTGAGACTTTTTATCATGAAGGTGCACTGAATTTGGTCAAACCCATTTTCTGCATCTACTGAGATGATCATGTAATTTTTATCCTTTATTCTCTTAACATGGTACATCACATTAATTAATTTGGGTATGTTGAAACATCCTTGCTACCCAGGAATAAATTCCACCTGATCATGGTGTATAATCATTGTAATTTGTTGTTGAATTCATTTTGGTAGTATTTTATTGATGATTTTTGCATCTATACTCATTAGGAATATTGGCCTATAGTTTCCTTGTGATATTTTTATCTCATTTTTATGTTAGAATAATCCTGATCTCATAAAATGAATTTAGAAATATTTCAACCTCTTTTATTTTTTATGAGTTCCAGAAGAATAGGTGTTAATTCTTCCTTAACTGTTTTGTAGAATTCACCAGTGTAGCCTCCAGGTCCTGGGCTTTTCTTTGCTGGAAGGTTTTTGACTACTGATTCAATCCTGGTAGGTTGTATGTTTCTAGAAATATACCCATTTTTTTCCCTAGGAATGTATCCATTTCTTCTAGATCTAATCTTTTGGTGTATAATTGTTCATAACAATCTCTTAAGATCCTTTTGATTTCTGTGGCAATAGTTGCAATGCTGCTCTTTCATGTCTGATTTTATTTATTTGAGTCTTCTCTCCTTTTTCTTAGTCTAGCCAAGCTCTGTTAGTCTAGCCAAGCTCTGTCCATTTTGTCTATCTTTTCAAAAAATAATTCCCATTTTCATTTACTTTTTCTATTTCTATTTTCTATTTATTTATGCTTGAATCTTTATTATTTCTTTCCTTCTTCTAAGTGTGGGGTTAATTAGTTCTTCTTTTCTACTTCCTTGAGTTGTAAGGATAAGTAATTTATTTGAGATCTTTCTTTTGCTTAATATAGTCTTATCATTAATAGATTCTCCTAGTACTGCTTTTGGTACGCCCCTTGGCTTTAGTATGTTGTGCTGTCATTTGTCTCCACACATTTTTTAAATTTTTCTTTTGATTTATTCTTTGACTTGGTGGTGGTTCAGGAGTCTGTTGTTTAATTTTCACATATTTGTAAATTTTCCAAATTATATTATTATATTTGAAGCATCCAGAATAGGGAAATCCATAAAGATAAAAAGTAGATTGGTGGTTGCTATGGGCTGGAGGGAAAAGAATAATGGGGAATGACTGCTAACAGGTATGTAGTTTGTTTTGAAGTTGATTAAAATGTTCTAAAATTAGATAGGGATATTGTACAACTTTGTGTATACAATAAATACTGAATTATATAGTTTATAAGGATGAACTTCATGGTATATGGATTATAACTCAATAAAGCTGCTATAAAAAAAAATCAAATGCCCTAGTGATTCAACTGCAAAAGATACTGAGTAGGACCAACCTATGACATAGAAGAAAAGCCAGAACAGCATGGTGTCACTGAGGCTGAGAGAAGAAAATAAGTATTTCAAGAATTAAAGAATGTTCAACAAAGTCAAATGCTGTTAAGCAACTGAGTAAGAAGATAATAAAATTACTGCTGGGGGTTCCTGGGTGGCTCAGTCAGTTAAGCATCTGACTCTGGCTCAGGTCATGGTCTCAGGGTCCTGGGATGGAGCTCTGTATTGTTCGTCTCTGAGCTCAACAGGGAGTCACCTTGTCCTTCTCCCTCTCCGTCTGTCCCTCTTCCTGCTCATGCTCTGTCCCTCTCCCAATAAATAAAATCTTTAAAATTAATTAATTAATTAACTCACTGCTGAATTTGATAACCAGTGCCAATAAAAAATAATATATTTGACTTCTCTTTGTGATCTTTACCAATGCAATCTATTAACAAATATTACTACAAAATATGGCAAAAGTACTACCTTTATAGTATTTGTCAGCTTTCTAAATTTTATTTTCTTAGTCTAAATAAATATTCATTGCCACACCTATAAAAAAAACTTACGGGTTGGAAGAAAAACTAAGGATATATTTCAAAAATAGGATAAAAAGTTTAATAATGGAAATACAAAAGAAAAATAATGAAATTAGAAGAGCACAAGAAGTCAAACATTTGAATGTTACGTATTCAATGAGAAAAAAGGGAAATGGGGAGAAGATTATCAAAGAAAGAATTCAAGAAAATTTTCCAAAGTTAATGGACATGAGTTTCCACAATAGAAGAACCCAGTGAATACAAAGGAAATTAAGCCACACACCAAATACCATCACTGTGATATTTAGAGCACAGTTGCAAAAAAACAAACAATCCAATAGGGTCCAGAAAAAAAGGAGAAAGGAATTTCACACAAAGTTTTAAAAATTATAATGATGGAGATCTTTTCAACACTGAAATGAGAACAATGGAAGTACGTCTTCAGAATTTTGAGGGGGCATTATCTGCAATCTCCAACTCAATATTCAGTAAAAGTAACAAAATGTTACTTTTTTGGTAGAATAAAGACATTTTCAAAGGTACAGACATGAAAAACTGTACTTGCCATGCAAAAGCTCAAAAGCAATGGGAGAACTTGTTCCTCTGATACAAGAGAATAAACTAATAAGGAGGAGATAAATAATTCAGGAAGCAAAGGATATAATACAGGAAAACAAGGCTTGTGAGGGAAAATCCCAGGATGACAACTGTGCAACAGAGCTAGTGGGCAACTGCTCTAAGATCAGAGCAAGTGAAAGGTAGCAGGAGAGATTCCTTCAAGAAGCTGAATCTGATAAAACCTAATGTGCCTGGAAGTGGAGAAATGGTATTTGTACAATTAGGGAAGGGTTTGGTCTAGGATAGTGATAAAATCATTGAACAATAAAAGAACAAAAACAACAATAAAACCAGACTCATAAACTTTAGGGAGAACAAAATATTGTTCAGAAAAAGAAAACAGATCGTGGTACACTACTTAGCTTATCCAAGATTAACAATTACATAGTCACAAAAATAGAAGCCCTGACTACTTAATCTGATCAAATAGCCATCCTGAGAGGGAGGTAAGACCAGAAGTGGACTGAGCATAGTCAAGGCAAGTGGCATTAAATCAACATCTTCCAGAGTAGTAAGACAAATATAGTGCTAAAAATATTTACCATTTGAATGTCTCTTTTCATTGACCTTGTATATGCTAACAGTCTATATTCCTAGACTTATAGCATAATATTGAACATACAAGAGATGCTAAGAAAACAGTTTATGGTAAATCAGTTATCTAAGTGCTTATTTATAAAGGGATTATATATCGATAGTCAGGAAATATGAAAATGTTTGATCTTAATTTTATGTAAAAGTGTCCTCAAATATAGTTCTAGAGAGAAGAAAGTATCTTGAAACTATATGTTAAGATTTTGAACTACTTTTTGCAATTCAGCTTATGACATTTTCCTCACAGAAAAACTATTCTCAATATAACATTCAAAAAAACATAATATTTTAACACATTTAAAACTTTATATCATCTGTCCATGTTTGCTGGTGGATGGTCAAGTAAAATACAGAGAAACAAGTCAGTATGAAAGCTACTGAAAATCTCACTATTCTTTCTATTTATGAATATATCTTTTGATTAAGCACACTAACAGCTTCATCCTTATTTACATGCAAACCTATCCTCTAACACTTAATCATCAGGACCAGTTCATGGTAAGACTATAGAAGCATAGCCCACACACTGAAATTCTGAATGCAATGACTATCTGAGTCATTCCTATTTCTTTATCACCAAATCCTTCAGAAATCTTTAGCTGTTATCTCTCACTGCCCCCAGAGCTTTCTAATTTTTCCCCTAGCAAGTGAAAAGTCTCCAGAAATTTGAAGGAAAGAGAAGGCATAAGCCTAATCAAAGGAAGACTGATTACTTTCTTGACATTCTGTAAAAAGAGCAATAGCTTCTTAAGGGGCTAAAAAGCTTTCCTTAGTCATTCATTTTTAAAATAAACCTGTAATTGGACCATTTTGGTTTTAATGGCTCCTTTGATTTAGAAAAAGCAGATTCATTATAATTAGTATTTATAAATTCATGTCCAAGAGAAATTTATTAAGAATCATGGTTAAAGTTTGCAATGGACCAACAGAAGAAAATTTTTCTATTAATCCTGAGATGATTTTGCAGAACATTTAAAAAAATTATTTAACACTAAGATATTGTAACTGGGGATTTAAACTATTTTTTAAAGATTGTTAAAACTGCCACAAAACAGAAAAATCCTCCCAATGTATTATTCCACATAACACTGGAAAACCAAAGCAAACTCTGAAGAAGTAAAGAATTTACATATCATTGCCTCGAAAAATATCGCTAAGTACACAATAATAGAGCGTAATTTTATTTGAAAATTCAAGACACTTTAAAAGACTAATAAAAAGAAAATGTTAAAATTATAATCCTTTTATAGAGTCTGAAGCTTTATACATATATTCATGTGTATACATTTATATCATTTCTGAATTGTATTACTGTGTTCATAAAAATGTTGTTCTCTTTTTAAGGGAGATTTAGATACTAAATTTTGCACTGAATCTTTAGGGATTTATGCCAAAGCTAAAGCAATATACCAAAGCAAAATTCAAGGAAGAGTAGTTTTTAAACAAAATGAATTGAAAGGTAATAAAGTGCTTATCCAGTAGGAAGTTACACATACAATCTTCTAGTTTGAAGTCAAAAGATTAAAGCTGCTTTTCACTAACCTATACAAATACACAAACTATTAAAGTAGTTGGCATATATATTAGTTCCACTTTCACTCTTCCCAAGAATTATTTGCCAGATAGAAAGGTTATGACCTCTTTGAACTTTAACTGCTCCACATGAAATAAGGAAAGCAATACTCTAAGATTCTAAGACCCTGGAGAGATTGTAGGAGAAAAGGATACCACATTTCATGATATTTTTCCACTATAGTCGATGTACAGTTCAAAGAACTTTCTAATTCAGAGAAGCTCTATGACCCAGCTTAGATGAGCTACTGGACTACATAGACATAAGTGCGTCTTATCAATAATTTTCTGGCTATTCTCTATCATAAACTCTGTGGGATTTATTTGGTCTTTAATAGCAATAACTCTAAAAGTAAAAATGACCTTCAAGATCCATCAGTATATCCAGAAACCTTTCCCAAAATGGAGTAAGAAGGATGGATTTAGCACCATCACCACTCCCTGTGTTATAAACTGGAAAATCATTAAAAAACAAAGGAAGGGGCGACTGGGTGGCTCAGTGGGTTAAAGCCTCTGCCTTCAGCTCGGGTCATGATTCCAGGACCCTGGGATCTAGTACTGCACTGGGCTTTCTGCTCAGCAGGGAGCCTGCTTCCTCCTCTCTCTCTGCCTGCCTCTCTGCCTACTGGTGATCTCTGTCTGTCAAATAAATAAATAAATAAATAAATACAATATTAAAAAAAAATACAGGAAACAATGGCTTACCAATACTAGAGTAGAGACATTATAAGATTATGACCTCTGTGAGAAGAAAAAAAACAGACAATGGGACCTCAACATTCACCAATTTACTTCCTAGAGACAATTTCAAGGCAATAAGCAGAGTGTCAAGCAGTTTCACTGAGCTAAAAGAGCAGAAATCAGAATTCAGGTAAACTAAGAAAGATAGAACTCATGGAGTGTAGCACCACAGAGGAAAAAGCTGCATAAAAAAAAGAACTCCGAAGTTCTATAGTGGGGTCCACTTAAGACTTTGGATACTTATCTGTGCATGCATACAAGAAACAGCCCAAGGCTGGGGAAAGAACCACAAGAAAGTGGTCAGAAAAACCCTGTGGCTCACATGAGGCTAAGAATTTGTTTTACCATAAGCCAGAAAGGGGGAGAAATATATATATATATATATATATATATATATATATATATATATATATATATAACAGTAAGTAGAATCCTCAGAAGAATACTACATGCCAAGGCACAACATAATCAAATTGCTAAAAACCAGGGATGAAAAGAAAAATCTTAAAATCATCCAGAAAAATAAGATACACTGTGACTCATTACATACAGAGCAATAAAGAGAAGAATGACCACAGACTTTTCATCAGAACCTGTGCAAGCAAATGTATTGAAAGAAAAATAATAAAAATGCCTATCAACAGCTCTTTCCAAAGGGAAAATATCATTCAAGAATGATAAATAAATATGCATTTCCAGATGAATAAAACTAAGAAAATTCATCATCAATAGAACTACACTCCAACAATGTTAAAGGAAGTTTCTTAGGCAGAACAAAAATAATATCAGATAGAAAGTTAAACTTTCACAGAGCATGGAAGAAAGCCAGAAATTATATACATGTGAAGGGTATAAAAAACAATTTTCTGATTTTTTTAAACTACCTTCAAAATATAATTGAGTGTTTAATGCATAGTGTAGCTTGCAATTTATAACACATGTAGAAGTAAAATATATGACAATAATACCACAAGGGTAAAGAGATGGAAGTATACTACTGTAAAGTTCTTATACCACACATGAAAAGGTATAATACTGGGGTTCCCTGGTGGCTCAGGTTTTGGCTTAGATCATGATCTTGGGATCCTCAGATCAAGCATGAAGTCAGGCTCCCCACTCAGCAGGGAATCTGCTTGAGATTTTCCTCCTCCCATTTTGCCCCTCCCCCCAACCTGGGCACAGAGGCCTGCATGCGCTCTCTTTCTCTCAAATAAATAAATAAATATAAAAAAAAAAAGAAAGAAAGAAAGAAAAGGTACAATATTATTTGAAGTTAGACTAAGTTGAAGTTACATATTGTCAACCCAAGAGAAAATAATAAAAAGCAAAACAAGGAGGTAAAAATACAACAATGGAAATAAAATGTAATTATAAAAAAAGTCAATTAATGTCCATAAAAGAAAGAGGAACAGGAAAAAGAAACATAAACAGGTGAGGCATAGAAAAGATTGAGATAGCTAGATTTAAATCTAACCATATGAATAATGACATTAAATATAAATAGTCTAAACATTTCAAATAAAAGACAGATTCCTATATTGAACCAAAAGAAAAAAAATGACAAGAAAATCTCTTTAAAGAGACATAAGTAGCTCAAAAGGATGGAAAAATATATGCCCTATTAATACTAGTCAAAAGAAAATTTGAGTGGCAATATTAATATTAGACAAAGTATACATACTTCTGAGCAAGAAATACCATCATATGAAATCATATTATCATATGACTAAAGGAGAACTTATCACAAGAAGAAATTTGTCAGCAAGACATAATAATCCGGGGTGCATGGGAGGCTCAATGGGTTAAGCCTCTGTCTTTGGCTCAGATAATGGTATCAGGGTCCTGGGATCGAGCCCTGCATTGGGCTCTCTGCTCAGCAAGGAGCCTGCTTTCCCCTCTCTCTCTGCCTGCCTCTCTGCCTACTTGTGTTCTCTCTCTCTGTCAAATAAATAAATAATCTTTAAGACATAATAATCCTAAACATGTATGTATCTTCTAATAGAACTTTCAAAAGCAAAGTGTAAAACTGACAGAACTAAAAGGAGACACAGACAAATCTTAATTAAATTTGGAGATTGACACCTCTCATTCAGTAACTAATAGAATATGTAGAAAATCTGAAGGACACAGAAATTTGAAAAAGGCTGTCAACTATCTTCACCTAGAAGACATTTAAAAATACTATACAGAGCAGAACACACAAATTCTCCAAACTGAACATTTGGATTGGCAAACTGAACATTTACCAAAAAGATCATATTCAGTTCCATAAAATGTCTCAATAAATTTAGGAGAATTGAAATCTTATAAAGTATGCTTCAGGTCTACAAAATAGTTAAAATAAAAATCAATAAGGGATATATGGGAAACTCCCAAATACTTGAAAATTAAACAATGTATTTCTAAGTACCTCCTGAATAAAAAAGAAATTATAAGGAAAAATTGAAAATATTTTGAATTGAATAAAAATAAAAACACAAAAAATCAAAATTTATGGAATGTAACTAAAGCAGAGGTTAGAAGGAAAATTACAGCAAATGCTTGTATTAGAAAAAAAGAAAGGTCTCAATGTAAATAAGAAGCTTCTACCTTGAGAAAAAAAAAAAAAAAAAAAAAAAAAAAAAAAAAAAAACAGAAAATTAAGCCAAAAGCAAGCAGGGAGAAGAAAATAATAAAGAGCAAAAATCAATGGCATTCAATTACATAAGAAAACTATTAATCAAGATAGTCATATTGATATGAATATATTAATAGTAGGAGATCTTAACATGCCTCTCTCAGTAACAGACAGATCATCAAAGCAGAAAACCAATAAAGAAACAAGAGCATTGGGGTGCCTGGGTGGCTAAGTGGGTTAAAGCCTCTGTCTTTGGCTCAGGTCATGATCCTAGGGTCCTGGGATCGAGCCCCACATCCGGCTCTCTGCTCAGTAGGAAGCCTGCTTCCTCGTCTCTCTCTGTCTGCCTCTCTGCTGACTTGTGCTCTCTGTCTGTCAAATAAATAAATAAAATCTTAAAAAAAAAAAAAGAGCATTGAATGACACATTGGACCAGATGGACCTCATAGATATATACAGAACATGCCACCCTAAAACAACAGAATACTCATTCTTCTCAAGTGCACATGGAACCTTCTCCAGAATAGACCACATACTGGGTCACAAATCAGGACTCAACTGACACCAAAAGACTGACATTATTCCCTGCATATTCTCAGATCACAATGCTTTGAAACTGGACTCAATCACAAGGAAAAGTTCGGAAGGAACTCAAACACCTGGTAGCTAAAGACCACCTTGCTTAAGAATGCTTGGATCAACCAGGAGATAAAAGAACTTAAACAATTCATGGAAACCAATGAGAATGAAGACACTTCGGTCCAAAACCAATGGGATACAGCAAAGGCAGTCCTAAGGGGGACATACAGGCCATCCAAGCCTCCCTCAAAAAAATTGAAAAATCCAGAATACACCAGCTGTCTCTACACCTTAAAGAATTGGAGAATCAACAACAAATCAAACCAACTCCACACATAAGAAGGGGGAAAAAAATCAAGATTAGAGCAGAGATCAATGAGGTAGAAACCAGAGATACAGAGATACAGTAGAACGTATCAATGAAACTAGAAGGTGATTTTTTCAAAGAATCAATAAGATCAATAAACCATTGGCCACACTAATCCAAAAGAAAAGAGAGAAAGCCCAAATTCATAAAATTATGAAGGAAAAGGGAGAGATGAAAACTAACACCAAGGAAGAGGAAACAATCATTAGAAGTTATTACCAACAGTTATATGCCAATAAGCTAAGCAACTTAGATGAAATGGATGCATTCCTAGAAAACTATAAACTCCCAAAATTGAACCAGGAAGAAATTGACAACCTGAATAGACCGATATCTAGTAATGAGATTGAAGCAATGATCAAAAACCTCCCAAAAAACAAGAGCCCAGGACCTGACAGATTGCCTGGGGATTTCTACCAAACTTCCAAAGAAGAAATAACACCTATTCTCCTGAAGCTGTTCCAAAAAATTGAAACAGAAGGAAAAATTCCAGACTCCTTTTATGAAGCCAGCATTACCCTGATCCCCAAACCAGGCAAAGACCACACCAAAAAGGAGAATTTCATACCAAGATCACTGATGAATATGGATGCAAAGATTCTCAACAAGATCCTAGCAAACAGGATCCAACAGCACATTAGAAAGATTATCCACCATGACGAAGTGGGATTCATCCCTGGGTTACAAGGATGGCTCAACATTCGCCAATCAATCAATGGGATAGAACAAATCAATAAGAGAACAAAGAAGAACCACATGGTCCTCTCAATTGATGTAGAAAAAGCATTTGACAAAATCCAGCATCTGTTCCTGATTAAAACACTTCATAGTATAGGGATAGAGGGAACATTCCTGAACTTCATAAAATCTATGAAAGACCCACAGCAAATATCATCCTCAATGGGGAAAAGCTTGTAGCCTTCCCGTTGAGATCAGGAACACAACAAGTATGCCCACTCTCATCACTCTTGTTCAACATAGTATTAGAAGTACTAGCAACAGCAATTAGACAAGAAAGAGAAATAAAATGTATACAAATTGGCAATGAAGAAGTCAAACACTCTCTATTCACAGATGACATGATTCTTTATATGGAAAACCCAAAAGACTCCACCACCAAACTACTAAAACTCATACAGCAATTCAGTAACGTGGCAGGATACAAAGTCAATGTGCAGAAATCAGTGGCTTTCTTATACACTAACAATGAAAATACAGAAAGGGAAATTAGAGAATCGATTCCATTTACTATAGCACCAAGAACCATAAGATACCTGGGAATAAACTTAACCAAAGAGGTAAAGGATCTGTACTCAAGGAACTACAGAACACTCATGAAAGAAATTGAAAAAGACACAAAAAGATGGAAGACATTCCATGCTCTTGGATCGGAAGAATAAACATTGTTAAAATGTCTACACTGCCGGGCACCTGGGTGGCTCAGTGGGTTAGGGCCTCTGCCTTCAGCTCAGGTCATGATCCCAGGGTCCTGGGATCAAGTCATGCGTCGGGCTCTCTGCTCGGCGGGAAGCCTGCTTCCTCCTCTCTCTCTGCCTACCTGTGATCTCTGTCAAATAAAAAAAAAATTTAAAAAAAAAATTAAAAATAAATAAATAATTTAAAAATAAAATGTCTATACTGCCTAGAGCATTCTATACTTTTAATGCCATTCCGATCAAAAGTCTACCAGTATTTTTCAAAGAGCTGGAGCAAATAATCCTAAAATTTGTATGGAATCAGAAGAGACCCCAAATTGCTAAGGAAATGTTGAAAAAGAGAAACAAAAATGGGGGCATCACGTTGCCTCATTTCAAGCTTTACTACAAAGCTGTGATCACCAAGACAGCATGGTACTGGCATAAAAACAGACACATAGACCAGTGGAACAGAGTAGAGAGCCTAGATATGGACCCTCAACTCTATGGTCAAATAATCTTTAACAATACAGGAAAAAATATCCAGTGGAAAAAAGACAGTCTCTTCAATAAATGGTGCTTGGAAAATTGGACAGCTATATGTAGAAGAATGAAACTTGACCATTCTCTTACACCGTACACAAAGATAAACTCAAAATGGATAAAAGACTTCAACATGAGACAGGAATCCATCAGAATCCTAGAGGAGAATATAGGCAGTAACCTCTTTGACATCAGCCACAGCAACTTCTTTCAAGGTATATCTCCAAAGGCTAAAGAAACAAAAGTGAAAATGAACTCTTGGGACTTCATCAAGATCAAAAGTTTCTGCACAGCAAAGGAAACAGTCAACAAAACAAAGAGGCAACCCACAGAATGGGAGAAGATATTTGCAGATGACAGTACAAACAAAAGGTTGATATCCAGGATCTATAAAGAACTCCTCAAACTTAACACACACAAAACAGATAATCATATAAAAAAAATGGGCAGAAGATATGAACAGACACTTCTCCAATAAAGACATACAAATGGCTATCAGACACATGAAAAAATGTTCATCATCACTAGCCATCAGGGAGATTCAAATTAAAATCACATTGAGATACCACCTTATACCAGTTAGAATGGCCAAAATTAGCAAGACAGGAAACAATGTGTGTTGGAGAGGATGTGGAGAAAGGGGAACCCTCTTACATTGTTGCGGGGAATGCAAGTTGGTGCAGCCCCTTTGCAGAACAGTGTGGAGATTCCTCAAGAAATTAAAAATAGAGCTTCACTATGACCCTGCAATTGCACTACTGGGTATTTATCCCAAAGATACAGATGTAGTAAAAAGAAGGGCCAGCTGTACCCCAATGTTTATAGCAGCAATGGCCATGGTCACCAAACTGTGGAAAGAACCAGATGCCCTTCAATGGACGAATGGATAAGGAAGATGTGGTCCATATACACTATGGAGTATTATGCCTCCATCAGAAAGGATGAATACCCAACTTTTGTAGCAACATGGACGGGACTGGAAGAAATTATGCTGAGTGAAATAAGTCAAGCAGAGAGAGTCAATTATCATATGGTTTCACTTATTTGTGGAGCATAACAAATAACTTGGAGGACATGGGGAGATGGAGAGGAGAAGGAAGCTTAGGGAAATTGGAAGGGGAGGTGAACCATGAGAGACTATGGACTCTGAAAAAACAAGCTGAGGGTTTTGAAGGGATGCGGGGCGTGGGGGGTGGGAGGTTGGGGGAGCCAGGTGGTGGGTATTGGGGAGGACACACATTGCATGGAGCACTGGGTGTGGTGCAAAAACAATGAATACTGTTACGCTGAAAAGAAATTTAAAAAAAAGAAAAGAAAAAAATCAATGGCATTAAAAACACAAAAACAATATAAAAACAATGAAACCAAAAACTATTACTAGGAGAAAATCAATAAAATCAATAAATGACTAGACAGACTGAAAAAAAAAGGAGACACGAATTACCAATATTTGGAATGAAAAAGAAACATGACAGATCCTAAAATATTAAATGAAGATGACTGCCCCTGAAGAGTTTATAAATCTAGTTGGTAGGACAGGCTCTATGCACAGAAAACAATGAACAATCATACTCATATCAATAATGATAGTAGTAATAATAACAACAACAATAATCCATTACCTATTATATGCCAGAAGTTCTAAGTACTTATATATATCAAACTGTTAAACTGTCACAACCATAATAGGTAGATACCATTATTAATTACATTCTACAGATGGGTATCTTAGGCACTCACCCAATGTAGATATGACAACAATAGATAAAAGATAATTTAGTAATTCAGACTCAGAAAGAAAAATCAGGACAAGGAGGAGAAAAGAGGATTGCACTGACCTTGCAAATTTGTCATGGAAGAGATAAATCTTAAACTAGCTCTAGAAGGTCTATTGTGATGTCTACCAAGTTTTTAACACTAGGTGTCACAATCTTGTGTTAGCAGAGATCTAGTACTTCAACAGAGTAGTTTAAATCAATGTTTCAGCCATTTCAACAAACATTTATTGAATACCTACTATGCTTTTGGCTCTGGGATCATAGACACAAACAAAAGATGGAGATCTCTTGAATATGTATACACAATATGCAGCATACTGGTAGATGTCATTGAGGTACAGTCTTTACTCTCAAAAAGCTCATAATCTAGTTAATCTATGTATGTGTGTGTATGGGTGTGTGCATGTGTGCAAACAAAAAGCAACTGAGACTAGGTAATTATGAGCTAAGCTGAGCAACATTATATATGAGTTAGGAAAATAGAAGATTAGTGTGTTATCCAGACATAGTTTCATGAAGGAGATTCTTTGTAGCTGAATACTGAAAAACTAGTCACATATATAGAGAGAGGGAGGGAAAATAGAGGGGCAATACCAGCTGTTGATAAGATGAGGAAAATTCAAATGGGAATAAGCAGTCTGCTTAGCTAAAGGTAGGTAATGCCAGGAAATAGCTGAAGATAAAGGTAAAGGTGAAAAGGGGGCAGGAGCATTATAAAATGGAGCGTTGAAAATATAGGCTTGATAGGTTTCTCCACCAAATTCTAACAAAACCATTCTATTTTAGTCAGGCAATGAGAAAGGGCATAAATACAAGAGGGAGTGCAGAGAATCCCCAAAACAATAGAGAAAAATGTTTCAGTGATCATTTGCTATGCACACAATTTCCTAGGAACTCAGAAATATCAATAAAAATTAAAATAGAGAAAAAAATATATCTAATCTAAGATTTTATTGATTTTTAAAAGACAAAAGCTTCTTTAAGCAATTAATTAACAAGCATCACTAATGCGACCAAATATCATCAAAACCATATAAAAGAAAATAGGAAGCTAGAGTAATATAGTCATTGATATTCCTGTGGGCTGGTAAAGTGTCTGCTCCGCTCAAATGACAGGGCACTGGGTCTTCAGTGTGTCCAAGGGATATTCCCATTGCAATTTGTCAGCAGACTGGCAAATGTTCTTAGTGACAGGAACACACAGCCCAGGAATACAGTCTTATCCACATTCATGGCTCAAAGCACCTCCGTGCAGTGTTGTTCTTCCAGCTCCCTCTAATGACCCCAAATACCAATTAAACAGCTTCACCACCTCAGGATCTAAATTTGGATATAGGTATCAAGTTTGAATGCCTGATGAGACTAACTAAATAATTTGCAGAAGTGTGAAGTAATTAGTCCTAGAAAAAAAGAAAAAAGAAAGGAAATCCCCAGAAGTGGATCTGAAATGGTTCCTGTTCCTGTGTAAGTTTCATAAGATCACAGCTGAGAGAACATTCTACCATAAATTGAAAGGCTCTGCATTAACAGCAGGAAACAAAAACCCATTTCACAACTCATCCCCCACTAATTCAGAATATCCGCCACAAATTCTCAAGTCGTCACATTGTCATATATCGCCACCTAATGTCCACAGGCAGATGTATTTAACACCAGCTGAGCCCAAAGGTGGCATTTTTCCACGGGCACCTTCAAGGGCTTCCTGCTAGACTTATCTGTTCACCACCTCAGGATTCCTAGTGTGATCCCTCATTCTACTTCAGGGCATACCAATGAAAGTGTAATAAAGAATTTATTTTATTGTAGTTAAACTCCTATTTTGTGGATTGTCCCCAAATACTTTGAAACTGTGAAGTTCTCAGTTCCAGACAACTTTCTCTCCCCACTCCACTCCTCTTTTTTAAGAGACAGAGGTGGGCAGGGGGACGAGGATCCCAAGAAGGCCCCATGTCCAGCACAAAGCCCCAGCCAGGGCTTGATTTCACAACCTAGAGACCATGACCTGAGCCAAAATCAAGAGTCAGAAGCTCAACCGACTAAGCCACCCAGGCGCCCCAGGATGACTCTTCCTTGACACTTAGCATACATCTGACTCCTCACAATTCCTTCTTACTGTTCTCTATTATTGGGCTGTAGACTCTATAATGGATGTCTCTAGAGTACATACATTTTGATAGCATTATCTGCTGGATGAGATATAAGTGGAAAGACAAGGCTGTATCAGAAATGCATCCCATTGTTCATAATACCAACATTTCAGTGGCTTTAGAATTGATTCATTTTGTAGATTCACCTTTCCCTCCCTCTACTCCAAAAACCACACAGTGCGAAAGAGAAAGAGATGTTAATGAATAATCAAAACCAAACATGATAACAGAATATAACAAAATTAAAATAATTACAAAGATTATTTTACTTCAGAGACCCCACTTCTTTCCAACTAATCTTTAGAGTATAAGCCTAAGCAAGCCATTTCTAGACAGGAAGTATGACACATTTTTAAAGATACGAGCTATTAGAGGGCAATAAATTCTCTCAAAGCATTTTAGACCTACATTACGGTCTGAATCAGACTTTTCCTGTACTAGGAAAAATAGAAGATGCAAGCAATTAGATGGCTGTAGACACATGAATACAGGACAGCTTTCTTAGTTTGTCTTGGAGTTAGATGTGCTAGATTGTCATGTAAAATTTAGGGCACACTTACACTAGAAAATTACTTTTTGTTTATCTGAAACTCAAATTCAACTGAGTGTCCTGTATTTAATCAGGCAACTCTCCTTGGAATGAAACAAAAGACCTTGGTGGAGAAAATAACTAGGCTCCTAGCAGAACCAGAGTCATTTTTATGAAAATGGCTGCTTTGGTGGGGTTCCAGAGACCAGTATCAAAGCAAAGGCCCAACACTGTATGCCTTCAAATAATATTCTGTATTAGTTTAATGCTTCAAAATTTATGAAACATTTCACATTTATTACATTATCTGGATTCTCCTAATGACAATCTTTATGCAGTTATTTTTATGCCTGTCTCAAAGGTTATAGATATTAAGGAATTGTCATGGTGATCCAAAGGAAACTGTACAAAAAAGCAGAACTTGAATCCAAATCTCCCAGTATGGTACAATGTCTACAAATAAAGAAAATGTTTGTATGGACACTACACAAGACCTTCCATTGTGACATAAGGCCAGGAAAATGAAGATATTCTCAGTTACTGAGCAGTCTTACATACTTTCAGACTAGAGTCCCATTTGATTTTTTAAAGATTATTTATTTATTTGTTTGTCAGTGAGAGATGACAAGCAGGCAGAGAGAGGAGGAAGCAGGCTCCCTGCTGAGCATAGAGCCCGATGCAGGGCTCCATCCCAGGACCCTGGGATCACGACCTGAGCCGAAGGCAGCGGCTTAACCCACTGGGCCACCTAGGTGCCCCCCATTTGATTTTTTAAAGCACAGAACATTCACTTCATTTCCCCAAGTACGATAAGGTATCATTCTCCTGATGTAGGTTTATTCACACAGACACAACCACTACACTTTGCGAGCCATTTATATGTCCTAGAGACCCTTAATAAAATCCAAATTTGTTTAACTCACAGTTCACTTTCCCTGGATCTTTACATTTGAAATTTAGAGAATGTTCTTGTAATAGTCCCATTGGCTATTAAGGATCAAGTTTGTTTTTAAATTGTAGAGTAGTGACAGCTGGTGTTCATAGTGTGTATTACACTTCTTCCTAGCACAGTTTTTTTTTTTTTATCTTTTACTTATGGTCCTCAAATTCTAGTTCTCATAAAAATTCCCTGGAGAATTTCTTAAAATGCAGCTTCCTAAACCCTCATAGATTCTGATTATACATATCTGGGGTAATGTACATTATTCAAGCCCCAATGCCACCATTCCTTTCCTCCTCCTGGTCAATCTCATGTAAGAGAACATTATTGTATCACCCCCACAAACACTGTGCACATATATGGAAACCAAAGCTGTTTAAGTATAAAGTTCAGAGGAGTTCACTGATGATAATGCTGATAATAACGATAAAGATGATCTCAGTGCTCGCTTCGGCAGCACGTATACTAAAGATGATCTCAGCTAACATTTATTGCACACTAAGTGCTGTGCACTGTGCTAAATCCTTTACATGGATTATCTCATATAATCTTCTAAATGTATCTATAAAGTAGATAATATTAAGGGCACCTGGGTGGCTGAGTCAGTTAAGTGTCTGACTCTTGATTTCAGCTCAGGTCATGATCTCTGGGTCCTGAGACTGAGCCCCATGTCTCCAGGCTCAGCACAGTGTCTGCTTGTTCCTATCCCTCCACTCCTTCTCCAGCTCATGTGCACTCTCTCTCTCTCTTCACCTCAAGTAAACAAATAAAGTCCTTTTAAAAAAGTAGATAATATTATGGTCTCCATTTTAATGACAAGGAGGCAGAAAGATGACCAGATAGATAATTGTTATATCTAATATCACAATTAAAGTCCAATGATTGTATGTATCACATTCAAACTAAAAACCAAAATATTAAATAGAAGGCTTCTCTTCCATTACGTCCTAGAGATACAGGTCATTCACTCTCTGTAATATTCATGT
Source organism: Mustela nivalis (assembly GCF_964662115.1). Taxonomy (NCBI): domain Eukaryota; kingdom Metazoa; phylum Chordata; class Mammalia; order Carnivora; family Mustelidae; genus Mustela; species Mustela nivalis. The sequence goes on from NC_139030.1 coordinate 67,052,878, forward strand.
GTTGCCACCTAGCAATAGGTGGCTAGAACATACAAGGTGCTTCCAGGAAAAGCTTTAGTTTTCTAGAAATGACTAAAATATATGTCTATCTTAACATATCAAATACTAAAGAGATAGTCCATCACTGATGTAGGCAACTTAAAAAGATGTATTCTTAATAGTAATATGATTGAGTTAAATAATAAAAACCAAGTGTTCACAGATTTTTACATTTATCCACACTCTTTTTAAATTTCTATTATTATCATTTTACATGTTGTTTTCTTGCAAACAGGTAATAGCTCCATGTAGTATTTTTTAAAATAACACGAGATATTGTCTTCAAACTTCTAATGTGCTTTAGATATGCATGGCTGAGCAGAAAATAGTCCATTTTGTCTTTTGGTTTTATAATCCTACTGTTTTTACAGAAAGAACCAGCTGCAACAGAACAGTCTTGCCAAGTTGAGAACTTAGTGATTACTATATGTTTCTTAGTTTGCATAAGTATACATCTTTTGTTATTGAGAATTGGTGTTTCTAGAATAAAAGGGAAGCCAGATGTTTACCAAAAAACATCAAAGCAGGCAGCTATAAAAGTCAGATGAGAAAGAAAACCCCCAAGAATTACATATTGGCCTCTGAATAATCTCATTATGTGGTGAATGGATCAATTTTTACAGTTCTTCGATGGTCCTCCTTCATCTCTGTAGAATAAGAACAATCCAAGAGAAAGGGGAAGGGAGAAGGAAAATAGATAAGAGTAAACTGAAATAATCTGAGAGACAGCTACTTACCTCTCTGTCTTCTGAGTTTTACTGTTGTGGAAGGCATGGAGATGTTGGAGCCAGACAAATCCAAGGTTTAATCTCACATTCACCACTACACGTAATTGTACATCATCGAGCAGTGTACCTAGGCTGAGTCTCGTTTTCTTCACTTATGCAGTATAGACACCACTACTCTCCCAGCCCAGTTGTCAGATAGATGGATGTCATGAAGGTATGGAGGCTGGAAACAGAAAAACAAAAGCAGCTGTTGTTAACGGTAGCTTGTTATTAGTGACCCACACTTCTTCATCTATTCAACTTCACATATTCAGCAAACATTTATTGATCACCCCTCTGTAGCAGGAATACAGTAAAGTCCCAGAATACAGTGAACAAACAGATAAAGTCTCTGTCCTCAAGAAGTTTCTGTTTCATCCTCTGAATACCAAGTTATCAGAATTCCACCTCCCCACACCCCACTCCACTGAAATTCCTCTGGAAAAGTCACTGTTGCTGGATTTATCAAATAAGATGAACCTCAATAAGAACTTTTTGTAACTTCTAATAATATGGAGCAATAATAACAGTAATTCTTGATGTCTAGAATCCTGTCTCCTGATTTCCTTCTACTTTCTGACTGAAACTTGCCAGTTTCCATTGCCAGGTTTTCTTCTGTTACCCCTTTAATTAATATCTCTTAGTATTCTGACTTTGCCCTTTTTCTTTTGTACTCTACACTAGAAGTTCTTGAACATTCAGAGTCATGAACTCCTTCAAGAATCTGAAAAAGGTATGTACCCTCTCCCTATGGAAAAAAAATGAATCTATTTACAAATATACAAAAATGTGCATACATTTCAGAAGTGTCACAGACACTCCCTTCTCATAAAGCCTATTGTCGAACTTCAGGATAAGGGGTTCCCATGGCTTGAATAATTACCCATATGTCAAGGACCCTCAAATTTCTGTCTCCTATATAAACCACTTTCCTGAGCAATAGGCCTATTTTCAAATGACTTATTGGCAACTCCATATGAATGTCCCTTAAGCATCTTACAACTGAAGTTATCCCAAACCAAACTCTTCATCATTCTCCAAACATCTGTTCTTCTGGAAGACAATACATGTGGGAGAGAGAACACTATTTTGAACCTAACAGACCTTGATTTAAGTCCAACCCTGGAAGCCTCAGAAATATACTTAGCCCCTTTCTTCTTTCACTTCTTCTTCATATTTAACATGAGAATAAAGCTCTATTTTCCATATCGTTATGAGAATTAAAACAAATAATGTGAAAAATCTTATCCAAGTGCAACCACATAGTATACATTCCACAAATACTAATATTACTGAATTCCCAATAAAACAAAAGCAACTCTTTTCACCAAATATCCTAAGTCAAAAATTTAGAAGTTATCCTCACACACCCTTCCAACCCATCCTCTAAATGGCAGCCAGAGGACCTTCCCAAGATACAAATCTGGTAACGCCATGACTCTGCTTCAGTCTTCCCAGTTGCTTCTCATTGCTTCCAAGATTACATCTATCTTAGTACTGCACTGAAGAATGACTATGATCATGGCCCCTGTCCATGCCAAACCCATTCCCTTGACTACCTGTAGATCTCCCCAAATGTGCACAGTGTTTCAGATTCCACAACTCTGTTCACACTGCTCCCTTTGCCTGAAGTATCCTCACCCCTCCACATCTTTTCTTGGCATTCTGGTAAACACCCATCCATCTTTCAAAACACATACAAGCATATGTGCTATGATGTTACTCCTGACAGCTTCCTGCCATACTGTTGATCACTGACTCCTTTTATCTCTCACCTGAACCTGACAAATGATTTCTATCGTGGCAAAGATGAATAGCATATGCTTCCTGATATCAAAAAGCTTACAATCATCATTCAACCAGAAATCCTATTATATAACCGGGACAAGTAAACCGAAGAGAAATTTCTAAGGCATGAAAAAATGGGTTCTATGTAACTTCAACACTCAGCTCAGTGGTCCTTTCTTAGAAGCCTTTCTGTGACTCCCAAGCTCCGAGCTCTGTGTGCATGTGTATGCTTTAAGTGTTAGCTATATATAAATTCGTTTGATCTTTACAGTGTGTGGAGCAAGCACTATTATTCTCCTTTTACAGGTGAGGAAACAGAAACAGAGACCAACTTACCTAACACTACCTACCCAGAAATATTGGTATGAAGAAAGTATGGACTTCAGTTAATTAAAAAACAATTGATAAATGAAAATGATATATGTTTCTAAATAAATCGTTTGATAAATACCTATTGAGCCTATTAAGGGCCTGGGACATAAACAGAAAAATTTTCCTAAGTGTCCTATGCTCTAACACAGTGATTCGTGAAAAACCAGTAACTATGATATAAAGAAGTTAAGATTGTATCTCTTGGTGGCAGTTAGAAAGCCTTGGGGTGGAGGAATCTAGCAAATGAACCCATGAGTTAATGAAGGAAACAGAAAGAGCCCTCAACCCAGATCAGGAACCCTCCTCCTTCCACGTCACCCCACCTCACCTTTTCTCCTCCTACATGTTTGCCCGCGGCTATCCAATAGGAGGTAGGCTCTATGGTCCTTTTGTGCGCGTGCGCATCATTAATTCGACGATCCTTCCCATCGATGCTTTCAGGAGCAACTTCTTCAGCCTGGTCACTGCCAGCGTCTACGCTACCCCTGCGGCCGTCGCCGCCGCCATTTTGACGGCGCAAAGAGTGAGGGTCTGGGACGGCTGGAGGCGGCGGCGGCGGGACTGGTACGGATGGTTTCCGCCCGCTATAGCCCCTCCAGATTCGCCGCCTTCTTGGTGCCACGGCATTCGGTATTGCCCCTATTCCGACAGGGTCCCTGTCGGTGTCCCTAGTTCTGTCACTCCGTTTGCAGGCTGTTTTCGCTTCCTCACCGTCAGCTCCGTTCGAACTCTTTTTTTGGAGCTGTGGTCAGACACCCCCCCCCCCCCCCCCCAATCTGTGTTAAAATGCTCGCTTCGACCCTGGAACTCTGTTTAAGCCTTCGGCTCCTCGTTCCCCGCCCTCATCTGGTCCGAGTTGCTTGCTGGGACTGAGGGGTGGGGGCACACACCGGGAGGGCTGGGTACGCACGGCCTCCTCTGGGCAGGGATCTGTGCCCTGTAGGGACTGGAGGCCAATTCTGGCCTTCTTGGATTTTAGGGGGAGCTTGGACTTTGGTCGTGGTGGAGCAACACATGGTAGAAGATAGTGGACGTTCCCTGAGTTGTGTGTTAGTACAGCTTAATCGCACACTGGCCTGTTTTGTTTTGTACGTTCTCAGGAATAACTTTACAAAAGGGAAGATAATTTGCGTCTGCCGTCCCCGCTGGAAATGGCCACTGTGAGTAAAGAGTCTCTTAAGCAGTATAGTGGTTTGGGTGCTTGTTAGAAAATGGAGGGACGGGTTTAATTATGGTAACATCGGTGGCAGGTTTCTTGTGCTTAGACGTAGTTGTATGAAAAACGTCAGGGGAAGCAAGGGGTGTGAAATTATGTTGGTACGCTTCGAAGGTAGTTTGGAACACAAAGGTTTCCTACAACACGCGTGTACTTGTTTCTACAAGTTCGTTTTTGGAAATAAATTCAGTGCCAACATCCTTTCAATATTTTTAAAAGACCTTTTGAGTAAATATTTAGAATCTATTTTTCAACTATTTTTTCTTTTGTTAGCGAAACTGAAGGTTTTGTAACAGCTTCAGTCAAGTGAGTAACCTTCCAAATCGTACAAAATGAGAGCAAGAGATATGATTCTCATAGACCAGAAATATTGATTGTAAGTCTCCAGTTTAGACTCCTGCTACTGTAAGGACTTCATATAGTAGGGGACAGTAGTAGTACATGAAATAGCTACCATAAAGGTGTAAAGTAATTATTTCTTAAAAGCTACACAAAAGTACATCCAGATTCAAAGCTTTGTGAAGAGGAGAAACAAGGGGTTTGGGATCACTTAATCAGAGAACATTTAATCTTGAGTTTTGAAAGATGGTAGGATTTAGATAATGGAAGAATCTGATGTATTCAGAGACATCTTCCCTTTCAAAACTCAAAGTCATTTCTGCATTCTGCAGTGTCAGATATATGAAAGAGATTAGAGGGAAATAAGGTTGTATTGTGGAGTTGGAATTGAGTAATAGCTTGAATGTCACACTCGGTATTTAGATCTGATTCTTTACATTGTGATCTTTTAATCAAAGCTGTGTTGGGAGGATTAATATGGCAACAATTAGTCAGGATAATATTCGTGTAATTGAACATGATATGTTAAGAATCTAATGATGTGACTGTAGGGTCAGTTCATAAAAGTAGACCACTAGTTTTGGACCCCATTTTAACTTGAATTTTTACTTAGCCAGAACCGCAGAAAGGGAATGTTGTAATAGAAGCATGGGTACTCTCAGAGTAACTAGAATAGAATACTAATGTTCAACCTGGCTTTGTTTTTATTTAAATGAATTAGATCAGCAGGGTGAATATTTTGAAAGATGCTTTCATAAATCTTTTATTGTTAGAAAGAAGTTCATACAAAATAAATCTTAATATTCAAATATACTTTAAAAATTTGTGTTTATATGCATTGGAAATACTGAATGTCAGTTAGGAAATAGGCAAGTATGTGTGTCTTCACCTATTTAATTAGCATACATAGCAAGAGTCATGAATGTCCACGCTTCAGAAGCTGGACAGGTAAATCAAGATGCCTCAGTGGGAACTTTGACAAACTGAAATTCTCATTTCTGATATAACAGGAGCAGCCTTTCCTTAGCTACGGTGATTTATTGCTAACTAATGCTATTTGGGAATATGAATACTGCTGCCAGCTCTTCTGAGATTTCAAGAATAGCCAAAAATCTGGACTTTTTGTGTGAAATCTGTAATTTCTCAGTGTTTAGACCCAATTCAGATTTTTTTTTTTATAATAGTGTGGACTACACAAAAATGTCTGTAGCTGGGTATGAATGAATTTCCTTGATGGATATAGATGAATTTCCTAGATAACTAGTTCTAAGTCTTTGATATAGATCCTATATTCTACTCACATGACCAAAAGCAGGACTTAATCCTAAAGTAGTGTCTAAAAGACAGTTTCTGTATTTACACTAATAAAGATTTTAAAATTATATTTGATAACCTGTCATCTTCCCAAGTCTAGAAACCTAGGTTTGAAGTAGTCATATATAAAATCGTACTTATCCTCATACTAAAATAAACTGGCTATACTAATTTTTGAATTATTTATTGGCTGTCATATTTAGTTACATTTACCAGCTGACCCAATGTCATAAAATCTGCCAAGTAACAAATTTGAGGATCCTGTAGGTTAAAAGGGAAACTTGAAACACATTAACACTGTCATCAGCTATTCCTTTCAGTGGACAAATTAGATACTGGCTTCTTTTGTCATTAAAATGAAATATAAATAAAGTAACGATTTGGTTTTCTTAGGTTGGCAACAAAACTCACATTTTATTATAACTTTCGTTAAACCATCAAGGAAAAAAAATCTAAAAGTGGCCTTGGCATTCACAGACTAAAATAATTCTTAATAATATTGGGAAGTTTTTAAAATAATTTGGATAATACTTCTTTTCCTTTTTGCTTGTGAAGCAATTTATTATCAAAAATAATATTTTGATAATCATACTTTAATTTTAATGGTATATGGAAGTATTTTGTGCAGATTAGTAAAACAGTGTAAAGCACTTAGCACAGAACCTAGCCCACAGTAACTAACATCTGTTGAGTATTTGTTATTTAATATTGCCCCTTTCAGATAATCTCCTATTGAGCCTGTTACTATTTTGAGGACTTGCCCAAAATACTTCTGGAGTTTAAAATTTTATATTGCCTTTAGATCCTGAGCCATATTCTATTAAATGTAAATGTCTTCATTTGTAAGTGTAAATTTAAATTATAGAAACACCCAAAAGTCTAAGTTTGTCTAGGTTAAAGTGTAATAATTATCACATTTATCTCTTTGAGCATGTTGGGTCCTGACCCAAGGAAGGATGCTTAAATTTTCAGGTGGCCATTTTCTGGAGACAGACCTTGTACTTCAGAGATACATAAAGAGGGTTCTGTTTATCCAGGTCTTGAAGATAGAGTTGAAATTTGCTAGACCTAGAAGGAGAGGGAAAAGGACATTTTAGTGGAAGAAATCTTAGGGCAGTATAAAAGAAGGCAGAGAAATGTGGGAAGTGTTGCAGGTATTTTTATGTGACTAAAAAATTGAAAAGGTGGTAAAGTTAGTAAGAAATGCCAGAGAAGTAGAAAAACAAGTTAGAATGTTCTCTCTTACTTACAATAAAAGTCGGAGCACATGGGTTGGAATTCAGACTACTTTGTGAAAGGGAAAAGGAATGATGCTAAAGTATCAAATGGCTGGACTAAGTCAACATCGTGGTACCTCATTTTCATACCACACCAATCCCCATTCTCTAATCCCACTCCAGTCCATCCTGCCCTAAATGGTACATTTCTGAAACATTCTGCCCCTCTATTCTTCCCTGCCTCCAGATTAAAATTCTGATTTGTTGTCTTGTAACAAGACTTTTGCTATGTCAGATGTAAAGCTTTTTATAATTGCCCACAATTTAACTTTTAAGTCTGTTTTTTACTGCACTCCCTTAAATATCTAACCTCACTGAATTTATCACCTGTTGAATATACCTTTTATGACTGTACGTTTGTTCCAGAAAGTCACTCACTGAAATGCCCCATTCCTCTTCAAATTTCTGCTGTTTCTTCAAAACCTAGTATATTCTCTATGAAACTTTTTCCTCCTCTCTCAAGGATCTCTTAATTTTTTAAATCCTTTAATAGCATTTCACAGATAATACAGTATTTGTTCTTACATATTTTCTACTGAATTAAGAGTTGGCATTTTTGTTTTTTAACGTGAAGGAGCAGATAAGTAAATATTTTAGGCTTTCTGTACCATATAGTCTCTGCAATTACTTAACTCTGCCATTATGGCATGAAAGCAGCCACAGTACATAAATAAATAGGTATGGCAATGTTAGAATAAAACTTTATTTACTAAAATAGCAGGATGTATTCAACTGTACTTTGCCAACTCCTGCATTCTGTTGTGGGGCAGTCAGTTAAGCATCAGACTCTTGGTTACCACTCAGGTTATGATCTCAGGGTCTTGAGATCAAGCCCTGCATCCAGCTATGTGTGGGGAGTCTGCTGGAGAGTCATTCTTTCCCTCTGCACCTCCCCCCTGTGTGTTCCTGTGTGTGTGTGTGTGTGTGTGTGTGTGTGCGTGCCCCCACGTTCTCTCTCAAAAAAATCTTTAAAAAATAATAAAAGAATGAATTATATCTGACCCAAGTACTTTGCTAGATGTTTATGCATGAAGGACATTTACACAGTCACCTGTTGTAACTGACCTCAGAGTCCAGGAAATGAACAAAGGAGCAAAAAATTCAGCACAAAGCCGTGTACTAAAGGTGTTGAAGTTTCCTTAATAATAGAAAAATTGGGGGCGCCTGGGTGGCTCAGTGGGTTAAAGCCTCTGCCTTCAGCTCAGGTCATGATCTCAGGGTCCTGGAATCAAGCCCTACATCAGGATCTCTGCTCAGTGGGGAACCTGCTTTCTCCTCTCTCTCTCTCTGCCTGCCTGCCTCTCTGCTTACTTGTGATCTCTCTCTGTCAAATAAATAAATAAAACCTTTAAAAAAAATAAAAAATAATAGAAAAATTTATTTATACTACCTTTTTAGTGTTGTTCCAAATAGGGCAAGTTTTAGAGGTTCCTATTCTCTCTTGTGTGGCACTCTTGATTCTAGCCTTTATTGGAAAGGCCGTATACTTTTACACAAAGTAAATTATTGTTTGTTTTGTTTTGTTTTGTTTTTAAAATTATATACAGAATGCTTGTTGTATAGTAGTTGCTCAATAATAGAGTTAAGACTTGTTTTGAAAGATAGATTGCAGAGTGAGGATTTGCGAAAGATTGTCTGTGTAAGTATAATACTTATATCCAGAACAAATAATGTTAATTTTTGTGTTATTCTTAGGTGCTCTGTAATAGAGCCAGACTGGTTTCCTATCTCCCAGGATTTTGCTCTTTACTTAAAAGGGTTGTCAGTCCCAAAGCCTTTTCAACTGCAGGATCTTCAGGTTCTGATGAGTCTCACGTGGCCCCTGCACCTCCAGATATATGTAAGTAAACATAATTATGTTACTTGCCGCAAAACACCCACCTTGCTTCTGGCAACTACCAGTTTATTCTCTGTATTAAAGACTGTTTTTGTTTGTCCTCTTTTTCTTTTTTTCCTAAACTCTATATGAATTTATTCTTTTGGTATTTGTCTTTCTCTGACTAAATCATTTCACTTACTATTATACCCTATACATTCATCCATGTTACTACATATAGCAAGATTTCAGTATTTTTTATGGCTGAGTAATACTCCATTGTGTACATATACCACATCTTTATCCATTCATCTGTGGATGGATATTTGGATTATTTCCATATCTTGACTATTCTAAATTATGCTGTGTTAAATACAGGGGTGCGTATATCTTTTTGTGTGTGTTTTCATTTTCTTTAGGGAAATACCCAGTGTTGTAATTATTGGATCATTTGCTAACTTTGTCTTTTAATTTTTTAAGAAATCTCATACTGTTTTGCACAGTGTTTGCACAGTTTGCATTCCCACGAACAGTACACAAGAGTTTCTTTTTCACCATGTCTTTGCCAGCACTTGTTATTTCTTGTATTTGTTTTAGCTATTCTGACAGGTATAAGGTGATAATCTCATTGTGGTTTTGATTTGCCTTTCCTTGATTATTAGTGATATGGAACATTTTTTCATGTACCCACCAACTATATGTCTTCCTTAGAGATATGTTTGCTGATGCCCTCTGCCCATCTTTTCAATAGGTTACTGGTTTGATTTGGTATTGAGTTGTTTAAGTTTTTATCTATTTTGGATATTAACCCCTTATCAGATATAGCATTTACAAATATATTTTCCCATTCAGTAGGTTGCCTTTTTGTTGTTGCTGATTGTTTCCTTGACTGTCCAAAGACGTTTTATTTCAGTATAGTCTCAGTAGTTTAATTTTGCTTTTCTTTCTCTTGCAGAGAACAAATATTATCTGGAAAAATGTTTCCATAGCCTGTGTCCAGGAAATTACTGGCTGTGTTACTGAAGCATATATACTTGACTGTGTTACATTAGTTTCAAGTGTACAGCATAGTAATTCATTAATTTTATACATTACACAGTGCTCACCATGTTAAGTGTAGTTACATGTGTCACTATACAACTTTACTGCAGTGTCACTGACTATATTCCCTGTGCTGTACTTTTAATCCCCATTACATACTTATTTTATAACTGAAAGTTTGTACCATTTAATCAACATCACTATTTGGCTGTCTCCCAACGTCCCTTCCATCTGGCAGCTACCAGTTTGATCTGTATCTCTTAATATCTTCTGGCTTTTGCTTATTTCTTTATCGTTTGTTATATTCCACATATAAGTGAAATCACTTAGTGTTTGTTCTTCTCTGACAGATTTCTCTGATTATAATATCTTCCAGTTCCATCTATGTTGCTGCAAAGAGCAAGATTTCATTCTTTCTTTATGGCTGAGTAGTATTCCATTGTGTGTGTCTATACAGTGCACAGACATGTTCTTTATTTATCATCTGTCAGTAAACAGGTTGCTTCCATATCTTGGCCGTTGTAAATAATGGTACAGTAAACATAGAGCTACATAAATCTTTTGAATTACCATGACTGTTTTTGTTGGGTAAATACCTAACAGTGGAATTTCTGGATTGTCTGGTATTTCTTTTTAATTTTTTGAAGAATCCCAGACTGTTTTCCCTGGTGGTTCCACCAGTTTACATTCCCAACCAACAGAGTGCAAGGGTTGCCTTTTCTCGATATACTCTCGAGTGCTTTACTATTTTTAATTTTAATTCTAGAAATGCTAAGTGGTGTGAGAATGCTATAGTATGAATTTATTAATATCAGACTTACAGAATGCTTTTCTTGTGATTTTTGTAATGATTTTCAATTTTCTCCAAAAGTAAGTTCTCACAATGAAAAAGTTCTAAAAAGGTCTTCGTTTTTACAAAATCACACACGCATACACAAAAGCAGAGGTAAAACTAAATAGCGTTAAAACAACACCAAAAATGAAGTTGTACACTATATATGTGTGATTCTAATTACTCACCAATTGAGAAATGAAGAGTGAGATAGGAGATATTATTATATATTTTAGGGAGAATTATCAGAAGTAGCTCCACTCATGACATAAAGCACTCTGGAGCCCTCCTTTGTGTTACATGTTGTACTCAGAGGGAGAAGAGTGTTTGGGTCAGAAAAAATGATCTGGAGGTAGTGATGATTTGTGAATACAAATCTACCTGACAGACAAGGTAGAGAAGCATTCCAGGTAAAGGACAGCAGAAATGCCAAGGGAAAGCTTTAAGATAAGACTAATTATATTGGGACTGCTGCCATGGAGGGTGGCCTGAAGGCTATTAGAAGATGAACTGAAAGGTAGGCAGGAGGCTGATGATGACAGAGGGCCTTATGTACCATGCTGATGACTTTGGATGTCACCATTTAGGGTGGTGACTTCTAAAGAAATTCTGTGGGGCACTGGATATTTTGCTAGAAGGGGAAACTGTGAAGGACAATAAGGGTATAGAAGAGGCTTCTAACGTCCTCCCACTGTTCAACCAATGCTTGCAGTAAGAATTTATGTTTTATTTGTTTATGCACTCATGTAAGTATGCAAATAAAAGTTTGCAAGGCTAAAATGATTAAACTACTAGAACCAAAAAGAAACAAAAAACTTGAGAGAGGCAAAAGAAAGCTACACAAAGATTTTGGGTAAGACAAAATCTGGTGTGTTACAGAAAAATCTCACTCAGTCCAGATTAGACTATCCATCCCCATCCCGAGGTGGCCGTGTTCCAAGTATGTTGTATAGGAATGCTTGTTGTCAACTGGTACAACCACATGACATCTCTCCTAAGGCTGGGAAGATTTCCCTTTCATTGCCTTCCCAGTAGTTATGCACTAGCTCTGTGATGAGAGGAGCTTGTGGAGATTTAGCAGGCCCAGGTGAAACGCAGGCCATTATACTCAGAAGGTTGTGGGAGTCAAGGGGACAGTTCTTTATAAGTGTTTACGGGAACCCTGTGTGGGAGCGCCCATTTCCCATGCCTTGTCGTGGTCAGACCCATTGCTCCTCAGACTCCTGTAAACCCCAGGTTTTATGCTTCTAGTTGAGACAGTGACTGTTTCTCCGTCGCTCTGACTACCCCTTTGCAGACAGACCTTCATTTCCCAGCTTCTACCTCATCCAGGTGAGCGGTAATTCTTCTGTGAACTCCTCAGTTTTGTAATATTGTAGTGTCTTAAGAGACCTGACAGAACCCAGACTGATACAGGTGTGTATCTAGTAATCCACTGGGTGGAGAAGATCATGTTAAAACTCCTATTTCTAGATACGCAATCTGAGGGGTTTGAATCTAGACATACTTTAATCTCTCCATTTTAAAATCAGCATTTTAGGACAAATGTCATGGTGAAAGAGTAAGCATGACTTAAGGAAGTCAAAGTGCATGTGTTGAGATGTGTTTTCAGTTTGTTTATTGAGAGAGGTATGAAGTTTTCAGAATTTGAGAACCTTGTTAGAGAGGATGGCCCTGGAAGAAGGACAAAGCTGTAGACCGAGTGTTCAGTCAGAAGGCTATTGTAAACGTCATCCAGGAAAGAACTGATAAGGTTCTGAAGTGAGGCTTGGCAGGGGCAGTCGGATTTAAGTAGTACTCAGGAGGTAAAAGAGGGAGCAGCAGATAGATGACCTTTGTGGAGGAAAGAGAAGGACAGCTCAAGATGACTCCTAGGTTTGCAGCTAAGGTGCTTCCATTTGCAGAGCAAGACCTGCCAGTTGCTTGTTTGTTTTTCGTCTCCTCTAGCTTGGCAATTTAGAAAAACCACCACCCACCAAAACCAAGTAGGGTTCATCTAGGAATGTGAAGGGTGGTACAGTGTTAGGAAAACTTCCCCCAGCTCTACCGTGCAAAGGCTCTAAGAGAAAACTTGTGGGAGCTACAGCTAACTGTCCACCCAAATTTTGTGCTCTCCACTCCACTGTATAGAGTTGTTAGCAGAAGTGATGCCCAGATGGGACCATGTGACTCATTCTCGCCAAGGGAAATGTTGGGGGGGGGGGGGGCAAAGCTCTTTAAGAAGCCAGAGTGCTGGTTTCACATCCTTTTTCCCTTCTATCTGCATAATTTAGACAACAGCAAGGCCCTAGATGCGAAAGCAGACACAGCTGGAAGAAATCTGGGCCCTTGAATTACATTACGGAGGAGAGCCACCTGCCTTAGTGTTCTGTGCCTGAGAAATAAGCCTTCCACCACATTAGACACCAAAACATGGGTCTGCTTGTTCTTTAAAAATGTTTAGTCTACTTTAAATGTTCTGAAGATACTATAGTAGAGGCCCTTTAGCATACAATAACAGCAAATAATCATTGTTGATACAAACTTTTAGAAAACCTATTACTTAACAGGTTTTCTGGATGTGGGGTCCATGCATAGGATGAATTTGGGTGGAAAAAATCACATTTACCTTTTCACTAACATTCCACTGAAGTTTAGCATGTCTTTTCATTGTGCATATACGCAACATGTTCAGTGTGATTAGCAGTTGCTGGGACTTGTCGCCAACAGAGAACAGATCTTGTCCTATCACATTAAAGATGTTCCTTGGCTTACAATGGCATTATGTCCAGATAAATCCATTGAGCACAGTTGAATGAGTTGAACATAGTATAAACTGAGAGTGCACTTAATACACCTTACCTGCTGAACTTCACAGCTTAGCCTCACCTACCTTAACTTTCTCTGAACACTTACATTTTCCCACAGTTGGGCAAAATCATCCTCCCACAAAGCCTGTTGTATAATGAAGTTTTGTGTACGTCATGTGATGACTTGAATGCTCTGCTGAAAGTGAAACACAGAATGGCTGTATGGGTACAGAGTAGCTGTAAGTGGATCGGTTGTTTGTCCTCATGATCAAGTTGTCATATGGGAGCTGGGGCTCACTGCTACTGGCCAGCATCATGAGAGAGGATTTTACTGCCTATCCCTAGCGCAGGGAAAGCTCCAAATTCAGAATTCGCTGACATGTGGTCTCTACTGAAAGCGTGTCGCTCTTGAGCCATAGTAAAGTCCAAAATCCTAGGGTGAATCATCATAAGTTGGGGACACTTTAAGTATTGCCAACATATCAATACCGTTTATACTGTCAATATTTCAGAACTATAGATCTTGTAATACTAAACCATCATAACAAGCACATATATTCTATCACAACTTCCAAAAATGTTTTGATATATGTATTAAAAATGTCTAATCAGTTTTTTAAAATATATACTTTATTCATTTAAAAACTTTTTTGAAAGGAGGCCCATGGCATGAAAAAAAAAAAAAAACACCTTGAAATATATTTTTTCAATGTAGAGATGATTATTTAACTTATAACAACAGGGTTTCTGCTTCCAAACTTTAAAAGTCTAGTTTGAATACCAGGTAAAATACGATAAAGACACATAGAATTACAACAGATTAAAAGAATCTCATGGTAACTCTAACCATCCAAATATTTTTAAATAATAAAATAATATCAGTAAGAAATCAAACTTTGTGCATATGTCTTTGGACACATACACATAAATGTCGTTTTTTTTTGTTTGTTTGTTTTTTAAGAGCAACCAGAGCCTTCCACCAGGCCTGTCAAGACTACCGTCAATACATTTCTTTCTGATTCATTCATATGATCAATTTCTAAATCGCCAAATTCTGATTAAGGTATTTATAATATTATGGATCTTCACTAAACCATGAAAGTAAAGCAGGATATGAATTATAAATGATAAAGATCTTTCACTATTTAGGAATCATTCTGGGGGTTGCAATATTAAGAATTTTACTTTCATCTACATTTTATTAGTGGGTCTGAAAATAGTGATCTTCTAAAACCAGAACTCAATGGCATCTGGAAATTGCAGTTTCCAAAGGCAACAGAACATACTCTGAACATCCTGCCATATATGCTTGTACCATCATGTCTTCCCATTTATGACCTAAAAAAAATCTAAAAATAATCTTCCCTGAAATCACTTTAAGGGACATTTAAATCACTTCCCATCATCAACAGCCTTTCCTTCCTGTATATTTTAATATAAAAGCTATTTCCAAAAGTGAGACACTTGGCCAGTAATTTTCATAAGGCAATGCAATATGAAAGAAGGGAACTTCCATATTAAAAAAAAAAAACAACCTGGGTCCTAGCCCATTACTTAAAAACTTTGTGTCCTTAATTTTTATTTTTTTTCCTGAGTTTGATTTCCTCCTCATGAATTGGATATAGGATCACTTACCCCATACTGGTTTTGTGAATGTTAAATGAGATACTTAGGTAAATTTCAATAGAAAACGTCTGTGCAGAAAACTGTTAATTCTATCCTTTACTGACTTATAAATAGTCATCACAATAGGCCTGAACAAAGTGTCCAGCCTTCACAATGACCTGGCAAAATCTCCCCAAAGGGAACTATTTTGCCTCAGGTAGGACTTTTTAAGACTTGGCTACACAAACACAGCATCTGTCCCTATAAATATACTTTTCAAATCTCTGTTTTTCTTAAAGCCAGTGTATGTGTAGATCTTTTTAAATATTTGACGTAGAATTCTGTTGGATCCAGTGTTTCTGTTTTGGGTTTAGAAATACTGCCCACCTAACTAAAGGAAAACTATTTAAAAGGGCAGTCAACAATTTCTGACAAATGTCTCTGGGCATGTAATGGCCGAATAAATCTAAAGCAGTGAATTTCATGATTACCTCCGTTAACATGCTATCTGTGTATTAATGGCTGGTCGGAGTATTTCGCTTGTTTTTTTGGATGTCCTGAATTGTGTGTGATGGTATGATATTTCCCTCTCCAGAGTTGCAGTTAGATTAAGTACTAAAATATCCTGTCAGGCATCCCTTGAAGTGGTTGTATTACATTTTTAGGGAAATCCATTTGGGGGATAATTTTTACTGCTTCTATGTCCACAAAAGTGGACATCTTTAGAGATCAGATAACGATTGCAGCTCAAATTTACAGACCTTCTTCATAGGAAGTTTAACAAATGACTTGTGTATGTCATTTCCTCTAAACCTAACAGTGCTCCCATTAGATGGGTGTTATTACAGACAGAAAGTAGTTTGTCCAAAAATGGAAAACTTATAAGCGGCAGAACTAAGATCCACACTCAGGTGTTGTGCAAAGCATTTTTTTTAAAGCCATGATGCTACACAGTTCTTTGATTTCCCAATGATGTCTAGATACCTGAACTCAATATTTCATGGCATGATGTTTGAGATTTTCAGAAGCCTAAAGCAGGTTGGAATTTTAAAAATGAGCATGAAAATATCATGAACCACCTGATTTCCTAGAACCAAATGGAAATGAATATAGTACTTGATCCAACAGCAGATTACCAGAACTGCAGTGTGAGAGAACAAAAGATACGCAGACCCTTACTCCTGCGACCTCTGATGAGGAAGTCTGTGGGCACTATTTCCAATGGGGCTGAAAATCTTTATTGTCTCACTACCAGCTCCATCAGGTCCCCTCCCCTGGAGTACAGAAAATCAGTGGATTACATTCATTCATTCTTTCTTTATTTCTGTATTTTTTTATTATGTTATGTTAGTCACCATATAGTAACATCATTAGTTTTTGTTGTAGTGTTCCAGGATTCATTGTTTATGTATAACACCCAGTGCTCCATGCAATATGTGCTGTCCTTAATACTCATCACAGGGCCAACCCCCCCCCCCCCCGCCCCAAAACCCTCAGTTTGTTTCTTGGAGTCCACAGTCTCTCATGGTTTGTCTCCCCTTTGATATCTCCCCCTTCATTTACCCTTCCTTCTCCTAATGTCCTCCACGCTTTTGCTTATATTCCACAAATAGTGAAACAATATGTAATTGACTTTCTGTGCTTAACTTATTTCACTCAGCATAATCTCCTCCAGTCTCATCCATGTTGATGCAAAAATTGGGTATTCATCCTTTCTGGTGGTGGCATAATACTCCATTGTGTAAATGGACTGTATCTTCTTTATCCATTTGTCTGTTGAAGATACACATGTAGTGAAAAGAAGGACCATATACATCCCACTGTTCGTAGCAGCATTGTCCACAATAGCCAAATAGTGGGTTAAATTCTAATGTCAAATTCAGTAATGGTGACTTTCAGGGATTCAGGTTAGTTGAGTGAGGTACACCTAGCATTCAATTCTGTTTCCTCAGTACTGACCTCCGAGTTCTAGGTTCCCATCTCCCCTCCCAGCTAGATGTTCCATTTGAATATTTCCTTTTCAACACATAAAAAGTTAAAAGGGCTAAAACCCACAAGGGAGTTCTTGCTAATGGGACCATCAGGAGAGGCATTAGATTCTGGAGCCAGATCACTGGTATTCCAGTCCTGTCTGTCCCTCATGATTCTGTGACTGAACACATCCCCTAACCTCTATGAGCTTCAGGTTTTCTATCTGTGCAATGGAAATACTACTACTGATGTCATGGGGTTATTATGAAGGCTAAAGGAATTATTACACATAAAGCCCTTAGACAGGTGCTGGGCATCCAGAAAGCACCATGGAAATGTGGTTGCTATTATTTATTATTGTTAATATTATATCATGGATCATCCAGGCTAAAAACTGATGTCATCTGTTTGGATTGCTAGATGTTGGGAGGATGTGGGAGCAAAGCAAGGGAGCAGTCAGCCACCACCTTCTTTTAATTCTCCTTTTGGAAGATTCCTCTCATTTTTAACAGCTCTTGCCCTAATTCAGGTCTCTCTTACCTTTGATCTTCTCTGTTACAGTAGCAGTCTGCTCATTCTTCTCTCTTACAGTTATGCCCTATGCCAGCAGATCTATCTTTTCAAACTTGAGTTTATGGAAGTATTCTACCCAACAACTTTCAAAGTCTATTGCTATCACAGGCAATGCAAAGTTGTTACTCTAGGACAGAAAATCCTTTCAGTCCAGCCCCAGCTTATTTTGCTAGCCTCCTCTTCCTCCCTTGTGTGTTGAGGATGCTCTAGGCAAAGCAGTGCACTCACAGCCATATGTTCTTCACAGAACATTCCTAGGGCCTGGAGTATTCTTTTCTCACTATTCAAATCCACCCTGTCTCGTGGGCCAGCACGAATTTTGTCTTCTCCAAAGACTAGTCATGTAGTAAGCTCAATGAATTAGAGCAGACTTAAGGGCATCAGTATAAAAATTTGAACTTTATTCAGTCAGAGTGCACATATAGTGGGGCTGATTATTTAAAAAGCATGGGGATTACTATATTCCAGGGATAATAAATCCTACCTGGTCCTGGTGGATAATTTTTTTAATGTACTGTTGGATCCTATTAACTAGGATCTTGTTGAGAATCTTGGCATCCATACTCATCAAGGATATTGGTCTGAAATTCTCCTTTTTGGTAGGGTCTTTGCCTGGTTTGCGGATCAAGGTAATGCTGGTTTTCCTAGAAAGAATCCTGAAGTTTTCCTTCTGTTTCTATTTTTTGAAACCGCTTCAGGGGAATAGGTATTATTTCTTCTTTCAAAGTTTCTTTGAAGGATTCCCAGGGAATCCATCAGGTTCTGGCCTTGTTTTTTGGGAGGTTTTTGATGACTGCTTTAATCTTGTTACTAGACACTGGTCTGTTCAGGTTGTCAATTTCTTCCTGTTGCAGTCTTGGAAGTTTATAGGTTCCCAGGAATGCATCCATTTCTTCTAGGTTGCTTAACTTACTGGCATATAACTGTTGATAATTTCTGATTGTTTCTATTTCCTTGATGTTAGTCATGATCTCTCCCTTTTCATTCATAATTTTATTAATTTGGGTACTCTGTCTTTTCCTTCGGATTAGTTTGGCGATGTGTTCTACTGTATTTCTAGTTTCTATTTCATTGATCTCTGCTCTAATCTTGATTATTTCCCTTCTTGTGCTTGGGGTTAGCTTAATTTATTCTTGATTTTCCAGTTCTTTAAGGTGTAAGGAGAGCTGGTATTTTCAGGATTTGTAAAATTTTTTTGAGAGAGGCTTGGATGGCTCTGTATTTCCCTCTTAGGACTGCCTTTGCTGTATCCCATAGGTTTTGGACTGATGTGTCTTCATTCTCATTGGTTTCCATGAATAGTTCAAGTTCTTCTTTGATTTCCTGGTTGATCCAAACATTCTTAAGCAGTTTGGTCTTTAGCTTCCAAGTGTTTCAATTCCCTCCAGACTTTTTTTGTGGTTGAGTTCCAGTTTCAAAGCATTGTATTCTGAGAATATGTAGGGAATAACCTCAATCTTTGGTATCGATTGAGCCGTTTTGGACCCAGTATGTGGTCTGTTCTGGAGAAAGTTCCATGTGTGCTCGAGAAGAATGAGTATTCTGTTGTTTTAGGTTGTAATGTTCTGTATATATCTGTGAGATCCATCTGGTCCAGTGTGTCATGTAAAGTTCTTGTTTCTTTGAGTTTCTGCTTAATCTGTTGCTGAGAGTGGCGTGTTAAGATTCTTTACTATTAATGAATTCATATCAATATGATTCTTTATTTTGTTTAACAGTTGGCTTATGTAGTTGGCTGCTCCCATGTTGGGGGCATTAATATTTATAATTGTTAGCTCTTCTTCATGGATTGACCCTTTAAGAATGATGTAGTGTCCTTCTGTACTCTGACTACAGTCTTTAGCTTAAAATCTAATTTATCTGATATGAGAATTGCTACCCCAGCTTTATTCTGAGGTCCATGGGTATGAACAATGTTTCTCCACCCTTTCCTTTCAGTCTAGATGTATCTTTAGGTTCAAAATGTGTCTCTTGAAGACAGCATATCAATGGTCCTGTCGCTTTAGCCAGTCTGCATCCCTGTGCCATTTTATGAGAGTATTTAGGCTGTTTATGGTGAGAGTGATTATTGAAAGAAGTTTTTATTGACATCATGTTGTCTGGGATGTCTGTGTTTCTATTGATTGTCTCCTTAAATTTCTGTTCTGTGTTACTCTTGGGCTCTTTCTTCTTTTATAGAACGCCCCTCAATATGTCTTGTAGTGCCAGCTTAGTGGTCACATAATCTTTTAAACCTTGCTGGTCTTGGAAGCCTTGCTGGATAAAGTATTCTTGGCTGCTTGTTCTTCTCATTTAGTGCCCTGAATATGTCTTCACAGCCCTTTCTGGCTTGCCAGGTTTCTGTGGACAAACTGACATTATTCTGATGGTCGTTCCTCTGTATGTAAGGAATCTCTTCCCCGAGCTGCCTTTAAGACCTCCTCTTTGAATTTGATTGGGGAATTTCACAATTACTTGTCCAGAGGTCTTTCTAGACTTGTTGATCTTGGGAGGTGTCCTCTCTGCCTCTAGGACATGAACACTTTTCGATTTTCCAGATTAGGGAAATTTTCATCCAGTATCTCTTCAACTCTATCTTCTAGTCTTCTCTCTTTTTCCACCCCCTCAGGGATCCCAATAATTCTGACATTGGAATGTTTCATGGTGTCATTTATTTCCCTGATTCTGTTTTCAAGGCTTCTAAGCTGTTTGTTCCAGGCCTCCTCCTGATCCTTCTTTTCTATCAGTTTGTCTTCTAGATGACAAATTGGATCTTGTGCCTTGGTTACCATAGCTGTTAGAGTATTTAGATTAGATTGGATCTCATTGATACCATTTTTAAGTACTGCCAAATCAGCCCTCACTTCCACCCTTAGAGATTCTGTGTTGCCACTAATGGTCTTCTCCAGCCTAGCCATTGCCTGGATAATTGTTACCTTGAATTCCATTTCTGACATATCATTTATGTCCATATTTAGTAGTTCTGTGGCAGAGGACACATTCTCTGAACTTTGCCTCTGTTGGGTGTTCCTCCTCATCATCATTTTGGTGAGGGGTGGTTGAGGGAATGTATAGCTGAATATATCACAGTTTTTGAGAGAGGCTGGACCACAGTCCAGTCAAGGTGCACCTTGGAAAAGTTTTGGAGCAATCGGAAGTCACCACCAAAGAGAAAGAAAAAGAAAAGAAAAAAGCCAGGCAAAATGAGCCCCAAAAGTAAGATTTATAAGGTACATAAACAAAAAAGAACAAACAAAAAGACTGTCAAAAGTTAAAGACCGGGGGTGGGGGGGTGGGGGATAAAACCCAGCCAAAATGAACTCCAAGAATAAGATTTATAAAGTACAAAAGCAAATACACAGAAACACTCACAGAAGAATAGGTGGTTATAAACCCTCGATGTGAGTGAGGAAGATTAGTTTGGTTCTTCCTGGGTGAATGTTGTTATCTTTGTTAAAGGACTCAACTTTCCAGAGATATAGGGAAATTAAAACTGGTTTTATACATAGGGATAGTATTGAATAGGGAAAAAGGATTACCTTGAAGCTTATATCTATATATATTAATTTTTAAAAAGGAAAGAAAAACACAGGTGTATGTATGAGAAGAGTTCAAGTTAAAAAGTTATTAAGTAATGTGTCATATTAAACATCTAGTTGTAGTGGTAAGTAGGTTAAAAAAAGTCACGAGAACAAATTTAAAACAAAAAAGTTGTATCTATGAAATATACAGGTTTTGGGGCAATACATGGGGCTTAATATATTGTTTTCCCCTGATGTTTGGTTGTGACAGTTTTATGGGGACCCTGTGGTTATTGTCCTCTTGTTCTTTTGGCTTGTCTTCTGGGGGAGGGGCATTGTTTTTCAGTCATTCTTGCTCGGACTGAGTCACCCTGCCTCCTAACAAGGGACTGGGTTCTGTGGAAACCGTTTTTTCAGGCTTTTGTTCTCTGGAGGCTTTTGTTCTTTGGCGGCTTTTTGGAGGGTTAATGCAAGTATACCCAGACCTCCACCTCAGAAGCCTTAGTCTGCTCCCCTCTGGGTGGTGCCTCCCCCTCTGCAAACACCACAACCTCCCACAGGTGGTCGCACTTCCAGCCACCGTCTCAGTGGTCGCCCAAGGCACCTGCTTGTCTCTGCACTCCAGTGCCACTAAAACCGCAAATAATACTGGTCTAGGCGAGCTGGATCCCAGTGGCTGCCGTTGCCGTGACTGCTCTCTGGAGTCCACGCCCACACCGGATGCACTCCGACCTGGCTGCAGCTCAGGTCTCAGAATGCTGGGGGTCCAGGGACCTTCAGCAGGAGCCTCCTCCGGGTTCTCTCAGGTACTGGTGGGTGCCAGCTGTAACCACCCTGGGACCGTGGGTTTAGTCTGTGCCTGTGGCCACCTGATTCCGGCAATTGCCCCTTAAGACCCTTGGTTCTTTTTCTGTGCTTTTAACCAGACTCCAAGTTAATGCTGGTCTCCAAACATAGGGCACTTTCATATTGGGGTATTACTTTTCCAGTGAGTCCTTTCTTGTGGCTCTCTTCCCCTTCTGTGTATCCTCTGGTAGGAGTCCCGAGTGCTCCCACTCTGCTTTACCTCTCCATTGACGTCTTCTGCCTTCATAGAAATCCGGAAGTGTATTACATTTTAGGCTGATTTCATGTGTGTTCAGAGTGTTCTGGTAGATATTTAGCTCAATTCAGGGGACCGGTTGAAAGAGGGTCTTCTACTTCTCCACCATCCTGCTGAGTCCACCAAAACCACTCATATATAATATTTTATGTGTATAGCAATGGATATGAAATTTATGGTTGCTTATGTTTGACTCCATTCTAAAAGCACTAAGTTTATACCTGTCCCCACATTTTATGTATATGATGTCACACTTTACATCCTTTTATTTTCTGATTCTATTGATTATAGACAAAATTGATATTACTGCTTTTGTGTATTAAACTCCATACTGATTTTGTAAATAATTAATATATTTTTTTTTTGTTTGTATTTATCTATAAAATTTTTTCCTAATTTCTTTGTTATGGCCTTTTCTTTCCACTCAAAGATTCCCTTCAGTGTTATTTGTAAGGCTGGTTTAATGATGATGAACTCTTCACTTGTTTGGGAAGTTTTTATGGTTCCTTCTGTTTGAATGAAAGCCATGCTGGATAGAGTATTCTTGGTTGCAGGTTTTTTCTTTTCAGCACTTTGAATATATGATGCCACCCCCTTCTGGCCTGCAGTGTTTCTGCTTAGAAATCAAGTGATAACCTTATGGGATTTCCCTTCTGTGTGACCGCTCTCTTTTCTCTTACTGCTTTAAAAATTTTCTATCCTTTTTCCGTTTTAAATATTATGTGTCTTAGTGTGGACCTCTTTGGGTTGAATTTGTTGGTGGCTCTCTGTCTCCTGGATCTAGATAATGTATTTACTGCCTCAGGTTTGGAAAGTTTTCAGCTGTTATTTCTTCAAATAAATTTTCTGTCCTGTTTTTTCTTCTCCTTCTGGGATCCCTATGACTTATTACACTTGTCATGTTGCTGAGTTCTGTTTGTCTCCTATTCAGTTTGGTTGCTTTCCATTACCCTGTCTTCCCAGGCGCTGATCCATTCATCTACCTCCTCAAATGTGCTATTCATTCCCTGTAGTATATTTTTTATTTTAATCATGGAGTACATTTCTGACTAGTTTTTTTTTTATATTATCTCTTTGTTGAAGTTTTCGCAAAGGTCCCCCACTCTTTTTTCATCACACATTGCTTATCTGTATTTCATTTAACTCTTTTGGTTAGTATTAACCTGTTCTTTCATTTGGGACATTGCTCTTTCTCATTTTGTTTTTCTTTTTTTTCCTATTTAGAAAGTAATATGTATCTCTTGAAAGTCATGGCTTTATGAATAAGAAGTCCTGTGGTGCCCTGTAGCACACTGTCCCCTCTTCTCCAGAACCAGGTGCCTGTGGGTTTTTATATGAGTTTTGTGCACCATACTGTTGTGACTCAGCCACATTTACCTTTAGTCAGCTCCAAATGTCTATTTTCTTATTGTGGGCAGGGGCTGGTCCCTGTGCTATTAAGGGCCTGTTTGGGGCAGAGAAGAGCTTATAGTTGGACAATATCAGTAATCAGTCCAGATGCCTGCCTTTAGCCCATTAACAGGGGCTGCAGTTGTACAGAAGTGCAGTGCCCTATCTCTGTCTTTCACTAGAGAGGCTTTGTTGATTAGTGGGGCCAAGAGATCAGATGTCTGTCCAAGTCAGTCCGCTGGTGCTGCAGTCAGGCAGGTGTACATGGTTATCTTCCCCACTCCCCAGGGCAAGAGTTATTTTGGAATGATAGTGTTCACTATCAGGGCCGCTTGTAGGATGAGACCTGTCTGGAGCTGCTTTGCAGGGACTCCTGCCCAGTGTGGCTTCTTGAATGGAGTGATTCAACAGGAGAATGTGGGAGTGCATACACAGTGTTAGCAAGTTATGTGGATAGTGTTCACATTGGTTCCACAAATGTCTGGGTACATAGGCTGAGGTGGGAGGGAGATAAATTGCACCTGCCAGCCCTTTTGTTCTTGGAGAAATTTCCTACAGATCCTTGCTTCTTCAACACAGATTCTTCTCAGTACAGACTGAAATAACTTACCAAAAAAAAAAAAAAAAAAAAAAACAACCTTCTTGATGTTTTACCCCAGGCACTATTCAGACTTCTGCCTCTACGCTATATCTGGGTGGGATTGTTCATTTTGCTCTCTCTTTAAGGGTGGGAATTCGGTTTCCTATTACCCTCTGGCTCTCCAAGAGCTAAACCCACTAACTGTAAAAATCTTTGAAATTAAACCCCACTGATTTTCAAAGCCAGATATTATGGGGACTTGTCTTCTCAGTGGAGCTCCCTCATGTCTGGGGTACCTGGTATGGGGTCTTTTCCTTTCCCTTCTCTGTACTCGTCCCTTCTGTTTGTGGTTAGTCTTGCAGGGAACTTTGGTTTCAAACTATATCTGCCCCTTCTATCTTTTCTGATTGGCCTCTTCTCTTTGATTAACCCAAAGATTTCCTGTGTTAGTTCACCTTTGTGGTTACCGAGGGGTTTCTGTGTTAACGAGGTGCATTTAGGATTCTCCTACTCTGCTATCTTCCCAGGCTCCTTCCAAAATTTACTGTATTCTTTTTAATGACTATCAGGCATTACATAGTTTGGATTGCTGTACTTTATTATATCCTTCTCCTTATAACAGACTTGCCTTTGAGCTAAAAACTGGTTACTTTGTTTTTTTTTTAATAACAAAACTAATTTACATTCATACAAAAAAGTAAATTTCAAAGATATCTTGGTTTTATAAAAAATACCTAATTAGAAGAATATTCTTTCAGTCCACCAATGCACTTGACTATTGAAGAAAATGGATTCATTTTGGTGTTCCTCTTCAGGCTCTCGAACAGTTTGGCCTGATGAAACTATGGGACCATTTGGACCTCAGGATCAGAGATTCCAGCTTCCTGGGAACATAGGTTTTGATTGTCATCTCAATGGGACCATGTCACAGAAGAAAAGCCAGGTTCATAAAACTCTACCTGATATTCTAGCAGAGCCTTTATCAAGTGAAAGACACGAGTTTGTGATGGCACAGTATGTGAATGAATTTCAGGTAAATCATTAATATCATTTATTTTGTTTTTCTGATCATTAATACTGTATTAATTTCTGATAATTGTGGGCAAATTATTTGAATCAAAAGTTTAAAAACTTTTTAATTCCAGCATATTCAGAAACAACATGTATAACTTTTAAAAACTTGGCATTGTTCTATACATGTTTGCTATATAATTTTTTTTTTAAGATTTTGTTCATTTATTAAGAGAACCCGGGAAGAGGAGCTGGGGGGGGTGGCAAAGGAGAGGGAGACATAGGCTCCCCCCTGAGCAAGGAACCCTGATGTGGGTTTCAATCCCAGGAACCCAGGAATATGACCTGAGCGGAGGGCAGATGCTTAACCAACTGAGCCACCCAGGTGCCTCTTTTTTTTTTTTTTTTTTTTTTTTTTTTAAGAGTTTATTAGAAGAGAGTAAGCACACAGAGGAAGAGGGAGAAGCAGACTTCCCATCAGCTGGAGAGCCTGACTTCGGTCCATCTGAGTACCCTGAGATCATGACCTGAGCCAAAGATACTTAACCAACCAAGCCACCCAGATTACCCCCCCCTTTTTTTTTACTTTACATTATAATCTCTTGTAGGTAAATAATTCTTCATAAATACATTGTTTAATAACTGCTTATTTCAAATATAATTTAATACCTGTATTACTAAAAATTTAGATTGTTTGCTTTTATAGTTTTACACTCCTCTAGGCATTTAAAACTTAAGAAAATTTTGATATCTCTGAAATTCTTCAGACACAGTAAACTAAAAAAGATTTTAAAAGTTTTTTTTGTTTTTTTTGTTTTTTTGTTTTTTAAGAAAAACTGTGTCTTGGGACGCCTGGGTGGCTCAGTGGGTTAAAGCCTCTGCCTTTGCCTCAGGTCATGATTTCAGGGTTCTGGGATCGAGCCCCGCATCGGGCTCTCTGCTTGTCAGGGAGCCCGCTTCCCCCTCTCTCTCTCTCTGCTTCTCTGCCTACTTGTGATCTCTCTCTGTCAAATAAATAAATAAAATCTTTAAAAAAAAAAGTGTCTGAGTATTTGTTTTTGCTTTTGTTCTGTTTTTTTAATGAGTTCTTAAGCTGGTATTGTAGGGATGCCTAGCTGGCTCAGTCAGTAAAGCATGCTGCTCTTGATCCAGGGTCTGTGATCAGGCATAGAGCTTACTTTAAAGGTCCCCTGTTGGGCATAGAGCTTACTTTAAAGAGGGGGGTGGGGAATGTACCTGGGTGGCTTAGTAGGTTAAAGTCTGCCTTTGGCTCAGGTCCTGGGATTGAGCCCTGCAGCTGGCTCCCTTCTCAGCAGGGAGTCTGCTTCACCCTCTCCTTAGCACACTCTCTCAAATGAATGAGTAAAAGAATTAATTAATTAAAAGGGGGGGGGTAAAAATAAATAAACCAGTGTTACTCACCAAAATGAAAAAAGTTACATGCAATTCAGAGTTTATATCAAACCCCTAATCTGTATCATTTTCTCAATTTCTGCATTTTTTTTAATCAAAGCCATAATATTTATAGCAACAGCTCCTCATAGTTCTAATGATTTATATCCAATAACCTAACATTTGGAGACAGCTGTCCTCCCCTGACATTTTATCTCCGATTCTCCGATAATTTCTTCTCTGTCTTCTTGGCTTCTCTGTCTGCCATTTATGTGATTTCCTATGTGTTTCTGTCCATCTTACTTAATTACTCATTGGTCACTTAATTCCTTGGCTTCCTAACTTTTTCTGACATTTCTGATTCTATATTTCTATCTGCTCACCAGACATCATTATCTGAATGTCTTAAAAGTCCCTTGATTTTATATGTCTCATACTTAGGTTCCCTAGCCTCCCATGCCTCAAAATCTGCCCTTACTCCCATGTTATCAGTAGCATAAGTGACTTAGTCATTCTCCCACTGCCCCAAGACAAAAATTATTCGGCCAAACTTGGCTTCTCTCTCCATCATATCACCATACAGAGTGACAAAATGGGCTTCCCCCTTTGAAGTAAATTTTAAATTATTTGTGTTTTTTCATTTCCCACTAATAAAGCCAGAGTTCAAGACCTCTGTAGCTCTCCTCAGTTCTTAGAGCCATTATAGTGAGCTGGACTATGAGGCTGGGATAAATCTTGCTTCAAAGTTTACTTCTTTCTGCCTTTTACTTAATTTTGTGACCTTGAGAAAGCTACTTAATATCTCTGAGCCTCTGTTTCTTTATATGTAAAATGGGATAATAATACCTAACACACAACATTGCTATGAGTATTAAATGTAACCACCTAAATACAGTGTGATCAGTAAATATTGGCTGTTAATTGGTCTATTGCCTGCACAATAATACTGGCATTTTTTTATGTCTGATCTTGCTATTCGTTGTTTATAGACTAAAGTCAAAATTCTTTCATGTGGCATAAATGACCTTCCGCAATTTTGATCCCTTATCTTTACCACTTCGCCTCCTGTAATTCTCTGCTCCCTCTGTACTCAAATTACAGTATACCTTTTGGTTCATTTTTTATTTGTTTATTTTAATTGTACCATATTCTTTGACCATTGCATGTGCTTGCACTGTTTCTGTCTCTTGCTGGACTGTTTTTTCCTCCTAAGTTTCTAACCTCCTTTCTACCTATTCATTACACACCAAATATACACATTAATTCACATATAGTTTAAATACGATGTTTCCCCATCTATACTACCAGAAGACTTTCTTTGTAATGTTGAAGCATTTTTCATGTTGGATTACATTTATTTGTTCCTGCTTTTTATGTTTTCTTCTACTCACTCTTTTAAACCTAAGGGTAAAGGCCAGATTTTTTACCATTGAGGGGCTGCTCTTGTCATAGTGTCTAATATATAGTATAAATTTCAGTTGAATAGAAGCCTCTAAACTTGTCCTGTAGGCAAGGGATATTTAATATAAATATATTTCAGTTTAGGCATTTTAGTTGCTTAGCCAAATTCTCATATCAAGTCTTAGAATATTAGTATATTTATATGTATGTTTATATATATCTATATACATATGTATATGTATATAGAATATTTATATGTTCATTCTGAAATTTTTAAATCTTTATTACCCCACCTCCAGTTAATTATTTTTTAAACTTTTCAGGGAATACAGGTTTGTAACAGATCAGATATTTTATTTGAACTCCAGCTTTTATTTATGTTCTGTTCCTCTTAGGGTAGTAATGCACCTGTTGAACAAGAAATCAGCAGTGCAGAAACTTACTTTGAAAACGCCAAAGTAGAGTGTGCAATCCAGACATGTCCAGAATTGCTGCGAAGAGGTACAGTGTGTTTCATACATTTACACTAATCTGTATTATATAATGTCACTAATTTTCTTAAATGTTAAATAATGGACTCCATAGGCATTGCATTACTTTGTAACTTAATACTGTAATATGTCTGGCATGAAAAGATTACATGGCCAAGGTAGGGTCTTTCAGATATCCCCTCATAGCTGTATAGACTTGTCAGTACTTTTTCCCTGAAATCCTTCTACTTCTCGGTGATTACTATAGCTATAATTTCATGAACTAATACATAATACTGAGAAAATTTTAATACTTAATCTGAAGATTACAAGACCAATAACAAGTAACCTTATTTGCTCTTCAGAATTGTTGACAGCAGTATTTCAGTTCAACAAGAGCAGAAGTTAACCAAAAGTTCTCTTCAAATTTTTTCAAAAATAGTATGCGTTTATCAACCTAACATGTACCACAATAATTAAACTTACCCATCACTTTTGTAAGAATTACTTTTATGTACTGCTTCTTTAAAAGAAAAAAAAAAAAAAAAACTTATTTGCTCTCTGGAATTTTATTCTTTTTTATAGATTTTCAGTCACTGTTTCCAGAAGGAGCTACCAACAAACTAATGATTCTGACTATAACACAGAAAACAAAGAATGATATGACTGTTTGGAGCGAAGAGGTAGAAAATGAAAGAGAAATGCTTTTAGAAAAGGTAATTTTTTCCATTGCTGACAATTTAAATTTTGTGATGTTTAAATACCAGTGAACCAGCATTTTTAAATGATGGGTATCTTTTTAGCATTTATTAATTCTCTGCTAATGTAAAAGTCCTTTAGTATGGACATACATCTTAAAATAAAAATGCCATCATTTTCTGTTTTTAATATCTTCAAAAAACTTAGATTCCTTTTATTACTTTCCTCAGATTTTTTTTGAATTTTGGAAAATACAATAAAAATGGCAAAAATAAAATTAACTCTTCCTACCTGTCACTCTCTCTTCTTAAAGCAAGTCAGGTAAAAAATGAAAACTACTCCAGTCTTCAAGGAATAAACCGTAACAGTTTACAGTACAGTAACAATGTATTGTATACCCACTTTTTTCCTGTCCTTTGCTTTTTACTAAAAAATGTTTTGACACCTTTCCATAGCATTACAGATTTTATACTATATAAAATCTGTATAGTATTATATTTCATGAGCAAACCATAAATTTTTTATGTTAAAAATTCCCTGAGTAATTTGTAAGTTGAAAAACTTTTGCTGTTATAGGCAGTGAATATATGTGTGCATATATTTTTATGCGCACACTTACATCTGTAGATTTCTAAATAGGGAATTGGTGAATCCAGGGTGTATATTCACTTTATGTTTTGATGGATGCTGCCTAGATGGCCCTAGTATATATGTTGTCACCATAACTTACTTACTCTGGATATTATTAGCATTTCTTTCTATTTCACCAACCTGAGTAATGTGAAGTGGTAAATTAAAGTCTTCAATTTAAAAAAATACAAAAACATATAATTGTCTTAAGAGTTTGATATTGGGTTATGAGTTTCTATAAGATATGAAAATATTCCTTTGCCTGTGTGTCAGGTAAAGATTAGCTCACTTGGGTACTTTAGTTAAGGGAATTTTTTTCAAATATAGTTAGCTAATTTCCATGTAAAGTAATATTAGGAATTTTTAAATATTTTCTTTAGGATTGGATATATGGTTCTCTGCATTTGTAAATTATCACTTATATACTGAACAGAATCTCTTAGGATGATGACTTTTGACTTCATATTAAAATATCCCACATAGGGGCACCTGAGTGCTCAGTGGGTTGAGCCACTACCTTCGGGTCAGGTCATGATCCCAGGGTCCTGGGATTGAGCCCCGCATCGGGCTCTCTGCTCTGCAGGGAGCCTGCTTCCCCCTCTCTCTCTGCCTGCCTCTCTGCTTACTTGTGAGCTCTGTCTGTCAAATAAATAAATCTT
Organism: Mustela nivalis; assembly: GCF_964662115.1. Taxonomy (NCBI): domain Eukaryota; kingdom Metazoa; phylum Chordata; class Mammalia; order Carnivora; family Mustelidae; genus Mustela; species Mustela nivalis. The sequence goes on from NC_139030.1 coordinate 67,083,450, forward strand.
AAAAAAAAAATCCCATGTTATCATGATCATGAGCAGGGTGCATGCTAGTTAATAAGGAAGTTACAGAGAGGCGTAAGAACTGTCTGATTTTAAAGAGATCTGAATTTAGAGAGTTGAAATTCAGGCAGTAACTCAAACCTTTTCTCTTTACCAACTAAGGCAGTATTTACTAATACATATATACTTACCATTGCTATCATTTTGTCACTAGAGCACTCCCAAATGTGCATTGCATTATTGGTCCTAATTTCCAATGAGTTAAACATTCTGAACCTCATTTGATACTGACCCCGGTATATATGTCAGTTTTTTATAACCAATTTCAGGGTTTTGAAATGTCCTATTGTTTTTAATTTTATAATGACTAAAGGGATGAAGATCTATTTTAGTATGTTAGTGATTATTTTAGAACCACCTGTAGTTTACTGTCAGTAGATGTTTTATGTTCTGTAGTTTAAATCTATTGTTGTTTTTTCCACCACATATCAGTGTTTGCTGTTGAGCAGAAATCTTAAAAGAAATACTTTTACCAATATTTGTATTGTTTTGTTCTTGTAGTTTAGTTTTGTTTCTGTTTATTAAATTGATGTATTTTCTAATGACTTTTCTAGACCATATTTAGTTGGTTTCTTATTTAAGAATTAAGATTAATGAGATTCAACAATAAGTATAAATATTAAGTATGAAGATAAACTAAAGAATACAATATTAATGTTTTTCATTATTTTACAAGGAAGTGCTGGGAGAAAGTAAGTTAGCTTAAATTGTTTCCTCTATATAGAAAAAGTTTGCTGATCCCTGCTAAAGAGCCACATAGTAAATTTTTAGGCTTTATAGGTTATAGGGTCTTAACTACTCAACTCAACCCTCATTTTGTTAAAGCAGCCATAGACAATATATAAATGAACAGACATGGATATATTCCATTGAAATCATATTGCACTTACTGGCACCCAGCTGGATTTGACCTTCAGGCTGCAAGCTGCTAACCTCTTAATTTAGGATAGGGCCCATCTTCCTCAGGCATAAACTTTGGGGGATCTCAGCTAAATGCCCATCATGCTCAGTGAAGTCTTAGCGCTTTGTGTGAACCAGAAATTCATGTTACCTAGCTGTGCACCACCTCTGGTGACACTACTGACCTCTCAGATGCCAGTTAGCACTCTTCTGTGAGGGCAATTCCTCAAGGAATCTTGGCTTGGGGGAGTGCACAGCTCTACCCTTGGTTACTGTACCAGCATGAATTACTTTGCATTCTACTGGGGAATCCGATTTATGCCTCTCTCTTCTAGTACCCTAACCCACAAATTTCAGATGCTTTAGTAGAACTCTTCCCTTTCTACCTCCTTAGCTTAGTGACACCATCACTTTGCTTGGAATCTTCTCCTTTGCCCTATGACAGTGTTCCAGACAGCTGGAATAAATATGGGCATCACCTAATTTGTTGCCCTTCTCTCCAAAATTACAGTTTTGGCTCACTATTGTTCAGGATTTAAAACCATTGTCTCATATATTTTAGTCAGTTTTACAGCTTTCAGCAGATGGCAAGCTTGATAGCTGTTATTCTATATGACCAGAAATGGATCTGTACCCTTGTTTTTAAACATTTATGGGTTGTTGTCTTTTTTTTTTTTTTTAAACATAATAATCTGATCCTAATATTTGTTACTGTCTTTTTCACTGCTTAGACTTCTGAGAAAGGTAGTAAAAACATCATAGGAATTACAAAGTAGAATGGTGAGACCAAGATTTTGAATAGGTGATACAGATGCATGGTTTGTAATAAATACTGTACCAAAAATAGGGTGTATAATGAAAATTATGTATCATGAATAGATGTGTTTTTGTAACACGAGTAACATTTTTTTAAAGATTTTATTTATTTATTTGAGAGAGAGAGAGCATGAGAGGGGAGAAGGTCAGAGGGAGAAGCAGACTCCCTGTGGAGCTGGGAGACCAATGCAGGACTTGATTCCGGGATCCCAGGATCATGACCTGAGCTGAAGGCAGTTGTTTAACCAACTGAGCTGCCCAGGCACCCCACAAATAATATTTTTAAACAACATTCAAATGAATGGTTCATATCTTTTCATTGTATTTTGTTGTCTTACCTTATTTTTATAATACAAAAATAGTAACTGTGTTTTCCAATTTGTGGCAAATTTGGGAGTTAATAGCAGAGAATTTATTAGAAATTGTTCCTAAAATAAGGAATAATTTAGTAGAAAAAATACACAAGTTAGACTTTCTGAAGGGAATGAAAGTGTTAAATGAACTATATTTTGGACTGGCATAAATAATTTATGACTTTATATCTAATTTATCATTAGTTGTATTTCCTTATTAATCTTACTGAGTTCTCTGAAGCAAAAGATATTTAAAAATGTTTTATATTTCAACAGTATGTAAGGATGCTATCTTCAGAACATTTTTTCCTTTTTCTCTGCAGTTCATTAATGGTGCTAAGGAAATTTGCTATGCTCTTCGAGCAGAAGGCTATTGGGCTGACTTTATTGACCCATCATCTGGTTTGGCAGTGAGTAATTACATTTTGAAAACCAGATTAATTTGAAGTAGGAATTTTTTTATTATAAAATTGTTAAATGATCTGTTTCTAACAAAGTTATTATTTAACAGTTTTTAAACTTCACAACTTTATCCAAAGAAGTACCAGTTTGAGTCAGTTCCATTCACAACCTTTGAGGGACCAGTCACTGACAATTAAGTTTTTCTGTCTTTATTAGTTTTCATTCTCACTAGTAAATACTTTTACATTAATGAATTTCGTAGTTACAAATTAGCAGTCATAGTTTAAGAAAGAAGACTTTTTAGAATTAAGAAAATATGGGTGTTAAATATTTATAAACGTTAACTTCCAGGAAGTATGTCTCTGACACTATACTTTGAAGAAAACAAGAACCACTGTTGTGGTCGCATTTTAAATTCTGGGCATAGCTTTCAGTTACAAATAATAATGAAATTTTTTGTATCTTAAAATAGGACTATATAATGTTTCTTTTCAAAGTCAAAATCTAGAAAGATTGTATAATGTTAGGTGTTTGGTTCAGGATAGCATGTAATCTGCTAGATTATTGGTTTCACATTTCCAGAAGCACAGGTATTGGATTAAGAGGAAGTGCTTGGCCACATGCAGTACCTAAAAACTGCCCTTTTTAGGTTCTGATTTTTTAAATATTTAAAATATCAAAATAGGTGTGTATTCATGTTAATATAAAAACTATTACATCATTGTCTTTCTTGCTAATGAATATCACTTTTATCTCCTCCAGTTTTTTGGACCATATACAAACAACACTCTTTTTGAAACAGATGAACGCTATCGACATTTAGGATTCTCTGTGGATGATCTTGGCTGCTGCAAAGTGATTCGTCATGGGCTCTGGGGTACCCATGTGGTTGTAGGAAGCATCTTCACTAATGCAACACCAGACAGCCATATTATAAAAAAATTAGGTGGAAACTAACAGTAATGTCAATTTATCAGCTGTACTATTTGTATGTACCATTTGGGTTGATCTATAAACACTGTCAAAAGCTTCAGTTTTTAAAATTTACTTATTTCTGGGTATTTATTTCGACACTTACTGATTTACAGCATTGGCAAGTGGTATGTGATTTTTAAATCTCAGCAGTTTATTCATACTATCATTGAATACATGTTGATCACATCCACATTGTATGAAATGTGGTAATTGACATGTAATCAGGACATGATCTCATATTGTTATTCTTCCCTTTATTGGAAAAACCTGTTTTATTTTTCTCTAAAAATAAATCACCTATTTGGATCTGTGTTTTTTCATTGCAATATGTTTAAAATAGAATTCTTTAAAAAGATTAATGTAGTTTCTTATTTTTAAGCATTTTTTTAAAATGCAGTCGAATTCTAGATTCAGTAGCTTTCAATTTTATTACTTGCTAAGTGTTGGAGCATGTATTACTTTGAAGTAATGTTTGTGCAGAAAAATAAGGACTAATACTATATATGTAAAAGAATGTGGATCTCAAAAAAGGATCCTTAACTCCTGGATTGAGGCATATGAATATAGGTTATTTTGACAAAACAGTGCCTCAGCTGCTAAGTCATATTTCTCCATTTTAGTAAGAGATAAAAACTATGGTACTTTACAGAAATGCCTCATTTGTGACAGACCTTGTTTTTATAGCTTTTATCTATAGTTTTTAAGCTTAAAAAGAATCATCTTAGATTTGTGAGGCTTTTGCCAGTAGGAATCTCAGAAGAGCAAGTAACTGCTTAGAAATGAATTAAAGAAATGGATTTTTCCTTTATTTTTCAGTTAAGTGACTTTTTAAAAGGAACACATGGAGATAATTAGCTCACAGCTTGATTTAAAACTTTGCTTAGTTAACATGTAGCTAAGTGTTGCTCAATAATTCAGAGAGTAATGGGTGCAGAATTTTCATTCACTATGAAAACTACAAAGTTAATAAGTGCACTTTTCCAAATATATACCCCGTATCATAAGTGCTCAATAAATTTTCTTCTATGTAAGCAGCACCCATCTCAAGACAACATTACTGGCACTTCTCCCCTCACTGTCCCTCCTGAGGGTAACCATTATCCTGATTTCCTGCTGCGATGAATATGGTTGGTTTGTTTTGATGCTTTATGCTATATGAAACCGTATATGGTATGTTCATTTTTATGTCTCACTCCTGTTCACTCAGCAGTGTGAGAGAGATCAGTCCTGTGTATAATTATAAATCTGTTTGCCTATTTCTTTTTTCCTTCTCAGTCGTTCTGAAAGAGGACAGTTTTGCCCCACAACAAATTTAGCAATATCTGGCCATACTTTCCTCACAGCATGGGGCTGAGGAGAAAAGGGTGGTGCTTTAGGCATCCAGAAGGTAGAGACCGGGGTGCTGTTAAACATTCTACAATGCAAAGGACAGCTCCACCAAAAAATTATTTGGTCCATGGTCTTGCAGTACTCTTGTTTCTACCGTGCGTGTTGCTTATTCAGGCATTTGCTACCTTGCCCTACTGTTTGAGCCTTATTCCCTTGAAATTTCAATGTTGGCTTTAACAATTCTGAAGTGCCACCTACAGGTTGAAAAGGATACTTAGTCCCAAAAATGGCTATGGCTATGTGTTATTGTATGGGAGCTAGGGTACATGGTGGCAGGGCTCTCTTTTACCATTAACAGAATCAGAAGCAACATGAGAAGCAGTAATTGCCAATTAAAATATTTTCTATGAAATGTTACGGCAAGATTCAGGTTCAGAAAACATGATCCAAGGGACTGTTAATGATAATAGTGGAAAGTAGTTGATTATGTACCATAGTAAGAAAACATAGGTATCACTTTTCTCATACTTACTCAGGACTCCATAAAGAAACCCTACATAAAATTATCCATCTTAAACATAAATTTTCTACCTTTTAAAATAAGGTTGAGCCATTGAAATTAATTTTGACCTATCACTAAGAAATAGGTTTTGTTGTGGAATTTGTATTTTGACAAGAGCTTAGGAATTACTGTATGGACATTAACTGTGAAAGAGACCATTCAGATCATCTGACCTATATCCCTCATTTTGTAGTAGACAAAATGGGAAACAGAGGTGCATGCTTTGGTTACAGAGCTAGTGTTAAGACCCAGCACTGGAATTTGGTTTGATTCCAGTGTGTGTAGAATCAAATCTATATCTTCATATGTATATATGTATGTATACATAGATATATAAAAATACATATATGTATACATATGTGTGTGTGTGTGTGTATATATATATATATACACGTTTCTGTTTGACTCCTTGTGATCATTGTCAAAAAGTTTGTGATTAAAAATATCAAAACGGGTTGCAGAATTTAAACTGAAAGAACTTTCAGGTTAACTACTATTCCTGCCACATTTCATAGATTAAAGAAATTTTCGACGTTCATTCTACTGAACTCTGCATGTTTTGAATTTCATTGAAAATGTACTGAAGCCTATCTTAAAAATACAGTTATAGATACTACACTTCAAACTGCAGTTCTCTGGCTTCAAGTATAAAACTTTTTTTAGACTTCTGTCAGTTGTAACATCAGTATAATCCTTACATGTAAACAGAATTGTGCTTAGTTCCAATTCTATTTCTTTTTTTTTTTTTTAAAGATTTTATCTATTTATTTGTCAGAGAGAGAGAGCACAAGCAGCCAAAGTGGCAGGCAGAGGCAGAGAGAGAAGCAGGCTCCCCACTGAGCAAGGAGCCCAATGCAGGACTCAACCCCAGGGCCCTGGGATCATGACCTGAGCCAAAGGCAGCATCTTAACCAACTGAACCACCCAGGCGTCCCTCTGTTTCCTCTTCTTAAACTCGTTAATGTTGCTCCAAAGCAGGATCTATCTACTTCTACATTGTGGACATTTTGAGCTGGTAATTGTTGGGGAAGCTCTCCTGTGCATTGTATGCTGTTTAGCAGCATTCTTGGCCTCTACTCTCTAGATGCCAATAGATGCAACCCGTGGTCATGGCAAAAATATCTAAAGACATTGCTAGAGTGGGGGGTTGGGGGAGTGGGGGGTGGGCACTGAATGTTTATCTGGGAAAAAAAATTAACAAAGTGTCCTGAATTTATTGCAATAAGCCTGTCCCCAATTGAGTACTACTGAATGCACATTCTACTTCAGTGTTCCTCAGTTCTGTTTGTACATTTGAATTACCTGGGAAGATATTTAAACATGCTGTGGATTTGGCACCCACACCCACAGATTGATTTTATTAGTCCGATGAGCCCTGGGCATCAGTATTTTTTAAAAAGTCTCCCAGGTGCTTCAGGTGTGCAGTCAGCCTTAAAACTATTAGTTTTATTAGTATTTGAAACTAATAAAGAGGCATCTAAGGAAATAAGAGCGGGATATAATAGCGGATTTAATGTATTAAGGAGGTGCAGGAAACAAAGATGAAGGCTACATTGAGAGTGACCTAATCACTTAGTAGAGATGGCAGAGAGGAAGACATCTCCCACATTTTCAACTAGGTATCATTCACATCTGAGTAAATAAACTAGAGCAGTCTGAAGACTGACAACAAATTCCACAATAAAATGTAGAGAAGCCACATCTGAGAGGTTAGGGAAAGCAAAAATGGAGGTCAGAAACTGCGGAGACAGAGCTGCAGGCACAGACAAGAGAAAGCATCAGGGAGCCCACATGGGGAAGAGGAATCCTCATAATGACTGGTTTTGAAAACCCGAGGGGCTTAATTCCATGAGTGTGTATAACCAACAGGAGTTGGAGCTTTAAAAATCAGTTCACTTAGAGCTGGACCAGCAAAGGCATGTGATAGCTGGGTCCCCATACTTAAGCATCTTGCAGAGGGGCACCACAGAAGTGACAGTTTGCACAATGCCTGGGACAAACGAGATCTTTTTTTACAGAATTTGGAACGCGTTGGGGAACTTATCCAGGAACAAAGAGGCTGGCAGGTGCCATTTTCCTCCTCTGCCTCCCGGGCATAAGTATAAAGCCACTCCAGCTCTGGTAGCCCTGCACAAATACTTGCTACCTAATATGCTGGCCATGTGCCCCACCCATGAGTTCTGAAGACCCCACACACACACACATCAAGCCTACCGGGCTCAGCACAAATTTTGTTAACCCCACACACACCCTGCCCAGCCAGTACATGCACAAACACTGGGTACACCCAACCACCACACAGCTACCACCCACCATGTCCCTGGTGGCCACCATGCTTTGTGGAATTCTGCCCAGGACTAGCAGCTCAGCACAAATTTAGATAACAGTGCTACCCTGCCCTCAAGCCCTCTTGTGGCTATTTCCCTCAGAGCCAGCCTGCCTGGGTCTCCTACCACAAAGAGCAAGGACGGCCCACGACAGGCAGAGAGGGCAGACATCTGGACTGAAAGAAAAAATGATCCAGACACAATAGCAGGATGCAAGCAGCATAGAGGACACTTCCCTGGATTGCCAGGTTATGGTGAACAGGGAACATTGCACTGCAGGGCACTATAAGAACTATCCTCCATAAAGCCCCTATTTTTTTTTTTTAAGATTTTATTTGATTATTTGACAGATCACAAGTAGGCAGAGAGAGAGAGGGAAGCAGGCTCCCTGCCAAGCAGAGAGCCCAATGTGGGGCTCAATCCCAGAACCCTGAGATTGTGACCTGAGTGGAAGGCAGCTTAACCCACTGAGCCACCCAGGTGCCCCATAAAGCGCCTACTTTCAAGAGCATAAAATGTAACTGACCTTCCTAACAGAGAAACAAGTAGAGAAAATGAGACAGAATATGTCCCAAATGAAAGAATAGGACAAAATCATAGCAGTTCTAAGCAAAATTGAAATAAGTGATATGCCTGATAAGAGAATTTAAAGTAATGAACATAAAGATACTAGATTTCAGAAAGGGGTGAAGGAAATGCATGAGACCCTTGACAAGTTAAAAAACATCATAGAGAACTCAATACATGAATAAATAGCTACAAGAAGCCAAGGAAAGTATATGTGACCTGGAGGATACAGTAATGGAAAACATTAAAGCTGAACAGGTGAGAGACGAATACCACATGAGAACAGACTTAGGAGAACTCAGTGACACCATCAAATCTAAGGATATATGCATTATAGGGCTATCACAGAAAAAAAGAGGGGAGCAGAAAATGTCTTTGAAGAAATTAAAGCTGAAAACTTCCCAAATCTGGGGAGGGAAACAGAAATCCAGATTCATGAGGCAGAGAGATTTCCCTAACAAATTCAAGCCAAGGAACTGCATACCAAGACACGTAATTAAAATGGCAAAAAAGATAGCTTCCAAGTGTTTGTATTCTTTCCAAAGTTTTTCTTGTGTTTCAGTTCCAGATTCAAAGCACTGTGGTCTGAGAATATGCAGGGAATAATCTCAGTCTTTTGGTATTGGTTGAGCCCTGATTTGTGACCCAGTATGTTGTCCATTCTGGAGAAAGTTCCATGTCTGCTCAAGAAGAATGAGTATTCTGTTGTTTTAGGGTGGAATGTTCTGTATCTGTAGACCATCCTGCTCAAGAATGTTTAGATCAACCAGAAAATCACTGAAGAACTTAAAAGAATTCATAGAAACCAATGAGCATGAAGACACATCAGTCCAAAACCTATGGGACACAGCAAAGGTAGTCCTAAGGGAGAAATAAATACACAGCCATCCAAGCCTCACTTAAAATTGAAAAATCCCAAATACACCAACTCTCCTTACACTTTAAAGAACTGGAAAATCAACAATAAATTAGGCTAACCCCAAGCACAAGAAGGGAAATAAGATTAGAGCAGAGATCAATGAAATAGAAACTAGAAATACAGTAGAACGCATCAACAAAACCAGAAGCTGATTCTTTGAAAGGATCAATAAGATTGATAAGATCAATAAAATACTGGCCAAACTAATCCGAAGGAAAAGACAGAGGACCCAAATTAATAAAATTATGAATGAAAAGGGAGAGATCACGACTAACATCGAGGAAATAGAAACAATCATCAGAAATTATTATCAACGGTTATATGCCAATAAGTTAAGCAACCTAGAAGAAATGGATGCATTCCTGGGAACCTATAAATTTCCAAGACTGAAACAGGAAGAAAATGACAACCTGAAAAGACCAGTATCTAGTAATGAGATTGAAGCAGTCATCAAAAACCTCCCAAAAAACAAGAGGCCAGAACCTGATGGATTCCGTGGTGAATTCTATCAAACATTCAAAGAAGAAATAACACTTATTCTCCTGCAGCGGTTTCAAAAAATAGAAGCAGAAGGAAAACTAACAGACTCTTTCTAGGAAGCCAGCATTACTTTGATCCGCAAACCAGGCAAAGACCCTATCAAAAAGGAGAATTTCAGACCAATATCCTTGATGAGTATGGATGCCAAGATTCTCAACAAGATCCTAGTTAATAGGATCCAACATTACATTAAAAAGATTATCCACCAGGACCAGGTGGGATTTATCCCTGGAATGTAGGGGAGGTTCAACATTTACTAATCAACCAATGTGAGAGAACAAATCAATAAGAGAAGAGAGAAGAACCACATGGTCCTCTCAACTGATGCAGAAAAAGCATATGACAAGATAAAGCATCCTTTCCTGATTAAAACTCTTCAAAGTATAGGGATAGAGGGAACATTCCTCAACTTCATAAAATCTATCTATGAAGAACCCACAGCAAATATCATTCTCCATGGGGAAAAGCTGACAGCCTTCCCATTGAGATCAGGAACGTGACAAGGATGCCTTCTCTCAGCACTTCTGTTCAACACGGTACTGGAAGTCCTGGCAACAGTGATCAGACAACAAAAAGAAATAAAAGTTATTCAAATTGGCAAAGAAGTCAAACTCTCTCGTTGCAGATGACATGATACTTTATATGAAAAACCCAAAAGACTCCACCCCCAAACAACCAGAACTCGTACAGCAATTCAGTAATGTGGCAGGATACAAAATGAATGTACATAAATCAGTTGCTTTCTTATATACTAACAATGAAAATATAGGAAGGGAAATTAGAAAATCAATTCCATTTACTATAGCACCAAAAACCATAAGATACCTGGGAATAAACCTAACCAAAGAGGTAAAGGATGTATCTGTACTCGAGGAACTAGAGAACACTCATGAAAGAAATGGAAGAAGACACAAAAACATGGAAAAGCATTCCATGTTCATGGGTCAGAAGAACAAACATTGTCAAAATGTCTATACTGCCTAGAGCAATCAATACTTTCAATGCCATCGCAATCAAAATTCCACCAGCATTTTTCAAAGAGCTGGAACAAACAATCCTAAAATTTGTACAGAACCAGAAGAGATCCCGAATTGCTAAGGCAATGCTGAAAAAGAGAAACAAATCTGGGGGTATCACATTGCCTGATTTCAAGTTATATTACAAAGTTGTGATCACTAAGACAGCATGGTACTGGCAGAAAAACAGACACATAGTTCAGTGGAACAGAACAGAGAGCCCAGGTATGGATCCTCAACTCTATGGTCAAATAATCTTTGACAAAGCAGGAAAAAATATCCAGTGGAAAAAAGATTATCTCTTCAATAAATGGTGCTGGGAAAATTGGACCACTATGTATAGAAGAATGAAACTTGACCATTCTCTTACACCATATAAACAAAGATAAACTCAAAATGGATAAAAGACCTCAATGTGAGGCAGAAATCTATTAAAATCCTAGAGGAGAACATAGGCAGTAACTTCTTCAACATCGGCGACAGCAACTTCTTTCAAGACATGTCTCCAAAGGCAAAGCGAAAATGAACTTTTGGGACTTCATCAAGATCAAAAGCTTCTGCACAGCAAAGGAAACAGTCAACAAAACAATGAGGCAACCCATGGAATGGGAGACGATATTCGCAAATGACACTATAGACAAAGGGCTGATATCCAAGATCTATTAAAAACTCCTCAAACTCAACACCCAAAAAAAAGTCATGTCAAAAAATGGGTAGATGACATGAACAGACACTTCTCCAAAGAAGACATACAAATGGCTAACAGACACGTGAAAAAATGTTCATCATCATTACCCATCAAAGAAATTGAAATCAGAGCCACATTGAGTTACCATCTTATACCAGTTAGAATGGCCAAAATTAACAAGATAGGAAACAGCAAGAGTTGGAGAGGACATGGAGAAAGGGGTACCCTCTTACACTGTTGGTGGGAATGCAAGTTGGTGCAGCTAATTTGGAAAACAGGGTGGAGATTCCTTAAGAAATTAAAAATAGAGCTACCCTGTGACCCTGCAATTGCCCTACCGGGTATTTACCCCAAAGATACAGATGTAGTGAGAAGAAGGGCCATCTGTACCCCAATGTTCATAGCAGCAATAGCCACAGTTGCTAATGTCTGGAAAGAGGCAACATGCCCTTCAAGAGATGAATGGAGAAAGAAGATGTGGTCTATATATACAATGGAGTATTATGCCTCCATCAGAAAGGGTGAATACCCAACTTTTGTTATCAGCATGGATGGGTCTGGAGGAGATTATGCTGAGAGAAATAAGTCAAGCAGTTAATTATCAAATGGTTTCACTTCCTTATGGAGCATAAGGAATAACATGTAGGACATTAGGAGAAGGAAAGGAAAAGTGAATTGGGGGAAATCAGAAAGGGAGATGAACCATGAGAGACTGTGGACTCTGAGAAACAAACTGAGGGTTTTGGAAGGGAGGGAGGCAGGGGGATGGGTGACCCTGGTGGCGCTTAGCAGGAAGTCTGCTTCTGCTTCTTCCTCTGCTCCTCCTTCCCCACCTGTGTGTGCACATTCTTACTCTTTCAAATAAATAAAAATCTTTTTTTAAAAAGATACAAAATATAATGCCAAATATCTGAAACACAGAGAGGAGAGGAGTAAACAATGAGTTCAAAATTAAGCAAGCATCAGCTTAATATAGACTGCTATATGCAGAAGATTTTATATATAAACTAAATGGAAACCACAAATCAAAAACAGTAATAGATATTTTTTAAAAACAAGGAATTCAAGTATTTCACTAAAGCCAGCTAATCATGAGAGAAAAGAGCAAGAGAACAAAGGAACAGAAAAACTACAAAACAACCATAAAAGAAGTAACAGAATGACCGTAAATACACACATAATAATCACTTTGAATGAAAATGGACTAAATGCTCCAATTAAAAGGCAGAGTGATGGAATCAATAAAAAAGCAAGACTCATCTGTCTATATGCTGCCTACCAGAAACTCATTTCAGACCTAAAGAAACATGCAGATTGAAAGTGAAGGGATGAGGACACATTTATCATTGCAAATGAAAAGGAACAAAGCATTGTTAATGTTTCTATAAAACAAAACAGACTTAAAAACTGTAACAAGAGGGGCACCTGCGTGGCTCAGTGGGTTGAGCCTCTGTCTTCGGCTCAGGTCATGATCTCAGGGTCCTGGGATCGAGCCCCGCATCGGGCTCTCTGCTCAGCGGGGAGCCTGCTTTCTCCTCTCTCTCTCTGCTGCCTCTCTGCCTACTTGTGATCTCTGTCTGTCAAATATATAAATAAAATCTTAAAAAAAAAAAAACAAAACTGTAACAAGAGACAAAGGACTCTATATAATCATAAATAGTACAATCCAACAAGATAAAACAAATATAAATATTTTTTTTAAACTATGCACACAAAATGGGTGCTCCCAAATACAGCAGCTAATAACAAACATGAAGTAATCAACAGTAATACAATGATAGTAGGGGACTTTTAACACCCTACTGACATCAATGGATAGATAATCCAAAAAGAAAATCAATAAGGAAACTGGCTATGAAGGACACATGGAACCAGATATATTCAAAACATTCTGTTCTAAAAGAGCACAATACACATTTTTTTCAAGTGCATATGGACATGGAACACTGTCTAGAACATATCACATATTAGGCCACAAAACAAGTCTCAATAAATTTTAAAAAGATTGAGGTCATACCATGTATCTTTTCAGTCCACATGCTATGAAACTACAAATCCACCACATGAGAAAGCCTGGAATGAACACAAATACATGGAGGTTAAATAACATGCTGCTAAACAATGAATGGGTCAACTAAGAAATCAAGGAGGAAATCACAAAATTACATGGAGACAAATGAAAACACAATGTTCCCAAATCTGTGGAATTCATCAAAAGCTATTCTAAAAGGGAAGTTTATAGCACTTCGGGCCTACCTAAAGAAACTAGAAAAATCCCAAATAAACAACCTACCTTTACTTCTAAAGGAACAAGAAAAGAAACAAAACCCAAAACTAGTAGAAGGAAGGAAATTACAAAAATTACAGCAGAAATAAAATAGAAACTAATAAAAACAATAGAACAGATTAATGAAACCAGGAGCTGGTTCTTTGAAAGATCAACAAAGTTGATATACTTTTAGCCAGACTCTTAAATAAATGGGTGTTGGGGATAGGGAAAAACTCAAAATCAGAAATGGAAGAGATATATCAAATGACAGGACAGAAATACAGAAGACTGTAAAAATATTCTGAAAAATTATATGCCCACAAGTTGGACAACCTAGAAGAAATAAATACATTCCTAGAAATATATAACCCCCAAAATTGAACCAAGGAGAAATAGAAAATTTAAACCAATTACCTGCAGTGAAATTGAATCAGTCAAAAAACTCCCAGGAAACATAAGTCCAAGGCAAAATGGCTTCATAGGGGAATTCTACCAAACATCTTTAAAGAAGAATTAATACCTATTCTCAAACTATCCCACAAGGAGAAGAGGAAGGAAAGCCTAATTCATTCTATGAACCCAGCATTACCCAGATACCAAAACCAGATAAAGACACATGTACACACACACACACACACACACACACACTTTACAGGCCAGTATTTCTGATGAGCATAGACGCAAATTCCTCAACAAAACTATCGATCTCAATCTAATGATACATGTAAAGAAAAATAATTTACCTCAATCAAGTGGGATTTATCCCTGGGATAGAGGGCTGATTCAATAGAATAGTCACAAGTCAATCAATTATGATATATCATGTCAACAAAAGGGATAAAGTTGTGTCATTTCAATAGATGCAAAAAAAAAATATTAACAAAGTACATCTATTCATTATAAAAATCCTCAATGAAATAGGACTAGAGGGAACATACCTCAACATAATAAAGGTCATATGTGAAAAACCCTAACTAACATCATACCAATTGATGGAAAACAGTGTTTCCCCAAGGGTCAGGAACAAGACAGAGGTGTCCACTCCCACAACTATTATTTAATTAGTACTGGAATTCCTAGTAGACACAGCAATCAGACAAGAAGAAGGAATAAAAGATATCATATTGGTAAGGAGGAAGTAAAACTATTTTCAGACAACATGATGCTGTATATAGAAAACCCTAAAGACTCCACCGAGAAAGTACTAGAACTGATAAGTTCAGTAAGGTTGCAGGATAAAAAATTAACATACAGAAATCTGTGGCATTGTATTGCTACTAATAAAGAAATAAAGAGAAATTAAAGCAATCCCATTTACAATTGTACCAAAGATAATACTTAGGAATAAACCTCACCAGGGAGGTGAAAGACATATTCTGAAAAGTATAAAACATTGATGACAGATACTGAAGAGGACACAAACAGGTAGAAAGATATTCCATTTTGATGGATTGGAAAAACAAATGTTAAGATGTCCACTGGGTGTGGTGCATAAACAATGAATTTTGGATCACTGAAAAAAAAATTAAATAAAAAAAAAATCTCCATACTATCCAGGGGCACCTAGGTGCTCAGTCGGTTAAGCATCTGACTGATTTTAGCTCAGGTCATAATCTCAGGGTCATTAGATCAAGCCCTGCATCAGGCTCCATTCTGGGCATCGAACTTAATATTCTCTCCCTCTCCCTTTGCCCCTCCCCATCATTTGCTTTCTCTCTCTCAGGAAAAAAAGACAAGAGACAAAAAACAAAAAAACATGCTATCCAAAGCAGTCTACAGTTTTAATGTGATCTATCAAAATACCAACAACACTTTCACAGAACTGGAAAAAAACTCTAAAATCTGTATGGAAACAAAGAAGACCCCAATGAACCAAAACAACCTTGAAAAAAAAATCACAATTATAGCTTTCAAGTTATACTACACATAGTAATCAAAACAGCATGGTACTGGCATGAGCACAGGCACATAGACCAGTGAAATAAAATAAGAAGCCCAGAAAACCCATAATTATGTAGTCAATTAATCTTGGGCAAAGGGGGAAAGAATACACAGTAGGAGAAAAAGACAGCCTTTTCAACAAATGGTATTGGGAGAACTAGATGGTGACATCCAAAGAATGAGACTGGCCCTGGAACACTGGCTTACACTATACACAAAGATAAATTCAAAATGGACTAAGGGCCTAAATGTAAGACTTGAAACTATAAATATCCTAGAAGAGAGCACAGGCAGTTATTTCTCTAACATCAGACATAAAGCCTTTTTTTCTAGATAGGTCTCCTGAGGCCAGAGAAACAAAAGCAAAAATAAACTATGGGACTACATCAAAATAAAAAGCTTCTGTCCAGTGAAAAACAAAAATCAACAGAACTAGAAAGCAACTAGGGTGCCTGGATGGCTCACTGGGTTAAGAATTTGCCTTCAGCTCGAGTCGTGATCTCAGGGTCCTGGGATCAAGCCCCACATCGGGCTCTCAGATCAGCAGGGAGCCTACTTCCCCCTCTCTCTCTGCCTGCCTCTCTGCCTATTGTGATCTCTCTCTCTCTCTCTCTCTCTGTCAAATAAATAAAATCTTTAAAAGAAAACTAGAAGGCAACGTACAGAATAGGAGAAAATATTTGCAAATGACATATCCAAAAAAGAGTATCCAATATATATAAAGAAATTATAAAACAATACCACCAAACCAAATAATCCAATTTTTAAAATGGGCAGAAGACATAAACAGACATTTCTCCAAAGAAAACATACAGATAACCAACAGACTAAAGAAAAGATGCTCATTACTTATCAGGAAAATGCAAATGAAAATTACAATGAGATATCAACTCATACCTGTCAGACTGGCTAGAATAAAAATCACAAAAAACAAGTGTTGGAGAGGATGTGGAGACAAAGGAACCCTCATGCACTATTGGCAGGAGTGCAAACTGGTACAGCCACTGTGGAAAACAGTATGGAATTTCCTCAAAAAGTAAAAAATGGAACTATGTGATCCAGTAATTACACTATGGATATTTACTCAAAAAAATACAAAACACTAATTGAAAGGGATACATGTAATGATATGTTTATTGCAGCATTATTTACAATAGCTGAATTGTGGAAGCAGCCCTAAGTGTTTACTAATAGATGAACAAAGAACACATACACACACAGTAATGTTATTCAGCTATAAAAAATGAAATCTTGCCACTTGCAACAACATGGATGCAGTTGGAGAGTATAATGCTAAGTGAAATAAGCCAGTTAGAGAAAGACAAATGCCATATGATCTCATTCATTTGTGGAATTTAAGAAACAAATGAGCAAAAGTAGGAGGGTGAGGTGGAAGAGAGACAAACCAAGAAACAGACTGTTAACTATAGAGAACAAACTGATGGTTACCAGAGGGGAGGTGGTGGTGGAGACGGGTGAAATAGATGATAAAGTATACACTTATTTTGATGAGCACTGAGTAATGTATAGTATACTTGAGTCACTATATTGTACCCTGAAACTAATATAACACTGTATGTTTTTTTTTAAATTTTATTTATTTATTTGAAAGACAGAGATCACAAGTAGGCAGAGAGAGAGAGAGAGGGAAGCAGGCTTCCTGCGGAGCAGGGAGCCCGATGCGGGGCTCGATCCTAGGACCCTGAGATCATGACCCGAGCCAAAGGCAGCAGCCCAAACCACTGAGCCACCCAGGCGCCCCAACACTGTATGTTAACTATACTGGAATTAAAATAAAAAACTTAAAGTGTGACCTAATCAGGTCCAAATCAACTCAAGCATTTATTCAAGCCACACTTCCTCTATGAAGCTTTTCCTAACTACTCCATCCCTCACTGGTCCTTTCTTTTCCTTCATCTGTGTATCACTTTGTTTACACCACATCGTCTTGTGCTTGATTATATGATTGTACACAATTTTTTTTTGTTATTTTTTGTTGTCTTAAATTGTTCCTCTCATACCTGGTAAGTAGGGATACAACTCCCTACTACATTTAGACACAGCACTAAACATGCAGTAATAATCTTCATTCTCATCTTCTTGTTACTAGCCAGGGTATTTTAAATGTTTTCATAAGTTTTCTTTACCCTCCCCACTTTGTGTCAATACAATATATGTAAGCCATAACTTAATTATCCAGAAGATTAAAATTCAGGCTTTGAACATATGACTTCCAATCATGTTACTGGAAGTTAAAACCACTTAAAACTATGTTGCTACTATAAAATGTAGTAATTAAGACAGAGTAGTAACAGCCCAAGAATAGACAAACTGACTGATGAACAGGAAAAATCTAAGAAACAGACCTATACATAAGTGGTCATTCAATTTATGATCAATACTACATTGCAGTGCAGTGGAAAAGGATGATCTTTTCAATATGTGTGGCTGAGTCAACTGGATATTCATATAGGGAGATAATATACTTTTGCTTTTACCTCATACCATATGCAAAAAAATCACTGCCAAATGGGTTGTAAATCTAAATGCACAGTACAGAGAATATAGTCAATGGTATTGTAATAGCAGTGCATGGGGATATATGATAGCTACACTTGCAGTGAGCATAACATATAGAGTTGTTCAATCACTATGTTGTATACCTAAAACTGATGAAACATCATGTGTCAACTATACTCAAACTTTAAAAAAAATTCATTAATGTGAAAAATTAAAGCTTTTAAAAAGGAGAGGAAAATAATGGTCCTTGTGACCTTGTAAGTAGGCAGGAATTTTTTTTTTTTTAACAAGACACAAAACTATACAGGGTGAAAGTTGATTTTGTTATATTAAAATTAAGAATTTTTAATTAATCAAAAGACATAATGAAAAAGAAGGCAAACAATGGTTGAAGATATGCATATACAATAATCCAGCCATATAGATTATATACAGACATACCTATCCAACAAAGGACTCATATCCAAAATATATAAAGAAGTTCTAAAATCTGTGAGGAAAAAAATAAAGAAATAAACACTTACAAAGAAAGATATCCAAATGGCCAGTAAGCATGAAAAGCTGCTTTTACTAAATCATCCGAAATGCAAACTAGGGGCACCTGGGTGGCTCAGTGGATTAAACCCTCTGCTTTTGGTTCAGGTCATGATTTCAGGGTCCTGGGATGGAGCCCCGCATGGGCTCTCTGCTCAGCGGGGAGCATGCTTCCCCCTCCCTCTCTGTCTGCCTCTCTGCCTACTTGTGATCTCTGTCAAATAAATAAATAAAGCTTTAAAAAAAAAATAAATGCAAACTAAACTCCCAGTACCACACCAGTGCATAACCCCAGAATGGCTAAGATGAAGATACCGAGTGTTGACAGATGTACAGCAAGCACAGAGTGTTGGAAAATGAAACAAACACTTCAATTTTAGTGTATGTGCTGCTGAAGCGAGCATGATACAAACATTTCAGAAAACAGTTTGGCCATTCTAAAGCTTACCATATACCTAAGACCTAGTAATTCCACCCTAAGGTATAGATCAACAGAAATGCACACATCTGTTCAACAAAAGACAAATACTCCTATAAAAGTCTATACCACCACAATATATAATAACGAAAAAAGGGACATTGCATTATGGACATTGGGGAGGGTATGTGCTTTGTTGAGTGCTGTGAAGTGTGAAAACCTGGCGATTCACAGACCTGTACCCCTGGGGATAAAAATATATGTTTATAAAAAATTAAAAATTTTTAAAAAAGGGACATTGCTCAAATACCCATCAATACTATAATGGATATATCAATTGGGGAATAGTCGTGCAACAGCATACATTATGGTAATGAAAATGAATGCTTTATGACTATTCACATCAAAATGGTGACACTAACAAACAATGTTGTGTGAAAGAAGCCAGATACTAAAGACTACATGCTATATATTTACATGCATATAAAGTACAAAAATAAAACAGCTTCTTGAAATCAGGATGATGCTTACCCTTGAGAGTGGATGGTAGTGACTGGAAAGGAAGACTGGAGTGACACCCAGGTGTTGGTAATACTCTTTTCTGAATTTGGGTATTGACTGCCTAGGTAATTTAGCTGTGCAAATAAGTGATACATTTATGTACCCTTTTTTGTATGCATATTACAACTTTAATAGAAAGTTTTTAAATATACAACCTAATCTACTCTTAAAAATAGTGTGAGCCTACCCAAAGATAACTGGTACCATAAAAATACCCTTAGGCAATATAGTTTTTTAAAAAGGAATTAAAATTTAAAGTTAACTCTGAAAAAATGGTGAAACCAAAATTGTTTTTTCTTTTTAAATATTTAGGTATAAGTTCAACTATCCATCAATTCTTAGATTAAATAAAGCAACAAGTTGGCAAACCAATTCATTTTTATTACCATTATATTAGACATATTTTACATTTTTTATAACATGATCAATTTTGCTAAGGGCTTTAAGGGTTTTCCAAAAACTGTTAACCCTTGGATACTTAAATCATTCTCTTTTAGAGTTTCTAACATTCAGTCATCCTCATAGATTTTTACTCTTTAATTATTAATCCACTTAACAGTTGTTTCATCATATCCAATTATTTCACAAAATGTTTCATTTTGGTTACACTTGCAATTTTACATCAGTGTATTTACTTGTCATGCCATGGTTATTAGATTTGCTTCCTTAAAAGGAAAACAGGCAAAACAGATAAAACTGCAATGTTATAGTCTGTTTGGACCTTACTATCCTATAAAAAAGAGGCTCTAACTGCTTTAATTTTGTTTTGTGTAATATTATATTTAAATTATAACTTCTTACATATTCTAGTATAAAGAGCAACATTCCTGTTATTAAAGATGAGTGGCAATTTAATGATACAAAAATAGGCCTTAAACTTTTTAAATACTGGTTTGTACTGATAGCCCAGACTGTTTTCCTAGTTGAATTTTCAGTAGTTTTGAAGAGTAAAAAGCCATTCTTGTCACAAACCCCATGAACAAGTGCCTGCCAGAGGTCCAGTTCTTTTGCTGGAAGAATGCTTCAGCACAGTGCCTGTCACATAAATGTTCACTAACAGATGTTGTAAAATTGATGCTAATTTAATGATGATTCAGAAAGGTAATTCATTTGATGGGGTCAAACTGAAACTTTGTCTTTGTGTCCATTTTAATCAGAAAACCTTGTGTAGGGGCGCCTGGGTGGCTCAGTGGGTTAAAGCCTCTGCTTTCGGCTCAGGTCATGGTCTCAGGGTCCAGGGATCGAGCCCCGCATCGGGCTTTCTGCTCAGCAGGGAGCCTGATTCCTCCTCTCTCTCTCTCTGCCTGCCTCTCTGCCTACTTGTGATCTGTCAAAAAAAAAAAAAAAAGACTCAGTTTATAAAAAAAAAAAAAGAAAACCTTGTGTAGAAAGAGCCCCAATTAGTTTCAGATTAGTTCAACAAGTTTTACAATTGCAACATATTTGGAACATTTAATGAAATACACTGTCTAAATCCCAAATATTACATGGTATATACTTACAATAAGAAAAGTCACTTTTTATCTGAAATTCAAATTTATCTGAGTGTACTCTGTTTTTATTTCCAAAATCTGGTTACCCTAAGTGAAGGACAACATTGCTATCAAACAGTGATTTTTCCTTTCTCCAGTTTTAATAAAATATAATTGACATATATCATATAAATTTAAGGCATACACCATAATGATTTAATATATTAATATACTGCAATATGATTATCACAATAACTTTAGTTAACACCTATGACCTCACAGTTATTTTTTCTTGCGACAAGGACTTCTAAGTTCAACTCTCTGAGAAACTTTCATATAAATAATACATTATTGTTAGCTATAATAATCATGCTGTATAATGTATCAATTCATTCTCATGTCTTATAACTGGAATTCATACATTTTCATTACCCTCACCCATTTCTCTCACTGGCAACTACCAGTCTGTTCTGTTTCTGTAAGTTCAGTATTTCTGATTCTGCATATAAGTGACATCATGCAAAAATCATCTCTCTGTGTCTGACAATGCACTTAGCATCACATCCTCAATATTCATCCATGTTATCACAAATGGCAAGATTTCCTTCTTTTCTGACTGAATAATATTCCATATATACACACCACCTTGTCTTTATCCATACATCTGCCAATAAACACTTAGGTTTTCATGTCTTGACTATTGTATGTTGTATGAAAGTGTTGACTCACTATAATGTACACCTGAAACTAATGTCACACTGTATGTTAACTGGAATTTAAATAAAAACTTTAAAAAGTGACCGAGAAAAAAAAAAAAATCAATGGAGTAAAAAAGGCAACCTATAGAATGGGAGAAAACACTTGCAAACTACATATCTGATAAGGGGTTAACATCCAAAATACATAATAAATTCATACAACTCAATGAAAAAAACAAATAAAAAACAAAAAACTCAGATACTCTAATTTAGAAATAGACATAGGCCTTGATAGTCATTTTTCTAAATAAGGTATTCAAAGAGCCATCAAGTGTGAAAAGGTTCTCACTATCACTAATCATCAGGGAAATGCAAATCAAAATCAGAATAAGATAACACCTCACACCAATTAGGATAGCTATTATCAAAAAGACAAAAAATAACAAGTGCTGGCAAGGATCTGAAGAAAAGGGAATCCCTGTACACTTTTATTGGAAATGTAAATTTGTCCAGCCATGATAGAAAAGAGTATAGAGTGTCTTGAAATATTAAAATCAAGCTATCATATGATCTAGTAATTCTATTTCTGGCTATATATCCAAAGGAAATTAAATCACTATATCCAAGAGATATGTGCACCTCCATTCTCATTGCAGCATTATTTACAATATCCAAACAACAGTGACTTGTAGTGTGAGATTACAGAGGAAATTTAATAGAATAGCAAACTGAAGGTTTTTCTTTTTAATGTACAAATACTTACTAGAGTTGAAAAGGGTACAAGATTTGATGACCTTGAATAACCAGCACTTTCAGAATTGACTAATGCTTCCATGACTTACCATTTTTTTTCCAGGTTTTTGCCTTGAAAGATCATGGTTCCTGTAGTTTATTAATTGCTCTTTTTTTCTTTCTCCTATTTTTCTTCAAAAACTAAGTTACATCCTTAACATTAGACACAATAACATTTTGAAAAAGAATTTGATTCTCCAGATTTCTATTTGATTGCAGAAGGACAAGAAATCCATTTGTCATTTGCTTACACAGCATGTGACTTTATTTGCCATTATTTAAATTTATTTTAGCACTTCTGGGAAGATGGTGAGTAGGGAGATCCTAAGCCTACGTCATCCCATGGACACACCTAGATAATAGCCACATCAGTGCAACGAACCCAAAAATTACCCTAACCCTGGCAGAACAGACAATCCACTGTTAATATTAGGGGGCCACACTGAAAGAGAAGGAGGGGCCGAGACACAGTCCAGAACTAAACTCCAGGTGAGGCTAACCAAAACAGGAGGGATACCATGAGTATGGAGAAGGGAGAAGAGCAGAAAGCACACCAGGCATCCCAGAGAGAGGGGACCCACATCAGGAAGATGATTTTTTTATACCATTTGGCTTTGAAAACTTAATTTCTTGAGTTTTTACACTCAGTGCAGTTGATCTAGGGTACTTTAAAAATTGGCAGGCTCATGCCTGGAGGAGCCTGAGGACAATAGACAACTGAGTCCCTGCTATTAAAGAACATAACAAACAACACCTCAGAGATACAGAACAGAAGCAAATTTGAAAAGCTCATGGGGTATATATGAAGGAGATTTATTAATCTCAGAATGTGTATTGGAGGGGAAAGAATCATTAGACCTCACTAAGAACACAAAAGTTGTCAGACACCATTTCTCTCCACACTCCCCACTTCCCACACTAGATAGCTTGACACTTGCGGGAGCCAGTGGAACATGGTTAGCAATCTACCACATTGCTAACAACATGTGCCCCATCCTGACATTACTTTGTGGCTCCTCCTATCCCAACCCACCCTATTCAATAGGAGTCACTCTTAAGAAGCCCTTGTGGTATCACATCCTGCAAGCAGCCCTTTCAGGGGCTGGTATCACACCAAAGTGACTCGTGCCCTGGAGTGAGTTGAATATAGCCATATACACAAGTTTGACCACAGCCACAGTACACATTCAATCTGACTACCCATCCCCAATGCCAAAAAACTTCTCAGATGGCAACACAAGAAAGATTAAAGGGAATTCTTTGAATGGAAAGAAAAGGTCATAATCAAGAATAAGGAAATTATGAAAGGGAAAAAAATCTCAAAGATAAACACAAACATAATAAAATTAGTAAATTAATCTATTAGAAGCCAGTATGTAGTTTAAAGCACAAAAGCAGTAAAATCAATTACAGATATAGAAACCAATCAACACAATCACAAAATATGTCAAATATGACATCATATACATAAAATGTGGGGGCAGGCAAAAATTCAATCCTTTTAGAATGGCTCAAACTTAAGTGACCAACCACTTAATATAGATTGCAATATGCATAAGATGTTAATGATATATGCATAAGATGCTAATAGTAACTATAAATCAGAAACCTGTAACAGATATCCAAAAATGAAGAGAAAAGAATCCAAGCAAATCACTAAAAATAGCCATCAAACTGGGAGAAGAACATGAGCAGAAAGGAACAGAGAATTATAAAAACAATGTAAAATAAGTAACAAAATGACAATAAAACTTCTCATTAATTACTCTGAATGTAAATGGACTAAATGCTTCAATCAGAGGACATAGGGTGACTGAATGGATTTAAAAAAAAAACAAGACATCTCTATATGCTCTCTACAAGAGACTGACTTCAGACCTAAAGACATGAAGACTGAAAGTGAAGGGATGGAAAAGCATGCTAATGGAAGTAAAAAGAAGGCTGGGGTAGCAATACTTATATATTTATAAAGTATACTTTATAATATTATAATATATAATATATAATATAATTTATATATATAGTATAAATATACTATATATATACTTTATATACTATACTTTATATATACTTTTATTATAAGATATAATAATATAATATACTTTTTAAGTATACCATAATATACTTATAAAGTATATTGTATACTTTAAAACAAAAACTGTAAAGAGACAAGGACACTACATAAAGGGGTGTGTCCAAAAAGGATACAAAAACTGTAAATATGCACCCAACATGAAACCACCTAAAGACATAGAGCAACTAACTATTAAGAGACATAAACAAAGAAATTGACAGCAGTCCACTACTAGTAAGAGGACTTTAATACCCCACTTACATCTGTGCGTAGATCATCCAAACAGAAAATCAACAATATACTGGACCAGATGAACCTAACAGAATAGATGATGTTAGTCCACAAAACAAGTCTGAACAAATTCAAAAAAATTGAAAACAGAACATGCATCTTTTCTACCACAATGGTGTGAAACTAGAAATCAATCACAAGAGAAAATCTGGAAAGAACACAAATATATGGAAGCTAAATAACATGCTACTAAAAAATGAATGCATCAACCAAGAAATCAAAGAGAAAACCAAAAAAATATTTGGAGACAAAAGAAAATGAGAAAACTGTCCAAAATCTTTGGAATGCACCAAAAGCTATTCTAAGGGAGGAGATTATAGAAATACAAGTCTACCCAAGAAGGAAGAAAAATCTCAAATAACCCATAGGAGCTAGAAGAAGAATGAAGAAAGCACAAACTGATAGAAGAAATAATAAAGATTAGAAGAGAAATAAATGAAATAAGACTAACAAAAACAAGAAAACAGAAAACAGGAGCAGTTTCTTTGAACAGATGAAGAAAAAAATGATAAACATTTACCCAGACAAATGGAGGAAGGGAAGACTCAAGTAAAATTAAAAAAAAAAAAAAGAGAGAGTAGGAGAAATAACTGACACCCCAAAATACAAAGAATGTGAGAGATTATGAAAGATTATATGCCAACGAATTGGACAATCTAGTAGAAATGTATAAATTTCCATGAACATATAACTTTCCAAACTGAATCAGGAAAAAATAGAAAATTTGAATAAATTACTAGCAGTCACAGTAAATCAGTAAAAAAAAAAAAAAAAAAAAAACACCAATAAATAAAAAATCTATGACAAAATGACTTCACAGGTAATTCCTACCAAACAGTTAAAGGGCTAATACCTATTCTTCCATGAGGCCAGCAAAATCCTGACATCAACTAGATAGAGACACTACAAAAACAACAGCAACATTTTTTCATGTGTCTGATAGCCATTTGTATGTCTTCATTGGAGAAGTGTCTGTTCATATCTTCTGCCCATTTTTTGATATGATTATCTGTTTTGTGTGTGTTGTTTGAGGAGTTCTTTATAGATCCTGGATATCAACCTTTTGTCTGTACTGTCATCTGCAAATATCTTCTCCCATTCCATGGGTTGCCTCTTTGTTTTGTTGACTGTTTCCTTTGCTGTGCAGAAGCGTTTGATTTTGATGAAGTCCCAGAAGTTCACTTTCACTTTTGTTTCCTTTAGCTTTGGAGACATATCTTGAAAGAAGTTGCTGTGGCTGATGTTGAAGAGGTTACTGCCTATGTTCTCCTCTAGGATTCTGATGGATTCCTGTCTCACATTGAGGTCTTTTATCCATTTTGAGTTTATCTTTGTGTATGGTGTAAAAGAATGGTTGAGTTTCATTCTTCTACATATAGCTGTCCAATTTTCCAAGCACCATTTATTGAAGAGACTGTCTTTTTTCCACTGTATATTTTTTCCTGCTTTGTTGAAGATTATTTGACCAAATAGTTGAGGGTCCATATCTGGATTCTTTCATCTCTTCCACTGGTCTATGTGTCTGTTTTTATGCCAGTACCATGCTGTCTTGGTGATCACAGCTTTGAGGTAAAGCTTGAAATCAGGTAACGTGATGCTGCCAATTTTATTTTTGTTTTTCAACATTTCCTTAGCGATTCGGGGTCTCTTCTGATTCCATACAAATTTGAAAAAATGTTCATCATCACTAGCCATTAGGGAGATTCAAATTAAAGCCACATTGAGATACCACCTTACACCAGTTAGAATGGCCAAAATTAGCAAGACAGGAAACAATGTGTGTGGGAGAGGATGTGGAGAAAGGGGAAACCTCTTACACTGTTGGTGAGAATGCAAGTTGGTGCAGCCACTTTGGAAAACAGTGTGGAGATTCCTCAAGAAATTAAAAATAGAGCTTCCCTATGACCCTGCCATTGCACTACTGGGTATTTACCCCAAACATACAGATGTAGTGAAAAGAAGGGCCATCTAATGTTTATAGCAGCAATGGCCGCAGTCCCCAAACTGTGGAAACAGCCAAGATGCCCTTCAACAGACGAATGGATAAGGAAGATGTGGTCCATATACACTATGGAGTATTATGCCTCCATCAGAAAGGATGAATACCCAACTTTTGTAGCAACATGGACGGGATTGGAAGAGATTAGGCTGAGTGAAAAAAGTCAAGCAGAGAGAGTCAACTATTATATTATATATAGAAAGTCAATAATTATTATATGTTTTCCCTTATTTGTGGAGCGTAACAAATAACATGGAGGACATGGGGAAATGGAGAGGAGAAGCAAGTTGAGGGCAATTGGAAGGGGAGGTGGAACCATGATTATGGACTCTGAAAAACAATCTGAGGGTTTTGAAGGGGTGGGGGGTGGGAGGTTGGGGGGTCCAGGTGGTGGGTATTAAGGAGGACACGTATTGCATGGAGCACTGGGTATGGAGCAAAAACAATGAATACTGTTAAACTGAAAAGAAATTAAAAAAAAAAAAAAACAGCAACAACAACTAGAGACCGTATCTCAGATGAATATAGATGCAAAAGTCCTCAATAAAATAGTAGCAAACTGAATCCAGAAATGCATTAAAAAAAATCATTCATAATGATCAAGAGGGATTTATTCCAGGACACAAGGGTGGTTCACTACTCCCAAGTTAGTCAAAGTTATATATCACATTAACAGAGAAAGGGCAAAAATCACATGATTACCTCAATAGATGCAAAAAGAAAAATTTATGATAAAAACACTCAACAAAGTAGTTTTAGAGGGAACATATCTCAACATAATAAAGGCCATATAAGAAGAATGCACAGCTAACTTCATACTCACTGGTGAAAAACAGAGCTTTCCCTCTAAGATCAAAAACAACAGAAGGATATCCCTCTCACCAGTTTCATTCAATATAATAGCAGAAGTCTTAACCACAGCAATCAAACAACTAAAAGACATCCAGATTGAAAAGGAAGAAGTAAAACTCACTATTTGCAGATGACAAGATATTATAGAGAAAACCCTAAAGACTCCACTGTAACTGTCCCTCAGAACAATGTATTGCTTAAAATACAACCCATGGGAAGTTTTACTAGTTACCAAGCACGTTTAGATAGAGCCTCAAAAAAAACACAGACTGGCAACAGGCCTCTGGGGGAGAAGACAGATATACAGCCTTGAAGCCGAGCAGCTGGGGATGCCTGGATAGCCCAGGGCAGAACACTGCCTGCTTCATTAATCTGTTATCTCCCCTTTCCCCCAGAGAGAGCCTGTGTCTAATGAGATAAGTCCTCTGAATGTGCTTGCTCAACTATTAGCTTTATACTGCTTGACCAGACATATTTTGCCTTCCTTCTTATCTACAAGGCATATGATTAATGTTTGGCCTTCTTCGGCTCTTCTGTTGATTACTGTCTATATTTAATAAAAGTGGGACTGAGGAGTTGTTTGGGGCAACAGTCTTTTCTACTGTTGTTCCCCTGCTCTCCTACTCTTGGAGCTGACTTGTTTGTGCCTCATTCTTCTCCCATGCGCCATCAGGAAGTGGTACCCCACCAAGAAAAATACAACTAATAAATTCAGTGAAGTTGCAGGATAGAAAATTAATAGACAAAATCTGTCACATTGCTATAAACTAATAATGAAGCACAGAAAGAGGGAAAAAAGAAAACTTTCTCATTTAGAATTGGACCATAAAGAATAACACTTAACCAATGAGTTGAAAGACGTGTACTCTGAAAACTATGAAACACTGATGAAAGAATTAGAAGGTGCCACAGCAACTGCAATGATTTCCATGCTCAGGAATTGGAAGAACAAATATTGCTAAAATGTCTATACTATCCAAAGCAATTTACAGTTCATTGCAATCCTTCTCAAGACACCAACAATTTCTTTTTTTACAGAACTAGAACAGTCCAAAAAAAGATTTTTTTAAGGTTTTATTTATCTATTGACAGAGACAGCAAGAGAGGGAACATAAGCAGGGGGAGTGGGAGAGGGAGAAACGGGCTTTCCGCTGAGTAGGGAGCCCAATGCAGGGCTCATTCCCAAGAATCTGGGATCTTGCCCTGAGCTGAAGACAGATGCTTAACCAGTGAGCCACTCAGGCACTCCACAAATAGTCCAAATTTTGTATGTAACCACAAAAAAATCTCCAAATAGTCAAAGTAATTGGGAGGAAGAACAAAGCTAGAGATAACACAATCCTACAATTTAAGACATACTACAAGCTGTAGTATTCAAGACAGTATGGCAGTGGAAAATAAACAAACAAAAACAATTAGATCAGTGCTACAGAGCAGAGAGCCCATGGTCAATTAACCTGTAACTAAACAGGCAAGAATATACAATGGGAAAGACAGTATCTTCAACAAAGAGTGCTGGAAAACTGGACACCTACATGCAAAGAAATGAAACTGGACCACTTTCTTACACCATACACAGAAAAAAACTCTAAATGAATTAAAGACATAATCATGAGACCTGAAACCATAAAAGTCCCAGAAGAAAACATAGGCAGTAATGTCTTTAACACCCATTATAGAAACATGTTTCTAGATACGTGTCCTAAGGCAAGGGAAACAAAAGCAAGTAGAACTACTGCTACTACACCAAAGTAAAAAGGTTTTGCACAGAGAAACAAACCATCAATAAAGCCAAAGGACAACCTACTGAATAGGAGAAGATATTTGCAAGTGATATATCCAACATAAGGTTAATATCCAAAACATATAAAGAACTTACACAACTCAACACCAAAAAAATTTCAAATAAATCCAATTAAAACTGGGCAGAGGACCTGAACAGACATTTTCCACTGACACATACAGATGGACAATGGACTCATGAAAAGATGTGCCACATCACTAGTCATCAGGGAAAGTAAAATGAAAATCACGGTGAGATATTACAATGTACCTATTAGAATGGCTACAATCAGAAACACAAGAAATAATGTGTTGGCAAGAATGTAGAGAAAAAGGAACTTTCATGCACTATTGGTGGGAAAGCAAACTGGTGTGGCCACCGTGCAAAACACTATAGATGTTCCTCAAAAAATAAAAAACAGAATTACCAAGTGATCCAATAATTCTACTACTGGGGAGTTAATCCCTGCCTGCCCCCCACCAAAAAACCACCCCAAAGCCCAATTCAAAAAGATACAGATACCCTTCTATTTACTGCAGCATTATTTATAATAGCCAAGATATAGAAGCAACCAAGAGTCCATCCACAGATGGATGGATAAAAGGAGGTGTGGTGGGGCACCTGGGTGGCTCAGTGGGTTAAGCCTCTGCCTTCGGCTCAGGTCATGAACCCAGGGTCCTGGGATCGAGCCCCGCATCTGGCTCTCTGCTCATTAGAGAGCCTGCTTTCCTTCCTCTCTCTCTGCCTGCCTCTCTGCCTACTTGTAATCTCTGCCTGTCAAATAAATAAATCTTAAAAAAAAAAAAAAGGAGGTGTGGTATATACATACAATGGAGTATTACTCAACCCTAAAATAGGATGAGATCTTCCCATCTGCAACAGGACCTAGAAGGTATAATCCTAAGTGAAGTAAGTCAGTCAGAGAAAGACAACTACCATATGACTTCATCCAGTCATTGGACAACATGTCATGTTGAACAACAACAACAAAAACCAAACCTATGAATACAAAGATCCCCTTTGGTTGCCAGTGGAGAAGCTGTTGGGCCATTAGGTGAAAGAGACAAAGGGTTCATGGGTACACTTATCTGGAGGAGCACTGAGAAATACAGAGAACTGATGAATCATCATAGTGTACACTGACACTATAGAACACTGTATGCTAATTATACTTGAGTAAAAAAAATAACAGTTATTTTAAATAATATGAATTCCATATCTAAATGTCACACAATCTTAACATAAATGACCAGAGACTGAAGATGTTCAAATAGAGTTAAATCACTGGTATGGTCAAAATGAAGACTCTATTTTGGCAAAGAGGAAACAAGCTGGGAGAGAAACAGGAAACTTTTTTTTTTCTTGCAATAACTAAGTTATAGTAATAAGATTTGTCCTATATTAAGCCCCAGTGAGTTAAAATACCTTTGCAGAGTCAAGTGGTCACTGATGGGAAATAAATTAACTCTCCTGGGACACTGGGATATGAATTAGTGACCTGGAAGAGGCAGTTAATCTCAAATGGACATGCAAGGGAGGAAGATGAGGCTAACAACTAGGCTGGGGCTGGACTGAAAGGATTTTCTGTCCCAGAATGTCAAGTTTGCACTCCCTGCAATTGCATTAGACTTTGAACGTTGTTGGGTAGAGAATAATACCATAAACTCTAGTTTGAAAAGATCAATCTGTGGGCATAGTGCATAAATTGTAGGAGAGAAGAATGAGCAGACCGCTACTGTAATGGAGAAGATCAAAGGTAAGAGAGGCCTGAATTAGGGCAGTAGCTGTTAATGAGAGGAGTCTTCCAAAAGGAGAATTAAAAGAAGGTGGTGGCTGACTGCTCCCTTGCTTTGCTCCCACATCCTCCCAACATCTAGCAATCCAAACAGATGACATCAGTTTTTAGCCTGGATGATCCATGATATAATATTAACAATAATAAATAATAGCAACCACATTTCCATGGTGCTTTCTGGATGCCCAGCACCTGTCTAAGAGCTTTACATGTAATAATTCCTTTAGCCTTCATAATAACCCCATGACGTCGGTAGTAGTATTTCTATTGCAGTTAGGAAACCTGAAGCTAAGAGGGGCTGGCAGATGTGTTCAGTCACAGTTTCATGAGGGACAGACAGGACTGGAATACCAGTGATCTGGCCCCAGAATCTAATGCCTCTCCTGATGGTCCCATTAGCAAGTACTCCCTTGTGGGTTTTAGCTCTTTTAACTTTACATGTGTTGAAGGGGAAATGGTGGTAAATATTCAAATGGGAACATCTAGCTGGGAGGGGAGATGGGAATCTAGAATTCAGAGAACAGTCAGTACTGAGGAGACAGAATTGAATGGTAAGTGTACCTCACTCAACTAACCTGAATCCTTGAAACTCTCCATTGTTGAATTTGACCTTACCATTTAACCCACTGATTTTCTGTATTCCAGGGCGGGGGACCTGTTGGAATTGGTAATAAGACAATAAAGATTTTCAGCCCCATTGGAAATAGTGCCCACAGACTTCCTCAACAGAGCTTACAGGAGTAAGGGTCTACTTATCTTTTGTTCTCTCTATTGATATTCATTTCCATTTGGTTCTAGGAAATCAGGTGGCTCATGATATTTTCATGCTCATTTTTAAAGTTCCAACCTGCTTTAGGCTTCTGAAAATCTCAAACATTATGCCACGAAATATTGAGTTCAGGTATCTAGACATCATTGGGAAATCAAAGAACTGTAGCATCATGGCTTAAAAAAAAAAAAAAAGCTTTGCACAACACCTGAGTTTGAATCTTAGTTCTGCCGCTTGTAAGTTTTCCATTCTTGGACAAGCTACTTTCTGTCTGTAATAACACTCATCTAATTGGAGCACTGTTAGGTTTAGAGGAAATGACATACACAAGTCATTTCTTTCTTTTTTTTTTAATTTTTTATTTTTTATAAACATATATTTTTATCCCCAGGGGTATAGGTCTGTGAATCACCAGGTTTACACACTTCACAGCACTCACCAAAGCACATACCCTCCCCAATGTCCATAATCCCACCCCCTTCTCCCAAACCCCCTCCCCCCAGCAACCCTCAGTTTGTTTTGTGAGATTAAGAGTCACTTATGGTTTGTCTCCCTCCCAATCCCATCTTGTTTCATTGATTCTTCTCCTACCCACTTAAGCCCCCATGTTGCATCACCACTTCCTCGTATCAGGGAGATCATATGATAATTGTCTTTCTCTGCTTGACTTATTTCGCTAAGCATGCCATTTGCGACAACATGGATGGAACTAGAGCGTATCATGCTCTTTTTTTTTTTTAAAGATTTTATTTACTTATTTGAGACACAGAGAGAGATCCCAAGTAGGCAGAGAGGGAGGCAGAGAGAAAGGGGGAAGCAGGCTCCCCGCTGAGCAGAGAGCCCGATGCGGGCCTCAATCCCAGGACCCTGGGATCATGACCCGAGCCGAAGGCAGACGCTTTAACCCACTGAGCCACCCAGGTGCCCCCACAAGTCATTTCTTAAACTTTCTATGAAGAAGGTCTGTAAATTTGAGCTGCAATCGTTATCTGATCTCTAAAGATGTCCACTTTTGTGGACATAGAAGCAGTAAAAATTATCCCCCAAATGGATTTCCCTAAAAATGTAATACAATCACTTCAAGGGATGCAATCTAATTGCAACTTTGGAGAGGGAAATATACCATCACACAATTCAGGACATCCACAAAAAACAAGCGAAATACTCCCACCAGCCGTTAATACACAGATAGTGTGTTAACGGAGGTAATCATGGAATTCACTGCTTTAGATTTATTTGGATTTATTTATTTATTTATTTATTTATTTATTTAGATTTATTTACATGCCCGGAGACATTTGTCAGAAATTGTTGACTGCGCTTTTAAATAGTTTTCCTTTAGTTACGTGGGCAGTATTTCTAAACCCAACACACAGACACTGGATCCAACAGAATTCTACGTCAAATATTTAAGAAGATTTACACATACACTGGGTTTTTTTTTTTAATTTTTAATTTTTTATAAACATATATTTTTATCCCCAGGGGTACAGGTCTGTGAATCACCAGGTTTACACACTTCACAGCACTCACCAAAGCACATACCCTCCCCAATGTCCATAATCCCACCCCCTTCCCCCAAACCCCCTCCCCCCAGCAACCCTCAGTTTGTTTTGTGAGATTAAGAGTCACTTATGGTTTGTCTCCCTCCCAATCCCATCTTGTTTCATTGATTCTTCTCCTACCCACTTAAGCCCCCATGTTGCATCGCCACTTCCTCATATCAGGGAGATCATATGATAGTTGTCTTTCTCTGCTTGACTTATTTCACTAAGCATGATACGCTCTAGTTCCATCCATGTTGTCGCAAATGGCAAGATTTCGTTTCTTTTGATGGCTGCATAGTATTCCATTGTGTATATATACCACAACTTCTTGATCCATTCATCTGTTGATGGACATCTAGGTTCTTTCCATAGTTTGGCTATTGTGGACATTGCTGCTATAAACATTCGGGTGCACGTGCCCCTTTGGATCACTATGTTTGTATCTTTAGGGTAAATACCCAATAGTGCAATTGCTGGGTCATAGGGCAGTTCTATTTTCAACATTTTGAGGAACCTCCATGCTGTTTTCGAGAGTGGCTGCACCAGCTTGCATTCCCACCAACAGTGTAGGAGAGTTCCCCTTTCTCCGCATCCTCGCCAGCATCTGTCATTTCCTGACTTGTTGATTTTAGCCATTCTGACTGGTGTGAGGTGATATCTCATTGTGGTTTTGATTTGTATTTCCCTGATGCTGGGTGATATGGAGCACTTTTTCATGTGTCTGTTGGCCATCTGGATGTCTTCTTTGCAGAAATGTCTGTTCATGTCCTCTGCCCATTTCTTGATTGGATTATTTGTTCTTTGGGTGTTGAGTTTGCTAAGTTCTTTATAGATTCTGGACACTAGTCCTTTATCTGATAGGTCGTTTGCAAATATCTTCTCCCATTCTGTCAGTTGTCTTTTGATTTTGTTAACAGTTTCCTTTGCTGGGCAAAAGCTTTTGATCTTGATGAAATCCCAATAGTTCATTTTTGCCCTTGCTTCCCTTGCCTTTGGCATTGTTCCTAGGAAGATGTTTCTGCGGCTGAGGTCGAAGAGGTTGCTGCCTGTGTTCTCCTCAAGGATTTGGATGGATTCCTTTCGCACATTGAGGTCCTTCATCCATTTTGAGTCTATTTTTGTGTGTGGTGTAAGGATATGGCCCAATTTCATTTTTCTGCATGTGGCTGTCCAATTTTCCCAGCACCATTTATTGAAGAGGCTGTCTTTTTTCCATTGGACATTCTTTCCTGCTTTGTCGAAGATTAGTTGACTGTAGAGTTGAGGGTCTATTTCTGGGCTCTCTATTCTGTTCCATTGATCTATGTGTCTGTTTTTGTGCCAGTACCATGCTGTCTTGATGATGACTGCTTTGTAATAGAGCTTGAAGTCCGGAATTGTGATGCCACCAATGTTGGCTTTCTTTTTCAATATCCCTTTGGCTATTCGAGGTCTTTTCTGGTTCCATATAAATTTTAGCATTATTTGTTCCATTTCTTTGAAAAAGATGGATGGTACTTTGATAGGAATTGCATTAAATGTGTAGATTGCTTTAGGTAGCATAGACATTTTCACAATATTTATTCTTCCAATCCAGGAGCATGGAACATTTTTCCATTTCTCTGTGTCTTCCTCAATTTCTTTCATGAGTACTTTATAGTTTTCTGAGTATAGATTCTGTGCCTCTTTGGTTAGGTTTATTCCTAGGTATCTTATGGTTTTGGGTGCAATTGTAAATGGGATTGACTCCTTAATTTCTCTTTCTTCTGTCTTGCTGTTGGTGTAGAGAAATGCAACTGATTTCTGTGCATTGATTTTATATCCTGACACTTTACTGAATTCCTGTATAAGTTCTAGCAGTTTTGGAGTGGAGTCTTTTGGGTTTTCCACATATAGTATCATATCATATGCAAAGAGTGATAATTTGACTTCTTCTTTGCCGATTTGGATGCCTTTAATTTCCTTTTGTTGTCTGATTGCTGAGGCTAGGACTTCTAGTACTATGTTGAATAGCAGTGGTGATAATGGACATCCCTGCCGTGTTCCTGACCTTAGCGGAAAAGCTTTCAGTTTTTCTCCATTGAGAATGATATTTGCGGTGAGTTTTTCATAGATGGCTTTGATGATATTGAGGTATGTGCCTTCTATCCCTACACTTTGAAGAGTTTTGATCAGGAAGGGATGCTGTACTTTGTCAAATGCTTTTTCAGCATCTATTGAGAGTATCATATGGTTCTTGTTCTTTCTTTTACTGATGTGTTGTATCACATTGACTGATTTGCGGATCTTGAACCAACCTTGCAGCCCTGGAATAAATCCCACTTGGTTGTGGTGAATAATCTTTTTAATGTACTGTTGAATCCTATTGGCTAGTATTTTATTGAGAATTTTCGCATCTGTGTTCATCAAGGATATTGGTCTATAGCTCTCTTTCTTGATGGGATCCTTGTCTGGTTTTGGGATCAAGGTGATGCTGGCCTCATAAAATGAGTTTGGAAGTTTTCCTCCCATTTCTATTTTTTGGAACAGTTTCAGGAGAATAGGAATTAGTTCTTCTTTAAATGTTTGTAGAATTCCCCCGGGAAGCCGTCTGGCCCTGGGCTTTTGTTTGTTTGGAGATTTTTAATGACTGTTTCAATCTCCTTACTGGTTATGGGTCTGTTCAGGCTTTCTACTTCTTCCTGGTTCAGTTGTGGTAGTTTATATGTTTCTAGGAATGCATCCATTTCTTCCAGATTGTCAAATTTGTTGGCGTAGAGTTGCTCATAGTATGTTCTTATAATAGTTTGTATTTCTTTGGTGTTAGTTGTGATCTCTCCTCTTTCATTCATGATTTTATTTATTTGGGTCCTTTCTCTTTTCTTTTTGATAAGTCGGGCCAGGGGTTTATCAATTTTATTAATTCTTTCAAAGAACCAGCTCCTAGTTTTGTTGATTTGCTCTATTGTCTTTTTGGTTTCTATTTCATTGATTTCTGCTCTGATCTTTATGATTTCTCTTCTCCTGCTGGGCTTAGGGTTTCTTTCTTGTTCTTTCTCCAGCTCCTTTAGGTGTAGGGTTAGGTTGTGTACCTGAGACCTTTCTTGTTTCTTGAGAAAGGCTTGAACCGCTATATATTTTCCTCTCAGGACTGCCTTTGTTGTGTCCCACAGATTTTGAACCGTAGTATTTTCATTATCATTTGTTTCCATGATTTTTTTCAATTCTTCTTTAATTTCCCAGTTGACCCATTCATTTTGTAGAAGGATGCTGTTTAGTCTCCATGTATTTGGGTTCTTTCCAAACGTCCTTTTGTGGTTGAGTTCTAGCTTTAGAGCATTGTGGTCTGAAAATATGCAGGGAATGATCCCAATCTTTTGATACCGGTTGAGTCCTGATTTAGGACCGAGGATGTGATCTATTCTGGAGAATGTTCCATGTGCACTAGAGAAGAATGTGTACTCTGTTGCTTTGGGATGAAATGTTCTGAATATATCTGTGATGTCCATCTGGTCCAGTGTGTTGTTTAAGGCCTTTATTTCCTTGCTGATTTTTTGCTTGGATGATCTGTCCATTTCAGTGAGGAGAATGTTAAAGTCCCCTACTATTATTGTATTATTGTTGATGTGTTTCTTTGATTTTGTTATTAATTGGTTTATATAGTTGGCTGCTCCCACGTTGGGGGCATAGATATTTAAAATTGTTAGATCTTCTTGTTGGACAGACCCCTTTGAGTATGATACAGTGTCCTTCCTCATCTCTTATTATAGTCTTTGGCTTAAAATCTAATTGATCTGATATAAGGATTGCCACTCCTGCTTTCTTCTGATGTCCATTAGCATGGTAAATTCTTTTCCACCCCCTCACTTTAAATCTGGAGGTGTCTTCGGGCTTAAAATGATTTTCTTAGAGGCAACATATAGATGGGTTTTGTTTTTTTATACATTCTGATACCCTGTGTCTTTTGACTGGGGCATTTAGCCCATTAACATTCAGGGTAACTATTGAGAGATATGAATTTAGTGCCATTGTATTGCCTGTAAGGTGACTGTTACTGTATATCTTCTCTGTTCCTTTCTGGTCTACCACCTGTAGGCTCTCTCTTTGCTTAGAGGACCCCTTTCAATATTTCCTGTAGAGCTGGTTTGGTGTTTGCCAATTCTTTCAGTTTTTGTTTGTCCTGGAAGCTTTTAATCTCTCCTTCTATTTTCAATGATATCCTAGCTGGATATAGTATTCTTGGCTGCATGTTTTTCTCGTTTAGTGCTCTGAAAATATCATGCCAGCTCTTTCTGGCCTGCCAGGTCGCTGTGGATAAGTCAGCTGCCAATCTAATATTTTTACCATTGTATGTTACAAACTTCTTTTCCCGGGCTGCTTTCAGGATTTTCTCTTTGTCACTGAGAATTGTAAATTTTACTATTAGGTGACGGGGTGTGGGCCTATTCTTATGGATTTTGAGGAGCGTTCTCTGAACCTCCAGAATTTTGATGCTCTTTCCCTTTGCCATATTGGGGAAAATCTCCCCAATAATTCTCTCCAGTATACCTTCTGCTCCCCTCTCTCTTTCTTCTTCTTCTGGAATCCCAATTATTCTAATGTTGTTTCGTCTTATGGTGTCACTTATCTCTCGAATTCTCCCCTCGTGGTCCAGTGGCTGTTTGTCCCTCTTTTGCTCAGCTTCTTTATTCTCTGTCATTTGGTCTTCTATATCGCTAATTCTTTCTTCTGCCTCATTTATCCTAGCAGTG
Source organism: Mustela nivalis (assembly GCF_964662115.1). NCBI lineage: Eukaryota > Metazoa > Chordata > Mammalia > Carnivora > Mustelidae > Mustela > Mustela nivalis. The sequence continues at coordinate 67,121,925 of NC_139030.1, forward strand.
AGAGCCTCCATTTTTGATTGCACCTCATTAATAGCTTTTTTGATTTCAACTTGGTTAGATTTTAGTTCTTTTATTTCTCCAGAAAGGGCTTTTATATCTCTCGAGAGGGTTTCTCTAATATCTTCCATGCCTTTTTCGAGCCCGGCTAGGACCTTGAGAATTGTCATTCTGAACTCTAGATCTGACATATTACCAATGTCTGTATTGATTAGGTCCCTGGCCTTCAGTTCTGCCTCTTGTTCTTTTTTTTGTGTTGAATTTTTCCGTCTTGTCATTTTGTCCAGATAAGAGTATATGAAGAAGCAAGTAAAATACTAAAAGGGTGGCAACAACCTCAGGAAAATATGCTTTAACCAAATCAGAAGAGATCCCAAATCGTGAGGGGTGAGAAAGGGGATAAAAAGAGGTTCAAAAAGGAAGAAAGAAAAAAAAAAAAAGAAAAAAGAAAAGAAAAGAATTAAAAAAAGAAAACAAATAAGAAAAATATAAAAAAGAAAAAATATATATATTGGATAAACTAGTTAAAAAACGTTAAAAAAGAAAAAGGTAAAAGTTAAAAAAAAATTTACCAGAAGGCGAGAAAAAGAAAAGAAAAAATGAAAAAGAAAAAATTAAATTAACTGCAAGACTAAAAAAAATCACAGGGAAAAATCCATGAGTTCCGTGCTTTGCTTTCTCCTCCTCTGGAATTCTGCTGCTCTCCTTGGTATTGAAACCGCACTCCTTGGTAGGTGAACGTGGTCTCGGCTGGATTTCTTGTTGATCTTCTGGGGGAGGGTTCTGGTGTAGTGATTCTCAAGTGTCTTTGCCCCAGGCGGAATTGCACCGCCCTTACCAGGGGCCGGGGTGAGTAATCCGCTCGGGTTTGCTTTCAGGAGCTTTTGTTCCCTGAGCGCTTTCCATAGACTTCCGAAGGACGGGAATACAAATGGCGGCCTCCTGGTCTCCGGCCTGGAGGAGCCGAAAGCCCAGGGCCCCACCCCTTAGTGCGCCCTCAGAGAACAGCGCCCAGTTACTCCCGTCTGCCTGACCTCCGGCCGCGCTCCGAGCTCACCGAGCCTGCGACCGGTTCAAGGTAACCCTGAGCTGCGAGCTTACTGTCGGTTCTGTCTCTGTAGCCAGCTTTCCTGTTCCAATACCCGCAAGGTCTGCGACACTCAGACACCCCCAATCCTTCTGTCACCCTGCGGGACCTGAGGCCACGCTGACGCCATGTGGGCTTCACCCCGGTTTAGCCTCTGGAGTGATGTCCCTCAGCGGAACAGACTTTTAAAAGTCCTGATTTTGTGCACCGTTGCTCCGCCGCTTGCCAGGAGCCGGCCCCTTCCCCCGGGGTCTATCTTCCAGTCGCTTTGGATTCACTTCTCGGCCGGTCCTACCTTTCAGAAAGTGGTTGTTTTTCTGTTTCCAGAATTGCTGTTCTTCTTCTCTTCGATCTGCCGATGGATTTTCAGGTGTTTGCAATCTTTAGATAAGCTATCTAGCTGATCTCCGGCTAGCTGAAGTAGTCTCAGCCTGCTACTTCTCCGTCATCTTGACTCCTTCTCCTACACATACACTGGTTTTAAGAAAAACGGAGATTTGAAAAGTATATTTATAGGGACAGATGCTGTGTGTTTGTGTAGCCAAGTCTTAAAAAGTCCTACCTGAGGCAAAATAGTTCCTTTTGGGGAGATTTTGCTAGGTTATTGTGAAGGTTGGACCCTTTGTTCAGGTCTATTGTGATGACTCTATTTATAAGTCAGTAAAGGATAGAATTAACAGTTTTTCTGTTGAAATTTACATAAGCATCTCATTTAATATTCACAAAAACTGCATGGGTAAGTGATCCTATCTCCAATTCATGAGGAGGAAATCAAACTCAGAAAAAAAAATAAAAATTAAGGACACAAAGTTTTAAAGTAATGGGCTAGGATCCCAAACCCAGGTTTGTTTCTTTGTTTTTTTAATATGAAAGTTCCTTTCTTTCATATTGCATTGCCTTATGAAAATTACTGGCCAAGTGTCTCACTTTTGGAAATAGCTTTTGTATTAAAATATACAGGACTTTAAAATGTCCCTTAAAGTGATTTCCGGGGAGATTATTTTTAGATTTTTTTAGGTCATAAATGGGAAGAAGAAGAAGCATATATGGCAGTCTGTTCAGAGTATGTTCTGTTGCCTTTGGAAACTGCAATTTCCAGATGCCATTGAGTTTTGGTTTTAGAAGATCACTATTTTCATACCCACTAATAAAATGTAGATGAAAGTAAAATTCTTAATATTGCAACCCCCAGAATGATTCCTAAATAGTGAAAGATCTTTATCATTTATAATTCATATCCTGCTCGACATAGGCAAATACTTTCATGGTTTAGTGAAGATCCAGAATATTATAAATACCTTAACCAGAATTTGGCAATTTAGAAATTGATCATATGAATGAATCAGAAAGAAATGTATTGATGGTAGTCTTGACAGGTCTGGACAGTTCTGGTTGCTCTAAAAAAAAATATCGACACTTATGTGCATGTGTCTAAAGACATATGCACAAAGTTTGATTTATTACTGATATTATTTTATTATTTAAAAATATTTGGATGGTTAGAGTTACCATGAGATTATTTTAATCTGTTGTAAGTCTTTTTTAAATTTATTTTTATTTTCAGCATAACAGTATTCATTGTTTTTGTACCACACCCAGTGCTCCATGTTTTGTGCCCTCTCTAATACCCACCACCTGGTTCCCCCAACCTCCCACCCCCACCACTTAAAACCCCTCAGATTGTTTTTTTTTTAATTTTTAATTTTTTATAAACATATATTTTTATCCCCGGGGGTACAGGTCTGTGAATCACCAGGTTTACACACTTCACAGCACTCACCATAGCACATACACCCTCCCCAATGTCCATAACCCCACCCCCCTTCTCCCAACCTAAGAGTCACTTATGGTTTGTCTCCCTCCCAATCCCATCTTGTTTCATTTATTCTTCTCCTACCCCCTTAACCCCCCATGTTGCATCATCACTTCCCCATATCAGGGAGATCATATGATAGTTGTCTTTCTCTGCTTGACTTATTTCGCTAAGCATGATATGCTCTAGTTCCATCCACGTTGTCGCAAATGGCAAGATTTCATTTCTTTTGATGGCGGCATAGTATTCTATTGTGTATATATACCACATCTTCTTTATCCATTCATCTGTTGATGGACATCTAGGTTCTTTCCATAGTTTGGCTATTGTGGACATTGCTGCTGTAACATTCAGATCACTACATTTGTATCTTTAGGGTAAATACCCAATAGTGCAATTGCTGGGTCATGGGACAGTTCTATTTTCAACATTTTGAGGAACCTCCATGCTGTTTTCCAGAGTGGTTGCACCAGCTTGCCTTCCCACCAACAGTGTAGAAGGGTTCCCCTTTCTCTGCATCCTCACCAAGTCATTTCCTGACTTGTTAATTTTAGCCATTCTGACTGGTGTGAGGTGATATCTCACTGTGGTTTTGATTTGTATTTCCCTGATGCTGGGTGATATGGAGCACTTTTTCATGTGTCTGTTGGCCATCTGGATGTCTTCTTTGCAGAAATGTCTGTTCATGTCCTCTGCCCATTTCTTGATTGGATTATTTGTTCTTTGGGTGTTGAGTTTGCTAAGTTCTTTATAGATTTTGGACACTAGTTCTTTATCTGATATGTTATTTGCAAATATCTTCTCCCATTCTGTCAGTTGTCTTTTGGTTTTGTTAACTGTTTCCTTTCCTCAGATTGTTTTTCAAAGTCCATAGTCTCTCATGGTTCACCTCCCCTTCCAATTTCCCCCAACTCCCTTCTAACTTCCCATGTCCACCATGCTATTTGTTATGCTCCACAAATAAGTGAAACCATATGATAATTGACTCTCTCTGCTTGACTTATTTCACTCAGCATAATCTCCTCCAGTCCCGTCTATGTTGCTACAAAAGTTGGGTATTCATTAATCTGTTGTGATTCTATGTGTCTTTACCATATTTTAGCTAGTGTTCAAACTAGACTTTTAAAGTTTGGAGGCAGAAACCCTGTTGTTATAAGTTAGTTAATCATCTCTACATTGAAAAAATATATTTCAAGGTGTTTTTTTTTTTTTTTTTTGCCATGGGCCTCCTTTCAGAAAAATGTTTTAAAATGCATAAAGTACATATATTAAAATTGATTAATCATTTTTAATACATATATCAAAACATTTTTGGAAGTTGTAATAGAATATATGTGCTTATGAAGGTTTAGTATTACACAATCTGTAATTCTGAAATATTGACAGTATAAACAATATTGATATATTGGCAACACTTAAAGTGTCCCCAACTTATGATGATTCACCTTAGGATTTTGGACTTTACTATGGCTCAAGAGCGACACGCTTTCAGTAGAGACCACATGTCAGCGAATTCTGAATTTGGAGCTTTCCCTGCGCTAGGGATAGGCAGTAAAATCCTCTCTCATGATGCTGGCCAGTAGCAGTGAGCCCCAGCTCCCATATGGTGACTTGATCATGAGGACAAACAACCGATCCACTTACAGCTACTCTGTACCCATACAGCCATTCTGTGTTTCACTTTCAGCAGAGCATTCAAGCCATCACATGATGTATGCAACACTTCGTTATACAACAGGCTTTGTGGGAGGATGATTTTGCCCAGCTGTGGGAAAATGTAAGTGTTCAGAGAAAGTTAAGGTAGGTGAGGCTAAGCTGTGAAGTTCAGCAGGTAAGTTGTATTAAGTGCACTCTCAGTTTATGCTATGTTCAACTCGTTCAACTATGTTCAACGGATTTATCTGGACATAATGCCATCGTAAGTCAGGGAACATCTTTAATGTGATAGGAAAAAATCTGTTCTCTTTTGGCAATAAGTCCCAGCAACTGCTAATCACACTGGACATGTTGCATATATCCACAATGAAAAGACATGCTAAACTTCAGCGGAATGTTAGTGAAAAGGTAAATGTAATTTTTCCCACCCAAATTTATCCTATGCATGGACCCCACATCCAGAAAGCCTGTTAAGTAATAGGTTTTCTAAAAGTTTGTATCAACAATGATTATTTGCTGTTATTGTATGCTAAGGTGCCTCTACTATAGTATCTTCAGAACATTTAAAGTAGACTAAACATTTTTAAAGAACAAGCAGACCCATGTTTTGGTGTCTAATGTGGTGGAAGGCTTATTTCTCAGGCACAGAACACTAAGGCAGGTGGCTCTCCTCCGTAATGTAATTCAAGGGACCAATTTCTTCCAGCTGTGCCTGCTTTCGCATCTAGGGCCTTGCTGTTGTCTAAATTATGCAGATAGAAGGGGAAGAGGATGTGAAACAAGCACTCTGGCTTCTTAAAAAGCTTTGGCCCAGAGTTAGCACAACACCCCCCCAACATTTCCCTTGGCCAGAATGAGTCACATGGTCCCATCTGGGCATCACTTCTGCTAACAACTCTATACAGTGGAGTGGAGAGCACAAAATTTGGGTGACGGCTAGCTGTAGCTCCCACAAGTTTTCTCTTAGAGCCTTTGCACGGTAGAGCTGGGGGAAGTTTTCCTAACACTGTACCACCCTTCACATTCCTAGATGAACCCTACTTGGTTTTGGTGGGTGGTGGTTTTTCTAAATTGCCAAGCTAGAGGAGACGAAAAACAAACAAAAGCAACTGGCAGGTCTTGCTCTGCAAATGGAAGCACCTTAGCTGCAAACCTAGGAGTCATCTTGAGCTGTCCTTCTCTTTCCTCCACAAAGGTCATCTATCTGCTGCTCCCTCTTTTACCTCCAGAGTACTACTTAAATCCGACTGCCCCTGCCACAGCCTCACTTCAGAGTCTCATCAGTTCTTTCCTGGATGACGTCTACAATAGCCTTCTGACTGAACACTCGGTCTACAGCTTTGTCCTTCTTCCAGGGCCATCCTCTCTAACAAGGTTGTCAAATTCTGAAAACTTCATACCTCTCTCAGTAAACAAACCAAACACACATCTCAACACATGCACTTTGACTTCCTTAAGTCATGCTTACTCTCTCACCATGACGTTTGTCCATTTAAAATGCTATGATTTTAAAATGGAGAGATTAAAGTATATCTAGAAATAGGAGTTTTAACATGATCTTCTCCACCCAGTGGATTACTAGATACACACCTGTATCAGTCTGGGTTCTGTCAGGTCTCTTAAGACACTACAATACTACAGGACTGAGGGGTTCACAGAAGAATTACCACTCACCTGGATTAGGCAGAAACTGGGAAGTGAAGGTCTGTCTGCAAAGGGGTAGTCAGAGCGACGGAGAAACAGTCACTGTCTCAACTAGAAGCATAAAACCTGGGGTTTACAGGAGTCTGAGGAGCAATGGGTCTGACCACGACAAGGCATGGGAAATGGGTGCTCCCACACAGGGCTCCCGTAAACACTTATAAAGAACTGTCCCCTTGACTCCCACAACCTTCTGAGTATAATGGCCTGCGTTTCACCTGGGCCTGCTAAATCTCCACAAGCTCCTCTCATCACAGAGCTAGTGCATAACTACTGGGAGGGCAATGAAAGGGAAATCTCCCCAGCCTTAGGAGAGATGTCATGTGGTTGTACCAGTTGACAACAAGCATTCCTATACAACATACTTGGAACACGGCCACCTCGGGATGGGGACGGATAGTCTAATCTGGACTGAGTGAGATTTTTCTGAAACACACCAGATTTTGTCTTACCCAAAATCTTTGTGTAGCTTTCTTTTGCCTCTCTCAAGTTTTTTTGTTTCTTTTTGGTTCTAGTAGTTTAATCATTTTATCCTTGCAAACTTTTATTTGCATACTTACATGAGTGCATAAACAAATAAAACATAAATTCTTACTGCAAGCATTGGTTGAACAGTGGGAGGACGTTAGAAGCCTCTTCTATACCCTTATTGTCCTTCACAGTTTCCCCTTCTAGCAAAATATCCAGAGCCCCACAGAATTTCTTTAGAAGTCACCACCCTAAATGGTGACATCCAAAGTCATCAGCATGGTACATAAGGCCCTCTGTCATCATCAGCCTCCTGCCTACCTTTCAGTTCATCTTCTAATAGCCTTCAGGCCACCCTCCATGGCAGCAGTCCCAATATAATTAGTCTTATCTTAAAGCTTTCCCTTGGCATTTCTGCTGTCCTTTACCTGGAATGCTTCTCTACCTTGTCTGTCAGGTAGATTTGTATTCACAAATCATCACTACCTCCAGATCATTTTTTCTGACCCAAACACTCTTCTCCCTCTGAGTACAACATGTAACACAAAGGAGGGCTCCAGAGTGCTTTATGTCTTGAGTGGAGCTACTTCTGATAATTCTCCCTAAAATATATAATAATATCTCCTATCTCACTCTTCATTTCTCAATTGGTGAGTAATTAGAATCACACATATATAGTGTACAACTTCATTTTTGGTGTTGTTTTAATGCTATATAGTTTTACCTCTGCTTGTGTGTGTGTGTGTGTGTGTGTGTGTGTGTGTGTGTGTATTTTGTCAAAACCAGGACATTTTAGGAATTTTCTCATTGAGAAAATCTTGCTTTTGCTGGAGAAAAATTGAAGACCATTACAAAAATGACAAAACAAGCACCATGATTCTGATATTCATAAATTCATACTTCAGCATTCTTATATCAGTCCGAATGGCTAGAATCAAAGCAAAAAGAAACAAGTGTTGGAGAGATGTTAAGAAAAGGGAATCCTTGTGCTGCATTGGTTGGAATGTATAGTGGTAAAACCACCATGGAAAACAGTATGGAGGTTGCTCAAAAAATTAAAAAGAGAAAACCCAGACAATCCAGAAATTCCGCTGTTGGATATTTACCCAATGAAATAAAAGTGGTAATTTTAGAAGATACACGTGTTCCTATGTTTACTGCAGCCTTATTTACAATTGCCAAATTATGGAAGCAACATAAGTGTCTATTTATTGAAGAATGAATAAAGAACATGTGTGTGCACTGTATAGACACACACAATGGAATATTACTCAGCCATAAAGAATGAATGAAATCTTGCCCTTTGCAATACCATAGATGGACTCAGACAATATATGCTCAGTGAAATATGTCAAAGAAGGACAAACACCAAATGATTTCACTGATATGTGGAACATAACAAATGAACAAAGAAGCAAGCAAAAAGCAAAAAAAAAAAAAAAAAAAGAAGAAGAAGAAGAAGAAGATTCATAGATAAAGAGAACAAACATAGTTGTCAGAGGGAAGAGGAGTGGGATTATGGCTAAAGTAGTGAAGTGGTTTAAAAGATACAAACTTCTAGTTTTAAAATAAGTAATGAGGATTAAATGTACAGCATAGAGGGCGCCTGGGTGGCTCAGTGGGTTAAGCTGCTGCCTTCGGCTCAGGTCATGATCTCAGAGTCCTGGGATCGAGTCCCGCATCGGGCTCTCTGCTCAGCGGAGAGCCTGCTTCCCTCTCTCTCTCTCTTCCTGCCTCTCCATCTACTTGTGATTTCTCTCTGTCAAATAAATAAAATCTTTAAAAAAAATGTACAGCATAGGGAATATAGTCAGTGGACTGTAATAATGTATTGTGACAGATATAACTACAGTTTTCATGGTGACCATGTAATGTGTAGAATTGTTGAATCACTATGTCATATAGCTGAAACTAATATAACATTTTTTCAACTATATTTCAATAATAAACATTAAAAAAATAAAAGTGGCATTTTCCTAATATAGAATAATGACCAACATGCATATGAAATGATCCTCAACATTACTAATCCTTAGGGAAATTGTAAATTACCCATACAATGAGAAACCACCTCCCACCTGTTAGAATGGCTATCATCAAGAAGACAAGAGGCAACAGGTGCCAGCGAGAATATGGTGGAAAAGGAATACTTACACATTGTTGGTGGGAATGTAAATGGCCCAACCTCTATAGAACACAATAGAGATGTTCCTCAAAAAATTAAAAATTGATTTACCATATGATCCAGCAATTCCAGTTCTAGATATGTTCTCAAAGGAAATTTAAACAGGATTTCCAGAAGATATCCGTACTTCCATGTTATTTTAACTTTATTCATAATTGGCAAACTATGAAAAGAACCCAAGTGTTCATCAATGGGTAGATGGATAAAAAGGATGTGGTACATTTACACAGTGCAATATTAAACAACAAGAGAAAGGAAGATATCCTCCAGTTTGGTGGACCTAATATATTATGCTAAACAAGATGAATCAAACAGAGAAAAACGAGTACTGTATGATGTCATTTATATATGGAATCTAAAAAAGTTAAACATGTAGTAAAGAGTACAATGGTGGTTATGAGGGAATGTGGGTGTGGATACGTATATATGTGGTAAGACCAATTGTGTTTAAGGGTACAGATTTGTAACAGGTAGTAATAAGCCATGAAGCTCTAATTCACATTATAATTAATATAGGTAATAATTTCATTATGTAATGTGACAAATATCACTACATTGACAATTACATTACAATATTATATGAATCAAAGTAATATGCTATAAACCTTAAATTTAAAGAATGTTATGCATCACACTCATTCAACAAAAAACTTTTTTTTAATGATTCCTACTAATAATCCATAGGATGAGTGACTTAGGAACTCTGAAGATAAATAAAGAGATTATTCACGACCAGTTTGTTTACTCCCCTCATTCTAGAAATAAGTGATTGAGTCCCATAGGTAGAGACTTGTTCTAAATTACACTTTTTAACAGGATGGAAAGTAAAATACAATTTCCCCCTGGTCCTCCAGGCCAGTATCACTAGCAGATGATGAGCAAGGGTGAGACTGTAAGGACATGAGAACATCGAGAGGATGGAGCCCAGCCACTCACTGAAGTTTATATTTAATCTAAGTTTCCTAACAGAAAGCCATTAAATCTGATGTATACTTTTAAATATTAAATTTAATATACATTTAATAATATGCAAATAATATACAAATTTAGTCTTACAGGGATACAAGAGTGAAAGAAAAGAGACCAGTTGAAGGTTATTGCAGTAGATAAGAGATGGTGGTGGCTTGGATGAAGATGGTAGCCAAGGTGATAAAGATAAATGAAAGGGTTCAGTATCTACTCTAGAGTTATAAGCAATAGAACTTGCCGATAGGTTGGATATGTGGAAAAGGAGTGGAGAGGAATCAGAAGGTATTCTTAGAATTTGTTTAATGATATCAAATACTGAAATGGGAAAGCTCAAGGTGGAAAAAATCAAGAATTCTACTGTATCTCCTTAAGTTCAACGAATCCGTTAACTCTATTTCCTAATTCCATCCTTAAGCATCTACTTCTGTATAAAGCAGTCTCCTAGAATAATACATATTCCTTCCTCTTACATAGCTTATAACTAAAGGAAGTGCTAACTGGGGGAGGTGTTGCATAAGAGGAGGTCAAAGATGTCTGGGAGGGAAGGCAGGATAGGATTTTTCATGAAAGTGTTACTAACAAAGTGAGTGTTGTGAGATTACACGAGTGTTGTGAGATTATTTCTTATTGAACTAAGGGAAGAAAAGACATAATAGAGGAGGTGTTATTTGACATGGGCCTTTTAGGAGAGAGAGATATGGCATCTCAGACAGAAGGGAAGTTATTCTCAAAGACAAGTAAAAGAACAGGTTCAAGCCATGTCCAAATACTAGGGAATAGTTCAAGGTTTGATTGATAGATTGATTCAGCTGTTTCAAAAGTATTTATTAAAAACTTAGTGTATGCCAGTTACTGTTACCAGCTGGGGACTCAAGGATGGCTGAGATACAGCCTTTTCCCTCAGAAGGGTTACTCCCCAGTAAGTGAGGTTGAATGAATTTGATGAACACATGGGAAAGTGGTATGATAACAAATACTTTACATTTATACATATTTTTATTCATTCAATATATATTTATTGAGTACCTATCATGTACATTGTCCTTGAATTTGCACATTGTCCTAGGACTTATATCCTGGTACAAACAGATGTGTTTATGGAAGTTCTAGAAAAGGATTAGTAACGTTTTAACTTGGGGTATGGTTGAGATTATTCAGAAAAGACTTTACAAATAATTCAGATTTTATACTATAGTGGTTGGAGTTGAGACCAAAATATTTGGCAAGGACCACATTAGTCAAGGCTACTAATGTCCATCCAATGAGTTTGGCTTAATTCAGTTGTCAGTGAGAAGTCATTGAGGGATTTTTGACAACTTGAGTGACAGAATTAGAGCTTTAATTTGGCTCTTTTAAAAAATTTTGTCTTTTATTAATTTGATACAGGTAGAGATAAATTTAGGAGAAGCAGGGAAAGGAGAAGTTTTGAAAGACTCAGTAATTCCACTCCTAGGAATACACTTAAGAGAGCTGAAAAAAATATATCTACACAAAAACCTATCCAGAACTGTTTACAACATCATCATTCATGACAGCCCAAAGTGGAAACAACTCAAATATCCATCAGTGGATGAATGGATAAAGAAATGTGGTATATCCATATCATTGAATATTAATCATCTGTAAAAAGGAATGAAGTACTAAATCATGGTATGACATGGATGAGCCTTGAAAACATTATGCTAAATGAAAGAAGACAGACACAAAAAGTTACAAATCATATGATTCTACTTATTTAAACTGTCTATAATAGGCAAATCCATGGAGACAGAAAGTAGACTAATGGTTTCTAGGGGTTGGGGGGAGGGCAAGGTGGGGAAAGTGATTGTAAATGGGTTTGGGGTTTCTTTTGGGGATAATGAAATTATTCTAAAATTAAAGAGTAGTGATAATTGTATAACTGTGAATATACAAAAAAACAATGAATTGCACACTTCAAAAAGATGAATTTTATGGTATGTGAATTATATCTCAATAAAGTTATTACTTTAAAGAGTAAATAGTTTTAAGACCAATGATGTTATTACTGGGACATGAGGAGAGGACATGAGGAGGAACAGCTATGAAAGAAAGATGAATTTGGGAGATAATTGATGTTAAGACACTTAAAAAACATCTGGGTATAAATATCCATTATTGTAACTGCCATTTGCAGCCGCCTTAAAAGATGTATATTTGGGTATTGTCTGCCCAGAAATGATTACTGGAACCCTTCAGGAGTGGTTAAGTGCTGAGCGACAAAGTGAAAAGAGAAGAGACCAAGTTGAAGGAAAAATTTTAAATATTTTGCGAAGGCACCAAGAGGGAGAACTGAATTCCAGGAAGAAAAACTGTTTGGAAAAAGATCTGAGAAAGGGAAGAGCTTGGAACAGGTGAAGAACTGAGGCTTCTGTGGCTGAACTTAGGGGTAAATCTGAAAAGGATAAGACTGGCTGAACCCTAGGAAGTGAGTTTGAATAAACCTTGTAGGTACAGATATGATGCTTGGTCCTTAACCTACGAACAGGATGGAGCTATTGAACAAGACAGTCATGATCAGATTTGCATTTCTAAAAGATTACTCTAGCTGTAGTATGAAAAATGATTTGTTCAATCAAAACATTCTGGTGGAAGAGAAAAACTGGGACTAGAGTGGTAATAGCATAATTGGAGATATTTGAGAGAGATTTTAGTGATAAAGTGATAACTTGGTGGTGATTGAACATAGGTGGTGAGAAAGCGGCAGGTCTCAAGTGATATGCTTCATTTTCTGGTCACTTTTATTGAATTGTGGTACCTTTAAATGGGATAGAAGAGAACTCTATTGTGAGGGGATGAATGGTGTTTGTCAAAATTCCAAGCAGAGTAATTGAGAGGAAAGTTGTATGTACACACAAGACTGTGTGCCCCAGTAAATAGCTCTGAGCTAGAGATAATAACTTGGGGGTCATTATCAACAGACAATCATTGAAGTCATGCAGTAAAAAAGTCTGATTAGGGAGAAAGAATAGAGTAAGAAGTGAGTAGAACCAACTCAGGACTGAGAATGATGACCTCTGTGAATTTGTAGAACACCAATGTTTAACAGTCAAACTGAGCCACTAAAAGAGAAGCAGAGTGAGAGGGTTAGTCAGAGAAACAGAAGGAACATCACCGTAATTCCACATAGTGAAAACCAGAGAAAGAGTGTTTCAAAGAGAAAGGGGTGATCAGCAAGAATAGATGATTTGCATGATTTTAAGAGGTCAGTGAGAATAAAAACTGAAAACTCTTGGTTGTGAGAATTTAATAACATTCCATGGTGAAAATGTACAATAAATTGAATAGATTTCCAAAAACCCAAATCTAGATGCGACTTTTGAATGAGGAGGTATGGCCAATGCTTATTTTTGTTGAACATGGTTCATAAATGTTCAAAGGAGTTCCTGATGATAATTAGGGAACTGAGACTTGGTGGCCTTCCAAATGACTTCAGTAATGAAGTATGACTCAGCCAGCTGGAAAGTGTTCCAGTTGTAGAGTTCCCAAACCCATAGTCCCCTGGGTCCTCCCTCTCTAGAACTTCCATTCAAAGAAGGCCAGGGATGTGGAAACAGGATGGGAATTCCATATAATTTCTGGTAGTCACTAAAATCAGAGAGGGAAAACACCCACATCTAACTCACCAAATATTTTGGTGATATAATACGTATTTCTTAAATGATAAATTTATCTTTCCCTCTCTCATTCACCCTACTCCCACCTCCAGCAGCCTAACTGCACATGCTCTAATTCCTATTTGTTGAAGATACAACTAGTCTACTTTGGGGGGATTTATCCAAAGGGATGTATAACAATGATGGCAATGTAAATTATGGCACTGTTCAAACTTTCTTGCAAAATTTTCATAATCCATTGATGACTTCAGTGTTGATGGTTACCAAGTGAGGTAGGATAGTGATTTTCTGTTATTTAAGGTAATTTAATCCAAGAAGAGCATAAACATTATAAATATTTATACTTTCAGCTAGATATATTTTATATGTATTTGAAAGCTAGCTGTATTTAATCATTTTTTATTACATAAGCTAATGATGTGCATAATGTTGTTGTTGTTTTATTCATCTCTCAATGGGTAGTTTCAAAGCTAAACCACCTAAGTGCTCTCTGACAGTACTGCTAAATGATATGATCAAAATCATATAGGGAGATGACAAATCACTGATCATGAACCACAACCCTAAGTCACAGGCAAGATAAATGGAGCTGAAAGGTGTTTATAGGATCTCTTGCACATGCCCAAGAAATCTGAAAGTATCTTCCTATTTGATAGCATGCAGCTTAAAAATATACTGTGGGTAAAACCAGGCTGCCTTACTAAACTTTTTTCAAGTGTAATTAATAAAGCTTGACTTTGGGAGAGGTGTGTGCTTTCAAATTAATATGTAGTCAGCTCTTCCTTTTTCAGAGACCATAAATTGGTTATCAAGATTTTGGATTTTACAGGGCGTCTGCTTATTTTTTCTCTTTTTGTCTTTTTTGTTTTGTTTTGTTTTGTTTTCTCTTGCCTAGTTTCTAGATATGTCATCACTTGTTAGTAATTCCACCTGGCAAAGGAGCCAAAACTTAATTCTGTTCAGTTTTACCTCCTGCCAGCAGCAATGGTAGAAGATTTATTACAGGAACAGGTTGAAAGTACTGTCTGGAATGAAGTTCAGGGAATATGGTATATTTCAATTACTTGTGCCCTCACTCTGTCTTTAACCAAATAATCCAATCCTGAGCATGCAGTCATCTAGTCAAGGCTAATAATCTCAAGTGTGGGCTATGCACACGCCCTGCTTCCCCCCTTCTTTGCCTGTTCTATCTACCCAACTTTGGCATCAGTCTGATGCATTAACAACTCTACCTGAAGAAAGACAGCCCAAGCCATGTCTAGCTGCCCACTGCATTCATAGCACTCTAGGGAGAGGGAGGAAATACAGAACCAAAAACACAGCCCTTTGTGGTGGATTTGAATCACCTGGGGGTCTTGTTAAAATGCAGATTTTCACTCAGTACGGCTGGGATGGGCCTGAGATTCTGCATTTCTAATAATCTCCCATGCAATGATATTGTTGCTGGTCTATAGGCTCATTATGCAAAAAAATGTATATTTTGCTATAAATCAGTGGGTTTCAAAGATGTTTCCTTTAAAAAAATTATCTCATTGTTGTAGGAACACTTAATATGACAGCTACCCTCTTAACAAAAATTTAAGTGTATAATAACTTCTCTCAAATTTACTCATCTTACTTAACTGAAACTTTATGCCTCTTGATTATTAGGTCCCCATTTCTACCTCTCCAAGCCCCTGGCAACCACCATTCCACTCTTGATTCTGTGAATTTGGCTATATTAGTTTACCTCATATAAATGAAATCATGCAATATTTGTTCTTCTGTGTCTGGCTTACTTCACTTCACACAGTATCCCCAACTTACATCCACTTTGTCAAATATGGCAGAATTTCCTTCTTTTGAAAGACTGAAGGGTATTCCATTCTATGCATATATCACTCTCACTTCACCTACGGGAAGGAAGGTCTAACACCTCAACTTTTCTGAGGGGCTCCCCAGAGGACTGGCCTATGTCTCGCCTGAGCTCTGATGGGTTTTGCATAGTCTATCTGCCTGAAGGAAGACAGGGATGGTGCTTTGGGTTGGGAGATGTCATGAATCCTCCCCTGCTCAGTACAGAGCAAGTGCACAAAAACTCTCAGCTCTCAGCTCTCCTGAGGGGGCAAAGAGTCGAGTGAAGCATGTTTTCTTAAAAGCAGTAGATCTTTGGGATGCCTGGGTGGCTCAGTTGGTTAAGCAGCTGCCTTCAGCTCAGGTCATGATCACAGCGTCCTAGGATCGAGTCCCACTTCGGGCTCCTTGCTCAGCAGGGAGCCTGCTTCTCCCTCTGCCTCTGCCTGCCATTCTGTCTGCCTGTGCTCGCTCTCTCCTCCTCTCTCTCTCTGATAAATAAATAAAATCTTTTAAAAAAAAAAGCAGTAGATCTTCTTTCTCAAAAGAAATATTTTATAAAAGTTCAATGTATAAAACAGAGAAGAGTAGTTGTGTCAAGGGAGGGTCCCCTAAACCCTGCCCATTTATCTTCTTCCAGTTTCTCTCAGCCACAGATATCTCAGTGGAAATCTATTTTTCCAAAGGGCGCAGACAAAAAAATCCACTGCCGTAGGCTCCAGTTTGTATCTCTTAGCCAGTACTACAAGGTAGTTTTCATTAATTTAACACACATTTATGTTTGTGCCTACTATGTGTCAAGCACATAGTGGGACTTACATTCTAGTATAATATAATTACAGTAATACAAATACAATAATTTTGTATATTTATTTAAAATACAACACTGTAACATAGAGTGATACAATAGCAAATAACAAACAGAATGAATAAATAAATTACTCAGTACTTTAGAAGGAGATAAGAACCACAGAAGAAGATGGGGACCAGGGTAGGAGGAATGAGGAGTCTGATTGGCTGGGGCAGAAACAACTGTAAATAGGGTGACAGAGGGGCCTTGTGGTGAAGGTGATACTCAAGCAGACATGAAGTTAACCCAGTGCTGTAATGACAGTGCATGAGCTCATGGTAAAAGTTTGCTGATGACCCCAGCTATGTGAAGGTGGCCTGGAGGCCATCAAAAGGCAATCCATGATAGGTAACTGATTTTGCAGACCACTTGTCCTGGCCTGCATCTCTGCTCAGGAGACATGAAACCACACATTGGATTTTGCAACCTGCCATCTCAGAGATCAGTCCAGGTTTGGGGATCACTATCAATTATTCATCTTTCCATCCATCCATCCATCCATCCAGTCATCAAACATGTATTAACTGTCTATCATATTGAGGACTTTGTGCCAAGTGACCAGGAAGCAGTGCTCAAATCATCCGAAGCCCTACCTCCTCCTCAAGATGTTTGCAATCTGGTCAGACTGGGTGCACATGCATGAAATGGCAATCCCAAAACAACGTGCTAAATGCAAGATAAAGTTATTCACCTTAATGAGAATTAAGGGTGCATCAACCCAGGCCTGCCGTCATAGAACGCTACCTGATATAAAGGATGAGCAGCCCTTTAGTGGTGGCAGCCTATCTCCCTCCTAACAAGACTACCTGCTGAATAATTGCCCTGTAAGTCTGAAACTCTTAGTAAATATCAGGTCTTGGCTCAAGAGGTTTTTTTTCCCCCCTTCCAAATCATTGTTAATTGAAGTAAATTATTACATTCAGATATTCCTAGACTCGGTACTAGTGAAATATTTTTCTTCATTTATAATTTACTTTGCTATACACTCATGACACTCATGGCACTTCCATCATGCTGAAAAGCATTTTCTTGACTGTTTATGCAGTTACCCAGGGGTAATAAATGTGTTGTTACATTTTGTAGACTGAAAAATGTCCTGTGTGGGCAACCAATAGAGAGAGGGCAGGCAGAAGGGGAGGGAAGGAAAAGGAGACACAGGTGTACAGAGTGAAAGGCAGAGAACAAACAGAAATAAGCCCAGAGCAGGAAGAGGAAAAGCACATCTGTCCACATGATCTAGCATCCAAGGGATGCTCGTGTTCAAGTGACACAACATCACTCATGCCAGGATGGCCTGGTGTCGGTTGGTTGGCAGGCACTGCTGCCACCTTTGTCCTGAGAAAAGGTGCCCAGCAGAGGTACTGGATGAATGTCACACTATCCCAGCATAGGAGCTTTGTGCATTATGGGGACAAGACTTTTCAACTGAAAGATCAAAGAGGAGATCTCGGAACGGAAATCGGATTTCAAAGGATGTCAGCAGAGCTGTGCAGATAGACCAGGTTCATTCCCTTGTTCTCACATTTGTAACCCAGCTCCTCCAGGACACCACACACACTTTCTCCTGTTATGTGTGCTCCATGGGCAGGGGTGGGAGGGTTGGGGGGCTGGGGACTCACGTGCATTTTTCTGCTTGTAGGAGATGGCAACAATATTCTGAGGGGCTAGTTCTCTGGCACAAAAGCTGGGTATACTGGGCTGGGGTGTGGGGTCTTTGGCCCTCTTTTCTCTCCACCTTCTGCTTCCTTCCCCACTCAGCCTTCTACTCCTGGAACACATGGCAGACAAAAATAACTAGGGCCTTTACTGTCAATGTTCTGAACATTAATTAATCTCTACCCTACATCCCCCAGGCTGGAGAATCTCTATCATGATTATTCCTGGGATAGTCTTGAGACACAGATGGGCGCATGGACAATTCTTGAGTGGCCCCACCCCTCCATTATCATAGATATCTTCTTAGACTGGTGGTCATCAGTCCTAGAGCATTGTTCCTCAGTCAGTCTCAGGCTTGACCCAGGAATGCTGAAGAGAGACAACTGCCTGTTTCTGTCAGGCAATGGGCCATCCTCTTTCTGACAGTGACATTGAGGGACAATTTGTAGAAAATCATGGTTTGTGAGGAGGGTAGGTATGTGGTGATGAGCATTGGGTGTTAGATGCAACTAATGAATCATTGAACACTACATCAAAAACTAATGATGCACCATAAGTTGGCTAATTGAACATAATAAAAAAAAATAAAGTAAGACAACAACAACAAAAGAAAAGCATAATTTGGAGATCCTTCCCCAGGTTAGATTACAGTTTAGTGGCAGGCTCACAAGATAACCCTCAAGCATTCCTCACTTCCTAAAGTAGCCATTAGTGATATATTATCCATAAATTTATTTATATATTCTCAGCCCTACTGATTTCTTCATATTCTGTCTCTTAAGGAAACAAGTTCCTTAGGTTTACTATTATAAAGGAAGTACGTTTTCCTTTTCTGTGAGTGTGCTAAATATATTTCTTTTATATACCTTTTGGTAGTCACTAAATAAACCTATCCCCCATATCCTATAGGATTTGGTTAATCTATATATTTATTTAATAAACACTTATTGAGCACTTTCTTTTTTAAAAAAAAACATTTTATTTATTATTTATTTGACAGACAGAGATCACAAGTAGGCAGGGAGATAGGCAGAGAGAAAGGAGGAAGCAGGCTGTCTGTGGAGCAGAGAGCCTGATGTGGGGCTCGATCCCAGGATCCTGAGATCATGACCTGAGCCAAAGGCAGTGGCTTTAATCCACTTAGCCACCCAGGCGCCCCTATTGAGCACTTTTTTGTGATGACTAAAGACTTGTACTTTCTTTTTTCGTGGCTTACATACACAGAACTATATTTTTCTTTCCTTGCTCACCTACTTGTCCTTAACTGTGCCTTCCCAGGCAGCACTATGTCTTTCTTGCACTCCCTACAGGACCCTGGCTGTGGACTTCCACATTGTGGTGCAAAGACAGGGTAATATTCTATATTTTGTTCCCACTGCTCCTGTTCACAACGGCCTACATTTGTTGTTCTTTGGCCACAACAATACCTGTTCACTATATATTGTCACTTATTGTTATTAGAATTGTTCCAAATCAATGTCTGAGTATTTTAGCCTCATTCACTCCTTTGGAGTACTTTTCCCCAGTGCCATTACCTTCCCCTTGCTCATATCGAAATGCATTTGACATTTTAAAAAGCCACGTGCAAAGCCTAGAAAGTTCACACTGATTAGTATCTTATTGTTCAGAATATTTCATTCTATTATGCCATCTAAGTACAGGTCAACTCAAAAGAAGCTACACCTAATAGTTATTTGCATGTTAAATACTGTATAAAATAAAAATGTAGCCTTACAAATAATTTTTCAACCCTTATCCCTTATTTACAATCAAGAGAAGAAAGAGACCTATGTTATCATAAACCACAAATAATTCATCAGCTTCTTTCAAGCCCATAATTGTACGATCCTTCATCATTGAACCTTCTCTGACAGTTTTTCACTTTCTTCGCCCCTAATCTTTATCCTCTGATCAAAAACATTGGTAAAAACGGAGTAGTGAAAAAAAAAATGAGAGAGAAGTGAACAGCTGCCAAATTTAAACCAAATATCCAATAAGCAAAGTAGCCAAAGGCTAACATTTTCCATTTTGGATGGTGGCAGAATATGAAAGAGACTACCAACTGTCTACCAAAATCCATTTTCCCTTTTTCCTGACACACACCTAGACATCACTTAATGGAATCCCTATTTGTTCAAAATCGTCATCGGCTGAACACCAGCTAACTTCTACTGTATTGAGCCACTGAGTGTTACCTCAATTTAGTCTAACCTAATCAAAGAAATTACTTCCCTTAGAGTCAGTTGTCTCTCAGCCAAAGGTTTATTTCCATAACCTAATAAGTAGATGTCCAGGTTACCGAGTCATGAGGTAAAATTTTTGAGAGAAAAGGACACTTACTTAGTATTGTCAACCTTGAGAATCTGATTTTAAGAGATAGGAAGGAGTGCCCTGTGGATGCGCATGCTAAGTCTCCCGATGGATATTTCCCTGTATCTAATTCATTGATCCCTCTCCACCCTTCATTGTTTCTCTCCTGGTTCAACAACATTTACAGCTTCTGCTGAAGGAGAAATATCCAGAAAATCAAGGCCATAATTCTGAGAGTTTTTGATAAAGGAACAGAGTTATATAACCACCACCATAATCAAAATAAAGAACATTTCCCTCTCCTCCCCAAATTTACCCCATAGAAATTGCTCCCTTGTAGCTGATGGGTCTGTAATCAAAGGAACGAGACTGATACAAAGCAAAGGTCAAGCAAAGCTTTATTTTGCGCCAAGCGTTGAGAATCAAATCCACGGGTCGGGGTCGGAATCACCTCTTACAGAGAGGGCGACCCCTCCCTGTCTTACCGACTAACTTTTAAAGGGCAAGAGCCATGTGGTTGCGCCTGGCCACACACAAGTGGCCACTGAGATTGCAACACACAGAGAAAGCTGCATAGTCATGCTAGGTCACACACAACTGACCAATTGAATCGCAATTTACCATATAGTAGATATTTAAACTAGCCTATCACCTTGGTCAGAATTGGCGCCCAAAATGTGCCCAAAAGGCAGGCTCACTCTCCTTGGTAGCTAGGGAGACAGTATGCGTGCTCCACTGATTGGATGTCTCCACCTGGCCTGCCCTGCCCTTGTATTTGGACTTTGTTACCTGGGGCTGGTTTCCCAGACTTGCTTTTAAGTAAGTCCTGGTTGGGGGAGGGGGGCAGGGTCAGTTTAAGTTTTACTGCATAAACAACAAAATCACCATTTAACTGGATGGAATCACTCTGACTAAATAGGCCCTTACGGTAGCCAGCCCTTCTCTGTACCCCCAGCCTCTTGCAGCCAGTGATCTGTTTTTTCTATAGTGTAACATAAATGGAACCATAGAGGCTGTATGCGGTCTTTTGGATGTGGTTCCTTTCATGAACACAGAGCATGTCAACTTGCCCCATACTGTGGCATTCAGCAGTAATTCTCTCCCTTCTCTTTGCTGGATTGTATTCCATTACATGGGCATGTCACTGTTCGATAATCCATTCCCCAGCTGAAGGACATGTGGATTGTTTTCAGTTTGGAGCTATTATGAATAAAACCACACTAAACATTTATCCAGGTGCATGGTTTTATGTGGACAGAGTTTTCATTTCACTTGGGTAATAACAAGGAGTGGGATCACTGAGTTGTGTGGGAAGGTTGTGTTTAACTTTCTACAAACCTGTCAAACTGTTTTCCAAAGTGCCTGTTCCGTTTCATACTCTCACCAGAGTTCAAAAATTTCAAAAATTTATCATTCCAATGCCATAGGTTAACTTTGCCCATTTTAGAACACTGTATAAATGAAATCATTTGTCTATGTTCTTTTGCTTGTATAATGTACATGAAATTCATCCATGTTATGACATATACCAGCAGTTCATTCTTTTTTACTGCTGAGAAGTATTCTGATATATGATGTGCTTTTTTTGTTTATGTATTAGCCTGTTGGTGCACATGGTTGTTTCCAGTTTGGGGTTATTATGAATAAAGCTTCTGTGAATATTCTTGTGCTTATCTTTTTATGGACATATGCTCCTCCCAGCTGTCCCTCCAAGTGCTTGCAGATTGGGCATGCCATGAACCTAGGCCCTAACCCTAAATCTAGATTGGGTTCTCAGGCTTCTGACTCCAGAGGCCTGGACCCCAAGCCCTCTAGATTGGGGACCCCTGAGCTACACCCCAGGATTCTGCCTGCCACCCAAGGGGAAACCAAGCCATTTGGAACTGCACATAATCCTCAGAGTGGGAGAAACCTGCATGCCCCCTCAGGCTACCCCCACATTTGTCCCCCCACTGGGCCACAAACACGGAGCATGATGCTCAGCCTGACCCTCTCCCTCAAGTCTGCCCCCGGAAAGCTCACTTCAGCAGTGACCCTCAGGAGAGCTGCATGGGCCTGGTCCTTGTTCCCAAATGGTCCCAATACCCACTTAGCGAGAAAGTGCTCTAAACAGCAGAGGCAAGCATGGCTTGAATCACTGTAAAACGCTGGCCAATTCTCACAAAAAAAATCTACCCCAATTGATGTTGATCTGGGCAGAAAGTTATGCGAATTGGCTGGAAACCCCCCACATACTTGCTTTTGGTGCTGGGGGCTTTCAGTGGAGCCACCTGGGCCTGGCCCATGGTCCCCCATGGTCGAGGCCCCAAGCTTTCAAGAAAGCACTCTAAATGCTTCATGCTTGCGCAGCCTTGATTGCCTCCAAAGGTGGGCCAAGCATGCCCTCTACTAAGCCCCCCAGGGAGCCTGACTCAGTGCTGGCAGATGGGTCCGGCCATGCCCCTAGGCCCTAGCTTTACCCTAGGTGGGTTCCAGGCTTCCATCCCCAGAGGCCAGGCCCCCAATTCCTAAGGATTGGAGAACCCTGAGCCACAAACCAGGTCTCTGCCTGCCACCCAGGAGGAAACTGTGCTATTTGGAGCTGTGTAGAACCCTCAGAGCGGGAGAAACTTACATGTCTCCCTGAGGATATTCCCAACTTCAGTGGCATTCCTGGCCACAAACCCGGACTCTGAACCCATCCGAACCGTCCTCCACTCAGCCCCCAGAGATCACTGCCTCAGCACCATCAGAGCCGGCCTGCCTTGCCCGTAGGCCCTAAATCTAGCCCTAGTTTGTGTATTCAGACATCCATCCCCAGAGGCCTGACCCTCCTCGCCCTCCAGACTGGGGACACCTGAGCCATACCACAGGACTCTGCCAGCCACCCAGGAGGACCTGTGCCATTTGGAGCTGCACAGAACCCTCAGAGCCAGAGAAAACTGCATGCACCCTGGGGCCACCCCAAATTTTGGTGAACCCCTTGACCACAAACCCAGAGCCTGACACCCTTTCTGACCCAAGCCCTCTGCTCAACCCCCCAGCAATCCTGACTCAGCACTTGTGTATCGGGCCTCATGCCCCTAGGCCCTAACACTAAGTCTCTGTTGGGTGTTCAGGCTTCCATCCCCAGAGGCCTGGCCCCCAAAGTACTCCAGATTGGGGATCCCTGAGTCACACCCCAGGACTCCACCTGCACCCAGGATGAAACCATGCTGTTTGGAGCTTCACACAGCCCTCAAAGCAGGAGAAACCCGCATGCCCCCCTCAGGCCACCCCCACCATCAGCACCCCCCTTAAACCCCCTCCCCACCCCCCTGGCCACAATCCCAGGGCCTGACATTCAGCCTCATCCCCTCCCTCAACTCTGCCTCCAGGGAGCTCACCTCAACAGGGGCCATCAGGAGAGCTGCATGGGCCAGTCCCGCAATCATGCACTCCCACAACACACACATAGTTAAGAAAACACTCTGAGCACCAGGCCAGCACCAGGACTGAATCGCCCCCACAACAACAGCCAATTCTCACGAGCTTTCTGCCCCAATCAAGGGGTTGATTGGGGCAGAAAGCTCGTGAGAATTTGCTGTAAACCCCTGCATACTCACTTCCAGAGGGGAGGGCCTTCAGGGGACCTGCCTGGGCCCAGTCCAATTTCCCACATGGCCGTGACCTGAGGCCTGGGAGAGAGCGCTTCAAACTCTGGGCACACGTGCAGTCCAGATTGCCTCCGAACACTGGCCAAGCACGCCCTCTACTAAGCCCGCCCACCCCCAGCCCACTTCAGCGGGGGCACTACGGGGAGCTCTGTTCCTGGGGACCAGGGTCCAGCAGGGCTGCAACATGCACCTAGCAAGAAAGCACTCCCAACCCTGGGCAGATGTGTGGTCCGAATATCTGCACAACTCTGGCCAATTCTCATGAACTCTCTGTCCAAATTGATGTTGATTTGGGCAGAAAGCTTGTGAGAATTTCCTGGAAATCCCCAGCGAACTTGCCCCAGAAATCCCCAGAGACCTGGCCCCCAAACCCTCCTCCAGATTGGGGAGGGTTTGGGGGATTCCACCTGCTATCCAGGAGGAAACCACACTGTTTGGAGCTGTTTGGAGCTGGGCACTACCTTCAAAGCAGGAGAAACCTGTATGCCCCCTCACGCCACCACCACCTTCGGTGCTCCCCCGGGCCCCAGGATTCCACCTGCTATCCAGGAGGAAACCACACTGTTTGGAGCTGTTTGGAGCTGGGCACTACCCTCAGAGCAGGAGAAACCTGTATGCCCCCTCACCCCTCCACCACCTCCGGTGCTCCCCCAGGCCACAAACTCAGAGCCTGATGCTCAGGCTCACTCCCTCACTGAGCACTATCCCAGGGAGCTTGCCTCATCGGGGACCATCAGAAGAGTCCTGTGAGCCATGCCCGTGATCCCACACCTCTGCAACACACAGCTAGTGAGAAAGAGCTCCCAGCATCAGGTGAGTGCACAACTTGAATCACCACACAACACCTGCCAATTTTCATGAGCTTTCTGCCCAAATCAGTATTAATTTGGGCAGAAAGCTCATGAGAAATGGCAATAAACCACCAGAAAACTCGCTACTGGTGGCAGCGGCCTTTGGGGGAGCCGCCTGGGCCTAGAATGTAGTCCCATGTGGTTGGGGACTAAAGCTTCCAAGAAAGCGCTCTAAACGCTGGGCACACAAGCAGCCCAAATTGCCTCCAAATGCTGGCTAAGCTTGTACTCTACTCAGCTCCCCAGTGAGCCCATCTCAGCCCATCTCAGATGGGGCCGGACATGCCCCTAGGCCCTAGCCCTAACCTTATGTTGGGTTCCAGGCTTTCAACTCCAGAGGATAACCCCCAAGCCCTCCAGATTGGGGACCTCTGAGACACACTCCAGGACTCCACCTGCCACCCAGGAGGAAACTGTGCCCTTTGGAGCTGCACAGAACCCTCAGAGCAGGAGAAACCAGGCTGACCCATTGAGGCCACCCCACCTTTGGCCAACCAGGCAGCCGCCCTGGCCACAAACCCAGAGCCTAATGCCCCGTCTGATCCATGCTGTCCACTCAGCCCCCCAGTGGTCCTGTTTCAGCACCGGGGAATAGGGCATGCCATACCGCAAGGCCTTAAACATAACCCTACGTTGGGTTTTCAGGCTTCCATCCCCACAGGCCGGGCTCACCATGCCCTCCAGATTGGGGATACCAGAGCCATATCCCAGGACTCCGCCATTCACCCAGGAGGAAACCGTGCTGTTTGGAGCTGCGCACAACCCTCACTGAGTGGAAGAAAACTGCATGTCCCTCCCTCAAGCCACACCCAAATTTGGATTCCATCCCCCCAGGCCTCAAACCCAGGGCCTGACGTTCAGCCTCACCCCCTCCCTCAATTCTGCCCCTGGGGAGCTTGCCTCAGCAGGGACCCTCAGGGGATCCCAGTGGTCCAGGCCCTTGGTCCCATACTGCTTCAACATGCACCTAGTGAGAAAGTGTTCCCAGTACTGGTTGGGTGTGTGACCTGAATTGCCCCACAATGCTGGCCAATTATGAAGAGCTTTCTGCCCTAATCGATGTCAATTTGGGCAGAAAGCTCAGGAGGACTGGCCAGAAACCCACAGTGAACACTGTTCCGGCAGCAGGGGCCTTTAGGGAAGTCATCGGATCCAGCCCGTGGTCCTGTGTGGTTGCGGCCCCAAGACTCTGAGAAAGCACTCCAAACGCCAGCCACATGAGGGGCCCCGGATCACCTCCGAATGCTGGCCAAGCCTGCCTTTTTTTAATCAGCAGCCCGATGGTGCTGCTTCAGTGCCAGCAGATAGGGCCTACCATGCCACTATGCCCTAACCCTAACCCTAGGTTGGGTTTTTAGACCCTGCCAGTGTGGCCCAAATCACCACCCAGCGCTGGCCAATTCTCACAAGCTTTCTGCCCCAATTGATATCGATTTGGACAGAAAGTTCATGAGAATTATCTGGAAAACCCTGGCAAACTCGCTTCTGGTGTCATGTGTCCACAGAGCCACCGCCAGGGCCTAACCTGGGGTCCCGAGTGGTTGCAACCCGAACCTTGTGAGAAAACCCTCTACAAGCCAGGCATACTTGAAATGATACTGCATGCCACCCTGAGGTCACTCCCAGTTTCTGTGGCCCCCCTGGACTCAAAATCGAATTCTGATGTGCTGTCTGATGCCCACCCTGACATCAGCCCACTGAGGAGCCTGCCTCAGAACTGACAGATTGGGCCTGCCATTCCTCTAGGCCCTTGTTATAACTCTAGTTTCTGTTTTCAGGCTTCCATCCCAAGAGGCCTGGCCCCCAAACTCCCCAGATGAAGAATCCCTCTGTGACAACCCAGGAATCTGACTTCCATACGGGGTGAAACCATGCTCTCTGGAGCTCTGCGGTTCCGTCACAGAGGAAGAAAACTGCGTGCAACTCTAAAGCCCCCCCCCCACCATCAGCGGTCCCCCTGGCCAGAAACCCCGAATATGTCACACTGCCAGACACATTCCCTCAACTCATCCCCAAGAGGAGCCTGTCTCAGCGCCCACAGATTGGGCCTGCCATGCCCCAAGGCCAAAACCCTAACCCAAAGTTGCATTTTCAGGCTTCTTTCCCCAAAAGCCTATCCCCCAAGCCCTCTAGATTGGGAGATCTGGAGCCACACTGTAGGAGTCCGCCTGCCACCCAGCAAGAAACCAGCCCATTTGGAGCTGCGCAGAACCCTCAGAGATAAAGAAACCTGCCTGCCCCCATGAGGACTCCCCCATGTTCTGCAGCCTCCTAGCTACAAAACCAGAGCCTGGTACACCACCTGACCCCCATCCTCAACTCAGCTCCTCAGGGAACCCACCTCCAGACCGGCAATTTGGGCCTGCCATGCCTCTAGCTCAGCTCTCCTCAGGGAACCCTGTCAGCTCTAGGCAGACCTGGAACTCCCCTGCCTGCCACAAAGCTCTGGGATTCCCCCTCCTTCTTCTCAATTTATACTGGCCCAAGGCTTTCACGAGAAAGGGGGAAGGCTACCTCCTGAATGCTTAACACTTCCTTTCCACTTCTGCCATATTTCTCTCCACATACCTTTGTACCTGGGCAAACTGGAAAGAACGTATCAATGGAACATGTACGTGCTCTGAGATCTGAATCTTCCATGGCAGCTTTCTGAGGGCTCCTTATGCATTCAAAAACTAGTGTATCCTACTACAGTGTGTTTGAAAATCATCATCGACAGAAAAGGAGAGTGAAAATCACTCCATTTTACCTCACTCTTCATGGAGTAGAAGATGGTCTTCTTTTCTTCACTGACTTCAATTCCAATTTGTTTCCATGCAGTGTTAATTCCTTTGATTCATCGGTAGGATGTTGTGATTCCTCACCTGCATAGAATGCTCAGAGCTCATCACAAGTGCCCTCCTTAATAGTGATTGCCCATTTAACCCTTCCCCTGCCTTCTAGCAAACCTCGGTTTGTGCTCTAAGGTTGAGTCTGTCTCCTCATTGGCCTTTCTCCCCTCACTATGTTCATCTGTTTTCCTTCTGAAGTTCCATAGAAGTCAAGTCATAGGCTATTGGTCTTTTCTTACTGATTTTGCTTAGCTAAATCCACTCTAGATCCATCCACATCCTTGCAGATCTCCACTCATCAGTGAATGGACATTGGGACTCCCTCCATAGTTTCGCTATGGTTGATAATTCTGCCATAAATATCAAGGTGCTTGTACCCACCCCGAATGTGCATTTTTGTGCCCATTGGGGAAACACCTAGGAGGGCAATTGCTGGATCCTAGGGTTGTTCAGTTCTTAGCTTTTGGAGAAACCACAATACTCTTCCAGAAGGGCTACAACAGCCTGCATGCCCACCAACAGTGCAGGAGGGTTCCACTTAAAGCAGAACATTCTCTGCCAGCAATGTCCTAAGGAGGAAATGAAAACCTGTATGATAACCTGGCTCATCCAGCATCAGGCAAGCAGCCGCAGGAATTCACCCCAGAGTTCCTGACACTAAGCCCCTTGAAGCCACCAGAATTCCTCTATCCAGGGGAATTCCCAAAGACTCTCCTTCTGGCTTCACCACTATGAAACTGCAGAGAAAATACAGCATGCCCATCTCTCTAGATGATCCATTGAGTGAAACTAGAAAGTCAAGTTTCCTTTTCAAATCGTCCAAGCTTCCTTGGAATCCTTTTGAATTTTCCCTTTGCCCCCATTGGACCTCTTTGGATGAAAAGACTAATCCATTAGGATACATCACCTTTGACAAAGGAGAAGACATCATCCAAGTCTCTATCTGACCACAGACAGCCACCTAACTCTAGACGTTGGCCATTCTACCACAGCCTAGGCCCAAAGGAATAAACAGTTAGATGAAGGAACACATTCTATGTTCAAAACACATATTAAGTCAATCTCATCTTCCCTTTCGAAGCCAAGGGATTACCTAGGAAAGAGATGTTCCAAATACCTTTGAAGCCAGAAATAAAGAGAGAAAATGGGATCTCCTGCCATGTGCTCTCTGCAGGGAAACTTAGGAACTCTGGCATTCTAGATTGGCGACAGCTGCTTCAGTGCAATTTTGTAGCTCCACTGGAGACAAGAGAAGAGCCCAGAAGGTTTGGAGTGCAAAACAAGTTTTACCTCCCATCCTGACAGGGATATGACATTGCACCCAATGGGCCTGCTGTTTTTTCTGATCGCTGACGTCCTGCGACAAGCTGCATGACTGACTCAGATGCTGATTTCCAAACTTCAGGTCTTATGTAGCCAGAGTGAAGAAGGATGTCAGGTGGGGATATGCAGCCACCTAAAACCTGCACACCGGCTCCAATTTCTGGGAGAAGGAGTAACACATGCTTGTTTCTTAAGTGGTAACTTACTTCTAAAACTGACCAATGCCCCTGTCCTTTTTGGAGAAGCAAATATACTCTTCCAAACAAACACTCATCTCCTCGGTTCCAAATGCACTATGAGTCAGGTTTGGTTTCCCCTGGCTCCAGACCCCCACTGGGAGGACCCTCCTGAACCATCCTGACAGCACATTACCAGCAAATCTGGGGCAATGGGGCACAATGCTGAGTGGGGGCCTGGCTCCAGGGGTTGTTACCACCACTCTTGAGCATGCAGAAACAGAGACTATACAGCTCATCACTCCTGCCTGTATAAATAAGCTGCAGTGCCTCACCTTTCAGGGTCTCTCACCCAGCACCTCACCACTGCCCTCAGAGCCAGCAGGTTGCACTGTCTCCTCTTTTGGTGTGTTTCACACTGTAGCTTGTCACTGCCTCCAGTGGTCCATGGTCTTTCACACCACAGCTCACCACTCCCTCCAGTGGCGTGAACAGGCACTGCCAGGCCTTCCAAAGACTAACGCAGCTCACAAGCCCTTCATAGCTCTAAAGTCACATGGGCATTGTCCCTCCAGATTGGGACCTCTGAGCCACACTCCAGGACTCTGCCTGCCACTCTGAAACTATGCCATTCAGAGCTGCGAAGAACCCTCAGAATGGAACAAACCGGCATGTCTTCCCCAGGCCACCCCAACTTTCGACGGTACTCTCTGGCCACAAACACAACATGGCACGCTTCCTGATCTCAACTCATGGGGAACCCGCCTCAGTGCCAGCATATTGGCTTGCCATGCCCCTAGGCCTAACTCGAAACCCAGGTTGGGTTTTCAGGTTTCCGTCCCCAGACACCTGGCCTCCAAGCCCTCCAGATTGGGGACCCATGAGCCACACCCCAGGACTCTGCCGGCCACCCAGGAGGAAGCTGTGTAGTTTGGAGCTGTGCAGATTCCTCAGACTGGAAGATACTCACATGCTTCCCTGAGGACACCCCCAACTCTGGTGGTCCCTCACAGCCACAAAACCTGGAGCTGGATGTGCTGCTTGACCCCAGTCCCACCTTAGCCCTCTGGGGAATCCTGCCTCATCGCCAGCAGATCAGGCCTGCCATGACTCTAGGCCCTAATCCTAACCCTAAGTTGGCTTTTCAGGCTTCCATCTGCAGTGATCTGGCCCCCAAACCCTCCATATTGGGGGCCCCTGAGCCACACCACAAGATACTGTCTGCCACCCAGAAGGAAACAGTTCTGTTCGGAGTTGTGCAAAACCCTCAGAGTGGGAGATACCTGCATGACTCCCCTAAGGCCACCTGTACCTTTGGTACCCCACCAGACCACAAACATGGAGGTTGATGCTCAGCCAGTCCCCCTCACTCAACTCTGCCCCCAGAAAGCTTCCTCAAGCCAGGACCCTCAGGGGAGCTGCGTGGACCTGGCCCATGTTCCCAGATGGCCGTGACACGAACCTAGTAAGAAAGTGCTCTAGACGGCAGGCACCAGTGCGGCCCAAATCGCCGCCCAATGCGGGCCAATTCTCAAGAGCTTTCTGCCCAATACCAATATCGATTTGGGCAGAAAGCTCTTGAGAATTGGCTGGAAAACCCTGGTGAACTTGCTTCCAGTAGCTCTGGTGCATAGGGCTGCCACCTGGGTCTGGCCTGGAAACCCGAGTGGTCATGGTCCATATCCTACAAGAAAGCCAGGTGAGCCAGGTGCACATGAGGCCAAAGCCTTCTGCTACTCAGTCCCCTGGGGTACCCATCCCAGCGCTGGCAGATTGGGCCTGCAATGTCCCTGGGTCCTGCCCCTAGCCCTCGGTTAGGTTTTCAGACTTCCATTCCCAGGGGCCTGTTCCCAGAGCCCTCCAGATTGGGGACCCCAGAGCCACACCTCAGGAGTCCGCCTACCGCTCAGGAGGACACCATGTCATTTGGAGCTGCAGAGAACTCTCAGCCCGGGAGAAACCTACATGCTTCCCTGAGGCCGTCCCCATGTCCAGAGGGCCCCCAGCCATAAAATCCATAGCCTGATGCACCACCCAAACCCCATCCTCAACTCAGCACTCTGGGGATCCTGCCTCAGTGCTGGCAGATCGGGTCTGCCATGCCCCAAGGCCCTAACACTAACCCTAAGTTGGCTTTTCAGGCTTATATCCCCAGAGACCTGGCCCCAATGCCCTTCGTATTGGGCCCTGAGCCACACTTCAGGACTCTGCCTGTCACCCAGGAGAAAAGTGTGCCATTCAGAGATGCACAAAACTCTCAGAGTGGGAAGAACCTTCATGCCCCCCCTCCCCGAGGCAATCCCTACTTTTGGCACCCGACCAGGCTGCAAACACAGAGGCTGATGTTCAGCCAAAACCCCTAACTCAACTCTGTCCCCAGAAAACCCCTATGGGGCACCCTCAGAGGAGCCTCATGGGCCCAGCCTGTGTTCCTGGATGGCTATGACACGCAGTTAGTGAGAAAGCACTCTAGACCACATACGCCAGTGCGGCCGAATTGCCACCCAACGCTGGTGAATTTTCACGAGCTTTCTGCCCTAATCGATATGGATTTGGGCAGGACACTCCTAAGAATCGACTGGAAAATCCCCGGTGAACTCACTTCCAGCGGTGTGGGCCTGTAAGGCATCCTTTTGGCCCTGGCCCGGGATCCCAAGTGGTCACGGCCTGAACCCTGCAAGAAAGCCTTCTACAAGCCAGGTCACACAAGGCTAACTCCTCTGATACTCAGCCCCCTGGGGTGCCTGCCCCAGTACTGGTGGATCAGGCCTACCATGCCCCTATGCTCTGGCCCTAACCCTCGGTTGGGTTGTCAGACTTCCTTCCCTAGAGGCCTGTCCCCTGAGCCCTCCAGATTGGGGAACCCAGAGCCACACCCCAGGAGTCCACCTGCGCAAAATCCTCAGACCAGAAGAAACCCGCATGCATCCCTGAGGCCACCCCCATCTTGGATGGCACCCCTGGCCAAAAAAACAGAGCCTGATGTGCTGCCTGATGCACGTCCTTGACTCAGTCCTCCCAGGATCCCATCTTAGCACTGGCACATTGGGCCTGCCATGACCCTAGGTCCTCACACTTACCCTAGGTGGAGTGTATAGGTTCCATGCCCAGAGGCCTAGCCCCTAGGCCTGTCAGATTGGGGATGACTGAGACTCACGCTGGTACTCTGTCAGCCACCTAGGGTGAAATGGTGCCATTTGGAGTTGTGCAGAAACCTCAGAGCAGGAGAAACCTGCATGCTCCCCAAGGCCATCCCCAGCATCTGCGCTCCTCCTGGACACAAACCCGACTCCAATGCTCCACCTGACACCCACCCTCAACTTGGCTGACCGGGAAATATGCCTCAGCACCAACAGATCGGGCCTGCCATGCCCCTAGGCCCTAACCCTAACCTTAGTTTGGGTTTTCAGGCTTCCATTCCAAGAGGCCTGGCCTCCAACCCTCTTGGACTGAGGACCCCTGAATGATACCCCAGGACTCTGCCCACCACGTGGGAGGAAACCATGCTGTTTGAAAAACCTGCATGCCCCCCTAAAGCCACTCCCACCATCAGTGGCCCCCTTGGCCAAACGCCAGGCTCCGCCATGCAGCATGATGCCCGCCCTCAACTCAGCCCCCAAGGATCCTGCCTCAGCACTGGCAGATCCAGCCTGCCATGCCCCTAGGCCATAACCCTAACTCTAGTCTGGGTTTTCAGGCTTCCACCTCCAGAGACCTGACCCTCAAGCCCTCCAGACTGGAGACCTCTCAGCCACACCCCAGGACTCTGCCTGCCACCCTGGAGCACACCATGCCTTTTGGAACTGTGCAGAATCCTCATGCCAGGAGAAATCTTCATGCCTCCCTGAGACCACTCCCACTTTCGGCAGCCCCCCTGGCCACAAACCTGGAGTCTGATGCACTGCCTGACCCCTCCCTCAACTCAGAACCCCAGGGATCTCACCTCAGTGTCGGCAGATTGGGACTGCCATCCACCAAGGCCCTAAACCTAACCGTAGTTTGGGTTTTCAGGCTTCTATCCCCAGAGGCCTGGCTCCCAAGGCCTCCAAATGGGGGACTCTCGAGCCACACCCCATGACTCCGTCTGCCACCAGGAGGAAAACATGCTGTTGGAGCTACACAGAACCCTCAGAGTTGGAGAGACCTGCATGTCCCACTGAGGCCAACCCACCTTCAGCCCCCCCCCCCCCCGGCTACAAACTCCAGCCTGACACTCAGCCTGTCCCCTGCCCTCAACTCACCCTTGCATATCTCACTTCAATGCCAGCAAATCTGTCCTACCAGGCCCCTAGGCCCTAACCCTAACCCTAGGTTTATTTTTCAGGCTTCCATCCACAGAGGCCTGGCCTCTAAGCCCTCCAGATTGGGGACCCCTCAGCCACACCACAGGACTCCACCTGCCCCCAGAAGGAAACTGTGCCATTTGGATTTGCATAAAATTCTCAGATCAGGAAAATCTGAATGTCCCACAGAGGCCACCCCACATTCTGCAGCCCTCCTGGACACAAACTCAAAGCCTGACACAGCCTGAACCCTGCTCTCAATTCAGCCCCTGGGAATCTCCCCTTAGTGCCTGCAGATGGGGCTTACCAAGTCTCTAGGCCCTAACCCTAGCTCTAGGTCAGGTTTTCAGGCTTCCATCCCTGACACCTGGTACCCAAGCCCTCCTGATTGGGGACCCCAGAGCCATAACAAGCGTCTCTACCTGCCACCCAGAAGGAAACCATGCCATTTGGAGCTCCGATAAACAGTCAGAGCAGGAGATATCTGCATGTCTCCCTGGTGCCAACCCCTACCTTCAACGGCCCCTTGGACACAAACCCAGAGCCCTACCTTCAGTGTGAACCACATTCTCAACTCAGCACCCCTGGGAGCTTGCCTCATTACTGGTTAATCGGGCCTGCCATGCCCCTTTGCCCTACCCCCACCCCTAGATCGGGTTTTTAGTCTTCTGCATCTTGAAGACTGGCACCAAATCCACACTGATGTGGTACACCCGAGCTATACCAGAGGCCTTCACCTTCCACCCAACAGGAAACATCAGTATTTGGACCTGCACTAAGGACTCAGAGCAAGAGAAATCTGCCATGCTTTCCTGAGGCCATCCCCATGTTCAGGAACCCTCTGCACACTGCCTGGAAACTTACACTCACACTGACCCACACCCTCAACTCAGCTCCCCAGGCTGCTCCACTCGGCACAGCAGATTGGCCTGACATGCCCCTCAGTACTATCCTAAACTTGGATGCTTTTTCAGTCTTCTGTCCCCAGAATATGGGCACCCAAACTTCACAGATGTGGGACCTCCGAGAAATACCAAAGGACTCTGCCTTCTACCCAGAAGAAAATAGTAGAATTGGAACTCGGCCAAGGACTCTGAGCAGAAGAAATCTGCCATACCCCCCTGAGGCCACCCCCACCTTCTGCCTGTCTCAGCCTGAACCTTGCTCTCCACTCAGCCTTGTGCAGAGCTCACCTCAGTGCCAGCAGATCATGTTATGCCCCCAGGACCTAACCCTAACCCTAGGTTGATTTTCAGGCTTCTGTCCCCAGAGGCCTGGTACCCAAGCCCTATAAATGGGGGACATCTGAGCAATATTTGAGATCTCCACCTGCCATCCAGAAGGAAACCATACCATTTGAAATTCTGCAAAGGATTCTGAGTAGGAGAAATCTGCCATGCCCCTCTCAGTTCACCCCCACAATCAGCGGCCCCCTGGACACAAACCTGAACCTAACACTCACTGTATCCTTTGCTATCTTTTCAGCCCTCTAGAAAGCTTGCCACACCACCGTCAAATTGGGTCTGCCATGCTCCTAGGCCCTAACTGAAGCTTAGTTTGTGTTCCAAGAATTCCATCCCCAGGGGCTGCCTTCCTGCCCCAGGGACTGAAGCCACCTAAACCATACTATGGACTCAGCCTGACACATGGGAGGAAAGTGTGCCATGTAGACCTCTAGAGAATTCAAAGCAGGAGAAAATGCCTGCCCATCTGAGCCTATCCCAGCAAACCCCCACTCTCAGTGGCCTCTTGGCACAAACCCTGAGCTTGACATGAACTGGAACCCTAGTCCTCAATTCCAGCCTCTAGGAACCACACACACTGTCAGTTGATTGGGCCTGCAATGCCCCTTGACCCTAGCCCTATCCCTACGCTGGGTTCTTAGGTATCCATCTGTCCCTCAAGTGTGGGCTCCAAAGCTCTAGGATTGTTGGATGCCTGAGCAATACCAGAGGACTCAGCCTGCCACCCAGAAGGAAACCTTTCCATAATGGACTCCAGTAAGTATATAGGTCAATAGAAATCTGAAGTCCCATCTGTTTCCATCCCAGTGAAACCCCACTTTCAAGGGCTCATGGATTGAACCTCTGAGCCTGACACTCACCCTAACCCATGCCCTCAACTCAGCCCTCCGGGATGCTCACAACATGGTTGGCAATTCAGATCTTCTATGTTCCTAGATCCTAACCATAACCCTATTTGGGCTTCTGAGAAGTCCATCTGCAGAGGACTGGCTCCCAAGCCCCAGGGATTGGGTACACCTGAACAATATCAGAGGATCAGCCTGCCACACAGAAGGAAACTGCCTTTCTGACTCCAGGCTGGATTCAGAGCATGAGAAGTCTTGGTGCAAACCTGAGCCAATGTCAGTGAAACTACACTTTCATCTACGCTCTGAACACAAATCCTGAGCTTGATACATACCCTAAAACTCCATTTTAACTCAGACCTTATGAAGTTCTCCATGGTTCTGGTGGATCACATCTTCCAGTCTTCAGGACCTTAACCCAATGTAAGGTCTAGAAATGGGTAAAAATATAAACAGACTTTTCTCCGATGATGCTATGCATGTGACCAACTGACACGTGCATAAGTGTTCCATATCACACGGCTTCTGGGAAATACAAATCTAAACCACAGTGCATATAGGGCACAGTAAGGTGCCCTATCACACAAAGCAGAATGCCTAAAATTAATAAAACACGAAACCACAAATGTTGGCAAGGACGCACAGAAAGGAGAATCCTCCTACATTCCTGGTGGGAATGCATACACATTACAGCCACTCTGGAAAACAGTATAGAGTTTCCTCAAGAAGTTAAAAGTAAAATTACCCTAAAACACTGCAATTGCACTACTGGGTTTTTACCACAAAAATAGAGATGCAGTGAAAAGAATTGGCACCTGACCCCAATGTTCATTGCAACAATATCCACTATAGCCAAACTATGGGAAGAGCCAAGATATCTATGGACAGATGAATGGATAAAGAAGATGTGGTTCATATATTCAATGGAATATTACTCACACATCAGAAAGGATGAATACTTATGATCACATCAACCTGGATGGATCTGGAAGGTATTATGCTGAGTAAAATATGTCAATGAGAGAAAGACAATTATCATATGGTTTCACTCATATGTGAAATATTAGAAACAGGGTAGAAGACTATAGGGGAAGGGAGGGAAAACAGAACAGGAAGTCATCAAAGAGAGAGAAAAACCATGATAGACTCTCTTTTTAAAAAGATTTTATTTATTTATTTATTTATTTGACAGAGAGAAGTATCACAAGCAGGCAGAGCAGCGGGCAGAACATACAGAGAGGGGAAAGCAGCTCCCGGTTGAGCAGAGAGCCCAATGCGGGGCTCGATCCCAGAACCTTAAAATCATGGCCTGAACCAAAGGCAGAGGCTTAACCCACTGAGCCACCCAGACAGCCTGACAGACTCTTAACTATAGCAACAAACTGAGGGTTGCTGGAGGTAAGGTGTGTGGGGGGGATAGGTAATGGGTGATGGGCATTAATGAGGACACATGATACAATGAGCACTGGGTGTTAAACACACCTGATATATTATTGAACATAACATCTGAAACTAATGATGTACTATAAGTTGGATAATTGAATTTAAATTAAAAAAATAAAAACTCAAAGAAACTATCCTAAAAATTTGTATGGAACCACAAAAGATATTGAATGACCAACACAATGTTAAGAAGAAAAACAAAACGGAGGAGTCACAATTCCACATTTCAAGTTATAGTACAAAGCTGCAGTCATCTTAATAGTATGGGACTGGCACAAAAATACTCATAGTGACTAAGGGAACAGGATAGAAGCTCAAACATAAATCCACAGTTATGTGCCCAATTAATCTTTCACAAAGCAAACAAAAATATTAGAAGAGAAAAGGACAGTCTCTACAGCAAATGATGTTGGGAAAACTAGACAGCTATGCACAAAAGAATGAAATTAGACTGCTTTCTTACACCATACAGACAAATAAACTCAAAACACTTTCAAGACCTCAATGTGAGACCTGAAACCATAAAAATCCCCCAAGAGGGCATAGACAGTAACTTCTATGACAGGAACCATGCCAACATTTTTCTGGACATGTCTCCTAAGGCAAAGGTAACAAAAGCAAAAACTACTGGGACTACATCAATATAAAAACGTATTGCACAGCAGAAAAACAATGAAAATGTAATAAATAGAAGAAAACCTACTTAATAGGAGAAGATGTTTTCAAATATCATGTGTAATAAAGGGGTAGTGTCCAAAATATGTGGACCTGATACAACTCAACACCCAAAAAAACAAATAATCCAGTTAAAAAATAGGCAGAAGTCATGAACAGACACTTCTCCAAAGAAGAAATACAGATGGCCAACAGTCACATGAAAAGATGTTTACAATCACCCATCAATAGGAAAATGCAAATCAAAAGTTCCATGAGATATTACCTTATACTGTCAGAATGGCTAACAGCAGCAGCATAAGAAACAACAGATGTTGGGAGGATGTGGATAAAAGATGTGGATGTTGGTGGGAATGCAAGCTGGTGCAGCCACTGTGGAAAACAGTATGAAGGTTCCTCAAAACATTAAATATAGAACTACCTTATGAGCCAACAATCACACTACTTGATGTTTACCCAAAGAATATGAGAACAATAACTCAAAAGGATACAAGCATCCCTATGTTTCTTACAACATTATTTAAAATATTACAATATGGAAGCAACCTAAGTGTTTGTTGATAATTTGATAAATG
This sequence comes from Mustela nivalis, assembly GCF_964662115.1. Taxonomy (NCBI): domain Eukaryota; kingdom Metazoa; phylum Chordata; class Mammalia; order Carnivora; family Mustelidae; genus Mustela; species Mustela nivalis. The sequence goes on from NC_139030.1 coordinate 67,159,966, forward strand.
AGATGATAGATGTGTACACACCACACACACACACACACACACACACACACACACACACACAGTGGAATATTACTTAGCCATAAAAGCATAAAATCTTGATTTGCAGACACATGGATGGAGCTAGAAAGTATTATCCTAAGTGAAATCAGTCAGTCAGAGAAAGATAAATGCTACATGATGTCACTCTTACATGGAATTTAAGAAACAAACATACATAAATAAAGGAGAAAAAAGAGACAAAACAAAATACAGACTCTATGGTTACCAGAGGGGGAGGTGGATGGAGGGATGAGTGAAATAGATGAAGGGAACTAAGAGTACACTTTTCTTGATGAGCACTGAGTAATATATAGAATCACTGAATCACTCTATTGTACACCTGAAACTAATACACCACTGTATGTTAACTCTACCTGAATTGAAATAAACAATAAAAAAGATTTTTCTTTCAGTAACCTATTTGAAAAAGCTTTTGCTATGCAATGTTCATAAGACTTACTTGTAAGTATTTACTCTACAATAATTATTCACTCTATGCCTGGAATTCAAATTTCACTGACTTCTTATACTTTACCTGTTAATCCTAGCCCACAAGAGCCAAGCTTCCTTTCCATCCAGGATCAGCACCTATGCTTTCAAGAGTGTAAGTAAAGACAGATGCCACTTCACAGTCCAGAAAGCTATTATTGTTTCTGTTTTAGTGTGAGATCATCACAGAGTGTGGGACAGGTTTCAGAGCAGGTTTGTTATACACCCTGGATCTCTAATTAAGTGGTCATTACCTGAATCTATTTGGCTAATAGGTTCCTGTGGATGGGCTTTCTTCTAAGCACATACATGAAAGACATGAAGGTGGGTAGGCTAGGTGTGGAACAGGAAGAGGACCAAGTACGGAACAGGGTACGATCCCTCTCCTGATCTAAGATCAGCCATGGGAGTGGGTAAGAGGTAGAAACAACAGGAAAGCCCTAAGGTCACCAGTTGAAGGCAGGAGGCCCAGGTCACAGGGTCTGGAGCTGCAGGGCTTGAAGTTTGCTCTGAGCTACCTCTGGGAGGGAGGGGAGAAAGGAATGAGAAGGAGAAACTGTATCCAAGAGCTGGTATCCAAGATCCATAAAGAGCTTCTCAAACTCAACACCCAAAACAAATAATCCAGTCAAGAAATGGGCAGAAGACATGAACAGACTATTCTCCTAAGAAGACATACGAACAGTTAACAGACACATGAAAAAATTCTCAACATCACTAGCATTTGGTTTGGAGATTCAAACCAAAACCACATTGAGATACCACCTTATACCAGTTAGAATGGCCAAAATTAACAAGGCAGGAAACAACACATGTTGGCAAGGATGTAGAGAAAGGGGGACCCTCTTACACTGTTGGTTGGAAAGCAAGCTGGTATAGCCACTCTGAAAAACAGTATGGAGCTTCCTCAAGATATTAAAAAATAAAGCTACTCTACCACCCGGCAATTGCACTACTGGATATTTACCACAAACATAGATTTAGTGAAAAGGGCCATATGCACCCCAATGTTCATAGTAGCAGTGTCCACAAAAGCCAAACTGGAAAGAGTTGAGATGTCCCTCAAAAGATGAATGGATAAAGAAGATGTGGTTTGTTAATAATAAATCAGCTATAAAATGCAAATTATAATTATTTTGAATTATCTACTTACTGTTTATTTATATTTAAGTTTAGGCTCCCCTAAGATGTTTTAAAAACTTTTTGAAATCCTAAGTGACTGCTTCATCTGCTTACTCTGCATATTTGCTAAAAATAATTAGTTATATTAATTGAGGGATATTTTTCCCTTAAAAAAAACTTATCTTGGTGAGGGTGAACATAAATAAAATATGCTAAAAATATGCATTATTTTTGCCAGTGTGGTGGATAAAACGTACTTTGCACTAAAATCAACAAAATAAAACTTTGTACTGAAAAAAAGATGATGCAGTTCATATATACAATGGAATATTACTCAGCCACCAGAAAGGATGAATATCTACCATTTGCATTGGCATAGATGGAAATAGAGGAGATTACACTAAGTGAAATAAGTCAGAGGAAGACAATTATCATATGATTCCACTCATATGTGGAAAAGGAATAGCACAAAGGACCATAGGGACAGGGAGGGAAACCTGACTGGGAAGAAATCAGAGATGGAGAAAAACCATATGAGACTCTTGACTCTGGGAAAAAAACTGAGGGTTGCAGAAAGAGAGGTGGGTGGGGGATGGGATAACTGGGCGATGAGCATTAAAGCAGGCACTGTGGTGATGTGACCTGGCTGTTACACTCAACTAATGAATCATTGAACATTACATCAATAACTAACGATGTACTATACTTTGACTAACTGAATTTAAATTTTAAAAAATGTGAAAACTTTAAAAAAAGAAAAGAAAGATGAGCCATGACAATTAATACCACACAAAAAAACACACAAAGGATCGTAAGAAAGTACTATGAGCAAGTAGAGACCAACACAATGGACAACCTAGAAGAAATGGGTAAGTTCCTACCAACAACCTAGAAAGACTGAACTGTGAAGGAAAAAAAAATCTGAACAGACTGATCACTGGTAAAAAGATTAATTTGATAATCAAAAACCTCCCAAGAAACAAATGTCCAAGACCAGACCCTTTCACTGAGGAGTTCAACTGGACAGTAGAAGAATTAATACAAACCCTTTTAAAACTCTAAAAAATAGGAGAGGAGGGCATCCATTCAAACTCACTTTATGAAGCCAGCAGTACCCTGTTACCAAAAAGAGACAACAATGCTACAAGCAAAGGAAAGGCTAATATCACTCATGAACAGAGTTGCAAAAATCCTCAACAAATTACCAGCAAACCAAATTCAACAATACATCAGGAGACTCACACAACACGATCCAGTGGGACTTATTCCAGGGATGCAGCAATGAGTCCACATCTCCACATCCACCAACGGGATATACCACCTTAACAAAATAGAAGACAAAATTGTAAGATTGTTAAAATAGATGCAGAAAGAACATTTGACAAGATTCAATAAGCATTTATGATAAAAACTCTAAACCATCTGGGTATTGAGGAAACATACCTCAACACAGTAAAGGCCTTATAGGAAAAGCTCACAACTGACATCATACTCAAGGGTAAAAATCTGGAAACTTTTCCACTAAGATCAAGAAAGAGACGAAGATGTCCACTCTCACCACTTTCATTCAACATAGCATTGAAAGTTCTAGGCAAAGCATTTAGACGAGACAGAGAAAGAAAGAAAGAAAGAAAGAAAGAAAGAAAGAAAGAAAGAAAGAAAGAAAGAAAGAAGGAAAGAAAGATGGGTGGATGAAATCCAAACAGGAAAAGAATATGGTCACTATTTACAGATGATGTGATACTGTATATAGAAATCCCTAAAGATTTCACCAAAAAACTATTAGAATAAACAAATTCAGTAAAGCCGCAGGATACAAAGTTGATATACAGAGACCTGTTGCATTTCTTCTTTTAAAAGATTGTATTTATTTATTTGACAGAGGGATCCTGAGCATAAGCAGGGGCAGCAGCAGCAGAGAGAGAGAGAGAGAGAGAGAGAGAGAGGCTTTCCATTGAGCAGGGAGCCCAATGTGGGGCTTCATCCCAGGACCCCAGAATCATGACCTGAGCTGAAGGCAGATGCTTCATTGATGGAGCCACTCAGGTGCCTCAACTTGTGGTGTTTCTATGTACTGAAGACAAACTTTCACAAACGGAAACTAAGAAAGCAATGTCATTTACAATTGTAAGAAGAAAAGAAATTTAGTAATAAAAGTAACCAAGGATAAAAAAAGACCTGGTTCACTGAACACATGGTGGAAAAGAAAGGAAGCACATGTGTGTGTTGGGGTAGGGAGGAATGTATGGATCAAAAAAATGGAAGATGACACAAATAAATGGAAGCATATGCCATGCTCAGTAACTGGAAGAGTTAATAATGTTAACATGTCCATTGTACCCAAAGCAATCTACAGATGTGATTAAATCCTTATCTGAATTCCAATGGCATTATTCAAGGAAATAGAAGACAATTCTAAAATTCATACGGAATCACAAAAGACCCCAAATACCCAAAACAATCTGGAGAAAGAAAGCTGCAGTCACCACACTCCCAGATTTCAAGTTAGATTACAAAGTTGTAATCATCAACAGTATAGTACTGGCATAAACACACACACACACACACACACACACACACACACACGTCAATAGGACAGAATGGAAAATCCAGGAACTAACCCATACATATATGGATATATGGTCTTAACTTACAACACAGGAGCAGAAAATATACAATATGGAGAGGACTGTCTCTTCAGTGAATGGTACTGAGAAAACTGGATACCAAATGCAGAAGAATGTAACTGGATCACTACACCACACACAAAGATTTTAAACCAATGAATGACTTGAACTTAAGACCTGAATCCATAAACCTCCAAGAAGGAAACACAGGTAGTAAGTTTCTCAATGTTGGTTTTGGCAAAGAATCTTTAGGTCAGACACCAAAAGCAAAGGAAGCAAAAGCAAAAATAAACAAGTGGAACATCCTCAAACTGAAACCTTCTGCATGGCAAAAGAAACCATCAAAAACTTAGGTGACCAACCTAATGAAAAAAAATCTGCAAATCCTATGTGTGAGAAGAGGCTAATATCCAAAATACACAAAACACACATATAAATCAAAACAAAAAATGATATTAAAAATGGGGGGAACATGTGAATAGATACTTTCCAAAAATGGCATAGAGATGGCTTGTCAAAATACACAAAAAAGTTGTTCAACATCATTAATCAACATAAGTCAAAACTGCAATCAGAGGTGCCTGTGTGGTTCAGTTGGTTTGGTGTCTGTCTTCAGCTCAGATCATGGTCCCGGGTCCTGGAATCGAGTCCCACACTGGGCTCCTTGCTCAGCAGGGAGTCTGCTCATGCTCTCTCTCGTTATCTTTCTCTCTCAAGTAAATACATAAAATCTTTTTTATTTTTTTAACCACAATTAGCTATCACCTCATAAATGTTGGAATGGCAATCATCCCAGAGACAGACACGAGTTTGTTGTCAAGGGTGTGTAGACAAGCCAACCCTGTGAACAGTTGGTAGGAATGCAAATTGGTGCAGCCACTGTTACAAACACTATGGAGGGTCCTCCAAAAAGAAAAAACAAACAAACAAACAAACAAACAAAAGCCAATACAACTATCACATGACCCAGTAATTGCTCTACTGAGTAATTTTTGGAGAACACAAAAACACTCCCTCAAAAAAGAGAGATGCATTCCCATGTTCACAGAAGCATTATTCACAATAACCAGACATGGAAACATAGATTTTGGGAGGATCATGCTAAGTAACTCAGACACAGAAAGACAAACACCAGAGGCTCTCATGGACATTCCACATGAAAAAAAAAAATACTGAATGCATAGATGCTGAGAAGAGATTGGTGGTTGCCAGATTCAGGGATGGGGGGAAACAGGTGAAGGTGGTCAAAGGAACAATGTTTGAGTGATAAAATCCATAAGTCATGGAATGTTCAGTGCAACATTGAGACTAAAGCTAACCCTGTAGGATGGGGTATGGTTTCCCCCACTATCTGAAAGTACAGTGTTCCTAGGAAACCTTTCACAGCAGAAATGGTGTAAAGAAGGAACTACCATTAATTTTTATGGAAAAATTAGCGAGCACTCTCAGACTCCAAAAATTACTTCTCTTTGGTTTTTCTGGAGCCTCAGGACACAATTTGCTAATAGATGCCCTAAATAAATGGAGATAAATCACAGCAGATGCTCATAGACACGATTCAATGTGCTGGTGGCTGGACGTGGAGAGCACTGCCCAGAAAGGGGCTGGATGGAGTGCATGCCACCTCTGTAGTGGTTCCCCACAAAACAGATGCTGAACGTGATGCTCACTCTTTGACTTTTTCATAAGAGGGAAATCCTTTTTGGATTTCTTCCTCTTACTGAAGCTGGATAATAACACAGATCTTTCAAAAGAGCCAAGTGTCTTACCATGAACTTTCAAAAAGTGGGGGATACTTGTACTTGAAAGTTGCTGAGGGAGTTAGATGTTAAATGTTCTCCCCAACACAAGCATCAGCAGATCCACTGAAATGCACCTTCCTCAGCATGTGGAACATGGACTACCTCCTACCCCTAGAAACCTCCTGTTTCCCCTCGCTCAGGACAACCAACAACAACTGGGAGTTATTCTAATTCTTTCTGTCTCCCATTCCCAATATCTAACCCATCAGCAAATCCTGTGAATTCCATCTTCAAAATGCATCCAGGATAGAACTAACCACTCCTTCCAAGGCCACCTGTCTGGTCCCCATGGAGCCCATCTCTTGCCTGAGTTCCTGGAAAAGCTTTATCATTGACCTCCCTTGCCCATCCTCAATCCTGTGTCATATGTTCTTAACACTGTAGCCAGGATGGCATGGTGAAACAGGGTCCCATGTGGTCACAGCCCAGCAATGGCCTTCTGTCACCCTACTGACTCCTCCCTAAGGTCATGTCCTAAGCTGTCTCCTGCAGCCACGGGGCCTTCTTGCTGCTCCTGCCCCAGGACCTTTGTACATGCTTTCCCTTTTGTTTAGAATGCTCTTCATGTGATATCACTTCCTCTTACTGAAGCTGGATAATAACACAGATCTTTCAAAAGAGCCAAGTGTCTTACCATGAACTTTCAAAAAGCGGGGGGATACTTGTACTTGAAAGTTGCTGAGGGAGTCAAGCTCCAGTCACTACCTTCTTTAGAACTTGACTCAAGCATCACCTTCCTAGTGAAGTCGCACCGGCCCCTATGTGAATAGCAAGCACAATCCCCACCTCCCCTTCAGCACCCCAGCTCTGTCTCCTGCTTTATATTTCCAGATATTTACCATAGTCACCAGTCCATCTCAGCAGGGGAGAAAGGGAGGCCTACATGGACAGTTTCACCACTGACTCCCTCCAAGTTCCTATTTCAGAGCCCTGAGGAAAAAGGTGCCCTAGGCTCTTATATAGTCAGGATGCCTGGGATAAGGGGGTCCACCTATTATACCCTGAACACCATCAGGAAAATGAGCCATATGAGGAGTCCACCCGAAATCAGAAACCTGCCTCAATTAAAGGTGAGCACAAACACTTTCTCCACATGCCTGAGGTGCTCATCCAAGAAAGCTGGGCAGAGACACATCTCCGGGTCCAACTGTCCCTCTGGCAAAAGTGCTGGGAAATAGACATCCCTCCTCCCTGCACCACCACCTGTGATTGATGTCCAGCATCCTCATGTGGTTGGGCAGAGTGGTGCACCTGTCCCTCTTTCCTGAGACTTCATCACAAAACAGGCTTTGCTGCACAGTCTTCAGGAAGGAACCTGCAGCAATATCAACAGGCCACCCAGGTTTGGCCTCAGTCTCACACATTGGGCCCCACACAGAACTAGAGTTTCATGGACACTGGTGTCCTGTGTGGCCTCGGAACCTAATGAAAGGAGCTGAGATTTCAGTTCCAAATGAAAACTGGCCTTCTCCACATAGCACAGGGATGTGGAGAGAGCATTTCTCAGGGGTGTGGTTCTAGAAGAAGTGCGCTGAGCACCATGTCAGCATGAACACTGCTCTTTCAATTCACTTGTCTCTCATTCCTTAAAATCAGAAACCAAGCTCCAGTCACTACTCTATTTTCCCTTCAGAGAATCAAGGAAAAGGATAGAATAAGACACTATGTGCGCACAGCACACTTCTATCCAAATAAAATTCCTTGGTCATTCTCATAAGGACAGCCCTACGTTAACCATACTAATGAGAGATACCACAATTTCAGTCTCTCTCTCTCGCTCTCTCTCTATATATATATTTGACCTTGTGTTTTTCCTTTTGATATTTGTATCTTGAAGTTAATGTCTATATGACATTCTTAAAATAACTATAATAATAACAACAGTGTCATGTAAGGCTCTGGATCTCCATAACCAGACAACATGGCTCTGGTTCAGATAAGGATGAAGACACAACCTCAGCTGATGAAGCAAAGCTCACACCCTCAGAGATCCTGACACACTTCACGGATGATGAGTTCTTTTGTTCCATGGAGTTGTCTGAGTGCAAAGGATACAGACACCCTCCAGGGTTCATTCTGTTTTCTTCATAAATTCTCCAGTTCAAGTTCCAAGTGATTCACTGGGTCAGGTTTCAGAGCCCAGGATGGGACACCAGGTGAACAGCATACCCTCCTCCCCCAGGAAGGCTGACAAGGGGCCCAATTTCCTTTGGGAACATGATGCACCACTCCCCAAGCTCCTAAACAATTACACTCCCTTCTCCATTTCTCCTCCTCACAAAGGGCACTGCACCCTGTTACAGCTCTCAGGCTGTGTTTACTTTTAAATATTTTCTAATATTGGAATGTGGTTCACAAAAGAGAATAACATGAATACCCACAAAGCATTCTTTCAAAATTTCAAAATATTATTTTCCCATTGTTTAATTAAAACAGGAAATAAAAATGCACAGAAAGCCCCTTCCACTAGCAAGTACAATTCACTGGGGTGACTTAAAGAAGAGCAGGAAATAAAACACATTCTGATGATCTGTTATTTCCATAATCAAAGTCTTGAAACTTCACACACATGCAAAGAAAGAAACACAAACAAATGTCTCAGTCTGGCATCTCAGAAAAGTCTGAAGTGGAGTGACATGGACAGATGATGAGGTTGTGGTTGTTGGGTGAGGCTGGTGGCACAGAAGAAGGGGCTCTGCCAGCTCTCCACCTGGGCCTCACCTGTCCCCCGCCAGGAACCTGCTCACAGCCCTGACCTGTCACAACTGTCACATGCGAGGCCCACAGCCAACCCTGGAGCCTGCTCTGCCCACATCCTCCTGCAGAACACACTCCACTTTCCTCCGGGACCTCTGTCAGCTCTCCCCAGACCTGGAACTGCCCTGTCTGCTGCAAAGCTCCAGGATTCCCACCCCCACCTTCTTCCAAAATTACACTGGCCCAAGGCTTTCATGAGAAAAGTAGAAGGCTACTTAATGAATGGTTAACACCTACTTTCCTTTTCTGTCATATTTCTCTGCACTTACCTTCCTACCTGTGCACACTATAAGTAACATATCAATGGAATATGAATGTGCTCTGAGATCTGAATCTTTCACTCCAGCCTTCTGAGGACTCCTTGTGCAATAAAATACCATACCCCATGATGGGGAGGGGGGTGGTTAAAACTATTATTACAGAATAATACAGCTCAAATCACCTCATTTTTATTTGCTCTTCATTAGGCAGAAAGTTTCTGTGTAAAAGGCCTTTCCATAGATATTGCCTGCCAGAAATTTCATAAGGAGGAAACAGAAATTCTGTGGGATAACCTCACTCACCCCAGGGCTCCTGACACCAAGCCCCCTTGAGACAACTCTGCCTCTATCCAGGAGAATTCCCAAAGACTCTCCCTTGACTCCACCACCAAAGAATCTACAGAGAAAATACAGCATATCAAAATATCTAGATGATACACTTAGTAAAACTAGAAAGTTAAGTTCAACTTTTAAACAGTAAAAGCTTATTTTGAATAATCTTGAATTTGCCCTCAACCCTAATTGCAACTCTTTTGATGAAAAGACTAATCAATTACGAAACATCACTTTTGACAAATGACATTATCAAGGTCAGTATTTGACAACAAAAAACCACCTAACTCTAGATTTTGGCCACTCAACCATATCCAAGGCCCAATTGAATAAACACTGTTAGATAAAGGAAAGTATTATATGTTAAAAACACACAAAAAGTAAATCTCACCTTCCCTTTTAAATAAAAGTGATTTCCTAGGAAACATACTCAGATTACATTTTGTAAGCAATAAATGAACAGAAAAAAGGGTATTCCCTGCAATGCTCTACCTGCAGGGAAACTAAGTAAGTCTTGCACCAAATCAGAATGCTGACAACAACTTAAGTCTTACTTCATTGCTCAACTAGAGGAAAGAGAAAAGCCCCAAGGTTTTTGATTAATGAAAAATTTTACCTCTATTCCTGACATGGATGTGACATTGCGCCCAATGTATCTGCTGCTTTCTCTGAACGCTGATGTCCTGTGACAAGCTACATCACTGGCTTAGATGCTGGTGTTTAAAACTTCGGGTTTTGTGGAGCCAGAGAAGAGAAGTGTTGTTAGCTGGGCATAGGTAGGTACCTGCAACCTATGTCCTGCACACCTGCTTCAGTTTTTGGAAGAAGGGGAAACACATACTTGTCTCTTAAGTAGTAATTATCTTCATTCAAAATGTACACCAATGACATTGTCTTTCTTGGAAAGGTGAAATTACTCTCCCAAAGGAACACCTCACCTCACCTGTTCATGCAACTTATTTGGGGTCTGGTTTACTCCAACTTCCAGGCCCCCACCTTGAGGATGCTCCTGCATGATCCTGACAGCACATTGCCATCATCCCTGGGGACATTGAGCACAATGCTGAAGTTGGGGGACTGCTCTAGGACTTGTTGCCACCACACCTGTGCCTAGAGTGGGGCAGGAACCTGGAGGACCATCATGCATTATCTTGACAGCCCATTCCCACCATCCCTGGGGGACAGGGTGCACAATGCTGAAGCTGAAGGACTGCTCTGTGGCTTGTTAACACCACACCTCTGCCTGGGGGAGCAGGGACCTGGAGGGCCCTCCTGCCCAATCCTGACAACCTATTACCACCATCTATGGGGGACACGGGGCACAATGGTAAAATTGGGGGATGGCTCTGGGGCTGTTACCATCACACTTTTCCCAGGGTGGGTGGGGTGGGCAGGAACCTGGAGGACCCTCCTGCATGATCCTGACAGGCCATTACCACTATCTCTGGGGGACATGGGGCACAATGCTAAAGTTGGGGGACAGCTCTGAGGCTTGTTGCCACCATACCTGTGCTGGAGAGAACAGTGGACACCCTGCTGAACTTGGGGTGCTACTGAAGGTCCATAACCTGCACTATGCCAGGGGACAGGGGGGCACCCCACTGAAGTTTGGGACTGTGTACCATCCTTAGGTGCTCTCTTCCCAGGGAACACGGGAAACCCTGACATGTCCTCAACCCATTCCACAAAACCTGGGGTGAACAAGCATCCTGGAATTCATGGATCTGGGGGATACAGCCAGTCAATGGACATCAGGCAGAAGAGACTTTCAAGGGGGAAAAAAATATCTCATCTGAGTTCCCAGCATTAGCTCATTCCATGCACCCTTCCAGTATCCCTGCCTCCCACCTGGGGCTGACCCTACCCTGGGACCCCCCACCCCAGCCCACAGCATGTACTTAGCCAGCAGGGAATTCTGCAGGTCAATCTCACTTTCTTCTGCCCCACCTTTGCATCCCAGGGCAGATCGGGGGCCACCCACAAAGAGGTAGCTCCACCCTCACCCAGTGATTGGTCAGGGAGGGTTATGCCCTGAGCCTACTGGATGGGGCTTCTACCTGCACAAACCACCCACCCTTAAACTCATGCCTCCCTGCTACTGCAGGTGGTCCTGGAGGTGCCTCCTGCCCCAACACCTGGCTGGGCCATGCAGGAACAGGCAGAGTTTTCGGCACCCCCTCCCCCGCCGCCACAGGGCCCCTTCTATGGATCCCTCTAGCTGCACACCACTCTCAGCTGCCCCTTCCTTTCCTGAACCAGCTCTGCCTGTGGATCTGTGCCTGGCTCCCAGCAAGGTCAGCTGTTCTCAGACCTGAGGCTTGGGCTTTAGGAAATGCAATGGTTTCCCACATTTCCAAGGCAATTTTTTTTTTTGGAATGAGAACTAAGTTTATTTGTTCATTTCTTGCATTGAAGTATTCCTTGATGACAGTCTTTGCCTGAGACTCTTTGCCATAGTCCTTAACCACCATACAACTGCAACCAACCACTTTACGGGGTTTTCCCTCTCTGTCAATTTTACAGAGACCTACCCATTCCCCTACTTTCTTGTTGTCATCAACCTTGATTAGGTTGACTTGGTGTTCAGCATAAAGGGCCTCCATCAACTTGAGATATATAGGCTCATCACAGTTGGATGCAAGCACACAAAGATGGGCTTGGTCCTTGTCTAAGGATTTGACAGCTTCTCGAATTCCACGTGCTAGGCCATCGTGGATGAGGGCGGTCTTCAGCAACTCTTATAAAGCAGTATTAACGACCATTACACCTCCAGCAGCAATGCCTTCCTCAGCCATGGTGGTAGATTATGAATGTAGCCGGATCTTGACTGCACCCTAGCCTCTGCCTCTGCACGACTCGGTGGTGGCAGGGAAAAAGCTCCAAGGCATTTTTAAGACCCCAAAAGTAATGCTCTAAGTGGGAAGAGCTGCACGTTTTGGTCTCACCCATGGACTGCATAGTGCTTCTTAGACCTTCAAAGCATCCTTCTAGGATGAGCCCATATGTGCTAGAATATATATACATATGCTTGGTTCTTCAGGAAAGCTCCAGGATGACCAAGAACAGCCAAGACTCTGTGCTGTTGGAGTTGTGAACCAGGAACATTTTTCAGTTAAAAGGAAAACACATTGTGGGGCACCTGGGTGGTTCAGTGAGTTAAGCCTCTACCTTTGGCTCAGGTCATGATCTCAGGGTCCTGGGATGGAGCCCCTCATCAGGCTCTCTGCTCAGCGGGGAGCCTGCTTCCCATTCTCTTTCTGCCTACTTATGATCTCTCCCTCTCTGTCAAATAAATAAATAAAATCTTTAAAAAAAAAAAAGAAAAAGAAAACACATTGTTATTGTTGAGACTAAATGAACAAACCTTTTTAAACATTTTAGAGAGAAAGGAAGAAGGTTTTATTCAAACTCAAGTCAAGACAGCTGCCTGAGAGACACAATCTTCACAAGGAAGGGAGTGCTCCAGGGAGAGAATATTTGGGGCAGGTTTACATATTTATTCTGTTTTGTTTTACATAAAGAATTACAAATCATCATAAGGAAGAACATTCCAGAAAGTTACAGGCTTTTTCTTATGTTTTCAGTATGTGCAAGTCAGTATGACTTTAATCTTATGGGAGTAGGAGAGGTTTTTTGTTGTTGTTGTTGCTTTTATCTTTATGTTTGCAATGGCATTTTTTGATTATCTTTTTCTTCTTGAAGTGGATGTACATCATGTGCTTGGGACAGAAATAGGGCTCATGCTCTAAGGTTTTGCCCAGTCATTTTGATCTTGGTAAAATGTTAAAGGATAGCTTCCCTGGGAGCACAGGATCCGGGCCCATGGATGATAAAGGATAAAAATTTCCATTATCATTATAATTACTACTAAAGGGAGGAACTTGAGACAAAAGCAAATTTAACAATAGTACCAAGAAATCAAAATGATGCCTACAGAAGGTTACTTGTGCCATGGTCAACACATGTAACAGAGATGTTCAGGGACACTGGGCTCCTCCCTTTCTCCTGCACAAATCTCTGAAGCACACAGATAATTTAAAGTCTGAATTTTAGAACCTTCTGGCATCTTAGAGATGTCTGGCACCATTTCCTTGGACTACAGAGTAAAACAGAGTAGCTCATTGTTACAATACTAATTTAAACATGAAGTCCCCCTAAAGCTTGGATACACTGCCTAAGTTCTTTCCCTGCAGACTGGACTAATATAAGTCATAGTCATACCACATAAACTCTACTATGGTTGGGAAGTAAATAATTGTAGGTAAGGGAATATTTTAGCCAAGTTTATAAGCATTGTCTCACTTTGTAGAAGAGGCTGAGCTGAGTGTTTTTATTTTATTTATATTACTTTTTATACCAAATAAAAATATATTTATTCCATAAAATGATATAAAAAGAAACCTTTGTAATCCATCACTATTAACATTTTGGTATATATATTTCCTAATTTTTATGTATATATTTGGTTAAACCAAAATGGCAGCTTTTATTTGCTACTCCTTTTCTTGAAATATACTGTGAGGGGCACCTGGTTCACTACCTTCAGCTCATTTCATGATCCCAGGATCCTGGGATCAATTCCTGCTTCCAGCCTCTTGCTCAATGGGGAGCCTCCTGCTCCCCCCTGCTTGTGCTCACTCACGCTCTTTTGCTCTCTCTGACAAATAAATAAAATCTTTAAAAAAAAAACTGTTATATTGTCCTCATAGTTCTGTCAATTTCTATTCCAGTTAATACTTTCTCTGTAACTTCACCCTTAGCTTTTCTAGGGAAACCTAACCTTAAAATATTCTTCTTGCTTAAACTTCACCAACCATGAAATGAATGTTTAATTATTATGGAGTTGTCATGACTTCTTCAATTTCTTAGCAATGATCTGTGGTAAATATTTGATAAGCCCAAATCACTGATTTTCTAAAGGTCTAGTAATAATTATAGTAACAATTATAGTAATAGCAGCTACATTTCACTGAGAGCTCACTATTTTACTGGCACTGTCTTAAGCACTTTAAGTCTTAATATTTTTTGATAACAATTATTGTCAACTTCATCTTAGGGATGAGGATACTGGGCCTCAGAGAATTAAGTAGCTAAGATTTGTACCCAGGTCTAACTCCAGAGTTACATTGGTTTTTTCTTTTTTTAAAAGGTTTTATTTATTTACTTGAGAGAAAGAGAGCATGCACACACAAGCTGAGGGCAGAGGGAGAGGGAAAGTGAGACTCAGACTCCCCACCGAGCCCAATGCAAGGCTGATCATGACCTGAGCCAAAGGTAGGCACTTAATCAGTTGAGCCCCTAAAGTTACATTCCTTTTTAAAAAATTTTATTTTATATGTGATTTCAGTCCTGGCTTACAGCACACTCTGAACATACCAGATCTTGAATCAATTTTAGAAAGATACTTATTTTTTAGTATTTTATTTTTATTTATTTATTTGATAGAGAGAGATCACAAGTAGGCAGAGAGGCAGGCAGAACGAGAGAGGAGGAAGCAGGCTCCCCGTCGAGCAGAGAACCCCATGCAGGACTTGATCCCAGGATCCTGAGATCATGACCTGAGCCAAAGGCAGAGACTTAACCCACTGAGCCACCCAGGTGCCCAAGATACTTCTTTCAGTAACTTTAATAACAGAAAAAATATTATAATGTCTCCATTCCTAGGGATCTTCGAATATCTTACTCAGAGGTCTTCCACTGAGATAATTGTCTTAATGATCATGATGGGCAGAGGTGAAAAAAAGCAGCTGAATCTGTTCCAGTTACCCACACAAGAAAATCCTGAGACTTGAGATGTCTTCAGATTGAGAAGATCAGAGATAAGGGGAAATAGTACCATGTATGGAGTAACAAGGGATTTGGAGTCAGTTTGGGGCTGTCACTTAGGTTTCTGACACTAAAATCCTCTGTGACTCAAGTCGTCTCTGAGTCCCTATCTAACCATCTAGTAAATGTGACTAATAATATCTATATCATAGTTTAGCAGTTTCTGAGGGAAAATTCCACAAAGAGCTGGTGTGATGGCTTTCAAGAGCATATGCTCAGGAAGCCATGATTACTATTTGGGTCTATTTCTTTTCCAGAGAAAAAAACACATGTTGAAACCATATTTCTAATAGATGACTGACAAGATGATTTTCAAACCTTAAGGAAGGTCAAGAAGCTGTTGTTGTGTCATATTTCATGCAGAAATCATGTTGTTGGACTGGTGAGAACAATACAATAGCACCATCATCATTAAGCCTGTGGAACTTTTCATTTTCATATGGCCATGTTGTCCCTCTTAGCTCAGGGCCACCAGAAAGGGAAGCTGGGGGGTGGGTGGCGGATGGAGGACCACAGGCCAAGGCTGCCAGGTGTGACTAGGGCAGACAGAACTCTGACTTAAAGCTCAAGTCCTGTCTACCTTATTTATAGTGCTCTTCACAGACATAGTATCATTGTCTGCAAGCTCTGTTGTAGGAAAGGTTGAGAATTTCCATTGTGATTCCCTCTCTGACCCTTAGGATATGTAGCAAAGTTACATTTAATTGTTAAACATTGAGGGACTTCCTGGTTTTCTTTTCATTATGACTATAGCTCAATTACCCTGTGGGTCTAAGGATATAATCTAGTTAATTTTGGCTTTAAAATGTGTAGACTTGATTCATGGCCCAACATATCGTCTATTTGGGTAAACCCTCTAGAACCACTTGAAAATAATGTATTCTGCACTTATTATGTAATGCTCCATATATGTCAATTAGGTCACATTTGTTACCAATGTTTTGTCTGCTTTTTCTATCAGATATTGATAAATGTATATTAAAATATTCAAACAAAGCTATTCTATCAACATTGCATTGGAGAATCTACCAAGTCTTATAAGGCAAAAGAAACAAAAAGAATAAGAATTGAGAGAATAATAGTGACTATTCACAGATAATATGAGAAGTTCATAGAAAATCCAAAATAGTCTATAAGTACACTATTAGAATTAAAAATGGAAAACTTGCAAATCTTAGAACCAAGGAAGCAATCCAGAAAACAGCCAGGGGAAAGTGATTTGTATGTACAGAGGGAGGAATATAAGAATAATATCAGACCTGTCCACAGAGACCTGTGGTGTCAGAAAAGACTTGCAAGATATATCCAGGGTACTAAATGAGAAGAACATGCAGCCAAGGACATTTTATGCAGCAAGGCTGTCATTCAGAATGGATGGAGAGACAAGTACCTTTCAGGATGAGCAGGAAAAAAATATGTGACCACCAAGCTGGCCCTACAAGAAATATTAAGGGGGATTCTAGAAAAGAAGACCCCAATCACAATACAGACCAGAAATTTACAGAGACAAACTACAGAAACAACTTCACAGGCAATATGAGGCCACTAAAATCATATATTTCAATACTCACTCTCAACATGAATGGCCTAAATGCTCCCATAAAATGGCACAGAGTTGAAGATTGGATAAAAAGATATGACCCATCTGTATGCTGTCTACAAAGACTCATTTTGAACCTAAAGATATATCCAGACTGAAAGTGAGGGGATGGAGAACAATTTTTCATGCCAACAGACTTCAAAAGAAAGCTGGGGTAGCAATTCTTACATCAGAGAAATTAGATTTTAAGCTAAAGACTATAGTAAGAGATGCAGAGGGACACTCTATCATACTTAAAGGGTCTATCCAATAAGATCTAACAATGGTAAATATCTGTGCCCCCAACATGGAAGCAACTAACTACATAAGCCAACTGTTAACCAAAATCATCATACTGATGATAATAATATGTTAACAGTAGGAGACCTCCCACTCCACTCTCAGCAATACACAGATCATCTAAGCAGCTGCAGCAGCAGCAGCAGAAGAAGAACACACACACACACACACACACACACACACACACACGAGCAAAACCAAAACCAAAAATGACACATTTGGACCAGATGGACTTCATAGATATATAGAGACCATTCCAGCCCAAAACAATAGAATACTCATTCTTCTTAAATGCACATAGAACTATCTCCAAAATAGACCACATGCTGGGTCACAAATCAAGTCCCAACCAATACTTAAAGAGTGAGATTATTCCTTGCATATTTTCAGACCACAATGCTTTGAAATTGGAACTCAATCACAAGAAAAAAATTGGAAGGAGTTCAAACACTTGGAAGCTAAAGACCATCCTGCTGAATAATGGGTCAACCAGGAAATCAAAGAAGAATTTTAACACTTCATGGAAACCAGTGAGAATGAAAACACATCAGTCCAAAACCTCTGGGATACTGCAAAGGCAGTCCTAAGAGGGAAATACAGAGCCATCCAAACCTCATTCAAAAAAAAAAAAAAAAAAAAAAAAAAAAAAAACAGAAAAATTACAAATGCAGAAACTAACCTTACACTTAAAGGAACTGGAGAAAAAACAGTAAATAAAACCTAAACCAAACAGGAGAGGAGAAATAATAAAGATTAAAACAGAGATCAATGAAATGGACACCAGAAAAATAGTAGAGCTGATGAATGAAACTAGAAGCTGGTTCTTTGAAAGAATTAATAATATCAATAAACCTCTGGCCAGACTTATCCAAAAGAAAAGGACCCAAATTAATAAAATCACGAATGAAAGGGGAGAGATCATGACTAACACTGAGGAAACAGAAACAATTATTAAAAATTATTATCAGCAACTGTATGCCAAATAAATTAAGCAAAGTGGAAGAAATGGATGCCTTCCTGGAAACTTACAAACTGTCAGGACTGAAACAGGAAGAAATACACAATCTGAATAGACCAAAAACCACTGACACAATTGAAGCAGTAATCAAAAATCCCCCCAAAAACAAGCACCTAGGGCTAGATGGATTCCCAGGGGAATTCTACCAAACATTTACAGAAGAAATAATACCGATGCTTCTGAAGCTGTTTCAAAAAATATAAACAGAAAGAAAACTTCCAAATTCATTCTATGAGGCCAGGAATATGTTGATACCAAAACCAGACAAAGACCCATTAAAAAGGAGAATTACAGACGAATATCCCTGATGAACATGGATGCTAAAATACTCAACAAGATCTTAGGATCTAATAGTACATTAAAAGAATTATCCATCATGACCGGGTGGGATTTATTTCTGGGATGCAAGTTTGGTTCAACATATGCAAATCAATCAACGTGATATAGCACATTAATTAAAAAAAAAAAAGACAAGAACCATATGATCCTTTCAATTGATGCAGAAAAAACTTTTGACAAAATACAACACACTTTGCTCATTAAAACTCTTCAGAATCTAGGGATAGAGAGAACCTTTCTCAATTTCATAAAAACCATCTGTGAAAAGCCCACAGCAAATATCATTCTCGGTGGGGGAAAGTTGAGAGCTTTTCCCTTTTGTCAGGAAAAGGACAGGGATGCCCTTTCTCACCACTACTGTTTAACATAGTACTTGAAGTCCTAGCATCAGTAATCAGACAACAAAAAGAAATAAAAAACATTCAAACTGGCAAAGAATTCAAACTCTCTCTATTCACAGATGACATGATACTTTATGTGGAAAACCCAAAGACTCCATGACCAAATTGCTAGAACTCATACAGAAATTCAGTAATGTGGCAGATACAAAATCAATGCATGAAATCAGTTACTTTTCCATTAACAATATAACTGTAGAAAGAGAAATTAAGGAATCGATTCCATTTGCAATAGCACCAAAAACCATAAGATACCTAGAAATAATCCTGACAAAAAGGTAAAGTAGCTATACTGTAGAAACTACAGAACACTTATGAAAGAAAAGAAAAAAGATGGTAAAACATTCCATGCTTATGGACTGGAAGAATAAACACTGTTAAAATGTTTTCACTGCCCAGAGCAATCTACACTTTCAATGTCATCCCTATTAAAATACCATTGGCATTTTTCACAGAGCTGGAATAAATAATCCTAAAATTTGCATGGAACCAGAAAAGACCCCACACAGCCAGGGCAATACTGAAAAAGAAAACCAAAGCTGGGGGCATCAAATGTCTGACTTCAAGCTATATTACAAGACTGTGACAGCATGGTATTGTCACAAAAACAGACACAAAGATCAATGAAACAGAATTGAGACCCCAGAAATGGATGCTCAACTCTATGGTCAACCAATCTTTGGAAAATCAGGAATGAACATCCAATGAAAAAAGAGACAATTTCTCCAATAAATGGTGCTGGGAAAATTGGACAGCCACATGAAGAAGATTGAAACTCAACCATTCTCTTACACCATACACAAAGATAAACTCAAAATGGATGAAAGACCTCAGTATGAGACAGGAATCCATCACAATCCTAGAGGAGAACATAGGCAGTAACCTCTTCAACCTCAGCCACAGAAACTTCTTTCAAGACACGTCTCTAAGGGCAAGGGTAACAAAAGCAAAAATAAACTTTGAGATTTCATCAAGATAAAAAGCTTCTGCACAACAAAAGAAACAGTCAACAAAACTAAGAGATAACCCAGGGAATGGGAGAAGATATTTGTAAATGGCATTACAGATGAAGGACTGGTATCCAAGATTCATAAAGAATTTCTCAAACTCAACACCCAAAACCAAATAATCCAATCAAAATATGGGCAGAAGACGTGAACAGACACTTCTCCAAAGAAGACATACAAATGGCTTACAGACACATGAAAAAATGCACAACATCACTAGGCATCAGGGAAATTCAAATCAAAACCACAATGAGGTATCACCTCACACCAGTTAGAATGGCCAAAATTAACAAGGCAGGAAACAACACATATTGGCGAGGATGCAGAGAAAGGGACCCCTCTTACACTGTTGGTGGGAATGCAAGCTAGTATACCCACTCTGAAAAACAGTATGGAGGTTCCTCAAGACGTTAAAAATAAAATTACCCAGCAATTGCACTACTGGGTATTTACCCCAAAGATATAGACATCTTGAAAAGATACAGAAATCTGTGAAAAGAAGGTCCACATCACCCCAATATTCATAGCAGCAATGTCTACAATCGCCAAACTGTGGAAGGCGCTGAGA
Source organism: Mustela nivalis (assembly GCF_964662115.1). NCBI lineage: Eukaryota > Metazoa > Chordata > Mammalia > Carnivora > Mustelidae > Mustela > Mustela nivalis. The sequence goes on from NC_139030.1 coordinate 67,180,430, forward strand.
TGCCCTTCAATAAATGAATGGATAAAGAAGATGTGTTCCATATATATAATGGAATATTACTCAGCCATCAGAAAGGATGAATACCCACCATTTGCATTGACATGGATGGGACTGGAGGGGATTATGCTAGGGAAATAAGTCAGGCAGAGAAAGACAATTATCATATGGTTTCACTCATATGTGAAACATAAGGAATAGCATGTAGGATCATTGGGGAATGGAGGGAAAACTGAATGGGAAGAAATCAGAAAGGGAGACAAACTATGAAAGACTCTGGACTCCAGGCATCAAATTGAGGTTTACAGAAGTGTGGGAGTTGGGGTGATGGGGTAGCCAGGTGATGGGTACTAAGGAGGGCATGTGTTGTGATGAGCACTGGGTTTTATATGCAACTGATGAATCGTTGAACACTACATCAAAAGCCAATTATGTACTGTATGTTGGCTAACTAAACATACATACATACATACATACATACATATGCTTTCTACATGAAAAAAATAATAATGGATACAGAATTTCAGATTCATAACCTGAAGTGTTCTCAAGATATGCTTCACAGCAGTGTAAATATACTTAACACTACTGGACTTTATACTGAAAATATTTATAATAGTGAAACCAATGTTGTGATTTTGGATTCTGTATGATTCCATTTTTATAAAGATTTTTAAAAATTTATTTTGGAGAGGGCTGCGCACTCGGACAAAGATGGCAGCTGCGGCCCGGCTACGCTGGGGAGCGGCGGTTGCTGCTGCGGGGCTGCGTAGGCGATTCTGTCCTATGATGAATCCATACACCATTAAGAAACAGCTTCTGCATCAGTTTGTACATAAACCACTTTTCCCAATGCCTGCAACCTTATGTAACACAGTGAGACACATGTTTATTCAAACACAAGATACTCCAAATCCCAACAGTTTAAAGTTTATCCCAGGAAAACCAGTTCTTGAGACAAGGACCATGGATTTTCCCACACCAGCTGCTGCATTTCGCTCCCCTTTGGCTAGGCAGTTATTTAGAATTGAAGGAGTAAAAAGTGTCTTTTTTGGACCAGATTTCATCACTGTCACAAAGGAAAGTGAAGAGTTAGACTGGAATTTACTGAAACCAGATATTTATGCAACAATCATGGATTTCTTTGCTTCTGGCTTACCCTTAGTTACTGAGGAAACATCTTCAGGAGAAGCAGGATCTGAAGAAGATGATGAAGTTGTGGCAATGATTAAGGAATTGTTAGATACTAGAATACGGCCAACTGTGCAGGAAGACGGAGGAGATGTGATCTATAAAGGCTTTGAAGATGGCATCGTACAGCTCAAACTCCAAGGTTCTTGTACCAGCTGCCCCAGTTCAATCATTACTCTTAAAAATGGAATTCAGAACATGCTGCAGTTTTATATTCCGGAAGTAGAGGGTGTAGAACAGGTTATGGATGATGAATCAGATGAAAAAGAAGCTAACTCACCTTAAAATAATTAGCATTTTCTTTGGGCCCAGCAGTTGGACTTATTGATAATTATACGAAGCTTTTATTATTAATCTGCTAAGGAACTTGAGGATTAATAAAATGTGCCCTTTTTCCAGAAAAAAAAAAAAAAAAATTTATTTTGGAGAGAGAGCGCATGGCACGAGAGTGGTGGGAGAGGCAAGAGGTGGGAGAGAAAATAGTGAGCCCACACTATACTGAACACAGACCCTATGCGGGGCTTGATCCCACATCATGAGCTCACATCCTGAGCCAAAATCAAGAGTCAACAGCTTATCTGACTGAGCCACCATCCACCTCCATAGGCATTAGCATTGTTCCATTCCCTGCTGTCTCCACTACCACTGTGCTGAACTCTCCTGAAAATACGTCTATGAAAAACTGCCAGAGTTTCTGAGGGTGAGTCTGAGTATGAGCACTTCTAGGTGATGGGAGCACCTGTGGCCTGGGATGGGTGCTGCTCACTGTTCTCCCAGACAGGGTACCCATCACTCTTCTTTCCAGGGGACCTTCAGGATACCCCCATGTTCTCAGGCACCTGAGGGCCACACAGCCCAGGAATTCACCTCTAGCAGAGGTCATATGGGACTTCTTTCTCTGGCCAGGAATATGAACCCTGATTCTGGGAAAGGAGAGCTGTCTTGGGACTTCTGGCCCAGCCAGGCAGCTGTGGCCACCATGTATGTGACAGAGTCAGAATGGCTGGGCCTTGGAGGGAATGAGTGCCTTAAACCATCCTTGCACAGGCAGTGTGGGAGCAGTAGCCCATGCTTCTTGGAGACCAGTGATGTGTGCAAAAGGAGGGAGGCTGGGGTGGAGCCTTCTAAGCCACTGAAATAAGCAGGAAGGAACTCTGAGGACAGAGATTCCAAGAGGATTCCCATCCAGGGAAAGGGGGCCCACTAGAGAGCACTGAAGCTGCCAACCCTGCTGGCTGCAGGCCATTTGCACAGGATCACCTCTGGTGCTTCCTTAGCACATTGTCTGTGTTTGTGTGTGGGCAGTGATTGACCTACTCAGTGCTGATGCACTCCAGAAGTAGACTAGAAATCCTCCAGGGCCTGCTCAGGGGTCAGAGGATCCCCACCCAGAGAAGCAGAGGATGCCCCTCTTCCTCTGGAGCTGGGGAAAGCAGCTGCCACCCTGGGGCAGGACACGGTCCAGGCATGTGTTCTTTCTGAAGGCCCCATGTTCAGTGGGCATCACTGTGCCTGAGAAAGTCTATCTCAGCCCCAGAGTCAGGAGCAGTGAGGAGCTGTCTCCACTCCTGGCCCAGGATCATGACCTGAAATGATCCTGTTTTGGGGAGGATGGGTCTCCTTCAGGAGCAAGGGCGAGGACTGGCCCCTCTATCTTCCACAGGTCAAGGATGCCTGGGACCCTGAAAGCTCTTCATTTCAGGAGTAATGAAGAGCACGTGTGTTTTATCAGCTCAGCGGTGAAAGAACCAATCCCCAACACTCAGGCTCTAACAGGAAAATTTCAATGTATCATTTGGGGGCAGCCACTTCCAATCTTATGTGGCCTTGGGGGACCCCAGGCAAAGTCTTCCTTGCTCTCCTGCCCTCAGAGGGAGGAGCTGGCCCTGTGTCCTGGGGTCCCACTGTGTCCCATTGCTGAGGAAGACACACACACAGGGACCTGTTGTCAGGAGTGTGGTCTCCCAGGGGGCTGGCAGCTGCCAGGATTGCTTTTGGGGAAGGGATGCTCACTGGTGGCACCTCTCATCATCCTCCACTGCACTCTGCAGTTCAGGCTCTGTGTCCAGCATAGGTCAATCACCAGCATCCCACACGTTCCTGACATGAGAGTGATCGTTCAGGATCATCACATTGCACAGAGGCAGAGTGAGGCCCAGACAGAGGCGGCAAATGGCTCCAGTCACAGGGCTGGTCAGCAGAGTAGCTGGGAGGCCAGCCTTCCCGAGCCCCCATTAGCCCAGCCAGAGACTCCCTGAGCCCAGAGTGAGTCCTACCCTGCTTGCCCAGCCACAAATGGGCCCCTGAGTTTGATGGTGGCCTGTTCTTCTTGGCCCTGAGGGTGTTGCTGGTCAACTAGGAGAGAGTGTCCAGCTGGTGGGACAGTCTGTAGCTACAGGTCAGAGTGACACATCTGAACTAGCGGAAGCCAGGCTCCCGGAGCCTGCCTGGGAGTCTGGGTGCCCTAGGGCCCAGAACACAACAGGGTCTGTGCTGAACAGGGAGCCATGGCCCCCAGGGAGAGTCCACTCTGCCTTCTCCCTGCTCCTGCCCTGCATCACCTCTCCTCACTGTGGGGCTCCAGGACCTGAAACCAGGCACCATAGGGCTGATTCAGCTCCAGCTCGTAATGAGTTTGCACCCTCTGGAGCAGCTGGATTTCCTGAAACTGGGCGGGGGACTGGCTACAGACAAGGACTGGATTGGGGGAGATGCAGGGCCTCGTGGAGAGTGAAGGATGGGACAGGGGCCGAGTCTTTGAGCCATAGCTCCCATCTAAAGAGCTGAAATCCCTGAAGGCCCACGGGATCCCTCATTATGGTAACAATTCCCTCACATCCTGGTGGTTGGCCCCTCCTCCCCCAGCCGCCTTCCCATATCCCTGACTCAGCCAGAGCTGCATCTAGGGACAGGCTGGATCTGTCCCAGGGTCCTACCAGGAAGAAAAAGCAGAAGGAGAGGAGAGGTGAAGGGGAAGGGGCAGACTGATCTCCTCGCCCTGAGTCAGCCTCCACTGATGTCTCCAGATCCTCTGGCCCAGCCCTACACTTAGCTGGACTCTGGGAAGGTGTACCCCCCATCTGGTTGGGGCTGACCTTCACATCCCCAGATGTCTAACATACCTGGCCTTGTACCCTGAGCCTTGCTGCCTGGGATGGGCATGGTTCTGGGGCTCAGCAGACTTTGGGGCCACAGAGCACTTGACAGTGGTGAGGGAACCTGGGTGACCAGTCAGGTACAGAGCCATGGGACTTGTACACAACCACCACAAGGCTGGGTCATGGTACAGGTGCTGTGAGCATGTCTCCTGTGCAGGTCCTCTCAGAAGGGAAGCCTATGTGCCTGATGCACCTGTCCTCCACCTACCCCTGGAGGAGTGGCCAATTTCAAGCATTTCCATGTCCAACCCTCAGGTACAGTTGGGAACCTGGGATCAAGAGAGTCAGGGACTGGTCCAGGACAAATGAGGAGTATAGAGTCCCAGGAGCAGGGCTGCTCTCCAGTCCTAGGCCAAACCCAACCCTCCCACGAGGTTCACTTTGGGAAAGAGAGCTTCTCAGATCCTTGGGGATAGCTACCCACCCTATACCATGTGGGGACACGACCTTGGGCATCCCCAGACAGGTAGAGGTATGTGTACATGTGCACGTGCGCACACGCGCGCACACACACACACACACATCCAGCTCAGGGTCAGAATGGGTGGACACCCTGGGAGCGAGGTGGGTAACAAGGGGGAAAGAAGAAAGAGGTCAGAGACAGCTGGGCCATGGTCAGGGGCATCAGGACTCCTGGCAAGAACCCAAATCCACAGCATGGGGAGGAGAGACAGACCAGGCTAATGGTCAGTGTTTCCCCAAGGGGGCCAAGGGTGTTGCCAGGGCACTGGGAGAGGACAGGGTCTGGGGTCCAGTGTATATCACCACCCTGGACTATTAGAAGTAGGAAGAGATACCCCCTCTAAGTACAGACAGAGTTAAAGCACAAAAAGCTTCAGCTTACTCTTCTGTCAATTAGGCTGTAGAGACAGAGTGTCCCTAAGGTCCCATGGGCTTGTAGAAGAGACTGTTGGCCTTGGATTTCCATCCCTGCCCCATTGTGCTCCCAGTCCTAGGAAAATGCTTTGTACTCCCTTGAGGTCCTTCTTCACAGAGGACAGTTTGAGAACTTGGGGGGCTGAGGACCTAGGTATGCAGAATATGGCAGAGCACTGGACCACTGGTCTGGGGACCATGGTCAGGACCATGGTCAGGACCAGGTCATGCAACCCTCCTTGTTGCAGCCTCGGGGTCCTTATTTGGAAGAGGTTCCTGAGTCAGTGCTCTGGCCAGGGTGGGAGGCCTTAGAAGAGAACAAAGCACCCAGGACAGGAGAGGGAAATGGGGACAAGGGAGACTTCTGAGGTTTCTCACATCACCCCCAGAGCCCACAGATCCTGCTCCTGGGAGACACACAGACAGAGACAAAGGCAGAGACAGAAACAGAGACAGAGACAGATATTGAAGACAGGAGACAACCCCCTACACTGCTTTCTTTCTCTGTTCTTTTACCTGTTCTGGATGTTTCTGTATGTGGAATCACACAATAGGTGCCTTTGTGTCTGCACATCTATTTCAAAGGGCACTCATTTTTTTCTGTGTTTATTTGACATAGAATTTCCCCTATTTGATATTGAAATGTCTGATGAATTAAAGGTGAGATGTATCATTGAGGCCCCTTTAGGAATTATGGGCACAATCTCGGGGCTAGACCCCTGATCCTCTGGGACACCAGAGCCTGACCCCAGACAGGACACAGCTGGTTCCCCCTGTGGCCCTCACAGAAACCAGGCAAATGCAGAAAGCTGGAAGACACACCACAACGGGCAAAAACATTACTCACAACCCAAGGCCTGAGAAAGGTTTCCCATGGTTCTGCTCCAAACCATGCTCCAAGTCACCAGGTTCCACAGGGACAGAGACCAAATGCATGCAAGTCCAAGGGGAAGGATAGGCACACAGAGAGTATGTGTCAGAGATGCAGGAACTCCTGGAGAAGGAATCTGGAAACCCTATGGAGGCACCCTCACACTGGCAGGTATCTGGTCTGGGGACCTGCAGCCCTGGGAAGAACGTACAGAAGCAGAAGTTCCCTGCAGGTCCCCTGGAGAGAAGGGAGAACAGTGAGCAGCACCCAACCCAGACTGTAGGAACACCCGTCACCTAGCAGTGCATGTCCTCAGACACACCCCCAGAAACTCTGGCTCAGTTTTTCACAGATGTATTTTCGGGAGTGTTCAGCATAGCGGTGATGGTGGAGAGAGTAGAAAATGGAACATTAATGCCCAAGGAGATGGGTGGGATCCATGGTCCCAGTCCTCATGATAGAATGTCCTGTGGCTATCACAATGTCGTCTGGCGCACAGGATCTGGGAAGCCCTTCCTGAGAACCACTCTGCCACCCTGCTCCTAGGAACACTCAGAATTGTTTGAGGGGGAGGTCAAAAGGATCCAGGGTGACAGAGGGCCAAGGAGAAGGAAGGTCAGCACTGGGAGGACAGCTGGACATGCCCTGAGCTACCATCCAGGGCCTGGGCTGTGATGTCTTGGACCTCACCCCAAATAATGGCTCCTGATGTATGGACCAGCTTCTGTGGCTTCACTCCCTTCCTCCCCACCGCTTCCCCTAGACCCCTCCCTCCCCTCCCCAGCTCCATCCTCCTCCCTCCCTCCCATCCCCCTCTTTCCTTCCCCTCACTAGCTCCCTCCTATCCTCCCTTCCTCCCCGCTCATCCTCCCTCCCACCCTCTCTCCCATCCTTCTGCCTTTCCTCCCTCCCCCTCCCTCACTCTCATCCTTCCTCCTTACTCTCATCCTCCCTTCCTCCCCTATACCCCTCCCAGCATCCTTCTCTCCCATCCTCCCTTCCCTCCTCCCTCTCTCCTCTCCCTCTCTCCCATCCTCCTTCCCTCCCATCCTCCCTCATGCCCTCCCTCATCCAGCAGAGTATCTGGGGTCCCTGCTCTGTACTGAGCACTGGGGCTTCATCCGTGAACACCCTCCAACCTGTGCGGTCATGTCCACTGTGGGAGGTAACAATGGGGTAGTCCTCAGGGCTAGAAGCAATGATGAGCTCTGGGATCTGCTCCTGAAAACACAGGCCAGTTGCACAAAGAAAAGAATGGAGAGACCCATGCTTAGCACTTTCTCTACAAACACCTAGTCCTAAAAAGTCACAAAGAGTAAATATATCCTAGACTTCATGCAATATGTGTTCCTTTTTTTTTTTTAAAGATTTTATTTATTTACTTGATAGACAGAAGTCATAAGCAGGCAGAGAGGAAGAAGACTCCCTGCTGAGCGGACAGCCTGATGCAGGGCTCAATCCCAGGACCCTGAGATCATGACCTGAGCTGAAGGCAGAGGCTTAACCCACTGAGCCACCCAGGTGCACTCATGCAACATGTGTTCTAATGGCCCATGCGCACTGGTTCCTAGTACCAACAAAGAGTAAATCATCCAGTGTTGACTGGAGTTTTGTGATGCAACTTTTCTGACTAAATGATAGCATTTCAGCCAACATCAAGGACCTCTGAGTTTTCCCAAGGGTCTCTGTGATCCTCTGACTCTTTCATCTGCCTTCTCAGGAAGTTCTGTCCTGTCATCTTCCTTGTCTCCTGCCTCTTCTGGGATCCTTCTGTGGCCTCCCTCACACCCGCCATGGCCTCCCCCTTCTCCCACCCCAGACGCTCCATGTCCCTTGACCTGGTGCCTGCATCCTGTGCTGGGTGCTGTAAGCCCAGTGCTTTGTGCAAGGTCTGTGTGCTCCCTCTGGGGTCACAAGGCATCTCCCTTGCAGTGGCCTGCATCTTCCTGCACTGGGTCTCCTCTAACAAGTCTGTGAGGCCAGCCTGTGCCCATGTCATAGGCATGGAAGCGCAAGTCCAGAAGGTCCAGATGACCTGCTCCCAGTCCCAGCATGTAGAACCTGGGCCAAGGATGGTCCTTGAGCAGAGGAGGACTTGGGCCCAGAGAGACTGAGGGAGGACATGGCACAGCGAGCCCACAGGAGGAGAGTGAGCACCGGGTCTCATGCTCAAGCCTGCTGGGAGACCACGTCCCACCTGCACCAGGTTTGTCCCCAGGGCTAGAGAATGTCAGCGTATCCACCCTCCCAGGGCTGGTAGTGACTGGCAGGGGAGAGGCACAGCTAGTGCAGGAGAGGCCCTCCACAGAGAGGAGAGGGTAGGCACTCCCCCAGCAGCAGGTGCACTGGAGCAAGCTGAGGGGGCATCAGGGGACAGTAGTGTCTGCAGCTGGGGTCTCCACAAGCCCCTACTCGCAATCTTTTGTGCTTAGCTCAAGTGACAAGAAAGGACCAATAGTTTAGGTGGTTGTTGGGTGCACAGAGACATGTGTTTTTCTGGCAAATGCTATAACATTGCTGGCATTTTAGAGATCTCAGGGTTCTGATCCAAAAATGGTAGGATGCCAGGGACCGCAGACAGCTTTCTGGAAACCTGCCTCTGTGCCTTGCAGCCCTTCCATCCCACCAGCTCTGCTCAGAATCCCTACAGGTCACAGACCCACAGTCTTGGGTCCTCAGATGGCCCATACGATGTGCCTTCAAAATGCAAACCAGGTGGGGCAGCAGGACACACCAAGGATTCGAGCAATTCCCCCTCCCAGAATGTGAGGGTACCACTGGATGAGCTGTCTGAAAACAGCCAGGTTAAGATTCCAGGAAGACACCAGAAGCACAGGAGTAATTGAGGAGCATCTGAAGGTCAGGTAGGGACAGTCAGATCTTCCAGGCCCTTCTTCCCTAAAGTTCCTCATCACTCAGCCTTTCTTCCAGTGATTCTGCTTGGCTTCCATTTGCCTTAACTGGTATCCATTGCCATAGGCAGCAGAGACTCACATATGCCTTTAAATGCTTTGGTCATTGAATGCTCTGCAGTAGCCACCTCACTGCTGGTAACAAGTACTGATTTGGTAACAAGCAAGGAGTCACAAGGACTCCAAGGGTAGGGACTTGGCATTTTCCTCACCTGAGATGGGGACACTTGTGAGAGGAGTGAGTGGCTAGCTGGTGGGGAGTCCAGGCACCTGACATGGACAGATGGGGTAGGTGAGGCCCAACACCCCCGGGGTATGTTCCTGGCATCTGGAACTGAACAAGTCTTCAAAGCTGCAGAGTGGTTGGGATCATCTTCAGGCTGAGGAAGAAGAGAGGGGCAGAGGGGACCGAGGAGGCTCAGCTTAGACAGGAGAGCAGTGAGCCAATCCTTTGGGGGAAAAGTGGGTCAGTTACAGGCTCATGGGGACATACCTTAAGGCCACTGTGCTATGTGAAATAAACCAGTTCCTAAAGGACTGATACTGGAGGACCCCACTTGTGAGGGACAGAGAACACTCTGATTCACAGAGGTGGAAGGAGCTGCTGGGTGCCAGGACTGAGGAGAATGAGGGGTTAGGGCTCATGGGTAGAAGTTCAGTTTGGGATGATGAAGGGGTTGTGGTGATGGATGGAGGTAACAGGTGCAGAAAAGTGAATTTATTGCCACTGAATTTACACTTCAACTTGCTTCAAAGTACCAGCTGTATGTCTAGTATACCACAACCGGAAAGTAGAGTCAAGAGGTCAGGGCCATTGTGAGTCCCGGAAGGGCCCTGGAGCAGGGATCCTGTATCTTAGTTCTCTCTCTCATATTCTGCCTCTTGATGGGTGACTAAGCTCACAGCAGGCATTCAGTGAATGCTTGCTAAGACACAGTGCAGGCAGATGAGGTCACAAGTGCAAACCCACCAGTGGGCACTGAGGAATCCCAGCAGGATGCACATCCAGACGGAGCCAGTGCTCACATCTCACAAACACCAGCACAGAAATAGCCATATTAAAACCAAAGCAGGAACTGGATATGATCCAGAGGGCTCCATGCTCCTGGAAGCCGAGCTAGCGGCCACAGCCAAGGCCTCTGGCAGTCAGGTGACTGGAGGTCTGACAGGTGGCTCAGCGTACCCCTGACCCTAAAGGCCCATGGCTGCGGTGAGGTGCAGGGATTGGTAGGGAAGACCAAGTCAGGGCCCATCCCAGCCTCACCAAGCTTTGTCTATTTAGAAACAGGGAGATAAACTTTTTCCTCAACTGTTCTTTTTAAAGATGATTGCTCAGCATTGACACAGAAAAACAGCTGACATAAAACTGGAGCCTTTCACAGCTGCAAATGACCCAGAAGTTATCAAAATGTAGGGACCACAGAAAGAATACCTTGTGCCCCCAGGCAGGCCTCCTGTGTGTGGGTATGGCTGGGGGCCCTGGACATCAAGGCTTTACAGTCTCCTCAAGAGGACAGAAGAAGGAACCTGCTCTGATGGCTCCACTGGTAGCACACCCTCATGGAAACAAGGGCAGTCCCTCACATGTTCCTGGTGTCCTGGTGATTCTTGGGCATAGCCACAAATCTCAGCTTCTTCATGACAGGGGTGGGGTGGGGGTTGTGGGTATCCCAGCCCCTGCAGGTCCCACAGGTCCTCTAGTAATAGCATCTTGGCGAGGTTGTGGTTCAGATGGCTCTCATCATGCCACATGGCCTCCATCCCATTGGCCAGGTCAACCCCCATTGCATGGTGACAGGCCAGGGTCAGTCAGTGAACCTTCACCACTAATACCCCAAAAAAGGCCCCCATGTAGTAAATGTTGCCCTGATTCCTGGGGGTGAGGGCCTGGGACTGCGGTTGGCACTTGTAGCTGAAGTCCTCACAAGCCACCTGGTAGAAACTTGGGTACAGGGTGTCAAAGAGGGGTACAGGATTTCCATACCCATGTGGTCATGGAACTTCAGATCTACCTCTGCATACCAAGTTGTCCACCTCGCAGAGGAAGTATTGCTTGCAAAAGCAGCTGACCATTGCCATGTGTTGCATGGATACATCCTGCCAGTGTGGGGCACTGAGGATCTCAGGGGCAACCACTTCTGGCCCTCCCAGAGGTACATGGAAAGCTACATGGGGCCCAGCAGGTGGCTAGTCTGTGAAGACATAGTAGGAGACCTTGTGTCCCACCAGAAGGACAACCACCCTCCGGCCCTCCCAGAGGGGTACATGGGGCCTGGCAGCCAGCTGGTCAGTGAAAGTGTAGTAGGTAGTCCTGTGTCCACCATGAGGATCACCACCCTCCAGCCCTCCCAGAGGGGCACATGGACCTGGCAGCCAGTTGGTCAGTGAAGATGCAGTAGGTGAGTCTGTGTCCCATCATGAACAGCTTCTCTGCCGTCTGCAGGAACAGCTCCAGGAAGACCATGTAGCTACAGGGACAGGGGTCAGGGTGTGAGGAGGGTCACTGCCAGAGGCTGGCAGCAGGACCCCAGAGCTGGGGGCTGTGAACGTGTGCACCTCCTTCAGTGGGGCAGGCTCTAGGCTGCTTTAAGCAACAGCCACTCTCCCAGCCTGTCCTGAGCAAGTCTGCCCATGGGGCCTCCCTACCTTCGACTCCCAGAGATAGGGGCCATCAGCGTCCCATCTTACAAAAGGGAGCCTAAGGCTTAGACCCTGCTAACAAGTGAACCACTGGTATTCCTAGGGGGGGTCACCCTCAGACTTCCCCAGATCATGTCCAGCCCGGGGGCAGGGAAGGGGAAAGAGGACCCCTGGAAGAAGAGGGGGCTTGCTTAGGCCCCAGCCTTGAATCCAAGGGGATAAGCCTCTGGGTTCAGGCCTACATCTCCCCAGTCTCAAGAAGTTAGGGGTCTTGTCCAATTACCTCACATGGCTGGTCTCCCTCTGAGGTGACTACCTGCTCCCCACCATAGGGAAAGAGGCTCTCCCATCATCAGGTAAGTGTGCTGAGTCCCTCTGAAAGTGACTTTTTGTGCAGACACTAAAGCTATGCCTGCTCTGTCACTGGCAGGTTAGTAAATCACTCACACAGAGAAGGTGGGCACTACATTTAAGTAGGGTACAAGCACACAACCAGCAGGCATAAGTCAGGTCATTAGGGGGCAAATCGAGGCCCAGCCAATGGGGAAACACGCCAGACATAAAGAAGGGGGAGTGAAGAGTGATCCTGGCAGAGGGCACAGTAAATATAAAGACTTGGCATTAAGCTTGAGGCACACATGGGACAACCACACTGCTGGGTGGACCACATAGGGGCAGGCCACAGTGGGAAAGGTAAGGCTGGAGAGGATAGGCAGGAGGAAGCAGACCACAGAGAGACCAAAGTTTATGTTCTGAAAATATCACTCTGGTTACTGGTGGAGAATGGGCTCTGTGCAGCAGAGGTCAGGGAGACCCTAACCCTAACCTCTAACCTAATCCTAACCCTAACCTCCTCCTAACCACGAATACCAACCCCAATGAAATCGTCACAAAATCAGCAAAATACATTCCTATACCTTTCTTAAAATATGTGTAAGAAGACTGATCAGAAAAATTGCAAAACGAAGAGCTCTTAAATACATTGTGCACCATAAGCACGTTTCTCTTCACAAACACCTCAAACACTGTTCAATAGAGTGAAACTAAGGAATGTTATCATCCACCACAATAAATTTTCAAGTAAAAACAAATAGTCATATTATGCAGAAGAGGTTCTAACCAAAACCCAATGTCTGTTGCTAATATAAACACTCATGAAAGCAGGAATAAGGGGTAATTTTTTTTAATCTCTGGCAAACACCATGCTCAAGTCTGAAGATTGCCAGCTCTACTCTGAAATCAGGAAAAGGACAGGATGCTGGTTTTCACAGAAGGACAGACACTGTATGATTTCACTTGTGTGAGGTGTCCAAAGACACAAGCTTGGATGTGGCTACAGGGGCCAAGAGGAAGGGGAAAGGGGGAGCTAGTGTTTCATGCATACCGTCTCCCTCGGAAAGAATGAAAAAGGTCTGGAGAATAATGTACAGTCATGGGAACTTAGCTAAGGCTGGAGAATTGTGTACCTGAAATATTTGGAATGGTCAATGTTATTGTGTTTAGTCACCATGAAAAAATGAAAGGCTGTTACCTGTCACAGCGTGGACACTGAAAACAGCCCAAGTGACAAATCATATGGAAATACGACTGGAGCCCTCTGTGCTCCTTAAATCCATAAGCATTGTGCAAATAAGGGAAAGTCTTGGGAGCAGTTCCAGAAAAAGAAAACTGGACCAGAATGGAGAAGACATCTCAGACAGTGTGGCAGGGGGCGACAGCTGAAGTGGGCCTGTTGTCTGGCTTCAAATGTGGAAGCCGTCATAATTTCCTCACTTGGGGTTATGTGGTGGTTCCACCAGACAGTGTCCCTGTTTGGGGTGAAACACACTGAAGTAGCCTGTGAGAAGTGGCAAACGTGGTAAGGAAGTGACAGCTGGGGAGTCTGCGTGTGGAGATAAAGCGCATTTCTGCTTCTGTGACAAGTTACTGCAGATCTGAAATCACCACAGAGGCGATGGCTCTTCAAACGAACATGCGGGCAGCACATCCAGAAGCAGAGACGAGGTCAGACTTTGGAATGGAGGTGGAGCCCTCCCAGATCCAGGTCACCCACCGTGGACAGGCCACTCGCCCTTGCAGGAGGTCACACATTAGCAGGAGACTCATGGGAGGATTAATCGGCCTCCCCTTGGGCGCAGCAGAAGCAGTGGGATTCGGAATCCCAGGTTCCCACAGTGCCCCCCACAACCTGGTTAGAACTGTGAGGAAGCAGGACAGGAAGCCTCAGTAAAGCCGACTGGGGACACCGGAGGGGCGGGGGAAGGGGGCGCCTGGTGCTCAGGGCGCATTACAGACCCCACATTAGAGACTCACTCACTCCAGGCCCCGCAGAGGAAGCTGGGTTCCGTCTCCTACAGGACATCACCATCCCGGCAGCTGGACCAGTGAGAATCCTCTGTCACCCCAGCCCCTGCCTTTTTCCATGAACTTTCCTTCCAAGCAGCCCTCCCAGCTTCCCCCACCTTGTCCATGACCTGCTGAGCAGAGGACAGGCCTGTCCTCCAACAGCCATGTGACACTGATGACAGACACGGAGGGAGACGCATGGAGATGGGGAGACACTCTGGGCTCAGGGAAGGACGGGCACCAGGAAAACACCTACTGTCCCCGCAGCTGCCAGCAGAGCCCGTGCTGTCACTCCCGAACTTCCAGACTCCGGACCAGCCCTGCAGTGGGTGTGGAGGTGGGAAGGACCCCGCAGGGCTGAGGCTGGGGGAGCACGAGCATGGAGGCCGGCGGCTGCTCCCCGACTGCAGACCCTCTGAGGAGCCCCAGGAACTGAGTCTGCTGGCGCAGGGACACAGCTGGGGATCGGGGAGCATCTGAGCCCAGAAAGGGGGGACCACAGCCCCACGCACAGCCCTGCACACAGCCCCGTGGGAGGCCACAGGTACCGCACACAAAGCCACGGAAGCCCAGTGTCTACACAGCGCGCCCTTCCTCCCCTGGGCCCTGCGAGCACGCACCCCCTCAGCAGTCCCCGATCCAGCGGCTTCTGCTCACCTTCTTCTCGCGCCAGGGGTCCTGAGGAGGCCGGGCCTCCTTTAGGCGTGCAGGCGGCCCCACATCCTGCACAGCGGGTCCTGTCATCATGGACAGCGCCCCACGTCCTCCACAGCAGGTCCTGTCAGCGTGTGTGTGGACCCATGTCCTCCCGAAGTCTCCACAGCGGGTCCTGAGGAGGCCGGGCTCCTGACTGTGGAGGAGGTCCCACATCCTCCCTAAGCCTGGGCCTCAGCACAAGCGGGTCCTGAGGCCTTGGAATACCTGTCAGCGCGCCAGAGAAAGCAGCCTTAGCGCGCATGCACAGCAAGGGTTGTGGGACTCGGGCGCCCCCTGGGGGCTGTGGGAGCGGTGCAGAATGCGGTGCGCTCAGTTCAGGGGAGGCACCTGTCCCTTCTGGGGTCCTACTGAATCCATTACATTTTGGAAATTCAAACTGAAACGGAGTCCAATTATCCCCTGACTTCTCCAGAAGTAGAAACAATTAATTAGAAACCGTACAGAGTTAAGTGAAATGCAGGCACAAGCTTTATAACTTACACCAAAAGTCATTTACAATTATAGATAAATTTGGAGCGCCTGAGTAGCTCAGTGGGTTAAGCGTCTGCCTTCGGCTCAGGTCATGATCCTAGGGTCCTGGAATTGAGCCCCACATGCGGCTCCCTGCTCAGCGAGGAGCCTGCTTCCCCCTCTCTCTCTGCCTGCTGCTGTGCCTACTTGTGCTCTCTCTCTCTGTCAAATAAATAAATAAAATCTTTAAAAGAAATTGCAGACAAATCTAAAATGTAAACCTATTAAAATATCAGAAAGAAAACATAAAAAATCCACATGACCTTAAGTTCGGTGATGAGTTTTAACACAACACCAAAAAGAAAAGAAAAAAATTGATAACATGAACTTTTGAAAATTAAACTTCTACTCTGTGAAAGAATTTGCTCAGAAAACTAAAAGACAAGCCACAAACTGGGAGGAAATGTTTGCAAAACACATATTTGGTAAAAGATTTGCGAGCCTGGTTGTGGGTATAATGCACGGCACGTATTGCATGGAGCACTGGGTGTGGTGCATAAACAATGAATTCTGGAACACTGAAAAGAAATTTAAAAAATAAATAAAAATTTTAAAAAGGGATTCAAATAAACTAATATATATATACATATATATGTGTGTGTGTGCATATATATATATATATATATATGCACACACACAAAAACTATCAGAACTAAACAGTAAGGAAACAAACATCCTAATCGATAATGGGTAAGGATCTGAAAATGCCTGGACAAAAAAGACACACAGATATAAAATAAGCATACAATAATATGCTTGACCTCATCTTTAGGAAAGCGCAAACTTAAACAACAGGGACACAGCACTGCCCACCTATTACAAATGCTAAACTTTAAAAACAAGAAATCTGCTTGCTGAGAGGTGAGGAATGGCAGCAACCGTCCCTTCAAAAGACAGTTTGGCTATTTTTTCCAAACCTAAATAAGTCTCCTGTTAAGATGCAACAATTGTACTTCTAGTATGTAGACAGCCACTTAAAAAAACTATTTCCAAACAAAAACTCACATGCAATTATGCACAGTAGCTCTGTTCATAATGGTTATGAACTTAAAGAAGGCAGGATGTTCTTCCATAAATGCGTCCATAAAGAAACTGAGGCACCCATGTGAAGGAAGCAGAATATGCCAACCAAAATATGTCTCTTTAGCACAGGGGTTATTTGGGCTGATTACTTTTAAAAAACAGCAGACATGAGAGAATCTCTGACAACTGGGTGAGAGTTGCCATTTGGTTGAGTGAACTGTGCACTTGAAAAGGAGCACTGCCTTTGTAAGCCTGTCTCCCTCTGTATCAGGAACAGTATTTCTTGCCTAAATCTCAAGAAACTCTCACCAAAAGAGAAGGCCTGGACTTAAATCTGTGTAACTACTATCCCCTCCTTTACTGTGTTCACCTGATAATATCCCTTACCTGGCCTTCCCACCACCCAAAATCTTTTGGTCTTTAGTTGAAGATGGCATTTAGGGTGAGGGTTGGGACATTTCATGGAGTTACTCTGTTTTCCTGAGTATCTCCCATGGATACAAGATGCATGCATGATATTAAACTTTATTAAACTAGATATAAATCTATTCAGCAATAAAAAGAAATGAACCATCGCCCCAGACAATGACATGGATGTAGTTTACATGTATTTTTTTAAATGAAAGAATCCAGCCTGAAAAGGCTACACACTGAGTGACCCCATTTGTAGGATATTCTGGAAAAGGCAAAACTTGAGATGATAAAAGGATCAATGGATGAATTCCAAGATATTTTAATGATTTATGCCTGTTACTGTGCACGTGTCAAAACCCAAACCTTTTGGGGTCCCTGGGTGGCTCTTTCAGTGGAGCATGCAACTCTTGATCTTGGGGTTGAGAGTTCAAGCCCCCTGTTGTCTATTCAAAAAAAACTTTAAAAAGCACAAACAACCATGTTTACATCCCCAAGAGTAAATCGTAATCTACTGTAATTAAGTTATTTAGGATGTGGGAGTGTCACAGGACGGTGTAGGGGCCAAAGGCAGGCTGCCCCAAATGTACCACTTTGACATATTGATTGTTTTAAATAAAAGTTTCTTAAGAGACATTCTATGCAATGAGGACACTCAGACGCTCCTCTATCCCTCTGGAAGCAGGAAATCAATGTCTATGTGAAGATCTTCCTGTACCAGGAGGTGAAAAGACTTCCTAATCACTAGAGATGGGAAATTTAGAGCCCAGAAGCCTGCACAAACAAGTCTTGTTACTTTTCCCTAACTCACTACCCCAGCCCAAATTCTGTTTAAAACTCCTTACTAATTGAAACTCCCAAGGTTGTTTTCTTTCTTCTGTGAATTCCTCACAGATTTATTTTCTCTTTGTCCGCAAAGTATAAAACCTGCCTGCCTTGGTCATTTAATCATGTGTACATGATTAAACTTTGTGGGTTTTCTTTTTCTCCTGTTAATCTGTTTCATGTCAATGTATAATTCACAATCCACGGGGTGTTTACACCTTCAGGGTTAGCCCCTGTTTGTCTGGTTGCTTGGGGCATAGAGAGAGGTGGGCTGTGTATCACTGAATGATGGAAATGGCCATCACTATCTGTCCACACTAACAAAACATGGGTAACCATTAGCTGGATTGTTTTGGTGGCCCAAGTAGAGCCACTGCCCTGGGAGATGCCCAGGGAGATGCTGAGCACACAGGAGCTCCTTCTAGGGCTAGAAGCCATCGGAGATGGGGCAACTGGTATTCTCACACACAGTTTGTTCCTCATTTCAGAATGTTCAGTCTTTCATGCCATGTGCATCTTTGTACTGACCCACAGCCACAGTGACCATCAGTAACCTGGTTGAAGGTTGGCTTTCTGACCCAGGTGGGGCCTAAGTCCTGGACAAGGGCTTTCTCTTTTCTGTTCACTTCCTCCTGGTTCACACTGGCCATAAAACAAAGCCCATACACTTGATTCTCTGGCTGTGGCCAGAGCCTTGGTGCTCCTCTCTAAGGGGATCCCCTATGTCCTGGCGACTTCTGGGCTGAGCAGCATCTTGGAAGACACTGGATGCAAGCCCACTCACTTCATCCACAGAGTGGCCTGGGGTTTTTCTCTCTACTCCATCTGCCTCCTGAGTTTCTTTCAGGCACTGACCATCAGCCCAAGCTCTAGCACAGAAGCTCAGGGCTCAGAAGCCTAACTCTAAGGAGAGCCCAAACCCTCTCTCTGTTCTGTTGGACTGTCAGTCTCTCATAAACACCTGTGTTCCTATAATTATGTACAACTGATTGGATTTAACTAGTGGGACCCAGGGGCAACATTTGGAGTTTGCTCCTTTTCCTACAAGGACACACTTTCTCCCACTCTCCACACCACCCTGTTGTTCTTCACTGACGCCGTGTTCATGAATGTCATAATGCCAGTCAGTGTCTACATGGTGCTCCTGCTGCACAGACACCATCAGATGGGACAACACCTCCCCCGTTCCAGCCTCTCTCACAAGCTTTCCCCTGAGACCAGAGACACCCACACCATCCTGCTCAGGCCAGCACCTTTGTCTCCCTTTATGTGCTCTCTCTGACTGATACCCATCTCAGCCCTGCTGACCACTGGCTTCCACGCTGTCAGTCCTGTGCTGGTTCTCCATGAAATACAAGTCCCCAGATTCTGCTTTCTAAAGGGGGAGAGGCCTTTCCCCTGGTCCTGAACTTACAACAAAAGTGTCCTGCCCTCTGCCAAGGATGGAGTGTTGACCCAATAACCATCTTCACATTTTCTCTGCCATTTCTGAGAATCCTATATACCATATAACATTTTAAACAAATTTACATTCTACTTGCTACTTTCAGTATTTCTATTCCACATATTATTTTATCTAGAATCACAGATAAGAGAGGCATCCTCCAAGGTGGTCTGAAATGGCCCCCACCTCCTGGTATTCACACTGTTTCTGTAAATCTCCTGCCTTTGAACAAAGGCTAGACCCTGCAGCCCACTTCTAACAGAAAGAATACAGCAAACATGGTGAGATGTTTCCTCTAAGATTAGGATAAGAAATGCTCTGGCTTTTTTGCTCACTTCATCTCTCTTTCTGTTGCTCATGTCAATGGAAGCCCGATGCTATGTTGAAAGACACCCTATGGAGAGGCTCAGGTGGCAAAGGCTTGGGCACCAGGATCACTAATATCCAAGAGCAAGAGAAGGACACAGATGTCTCAGCCCTACAACAGAGCAAATCCACCATTCCCCCACCTTCTTGTTCTATCCAGGCCCTTCATGGGTCAGGGGAGGCCTACCACATTGGAAAGGGTATCTGCATTACTCAGTGCACTGAATCAATGCCAGTGTCTTTCAGAAACACCTTCATAGGCAGATATAAGATCTGGTTCCAGTTATCTGGGCATCCCTCACACCTGTTATACTGACACAAAATCAACCCCCTCAGAGACATTTTGTTAGTCCTTCCTCTAGTTCAAGGAGAAAAGAGACATTTTGTTTTCCTGTGAACATAGGAGTCCTTTGTTCATTATTGGTCAGGTGACTCATCTGTTAGAACTTGGTGGTGAAGGATATTTGGCAGATGGGACCAGCAGTCGGGCATTTAATGAAAGGAGTTTCTATGAAGACAAAAGAAAAATGATGATTAATACTTGGAAATCTAGATTCTAGTTACAGAAGTCATTGAGAAGATTTCTACATGAAAGTTGCAAGTGTATATGGTGAAGTATGTCTTTAATGGTGGCCTCAGATATTTTGGGGAACTTTCTGAGCCCCACACACCAATAGGTATGGAATTTATATAGTTTCTATATCACTGGAATTTTTAGAAATATTAAATTTATATAGGCATTCATTTATCTCTAAACCAACCTGAATCCTCCTCAAGGGATTCTATCAATTAATATGGTAATACCATTCAAAGGTAGGAAAATATCACAGACACATGCATGAGTGTACATACGGACAGATACAATGAGAGATCTTAAAGCTGTCATTCTAAAATTTTATCACAAGTCAAATAAAGACAATAATACAAAACACACTGATTTATATAAAATAGCTGACTCTTTTCTTTATCCTACCTTATATTTTTCAGAACTGTGTTTCTGTCAGATGGAGCAAGTTAAAATTGACCACTCAATATGAGGGCTAATGGTTTTTACTGATAGTTGTGGAGACTCTTAATATTTTTTTTGTTATCTCTAACAACATAATAGAGACTGTGGGCTAAACTTTTGGTTTGTTTCCAATTAGACCTCCTTTTTTCAGCCTCAGGTAGTTGCTTTTGAGGGTCTCCGGGTTCCTTGAGAGCCACCAATGGAGAGCAAGGGGGTTCATGTTCCAGGAGCAGATGGACTAGAGTGGGAAGGGGAGAGACCAGCAAGGATGGATGGAGGAATGGAAGAAGGAGGGCCTCACGGGGACCCATCAAAGACCCAAGGGAGCTGAAGGGAAGGTCAAGGGAGGCAAGAGGAAGTAGGGGAGAGGAGGAGATGGAAGGGAGAAATTTTAGAGGAGGTAGTTTGGGGAGACCTTCAGTTTCCTAAGGAGGACTTGGTAATTTAGATTATCTCTAGTATAATCAAGCCAACAGGGAGAAGACTGACAGAATTGTCAGAGCATAGCCAGCAGGGGTCAAGGGGGTAGCAAGGAAGGGGGGTCAGTCAACTGAGGGGCTCAGAAGCTCCCATGGGAGAAGCAGAATCAACTAGAACAGAGAGGCTTTATAAAGATCCAGGAAAAATTTCCTACCTGGAGATTCAGAAAATAAATTCCTACTTGAAAAAAAAAAAAGAGCTGTAAAGAAAGACACTTAGCCTAGCAAGTACTTTCTGAACAGAGAAGTTGTACCTCTAACCCAGATTCTTAGAAACAGATGCTTGCCTCTGTTTATCTGGGACCCTAACCCAGCTGCTAGAGTGCACTCAGAATCTTCAGAATCAAACCTGTCCTTACCAGCTTCAATAGATGCTTTTCTGAAGCAATGGTTCAGGAGTGTCTCTGATCAGTCAGTGAGGGCTGGGGACAAAAACTTCACAGGTGCTTGGAGTCCTGGGTAAGAGGTATGGGGGCGTCCAATGATTAATCTGATCCTGTTCAAGTTGTTGGCCCTGGGAGGTAGTATTCTACAGAAGTCCATAGAAATGACAATGTTCTCATTACATTCTTCGGAATCTGATAAGTGTGAAACTGTTGAGAGATGTGTAATTTGCAGGAAAAAATTACCTTCCCAAAACCACTTTCTGGCCTTTGAGAACAAAGAAATATGTGGGCTTTTTGTGTAGCACTTTGGTAGTCAAGTGTATCTTCTAGGGCAGTTTGGTTTTGCCACTGAAATTCTTATTTAGAAAGTGAAGATGACAATTTGGATGCTGAGTACGCAGCCTGAGAGAGTGGTCTGATGTTGGAGAAAGCATGGCTAGTGAGGAGCGAGAAGATAGATAGATGATAGAAAGACCAAAAATTTTTTTTTAAAGCACACTTTTTGAAAGGTGGAAGCCTCCCTACAAACACGCATGACAGACAGTGAAATGTAACCATGCTGTGTGGACACCTGGATACTCAGTGGAGGGAATGGCTGTGAGAGGGCAGACCGTATTGTGGTGTACACGGGTGTAGGTAAGTGTGAACTGCTCATGTTTACGACACCGAGACACCCTTCCTCTTCCAGGCCTCTCCCTTCTGTGCCTGGCCGACCTTCTCCTGCTTAACCTGCTGCCTCAGCTGTGACTGGAGGGTGGTTAAAATCTCACATGGAAAATGTAGCATTTTACATGATGGCTCCAGTAGCTGGGCCATTAGCAGGACTAAGAACACCTCAGGAGATTGTAGCACGTCAGTCTGGTTAGTGACACAGCAAGTGGAGGGTTAGAAAATAATATTCCGCCTTTACATAAAAAAATACATTAAACTAGTCTGCATTAACTCCATCTGGGAAAGGAGCAGGCGGCAAATCAGAGGAAGCTGGCTGACATGTGTTTTGGCAGGTCCTCTATAAAGACGCAGTGAACGCCAAGACCAGGCGCTCAAGTACCTTCTGCCAACTGTCCCTCTCCTCTTGCAGTGGCAACAAGGGACACTGCCTGTTCTAGTTCTGAGGTCATTGAGGCGCTGCTCGTGTTTTCCCAATGTTCTCTCCGTGTTTGTCAGATGGGATCATTTCTACAGATGTGCCTGCAGTTCCACTTCTCCTCCCTTTTGCCTCTCCAATCTGCTGTAAAGCCATAAATTTACAAGTCACTGAGTGACTGTGACTGAAGTCAATTCTTATACTTTGGGATTTATATTCTTTTCCTTGTTAAGCCTCTCCTCATCTACTGCATGTTTAATTTTTCCTTTGTATTTTAAAGTTCTCTATTTTATTCTCTGGTACATGTTATACTATTTCTGAGGGGAAAGAAACTGCATTTTGAGGTTTTTAAAACGAATGCCAGGAAAATGTAACATCAGAAAACCAATCCAGTTCACTGTGAGATAACAGAAGATACATATTGGTTTCTGCCCCTGGTTCCTGGAACAGAGTTCCTAAAACCTTTGTAATTTGAGTGCTCTAGGGGCATTTTTTTGTCACAATGGGGCAACTCTGCATGGCTCCTCGGTATGAGATGGTCACAGAAATATCAAGTCCTAATTAGAAATTTGGAATTTTCAGTCTCCTGCCCCTTCATCCTCCAGAGAGGGGAGAGTGGCAGGGAATTGAGTTAGTAAGTGATCATGCCTGTGTGCAGGAACTCTATAAAGGTACAGCAGTAGGGGTAAAGGGAGCTTCTGGGGAGAGTGGTGTACACATCCATGTACCAGGAGAATGAACCAGTTCATAGCCATTGGGAGAGAAGTTCTTGCACTTGGTGCCCTCCCAGACTTCTACATTGTGTCTCCCCATCTGTATCCTTTTATCACATCTTTTAATAAACTGGTAAAAAAAAAAAAAAAAAAAAAAGTAGGTATTTCCCAGAGTTCTGTGAGCTGCTCTAGCAAATCAATCAGACCTGAGGAAGGGATCATGAAATCCTGAATTTGTACCAAGTTGGATGGAAGTGGTGGGTATTTTAGGGATGCACCACCTGACCATGGTGGTACGAGGAGGCAGACTTGTGGGACTGAATTCTTAGCCTGTGAGATCTGATGCTGTCTCCAGGTAGAAAGCATCAGAACTGAGTTAAGCCATAGGTCCCTCACCTGGCATCATGGAGAATTGTTTGGTGAGAAAACTCACACACATTTGGAGAGCAGAAGTGTCAGAAGTGAAGTGTTCCAAATAAAAGTAAAGGAGACATTCAGGAGGAAAGACTGGGTTTATTTTCCTAACAAGGACCAGTTGCTGGCTCTGACTGACAAATAGAAAGTAGGAAATGGATGGAGATGGGCAGGTCTTTGAAATTTTACTGACAGGAAGCTGACAGTCACAATAGGTTCTGGCTATAATATGCAAAGAGTTTGAAGGATGTTACTCTGGTCTTCAAACAACAAGAGGCTGGACAAACTAAAGTCCACAACTTTCCTTGGTCTTGTCGGAGAATTGGGGTCATAGGGCAAACCCTCACCCCAGAATCTGGAGAGACAGACAAATGCACATCCCAGCTGAGACTCAAGTAGCTGGAGCAGAAGGCACTGGAGCTAGGGGTGCCAGGGACACTGAAATGGTAATTTTTAATGGCTGTTGAACACTAATTGTGGCCTAATGGGAGACTGAAAAACTCGCTAGGGATACAGTTCCAGGGATCTCAACCCTATGTGGCCTTTAGCTCCTGGAAGCCCAGGCAGTTCTCAAGGTGAAGACCTCAGGAGGAGGTCAGAGCTTTGGCAGAGGCAAGGGAGAGTGGCCACCATGAAACATGTCTAGAGCCTTCTCTGCACCAATGGCCTGCCTAGCTGGGCCTCCCACTGCAGGCCCCCAGCCCTCCTGTCTCCTGTAGGTTGGTGGTGTGGAGCTGCAAGGACAGGGGTTTGGCAAGTTGCACCCTTGCAGGAATGAAGAGTTGTTCATGAAGGACAAAGCTGGAGACACAGGCCCACAGACTAGAAGATTTCAGGATGCTCTCTCTCCACTTGCTCCAGTGTGACAACAGGGTCAGGGTAAAACTGTCCAGACCCAAACTCTCTCTGAGAAGGGGAAGCCACACAGTTCAGAGGGAAGACACAAGCAAGGACACCAGAGGGATGTGAAGTCTCTGGTACCTATAACTGTAGAAGCACTAAACAAAGTTAACATAAACCTCATGAATTTTACATAAGCCTTACAGTAATGTCCTGTTTCCTTCAGGTGCAATATCCCTTCCTTTCCAAAAAATTACAAGAGTTGTCCAAAGGAAAACCAGTCTAAAGACAAAAAGCAATGATGAGAACCTGACAAAGAAAGGGCGTAGATGATGGAATTATCAGAATGATCAGGGGACTCAAGATAACTATAATTACTATATTAAGGTACAAGTGAAAAAAAGTCGTATAGAAACAACAGATGGACAATGAAGGCAGAGTGATGGGAACTTTAAGGAAGAATAAAAACAAAATGCTAGAAATATAAAAATAAATATCATGGTGAAAGAAAGTCAAGTCAATATGGATGAAGGAAGAATCAGTGAGCTTGGAGAAGGGTCAGTACCATCTTCCCAGACTGAAATTAAAAAAAAAAAAAGTACCTCAACAGAACAAAACATCAAAGAACCGTGGAATGATATCAAAAGGTTTAACATATGTGCAACTGGAAAACCAGAGAGAGAGGAGCAGAAAAACTATCTGAAGTAACAAATGGCCAAGAACTTTGAAAAATTAATGGCGGATATCAAACCACAGATACAGAGAACACTGAGCAGGATGAATGCAAAACAAACCCCAACCACAAAACGCCTAGGAATATCAAATGGAAACTGCAGAAAAGCAAAGACAAAGAAAACCTTGGGAGAAGACAGAGGCAACAAGAGCACCTTACCAAGAGGAAGAAAGCGGTGGACATCTCAAAAACCAGGCAAGCAAGAAGGTAGAGGATAAGACACTCAAAGTCCCCAAACCCACCAAAATAGTTGTATATCCAGTGACACTATCCTTCAAAAATGACAGAGAAATACAATTTCTTTAGTCAAAGATGAGCTCCTGGAATCTGTCTCCAGCAGACATATGTTGCTGTTAAAGGTGACCTTTGGGCAGAAAGAAACCAGCACAGATGGGAAAGCTGGGTGAACATGAGGAAGTGGGGTGTCAGAAACCATGGCTTGCTGATAGGAGGGAAAGGAGTAAAGCTATCTTCATTCACAGATGACACAATTGTCTATGTAGGAAAGACCAAAGAATTTGCCAAAAAACCCTCTAAAAATCCCAAATCCAAACATTCGTGGAATTAAGAAGTAAACATAGTAAATGTATGGTTCTGTACTGCCATATCAAAAACTTAATGGCTTAAAACAATACAAACTGAGGGCTCAGTGCCTGGAGGTCACACCAGTCTCAGAGTCAACACAGGGACTCTAAGACACATGAAAGCTGCTTTGGTCATGGGACATCATTCTATATCCCAGGGGTTCCACAGCTGACACTTGAGATCTTGTCAAACCTTGCTTGTGAGTTCCTAAACTCTAGGTTTATTCACCACAAGGAGTCCAGACTGACCAGCTATTTCCTCCCACACATAACTACTCTTTGTCATGTTTCTGTGAGTGAATACCTTTGGGAGAGCACTGGTGTCACAGCTGCACTCCCTGCCCCCCCCACACAGTATGTATGTTGAGGGCCTAACCCCAGGACCTCAGAATGTGATGGTGTTTGGAGGGAGGGCCTTAAAGAGGTGACTGAGATAAACTGAGGCAGTGACGCTGGGACCTAATGTCCTGGTAAGAAGAGGAGGCTGGGTGTGCCAAGTCACCAGGGCTGCGGGCTCACCACCATCATGGGAAGCAGCAGCAGGCCGGCATCCACAAGCCAAGCAGAGGCCGTGGGGCAATCCCATCTTGGATGTCCAGCCTCCAGGACAGGAGAAAACACATTTCTGTGGATTTGGTGCCCAACCTGGTACTTGGCTGGTACCTGGTACCAAGTACCAGGTTGGGCATGTTTGTAAGGGCAGGTGACCATCACAGTCTTCCTGCCCCTTTCTTCCCTTCCTCTCCCCATGTGTGTGACAGCCCCACTGCTACTACTGCCCTCCCAAATGGCACAACAGAGAAATCAAGACCATGCACAGAGATGACTGCTGACTGCTCACAGTCTCTGCCCAAACACTGGCGGAGCTAAGGTTTGGAGCACAGGTAGCATGTGCATGGTGATATTTCAGAAGTACCTGTTCTCTAAGTCTCCAGGGTCATTCTCTGGTCTGGACATAAATGGGGAATTCTAGAACCCTAATGTATTCATTTCTTTCTGAAGAGGAGGACCATTGTTAGAAACAAAACAAAACCCTCAACCCTTCAGTTGAACCCTGGAACCGCCTCCAGGGAAGCAGGTGGGCGTCAGCATGTTGTGCCGGTGCCCAGAGGAGGGCACCCAGGCCTGGGAGAGGCTGTGTGGCCTGGAGGGAAGCTGCCTGCTGGTGCCGTGCCTCACCTGACCTGCCTCACCTGACCCACCTCACTTGGCCGGCCACACCTGCGGACACTGTGGATCAGTTATTTCCCGCAGGGGAAGTGCTTCTGGGGAAGCGCTTCTGCGGAAGCCTTGGAGGCAAGAGTTTCTACTACTTTCCTCGGGAGGTTTTTGCAACCCGAGGGCTCTCAGTCAAAGAAATGTTAGTTTATGAACAAAGTCGGACGTGCAACTGTAAATTACTCCCTGAAAGAAATCTTCGGATGCATAAATCAGCTGTGAATGAATTCCTAATTTATGCTAAATAGCAATCTCATAATTAAACAAATTTGCATGTTCTGTATTCTTTTTACGCTTTCCCATCACTTTACATTTCTTCCTCATAAATTTAAAAGAGCTTCATTGTTTTAACTAATTGCAAAAATGTGCTCATGAAAAACACAAACAATGCTTACTTTTGTGGCCAGGGAATTCTTAATCCAACTCATGGAGATAGATGCCACCAGTATCTCCTAACAGGTACTGTTAAACCTTTACATACCGATGTTTACAACGCAAATGGAATTTTAGTTTCCGGCAAATTCCTTGCTTGTTCTTCCTTAATTAAGGTTTTCCTACTATACATAATACACTAAAACGAAAGGCTACAACAGAAAATAGTGCTTTGTGGGCTGGCGGTGCAGGTCTGCGTGTCAGCTGCCGGGTACCTGCTATCTGGGTGAGCCTTCAGCCGCCCAGCCCCTGCTCACAGACCAAACCCTTCTTTGCTATTGCCAGGGCCAATCCCACTGACTGCCTTCTGCAGCATCTTTGTGTCCTTGTGTGGTCATTTCCAGGAAGCTGTCACCATTGCAGACATTCAGGACTGTGCCACCTCGTTCTGATGCTGATAAGGCAGCCCCAGCAGCGGGAGCAGAGCTGCTGGCCTACATGGTGACGGCCACTCACACCAGCTACTCCAGGCAGCATCTGGAAAGATCTTTGACATGGTTTGGTGGCACAGCAACAATGGCCCCAAGGACCGGCTGCAGTATTTGTGGGGCCCAGGGCACGGTCAACATATGCAGCTCCTGGTTTCAAACACGTGCACAGCTCGGGACAATGAGAGTGGTGGCCCTCGTCAGTGTGGCCAGGGGCCAGCGGGTGCAAGCGCCGTGACCTGGTGCCTGACTGTCCTTGGCCTGTTTGTCATTCTGTGATTTGTATTTTACCTGTGGAGAGGTCCTCTGCTCAGAAGCCAGCGTTCTGTCCTGCATTTCTCTGAGTTGCCTGTCTCTTGGGGTCTAGTGGCTGCTCTAGCAGGGAGCTGAACGGGATTAGCTGCTGGTTTCTTTGCTCTCCAGGGAAGCTTTCATCTTGGTGTGGAGGGTGTGATCCAAGCACACCAGGGTCATAATCTTCACAACTCTGCTTTCAAAGTGTGGCTTGGCCCCCAGAACAGGCATCGCCTTCATTAAAATTAGGATGGAAATTGGATTAAAGTTTTAGGGAAATTTAGCTCTTTTCATTCCTTCTCAGCAGAGGTGGTCTAAAAGCCTCCCCTATCTTTTCTTGTTGTTGCTTTCTCTTTTTTTTTTGGTTGTTTCCTTTGCAGTCTCAAGAGAAAGACTGAAATACAATTACCTTTTTTTTTTTTTTTCTTTGCACTGGAAAAACATTGCCCCCTAATCACCCATGAAAATGCGCAACAAAACAGTTTTATGAGATCAAGGACAGCTTAATACCCCAAAAGTAAAAATGACATCGTCAGTGCTGTGCCCACCCTGCTGGGTGATGGTAGCAGGTGAGCAGGCTCTGGGCCCTGGCTCTGAGGACAGGACCAGCCTCACAGGTGCTCTGTGAGGACCATCTGATGCAAACACTTGCATTAAGTACCTGGTGTAGAGGAAACACCCAGTCATATGTAACCCTAACACTGTTTCTGTTGCTGTCATTATTTATACTCAGAAAAAAAATGAATTTGTTTAGTTTCATGGGAAGCTAAATGCATGATGCTTAGTTTTCTAATGTAACTTTGGACTGACAGACGTCTTGATGTCAAAGGGGATTCAGAGAAACTACAATGTACCATCCGGCTCACTTGCTTCCTATCTGATTCTCTCCTCTGCTGAATTACTGAGATTGTGTAATACACTCCATTTTTAAAGATTATTTACTTACTTATTTGAGAAAGAGAGAATGAGAGTGAGTGAGCATGAGAGGGGGATGTTCAGAGGGAGAAGTAGACCCCTTGTTGAGCAGGGAGCCTGATGCCAGACTTGATCCTAAGACTCCAGGATCATGACCTGAGCTGAAGGCAGACACTCAACCAACTGAACCACCCAGGCACCCTGCACTGTATTTCCTACTGCAGTGCACAGACCTGGACAGAGCAGGTTTGGCTGTCTGGCATCAGTCTACACTGTGACTTGGGTCCACTGGCCAAATCGTGCATTCTAGTCTCAGAGGTGCCTTCCAGTGACCTTGGTAAAGGATCACTGTTTCAGCAATGGCTCTTCATATGCCTTATTTAGTTAGTGAGGCCACTGGTAACACTATAAACTGCACATATTTAAAGTGTATAGTTTGATACTGAGGCAGTATAGAGAATGTAAGAGGGACTTAAGTCGTGTAAAGCCACTGGTCTGAGGCAAGGATTAAAAGTTCCCATACCCTTAAAGAAAAATCCCTCTTTCTGGGAAAGCAAACCAATGAGAGAAAACAGCTATCAGGAACCAATGATTGTCTGGGCAAAATGAGAAGTAACAATTTAAAACCTGCTTGCATGCTGTTTCTATTTTCCAGGAGCCCTAGAGAATGTTGACCATGGAGAAGGGCATCCTGTGGTTTTCTTGTGTCCACTAAAGAGTAACAACCCGAGATAATGACCATGGGACCAAGGAGCTTTCCAATTGCTGGCCTCTCACCATTTGCAAAAGTGCCTTTATAAACCTTGCAAACTAACTCTTCGGGGAATGATGTTCCTCTTTCTTGTCAGCTTCCTCATTTATAACCTATTTCCAACAAGCTCTCTGTTTTCCCTCTCTGTTCATTTCTATGACACTGAGACCCAAGAACTTTAGATCTTGTGGGTCTGGTAACCATGTATATACTCTTGTGAAGCTATCACACATTCAAGAAGGTAAGGAACATTCAACACCCCTGCTCTTTTGTCCTGCCCCTCTCCATTTGTGCCCCCATTCCTAGATACCCCTTACCTGTTCTCTGTCACTATAGGTAGACTTGCATTCTCCAGAATGCCATATAAGTGAAATAATGCAGAATACATTCTTTTTGTTGTACTTGAGTTTAACTCAGAAAAAATTATTTTTTATTTAATTATGTTGCACAATTCAGTACTTATTCCATTCTTTGGTATGTGTCTTAGTCCAGCCAGGCCTTGACAACAGGACCCCACAGACTGGGTGACTTATAGATAACAGACATTTATTTCTCACAGTTCTGGAGGCTGGGAGTCCAAGACCAAATTGCAAGCAGATTCCATGTCTGGTGAGGGTCCACTGCCTCTTTCATCCTCAAATAGGTGGGGTTTTCTCACTGTGTCCTCATATAGTGGAAGGGGTGAGGGGGTTCTCAGAGGTCTCTTTTATAAGGGCACTGACTCCATCCATGCAGCTCTGTCCTTGACCTAATTTCCCAAAGACACCCTCCTGATGTCATCACACAGAGGCTTATGTTTCAACATGTGAATCTGGGGGGACTCCGATATTCAGACCATTGTTATGGGGTATCTGATTGAATGGCTAGGCATGGTTTATTTTCCACTTACTGTTGATGGACATCTGAGTTGCTTTTAGTTGCAATAATTGTACAGAGCGTGTCCACATTCCTTTCTCAGCTTCTCTTGTCTACATTTTATGTAACTAAGTATAATTATAAAAACCAGTAGATGCTGGTGTCAAACCACCAATGTGGGTCTTCTGAACCTAATCTTGCCAATCTTTGCAGTGCTCCACGCTGGCACATTAAAGACCAGTACTGAAATACAAGAGTGAAACCAAAACCCGTGACTCACCTGCTCTGTAATACAGTGGACACCACATTCATGTTTGGGAATCAGTTCTATAGGCTAAGAAAAGAAATGACTGTGTGTGTGTGTGTGTGTGTCTGTGTGTCTGTGTGTGTGTGTGTGTATGATTGTGCATTTACATACAATTACACCTCATTCACCAGGCCGCCTGACTCTTTGTTGGCCCTTTATCAATAAATTAATAGAGACTCAATACTTCCTTACATTTTTCTTGGAATACACCTCTGTAAAGGACTCTAACTGAATATTAACTGAGTGGCCTCATTTTCCTGATAAAGTTGTACCTAAGTGGAAAGAAAAATGTCTCCACTTTAAATAAATCAGCCAGGCAGAAGCATGGGGAGAAGGCTTTACAACAAACCAGGGCAACAATTATCAATTACAGCTTTCACTAACTGACCAATGCCCTTTGCCCATTGCTTGTGCAAGGCGCTACTGGGTTCCACAGCACATAAGAACTTCCCTCTAAGTCCCCATTCCACTGATTGGGTAAACCATGGTGGACTGAGACGCCACCCTCCCCACAGTGAGCATACACTCTTGTTGAGGGTATAAAGCTACAATGGGAGAAAAAAGATTGAGAGAAACTAGCTGAATTTATAGATTACATGCAAGCCCTTCCATTATGTGGATTTTATATACCATCAAAAATGGAAGAAGTTGGCTGGAGTTTGAGATAGGAGGACGGGACTGGTACCTGCTGAGTGGCAACACCCATCTGTGGGACATTGGGGATAATTTTTCCAAGAAATGAGATGGGCTTTAAGAAGCTGCCCTGGGTGGAGGAAGGGGGTTCAGGGAGGGGAGTTCTGAGAAAAGATGAAAAGAGGAAGGGGGTTAGTTACATGGCAGATGGTAGAAAGGCTGGGAGGACTTTGGTATGGGACCGGTGGGGAAAGGAGACCATTAGGAAGTGGAAGGGCATAAACTTCAATGTCATAAGTAAGGACCTTACTTTAAACCAGCAGAGATTTCCAACTAGTGCAGAGACACATGAAAGTTTTTTTAGGGTGCTTGGCAGCTGTAAATTTACCATAGCTACCTGCATTTCTATCATCATCCTTTTGAAAATTTCAAATGAATATTCTAAAAACATGAAGAGTTATTGACTTGCTTTGAGTGATGGATCTGTTCATAGTCTCAGGGTTTAGTATTTGTGAAATTTTCTGCTATATTTGCTCAAGACAATTGACTGCAGTTGAGCACCATAAAGTGCAGCTTTTCTTTCAAAACTGAATACAACAGCAATCCCTCAAAGACTTCCCTGGGGCGAGGGGCTGCACCGCAGTCTGTTTGCCTATGTTAACACATCATTATGGCTGCACGGGGATTGTCCCCATCCTTCAGCTGAACACAGAGCTTCTGTCATCTGGACCCAAACCAACAAGACTTCCTGGCTTCAACGCTCATGCAGTAATTCTTCCATTTCTTTGCATTATTACAGAAAGGTATGATTATAATGACACTTTAGATACTTTGGGATAATTAAATGCACCTTATTGTTAGTCTCCATACCATTTGGATTTGTCGGGGACCGCCCGCGGCTGGGAAAGTCCCCGCCATTACAAGATGGTGCTTGGCTCACTGCCAGCAAAATACGCTGCAAGTAAACAACAAACGTTCTGGTGAAGCCCGCCTAAAGGAGGACATAGTCATTGGCTGTTTCAAATTTAATCAGCATAGTAACAGGACTCTCATTGGCTCTCCCCATTGCTTGGCCCCTTATTGGTCACTCTGCCGCATATAAGCTAAGGAAGTTGATGAAATAAACGGATGAAGCATTAACACCATACCAGGCTGATTGTCATTTTTGCAGGCCGAGGGCGACATGGATTTTCTTGGGTAGTCCTATGAGGCGTTCCTAAAAAGGCTGACTTCCGTTTCACAGATCAACAGAGATTCTTAACCATCGTGAGGTTCGTTGTAGGGTTTGGTCCAGACTGTGGTTCTATTGCTCTTCCCTTGCTGGATGCTCACTCGGGACACTGGGGATCGCCTGCAGTCTCTGAACCTGTCAGAGAGGGTCCTGTTAGCTGTTCTAACACACATGCTACAGCTCAGTGGTGCACCATCAGTCAGTCCACTTCTTGTTCATGACATGCTGAAGCAGGCTGAGTGAGTGACCTTCTCCCCAACTTCGAGCATTCCCTTCTCCCATCCTGTGGCCCATCCCATAGTGCCCCTGGCTGGGCTGCTTGGACCCTACTAGCTCGGCAGTAAAGAATGAAGGGATGTGAGACACACACACTTCTCCCCACCACAGCATAATAGTGACTGGTAAACTCAGGTTACACTCGTTCTGTGACCCCATGTAGACACAAAAGAGATTGTGACATGGGGTCCTGGCTGCAGTGTTCCCCAAAATAGTTTCTCATCAAGGGGAGTTGCCAACTTGGAAGAGCTGTTACTGTCATGTCACAAACATGAACGAGTTACCAGAGACCCTAACAATTGCCAACAGATCTGTGAGCTCTCTTGGAACATAATGAAAGAACAACTTTGGCACAAATAATGCAGTTTCTAAACTCTCTTGGCCCGTTCCAGATGCAAGGCATTGTACGGAAGTGGAACCATGGGTTATTTGCCCCAAACTCTGCTTTTAGGCAGATGGGGTTGGTACAGGTGCCAACACATGGTCCCCCTGGGCAGTGCCTCTTTGGGTGAAGGCTGCCCAAAGAACTAGGGCCACAAAGCACAGGAAAGATGTCTACGTGTACAGGGTGTAATAACATGTCAGCAAAAGAGCACTCATCTGCTCCTGCCTCTGGGTGTGCTTTCTTACCAGGCCCACGTGGTCTGACCCCTATTTTAACAAGATGGGGGAATTTTGGTTTCTTCTAGTTCAATCACTTCTTGTTCTTTTAGATTCTTTGAATGGCATTATTTTCTCACACTCAGAAGGTCTCCCTGCCCTGGGTGAAAGAAGCGTATTGGGAACACAGAGTCTTGTTTGTTTCAGAAAGATGCATGTGCAGTGCTCTCCTATCCAACAGGCCCATGCTGCAGCGTTCCTGAAGACTGGGTTCCCAGATCAGCCTCATACCTGTGCCATTGGGTTATGAGGATCACTTACTGGATTTGGGCCTGGAGAAGTGTGACCATGGGAAAAACTGATGTGCTGACAGGACAAAGGTCAAGTTGGGAATTATTTAAGACTGCAGACATGTAGTGAGTCTCAATTTTGTTCTCTGACATTCTCCCCCAAACACACTCTTCTGGAAAACAAGAGAGAGCAAAGCTGCAGGAATGGGTTGTGGCTTTGCCTTCAGAGTGCTTTATCTTGAAAAACACCAAAATGGACAATTTTTTATATTAAAATACTTAAAAAAAATTAAAATGTGTTGAGTGAATAAAAGCACTTGAAATTATTTTGCAAATGATTAGTGTGGAAGATGGGATGAGGAGTCCTGTTCTTATCTCCCATGTCCGCACCTGTGACTTCACTTAGGCCAGCACCTTGTGGGTGGCAGTGTGGGTGGCAGTGACCATCTGCTACTTCCAAGCCCAGGTTTTAGGGGGCCTTTCGCACTGTAGCACTGCCCAATGAGGAGCTTCCCCAGAGCCTGGGCCCCAGAATGAGCTCTGGTGCAGCAGAGTAACCCTCTGCTCCCCTGCAGACCTGTCACAGCATGGGGCAAAGCCACCTCAGCTGATGTGCACATCAGGAACAGGAACACCTTGTCTCAGGTGGATGGTTATGGAGCACTGTGTGGCAAATGGTACCAGATAGGACTGTTTGCAGGCTGTGTATATCACATGATGATCACTTACTATCATTCATGCTGAAATACTACTATGTAAAATTTAATTTTTCTCTGACAGTTCCAGCATGTAAATAGAGCCACAGTATTGCCATATGCACTGGTATTTCCATGAAATTACAGGAATGTAGTAAAAGTGCTCATTTTCCAAAAGATTACTAGTTTTCCTATCAATCTGTAAGTTCCTTGATAACAAACGCCATCAAACATATTTAGTTTTCCCTCTTAGTACTATACCTGTGCCCTCTTTACTTCCATCTGGGGAGGGGGGTCACATTTTTTTAAGGTGCTATCTATCTTTGGGGGAAAAAGTGTATAAAAATGAAATATTTGAAAGCAAAGGCAAAATCTCTGTATGTGTACGGTAGTGCACAGTGATGTACACCATGAGTGTGTGCATTCCCTGTTCTCTGTGTGGGAGTGGGTGCTCCCACCTGTGTGGGCTGATGGTCAGAGTGCCTCACACCCCAGGCCACATAGCAACACACCTAACTGAACTGCTCTCGGGCCACAAGTCTTCCTGCTCTTGGCAGTCAAGAGTTTGTGTTCTGGGTTCTGGTTAGGAGTTCTGTAGCACAATGACTGCTGCCCAGTGGCCATAGATTGTTGCAATTAACTTGCCACAGAACAGAGAAGTAAGAGCATACTGAATGTGTGACGGATTACTTAGAAGATGTGGAGCTCAAATCTGCATTCCAGGAACTCTCTCCAAGCTTGAGGACCTTGGGAAACGTCACTGTAGCCTAAAATGGCTGCATGACACTTTTTGGAGGATACTAGGAAGAAACAATGGCTAGAGTCATGACATAACCCCAGTGAACTTGAACTTGGTAGAGGCTTTTGCACCATGATGGGAACCTGTCATCGGAAACCAGCTATGTGCTGCCAAAGTTTGTGTGTTGATCCCAGGAACCCACTCCCTGCACCAAGAGGGGTTCTTCTGTATGTTTTTTGGATGCAGTGTCCATTATAACACCAAACATAGAGGATAGTGATGCTTATGGTAAGTGAAAGCCACTGCCATCTTCTCTTGGTTTAGAACATCCCAGCATGAAAGGGCAGCAGTGAGTTCAGAGGCATGCATGGGTCTGAGATGCTCCGAGAGGGGTGAGCAGGATGGGGAGGACAGGCTCTCATGGTTCATCTCCCTCTCCAATTTCCCCCAACTCACTTCTTCTCTCCATCTCCCAATGTCCTCCATGTTATTCCTTATGCTCCACAAGTAAGTGAAACCATATGATAATTGACTCTCTCTGCTTGACTTATTTCACTCAGCATAATCTCTTCCAGTACCGCCCATGTTGATACAAAAGTTGGGTATTCATCCTTTCTGATGGAGGACCAATATTTTATTGTATATATGGATTATATCGTCTTTATCCATTCATCTGTTGAAGGGCATCTTGCAAAATCACAATTTTGCAACTGTGGCCATTGCTGCTATGAACATTGGGGTATGGGTGGCCCTTCTTTTCATTACCTCTGTATCTTTGGGGTAAATACCAAGTAGTGCAATTGCAGGGTCATAGAGTAGCTCTATTTTTAATTTCTTAAGGAATCTCCACACTGTTCGCCAATTTGCATTTCTACCAACAACGTAAGAGGGTTCCCCTTTCTCCACATCCCCTCCAACACTTGTTGCTACTGTCCTGTTAGTTTTGGCTATTCTAACTGGTGTAAGGTGGCACCTCGATGTGGTTTTGTTTGAATCTCCCTGATGGCTAATGATGATGAACATTTTTTCATGTGTCTGTTAGCTACTTGTATGTCTTCTTTGGAGAAGTGTCTGTTAATGTCTTCTGCCCATTTTTTTTTTTTTTATGTGATTATCTGTTTTGTGTGTGTTGAGTTTGAGGAGTTCTTTTTAAATCTTGGATTTCAGCCCTTTGTCTGTACTGTCATTTGCAAATATCTTCTCCCATTCCGTGGGTTGCCTCTTTGTTTTCTTCACTGTTTCCTTTGCTGTGCAGAAGCTTTTGATCTTTATGAAGTCCCAAAAGTTCATTTTCGCTTTTGTTTCCTTTGCCTTTGGAGACGTGTTCTTGAAAGAAGTTGCTGTGGCCAATGTTGAAGAGATTACTGCCTATGTTCTCCTATAGGATTTTTTTTTTTTTTAGGATTCCTGCTTTAATCCACTTTTTTTAGTTATAATAGTTTTTTTTTTCATTTTTTATTTTTTTTATTTTTTATAAACATATAATGTATTTTTATCCCCAAGGGTACAGGTCTGTGAATCGCCAGGTTTACACACTTCACAGCACTCACCATAACACATACCCTCCCCAATGTCCATAACCCCACCCCCCTTCTCCCAACACCCTCCCCCCCCAGCAACCCTCAGTTTGTTTTGTGAGATTAAGAGTCACTTATGGTTTGTCTCCCTCCCAATCCCATCTTGTTTCATTTATTCTTCTCCTGCCCCCTTAACCCCCCATGTTGCATCTCCATTTCCTCAAATAGGGAGATCATATGATAGGATTTTGATAGATTCCTGTCTCACGTTGAGGTCTTTTATCCATTTCTAGTTTATCTTTGTGTGTGGTGTAAGAGAATGGTCGAGTTTCATTCTTCTACATATAGCTGTCCAATTTTCCCAGCATCATTTATTGAAGAAACTGTCTTTTCCAATGTATATTTTTTCCTGCTTTGTTGGAGATTATTTGACCATAGAGTTGAGGGTCCATATCTGGGCTTTCTACTCTGTTCCTCTGGTCTATATGTCTGTTTTTGTTCCAGTATCATGTTGTCTTGGTGATCACTGCTTTGTAGTAAAGCTTGAAATCAGGCAACATGATGCCCCAGCTTTGTGTTTCTTTTTCAACATTTCCTTAGCAATTCAGGATCTCTTCTGGTTCCATACAAGTTTTAGGATTGTTTGTTCCAGCTCTTTGAAAAATGCCAGTGGAATTTTGATCAGAATGGCATTGAAAGTACAGATTGCTGTAGGCAGTATAGACATTTTAACAATCTTTATTCTTCTAATCCATGAGCATGGAATGGTCTTCCATCATTTTTGCTCTAAAGTTGTCAGTCTACTTGCTGTACTGACTCTTTGTAATATTTCTCCCTTTCTTTTATTAGTTGTTTGAATATGATATGACTATTGTTTCCTTTGTATTGATCTTACTTAAATCTTGAAGATGTTTGAATCTGTAGTTCAATCTGTAGTTTGTCTGTAAAATGAGATAATAATAGTATGTATAAAAAAGAGATGTGAAGATAATTAAATGGGATTACACATGTAAGGGGTTTTTTATTTGTCTATCACATAAAGAATGTGTTTTAAATACTAACATTGTATTATTTCTCTGAAGAAAGTTTCAAATTTCTAAATGATAACATGTTGAAAATGCCATAGCTACCAGTACAAGCAGTTAGTTTATGTATAAAAGCCCAAAGACACAAATAGCTGTTTGAAAATAGGATTGACTTGGTAGGTACAACACTCTGTGAATGAAAAACACAGAACCAAAAATATAACAACCTTCTTGAGGGTTGGAATTTAAGAATTCTACAGCATTTATAAAATTTCAAGTACATTTGAGATACTAAAAGAATGCTTTGAGCTTTTCTACTGATTGTTGAATGTGATGAGCTGTTATGTATTCTCAAAGCTGCAAATAGTTCCATGGTTGTTGCAGAAGAGGGATTTGCATACATTTTTGTGAAAGCTACAGAGTTTTAATTAACTGTAAAGTTAATACAAATCAACAATGTGGAGTAGCTGCAAAAATTCAATATGAGATTCCATCACATGACAACACCATGTCAAAGTGAGTCCTGGTCTGTCTAGCCTCTCTGGTGCTTGTGGAGCATTAACTCTAAGAAAGAATCAGTAATGTGAGGGGTCTTTGTTGTGGCAAAACATCTACATGTTTTATGGGGAAGACTTGAATTATTTGATTTGTAACATGAGGAAGAGAAGATGTGGGACAGGGAAGTGAAGAGGTACATGTCAATGGGGAAGACAGAAAGGGAAAGATATTTCTTATTTTAGGATCAACCTGCACCAAAAGATATCTCATTCTTTTCGGTTCCAACTCTAATTCTAGAATCTGAATGAACTGGCCTTACTCCTCCCCACAAATAAGATCTATTCATTATGTGTTTCCTTTTTCTATGTTCTTGAGGGTCTGGTTGATGTTATCTCCTAAGCTCTGGCTATAAAATTCAAAATCTAAACAGGAAACAAATTATCTGAGTACTTAGAACCCATGGACATGATCACAGAAAATTGCTCTACTTAATACAGGAGGAGCTAGAATACAAACACAAGCGACAGCAGCCCAATGCCAGCATTGGGAGGAGGAGGCACTATACCTCCCAGAGCAGAGGGTGATCAGAGGGAGCCAGTGTTACCAGGTCCAAGATACTGGGTAGAACCTGGCACTGATGTGCTCTGTTCAGCAGAACTAGAGCAACTCAGGAGATACAGCCTTCTTCAGAAGTCCTTTGTGAGACAGAGAAAGATTAAGAAACCACCGACTCTTCCCCTCATACTCTCCACTCTTCTACCAGTGTCTTCTGTTGGAAGAACCCAGACTTGTGCCCCTTGGAAATGTATCTGGCAGGGATCACGCTCCAGGAAAGGCAATGCAGCAGGGGAAAGGCTAGGAGTGAGTCCAGGATGAAATCATCTGTCCAGAATCTGGATGATTCTGTCCAGCTCTCTTGCTTCTCAGAACCTATACTTATCCTTCAAAATATAAAAAGCAAGCTGGTAAAATCCAATATCAATTGTATCAATGAGCATGTCCTCCCTTGCCAGAAACTGGAGACATGGAGCCCATTCATTAGTCATTGTAACAACGTCAAGCTCAGAATCTCCAGTTAAGAAATATTTCCTCCCGAAGAAGTATTTCCTCCCGTCAGCAGCTGATGTAGCTTCTCATGGTGTAAACTATAAACTGTGATGTGAAGTTAAGTACATTCTTATACAAAGTGGTAAAAGGAAGGGAAAAGGTGAATGAATATGTATGTAAAAATACGCACGGATGCTACAGTCATTACTGGAACTGGTCATGAGATCTTAGTAAACATCTATCAGTTTTCCTTAACTGCATATTTTACAGTGTCCTTGTTCTCAGCCAGTAGCTTAAATGGAGGGTCTTTATTCATTTGGGGTGTTCCAAAACTTTCCTCTTGAAAAGTCTGAGTTCTTGGTGATGTTTCTCTTACTTAGGTACTATAATCCTATATTGACTTTTACCAGTAGGCTTAGTAAAAGTTCTAAGAAGTGCCCAGTGATGTCTGCAGCTTAAATATGTTCCTCCTACCCTGACAAAGACCAGCAGCCACACTTTCTCTTGAGAATCAGGGTCAATTCTCACTGTCAGTCACTCCTCCTTTCCATATTGCTTCAGCGGCAAACGGCCAGGTGATCCTCAGCTTTGCATTTCATGAGGTTGTTGCTGTGCCTCTCATGGAAGAATTTCTTCCTTTCAATCAAATGCTCTACCCCGTGATCTATACCCCCAAGAATTTCTTCCTTGGGAATGGAAACTTCTAACGCATCAGATCCCACAGTCATAGAGAGAACAAAGTAGCCTCTCTGGCCTGGCCTTGGGAGAAATAGTGCCTTGCATTAACTTTGGGTACAGGGCATCTTATAGGGAAATATCATCCTCACAGGGTGTTACTGTCTGGCTAGCCCTATAACTGAGTCTTCACTCATCACCTTGGTATTCTGTCAGGCTGCTGCTTCTGAGTGGCAGAGCATCTGGTGAGATCAATGAATGTCATGCTTCTGATGAGCCCACTGGCACATTTCTTTTGGTGAACTGTTTCATGGTCAGAGATGATATAAAGTAAATACTATAATCCTAAGCAAGGCATTTTACAATGCACAGATGGTGGTGCTGTTAGAGCAGACTGGAAAAGAGGGCTAATCCACACTCAGGACTGGTATTTAGTTCAGTGAGGATGGTCACTGACCCCCGATGGAAGAAGTTCAAAGTGATCAGACCCCAAAGTGGGTTGGGGTCTGTTGTGAAATAGAAATCTATTACAGGCTGTGTAATCCACCTGCAAATTAGGCCTAAGTGTTTTTTCCAGTCTCTACTGGTCATGGAAAAACCATCTGGAGGTCACAGCTTAGGGAGGGAAGTCAATCCATGCTGCAGGGTCCAAGCCACTAGCTGGCATATCTAGCTCCTCTTATATGACAGGCTGTAGCTGTGCCACTCACCTGTGGCTGGGGGCAGAGTTGCATAGCTCCAGCTGGTATGAGGAGCCAGCTCACAGTCATTTGTTGTCCCACGGTCAGTAGTGATCCAGAGCGTGTACAAGCACCCAAAGGTAGACCAGTTTTCTGCTTGAGAGTTCAGGGTTTTCTATTTGGTCTTGCTGGACTTCACGGTGCATTCTAATTCACCATAGGATCTGGGGTGACACTGGATTTTCTGTGTTACAAGGCTTGGGTAGCTTCCTAGCCTGGACCTGCTGCAAGCCTGTGCCCTTCAAAACTAACAGTCAGTCAGGTCATGGGGAGGGACAGAGCAGCACCCCTAAAAGTGGTGTTTCCCAAGGCCAAAGAAGCTGGACTTCATAAAATTACCACGTGGTAGGTATTTAACTAATCCTCACACTGCCTGGGCCACAACCTGATAATCCCACCTCGGCATGACAACAGTGCACTTTTTCAGGACAAAGTGACATAATGGCTGTGCCCCTGCCACAGATACATCATCTCCTCTCCAGGCCATTCCTGTTTTCAGCTGGCCTCCCTGCCCAGTTCAGCTGCTTTTTGACACACTATAAATGTGCTCCCTTCTCAAGCCATGACCATGAACTTATCCATCTTTCCTCAAAAGTAGTGAAGCAATTGGTGCATCTCATCCAGAATGCCACAACATGATTTTCCATTTAAGCCAATTTCTTTATTCTACAAGTCTAAACAGGGACTTACAGAGTTTGAAGCATTTTTTAAATTAAGTCCACATTTCAGGGGCATTGTGCCCACATATCTGAGCATGGGGTGGGGGGTGATCATGGTGTATTTCTGAGGTGCTGCATAGAAATCTGTGAGACTGGTTTAGGTCAGCCCTTGTGACCTGGGACATAACACACTTGTGAAATAAAGGACCGGTGGGGAACAAAATGGAACAATATGTGTGGATGCACTTGCAAGCATGAAGTCATTTCACATCAATATCAGGAGTGAAGATAATGATGTGGTAAGTTAGCCAATCTATGGAAGCAAAGCCTCTGGCTCTATCTCAGCTCTTAGTATGAGGGAAACACGATACTGCATTTAGGGATGATTAACTGATTGATGCCTTTGTGTCCTTTCCCTCCAACTCTGGGGATAAAAGAATAGCCTCCTCATAGAACATCTTCATCATCTTCACAACTTCTGTGCCTGACACTTCCTGTGTCTCCAGCCCCAACTCATGTGACGCTGTCTTCTCCTGGGAGCTGTCTTCTCCTGGGAGCTAAGATATGAATACAGCTGGAGAGGAGGCTTTCATAACAATCAGTTC
Source organism: Mustela nivalis (assembly GCF_964662115.1). Classification (NCBI taxonomy): domain Eukaryota; kingdom Metazoa; phylum Chordata; class Mammalia; order Carnivora; family Mustelidae; genus Mustela; species Mustela nivalis. The sequence continues at coordinate 67,222,392 of NC_139030.1, forward strand.
AGTTAGATCACATAACATGTAATTGTATCGTGAACTAGAAGATGGGAGGAACTTGGACAGAAGCAACCAAGGAGCCAGAAGGTGGGTTTTAGTGAAAATTCAGTGAATGGAGGGGTTGGAAATTCTTCAAGGAGGGGAAAAACAGTCAACATGGTTCACAGGAGTTAGGAGAAAGACACAGGCGGTGGATGACCCCAGTGGTACTTTGAAGCTTGATTCTGGAGCCAGAGGCTACTGACATGTTGGCTCTAAGCAGGGGTGAGATTGCAGTAGCCTCAGAGAATGGGTTCTAGCCAGTGACATCTCTGCAGTGGCCCTGTTCAGATGCCACAGGAGCAAGAGGCACCAACCTGTGTTCTGAGAGTGTGGCTCCCAACTGGACATGCAGTAGTATAGGGGCCGCTGTCACCCCTGCAAAACCTCCTTATATTTTAGGAACCATGAAAACTATGAGCATATTCATCCTGGATGATGTTCTAGGCCAGACTCAATCACAATTGTTGAAAATAATACAGGCAGGGAAACTGAAACAGAGCCATTCATCTCCAATGTCAGTTTGAAGGAGGCAAAGTAAAATATCCTGAGATAATACACTAGCACCTTCTCTACCTTGGACTCAGAAGCTTGTAACTTACTTGAACCCATATTTTCTCTCAGACCAGTTTCCTGTTGGGTTATTGAGAGGGAAATGGACAGGCCCAAGCATCAGGGTAACGGTGCTGTCATTCTGCTATGAGATGCTAAGTGGCTTGGATTAAAATGTGGCAATATTTACAATAAACATTACAATAAAGTGTTATATAATTTGTGGGCTGAGTAAAATATTACCAGGAAATGAGGTAGACATTTTCCTCCAGTGCCCCGCAGGGTTATCATGCTATAGCTAGGTCACTTACAATGTAAATATAAATAGCATTTGGATAAAATATCTTCACACAGTTGCATTGATATTAAAAACATGCCCTGCCTCCCCTAAAAGTGTTTATATTTAATTGCAAAAATTAAGCTAGCAACATGCAGACTATAAGAATGTTTTACTGATGAGAAATGCTACTAACCGCACTCATTGACAAATCAGTTTACACACATGATGCTTAGCAATGGACTCGATCTCCAGCACTTTCTTACCTGCTTAGCTCTAAGAAGTTTGTAGAAAAGGAAGTCAGAAAATAACAGAAAAACATTTCAAAACTAGCACAATATGAACAAAATTTGAAAGAAGTATATATGACAAATTTATCTGAAATTTGAACTAAATCAAATAAATAAGCTTTTGCCTTGCTCCTGAACATAATGAAAAAGCATTCAAATTTCCATCTTTAAATATGATGCTAGATGATATTTTATAGATGTCTTTTATTAGTTGTAAAAGTTTCTTCTATTTCTATTTTTTTTAAGATTTTATTTATTTATTTATTTAAGAGCAAGAGCAAGAGGACAAGAGAGAGAAAGAGCATGAGATCAGGGTGAGGGGCAGAGGGAAGAAGAAGACTTCTCGCTGAGCAAGGAGCCCAATGCAGGACTCGATGCCACAATTCTGGGATGATGACCTGAGCCAAAGGCAGATACTTCACCAACTGAGTCACCCAGGTGCCCAGTTTCTTCTATTTTTCATTTGCTGGGAGTTGTTAACCATGAATATATGCTGAATTTTTATCGAGTGCTTTTTCTCTATGTATTGAGAGGATCAGGTTTTTTGCTTTTTAGTTCTTAATATGATGAGCTACATTGACTGGTTTTTGAATGTTAAGCCAACCTGGCATTTCTGGGATAAATCACACTTACCCGTGATATGTTACCCTTTTCACATATTACTGGGTTCGTTTTGCTGCAATTTGTTAAGCAAGTTTTGCCTTTGCAATAGAAAATCCATCTTTGTAATTTTCCTTTCTTGTGGTATCTTTGTCTAGTTTTGGTTTCAGAGCAATGCTGGTTTCATTAAGTGAATTGGGACATGTCCCCTCTTTTATGATTTTCCACAGGAGTTTGTGTGGAATTGGCATAATTTATTGCTTGAATCTCTGTTTGAATTAATCAGTGAAGCCATTTAGACCAGAGCTTCCTTTGTAGGAAAACTTTAACTATAAATTCAATGTGCTGATAGATGCAAGGCTTGTCAGGTTATCTAATTCATCTTGAGTAAATAAATAAATGCTTTCTGCCATTTTTTTTTCTGTTTTCTTGTTATCGGTTTGGATAATCTCTAGTGATCTATATTCATTTTCACTAAGTTTTTATTGCTGTTTTTTGCTGTGTGTAGTCTGCTAATAAGCGTATCAAAAGTATCTTTAATCAATGATGCTGTATTCTTCATTTCCTGAATTTTTCTCAGACTATTTTATAGTTCAATCTCTCTGCTAAAACCTTCATGTGTTCATTCATACTGTCAACCTTTTACACTATACCCCTTCATATCAATCAGAGAGATTTCAATGTACCTGCCTCTTAATTTCAGCATTTGAGCACAGCTGGGTCTGGTTCTGATGAATGCTGTATTACCTGACAGCGGGTCATTTTTTCTTCTGTTTATGTGTTGTGTGTCTCATAAACTTTTATTATTGAATGTCAGATGTTATATATGAAAAAACCACAGAGACCAAGGTAAACAAGGTATTTAACCTCAGAAATGGTCTTGTCTAGTATGTGGCCTTGAGTCCCTTGGGTCCGTAGATGAGCTGGGTTGGGTTCTGTTAATACCTCCAAACCCCACAGAGGATGGCTAAGTCTACGCCGTTCGTGTGTGGTAGAGCCCGCACACCTGCCCACAGAAGGGCTCACTGGAGTTCATCTCAGCCACATGCCACTTTTGCTCATTACTTGGTGCAGCTCTAGTGTAAATGTAGGGGCTTTATCAGCTGACCTGCTTCAGCCTCATTTTTAGGCAGGTCTTACAGTATTTTCCTCAGGGGCAGGTGTTCTCTGCATTCCTGCACCCCTCTGGATTCTTCTTTAACCCTGGGCCGGGGGCGGGGGGATGGGTGAGAGGAAGTTTCCTGCCCCTCACCAGGAGTAGCTGCCCCTGCTTTGTATCATGATGTGCCTGATCCTGGGCTTCAGAGGTTTCCTGTTTCCCAACCCCCAGGCACATGAATTTGGCTTGTATCCCTCTCTGTGCAGTGACCGTTTCCCGGGCCTGGTGGTGGAAGGCTTCTGTCTTCCTTCCAGAGGTCAGCTCTTGTTTCTTTTCTTTTTTTTTTTTTTTTAAGATTATTTATTTATTTATTTGACAGAGAGAGAGATCACAAGTCAGCGGAGAGTCAGGCAGAGAGAGAGAGAGAGAAGCAGGCTCCCGCTGAGCAAAGAGCCCGAAGCGGGGCTCGATCCCAGGACACTGAGATCATGACCTGAGCCAAAGGCAGCGGCTTAATCCACTGAGCCACCCAGGTGCCCCTCAGCTCTTGTTTCTTCCCCTGCCCCACAGATACTGAGTCCTAGCAGGCATAAAAGGCATGAGGGAGTTTTTGCCCCAATTGCAGTGGCTGACTGTCTTTGCTTTGCATGAGAGGAGAACCCTACAAATGGTCAAGGGTTTAGAGCTGCTCAATCCCCCTGGAGGCCCTTTTGTACCTTCTGACCAGCCCCCAACCTTTCTCCTGGACACCTGGTAATTTTTTTCTGCAAATTACACATCTTTCAACAGTTTCACACTTATCAGATTCTGAAGAACATTGTCATTTCTTTGGACTTCCGTAGAATATCACCTCTCTGTGTTCCCTTACTTTTTATTCAGGTAAAGGGACCATGTGGAAGGGCTGATTTCAGTGGGAAACCATACTGCTCTCCTAGGTGAAGCAGGCAGATGTGTTCCAGCCCCTGACGTGCTTACGGACCATGTACAAAATGTATGAAGAATGACATGGACCTTTTTACTACAACACCAAGGGCTTTGAATGTGTGATATGTTCTTACTGCTGTGTGGTTGGAATCCGGAACCAACTATTGTGATTAATGCTGTGTTTATTGGCATTCTAATATAAATTGATCTGAAAAGAAAATCAGTATGAGGTGAATAATTGTCAGAATCCTATTAATAAAGAGGTGGTTGTTATCTTTCTTACTGAGACTTATAATAGCGCCATGAGTGTTTCCATGGCATAAGGAAGAATTCTGGGAACTACACAGCCTCAAATATGTCCTATATTTCTTCCTCCCAAATTACACATCCTCCATTCCCAAAGAGAAAAATATTAAAAATGGAAACACACAAACAAGAATCTGAAATGTTAGGGGAAAATGTTAGTCAATCGAGTATTTTTGGCCTTAATGTTTTACATGTCACCCCTGTTAGTTAATACTTCTGCCCTCCCCCGACCAGCATGAGAGACTTATACTGACAGTGACACAACTCTGGCCTCTCACCTGTCACTTGAGCTGGCTCTAGAAGCTAAAACCCTGCAGAAGTAGCCACTGTTGTTTATGTAGATTTATCCACATGATCAGTGGTTTCTCTGCCAGGATTAATTCATGCTTCTTACACTTTGGGAGGGGGTCAATTTCATTCCCTCTCAAGCAAACCTTCAGTTGTTCCTTCAGCAAGGTCCTGTGTCTCTAAAACCTCCATGTCTTTGTCTGACGATGTCTTTGCATTGCCTGCACCCTGAGGTATAGCTGAGACTAGTTGGGAATAAAATCCTACATTGAGAAGGTTCTGCTTTCTCTCGCAACACTTAAGACGCTCTTCTGTAGCCCGTGAGCCTCAGCTGTCAAGAATGAGAAAGCCTCTGTGATCCAATTTTCATTTATTTGCAAGTAATATTTTTTATGATTACCACTAGTATTTCTCTTATCTCTGATGTTTTGTGTCTTCACACACGGGGACTCAATGAATGTCCTCTAGTTCTGGTGGACCCCAATTCCATCCTTGTGAACAGCACCCATTCCCCAGTCTCTGTGCCCTCCCGGGGCTTCCTTGGGACTGTGTGGATCCACTCACGGTCCCATCCGCGCAGCTTCACTTCTTTTTTACATTCTTCCTGTAATTTATTCTGTTACATGCCCGTATGGACCTTCTGGTTATCATACTTCTCTCTTCAGCATCTGTCCAGTACTTTGGCTGCGAAGTTCTCATTACACGTGTGGGTACACAGACATGCCCAGACCTATTTTCCAGGTATTCTATTCTATTTGAAGTTTTTTCTAATCTGAGTCCTCTTTCTTTTCATGCTGTCCTTTTTACCATGAACTCTAGTTTTTCCCTTTCCGGCATATTTCTTTAAGGCCTTAGGTTTTCCATTATTTATAGATCTCACAAACACAATTCCTCATCCATGGCCTTGCCAACTCTCCTTTGGCAGTGGCTGCCATTCTTACAGAGACTCCTCTCCTCCCCCCATGGCATCTGATTGCCACCTGTCGCAGAGGGACCCATTCCCTTCCCCTGTCAGAGGGGTTCAGCCAGAGCAGTTCTTCTGTAGACGGCATGGTTTCCATGTCTCAGGTCAGCTGTTCCTCCATATGAGTGCTGCACAGGCCAGGTGTGTCAGTGGGGTACAGCTGTCTATTTCTGTAACCCTTCCTCAGGACCTAGAAAGTTTCTTTCTTGCTTTGCTTGTCCAGAGTGTGGTATTGTCTGGTCTCTTTCTGGAAATGGGGTTTTTTTAGAAGCCCTCCATTTTAGGAGAGGGCTCAGAACAGCTCCTTATATTGTACAGGTGTTGGGTTTTTTTCACACTTCACTGTGACTGTAGAGTTCCAGCTCTGACCCATGTCCAGGGGCCTAACACTCACAGAGTAGTTTCGAGTCCCTCAAAATTGCTCGTGTCCCAGAATTTCTTTATTTACTTGAGACTGCCTCCTTGTATCAAAGAAACCTTTTTTGTGCTTCTGTTGTACAGAGACCTCTGTGTGTCAGCTCTGTGAGGTTTCTGAGTTTGCCGTGTTGGGATAGGACTCATGCTTCTCTTGAATAAAGGAAGAGATTTGTGGGATCTATCCCCATGACAGCTGCAAACCAGGTCTTACAGTAAAATAAAGCTAGTATCCATTTGGACAATAATGGGAAGATCTGGCATTTAGCAATGTCGCAGCAATTTCCAAAAACCCTGAATAATCTAGAGACAGAGATGAGCAAACTATGAATGTGGTAAGAATTTGGAAACCAAATCACCACTCCCATCTTGTATTAACTTTGCAAATGTAACAATTATTTTTAACTAAATGGCAACATTTCTCCCACATATCATTTTTTTCTGAGAAAGCAAACTTGAAACTATTATGTATTCTAAAATTAACAGTAATACTGACCTTCTTTGATAATTAGATGAGGGCTGAATACCAAATAGTCATATCTGTCTACACAGTTCTAAAGGGGTCTGGATCACTGAGTGATCCAGTGAGTGATCCACTGGGTTTATGGAGTATAGACATAGTAGTCAAGAACTGATACCTGCATGTAATTCCTGGGTCGTTTGAATGGACATGACCCTGAAAATGAAGATTAATGCATGCACCTAGAATTTCAATGAACTGTCTATAAAGATTGGTACTAAAAGGGCCGGAGTGGACCAATGTTCACACTTCAGATAAACAGAGTTTCTAAAGTGCAAGCGGGTGCAGTCCAGGGCCAGCCAGGAAGGCAGATGTGGCTGCTTCTGTCAGAGTCCCCGAGCTTCAGAATGCATAGAGCTTGAAGGTGAGGCTGGGGTCGAGTCCCCTGCAGAGCAGGCATCAGCTTGCAGTCCTGTAGCCCTTGCTTCCTTAAGTCCCCTGTGCTGCTTAGCAGGTGTTCCTCCAGGTGGGAACGAGACAAGGCCTGCAGGTCAACCTATCCCCTGCCCGAGGCAGCAGATGGGACTTTGCAATTTTCCCATGATGTTTCCTTCTCTTTGATCTGTGACTTGTTGGGTAATTATGGGAACATAGTAGCATTGCCTGTGATTCCATTTATCAGTGAAGGGGAGTGATTCTGATTTGGAGATGTTGAAATGACCTTAATTAATTCCTTGAGAAGTGGTCATATGGACTATTTCTGTCACTTCAGTCTGGGAAATGGATCAGCTGTACAAAGGGCCAGTCCTTTATCTGGAATTACAAAATTCAGAATTGCTCATGGTTCAGTTTGACTAAAACTGTGGGAACCTCTGTCACTCCTTCCAAGGTGCTGACAGGAACTGGGCCTCATTTCTTAGATGATGTGAGCCAGTGAGCCATGCACATATAAATAGGGTTCACATGAGAACTGAAATGGGATTTGTAGTGAATAGCGGTTTCCCATTTTTGTCTAAATAGAGGATACAATTATCATTGTTTCCCATTTCTCTTCTGCTTAGTGTAACAATTATCTGCATTTAGCACAGCTTGGAGGACACCTGCCGGACATGACCTGCTCAGACTCTCCTCTCCTCAGGGTAGAGGTGGCCACAGCCCTGAGGTCACGCTGGCTCTTTGACCAACACGCAGTTGCCATTCACTGTGACCCTCATGGTCATCGAGGATTTGAGGGGCTTAAATTAGGACTACAGCTGCAACAAGAAAAATGAAACAAACCCCTAACCCTACAAAGCTGAAGTGAGGAGGAGTGAGGGGGTTGAGTACAAGCAGGGGTTCTGAGGTGCTGACCCTTGAGGAAAACTGGGGGCTGGTGGCGTCTGGAGTTGGGGATGGGCGAGCGCCACAGTGCCAGCTCTACAGGGTCCAGTCTCATCTCCCGTGATTCGAACTTCAGTCGGTGCAGTTTGTGTACGCAGCTCCCAGGGACTTGAGGGAGGCAAGTCCCAGGGAGATGGGGTGAGGTGGGGAATCTGTCCCAACCCTCCGTGGGGTGCCCGGCAGAGCCAGGGAGGGAAGAGGCCCCAGTGGGGAGTCATGGAGCCTGCAGACGTTGCATTGACTTTAGCTGTGTGGGGCCCGAGGACTCATGTCACCACCACGAAGGTCATCCTCGCCCAGGCGGCCAGCAGACCGCACCTGAGGACACACAGTCTACGTCAAAGGGAACATTTCACCCTGATGTTTGAAGTGGCTGCCGTGTTCCCTTACAGGAGACCCAGGATTGGGGCCAAAGGCACCCAGACCCCAGGCCCTGTAGTGTCTGAGAAGGCCTGTCTAGATGGCACGAGGGGCCAGCATGACCTGACTGGAGCCAAGGATGCCCCTGCCAACCCTGGAGCGGGCCAGGTAGCAGGGAAGGTTTTGAAAGCAGGACATACAAATTTCACCTCAGGAAAGGCGACAGCTAGGTGGGAAGCCTATAGCTGGTTTCATTTTCAGTTGGATTAACAACTCCCCAGGAGACTGATGATGTCAGACAGCAGCCAAATGGATTTCCAGATTGGTGCGCTGGCATTTCCGCCTGGAATAGGGCTCCCGGGTATTTAATCAATGCTCCCGGATGTCCCACCTGGTACCAGTAAGTGACCAACTGGGTTGTCCTCCTGACTCCTGTTGGGGTCCTGAAACCTTGCCGTTGTAGCCTCCCTGCTTCCCTTCAGGGGGGACCTGGACTTGTGCAGATGCAGGCATCCTTGTTTCTCATGCAGCCCTTCCTAAACTGTGTTGGGATAAACGTCTCAGTAATTGAAACATGCAAATGAGTTTCTATATACAGAAGAAGAAAGCAAAGAAATTCCATCATCTTGGAAGTAATCCAGGGCCATATTTTCTTTATTTTTTGGTTTCAGTTGAAGTTTTAAAACATAAACCCATAAGGTACAAACTCATCTTTCATGGAACCTGTTATCTTTCTGTGTTCACACAATTACTTAATAAATAACACAGATCATCATGCTGGCTTCCACCCACCAGCTGTTAATTATGAGAGGTATAAATCATTCTTCTTCATGAATAATAATACAGTCTGGCAGGAAATATTTTGAGCATTGCAATGTAGTTTTAAAATCCTTAAAACCCAGTCATGAATCCTTTACTCTGAGGATCACTGTTCCTGGTGGTGCACAGAGTATCAGCTATTACAAAGCTGTATCTACAAACTTGAACACTTGTCCTCAACGGTATGAATAGAATTTTTACATTTGCACTTCAATGAAGTGTCATGCGATGGTCTGAACCCACTTCTGAGTTGTGAGTTATTATTTCAGCAAATCCGCACGGAGCATCTACTAGGAGTCCTCAAGCAGCCGATCCACCCAGTCTGCACAGCTGTCTTCTGTGAGCTCTTCAGATGCAGAGATACTCATTTATTCACACCTTCAGCCCTGCAGGTGGGCAGCGCCAGGGTCTGCGGCACTTGGTTTTGAAATAAAAGAGATGGAAGCAGGTGGTGACGCAGATGAAAGGAACAAGGATCTACCTGATCTTCGATGATGCAGTTTTACCGATTAACAGTATTTGTCAGAGTATCCAACTGTCAGGGTTCATTTTTCTCTCTTTGGTTTGTTCATTTTTGTATACCCTCTGAAGACTATTGAATTACTCCTTGAAAATGGCTTTTTTAAAGTGATTTTTGTTAACATATAATGTATTATTTGCCCCGGGGGTACAAGTCTGTGAATCGTCAGGCTTACACACTTCACAGAACTCACCAGAGTACTTACCCTCCCCAATGTCCATAATAAAAATAGCTTCTTGTTTTGTTTGATATAGATGGAGGAGGATGGTTAGCAAGCAGAATAGCTTCTGTGGTTAATAAAATGTGATAAAGTGCCAGGTGCTATTGGGGTGCAGCAGAGGAGGGCCTGGCTTAGAGCATTACACGAGAAAACACTCAACAGTGGAGATGGGCTTGTGAACAATGGCCCCGGGCAGGCAAGCATGACCTTAATCTCATCTAATGAGCTTCCATGGAAACATCCCTACACCAAGAGCCAAAAGTGAGGCAGGCACAGCATCTGCTCTGATCAGCACACAGAGCCTACAGCGGCGTGATGGAAAGCTGGATGGCTTGAGAAATGGGGGAGGAAGATCTCTGCATGTCTCTAACTTGTGAGGTGGCCATGGGACTCAGGGGAGCCACTCACCAAGTAGGTGATCAGCTATGGGAGTCAAGGCTGAGACAAGCCGCAGAAGCCAGGCTCTGCAAACCAAGGGTCTGTGAGTTTGCCGCCACTGCTCTGGTGGAGGCGGAAATAGCCACAGAGCCTGGAGGCAGCTGCAGGCCCGGGCTTCACAGAATCCGGTGCTTCAACAGTCGATGAAGTGGTAATTGTACAGCAGGGCACAGCAAGAACATAAACACTACCTGGAGAGACCCAGAGGAACTCAGGCTTTTCTGAATTTTGTTTTATTTGTATTTTTGTCAGATAACAAGAGACATATCTGTATATTAGTGTACTTTATAGTTGATCCCTCGTGGAGTTTTTAGGAATAAAAATTTAAACATCTGCGAATCATGGTGATATTGACTCATTTCATTGTCTCTAGGTGTTCTTTACTGTACAATGGTCAGTGATGTTAATTACTACAAGAAAGAAAAAATAATGCTGTTACTTAAACTTTGACAGTATACTTTATTATTGCTTCAATTTTTTATTCTAGATTTTACTAAAAGGCCTTTAAACTTACTCGAGTGTGCATTTCCTCTCCTGCACCAATCTTTGCATATGCAGAAGGGGAAAGTTAGTGAAATGTGTTGATAAGGTATTTTGGGTTTCTTGCATCCTTTGCATCATTTTTAAAAAAATGAATACACTCTTTTAGAGCAGTTGTGGATTTGCAGAAAATGGGAAGAAAGTATGAGAAGAGTTCCAACGTGCTCCTTCTGCCTTTGCCCCTGCTCTCAGCCTCCCATGTTAGCAGCTGGCATTGGCGGGGTACTTGCATTAAGTTTCACTCTTGATGTGCACGCTATGGGTTTTTCAACTGTCTAGTGCTATGTATGTAATGCCCTAAAAATCCTCTCTACTCCACTTAGTCATTTCTGCCCCCCAGCCCCTGGCAACAACTGGTCATTTTACCATCTCCTTAGTTTTGCCTTTTCCAGAATGTTTTGTGGCTGGAATCATACAGTATGTAGCCTTTCCAGTGGCTTCTTTCACTTAGTAATATGCATTTAAGGTTCTTCCATGTCTTTTCATGGCTAGATAACTCATTGCTTTTTATCAATGGACAATATTCCCTCATCTGGATGGACCAGTTTGTTTAACTATTGATCATTGAAACATGTGTCCATTGCTTCCAAGCTTTGGCAGTTGTGAATAAAGTTGGGGTAAGCACTCGCCTGCACGTTTTTGTGTGGACATGCTTTCAGTTCATTTGGGTAAATATCAAGGAATGCCACTGCCCGATCCTATGGTAGGATTATGTAAGAAAACCCCACGTTGTCATGCAGAGCAGCTACATCATTCAGCGTTTCCGCCAGCAGGGAGTGAGAGCACCAGTTGCTCCACGTCCCAGTGTGGATTTAGTGCTGTCAGTGCTTTAGATTTGGGCCATTCTAATAGATCTGTAGTCATATCTCACTAACCTTCATTTCCCAGATGACATATGACACTAAGAATGTTTTCATATGTTTATCTGCCTTCTATACATCTTCTGTGGTGAGGTTTCCAGATATTTTGGTCATCTTTTAACTGGGTTGTTTACTTTCTTATTGTTGAATTTTAAGCATTCTTTATATATTTTGGATAGCAGTCCTTTATTAGATACGTGTTTTGCAAATAGTTTCTCAATGACTGTGGTTCGTCTTCTCATTCTTCTGACATTGCACTTCACGGAGCACATGTTTTTAATTTTAATGAAGTTCAGCTTATCAGTTTTTCTCACATGGATCACACTTTAGGTGTTTTATTTAAAAAGTCAATGCCAATCCCAAAGACATCTAGATTCAACTCCTATATTATGTTCTAAGAGTTTTATAGTTTTGCATTTTACATTTAGGCCTATGACCCCTTTGGGGTTAATTTTTATGAAAGCTGTAAGGTCAATTTCAAGATTTTTTTTTTTTTTTTTAACATGTGGACATCCAAGTCTAGCACCATTTGTTGAAAAAACTATCCTTTCTCCAGTGTGTTTCCTATGCTCATTTGCCAAGGATCAATTGACTACAATCATGTGGGTCTGCATCTGGGCTTTTCATTCTGTTCCATTATTCTATTTGTTTATTCCTTTGTCAGTACCTCACTGTTTCAGTTACTGTGGCTTTATCATAAATACTGAAGTCAGGCAGTGCCAGTCCTCCAACTTTGTTCTTCTCTGTATTGTGTTGATTGTTCTGGGTATTTTGCCTCTCCATATAAATTTAAGAGTCAGTTCATTAACATATACAAATAACCTGCTGGGATTTTGGTTGAGATTATGTTGAATTTAAAGATCAGGTTGGGAAGAACTGACATCTTGACAACATTGAGTCTTGCTATCATTGCACATGGAATATCTTTCCATTTATTTATTCCCTTGAGTGGGGGAGTTAGGGGCACCACTTCCCCCACGCAAGGTGAAAACCTGTGTAACTTTTGACTCCCTAGAACTTAACTACTAAAAACCTACATTGACCAGAATCATTGCCAATAGCATAAAGCTGACTTATATATTTTGTATATTATATGCCATATTCTTAGAATAAAGTAAACTAGATGAAATGTTATTAAGAAAATTATGAGAGAGGAAACACATCTGTGTGTGTTAGAAATACATGCATTGTATTTATCCAAAATAATTGAAAAAAATCTGTGTAAAAGTAGAACTGTAAAGTTCAAACCCAAGTTGTTCAAGGGTCAATTGTATATCTCTTTCTTTTGTGTGTGTGTTAATGAGATAGTGTTGTGTTTTAAATTTCAGGTTCCAGTTGCACATGCCTGGTACAAAGGCAAGCAACTGGCTTTTGTGTATTGATCTTCTATCCCGAGTACTTGCTCTAATCACTTATTTGTTCCAGAAGTTATTTGTTTTTGTTTTGTGGATTCTTTGTAATTTTCTACATAGCTATCATGTTACTTGTGAACAAAGACAGTTTTATTTCTTCCTTCCCAATCGATGTGTTTCATTTCCTCTTCTTGTCTTATTGCATTAGCTAGGATTTCCTGTTGAAAAGGAGTGATGGAGTGGGGGAAACATCCTGCCTTATTCCTCATCTTAGTTGGAAAGCATCTAGTTTTTCACTAAGTATGATATTAGTTGTAGGCTTTTTGTAGACGTTCTTTATCAAGTTGAGGAAATTCTCTTCTATTACCACCCTGTTGAGAATTTTTATTACAAATGCATGTTAGATTTTGTCATGTGCCTTTTCTATGTCTATTAATATAATCATGTGTTTTTTTTTTCTTCTCTAGCCTGTTGATGTGATCGGCTATATTAATTGATTTTTGACTGTTGAACCAGCCCTGCACACCCAGGATAAACCTCATTTGGTCATGGTGTATGATTCTTCTTATACACTGTTAGATCCAAGAGTATTTTTGCACCTATGTTCATGATAAACATTTCCTTTTTTGTAATGTCTTTGTATGTTTTTTGTTTTGTTTTGTTTTTAGAGTAAAGCTGGCTTCATAGAATTAGTTACAGAGTATTCCCCTACTTCTATCTGAATTAGTATAATTTCCTTCTTCCAAATTTGGTAAAATTCACTAATAGAACCTTCTGGCTCTTGTGCTTTCTGTTTTGAAAGGTTATTAATTATTGATTTAATTTATTTCAGGGATAAAGGCTTATTTGGATTATCTATTTTTCATTAAGTAAGTGTGGGTAGACTGTATTTCCAGAAATTGGTTGTTTGTATTTAAGTCATCCAATTTGTGGGCATGCAGTTCATAACATTCCTTTTTTTACCCTTCTAATGTCTATGGCATCAGTAGTGGTGGTCTCTGTTTCATTTCTGATATTAATAATTTGTGTCTTTTCCTTTTTGTTTGGTTAACATGCCTAGGGATTTATCAATTTTATTGATCTTTTCAAAGAACCAGTTTTTGCTTTTATTGATATTCTCCTATTTTTCAATTTCACCTCCCCTCTCAGAGGCTGCAGACTGACTATCACCCCCTCCTGTGACAAATGTGGAAACACACCAGTCCTCACACACCTATATCCTATAGATACCCAGGAAAGCATTTCATGGGAAGTTTGAACTTTGAGCAGAATTGGCTGTGTTTTAATGAAGCACTATTTTTACTTGAAAGAAGGACAAACTATGGTCACACCCACTTGGGTATTTAGCAGTCATTTCATCAAAATTAGTAAAGCAAGTCTGTAATTTGAGGGAAAACAACTGAAAGTAGCTGTCCAATGATAAAATCTCAGTTTTCAAGCAAAAAAAATTGGAATTTTGGAAAATGTATATCTATCATTATGAGCTTGAAAATTTCATGTTTAATCAAAATTTTTGATGCGATTACTGGCAATATTAATAAATGTGATTTAACTATTAATATATAATGGAGTGTTGTCAACATTTGGAAGACATGCTCATATCAGTGAACCAGTGTTTTCCAAATGATTAAATTATGATATAAAGGAGAGAAAAAAGCCTGGGTAATGATGGATTCACTGTACACTGTGCAAGGTAGTCTATTGGGTTATAATATGAAAATAATAAAAAAAAATTCATTGAATGCTTTCAGATTTGACAGTGCTGCTAAATTTTAATAAACTACCACTTTTCTAGTCTTTTGTAGTATAAAAGAAGAATATCCATGCAAATGGTAGTGAAATATTTCCCCTTTTTCAAGTATATACCTGTGTGAGGACACACTTTCATCTTAGAGTTTAACCAGATCAGCATATGACAACACATAGAAAGCAGTAAATAGGAGAATCCAAACTTATTTTATTTTAAGGTAGACATTAAAGAGAGCTGCAAAAGAAAATAAAGTGTCAATTTTTGCTTGGCGGAGAAATGGGAGATGCTGGTAGACAGTATGGTGATTGTAGTTAATAACACTGAATTATACTCTAGAAACATAAAAAGTTGTGAAGAGAGTACAAAATGTTCTCAGTGCAAAAAGGATATTGTAGGTATGTGATGTGATGGAACGTTAGCCAATGCCATGGTGGTAATCATATCATCACATTGTACACTTTAAACTTACACAACGTTGGATGTCAGTTCTGATGTGAGAAAAAAAGACAAAGAAATATTGAATTTCCTTACAACTTACAGCCCACTGACAAGTCCTTGAGACAGGCAGAGTGACCCTCCTGTAGAAACTCAGTTGCCTCAGTGTTAATACTTGGTTAGGGGCAACAGGAAACTTAGCTTAACATTATCCCAACCTCAAGGATCCTGTGAGTCTCCTTTAGCATATAAAAATACCTTTGGAAACTTCCTTTATCCCTACCCCCTAAGATACATATCAATAATCACCCTCCAAGCATATGGGCCTGATATGCATCTGAAGGGGTTCATGACTAGGGTTTTACTAGATTATAGTAAATGACCTTTTCCCCACAACAGCCAGCCCCCTCAAGGTCCTGGAAACCTTGCTTTCAAATTCCTTAGGAACTTACACTGTCCCGAACCCTCCACAACTTGAAGGTATATAACTGCCAGTCTTCACAACCCCATTACAGCTCTTTCTGCTCACAGGTCCTGTCCGTGTGCTTTAATAAAACCGGTTTTTTTGGCAGCAAAGATGTCTCAAGACATCTTAAAGTATTGTTATTATTATTTTATTTTACTTCCATAAAGTGAGGGTTATGATATTGGGAAAATGATCTGAAAATGTGCAGCTCCTGCATTGGGCCAGACTGAGAACCCCCATTTCTGCATCCCATGAGTTTACCCACACTGTCCACCACTGTGGGGTCACCCTGGGCCTCGGTGGATTAATACTCATCTGTCCATCATATTATTAGTAATGCTAATAAAACATAAATAATACAATAAAGAATCTTAATACCAAAGGGATACCTTTCCTTTAACATTTGGCTACAAGGTAACACATTTGATTTCCAATAAAACACTTGAAAACCAGATTTTAAGTGAACTAGATATTTTGGGAAATTAATAACGATAAGTGTGCATGGTAGCAGTATGTCCAGTCAACATCAAGCATATCCGATGTACCCAGCCCCTGCTTTCATGCATCTTCAGGGGATTTCTAAAAGGAGAGAAATCCATCAGCCCACCCGCCTGTGATTAAAAATAACATTGACAAGGCTCTTGGCTGTTAGCTCTCTCCTCCCTGTGGGTCCCACATCCCTGCAGACAATGTTATGGAGACACCACAAGCCAGTGCTGGGAGCTAAGGGTCCACACAAGTGACTGTCACAATTCTGAAAACATTGAACATGGAACACTTCACCATGTTTCACGATATGGGCCCAATCTGTTGGCAGCCCCCAGACTCCAGTGAGGTCCTGAGTAAGCTGCCCCTTTTCTAGGCTCTGACTCAGCAGCCAGTATGCACCCCCTCCCTATGGGTCACCTGTCAGGGTTTGCTGGGCTTGGTATGTTAAACTGGTCAGGGAGAACAAGGGTTTAATTCTCTGCTATAGTTTTCCCATGAAGCAGCCTGAGATATCCACCCAGGCAACAGTAGGGAAGTGAGTACACTTGGGCTCCAGGAGACTATGGTCGAGGGGAGTCTACATCCTGAGGGAGGGCGGCCTTTGTGCATGGTGGTCTCTGTCCCATCACTGCATTGATCTGTTTGAGGAAGATGTGTGCAGAGGAGGGGTGTTTCCTTCCCTAGATGGGAGAGGAGGTGGTGGCAAACCCTGACCATCTCGTCTTAGCCTTGTTTATATAATTGAGCTTATGCAAGAGCCCAGATTCCTGGGGATTAAATGGAATACATTATTTCAGAAATGTGCATTTACACAACTTTCAGTGAAATCATGTTATGAGCTCACATCTACAGCACTGATTCACAGAAAATCTGAATTAATCAGTGAATCTATAGGCACAAGTTGAGTGTAAAGTAAGTTATGTGGACATTGGATCTGAGTTGTTCTACAGACATACCTCCTGGATGAGAATGCACGGCTACCCTGGGTCCCACAGGGCAGATAGAGGCATCTGCTCAGTTTCATTCCTGTTCTCCTCCCAGATTTCTTCACTGTAAATGGACCGTTGTGAAGCTGTGAGTCGGCCTTGGGGCAGGCCCTGCAAACACACTGCCTGGGTTGTAAGCCCAGAGCTGGCATGAACTCCTAGCATGCCTATCAGAACACAGTGCTCACACCCTTGACACCCACCTGCCTCCTGTTCTGCACCAAGCAGCCACTTCCCCTATTAGGGGGCCTTGTCTTGCTCCCTGGGGTCACCACGGCTCCTGCGTCCACACCATGGGCGAGTTTGCCCATTTCTAAGCTTCAGACAATCAGAAACCTGCAGGAGATGCTCTATCTCTCTGCAGTCTTCTAAGAGAGGAAGGGGTGTGGAAGGGCAGAGGCAGAGAGAATCTTAAGCAGGCTCTGTGCCCAGTGCAAAGCCCAAAGCAGGGCTCAGTCTCAAAGGAGAGCTCACATGAGCTCAGGCTGAGATTGTGACCTGAGCCAAAAATCAAGAATCAGATGCTTAACTGACCAAGCCACACAGGTGCCCCAGGAGGACCTCTGTCACATCTGGCAGCTTCCCCTCATCATCATGCCGGTGTCCTTAATCTGCATAATTCACTATTGTCTGTTGCTCTAGGCAGTTGCACTGTCTGCATATACAGTGCCTTGTTGATTCCTGTTGAGGGTCATTTGGATTATGCCCATTTCCCAGCCACTCTGGGCAGAGCTTCCATGGACATGTCCCCTAGAGGGAGCTCACCGTCACTTCTCTCAAGCAGACCCTCAGGAGAAGGAAAAATCAAGTGGGGGCATCTGCTCTCTGGGAGATACTGCCGAACTGACTTCCACAATGGGAGCCAGTTAACATTCCCACAGAACGTAGGGGAGTTCCTATTCCTCTGCCTCAGGTCAACACTTGATACCACGCTAGCTGGCAGCTGGAGGGTCGGCCCTTCTAAGGTGTATGAAAACACCATGCCCCACCTCCCTCCTGGCCCGGCTTGTTGCAAAACCCTCCACGAGCTTGTTGCCCATCACTCCGGGGACACGCCTGTTAAAGGCTTTTGCTTTTCCTCCTTAAATTGAAGTGTTTATCTTTTCATATTGACTTTTAGACACTCTATTCTGGAGAGTTTTTTGCAGACACAGGTATTACAAGTAAGTGCAGGTCCATGCTTGCTTTGCAATTTGCTGAACAGGAGTTATATGTTTTAATAAAGTACAGGTTATTACTTTGATAGAGAATCCTTTCTTATTTTTAAAAAATAACAGCCTACCCCAAATTCATGAAATACGCTTGTGTGGTATGCTTTCTTTCATGTGCCTTATAGTTTAACCTTTACATTTAGGTCAGGGATCCTTCCTGCTTCGATTTTTATGTGTGTTGTCAGTTAAAGTGCAAAGCTTCCTGCCTTCTGTTTTATTATTGTTTTCTCCAACATGGATATCTAGTTGACCCAGCATGGTCATAAAAATAAAGATACTTATGTTTAATAAATACTTCCCACAAAAAAATAATAAAATAAATAAATACTTCCCACAGGATTGAGGAGATGCCCTGAAGAAAGCAGGTCCTTTTCTGGTTCTCTGCTTCTTGTCACTAGTCTCTTCATCTTGCCCAAAGTGCACAGTGGTGTCACTGCTGGACACAGAGCAGGGAGCTCTTTGACTTTATTCTTTTCAGATATCCTCTAGGGCCTCTGCATTTCCATGTAAATTTTGAGATTAAGTTGATCATGTCCATCAAATTTGATGCCAAGATTTTAACTGACTTTATAGTGCATACATCAATTTGAGGAAAACAGACATCTTAACAAATCTGAGTCTTCCAACCCATCAACATGCTGTTTTTTCTCCCTTCCTTTGGGGCCCTAATAATTCCTTCCAAACTGTTTTGTAGTTGTCAGAATATAAGTCTACTACGTCATTTTTTTTCCACATGATGTCCCAAAGAGTTTTTGATGGTACTACAAATAGTACCTGTCATTTTATTTCCCAATTCTAAAGTTCCACTAGACTTTAGAAATATAATCACTGGTTAAATCCAACGACTTTACTAAACAAACATCAAATCTAGTACTTTGTAGAACCTATCAAATTTTCTAAATGTACAGGAAAGACATGGGCAGGTGTTGACTTTCTGAGAGTAATTTGTTTCTTCCTGCTCCCTCTGTGTTCTTTATACACTTGGGGGGGCCCCCCTATCCAGTGCAATCTTTTCAACAGTGAAAAGTGTCAGCCTGCTTTGCTTCTGAATTTGGAAAGAACCCTTCATCAGATTAAAGACACTTTCCCTATTCACCGTTGTGTGAGAGTATTTATCATCAATAGGTATTAAATTTTATTAAACAACACCTATTGAGAATGATTATATTCAATTTTTTTTTCCTTTTAACTGGAAGGACTGGTGATGTGTGGAGGGACTGGTGATGTGTGGGCTTTCTGAGTGACTCGAAGGAGCTCTTGTAGTGTTTTCCTTGGAGATTTACTGATTCTTCAAAGGGTGACATCAAATGAGATAAGAAACAGAAAAATAAATTTAAAATTTTACTTTTACTTTTTTTTCTGCTTTTCAATAACTCTCAGAGGATTTTTGAAACCTTAGGTAAAACAGAAAACTGAGCTAGTTCATGCAAAATGTATGTTATCATATGTAGTTATAAATCTGAAAGAAGTAACTCAATATAAATGTAAGATAGCTTAAATAAGGGCTGTTGTGCTTTCTTTCCACCTTAGATGTTTCTAGTGTCTGGGCTCTGTTTTGGCATTATTTTTATTATTTTTTTTTAATCTTTCTTCTTCTTTTTTTTTTTTTAAGATTTATTTTATTTATTTATTTGACAGACAGAGATCACAAGTTGATGAGAGGCAGGCAGAGAGAGAGGAGGAAGCAGGCTCCCCACAGAGCAGAGAGCCTGATGCGGGGCTCGATCCCAGGACCCTGGGATCATGACCTGAGCTGAAGGCAATGGCTTAATCCACTGAGCCACCCAGGCGCCCCAGTTTTGGCATTATTTTTGTACACAGTGTTTTTTCCATTAGACTAATATAAGCATGTGTAAAAAATGCAATAGTATGGAAAAGCCTATTAGAAACCCCCATGCTCCCTCGAGGCAATTATGTCCATAGTGTTACACAATATATTTACACAGATGTTTATGTTAATCTACCACCTCTCAGTTCGATAGATGATTTTACCTTCTTATTGTCAGGTACTTTTCTCTCCTCTTTCTTCCTGTCATTTCTGAAGTTTTTATTTTTTAATTTTTTAAAATTTTCCATCCTTCCTTCCATCTTTTTATTAACAAATGTTAAATGTTAAGACTTTGCATCTTTTCCCACCAACCCTTAGACAGGATCTCTCCTCCCTGCTGCCTCTGTGGCTTCTTCAGAGGCCCCACCCTGAGAGGTATCCTGGGCTCCCCTGTTGTCCCCAAAAGAGCATTTGTACTCAGCTCAGTAAGCACCATGGAAGCCCCAGCGTGTTGTTTGCAGATGCCTCAGAAACAAACGTTCCAAATGAGAGGCCTCACCACACCTGGGAGCTGGGCCCAGGTCTCAGTTCCTGAATCACGCCGTGTGCCTGTGACAGCATCTGTCCTTTAATGTCCCCCCAAGAGTTTCAGGTTTTCACTTCTTCCCCTTATTTCTTAAAGAAAATGCAGAGTACTCTAGTACCATAAAATGTGAAATTGGAGACCAAACCAAGGGAAGAATCACACAAACATGGAAGAGATGACTGGTCTTTCCTGTGATTTCACCACTGTCATGACAGGTATGTCCAGGCTCCTCCTGTCACTCTTCTGGGACCAATTCCCACAAGGCACTGTCTTCACTGCTGGAGATTACCCAAATAGAACATGGTTTCCCTCACGTTCTGCATACTTTCCTGTTAACCACGCTGTTTTTATTGGCTTGAGGGCCTATGGAGTGTCGGGTACTCTCCGGTGCTCTTCTTCTCCCTCAGAGCTGCCCCCATCTGCACCCCCAGGGCACCTCAGGCCTCTGTGCTACCCGCCTGACAGCCCCGATGAAACGGGATGAATTGAAACTGACTGGGCGCTCTGGACCCAGGCCTGTCTGGACTCCCCAGGGCACGCGGGGCTCAGCCCAGAGCAGAGTCGATTCAGATGGCAAAGGGCAGATTAGAGAACGCAGCTGGTGAGAGCTCCAATCTGCTATCTGGTTCTGTGTGATCACCAGTCCATTTATTTTGACTTGGCTCTTTTGTTACCCAATTACTAGTTCAGAAATATGTTTAACTACAAATTGCAGACAGTGCAAATGACATTTTCTGAACATGTCAGGTCAGAGGAAAGATAACTGGAAATTGGGAAGAAGGCACCAGGACCAACAGCAGAGCTGCCCCAGCAGGGATGCCTCAGACAACCACTCTGTGTTCCCCCCAGTTTTATGGGGGTGTAACTACCCTATATGTGGTGTTGCTTTAAGACGCACAACATGAGGATTTGATAGCTGTATCTGGGCTAACACAATCCCACAGTAATTAGTTAACACATCCATCATCCTCTGGAGTTACAATTTTATATTCTCATTTGTGGTGAGGACATTTAAGATTTACTCTTTTAACAACACTCACTATATAACACAGTATTATAGACAGTACACCACGTTGTACATTAGCTCTCAGAAATGACTAATTTTATAGTTGGCAGTTTGTACCTTTTGATCAAAATCTATCCGATCCCCCGGCCCCCCACCCCTTGGCAACCACATTCTAGTCTTTGTTTCTGTGATTTCAACTTAACTTTGATTGCAAAGAAAAACTGTACCCATTGCTACTTCCTGATATTTTTGATATCACAATTTAACTCTTTTTATATTATGTATTCATTAACAAGTCACTGTAGCCATAGTTATTTTTAATGCATTTGTCATCCAAACCTTCCTACTAGAGTTAGATGATTAACATATCACCATATTATAATATTAGAGTTTTCTGAATTTCACTGTATACTTAACAGTGTGTTATATATTTCAAATGTTTTCCTATTACCTAGTGTCTTTTCATTTCAGCTTCAAGAACTCCTTTCAGCATTTCTTGTAGGACAGAACTAGTGGCGTTGAACTCCCTCAGATTTTCTTTGTTTAGCAAAGTCCTTATCTTTCTTTTATTTCTAAAAGACAACTTTGCTGCATAAAGCACTCTTGTTTAACAATTTTTTTCAGCCTTTGAATATATCATCTCACTCCCTCTTGACCTGTAAAGTTTTTACTGAGAAATCCTCTGATAGTCTTATGGAGATTCTCTTATACGATATAAGCTTCTTTTCTCTTGCTGCTTTTAAGATTCTCTTTGTTTTGGGTTTTTGATAGTTTCATTATAATGTATCTTTGAGAAAATCTCTTTGAGTTTGCTTGGGGACCTACATACTTCGTGAATTTGGACATCCAAATTTCTCCCAGATTTTGGAAGTTTTCAGCCATTATTTCTTAAAATAAGCTTGTGTTCCTTTCTCCCTCCCTTCGCCTTCTGAGACTCCAATAATTCACAAAGTGTTTCAGTTGATGGCATCTATTGATTTTGTAGTCTTTCTTCATTGTTTTTAGTTCTTGTTCCTTTGCTCTTCACTGACTGGTTAATTTCAAATTCCCTGTTTTCTATCTCACAGATTCTTTCTTCTGTTTAATTCATTCTGCTATTAATGCTCTCCATTGTATTTTCACCTCATTGTATTCTTCAGTTGCCGAGTTTCAGTTTGATCTTTTTGATAATTTCTATATTTTTATTAAATTATAATTTTGTTTATGTACTGTTTTCCTAACTCTGTTGACTTGTCTTCTTGTATTTTCTTCTAGTTCACTGATCTTCATTAAAACAGTTATTTTGAATTCTTCATTGGGTAAATCACACATTTCCATTGTCTGTGTAAATCACAGACAATTACTGTGATCCTTTGATGGCATCAAATTTCCTTGACTTTTTTATGTTTATTGAAGACTTGCATTGTTGTCTTCACATTTGAAAATGAAGTCATCTTCTCTAATCTTTATTAATTCTCTTTTCCCACTGAGTTTAGGTTTTATTTACTATTCTTTCTTCAACTCTTTTAGGTATAAGGTTAAATTGTGTATTTAAGATTCTTTTGTTTCTTGAGAAAGGCCTGTATAGCTATATACCTCCCCCTTGGAACTGTCTTTCCTGCATTGCAGGGTTTACTGTCCTGGCTGCCTTCTCCCGAGCATGCCCACAGGATGCCTGAGCTGAGAGCTCAGTGACAGTGGAGATCCATGAAGACCCTCCCCTAATGGTGCAGGAAAGAGCACCTTGTAAACTGTGTCCATCTCCACACCACCCATTTGGGAAGTCTCCTCTGCATCCGGGCAAGTTATTCTGATAACATTCTCCACACTTTATTATCAAACTTTATCTGCTCATCATTTAGAATGTTAAGCATATACATAACTGATTTTTTTAAAAATTATGCAGAAATCCAAAGAGTGCCCATCATAACCCCAGGGACCCAGATGGTCCAAACTGTTCCAGCCTCACTAGGCTCCATCTCCAGAGTGTGCACTGCCATCTTGACTGGGACAGAGAGGGGGAGACACTCTACCAAGCTTGCTCTCCCAGACATGCACTTCCCCCTGAGTCCTGATAAGATGGATGGAAAGTAGCAAACCACACTGGTTTCTGCCACAGCGATCTCCTATAGCTCAAAGTCGATGAAAAATAACCTAAAATCTCTCAAAGACAAAAAGCTCCTTTCTAAGGATTAGCTCTTCGATGGAAATGAACTTTCAAAAACACTTGATCCTTTGAGGCAGTGTGACTTGGAGCCACCCTCTGGTTGGGCTTCTCTGCACTTTCCTTATGAGTCTGTGTGTCCTGGCCTCCCTCTTGCTGGGGCTGCCTCCTCTTGCACCTGAGGTTGGACATGGTGCACAGCCCGGGCGAGTGATGACTCTGCATGCTGACAGCACTCACATCTGAATTGCTTTTCCTGGAGAATAAGCTCCTGTATGGTCAGAAAACAGCCACCTCAAATACCTCTCCACTCTATGTCCAGAGGACAGATGCAATCCTGGCTAACCTCTGCACTGCATGTCCCCATCTGGCATTACCTCCTACTAAGCCTGCTTTGTAGCTTTCTGGCTGGAGGTGGGGGGAAAACCAAGGAGTTTGTTCTCAGGTTTTCCTGGGACTCACATGGAGCCAACAGCCCTTTTGCTGACTTTCTGTGGAGATACATTTTGGAGATGTTTTGTTTTTCTAGAGCATAATTAGGTGAGGTGAGGTTTCCTCTGCACAGTTCTTCCCAGGGACAGGTCCTGGTCTGTTTCATGACGGAGACAGCAGGTAACTGCCAGTCACAGGGGTCCCTGTGGCCACACTCGGTGGGCTGCTCTTCCAGCAGCATACTGACTTAGGACAGCACCAAAGAGAAAAGAAGGACTCCTCCCAAACACGAGCTGACTGGTCATCAAGAATGTTTGGCCTTAAAACCCCAAATTAGAGAAAAAAGTTTAAAAGGTTTATCTTTAGAATCAGTATTCAAGGGGGTACGTGCATGCCCATGTTTATAGTAGAACTATCAACAATAGTTAAATTATGGAGAGAGCCTAAATGTCCATCAATAGATAAGTGATTAAAAAAGACGTGGTATAACTCTGTAATGGAATATTACTCAGCCATCAAAAAGGATAAAATCTTGTCATTTGCAATGACACAGATAGAACTGGAGGGTATTATGCTGGGCAAAATGAGTCAGTCAGAGAAAGACAAATATCATACAATTTCACTGAAATGTGAAAGGAGACAAAACCATAAGAGACTTTAAAAAAATTTTTTTTTAATTTTATTTATTTATTTGACACACAGAGAGAGAGAAAGATCACAAGCAGGCAGAGAGGCAGGCAGAGAGAGAGGAGGAAGCAGGCTTCCCGCTGAGCAGAGAGCCCGATGTAATTTCTCAGACCTTATATGGATATGATTGCTCCATATTTCTTGTTTCCTTTTATCTCAGAGTTCTTTTATTTTTTTATTTATTTTTTAAATTTCTTTTCAGTGTTCCAGAATTTGTTGTTTATGTGCCACACCCAGTGCTCCATGCAATATGTGCCTTCCATAATACCCACCACAAGGTTCCCACTCCCCTCCCCTCCAAAACCCTCAGTATCTCAGAGTTCTTAAGCCTGCATGTCTTCTCTAGGTCCTGCAGCACACAAGGCTGGGTGCTGGCAGCCTCCCTTTGGCCTTCCCAAATATGAGTTCTCATTAGCCCACAGATTTATGCCAATTTTCTGCACATGCTCACTGGTCATCTGTGAAAGCTCACTCTTGCCACTGTTGGGAGCCGTTGCAAGAGGTCGGTCAGGGAGTGTGAATGTGGATGAGTAGATGGAGTATTTGTGGTGCCCCTTGGTCAGCTAGGGATATATGCAGGTGAGAAATCCCCATTAGCTCCCAAGGGCCTCTTGATGGATTCCACAATGCAGTTAAGAGGATCTGTATCCCCTTAATGCCCTCCAGATGTCCTGTCCATAGCTCTCCCAGACCTTTTCTGCCCCCCGTTTTACAGTTTACAATCAGTGCCCTCAGTGTGGTCAAGGAGAAATGGATGTCTTTGGCAGTGTTCTGCATAGCTGCAGAAGCTGAACACTCACTCATGTGCTTTCATTTTTCTCTTGGGGACTCACAAGGGCTCACTTGGCACTTTGTGGGACTACTTTGGGAGAGGGAAGATTCAGGCACAGTCTACCTTCCTCTTACACTCTCCAATGTGTTTGACCATGATTGTCTGTTTATTTGCTCCAACGATGTGCTGAAACTTCTCTGCTAGACTCCTGGACTTCCACAAAACTTTCTCACCCACTGGTGATTGTTTAACTTAGTGCTTTCAGTGGCATCCTGGACTATGACCAAGAAGGGTTAGAGTTGGTTCATGGGTCTCATTAGTGTCCACAGCTGAGATTGTGTTCTGTATGTTTATTATCTGATGCATGAGTGGACAAGATTCATCCCGGATCCCTTGGCATATGGTGCTTATGATAGAACTAAAGCCAAATGTGGCTATAGCATTTGTACCCTGTCCTCAGAGCTATGGAGCTATTTCTAGGTTTATATCAGAGACCACAGTCAATAAGTCAGCCACCTGGATGTGAGCTCACCTTCTCTAAATGGTTCTCCTTGGTCTTGGACTGTGCCAGTTTTACAGTCTCCTTCTTGGATCCCAGAGCTCCCATGAAGGCAGTTTTGTCCTTGGATAGATGCCAAACTGGTGTTGTTGAAGGAAAGATATGATAAGGAATGTATTACTTGATCATCTTGCTGGTGCCACTCTCTTTTGAATCCTTTCTATTTCAACTAGCAGTTCTGGGGGCCCTTTGGATTGATGGTTTTGGTTATATGAAAATGTGACCTTCTAGTGGAGACACAATTGGAAAAAACTGATACCTCTTCTAATAGGTGGGCCATATAGAGAGACTACTGACCAATTTAACTGAGAATTGTTGTTCAACAACCTTCCACGGGTGGGAGTGGGGCTGTGAACATTGGTGAGGGGATAGGATGCCTGCCTCCACTGTGGGTTGACAAGTCTCAGATGGGAGATGGGGTCTCTGGAACCTACCACTTTTTTTGTCAGCCTGATGCCAGACTCCTTCACCTTGGGCAGGTGGAGGGATCCCTCTCAGAGGCTAGTAGGTGATGAATTACTTACATGGCCAAGAACAGCACTGCAAAAACAAACAAACAAACAAACAAACCATCAGGATGTATTCAGTTTTCACTGGTGACAGTAAGCAAATTAGAAAGATGTGTGATGTTCTCTACAAGTGTGCACATACCAACTGATTCACCTTAACATTTCTTCCTTGGTAGATTTCTAAGGAATCTTAGAAATTAGAATCTTAGTGGAGAGGTTCATCCTCTCCTCTAGTAACTTCAATTTTTGATATTTAAACCTTGATTGAAATTTTAAATAAACCTCATTGACAATAAATTTCAAGACTCAAAATATGTTGAACAATGCAAGAGGTTAAATGAAAAAAAAAAAAAAAAAAAAAAAGGAGTCCTCTCTTCCACAAACTTATAGCCCATTTAGGTCAATAAGACCAAACCCCAAAAGATAATTGGAAAGAGTATGAGAAAATGATAGAAATTAAGAGCTAAGTGGCATGACAGCATGACATGTCTTCATGACATGTCTTCATGACAGCATGACATGACTTCAACGTCTGGGGAATGATACAGGCCAGAGTCGTCCAAATAGCTTCTGGAATTGGTGGGCCTCACAGGTAGGAGATTTGGCTAGGTGAGAAAGAGATGAAGGACAATCTAGGCAGGAGAATGGCATCCATGAAGGTAGAGTAAAAGGGACTGTAGCTTGGAAATAAATGTGTTTAGATCTTGAAATGGATACATCAGATATGGAGAGTCTGGATAGTCTGACAGAAGATTCTATATGAATCTGTTTGGGGGACTGAAATTCTTGCTGTAGAGGGTTTTATTGACCACCTGTTGGGGCATGGTTTTAATCCTGTGGTCAGTATTCAAGGAGAATAAACGTGGGGTAAGAGCTAGCCTTGGTGCAGGCCCGCCATGATCACATTGGGGAATAGGCTGTCACAGATGGTATTAAGGGAAATATTTCCTAGATCCCCAAATCCATGTATGCACTTTCCAGAGGTGGTCAGTCTATGTTAGGGCCTCTATGGTCCCTTTCCCTTTTTCCCTCCAGTCCCTCAAACCACCCCCCCACGAAGAAACTGCTCTACCTTCCCCTACACATATGGAGCTTTTCCTGGGATGTCAAAACTTTCTGAGTATCAACAAAGGCATCACACAACCATGGAAGGGTTTTGTTAATTTCCCTGGGTTATGCACATTTCTGTTAAGGGATTAGATAAAGTATAATATTGGAAGTGAGGTATTTTGATGTATGTTGGGTGGTCAGGATTCATTTATATTATAGAATGGTCATTGAAGGGATGGCATATTTGAACTAGTGAGCATTCCTATTCCATCTCCAGTTATGAAAAGGAATGCGGCAATGCATGCATTCTGGTGCATGAACAAAGCATAGAAAAAAATAAGAGGTTAATGGGGAATATTATTATTGAGACTTTTTGTCACTGGGGGCAACTCCAGCAAGATACTGTACCTTATTTACTCTATCTATCTATCTATCTATCTATCTATCTATCATCATCTATCTCTCTATCATCTAGCATGAATTATCAACATCATCTACCTATATTTATTGCCAATCTGTCATGTATCTATTCATTATATGTATCTCTCTATCTTTATCTATCATTTACTGAATATCTATTAACTATCAATCATCTAGTTATTGATTACCTATCATTTACCATCTATATATCTATCTATATCTCTTATCTATCAATTTAAGAATTAAGATTAAGAAGGGAAAATCATTATCATAGAGATGCATATTAACAAGATTATTTAAATTGAAAACTGAAATGCAATATTTTATGACAGAAATCAAGTCTGATTTAGTTTATTGGTTTGGCAAAGAGAACTGGATTTGCCATTTAGGTTTTATGTCGGACATTCTCCTTAAATCGCACGTGCTAACTCTACATCAAAAAGTCTTTGACAAAATTATATTTGAAGCATGTTGTTTTATCAAAACACCTTGAATTTTCAAGTGTGTATTGAAATTAACTACTTTACAATTAACATTTCTCCAATACTTTGTGAATATATTTATTAAAATACCATTAAATGTGTGAGGGAAAGGTACTATTTAAGGCCATTTTGATAAATTCCTCAGGAATTAAGAAATTGTATTATTCAAATGTTAAGCATTAAGTCCTTTTTCAAGTCAGCTGGTTTTCTATTCTTTTCTTTGAACAAATTTAAAGGAGGACCTAATTAGGTTGTCAGTTGAGAGATCACTGAAAGTATTTTAATGATAAATATCTCTGAAATGCTGGGAGGTAATTCAAGGAGATTTTTAATAATTTAAGGTTATTGCTATACAACTCTATCCATTGCTGTCAAATTATTTTTTTGAGCAAAACTTCTTACCACATATAGCTATTATTTTGCAAAACAGGGATAACACTGACACTGAAGTTGTTCTCATTCTACTCATTCTTTCATTTTCTTGGCACCATTTGTTGAAAAGATTACCCTTTCTCCATTAAATTGTCTAATACCTTTGTCAAAAATCTGTTATGATATATTTATGGGTCTATTTTCTAGACTCTGTTCTGTTCCATTGACCTATTTGCTTTTTTTACCCCAATGTCACACTACCTTAATTATTGTAGCTTTATAATAAGTCTTGAAATCAGGTAATGTTATTCCTATGATTTATTTTTTCACAGTTGTTTTTCTTCTTCTAGGTTCTTTGAAATTCCTTATTAATCTTGGAATCAGTTTGTCAGTATCTCTTCCCAGAAAGCCTGCTTCTTTTTTTTTTATTTATTTTTTATCTATTTTCAGCATAACAGTATTCATTATTTTTCCAACACACCCAATGCTCCATGCAATCCGTGCCCTCTATAATACCTACCACCTCGTTCCCCAGCCTCCCACCCCCTGCTTCTATGTTGACTAGGATTGTCTTGGACTGACAGTTTAGTTTGAGGCGAACTAACTCTCCAGCGACGTCAAGTCTTCCCATCCATGACATGTGATATCTCTCCATTTACTTTGGTCTCTGATCTCTTTCACCAGCATTTGTAGTCTTTAGTGTACAAAGTTTGTATACTTTGTTCTTGTTGTAGTGTTACTGTAAATGGTACTTAAAAATAATTTTCAATTGTTCATTGCTAACATATAAAAAAATGATAGGGCTTGTATATTTGCCTTCTGTCGTGTGGAATGGATAAGCTCCCTTTTTTTTTTTTTTTTTTGATGTAACTATTTTCTTTTTTTTTTTTTTTAACTTCTTTTTGTGTAAGAGAATTCATTGTTTTTTGCACCACAGCCAGTGCTCCGTGCAATGCATGCCCTCCATAATACTCACCACCTGGCTCCCCCAACCTCCCACCCCCCGCCCCTTCAAAACCCTCAGGTTGTTTTTCAGAGTCCATAGTCTCTCATGGTTTATTTCCCCCTCCAACTTCCCTCAACTCCCTTCTCCTCTCCATCTCCCCATGTCCTCTGTGATATTTGTTATGCTCCGCAAATAAGTGAAACCATATGATAATTGACTCTCTCTGCTTGACTTATTTCACTCAGCATAATCTCTTCCAGTCCCGTCCATGTTGCTACAAAAGTTGGGTATTCATCCTTTCTGATGGAGGCATAATACTCCATAGTGTATATGGACCACATCTTCCTTATCCATTCGTCCGTTGTGTATATGGACCACATCTTCCTTATCCATTCGAATGGTTGTGGTTCTTACCACAGCCATTGCTGCTATAAACATGGGGTACAGATGGCTCTTCTTTTCACTACATCTGTATGTTTGGGGTAAATACCCAGTAGTGCAATTGCAGGGTCAGAGCGAAGCTCTATTTTTAATTCCTTGAGGAATCTCCACACTGTTCTCCAAAGTGGCTGCACGAACTTGCATTCCTACCAACAGTATAAGAGGGTTCCCCTTTCTCCACATCCTCTCCAACACACGTTGTTTCCTGTCTTGCTAATTTTGGCCATTCTAACTGGTGTAAGGTGGTATCTCAATGTGGCTTTAATTTGAATCTCCCTGATGGCTAGTGATGATGAACATTTTTTCATGTGTCTGATAGCCATTTGTATGTCTTCGAGTGCAAGTAGCTTTGAGATTTCTACAGAATCAAACAAGTCACCTATAAACAATTTTTTTTTCAATCAGTATACTTTTATTTTATGTTCATGCTTTATTTCCTTGGTAGAAACTTCAGCATTATGTTTGTTTTGTTTTTAAAGATTTTATCTGTCTATCTGCCTATCTATCAGGGAGAGAGAGGGGGAGAGAGCAAGCTCACAAGCAGGGGAGCAAGCAGCAGACAGAGAGAAAAGTAGGCCTCCTATTGAGCAAGGAGCCTGATGAAGGACTCAATCCCAAGACCCTGGAATCATGACCTGAGCAGAAAGTAGACGCTTAACCATCTGAGCCACCCAGACATCCCTCCAGCATTAGGTTCAATGGAAGTAGTGAGAATGAACAATCTTGCCTTGTTCCTGATCTTAGGGGGAAAGCGTTCAGTCTTACCATTACATATGATGTTTTCTGTGTGTGTTTATGGTTCACTGTTTGTTCTGCAGATGCCCTTTGCCAACTTGAGAAATTTTTTATTATATTTCTAATTATCTGAGTGTTGCCATTAAACTTGTCAAGTTTTTCCTGCATCTATTGAGATAATCATTTAGCTTTCTTCTTGTCAGGTGTTATGGTGAATATATTGTTTGAATTTTGAATATTGAATCACATGTATTCCCAAGAAAAAACCCATTTTATTATGACATATGGTCATTTTTTAGTATTTCCTGATTCAGCTTGCTGGTATCTGTAGGGGATGATTGCATCTATGCCCATGGGGGACATGGGTCTGGTTTCTGTTGTTTTGTGGTCGTTTGTTTTTTCTTGCGATTTCTTTGCTGGCATTTGCGGGAAGGTAAAGCTGACTCACGAAGTAGGCTGAGAGCACCCCAGTCTTTCCTCTTTTGCAAAGAGTTTGTGCTGTTTTCTCTCTGCAAGAATGTCGGGATAACACTTGCACATGCAGTGACCACTGCAGGGGTAGAAGGTGGAGCAGAGGCCTAACCAGAGGGACCAGATCACAGGGCAGGAATTAAGGTTTGAGAAATATAGCAGTGGCTGTGTTGGCAGCCTACAGAAGAGGAGAACATAAAGTCAAAAGGCACAGGCATGGGACTGGAATTGACATATGAAGTTACAAAAATCTTTGCATTCAGGCACATCCCATCTCCCTGAATAAACCATTTGTTTTTATTATAAACATAAAAATAAAACATGAGGAAAAAAAAGAGATTGAGTAATACAAGTGTAGCTATTCCAAGAGCAACAAGAACTGAAAAGTGAAATACTGGTTTTAAAAAAAAAGGGGGTACCAAAAATCCTGTAAATATCTAAATTGGTAATTCAGAAGCAAGCTTGCTTGGCCCACTAGAATGTCAATATCATTGTCATACCCGAAGGCTCTGAGTTTTCGTACAGTCATTATAAATTAATGCTCATGGTGACTCTGGCATGCCGAGAAAAAAATGGATTGCATTCATTATACTCCGCTTGGGGACTCAGAGTGCACACCACAGCATAACATATAGAGTTCTTGGATCACTATGTGTATCAACTGTTCTTCAATAAAAAATCTTAATAAAAAATTTAAAAGAGCAAGATTTATAAGTTCATAAATAAATATCTAAAAATTGAAAAAAAAAGACCATACACCCATTTTTAATAAAGATTTCTATACAAAATATTCAAAATGCTTTGGATTTCAAAAGACAAGCTTCAGTTGGTAAAAGGCAAACCCAGAAACAAGCAGACTGGTGGAGTGGATGCCCTTGGTGCCATCCACACCCAGGTGCTGTAAGTGGAGGCTGCCGGCCCACCGCCCCACCCTGCTGGGAATAGCGGTGCCTCTCACCAGGGCAGGGGGCGGGGGGCGGGCACCAAGCGCAGGCTGGGTGCTCCCAAGATCCTTGGGGCAGGGCTGCGTCTGGGCTCACACCTCACATATTCTCTCCTGCGCTGTCCTGCTTGTCTCTCCCACCACACCCAGGCTCTGCTCTGGGGACAGGACCTACAGCACCACCGCGGATGAACGTGACATGACTGTGTGTGACAGAGAAGCAGAGTGGGAGAGAAAGAGAACATCATGGAAATAAGCAGCAGAATTATGAGCATTTTTTCCAAAGGTAGGGATTACTGGTGGTTACTTAGCAACAGAGTGGGGTTGTTTTTTCCTTTGTTTTATTTGTTTCTTTGTTAATGTTTTTCTCTAAAAGCCTGTTTTCTAAGTCAGGAAATACTTATTTTTAAAAGCTAAATAATGGTGTAGATGGATTTACACCATCTGACTTTATGTTCTCCTCTTCTGTGGGCTGCCAACACAGTCACTGCTATGCTTCTCAATCCTTAATTCCTGCCCTGTGATCTGGTCCCTCTGGTTCCATCTACAAATTCAAGGAGCATGTCAGGCAGAAAATTCTGAAGTTGCTATGATCTCAAGTCTGCTTCATAATTCAACCTAATTCAATTCAATTCTGTTTAGGTTTTTTTTCTGTTTTGTTTTTGTTTTTAAGTCAAAGCCTAATCTCTGCACTGAAAATGAAATTGCTTCAATTAATTAATAATAATAATAAGCCTTATTATTATATATAATATATATATTATTATATAATAATAATATTATTATTATCAGGGCGCCTGGGTGGCTCAGTGGCTTAAGCATCTGCCTTCGGCTTAAGTCATGGTCTTGGGGTCCTGAGATCGTGCCCCACATCCGGCTCTCTGTTCATCGAGGAGCCTGCTTCCCCCCTTCTCTGAATGCCTCTCTGCCTCCTTGTGATCTCTGTCAAATAAATAAATAAAATATTTTTTAAAAATTGTGTCAATGTATGTATCTTGAGGTTATTTTCTAGCTGTGTTCATGGAGGAAAAGTAGTTATTTATGATGGAAGTCATGCTATATTCGTATTTTAAAAGTACCAGAGAAATCAATTTGGTAAGGAAATGCCCATGTATCGAAGGCAGACTCACAGGTGTTTGTGTGAAAGATACAGGGCTGCTGTTGGAAACCAAGCTCCTGTCTGCCTGTCCATGTCCCCTGCTCTGATAGACCTCTCAGGTCAACTTCTGCCCCTGGCCCTGCTGTGAGTTAGTGGGATCTGTCTGTTCATGGCTTAGACCAGCCAAACCTCACATCACCTCAACCAGGATCACCTGCCTGTCCCTGGCCTTGAGAGTGAGAACAGGTCAAGTCACTATCATCTGCCTGTCCCTCACATCACCTCAACCAGGGTCATCTGCCTGTCCCTGGCCTTGGGTGTGAGGACAGGTCACTGTCACTGTGACCAGTGTCGCATGCCCATCCCTGCCCTTGGGCATGACTGTGACCAGGGCCACCCAGCTGTGCCTACGGATGCTGAGTCCTCTAGCAGTATTCCCCTAAAGGCCAGCAACCAAATGCTTTTGTAAGACATTTCTGGGTGAAAAACCACAGGAGAAACAGCATATAATGTCCTTATGTCCACAGAAATGACTGATACCATCTTTGGTTAATTTTTACACTTGTCTTCTTTAGTATTAGGGGGTTGGTTTCTCCCTTCCATTATTCTGGGTCTGTCACACTCCCAAATTGAGTCCTGTGGTAATTGCTCCCATTTCCTGGGGGTTCTGTAACAAATCATCTCAAACCTGTTAACTTGAAACAACAGATAACTTGTCCCTCATGGTGCAAAGGCCAGAAGCCTAAAATCAGCCCCCCGGGGCCACACTCTCTCAGGCTCTAAGGATGAGGCCATCCCTGCTCTCTCCAACTTCTGGCAGCTCTGGCAGTCTGAGCTGTGAGGCCATATATCCCTCTGGTCTCTCCTTCCATCTTTAGATGATCTTCTTTGTGTTTGTATTTTGTAAGAACACTTGCTGTTGGTTTTAGGGCTTACCTGCATAATTCAGAACGATCTCATTTCAAGACCCTTAACTTAATTACATTTACAAAGGCTTTTTTTTCCAAATACAGTAACATTCAAGGGGCCTATGTTTAGGACGTGGACGTATTTTTTTGGGTGCCACCATTAGACCTATGGCTGGTGGTGTTAGCAGGGAGTGTGTTTGGGGAAGGCATGGGATTAAAAGATGATCAGAATCCACAGAGAACACAAGAAATATGTCCTTGATGCCTGTTTATAAAAAAATCAGAAAGAAACGTGTTGGCATTTTAAAAAATTTAGGAGAGACAGTCTTTTCTATCTTTGGATAAAGTAACCATTTCTTAGAGTTTCTGAGTCTTCTCTGCAATTTTCTTCCTAATTAATGGAGTCTTGCTTATTGAGATAGTATGTCTTCAGCAGCAGCATCACTAATGTCTTTTCCTCTTCTTTCTCATGGTATTCCTTGTCCCTTCCCACTGAAAACTCTAAGGGTATTTCAATTCTATTTCCCTCAAATGTTTACCCTGTGTGCAAATGTTTTTCAAAACTCTAGCCCAGGGGCACCTGGGTGGCACAGTGGGTTAAGCCGCTGCCTTCGGCTCAGGTCATGATCTCAGGGTCCTGGGATCGAGTCCCGCATCGGGCTCTCTGCTCAGCAGGGAGCCTGCTTCCCCACCCCCTCTCTCTGCCTGCCTCTCCATCTACTTGTGATTTCTCTCTGTCAAATAAATAAATAAAATCTTTAAAAAAAAAAAAAAAAAAACTCTAGCCCAACTCCTAACTTCAGTCAACCACCTTCCTCATGTTCTCCCAGCTGACCCACAATGGATTGGTTCACCCCTGCTTCCTGCTCTCACAGTGCCCATCTTCCTGTCTTTCTCAAGTTTGCTATGTGCATGCTGTCTGCATCCTATGAAGTCATAATATCCATGTGAAAGGAGACACTTTTCTTAGCAGCTCCCCAAATTCTCCTTATACACATTATTGTTCCATAGATACATTAAACCAAAGGAGAAAATTTAAATCTAAAAATTTAAATCTCCCAAAGGAGAAAATTTTAATGGCCTATTTGGAAATTAAGCAATGTTGGGAAAACAATATTAATGGCTTTAATTTCAAGTCTAGTTAAAAAATAAAGGTTACACTCCCATAACTTGCAAAATTAAATAGAGGTCAATTTTTTTTTAAGATTTTATTTATTTATTTGAAAGACAGAGATCATAAGTAGGCAGAGAGGCAGGTGGAGGGTGGGGGGAGGGGAAACAGGCTCAAGCTCGATGTGGGGCTTGATCCCAGGACCCTGGGATCATGACCTGAGCTGAAGACGGAGGCTTTAACTCACTGAGCCATCCAAGCATCCCAAATAGAGGTCAATTCTATTCAACTAATATTTCCTTTGTGACTATGATATTAAAGAAATTGCTAGGAAGTATTAGATAAACAATGGTGAACAACACAATTCTTATTCCTCAAACAATTAACTAGTAGAAAAAAGAAATATGGTAAATGGTAATAGTCATGCAAGGCTGTATGTGGAGATAGTTATTAAAATAGGTGGGCATTATGAGCCCTGGGGATCCTCCTTCATCACAGTTCTCTTATGTTTGCAATATTGGGGATTGTTTACTACCAAGAGGAAATCCCCTAGAGGACTGGCAAAATCCAGCATCACCACATGAGCAGGTACCATCATCATGGCTAATCCAGCCTCAGCCTCATCACCTAGGCTAATCCAATCTCACTTTGCATTCTCCTTCTACACAACTGAGTCAGAGTTCCCCCACCCCCACCCCAGTGAAACAGAACCAACAGGATGTGCATATATAAAGATCTTCATTTTAAGGGATTGGCTCATGTGATTCTGAAAGCTAAGAGTTCCAAGATCTGCCAAGCAGGAGACCCAGGAGAGCCAATGGTGTAGTTCCAGGCCAAGTCCCAGTCTGAAGGCAGGAGAAAACTGATCTTTCAGCCTAAAGACAGACAGATAGAGAGCAAATTCTCCCTTCCTCAGTCTTTTTGTTCTATTCAAGCCTCCAAAAGACTGGGTGAAGCCCACAGGCTTCAGGGCATTTTGCTCTATTCAGTCTACCAACTCAATTGTTAATCTCATTCAGAAGCACCCTCATAGACACACCCAGACATAATATTTAATCAAATATCTGGACACCCCATGACTCAGTCAAGTTGACTCATGAAATTAGTCATCACAACTAGAATGGTCCTCAAACACATTTCCCTTGTCCGATGTGTAGTCCACATCTTCCAAAGAGACTTCAGGACCTTGCTTTTCCACCATGGACCTTGGCCAATACTTGACAAAAATTGTCTCTACATTTGGGGGGCTTCTAATCACAGAAGGTATTTTCATGGTATGTCTACAATGTAGGACACAACTGAGACCTGCCTACCTCATGCCTTTGACAATGTGTCTGATTTGTAAATATAGAACAATCTGACATTTTTCTCTTAGCACTTTTCACTCTGATTTTGTATTTTATCAAGGTTTTCAATTTTTGCCATAAGTATAGTTTCTTTTAACTTTATAAATATATTTATAATAAAATATTTATATGTTAATTCTATTATCTGGATCATGTTGTGGTTATTATCCTTTGGCTACTGTTTTTGCTCTTGAAAATGGACCAAATTTTCCTATTTTTTGCAAATTGTGTACTCTTAATGTCATATTGGACATTATGGATGGTACAGTGGATTTTGTTATTTTCCATTGAAGAGTGTCAGTTTTTGTTCTATTAAGCACATAGCTGCCTTGACTCAAGCTCCAAACTCTAGTCCCCTAATAATGAGCAGAAATAGATAGAAAATATTACCCACATTACGCAATCTTAGTTTCCCTGATATCACTTTTATTGCAGATTTTGGGCATCTTTGCACACATTTGCACTTCATGGTCACCCAAGAATTGAGGCAGAGTTTGCTGATATTGAAGCTCTTCTACCTCCTCTCCACGATGGCTCCTTCACTGTCACCCCATTCCTTGTCCTTCCATTACTTGAGACAGTGCTTGTTGTGGGTTCCTAACATCCATTTCTCTGGATATTGTAAGAGTCCCCATGCACATGGCTATGGATTGTGGAACTCACATATATCATTGTCTCCCTTCAAGGCCAACTGCCTTCCTGTTTTAGCTCAGTCTCAAGTGCCCCAGATAAAGTGTTTTTAATTAGTGTATGTAGACTGTTTTAGCAAATATAAATTATTCTATCATTACTGGTAGACAAAATGTTAATTTTCAAATAGTTTTACCCTTCTGCTAAAATTCTCCTTCTGATGACACTTATTTTTCACTTTTTTCCATTAGTTTTTTTTTAACTTATTTACACAATATTTTTAAATCCTGGGAACAAATGGTATAGACCTTTCTGTCTCTACTCTTTCACACTAAGTAGAACTATAAATCTGGGAATAAGGCAAGAGGCAGCCCAACAAGTATGCTGAAATGTAGAAAAATAAGGAGAACTGATTTGAGAACCCAGAATTAGAAAAGCAATACTATTCTAGGACATCGTAAGCCCCTCCAATCAATAGAAGGAGCCAGCCTGAATCTGGGGTTTTCCAAGCCCCTAATCCAGCAACATGAAATGGCCAGCTGAGCTCATTCCTCTTCACTGACTTTCTGATAACACCAGGTGAGCCTGACAGGCAGAGGGATCAATCCAGAGCTCACCGGCAATAGGGGAACGAGGGAAGAATGCTCCTTTCCTGCCTGGCTTGAGGATTATTCTCTGTAAGAGGTACCAGGGGTGGGGGTTGGGGAGCAGAAGGGATGCAGCTATAATAAGCAGTCCTGTCCAGGGTCTCCTTTGAGTCTGTGAATGGGCTGGAGTTCCCTTCTCCCCCAAAGATACCAAGAAGTATTCAAATACCAATCAACTGGTGATGGAAAAATCAATATGGTCCTGCACAGTGGACAACTATCCACCAATAAAAAGGAATATTCTTCTAAAATAAAATCACTATGCTAACTGAAAAATGCCAGTCATGAAAGTCTGTATGTACCCTTCCTATCACACTTACCGACCGATAAGGCAAACCTGCAGAAACTGAGGCAGGTCTATGTTTGCCTGGTCTGGGAGTGTGATTGACTGCAGATGGCCTTTCTCAGGTGGTAGAAGTATCCCAGTGCCAGTTTCAGTGATGATTACAGAAGAGTGTTAATTCATTCCAAATTTTTTAGCTGTGTACTTAAGGGCGAATTTCATGATATGTAAATTATATCTCATTAAACTTTAAAAATATTTTTCTATATTTTCTTCTAAAACTTCTATTATTTTCAATTGCTCTATTTTTAAACAGACCATACGGTGAAAACCGAGCCCAAAGTGGGTAGATTATAATATGGGTTAACCTAAATTTTGTATTAAATTTGTTATATTGTTTTGTTGTGTAAATGGTGACTAATATACTACCTGTACAAGGAAAGGCCCTTTTCCATATAAAGATATATACCCCGTCTGTATATACCTGAAGGAAAATATCTTCCCATGATGGTGTGTTGAGTGGTCAAGACAAATAGGCTCTATGACATGTACATATTTGCTCTTTCTCCTCTCCTTCCTATAAAAAAAAAAAAATCACATGTTGCAAACAGGGTTCTGGATCTCAGGAAACCTCTCCTTCCCAGTTCTAAGAACAACATACAGATTAAAATGTGCTTGCCTGATTGTATTGATTGTACTGAATGCGGCCCCTGAGAAGGCTACAGAATTCACATGTTTCTTTCTTCAACATGATTCTCTGGGGTGGTGGCTACACATGATGAGAGGTGAGGGATCTCTGTCTCTTTTATAAATACACATGCACACACATATGTACATACACACATACATACACAAATTCACAAGTTACACAAATGAAATGCACAGAAGGAATGCACAGGATGTCATGCTGGAGAATCCACCCCCTTGGGAAGTTCCTTCTTGGAACCAACTGGCCATGCTGAGCATCCACAACACACAGAAAGGGACATACAGAGACCGCAGGCGGGCATGGGGTTGAATTCCCAGGGCCAGGCACCAGCTACATTCTAGCCCAAAAGATCCTCTGAAATAACTGTAGCCAAATTAGGGTCTTGTCTGATCACCCAGAGGTGGCTGGTAATAAGATTATGGTGTTAAGCCACTGTGTTGTAGAGTAGTTTGTGAGAGAGCAAGGAAGAGCCAGAATACTGCCTTGCAATCACTGGGGATATTCTGGGAGCAATAAAACTCACAGGTTGTCTAAAACTCTAGGTGTTTTAACCATTTTTACTGGCTCATTTTTTGTAAGATACACACTTATTGTATTAGAGGGAATAATAGATTTTGCACATTCCCTTCTATATGTTTTTCATTTTTTAAAAGTTCTTGTTTTCTTACATTATCGATTTGAAAATTCCTCTAAGCTATTGAGGGAGGAAGCGGTCTTTGTTTCTGAATACAGCATAGAAAGGTATAAAGCAATTTCATGTATGGGTCTATAAGGGACTTGCCAATGCCAGGTGAGATGGGGTGATGTGGGGACACAGGCAAGACTAATGAGTGGGCATCTGTGGAGGTTAGGAGCTGAGCTCACCATGTAGTCCAGGAAAGCTTGTTCTATTTGCGTGGAAGCTGCAAGCTGTACAGGCTGGGCTTCAAGGCCACAGGACGCCCACCCAATGCCCCCAGCCATGCGGGGATAGCATGAGATGCCCAGAAGAAGATCCATCCTCAAAGGGCGGGAAGTCCAGCAGCTACCACACAAAGCAGAGTGCTCAGTGCATTTGATAGAAAACAGAGGGTAAGAAGTACTCTTGGAATCAGGTGGTGGGTATTAGGGAGGGCATGGATTGCATGGAGCACTGTGTGTGGTGCAAAAACAAGAAATACTGTTATGCTGAAAAAATAAAATGAAATGAAATAAAATAAAATAAAATAAAATAAAATAAAGCACTCTTGGAACAATCTCTGTTAGGGTGTCTGTGCATTTCTTTCTTTTGAAAACACACAGTGTCCAAGGCGGTTGGGGGGGGTCACTCAGGGCTACCCCAGCTCTGACTTTTCATGAAGTAACCACACTCCTCAGTCTGATGGGAGGTTTGGAATAGGTGTCCATGTTGGACTCCTGTATGAGCAACGTGCAGTCCGTGAGTCTTCCCGGGAATACCAGTCAGCTGACCCAGCACCTGACACTTGGAAGCTGAGGTGAAGAAATCTCTTAAAGTCTTTCATGCTTTTTGAAAGATACTTAAATAAACTTGCATTAAAAAAGTAGAATTCCAGTCACATAGCATTATGACTGGTTTATGAAAAAGAGTTCTCTATAAATATTCAACAGTAGTTTAATGCAAGAATTTTAGAAACCTTCATGAATAACCCACTTAACAAAAATGTATATAAATACATGCATTTAAGAAGGAATAAATATACCCATATACTGGCATGCTTTAAAAAGAACAGGTATACATGAACTGATGAGGTGATTTTAAATTGTTTGCTTTCCTTCTAATCTTCATCTGAGAGCAATCAAGTGATTTTGTTACCATGTAACAAAAAGGAATCCAAGCAAAGAAATATCTAGCTCTTGAGAAAATTTTCCCAACCAGTAACGTTTTGGGACAAAGCCTGTGGAGCAAGAGGGCAGGTAGGGCTGAGCCCCGTTGCTGATGTTAGGACACTTACCTCCAAATACTGTTTATCTATATGCTAGCTCCTCCTCTAGGAAACACCTACTTAAAAAGTTTACTAGCTCAGATCATTACCATACTATAAAAATGCACATAAGGTACAGTCTGTCATTAATGGAATGCCAGAGTCAGATACTGAATATTAGGGGTCAGGAAGGAAAGTGAGCAGCTGTGTGAGAGGACTCAGGGATGGGGAGCCACAGGCAGGACACGGAGGCCATTTCTTGGCAGGCAGGTCCTGCAGCCCAAACAAGTTTCTACCTGAAATCTCACACACGGGTGGACAGCTTTAGGCCGTGTTTGAGAGCATGGCTCTATGGATGTCTTTGCTCTACTTGGCTGTCTCCTACCCCTCAGTTATCGCTCAAAGTGGCAGGGTCACTCTACAGTCCAGAGCATTTCCACACATTCTTTATGTTTTTAAAACCAGTTCTTGTGATTTTACAGACTTTGAGTGTGGGCCTGGAAATGACAATTAAGAAATTACTGACATGAGGAGAATTTCCTGGAACTTTGGATTTTTCCAGCACATCCTAAGCCGTCCATATCGTTGTGTGACAGTCCTAGGCTGAGCAGGCTGGTCCCGTTAGTCCCCAGACTGATCAAATCTGTCCAGTCTACTGACACAGCAGCACCTCTTAGACGAGCAGGGTCTTCCGTGGAGTCAGCTACCTTGGGTTCCACGGGGGGTTGGGACAACCCTGAGCTTATGATCTCATTGTTCTGGGGCAGAAAGAGGCAGACCTCAGGGGATTCCAGAATGGGCACCCTAGATTCTGTGACTCGAAGAGCAGCCCAAGAACCAGCAGCAACTGAATAACCTGCCCCTTCCCCCCACCCCCGCCTTGCCGACCAGCATCTATTTTATCAAAATCCCAAGGAAATTCCCTTGCAGATCATAACTGAGAAGGCATCGGATGAATTTCTGAGCTTCACAACGGTGCATCCTTACCAGTTCAGTAATCCTCCAGGGAGTTTCGCTTCCCTGCTGAATGCAGGTCTGGGGGATTTAGTGATTTGGTGCTGGCAGAGCTCCAGTCTGCCTCAATGCTGAGAATGGGGTTATGTCCTGGAAGAGACCCAGCCAGGATGCACAGTGGTGCCTATCACTCCTTTCTCCCAGCATGTTGTAGAGTGTGCAGTCTATCCCGTGAATGAGGTTCTCCGGGGCCTCCATTTCCTTGCCTTATGGTGAGATCCAACTGTTATTCTGTTGAAAAAAATAAGAGCAAGAGAAAAAAAAAAAAAACAAGAAACAGGCAAGAGCAAGTAGAAGGGTCAACCACCATCACTGCATTTGGCAAAGATACAAAGGCAGAGTTGGAGATCTTTGCTGTGGAGAAAACACAGAAGTCAGCATCACTAGATCTTCTCTTTGCCTCAGTTCTACAATAAACAAAAGGTACTGTCAGAATTGCTAAAAGAATAATCATTTAAAATAAGAGCTAGCTACAAAGGTATTAACAGATCTCCCAATTATTTTGCAGTTCTTTGTACTGAGGAAAATAACAGTAGTTTATGTGTTATTTGAAAAACACTATTTTGATAAAACTCCATTTGTAGTCCATCTTAGCCTCCCATTGCAATAACTTAAATTGAGTATATAAAATATTTAAATGGGCTCAAAAACCAAAATTATAGAAAGAAGTGTATCCAGAGAGGTGCCATTTCCTCCTCTCTGCCTTTTCCATACATTCCTATCTACCCTTTTAAACCTCATTAGTCTGTTGATCTTCTGTGTGTGTGTGTGTGTGTGTGTGTGCATGCATCTGCAAACATAAATTTTTCTCTATTTCCAATGTTTCCTTATAGAAAAGATTTCATAACAAAGCTTTGCTAGTACACTTTGATTTTTAACTTAAATATATATCCTGAAAATTTTTCTTTTAATGTTTTTAATTCTTGCCAAACTGATAGATAAGAAATTGTATCACAGATGAAATTTGTACCTTGTTACAAATAAAACTTATTATATAAAATATTTAAGACTAATTTAAATATATGTGTTTTGTGAATGGTCTGCACATGCGTTTTTGTGTATCTTTTTCCATTTCAGTTTTGCCTTCTCTTCTCAATTTTTAAAAGTGCTTTTTATTTTAGGAATTTAGCCTTTTATCTGTAACATATGTTGCAAATTTTATATTTCTGTTTGCCATTTTAGAAAATAGTTGAACTGAAAGATATTGAAGATAAAGCATACAAGTCCATGGGATGCTACTAACGCAGAGATTGGAGGAGAATGTACAACTGAAATGGAGGTATTAGGATAGAGGACATATCAGATATTAAACTGATAAGAACAGATACTACATTTGATCTTAGCCAAAAGGCCGAGAAGTGATGAAATGGATGTATTAGGGAAAAGAGATGATACACTTCCACCGAATAAGAAGGTGAAGGATGGAAATGAAACACGTGAAAGGACAGAATGAAAATAAATATCAGAACAGAAATCTATGACATGGAAAACAAACATAAAGTGGAGTCAGCATTACATACATTTTTTGAAAAGATTAATAATATCAGTGAAATTCCTAACTCAAATAAAGCCTAAATCTCCACCAGAAATGAAAAGGAGGATGTTGCTACAGACCCTAGAGAGTTACAAGTGGACATTATAAGTACATTATATCAGCAAATTTGATAATTTCAACTAAATGTACAAGTATCTTAAAAATAACAACTTATATAAGTTACATAAGAAGAAACAGAAAGTCATATATGGATTATAAGATTGAATCAGTTATTGAAATGTTTCTCACAGGGAACAATTAACTAGATGATTTTATTGATCAATTATTCCAAACATATATGAAGGAATGTCAGCCTCACATGAATACTTCCAGGGCATAGATAAAGTTGGAACACTTAACATATACAAGATCTATTTAACATTGATACTAAAATATGACCAGGACATTGTAAGAAAGAAAAACTACAGACAAATCTCTGTAGTTAATGTGGATGCAGAAATACTATATAAAACATTAGCAAATTAAATCCAATTACATATAAACTGTTACATATTATCACCAAATGGGGATGTATTTCAAGAATTCAAAATTGAATTAACACTCAAAAAGCTATCTATTCAATCTAACTTTCAAATATAAATACAGCAAATTAGGTGATTATATTAAAAAATGCACAAAGTGCATTTGATAAATTCAATGTCCACAGTGACAAAAACCTCTTAACAAAGTAGAAATCAAAGGAAACATTAAGTCTGATAATGATTATCCATACAAAGTTAAATGAACCATCATACTTGATTCCTTTAAAAAAAAGGAGGTTTACCTTGAAGTTTGGAAACAAGTCAAGGTGGTAGCTGCTGGAATTGCCAATCATTACATTAGAAAAGATAATGAAATGGCAAAGAAAGTTTGAAAAGTTTGAAACAAAGTCATTATTTGCAAAGAGCATGATTATATATGTAGAAAATCCAATAGAATCTTCACACTAGTGGAAATGAATAAG
Organism: Mustela nivalis; assembly: GCF_964662115.1. NCBI lineage: Eukaryota > Metazoa > Chordata > Mammalia > Carnivora > Mustelidae > Mustela > Mustela nivalis. The sequence continues at coordinate 67,266,914 of NC_139030.1, forward strand.
TTTGAGAACTTATTCAATTGTCCAGATGCAAAATTCATTTTTTAATTAGTGAAATTAATTAATTGTTTAGTTAGTGATGTTTCAGATTCATAACAAAACTGACCAGAAATTATAGAGAATTCCCATATACCTCCACTCCTAACACACACAATCTCCACGACTGTGGACATTAGTACATTTGTTATAATTGATGAATATACATTGGTGAATCATTGCCACTCAAAGCCCATAGTTTATACTAGGGTTTATCTGGGGTGTTGTACATTCTATGGTTGGACAAATGTATAAAGACATATAACCATCATTATAGTACCATACAGAATAGTTTCACTTCCTTAAAAATCCTCTGCGTCACCAATTCATCCTGCTTCCTCCTCACCTCTGGTAATCACTGATCTTTTTACTGTCTCCATAGTTTTGCCTTATTCAGAAAATTATATAGTTGGAGTCCCATAAATTGACTTTGAAGACTGACTTTCTTTTTCAGTAATACATATTGAACTTGCCTATATGTCTTTTCATGGCTTGATAGCTCATTTCTTTTTAGTGCTAAAGAATATTTGATCATCTGATTCTGTGACTTTATCTATTCACGTACTCAAGAATATCTTAGATGCTTCTAAATACTGTCAATTATAAATAAATCTATAAACATCTATGTGCAGATTTTCATGTGTACCTAATTTTCAATAATTTGGATAAATACTAAGGAGTGAGATGGTTGGACTGGATTGTAAGTGTATTTTTTGTTTTGTAAGAAATTGTCAACTGTTCTTTAAAAGTATCTGTGCCATTTTGCATACCCACTGGCAATGACTAAAAGTTCTTTGACGGCACTTGTTATTGTCAGTGTTTTCAATTTTGGTCATTCTAATAGATATTTAGTGTTATCTCATTGTTTTAACTTGCAATTCCCAAATGAGGAGAAGCTTTCCTTGTTCCTGGTCTTAGTGGGAAAGCTTCAAGATCTTCACAATTAATAGGATGTCAGCTGTGCAATTTTTTTTTAAGATTTTATTTATTTATTTGACAGACAGAGATCATAAGTAGGCAGAGAGGCAGGCAGAGAAAGAGGAGGAAGCAGGGTCCCTGCTGAGCAGAGGGTCCGATGCGGGGCTCAATCCCAGGACCCTGGGATCATGACCCAAGCTGAAGGCAGAAGCTTTACCCCACTGAGCCACCCAAGTACCTGAGCTGTGCAATTTTGCAGATGTTTTTAAACAAATTGAGAAAATTCTCCTCTTTTCCTAGTTTGCCAAGAACTTTTAGCATGAATGGATATCGGATATTGCCAAATGCTTTTTCTGATTCTATTAATATGATCATGTGATTTCTCTTCTTTAGCCTATTGATGTGCTAGGTAGGTTACATTAACGGATTTTGAATGTTGAACCAGGCCAGCACACCTGATAAAAACCCCACTTGGTTGTGGCCTAAATTCTTTCTCTACATTGTTGGATTTGATTGCTAATATTTTGTTTAGTACTTTTGTGTCTCTGTTTATGGGAGATGTTAGCCTATGGTTTGCTTAGAATGCATTTATCTGGTTTTTATATTAAGGTAATGCTACCTGGTGGATTCAGTTAAAAAGTGTTTCCTGTTTTGATCTTCTGGAAGAGACAGTAGATTAATTGGTATCATTTCTTCTTTAAATGTTTGATAGAATTCGCCAGGGAGCCCATCTGGGCCTGAGGCTTTCTGTTTGGTAAGACCATTAATCATTGATTCTATTTAATTATGTAGATATATTGATTTATTATTGTTATTAATCATTATCTGTTGGTTATTATTTAATATACTTAATTATATAAATAAATAGATAATATTCCATATTATTAAATATGTAAGTTTGTGTATATGTTCTATGTCTTCTTTTTTTTTAAATTTTAAAGCAAGGTTTCATCTGTTTATCTAAGAGACAGAGAGAGCAAGGCAGGGAGGGGCAAAGGGAGAGGGAGAAGCTAACTTCCCGCTGAGCAGTGAGCCCACTGTAGCACCTCATCCCAGGACCCCAAGATCCTAACCTGAGCTAAAGGCAGACGCTTAACCAGCTGAGTCACCCAGGCATCCTTGATCTATGTCTTCTCATGTGAGTTTTGACAGATTGTGTCTTTCAAGGAATTGTACTATTGCTTCTTTGTTATGAAATCTATAGACATAGAGTTGTTCATAATAGTCTTTATTTTTTGTTTTAGTACCTATGAAATCTGTACTGAAACCCTTCTTCCATTTCTGATCTTAGCAGCTTGTGTCTTCTCTCTTATTTTCTTAGTTAGGTTGACTAAAGGTTTATTGATTTTGTTGGTTTTCCCAAAAAACTCTTTTTAGTTTTGTTTTTCTCTGTTGATTTTTGTTTTCAATTTCATTGATTTCTGCTCTAGTTTGTATTATTTTTTTCTGCTTACTTCGGATTTTATTTGCTCATATTTTTCTAATTTACTCAAGTGGAAGTGTGGATGATTGATTTCAGATCTTTTTTCTTCTTTAATGTGTGCATTAGAGGCTATAATTTCCCCCAAGCACTTATTTGCTGCATTTCACACATTCTGTTGTGTTCTCATTTTCATTTAGGTCAAAATATATAATAATTTCTCTTAAGATTTCTTTCTGAACTTGTGTTACTTAGAAATGTTTTTCAAAATTTCTTTTTTATATACCAGCAAATTATAACAGAAAATTAAAGTTACTGATCAAAGATATGCATTTTATAAGATATAATTTTCTTCCACTCTGTGGATGGTCAGTGGGATTCGTTAATACCTAGTGGGACTTTGATATCTTTAAAACACAAAATATGTAGAGAGCTACTTTGTTTCTGTGTATGCTTCACACTGTGAAAATATATGATGTTTCCCTTTGTCTTAACAGAGGAGAATGCCTTTTTAAATATTTTTCCATTATGATAAACATAAAACAATTAACTAATGACCTATAGGGGAATCTTAAGATGTTTTATAAGATCTAATATATTTATCCAGATGTTATAATTAGGCTTCTGAAAACTGATGCCTCATCTACAGGAACCAGAAGAGTATCATAAAAATATCTGAAAGGAATATGAAACCATGTATTTACATCACTAAAAGGAGTTTTAAAAATAGCTCTGATTAGGCACAGTAATTATAAGACAAGGTGGAAAAGATTTATCTGTATAAGGAAAACCTTCCTTTCTCTATTGAAAACTACTTTTACTTTTTAAAGATTTTATTTATTTATATGCAAAAGGGACAGCAGAGCAGCAGACAGAGGCAGAGAGAGAATCAGGCTTCCTGCTGAGCAGGTAGCCCAAGGTGGGGCTTGATCCCAAGACCCTGGCATGATGACCTGAGCAGAAGGCAGACACTTAAACTACTGAGTCACACAGGTGCCAGCTTCTTGAAAAGTCTTGCAGGCAGAATGTGGTCATTCTTGAGCATAGGTGTCTATTTAGGGCTGAAATGATTTTTTAAAAATAAAGTTTCAGGAGTATCTGGGTGGCTCAGTCAGTGAAGCGTCCAACTCTGGATCGAAGCTCAGGACTTGATCTGAGTCATGCGTTCAAGCCCTGTGCTGGGACTCGCACTGGGTGTGGAGCCCCACTTACTGCTGCTACTACTACTACTACTGCTACCACTACTATTACTACTACTACGACTACGATTTTAAAAAATAAACCAACAAAGTTTTCACTGGACTATGGGAACTTTAAGTCTCTTGTTGCTGATGGATGTGTGATGCATCCACATTACAGCACAGCAGACGATGGGAGGGAGACCGGATGTGTTGGCTCTTGGGGAATTGCAGCCCCAGAGCTTCACCTTGGCTTTGCTGGAGACAGTTAGGGTTAGGGTGGCCTTGTGAACTGCAGGGGCCTCTGGTCAGCTCAGTCACTCAGGAGCTGACTTTTGGAGAGACACATATAAGTCAATGAACTAACAAGACTTGGATTCTTTGGTCCTAAGTCAGGGTTCTGACAATTAAAAGTGTCCTGTGGCTAAAAAACTACATGCATGTCTGGCAGAATGGCTGGGTGTGGCAGCCGGGACACCTGCATCTTCCTGTTCACCTCCTTCACACGAAGCCCCGAGGACCGGCTCTACCTGCTGCCTCTGACGCTGCAGGAGGGTGTCTGCAGCCAGCAGCTGGGGAACCAAACAGCAGCCCGGGATTTCAGGCCACTAGAGCGGATGCTGTGAGAGAAAGTCTCCTTTGAACAGTACACCCACTGCAGTGAACTGTGGCAATCTGTCCCCAGAGCATCGGGTTTAACCAAACATGCGTCTTAGTGTCATGAGGAATGTGTTGATAGAATTAACACTTTGTGCTCTGCTCATGGGTGACGTCTGCACGGCTTTAGGGAGTTTCTAAAGGAGGAATTCAGTTAGTGTGTTGTGGGAGGTGCCCTGGCACAGATGTTCCTGACTCCCAGGGAGCCCTGTTCTTTTCTGGCTTTGGAGCTAATTAGCAGCCTCATTCAGGGAAGGTGATTGCCAGTGGGGGCTCTGTCCTTCAGCATTAATAGTAATCACAGTTCACGGCAGGGTAGTTACCAAGTACTAATGAGATCATGCTTTCTAAGGGTACTTCGAATGGTTGGGTATTATAGGAACTATAAAAATAAATGAAAATATTAAAATGATGACAGTATTACCAGCACAAAGTGTCCACCTTGCAAGGCGATTGAGTCAATGCTGAACATGCAATATTTTCACAGTTTTGCTCATTCCAAGCCATCATAATAATATCTACTGTTTCCAGTTAAAATCATAGTGTTTAAACAGAATTTGATTTACATAACAGGAATTTAAATGGGACAAAGTGTAAAACTCAGTTCAAACTAAAACCATTCAGGTCTCAAGGTTCAGTTAATAAGGCAGCCTAATTCTTTGCTAGAAGCATTGCTACACATTTCATTCATTTCAATTCTCCTTTTTCATAATTAGAATGAAATTAGAATAATTGCCTTCTTTATGATATCCCAGCTGCTTAGCAATTATCTCATGTCACGGCTGCAGCTCTTCATGCTGACGCTGAGCACAAGTTTCTGACGCAAGCTAAACTTGTAATAAAATGCACACACACACATCTGTGCATGCAAATGCAGATTCACACACCCATACACACAATCTGAGCATGCACACATGTGGAGATATGTTACACATGTGTACTGCATACATATTCTTACACACCTGCGAGAATGTTCGTGCATTGCGCGTACATAGCAAACACGCATGCATGCATGTGGGTGTGTTTGTATATAAATAGATTGTTGTGTGTTTTCTATAACCCTAATCTTTTAAATCTGGGCAGTACCCCTCTGCTGTCTTCACATTGTGAAGATGTAAGCAGATGACAGTTCAAAACCCCAACCACATGGCATGGGTTCTCCAGGTTAAAGAACTGCAGGTCATGCCCCAAGTTGATATGTTAGCTGTGACTGCCGAAGTCTTTGCTCTTTATCCTCCATCTATGGACATGTGCGAGAACGTCAGGGCCACTTCAGGGCTTACGTGCAGGTCCTACCCTCACAGTGGAGCCACTGGTCAAGGACACTGCTGTCCCAAGTGCCGCCCCAGGGGCCAGCAAAGAGAAAGCAGCTTGGGCTTGGCTGGCTCAGTTGGTAGAGTATGGGACTCCTGATCTCAGGGTTGTAAGTTCAAGCCCCATGTTGGTCATGAAACCTACTGAAGAAAAAAAAAGATAAAACAGCTTAAATAACCCCAAAGGTGTACAGAGGGAAGGGTTCTCTACATATTCCTGTGAGAAAGCATACAGGGGTTTGTCAGTCATTTCTGCTGACTGACAAGTCATTTCTGCTGACTAACAAGTCATTTCTGCTGTCAGTCATTTCTGCCGACTGAGATCCTGGCCGTGGTCAGCACTGAGGATGTGTTTTTACACACAGAGGCTTTGATTTTCCTGTGATAAGCTCCAGAATGTGTGCTCTTCAGGCAAATCAGTGCTCAGGGCATTTAAATGAAACATATTTGCAAAAGAGCTCCAGTCCACAGTAATGGGTCGGCAAAGCCTGCCCTCCTTCCACATCTGGAGCACATGAGCTGTCACTGTTGCCAGACTCTCACCGGGAAGGGACACATGGCATCTCACTGGGGTGCACTTTCCTGACTTTCTCATTTTCTGTGGCTTGCCCATTTTGTACCTTTTGCAAATTTTTTTTTTTTTTTTTGAGCTTGCCATGTTCTTGGTTTTTTTTTTTTTTTTTTTTTTTTCAGGTTTTGGCGTCATGGTTCTGATGCTTTCGGAGATTTATTTTTATCTGGGATGTTTTCCATCGTTCAGGTGTGAACTCTGAATGCTCTCTCCAGCCCAGGGACATCTGTCAGGTTTTCCTCTCCTTGTTATTGTCACTGTTTGATGAGAATGCACTGAAGTATTGAATAATGCACGAAGGTGTCTGAGCTGCAGGTGGAGGGCTGGGGAGTCATTTCCGACAGCGCAGCTGATCCCAGCGTGGCAGCCAACCCAGCATGGCAGCCGTCCTTTCACGGCCGCACTGATCTCACTTTGAAAATGTGGACCACTTTGTCTGTTGAACCTCTGATAGCCCTAACAGATTTTGTACCGCCTCATGTCTGGTTTCTTTGGGCAGGTGTCTTCTGTGCCAGAGTCATCTGGACTTTGGACTAGGGCATCCTGTTCTGCTGTCCGGGGGTCTTTTTCTCAGCATCTCCTTCATGCAGGTGCGTGGGAGGCACAGGGAGCATGGAGGGTGGAGACAGATGGGTGCCTGACCCAGCTCTGAATTAGATGGCTCGAAGTCCTTCCCCTGCCTGACACAAGCAGGGATGCTTGCCCAGAAGGTCTCGCACTCACCAGGTCTTTGATAAGTTCTCCTAGGGACTCACCCATGGACTGAGTCCAGGAAAGTGCACAGACTGGTACTCCCCCAGCCCTCAGTCCAGCTCTCTTCCCACCACCTTGAGAGCACCTGCCCTCCTCTCTCTGCCCTCCAGGCACTAGCAGGTGCCACATGAGCATTTTATGTTCTGATGGCCATTCCCATTCATAAGACAGAGAGCCACCTGCCCTGAGGTGCAGGGATCAGGGGCCCCCTGCTTTGAAACTGTCCTGGGGGCCCCTGGCTCTCCTTCCCCCTGGAGATCCAGGCTGAGGCTGCTCCAGGCCAATCTGACCTCAGCACGGACCTTGGGAGCAGCAAGGCCTGGGCCAGTTCCTGGCCGGGGGCTCTTGAAACAGCAAGTTTGGAGTGTTGGGAGGCCTTGGGATCTACTATACCAGCAGGGCCTGAAAGCTGATTTCACTGACACAGAGGCACCATCAGAGGCTTTTTCGAAGCAGCCCTGTTGTCCAAATAAAGATGATTTCAAGAGGCCAGAAGACCGGGAGGCGGCCCACCATCATTCCGCGTGTGCATGGCTGGGCCCCACGGGTCCTCAATTCTGTAGGTGGCAGCCCAGACAGGTCTGCAGCCGTTCTGGACTATGGAGATCACCCGATTCCAAGTGAAACAGGTGTCCTTATGCCTCCTTCCCCACCTTCCCCCCGCACTTTGTTTTCAATACTGTTGGGAAAAAAGACTAAAAACAGATCTCCCAGCCCAGAAAACCTCCCCACAGAGGAAGAGGAGAAAGAAAACACTCATTACGGCCTCGGCATTAAACCAGAAGCTGATTCAAGTCCCAGGCAGCCCAGCCAGAGTTACAGGGACAGAGAGAAAGTTCACCTTTCCCAAAGCTGAGGCTGCGGCACCCACCGCACACAGCCCCCCAAGGCCTCTGACTAGTCAGCAACTAGTCAGTCAGGTTGGGGACCAGCACCCTGTGTCACTCCCGTGAACACTAAATCCATCTTGTCTATGGATGGCCACCTGTACTGCCCAACTGCCTTTATCCTGAAGAGAAACCAAGTCTCAGGTCTACATCAGGAAGTGGTTCGCAGCTGGAGCAAGGTGCCCGCGGTGAGTGCCAGACTCGGGCTCCTGGGGTCCCAGGAAACTGAAAAATGGGGGCTGCCTTGCTGGAGGCTCCCAAGTCCTACAGAAAACTTCCCTGGGACTTAGAGCAGGCAAGAGGCCATTTAGCTTTCAGAAAGAGTTAATATGCATCTCAAAGAGACAGAGGAAGAATTTCTAACCTCAAGTTTCCTAAAGTAAATGTTCTGAGGAAGGGGAGGAGGTGGGAAGTTTCTTCCCTTATTTTCAGAAGTAAGCCTCTTAGTTTTAATGGGCATTTGTCCTTACAATAGTCAGTATTTAGGCCCACAAAGCCCCCTGGAGAATTAAGTGACAACCAAGGCTTCTCTCAACCAAGGCCCATCATCAGTGGCTCCAACAGAAGCACAAGGGGCCTGGGTGTTGTGTGTAGCTGTAGGCGACCCTGCAGAACCTGGGTGCAGCGTCAAAGCCGTCACCGTAGCTGGTTCCATGAGGACAGTCCTGAGAATGGTTTCCGTGGCGGGAGGGTCTGCCTGAGGCTCCAACTGCAAATCCACTTACAACCCAGGACTCAGAGGCTGGCTTCAGGCCTCCAAGCCCAGAACCCTCCCTGCAGATGGCCCCGGGTGGCTCCCTCCTCTCAGGCTGCAAGCTCAGGCTCAGCAAGCACGGGGTGCAGCCCAGTCCGGGAACCTGGAAGCTGCGTTCGGAGGAAGACTGCTGATACCACAGTTTGCCGTTCCATCAGCAAACACCCGTGCACGTGTGGTCCACGCCGAAGATGCTGTGGGCTCTGCTGGGGGAGCAGCGCACTCACGGGGTGGGGGGCATGACCAGCAGTCAGACAGGACCTCAGGTCATGTGGTCAAGAGGGACTTGCTGAGGCAGTGACATGAAGCTGGGGCCTTGGTCCCTAAAAGCCTTGCAATGGGCTGTTATTCAAGCTCAGCTCCAGTCTGGGACCTGGGTTCCGGAGGCAGGGGCCTCAGTGCCCCCTGATGTCATCTTGTCCCTCACACCCGAGCTGCCCCTGGGGCTAGAGCGGCACCAGGCCCCCAGGAAGGCCGGGCTGCACGCGTCTTTCTGAGTGGGTCCTGTGAGTGTGACCATCCAGGCCAGCACCACCTGAGGGCCCAGTCCTGGCAGCTCTGGTCCTTGGTGGTCCTAAAGGGGCCCTGAGGTTCTGAGCTTGGGGGCCACCTGGGAGGGAAGAGAAAAGAGGAGGGGGTGACAGCCCAGTTCCTCTGCCACCACATCTCCTAAGCAGGAAGCCTACAGGGTCCCAGAGCATGAACCATGCCTGTGAGCATAGAGCCTGTGGGATGTGTTTCTGGGTCAATGTCCCAACATCTGTCTCTCAGACCAACAGACCTGATCACCAAGACCTCCCTTCATGAGGGATCCCTGTTCACCAGGACAGCCCAGGCCCCAGGTGGGCCTCCTGGCACACCAGATGTCCTATCAGCAAGTAGGTGCGTGAGGCCAGGCCAACCTCAGGAGACAGGCCCACATCCCATTACCCAGCCCAGATTAGGAAGGTGGTGTACTGCCTCCCAGGCCCAGGCCACCATCTGTTAGTTGATCAGCAAACAAGTTCCCCCAAGGACACCCTTTCTCTGTGTGTGGCTGCCTTACCCTCCAGACCACAACCCCAAACTTGGCTATGCACTCTAGGTGACAGGAAGGTCCCCTCCACACAGGCTAAGCTTGGCACCAATGTGAATGTCCGGGATACTGTGTGTCCTGAGCAGGAAGGGGCGGTCTCAGCATGAGGGTCCAGGGACCCTGCAGGACACTCAGACCCAGAGCCTGATCTAAGTGACAAAGGGGTTTCCCAAAAAAGATTAAACTCCATTGCTACTTTGATTTCAAGGTCAGTCCAAAAATTGCATTAAAAAGCACTAACCACAGATGGCCACCAATTTATTTATGGGACGTTCTTAAGACTTACACAACATTATCTGGTTTTGTTTTGTACATGGGCTATTTTGTGGCTTCTGTCACACCATAGGAACTTCCTTTGTTTTCTTTTTCCCCTATTTTTACACAGGATTTTTGCAGCAGCCCCAGAATGGTTTTCAAAGTTAGAGCTTCCTTATACTTACAACAGGTTATGCTAACAATGTCCTGTTAATAGGCTGAGAGAAATTGCTTTTCCCCTGTTGATAATGAAAAATCAAAGTCTATTAACACTGATTATTTCCAGGACTCCAGTTCATTACTTCTCTTGATAATCAAATCAAAATCCATCATTTGAGATGACTTTTCTTTTTCTTGTGGCAATGATCCGTTTTTCTTTCTAATTATTCTCTTACTACTTCTAAGTTGTGCCTTAAACTATTTTAATATATTTAAGAAAAATTTCTTGACATGTGTTAAGACCAGGAACATGCTCCTTTGTAAGAAGTTAGTGCCACATTTTTTTTTTTTTTAAGATATTTATTTATTTATTTGACCGGGAGAAAGCATGTGCAGGGAGAGAGAGAAAATCCCAAGCCGACTCCACGCTGAGTGCAGAGCCCGATGTGGGGCTCAATCCCAGAACACTGAAATCATGACCTGAGCCAAAAGCAGATGCTTAACCAACTGAGCCACCCAGGCATCCCAAGAATAGTGACATCCTGAAAGGGACAGAAGCTCATCCTAACATTTAAAATACTGATCACAGGGCTCCCCGGAACCATGCACAAGCCGGCCCCAGCAGGAAACCCATCGTCCTAGAATCCAGACCAGCCATCAGTCTCAGCATACCAGTCAACAAATTATGCAGTGTCTTCGTTATGGGTTTCCCTTCGTTTATGGTGGTCTAGCCCTTTACCCACCTCTTGGGAGATAAGCTGTGTCCAGTGCCCCCTGTCAGTAGGGGTCCTTTGTGCAGCTCATTCTGTGTGGCAGGCCACACAGAACCAGGGGGCCACTTGGGTCTCCAATACTTGGAGGACCTGGCAAAGCTGGGAGAGGAGAGGGCACACGGGAAGGACACCTGCAGCTCAGGCGTCTGACTGTTGTCTCTAGTGTAGACACAACCCAGCAAGTAACACGAATTCGATGGTATCAAAAAATATATGTATGTATATATATATATATATATATGTACTTGGAATTTAAAATTATTAGATAATGAGCATGCTAGCAAATTTCACCCTCTTTTTCCCCTACTTTCCAAGAGTAAACTTACCTGTAGAGCTATTTTCACAGTTGCTGATCAATGGTTCCGGGATTTCGGAGGGCGTCAGGTTTTAGAGGTTTGCTGCTCCCGTTTTGCAGACGGGTGATTTGTGGGTCGTGCAGCTGTCACAAGTGGCAGCATTTTAAAAATGTTTGAGGTCATAATACAACTAGAATTTCCATAGAATTAATTCCAGTTTGTGGTGTAGAAGCAGGTTACATTTTCCAAGAGAACCCTTACAGGTTGCAAGGACAGCCCTATACGACCTCGGCCAGTGGTTTGGGTCTTTTCCATGTTCTTCCTATGGGGAAAGATTGTGTCAGAGCAGGTGGTGGGGAAAGCTGGGGTCTGTCCTAACCTGGTGGGTCAGAGTCACAGCCCCAGGCCCCTGAGCTCCACCAGTGTCTGCTGTCACAGGCGCCAAGCTCAGGCCTACAAGGGGCTCCTGCAAGACAGACATACCCCTGAGACATGGGCCCTGGAGCAGGTGAGGCAGCAGGAGCCCATAATAGGGAGGGTGGGACTCTCGGGGTCAGAGCCCCAGGCCATCTTGTACCCTTCATCCAGGGTGTCAGCCATGGGGGAAATCACGGTGTCTATGGGTCAGAAAGAGTCTAGACCATCTGCAACAGGCAGTCACTGTATCAAGCAGGTGGGTTTGGAAGAGGGAGATGCCCCTAATAGCTCTTCGGGTTCATGTGGCTGTGCTCAGCTGGCTTCAAGGACCAGGGAGCACTTTGCGGACATTTCCAGAGGGGCTGGTTGCAACATTCCCAAGTTTGGGGTGGTGGGCATTGATAGCTGGCCATCTGGAACAGGCAGGGGTCCTTGGAATGAAGGTGACCTAGGGCATAGCCGGCAGCCTTCTAAGCAAGCTGTGGTTTGCAGCAGGAATGGTTCTTCTACTCCAGGTGAAGGACAGGGGGCATGCTTGGGGCTGGCGTGTGCCCAGCACCCTCAGGCCTCTTATGAGGCAGAAGGGGCATGTCAGGTCCCCTCCTCTTTCCTAGACGTCACATCCATGCCAGCTTTAAGGTAGGACATTCCCTACCTGAGATCCCCAAAGGCGCTTTGGGAATTATTTCGACGTTATCAGGCTACAGCTTTTTGTTGGGTCTTCTGTGGGAGGTGTACAGCGAAATGGAGCAGTAAGGACAGAATACATACATCCTGCCTCCACACTTGCCCAGTCCCCCCCTCCAGGAGGTGCATTTATAACAATTAATTCACCAACATGGATGCTGCACCACTCCCCAATGTCCACAGTTTACCTTGGGCTCAGTGGGATTTCGGGTGCACGTTCTATGGGCTTAAAAAGTGCGTGCTCACCTGTATCCACCATTATAGCTTTATACGAAGTATTTTCACTGCCCCAATTATCATCTTTGCACCAACTACTCACCCTTCCCTGCCGGCTCCTGGTAACCACTGATCCCTTACTGTCCCTGCAGTCCTGCCATTTCCAGAACATCATATAGTTGGAACCATATACTGTGTAACCTTTTAAGATGGGCTTCTTTCACTTAATAATATACATTAAGGTTCATCCATGTCTTTTCATGGCTTGGTAGCAAATTTCATTTTAGTCCTGAGTCATCTTCAATTGTTTGGATGAACTGCTGTCTGTTTTCCCATTCACCTACTGAAGGACATCTTGGCTGCTTCCAAGTTTGGGCAATTATAAATAAAGCTGATATAAGCATCCATACATGGGTTTTTGTGTGGATAGGATTTTTCAACTCCTTTGAGTAAAGAGCAGGGAATACTCTTGCTGGATCATATGGCAAAGTATGTTTTGTTTTATAAGTTTGGTGTTTTAAAACACCATGTGTTTTTCTTCCCATGTGGTGGCCCCATTCTGCACCCCCCGGCAGACCAAGAGCTCCTGCTTGTTGTCGGTGTTTCAGATTCTGGCCATACTCGTAGGTGTGCATTGTTCTAATCTGCACGTTCTGGATGACACAGGACGGAGAGCATCCTTTCATATGCTTATTTGCCATCTGTGTCTTTTCTTTGGTGAGGTATCCGCTAACATTTTTCCATCTATTTTTAAACTGGGTTGTTTGTTTTCCTTTTGAGATTTAAGAGTTGTTTGTATATTTTGGATAACAGACCTTTATATATGTTTTGCAAATATTTTCTCCCAGTCTGTGGTTTGTTTTCTCATCTTCTTCATAGTATACTTTGAAGCATAAAAGTTTTTAATTTTTTTAAAGATTTTATTCATTTATTTGAGAGAGACACAGAACATGAGCAGTAGGGAAGGGCAGAAGGAGAAGCAGACTGACATCAAGACCTGAGCCAAAAGCAGATGCCTAACTGACTGAGTCACCCAGACGTCCGAAAAGTTTTTAATATTTAATGAAGTCTTATTTGCTTAATAAGTTTGTCTTGTCAACTTGTCAATTTTTTCTTTCACGGACTGTGCCTTTGATACTGTATCTGAAATTATCGTCATATCCAAGGTCATCTCGATTTTTTCCTGTATCTTTTAGGAGTTTTATACTGTTGCATTTTACATTAAGGTCTATGGTCAATTTTCAATTAATTTTTCTGAAAAGTGTAGGGTCAGTTTTATATTCATTTATTTGCTGTGTGGATGGCCAGTTGTTTTAGCACAATTTGTTGAAAAGATTATCTTTTCTTCATTACATTGCTTTTGCTCCTTTATCAAAGATAACTTGCTTATATTTATGTGAGTCCATTTCTGGGCTCTCTATTCTGTTCCGTTTATCTGTTTGTCTCTTTGATGTTTATTTCTTTTTATTCCCCCATTTTATCCAGCGAAGGAGAGACACAGTTTCACTTCTTTTCCTCCCCACCTATTTAATTAACTCATCTATCAAATCACATTTTCTATTCTTCTCTCTCTCTCTCTCTTTCTTTCTTTCTCTCTTTCTTTTCCTTCCTTTTTCTTTTTTTCTTTCTTTCCTTCTTTCCTTTGGGGAGAACATTAAAGTTCTACCGTTGTGGCAGATCTCAACTATACAATACCTACCATCTACCAACTGTAGTCCTTATTTCACATTAGATTCTCAGACCTTATTCATCTTATATCTTAAAGTTCATCCCATTTTACCAACTTCTGTTTCTCCAGCCTCCAACAACCACTTTTCTACTCTGTTTTTTATAAATTTTATTTGTAAAGTTTTTATTTTATTTATTTATTTTTAAGATTTCACATATAAGTGATACCATGTTTGTCTGGCTTGTTTCATTTGGCATGATGTCCTCAACAGTCCATTTCATGTTGTCACAAATAGTAGGACTTCCATCCCTTTTGTGGCTGAATAAAATCTCATTGTATGCACTAACCACATCTTTTTTATCCATTTGTCTATGGACAAACACACAAGTCATTTCCATGTCCTGGTTATTGTGGTTTATAAAGCTACAGTGATCATGGGGGTGAAAATAGCTCCTTGTGGTACCGATTTTATTTCCTTTGGATATATACTCAGAAGTGGGATTGCTGGATCATATGGTAGCTCCATTTTTAGCTTTTTGAGAAAACTCTGTGCTGTTTTCCATAGTGGCTATGCAATTTACATCCCCACTGACAGTGCGCAAGGGTTTGATTTTCTGCACATCCTAGCCAATACATGTTATCACTTGTCTTTGTGATAATAGCCATTCTGACAGGAGCGAGGTGATATCTCTTTATGGCTTGATTTGCATTTCCCTAATGATGAGTGATGTTGAGCATCTTTTCATACACTTATTGGCTATTTGTATAGCTTCTTCAAAAAAAATGTTTATTCAGGTCCTCTGCTCATTTTTTAATTGTTTGGGTTTTGCTATTGAGTTGTATGAATTCTTTATATATTTTGGATATTAATTTACCATTAGATATATAATTTGCAAATATTTTCTCTCATTGTGTAGGTTCCCCTTTTTTTGTTGTTGATAGTTTCCAGTGTTGTGCAGAAGCTTTCTAGTTTGATGTAGTCCCACCTGGGTTTTTTTGTTTTTGTTTTTGTTGCTTTTGCTTCTGGTATCAAATAAAAAAAATATATTGCCAAGACTAAGGTCAAATAAGTTTCTCCTTTCTCATCTTCTACGAATTTCATGATTTCAGGTCTTACATTCAAGTATTTAATCCATTTTGGGTTGATTTTTGTGCAAGGTGTAAGATTGGAGTCCACTTCCATTCTTTTGTGTGTGACAATGTAGTTTTATCAACACCATATATTGAAAAGACTATCCCTTCCCTGTTGTATATTCTTGGTGGATTTGTCATAAATTGATATATAAACTCATGTAGGCACGGGTTTGTTTCTGGCTTCTCTGTTCTGTTCCATTGATCTATGTGTCTGTTTTTATGCCAATACCATATAGTTTTTTAAATTGAAATATAGGGGCGCCTGGGTGGCTCAGTGGGGGAAGCCTCTGCCTTCGGCTCAGGTCATGATCTCGGGGTCTTGGGATCGAGTCCCGCATCGGGCTCTCTGCTCAGCGGTGAGCCTGCTTCCCTCCCTCTCTCTCTCTCTCTGCCTGCCTCTCTGCCTACTTGTGATCTCTTTCTGTCATAAAATAAAATAAAATCTTTAAAAAAATAAAAATAAAAAAATTGAAATATAGTTGACATACAATATTGTATTAGTTTTAGGTGTACAACAAGGTGATTCAAAAATTATATACCTTATGAAATGGTCACAACAATAAGTATAATTATCATCTGTCACCATACAAACTTATTACAATAATATTGACCATATTCCCTATACTATTTTCTTTAAACAAGTCTCATAACTTGTTTATAACTGCAAGTTTATACCTCTTAAACCCCATTCACTTTATTTTGCCTTTCCCCCATCCCCTCCACTCTGGATACTGCTAGTTTGTTTTCTGTATTTATGAATCTGTTTCTCTCTTTTTGTGTGCTCTGTTTTTGTTTTTTGGTTTGGTTTTGGTTTGTTTTTTGATTTTGGTTTGGTTTTTTTTTTTTTTTTGATTCCACATAAAAGTAAAATCATATGGTATTTGTCTTTCTCTCTCTGACTTATTTCACTTAGCATAATAGCCTTTATGTCCATCAGTATTTTCCTGAATGACAAGAGTTCATTCTTCTTTTTATGGATGAATAATCATTCATTGTGTGTGCAACACGTCTTCTTTATCTATTTGTCTGTCAGTGAGCACTTGAGCTGCTTCCTTATTCTGGCTAATGTAAATAATGCTATGATAAACATAGTATTACACACACACACACACACACACACACGTGTGTGTATATGTATATATATACACGTATACACACACACACACACACACACACACACACACATATATATATATTTCAAATTACTGCTTTCATTTTCTTTGGTTAAATATCCAAAAGTGGAATAACTTGGTGCTTCTAATTTCAGTTTTTTGACGAAACTTCTTACTGTTTTCCAGAGTAGCTATACCAGTTTACATTCCTACCAAGAGTGCACAAGGGTTCTTTTTTCCACATTCTTACTTACACTGTTATTTCTTGTCTTTTCAATATTAGCCATTCTGACTGTTTTAATGCTATACTGTTTTGACGACTATAGCTTTGTAATGTAGTTTGAAATCAGGAAATACTTTGCCTCCAGCTTTATTCTTTTTTGAGATTGTTTTAGCTATTTAGAGTCTTATGTGGTTCCGTGTAAATTTTAGAATTTTTTTTTCTGTGAAAAATGCTACTAAATTTTAGATAGAGATTGCATTGAATCTGTAGATTCTCTTGGGTAGTATGTTAATTTTAAGAATATTAATTCTTCTAGTCGAGAAGCATAAAACATATTCCCATACAATTATGTCTTTTGAAATTCCTTTAATTAATATCTTATAGTTTTCAATCTTACAGAGATTTCATTTTTTGGTCAAATTTATTCTTAGATATTTTATTATTATTCTTTTTGATGTTGTTGTAAATGGGATTGTTTTATTAATTTCCCTTTCTGATAGTTTTGGAGGTTTTTTTGTTTTTAATTTTTTGTATATTGAATTGTCTTATGACATTACTGTTTTTGTTTATTCTGAGTTTTGTTTTTTGTTTTTGGTGGGGTCTCTAGGGTTTTTTTTTTTTTTTTTAAGATTTATTAATTTGAGAAAGAGAGAGAGCATTGGGGAGGGGCAGAGGGAGAGAATCTCAAGCAGACTTCCTGCTGAGCGAAGAGCCTGACACAGAGCTCGATATCACAAACCATGAGACCTTGACCTGAGTCAAAACCAAGAGCTGGATACTTCGCTGACTAAGCCACACAGACACCCCCAGTTTTCTATATGTAATATCATGTCATCTTCAAATAGGGATACTTCTACTTCTCCCTTTCCCATTTATATTCCTCTTATTTATTTATCTTGGTTAATTACTCTGGCTAGGATTTTCAGTACTATGTTGAACAGAAGTTTTGCATCTAAATTTGTGATGATGTATTTATAGCTCAGCATATAATCTTGTGTGTCTGTAAAGATGTCTCTTCAGCAGTTGGTGGATGTAGTAATCTATAAATTTCAATTTGGTGAATGATATTTATACTTACTATTATTGAGCACTTGTTCTTTTAATTAAGGAAAGAGGATGTGAAAATATCAACTATAATTAAATTTATATTTCTTCCTTTAGTCCCATCAATTTTTGATTTATTTATTTCAGAACTTTTTTCTAGACACATATATATTTTGTATAGTTATGTCATCTTGGTCTTTTATCCTATTTGTCTTGTAATATTTTTGTTTTGGTACCTTTTTCTTTTTTTTTAAGATTTCTTTTATTTATTTGAGAGAGAGAGAAAGAGAAAGAGAGCACAAGCTGGGGGAGCAGCAGAGGGAGAGGGAGAAGAAGACCCTCCCCTGAGCAGGGAGCCCAGTGTGGGGCTCAATCCCAGGGTCCCGAGCCAAGGGCAGATGCTTAACTAACTAGGCCCACCCAGTCACCCCTTGGTCTCTTTTTCTGATACTAAAATAGACAAACTGTTTTCTTACATTTAGTACCAGTGTATACCTGTTTTTTATTAATCTTTCTACTTACGTTTTATACTTCACTATTTTATTTTATTTTATTTTTAGCTAATTTTATTAAGACATAAATGGCATATAACACCGCACATTTAAGGTGTATAACCTAATGATCTGTATATATTGTGAAATAATTACCACAATAAGGTTAATTAACACCCATCACTTCACATAGCTATAGCTATAACTATGTCTGTATGTTGAGAACTTTTAAAATTGTATTTTCTTAGTAATTTTTAACCTATTTGTTCTTATTTGTGATATAAGCAGAAGCTGACAAACATTTTCTGGAAAAGACTAGATATTGAATACTTTAGGCTTTGTGGGCCCTTTGGTTTTTATTGCTACTCAGGTCTGTAGATGTAGTGAGAAAACAGTTGTACACTGTACATAAATAATCTCCATAAATAAATTTAAATAAAGTTTTATTTACAAAACCAGGTGGCAGACTGCACTTGCCTTGAAGATATAATTTGCTGACCTGAGGTCCAACCAGTCAATTAACTTCTAATTCATTTCTCATTTTTTAAAGATTTTTATTTATTTAATTGAGAGAGAGAGAATATGAGAGAGAGAGAGAGCATGAGAAGGGGGAAGGACAGAGGGAGAAGCAGACTCCCTGCTGAGCAGGGAGCCCAATGCAGGACTCAATCCTGGGACTCCAGGATCACGACCAGAGCTGAAGGCAGTCGCTTAACCAACTGAGCCACCCAGGCTCCCATTTCTCATTTTTAAATAATCATAGATTTACAAAAGAGTTTCAAGACAACACAGGGAGTCCTCTTTTAGCTTTCACACAGCTTCTCCTAAAGTTATCATCATTCTTAATTAACCATAGGACATTTATCAACACTAAAAAATTAATAGTGGTTCACTGGTACAAATTCAACTACTGACTTTATTTACAATTTGTAAATTTTTCTAGTAATGTCTTTCCTTTTCTGGGATTTAACCAAATATTTTCAAGGTGTCTTATAAGTGAAATTGTGTTTTATATTGTGTTATCTATAGTCTTTGGGGATCTGGTTTCTTCCATTTAACAAAATGAATTTAAGACTTTTCCCTAATAGGTCATAGATTCATACTTCATTGGTAAGTAATATTCTTTTGTATAAATATACCACATTTTGTTCATCAATTTACTTATTCAAAAACACCTAGGTTGTTTCTACTTTTTGGCAAGTAGGAATAAAAGTGCTATTAACATGGAATTCAAATATTTTGTACAAATATAATTCTTCTTTGGGTAAATGCCTGTGAGTGGTACTGTGGGTTGTATGGTGAGAATATGGTTAACTTGTTTTGTATAGTGGAGGTAACATTTTGTTTTCTCACCAGCAATGCATGAGAGTTCTAATTGCTCCATGTCTTCCCTAGTACTTGGTATTTTCATTTAAAAACTTTTTTTTGCCATTCCAATATATATGATATCTTACCATGCTTTTGATTTATATGTTCCACATGACTAATGATATAAAGCATCCTTTAATATGTCATTTGTCATCTACATACTTTCTTGAGTAAACTGTCTGTCCAAACATTTTGCCCACTTTTATTGGTAGAATGTTTTCTTATTGCTAACTTCTGAAACCATTCTAAAATATGGGTCACAAGTTATTTGTCAAAAAATTCTAAATTATTCTTCTAAATTATTTCTTCTTAGTCTCTAAGTTGCCCTTTCATTTTTCTTAATGATGTATTTTTATCAACAAAGGTTTTTATATTTGATCATGTCAATTTATAATTTTTACCTTTCATGGATCATGCTTTTGGTGATACATCTAAAAATTCATTGCCAAACCCAATATGACACATATTTTTCTCTCTTCTCCAAAACTTTGATGTTTATTATTCACTTGAGTTACTCTCCTATAAAGTGGGGATTATGTATCGAGATGATATTTTTGTTTGTTTTTTTGTATATAGTTCTCCAAAATTTCCACTATCATTTGTTGAAAAGATTATTTTCTCTATTATATTGCCTTGCACCTTTATCAACAAACTGTTGGCTGTATTTTTGTAGATCTATTGCTGGGATCACTATGTTGCTGCATTTATCTATGTAGTCATATTTTTTACAAATACAAACAATCTTTATTGCCACTGCTTTATAGTAGGCTCAAAATTGGGTAATGTGTGTACTCTTTGTGCTATTGAAAATGAATTTTAAAATGTCAAATTCCAATTGGGTATTGTATATTTATTTTGTAGGCCACCAATATAAAATTTCTATTGGGATGGATTTATATTAATATTCCAGCGTTTCTTCTGCTAATATTGCTCCAATTTCTTTATTGTAATCTTGATTTTGATATCATAATAATGGTAACACATAGCTTTTTTTGATACATTTCTTTAAGTTAACTTGTTGTAGATATTCCTGGTTATTTTTTTATTATGTTCAATTAGCTAACATATAGTATTAATTTTTTTTAACTTTTAAAAAATTAAATTCTTTTAAAAATTTAAATTCAAACTTTGAATTTATGGTCTGGTGGATTATGAAATTAGCCCTTTGGCAAGAATGCAGGCCTGGCTCTGGGTTCATGTTCTATAGCATGTGGCCACTACCATGAAGAAGCAAGTCCTAGAACCATGCACTCCAGTGTATGTATAGTTATTTGTAGATTATATGCATGTCATGGTGGGCCACAAGATTATATGCACATAAAGCATGAACAAAACATAACTTTTCAAAAGACAAGATGAAAATAAAAGTCTTAATATTTTTTTCCCACCCACTTGGTCACCAGTGAGTCATTATGTTCAATCCTCTTTCTTTGGGTCCACCCAAGCCCTTTTATCAAAATTGTTAAGTATCTTAATTTTTAGTTTGTTTTTAGTTTTTTTGTTTGTTTGTTTGTTTTTTCTTCTTCTTCTTTTTTTTTTCAATTGGGAAGGAAGAGTGATTTTCTGAGATGGTCCTGCATACCACCCCTGGTGAAGTGTGAATTGTGGGTGGTGGAGGGGTCAGTAGTTCAGGATCAGGTTCAGGAGTAGGAGAGCCTAGGAAGGAGCAGAGGGGCTGTAAATAGTGCCTAGCCTCAGCCTCGCTTGATGGGCAGGATGGGAACACATTCCCTTTTGATAACAGCTTCTTTTTCTGTTTCCTGATACCTAACTCACCAGAAGGAAGGAAGAGATGCTGAGAGAGAAGCAGCAGATGAAGGACAACACACAACCTGAGAGAGACAGGACCCTATGGCCCCTTGGATTCTCAGCCCTGGGGGAGGGTGCTGATTCTCAGCTCTTGGGCTCTGTAAGGCTCTAGGCTCTGGCCATGGTGGTGATTCTGAGCTTTCTGCCCTTCATGTTCTGTGGCGCAGCCCTGGGCAGGTGTCCCAGACCTGGGCAGGTGTCCTGCTCTTCCAGCTCCACGTCAAGGCTGGTCCCCACCTGAAGTGCCTTCCTTTACCAGAAAAAGTTCCAATAAACTTAACAGCTGTTCTCCAGGTCATGTGAGCATAGTTATAAATTAACCCATAAGCTGTATTCACATACATGACTTCGGTAGAAATAAGAGGTCTTTGGCAATGAATCCAACTGAAATAGAAATGGAATGTTAACAGTTTCTATTTTTCAAAAAGCAGTAAGCAACACAGTCAGAGCTGCACAAGGATGCTTGTGGGATGCTGGTCACCCTCCTTTCTAGGCGTCTGTGTGTTCCTCTTGAGGATCTGAGTGGGGTCCGGTGTTACCAACACCATCTCCAATAGCCAGAAGCAGGGTGGGGGAAGACTTTCAAAAGTAGCCTCTTCTGTGAGTAAGTGATCACAAAAAATCACACATGGATTTTACATTTTACAGCTACATTGGAAAAGTAAGCGTGGGAGCTACATTTAATGCTGATTTTTATTGACCATTTAATTTTTGCTACTTCACATTAAAATGAATAAGATTTGCAAAGGAAGAAAAACACAGAAACAGATCTCTGTATGTGAAAACATTTCCACAGAAAAAAGAACACAGTCCTTTTTAAACTAATGCGTTAATGTTCAAAGGCATGAATGCATTTGCCAAGGTGACATTAATAGGCACAGATTCTGCCACAAGCCCTTTATAGTGAAACAGAAATCTTCTTTGGTGACTCTTCTAGTCAAGTTTGAGCTGATAAAAGCTCACTCTCTCTCTCTTTCGCTCTCTCTCTCTGTATTATCATCAGTAAGCTTCCTCCCAGCCCCCGCTCCCCACAAATAGCTCTTCACTTCCTATAAGACATTTGAATAAATATTTGTGGTAAATTATCTTTCTCTGAGACCCAGTTCCTTGTTTTTATTCCCAATGATTCATTTTCACCGGCTCCTGGTGTTTCTCCTGTGGATGCTGGTTATTGCTACATGATGGGTTTCTTTTCATCTCACTGTCTTCCATGAAGAGGTGACCCAAGCTCTGTCGTGCTCTCTGTGGAAATGCACCCTAAACAGCAGGGTGCTGCTGCCGCCATTCCTACACGTGGAGGCGTCAGCATCTCAACTCCACCTGGTCACATCTGAGAAGGTTTTTGTTACTATATGAAGCCCTTGCAGAAACCACTGGGGGCCACATAATGAACAAATAGGAGTGCATTTACTGGTTAAGGGACAGGGTTTGTGCTGGGAGGTCTCTGCCCTCACCATCAATTCTCTGCCCGATCTGGGCTCTGGCGCGGACTCCAGGGATGAAGCAACCTGGCAGTTCATCGCACTCACCTCACATCTGCCTCTGTGTGGGCCTTCTCTCTCCTACACTGACACTTATTCCAGATGTGCTCTTCCTCTGCCAATCATCCTTGGCACCCTCTAAATAACAGGTGTAGATTTCTTTTCTTTCTTCCCAATATTCAGGTATGATTGTGAAAAGTTTATACTTTAAGGTATAATCATATAGGTCATAAAAGTGATTTTAAATTTGGACTCATTTATTCCACAAACATTTATTGACCAACTGTTAGGTGAGCCATCTGAATGGATATAAGGGTAGGGAACACATCATTTTTTTTCATCAGAAACAAAGATCTCTGCTGGAGATAAACATGCACACAGGTGGAGAAGAGTAGTCTAAGGGGTCCTGTCAGCCTGGCCATTCAGTTGTTATGTTTTGGGATATGTCCTCAGAGTTCTTGGTGTCCAGCCATGCCTCCCAGTCATCACCTTCTCCCCCAAGACTCCAAGTCCTCTAGCCCCTGCTATAGCCTCATAGCCAGCATGCCTACAGCCCCTGGGACTGTGGTCAGTGCTCTCCCAGCTTTGTCTGAGCAAAGCTCTGGTGAGTTTGTTTATTAAATCCCCAACTCAATTACATTTATGATAACATTTCCAGACTAGCTTCATCTTTCTCAATTAATAAACTGCTTCAAGGGATTTAGTGGTGAAATCTTGATGCAATTTGCCTTGAGTTCACAGAGAAAATTTAATCAACGAAATTTGAAGCACCCTCCATCCCTGCATTAATTAAGTCCCCAATGGCCTTTATTGGAAATAATAACTAAGTAAAAATGGTATCTATTTTGTTGAAGCTGAGTTTGTGTGTAAACATTCAAGTGAATAACTAACTGAATGCCCTAGATGATGTATTATTACTGATGTAGACAGATTATTCTGGATGTCTATAACCTCCAATGAGGAAACAAAGAAAATACCCCTGTTTTTCTAGAAGGACATAACACATATTTCACCTTTACTTGTCTCCCTTAAATCCCTACATTGAGGTGGACCCAGAAGTGACTGTGAGACCTGAGGAACATGACCTTCACATGGAGGTCATCCTAGGATGGTGAAGCCCACATGTCCACCTGTTTCTCCTGGCTATAGCATCCATCCTGACCGTTCTCTGGGAAACCACCCTGTCTAGACTTGTTTTCTCAGTAGTTCCTCCTAATGTCTTAATTTTACCTTTGTGATACTTTTAGGAACAGGTAGTGAGCTGACCATTACCATGAAGAAACGTCCACCTTCCTGGTGTCCCTGGAAAAGGTTTCTCTCTCTTTTTCTGGTCTCATTGCTGCAGGACATGAGCCCAAGGCTGCTGGGAGGACCCAACACAAGGGAGGGAAGTAAGTCCTGATAGCATTGTAGCCCTGGATCACACTGTGCCTGAAGCCAGATGCCCAGTCTTTTCAGTTACATGAACCAATGGATTTTAGTATTTGTTTCAGCCAAGTTGTGTTAGGTTTTCTATTACTTAAGGTCAAAGTCATAATTGATGTAGATGTGTTTATTCAGGCTTCCTCCCTTACCTTGTGACAGAGACCCTCCCATAGAAGATGTGAAAGCAGAGATAACCTAGCTTTCTAGAAGGTTCAACCCTGCATATCTCTCCATGAATGTCCTGGTGCCCTCCCAAGGAAACAGTGAATCTGTTCATGGATTAGGAATCTCAATATTGTAAAGATATCCATTTCTCCAAAAATAGTTTACAGATTCAATTGTATATGTAGACAATACATCAACAAACTTGTGTGCATGTGAATATCTGTGAGTTTATCTTGACAAACTGATTCTAAAAATTATACAGAAATACAAAAGGTCTAGAATAATCAATCTTAAGGACAAAATGGAAAATCATTTCTACTACATGACATGGAGTTATTACTAAATTCTGTATCATTATGATGGATATTTACTCAAATATGGATAAAGTAGAGGGTCCAGAGACAAATCCACATGGATTTGTGGACCCTAACTACGTGACAGAGAGGTTGTGGGTAGGGATTGGATGAACACTATAACAAACAGTCCTAAGTCATGTGGACTCTCGCATGGGAAAAATGAAACCTCTCACACAGGAAAACAAATTCCAAGTAGACTGTGTCTCCAAATCTGAAAGGAATAACTGTTAAGCTTGGAATAGTTTAAGAGAATATCTTCATAACTTGGAGGCAGGAAAACAAATTTACAAAGAAACAATATATTAACCATAAAAGGAACGATAACTGATTGTATATATTGAGATGTTCTGTTTATGTAAAGAACACCTTAGGGAAGAAAAGACGAGAGAGAGTGGCAAATAAAATGTGATCTATAGAACCAAAAATGAAAAAGATCTTACAATATATAAAAATTAATAAGGCCAGTAAATAGGACAGATATTGAAACAGCTTCAAAAATAAAGTGGGCAAGAATCTTGAAATGGAAGAAACACAAATGACTCACAAACATGAAGATACACTTAACATCTCTATTGTTGATTAGGCTGTCACAAATTAAAACTGCAATGAAATACTTCTGTAAACTCCCTGGGATATGAAAACTAAAAATCTGCCAACACAAATGTTGTGAATGATGTATGCAGAAGAGGACCTCAGACCTTGCAGGTGGAGCACACCTTGATACAGCCAATATGGAAGGGAAGTAGGTGGAGGATCTGTAAACTGTTGGGAACCGTTGAGGTAATGCATCCCACAGGAAATATGCATACTTCCTATAAGAAGGTAGTGGCAACATTGTTTGTAATTGTCCCGATTGTAAATAGCTCAATGTCCATCAATGGTGGGAAGGTCTAATGTGGTGTTATGGTAGAAAGTATAATCATGTTTCTATGATTAGATTCTATAACACAATGGACTAGAGCCATGTTTATTTACATGGATGGATCTTATACATATAGTATTAAGCAAAAGAAGTATAATACAAATCAAAAATTATAAAATTGTTTCTTTAAACCATGAGTATAATTGAAATTTAAAGTTTAAGCATGCATCCCTAGGTGGTGAAATAATAAAAAGAGCAAAGAAGAGATAATTATATATATATATGTAATAAGATAATCATTCTCTTCTCTTTGTGGTCTATACTCACACATAAAAACATAGATACAGAATCAGGATATATATATATATACACATACTAAATATATGCATATGTAAATCTAAAATCTGGATAAATATATATACACACACATATTCTGGATGTAAAAAAATAATACATGTATATAATCGTCCATTTATATCATGAGTACAAAAACCAGTGTGTCCAGCAAGTTTGTTGGATGGAATATCAAAATATTAAAACTAATTACAGTTCAAGATATCTACAAAAAGCAATACAGAAAAAATGTAGATATAGAGTTTATTATTTTAGGAATAGTTGTATTATTTTTAGAAATATATATATTAAAATGTTTTTTAAGTTTATGAGGAAAATTATAAAACTTCATTTTTATTCTTCCCATAATACTCTATAGTTCCAAATGCAATTTCAGCATTTTTCTTTCATTTTTCTTTATAACTAAACAGACTAACTCTAAAATGCACATGGGAATGAAAGTCCAAGAAGAACGTGGTAGAAGGTTGTGCTCCCCACGCTGAAAGCAACACCTATTTTAAAGCTGTAATAATTAGGCCAGGTTGCTGTCAGTGTCAGGATGGGAAAATCCAAGTATAGCTCAAGATCCACTTGTTTATGGACACAATTTATGTTGGAAATGGCACTACAGAACCATGGAGAAATGAGTCCTTTCATCAAAAGAGCTGGAAAACTAGCACACATATGGAGTACTTTTATGCCTGTGGATTCAACTGATTCCCACTGCGGTTTCACGGATTGTTGCACAATATCCCCTTGCTTTAAATATTTTAAGTTTGTATGATTTTATGCCTGTTTTCCTATTCTGGGTCACTTGTCTAGAGCGGTGGTTCTCAAAGTATGGAGCCAGACTATTCAAATCAACACACATCACTGGGGTCTCATTAGACTTGTGAATTCCTTGCTCTACACCTGCTGAACAAGAAACTCTGGGTCCACTCAGGGTCCTTATTTCAACAGATTCCCACCCCCCTCAGGTGATTCCAATGCACGCTATTTGAGTACCACTGGTGTACAGTGTTCCCGAGTTATTTCCTCACTCCTGAAGCCTTTCAGATCTGGAAATGCATCTCTTTTGTTTGACAATGTATTTGTATAATCTGGCTATAGGATTTCTGGACCATATTCTTTTTGTTGCAACAAAAGTAGGGAGAGAGAGAGAGAGAGCAGAGGGAAGAGGCAGAGGGACAGGGACAAGCAGAATTTAAGCTGAGCAAGAAGCCTGACACAGGGCTCAATCTCATGACCTGAGATCATGACCTGAGCTGAAATGACACTCAACCAACAGAGCCACCCAGACACCCCTATTCTTTTTTTTTTTTTTTCCATTTTCAGTAACTTGTATTTATGTCTGGAAGATTCCAAAACATTTTTATTTATTCTTGTGGATCAGGACTTTCTTCAGTTTCCATCTCTTCTGCTCTTTTATGCTGGTGATGCTGGGATAATACTCCAATCAGAACCCTGCCTGCATGTCCCCTTTCCACCCTTCTGTCACCCTTGGAGGTACCCTGGATGATTGTCAATTCTGTGTCTTCATCTTTGCTCTGCATTTCTTTTCTTTGGTCATCCAGGTCTCTAAATGGATATTCAGAAGTCAACTTTTTCTTTAGTTACTCTACTGATTAAGTTTTTAAGATCATGTAATGCCAGAAAATCTGTTACTTCAACGTGTGTATGCAGGTGATCCCTTCCTTTTCTGGAGAGTGTGTTTTGTTTTGTTTTCAACATTATTTCTTTAGTTGCACATGGGCTGTCACATTTCTGTTTACTGCTTGCTGTTTTCCTCTGAGCTCTGTACATGGAGGGTCCTTGGGTGCAGTGAACCAGAGGGATCATCAGCCCTGACAATATGTGTTTGGGTGTCTGATAATTAACAGGCTGCCGAAGTGTCCCTACCCCCACTGTCACTGCCTCAGGACAGCCATCTCAGGAACCCTTCAGCAGGGCCAGTGGCCCTGGAAAGCTGTCACCTGCAGTCCACCCTCAGCCTCCAGCGGAGGAAAGCCTCAGCTTGCCCCCAGTCCCGCTTCCCCAGGCTCTCAGACACTTCTTCACTCCCCTGGGTCAAGGCCACTAACTGGATAGATCTCAAGAGGAGCCATTCAGCACACGCATAACTTGGCCACGACAATTCCATGAATGCCTCGTCATTCCCGTGTGACACCTTGAGCTCCTGTCACTCCAGACCCACAGAATGGCCACCATGCTTCTCGTGGGCCGTCAGTTCTTCCCTAAATCCAGCCACCACTGCCAGGACACTCGACTAAAAAACAGTAATTCTGAATGAACTTACCATTAAAATGCTATTACAATGACAGACCTTTTAAAAAATCCTTTTTAACTAATTATACAGTGTGGCTTCCTATAGATTTTTTCACTCATTCCCTGTGAGGTTGAAGGAGGTTGAAGGTGGGATGCACCTGCTGGTAGACAACCTGGATCAGGATAAGAAGCCTTTAATTCAGAATCCATCACATGGGATCTGCCTAGTAATTATTTCAAGTAAAAATAAAACGAAAAGACCTAACCCACTTCAAATCTTACAAAAAGCTGTTGGAACACTTACATTCCCCAAATGAATCAAAATATCTCAGGCATTATTTTTCTACATAGATAAAAAGTCTTTATAAAAAATATGAACAGAACTGGCAAGGACACTTTTTTCTTTCACCGGAAGCTCTGACTCCCTCCATGCTGATGACCCCCACCAGAAGCTCTGACTCCTCCTGGCTGGAGAGATGGTTGACCCCATGAGAAGCTCCAACGCCACCCACCGGCAAGATCTGTGACTTCTGTGCTACTGTTTCCTACCCAGAGTGTAGCCTTTCTACTAATGATGGCTTCCATTATTACAGAAGTGCTCAGGTTCTGTGTCAAGGTGATTTGACTGAAGGACCAGTTAAGAGAAATGCAGCTGTGGTGGCTGTAATTCTCCTGTCTAAGACAGGCAAGTGTGCAGTCCTGTCTTCATGTTGTTTAGATCTCAATTTAAAAAGTGATTTCTCAAGGAGGGTGGGGTTATGGGCATTGGGGAGGGTATGTGCTATGGTGAGTGCTGTGAAGTGTGTAAACCTGGCAATTCACAGATCTGTACCCCTGGGGATAAAAATATATGTTTATAAAAAATTAAAAAATTTTAAAAAATCATAAAAAAATAAAAAATAAAAAAATAAAAAGTTATTTCTCTCCAAAGTAGCGCATTCCTGCCAGGGTGACACTTTTAATGAGGAGGAATATTCTTCTCTATAATTTGCTGTATTCTAAAAACTGCAAACTCCCTGAAAAAGCATAAAGCCGAGTTGTAAATTAGTTATCAGGAATAAAGTAATCATGTTTTCTTGTGTGTAAATCTTTAACCAATAAAAGGTATAGAGATTCATTAAAATTCCCAAAGAGAGATTTTTCTATGGGTTAAGGGGTCCTGGCAACTCAAGAAATAAGCTGTTAACAAGACCTATAGCTCTGTCCCCTGTCCCTATTGCATATCTGCTGGTCCTGAGGGGCTGTGTCTCCAAACACTGCCTCCATCATTTCCACCATCGAGATGGTTTGGGTGTCACTGATGTCGGGTCTAACTGATCTCCCCAGTTTGGATTAAAAACACAGGTCTGTTGAAGTGCATCTTGGCTCTTTCCGCAGCTTGGCAACTTTGGACATTGCTGCTATTAACATTGGCATACATACGGCCCTTCTTTTCACTACATTTATATTTTGGGGGTAAATACCCAGCAGTGCAATTGCTGGGTCATAGGGTAGTTCTATTTTTAACTTTTTGAGGGATCTCCACACTGTTTTTCAAAGTGGTTGCACCAATCTGCATTCCCACCATTAGTGTAAGAGGGCTTCCCTTTCTCCACATCCTCTCCAACATTTGTTGTTTACTGTCTTGTTAATTTTGGTCAGTCTGACTGGTATAAGGTGGTATCTCACTGTGGTTTTGATTTGAATCTCCCTGATGGCTAACGATGATAACATTTTTTTTTTTTAATGTGCCTATTAGCCATTGTATGTCTTCATTGGAGAAGTGTCTGTTCATGTCTTCTGCCCATTTTTTTGACATGATTATCTGTTTCTTGGAGGTGCTGAGTTTGAGAAGTTCTTTATAGATCTTGGATATCAGCCCTTTGTCTATAGTGTCATTTGTGAATATCTGAAGTAGATGTGGTGTGTATATATAATGGAATATTACTCAGCCATCAGAAAGGATGAATACCCAACTTTTGCATCAACATGGATGGGACTGGAGGAGATTATGCTGAGTGAAAGAAATCAAGCAGAGTAAGTCAATTATCACATGGTTTCACTTACTTGTGGATCATAAGGAATAACATGAGGACGTTAGGTGAAGGAAAGGAAAAGTGAATTGGGGCAAACGGAGGTGGCGACAAACCATGAGAGACATGTGGACTCTGAGAAACAATCTGAGGGTTTGAGAGAAGAGGGGGTGGGAAAGGGGTGAGCTTGGTGGTGGGTATTAAGGAGAGCATGTATTGTATGGAGCCCTGGATGTTTTACAGAAACAATGAAACTTGGAACACTGCATCAAAAACTAATGATGTATTTTATAGTGACTAACATAACACAATAAAAAATAAATAAATAAGGTTTTGCTTATTTGTGGAGCATAAGGAATAACATGAAGGACATGGGGAGATTGAGAGGAGAAGTGAGTTGGGGGAAACTGGAGGGGGGGACGAACCATGAGACACTGTGGACTCTGAGAAACAAATTGAGGATTTTGGAGGGGAGAGAGGCTGGGGGTTGGGTGAGGCTGGTGGTAGATATTATGGAGGGCACGTATTGCATGGAGCACTGGGTGTGGTGTACAAACAATGAATTCTGGAACATTGGAAAGAAATTTAAAAATTAAAGGGAAAAACCCTAAACTTACACAGGAAAATAAAATATATGTATCTTAGTAAAGTCACAGAAATATAATATCCTTACAAATTTACACATTTCTTTGAAATATTTTGGAGATAGACATTTATATGTGATCAAGATTTTGACTAAGAGGGCAAATTTTTTTTCAAAATATATGTTAATCTTTTTAAGAGCTGCAATGTGTCCTGAATAAATCACAATGGAACTAAAATAAAAATAAATACATAAATAAGTAAATATTTTAAAAAACAACAACAGGGGCGCCTGGGTGGCTCAGTGGTTTGGGCTGCTGCCTTTGGCTCGGGTCATGGTCTCAGGGTCCTGGGATCAAGCCCCGCATCGGGCTCCCTGCTCCGCAGGAAGCCTGCTTCCCTCTCTCTCTCTCTCTGCCTGCCTCTCTGCCTGCTTGTGATCTCCGTCTTTCAAATGGATGAATAAAATCTTAAAAAAAAAACAACAACAACAACAACAACAACACAGGACTTCTGCTGGGTCCTAGTCACATCCAGCCTCATCTCCTTCTTGCAACCTGTATAATTTGCTGCTACAGAGGGCTAATCTAATGTAATTCAGTGTCTCAGTGCATTGATAACAGTGAGTACAACTCAGTCAGTTTTCCACATACCCAAACAGTAGAAGTGATGGGGCTGCTATATATTTGATGTCCTATAAGAGTGGTGTTGGGGTTTAGAATACTTTGAGCATCAAGCCAAAGCCTTTGGCTACAAACTGACCTGAAGTCTTAGTAGTCTTTCTTGTATATAATACCAACCATAGACACAAATACAATATATACATAGACATATATAAATACCAACCATAGACACAAATACTATATACGAATATATAGTATATATAGTATTTGTTGGTATTTATATACAAGAAAGACTATATATATATATATATATATATATATATATATATATATATATTACAGTTTTTAAGAATCTAGGTGCTTCTACAAACACTGACTGATTTGTTTCTTATACCTGTGGCCAGTGAGCAGTGTTCTGGTCCCACCTGATGCTTTCCTTGCTTTATTGGACTGCCACTTAGGTTGCATAAGTATTTAATGGATTTTCCATTAATCTGTTAATCCAAAATCCAAAATAAATGGATTTTATGTCAGGAAACTGATTTTTAAAACAGGTTAGGAATTATATTGAAATGAAATTGCTGTTTTACTACAATGAAGTCAGTATTAACCTGAAGTAGATTGTGGTTAAAGGGGCATACTGTAATGTCTAGAGTAAACACTAAAAAACTTCAAAACCATAGTTAAAAAATGAAGAAAAGAATTAAAATATACTGAAAATTGCTGAAAACAAATGCAGAGAGAAAAAGAGGAAAAGAGGAGCTAAAACAATGTAGAATAAATAACAAAATGGTAGATCTAAATGGTAGATTCAACCACCTCAATAATTGCATTAAATGTGAAAGGATTAAATAGTTCAGTCAAAAGGCAGAGATATTCTGGGATTCATACAGCCCTCATTACTTTTCAAGAGGAGTATTTCCAACTGAGGAAAAGGCCTCCCCACAGTAACTCCACTAGGCAAGCTATCTCTTTAAGTTTGGGGTCTTTAGTGTTGTCTATAACCTGACAAGAACCCAAGTCCTGGTGTGACAGCATCACCTGTTGTGAAAGTGAATCCAGCAGTCCCTGGGTGTAGCAGCCTCTGTCAGCCTCAAAAGATATTACTAAGGCCTTGGCTGCAGCCTCCAGAGGATGATGGTTTCCACTGGGTAACTGGAGACTTCCCTTCTTCTAAGAATCCACAGTCAAAGGAAATCCCCACCTAAACCTTTCCCTGGAATGCAGAATCCATGTGTGTGCCATCTGAGTGTGCATCCCTTTGATGTTTCTTATACACCATTTACAAAAAAATAGGTTTTAAAGTTTGAAATTCCCTCTGCACTGGGATCACAGGAGGCAAGTCCCACCATCCTCTCCCCATTTTCCTTGACCTTCACTTGCATGTACATTCATGCTTTATCCCTTCCCCACGGGCCACCCTCCACATGGAGCTTCAACTTGCTGGCCACTATCCAGAGCATGGTTCTTGCCTGTGGCTGTGGGGAATGCTTGCAGAGCAGCAAGTGTTCCCATTTTTCTGGGTGCCAGCAGTGCCCTTGGTCTTGAGGTCTTGGTAGTAAATAGCAGAGAGAGACCTTTCTCAGAGAGATGAAATCAGTGTATGATCAGTTTCCCACTCAGAGTTGGAATGGCTGTATCCTGGAGGTGAAAAAGTCTCTCAGAATAGAGTTTGTAGGACAAGATGGCGGGCCAGACCAGCTGGGCTTGTCACCCTTCCCTCATGGAGCATGAGCCAGCTCTGGAGCCCACATGCAGGCAAAGGTCTGTGTAGGCTTGAATACCATGGGAAGTGAAGTCATGTATGGGTAGGCGCATCCATGGGTGACAAAGTGGGGTCTGTGGTGGCAGCAGGGGATGTCTGGGGCTGAGAAGGGGATGTGTGGCTTGGCAGGTAGCAGTGTGCAGGCCTGAGCCATGTTTCAAGGGAAGGAAGAAGGCCATTTCAAAGAGAAAAAGGAAGGTGCCTCATGGAGACATCAGGCATCATATCCAGTGAGGGGAGAAGAGGGCTCTGGGTGAAGAGACAGAGAGAGGCCTGCCACCAGAGATGCGGCTAGCTCAGCATGGTAGACCGTCTGAGGACCTTCTGGGGGCCCTGAGTAAATCTGGGATGTGGGGCAGTCACAAGAGCCAGGACCCCAGCACCACAGAGACAACAAAGAAACAAAAGCACCATTACTTAAACTGAAAGCAAACCACTCTGTAGATCAAGCGCTCTGTGGGGAGGATGGGGAGGATGGAATAATACTTATCCTGAAACCATTGTAAATTTGGTGTGTAAATGGTGAACCACACCATTTACACACCAAAAATGATACATTTGCACTTTGTAAAGGCTCCGACCAAGGGTTCTGCCACGTTTGTGGAAAGACATCCCTTCCCAAATGATGTGACCAATCCTTGGCTAAGCTACTCTGGAGACCTGCACACCAGGACACAATTCTGGTCTAAGACACTAGGCTCTCAGTGGCCTCCGATTCCCTGGAAGGGACAGGATCTCATCCTCAGTCCAGGATGTTTGCCCTCATCAGCTGCAAAGGCTGATGGTGGAACAAATGGGGACAGGAAGAACTGGAACTTGGGTAAGCTTGTGGGCTCCTAGGTCCAGGCCCAGAATCACAGTGTTTGCTGACTGGAAGCCATAATTTTACCCCTGAGCTTGGATGCCCTTCTGTATGAAATGCTAATGTGATGGCTGCCCTGTGAGTGGTTCTGAGAGGTAGTGTGTGGACTGTGTACAAGTTGCCATTTAGCTTCTATAGCATGTTGTTCCTGATGTGCAATTTCTTGTCTTATTAAATTGTTCTTTTTACATGTAAATAGCTATCATTGCCAATGGTTATTGGTTTTCTGTGTTGGCATTTTTTTACATATGTCTTCTTGTGGAAAGACACGGACAAATGTTCTTGTTTGTAACAAACAAACTCCTGTTTGTTTACAGGTGCAGAAAACTCCATAACGAGAGCCTTGCCCCCAGCAGTGCTGCTCAGTGACACCAGGAAGTACAGTTTAGGAAGAGGCATGATGTCTCAAAACAGAAAGGAAGCAGATGCTTGACTCACTTTCCAGGTTGGCTGAACACTGCATCCTGCTCCTCAGGGTCAGCTCTTCCCTCCTGTGGAGCTCAGCCCTTCTTACTCCACATGTTCACTGTGCTGCAGTTTGGTGTCCCCATTAAGTGATGGGGGGTCATATTGTCCCTGATAAGACAAAACCAAGTAGGATACTGGGGATGCCCATCTGTGAATGGCATCCTTGTCCACAAAAGCAGAGCCTATGCCGCATAGAGCAAGATAAATGGGGTCATGATGAAGGTCTTTAAAATGTCTTTTCAGCCATGACTATGAACCCTATACTCAGTGTGCAAGGGCCTAGATATTAGCTATGAGAATAAGGGAGTGATTTGCTGTTATCCTGAGTCATCTTTAGCTCACATGCTTAATCGTTTTAGTTTATAATACTTTATAAGCTACAGAAAAAGTTAATCTAATAATATATAGATGTTTAATAATATATTATTAAATGTAGAGGGATATACATACTTTGTGAATATATAAACACACAAATATGGGATCTCAACACCACCAGCTGATAGTGAGTAATTTAAAGAGCTTGCAGCCCACTGCACTAAGGTGCCCTTAGACTCACCCGCATCCTTGTCTGAGGTGTCCTCACGTCTCCACAGCCCCTGCCTGTGCAAGCTCCCCACAGGCTGCAGGGTAGCCCTGCCGCTGGGGACAACGTTGTGTGGACAATGATAAGGAAGCTGAGCTGCAGCAACCCTGCAGTCACATGGCTGGTCAGTCGCAGAGACCAGTGTCCAGCCTAGAGTGAGGACCCAGGTCCTACCCCTGGCCATGGGTGACAAAGTTTATAAAAGCTTCAGCCCTCCATGCCCACTACCTCACCTGGTAATAGTCAGCAATACAACCCCAGCATATTTAAGTGGTCATTGGACCTCTTCATGGACTCTCAGGTTCAATGAAGCAGGGTCTCTGCTACCCAGGGGAGGGTTCAGACCCAATTCCTTATCGAGGAGACTCCTAGGCAGATCAGTGTTCATGTGGAGATACAGCAGCTGGGGTCTCAATCACCTACATGGATACTTCCTTTTAGGTGTGGAAGCAGGTGCAACCTGCACAGGTATGATGAGCAGCCTAGCTCATGTGGATTAACACCTGAATGTAAATCTGAAAGATACTGGCCTCTTGCTATTGAGAGAAGAGGAAAAAGTAAGGCAAGCAAGGAAACAAAAACTCCTAGGGAAGTGTCCCACTCTACTTGTCAAAGAATAATTGAAATAAAAGGCCATGAATAGAAGGCCACAGTCAGAATGTGGTCGTGGGCAGCTTACATTCACTAATGGACATTTCTTGAAGTGACTAACATACAATTGCACAGATAAGAGAACGTCCACATGACAAGGGACACTTGTAAAACTTAGTTTATTCAGGGAAAACCTTGTCAAATTGTTCACATGGGTGGAGACATCAAGCATATCTTTTTAGCTAAATCAAATGAGAAAACAGAATTTACATCATGTATTGATGGTTTACTGCAGGTGAAATTGAAATGTCACCTCCTTAAAGGGAAAGATAAAAATACTTTTCAGGCATTTAGAAAACCTATAATCTGGGACTCCATTTAAAATAAATGCCCAGAGCAACTTTTCTCAAATGGGTTTTCTTGAAAATTTATTCCATGGAAGTAATTTCTATGGTGGTGCCCCAGATTTTATGAGCTGAGTTTTAGTTGTACAAGCACAGACCCACACATGCACATGCATGCACACACAGGCACCTACGTGCATGTACACACAGACATGTGTGTGCAGACACATGCACACAGGTGCACATGTATGCACACATGTGCACACACAGATACACACACGCATGCACATACCAACACACATGCAGACACCGGTGCACACACATCCACATGCCGACACCGGTGCACACATATGCACACACGGACACTCCACACACGTGCACATACAAACACATCCACACACAGGTGAGTGCACACACACTCACACATCCACACTGCACACATAGATACTCCCCATGCACATACAGACATGCATGCACATACATACACAGAGGCAGAGTTGGGTATAGTCATCTCTACAGTTTTGTTTCTATATGTTGTTTCTTTAGGATAGTGACCACTAACTTCGGGCTCATGTTCAACTTATGTCCTCACTCTCCCCATTCTTATGTTTTGGAATGTTTTATCTCTCCGTCAAGTCAGCATCAAAGGCATTGGGAGACCACCATTAAGAGTGACAGTTCTCTGTCATCATGGCTGCATCATGCCTCTCAACGTACCTCTTCCTCCAACCCTTAGGACCACCTACAGGGTAAACGTGGCAAGGGACTATTTGCTGTTTACAGCCACAGAATCAGGAATTGGGACTGAGGGGTGTGTGTGTGTGTGTGAGTGTGCATGTGTGTGTGTGTGGTGACTGCATTTTTTATTTATAGGGATAAATGTCTGTATTGCTCATTTTGTTCTTCTACTTAAAAGGCCTATTTGTGTTAATAGGGTAAAATGAACAAATTTTTTAAAATAACTTCAAATTTTTTAGATGATAGATCTAATAAAGTTTTATATTTATTTTAATTAATTATTTAAAATTATATAGATACAGTATATAATTATATAGCATATATATCTATAATTTGAAAGGTTAGATTCTGCAAGGTGACTAAATTAGGTGACCAAATGTGCAAGTATGATGGATGTTTGTATCTAAGGCTAGTTTGTTTTTGTTTGTTTTTATTTGTTTTTGCCTGCCAAACTAAAAACAAATCTTGATTACCCAACAGATTTTTTTTCTTTGGCAAGACTATTCTCTATTTATCAATCATTTGAACTATGAAAACTCAAATAAGTATAGAAATTCAAGTAGAGAGTGTTAGCAATAGGAAGATTGCTTGGGATTTCAAAGACAGTAAAAAGTATTAACTTCTGAATTAAGAGAGAAAACTTTATATGTTTTGGATTTGGGAAAAGCTGATTGGCCTTGATGTGCCATGAGAAGGGATAAAACTCAAATTAGCATGGGGACTTACCCGCCATGAAACGAATGATGAAATTGAGTTGGATGTTGCCCATTATGAATTCTGTAGCAGAGATTGGGATTCTGGTCATCAAAAAGTAAAATGCCAATAAGATTTATATGGCCAATTGGCCAGTCCAGGACAACATCAAATTGTTTTCTATCATTAGATGTACACCTGTCCAGTGGCTGGGCTCCTGGTCCACCTTGCCCCACTCTTCTTGCCCCTTCACGCTCTCCATCAGTCTGGTCCGTTCTGTGTTTTACTTGGTGAAGCTGAAGAAAAGAGTGAAGAGGTTTTGGGTCCTGCCGGTTCTGTATGCATGTGAACAGCAGTGTTTTATCAGCACCAGTGTAACCAATACGGTTAATATGGTTTTAGTTATATAATTTTTATTCCAACATACAGAACATGAGTGAGGCCATGGCAACCTTATTGAGTCACACCAGAAATAAATTTCCAGTGTGAGATAAAAACAAAATACAATATAAAATGACTTCAGATATGAACAGGAAGGGGAAAAAAAAAAAGAAAACTCTTCTGGTCTGGTTTTGGCAAGCAAGGAGTCTCAGAAACCAATCACTTAAAATGTTTCTAAATGCTGCACATACCATCAGTTGACATGATAAATATAGAGCCATAGATGTCAACTTAAATTAAAACTATTTTTATTTTTATTTTATTTTATTTTTTTTAAAGATTATTTATTTATTTATTTCACGGAAAGAGAGAGAGAGATCACAAGCAGACAGAGAGGCAGGCAGAGAGAAGGGGAAGCAGGCTCACTGCTGAGCAGAGAGCCCGATGCGGGGCTCGATCCCAGGACCCTGAGATCATGACCTGAGCCGAAGGCAGAGGCTTAACCCACTGAGCCACCCAGGCGCCCCAAAACTATTTTTAATAAAATTGTTTTAATTATTTTGACCCATTTTTAGAATGTTAAGGAAATCACTCAAACATGAAAAACAAAGCCTGTTTTTTGTTTTTTTTTAATTAAAAAAAATTTTTTTTTATTTTCTCAGTCATGTGATAAATGCAAGTAACCAGAAAGAGACAGAGAGAAGTGCCTGTACCAGCACAAGGGCGAGCATGATGAAGCATGTGAAGTGCTCTGCCTCATGCAGTGTGGATTGGCTGTGTGCAGGGCTGTCGAGTGCGCCTCCTTTGAGGTTATGGTGGAGGGAAATTGGGATGTGTTGCAAATCTTCTAACTGGAGTCTTCACACCTGGTTTGGAAATCTAGGCTGCTTCTCTATCCAAGTGATACACTGGCCAGAGTCTTATAACAGGTATGGGATCCCCCACTCACAATAATGATTTCCAATAGCTGTATATCCTTCAGTCCATGATTGTACAGAATGAGGTCCTCAAACTATTCTATTAAAAATTATTCTCCTTGCTGTTCGTTTTTAGGTAATCATGTTTTCTCTCTAGCAATATTTTTCTTTGATTTCCAGAAATTTTATTTTGATATGCTGAATTTATTTCAAAATATTTCATGGGAATCATAGGTTTTCTTATATTTGTGACTGGATATCTCTCAGTTTTCTCTCTTCAAATATTGCCTCTGTAATTCTCACCTTTTTTGGACTCCAACTGCATACATGCTATCACTTTATCCTCTGTCTCTGTATTAGGTGGTTCATTTTTGACATTCTTATCTATCTTTCAGTTCACTATTTTCATTATACTTTATTATCCATGGTTAATAAAAACTTTACCTAGCCTTCTTGTATTACCTCTTTATTTTATTTGTCTTGGGTTCTGGTCATGCTTTATATTATAGTCATACTATTTTTTTTTTCAAGCAGAGTACAAGACATTTTATACAAGCACTTGTAGAAACAGTTTGAGGTCTGTGAGAGTATTACCTTTCTTAAGGGAGAATTCTGGCCAATCCTAGGGAATCCAGAAATCTTATCTCTTTTAATTTGATTTTAAGAATCAAAATAATTTGATGTCTGCTTGATTGTCGTGCAATGCTCAGGCTAATCCCAGGGACAGGCCTGCGGGGGGAGCCTTGCTCTTACCAGTAGACAGATCTGCGGTTGTCTCAAGGTGGTCTCTTTGGCTCCTGGTACCCTGAGTTGCCAGTCATTGATTCCCAGCAAAAGCTGTTCCAAATTTTCTCACCCCACTCAGCCCCTCTCCTGTCCTAAATCATGACCCCTTGATTAACCATAGCCATGTTTCTTATTCCTTTAGAAAGATGGTGTTCTTATGTCTTATCCAGATTTCCTGTTATCTCTCAGGAGGGAAGGCTGTTCTCATTCACCAAGTCCGTCATCGCTGCGAGCAGAGCCTCCAGTCCCAGTCTCCTTCCCTCTCCCTCTGACCTGCACTCATGTCTCCATAGTTACCCTCCGTCCCTGCACATCTCTTCCAGGCATGCAGTTTGCTCAAACTTCTGCACCTTCTTGAGTTTCTTAAAATTTTCGTATCATTCATTTCTTTAGCGTGACATTTTAACTCAGATTTTTCTATGGGATGACAAACGTTTAGCTCTCAAAAAATGCAGTGGCCTAATATGGCAAATACATGCTCTAAAAAATGAATGCACCTGCACTCTACAAAATGTGTTATGTATTTCTTATACTCAAAATCCACAACTCCCACCTTCATGTATGCATATGAGAGAGGCTGAAAATAGTTTGAGTGCAATCAGTAATTTCCTTCCGTGTAAGTTTTTTCTTCAAGGCACAGCATTTCTGCCATTTTATAGGATATTTTAGAAATGAATAGAACTATTTAAAATTTGGCAAAAAGCTTTTTGTTTGTTTTGCATAAGTTGTTTTTCCTCTGCTGCTAAAATTTCCAAGTTGTGGTCCATTTCAGATAGTTGTAGCTCTCAAGAAATATTAGATACTTCTTGCTGAAGATACCATAATTTTCGCACTCTTAATTTGGCTTAGTCTTACTTTCTTATTGATTTTCCAAATTTGATTTGTTCAGTACCAATTACTTGTTCCAGAAGCCCCGTGCCCATTTTTAAGAGATACCCCTTAATTACACTGCAGTTACAAGGGATTGCTCTGTGGAAGCCACTGTTTTCTGGAGTGGGAGTGAGGGTTTAGAAGATCCACATGTGGAAATGCTAGACCCCCTTCAAAGCACGGGTGCTGGCTTCAGCATTGACAGACTTCACTGCTGAAGACACAGCAAGGGAGCCCGCTTTATGATGGGGAAATTGCAATCTAATGATGACACCTCTCTTTCATCCTTCAGGGGCTAGTGGATCCAGGGCTCATGGTTTCTTGGTTTGCCTACTCAGAAAACCTCTGTTGTTCTCTGCTGGGATATATTGGGAGGAATCGAGTGCTGCTCCTGCTTGTGGGAGTCAGATGTTTCTGTCTCTTGTATTCTACTGTGCTGTCTTTCAAGGACTTTGCTCAAAGACACGGCAGCAAATAACAACAATTAAAAAAATAGTCTATAGCAACAGCTGCTGAGAACCTGTAA
Source organism: Mustela nivalis (assembly GCF_964662115.1). NCBI lineage: Eukaryota > Metazoa > Chordata > Mammalia > Carnivora > Mustelidae > Mustela > Mustela nivalis. The sequence continues at coordinate 67,307,754 of NC_139030.1, forward strand.
TACACAGCTTGTGGGTTCCTACTCAAGGGGCTTGAGTTCCTACACCTTCACTGTCCATGACACTCATTGTATTTGTTGGACTGAATAGCTTCTTCTGTCTTCTATCTAAAAGAGCATCAAAGGCAAGTAATAAGCAGAGATCTTTCAAAAACCCCTGTCAACCAGAGAGTAGAGAAGAGAACTACATGTTATGATTACTTCCCAGAAGCACAAAGTGTAACAGGAAGTTATTTCCTGAACATACGTTCCATTGAAATGGAACGTATCCCTATCTCTCCTCCTGGTCAACTGTCAAGTGGGATTTGGAGGTTCCTTCTCTTTCTTGCTAAATCATGACTGATTTCAATAGGGCCAGGTGACGTCATAGGAACGGCCATTAAAACTTTAGCATGCTCTGGCTGCTATATTTCCCACTTCTGAGTTAAGAACACATAGGCCTTTTCTCCTTTGAAAGACAACACAAGAAAGGCCAGTGATCATTGAGTTCATTCACACAGAATGTTCTACAGAGATGAGGGCTGACAATCCCAAGGCCCCTGCTCGGGGAGGGGCTGTCCTTCCCAGCAGTGATGACAGCTCTTTTATCCCGCAGAAGGAAGAGAGTGGCAGTGGGCTATAAGCCACCACGTAGGTGTGCACTCCTGTGAAAGGTGGGCTGGGCCAGAGGCTGAGTGTGGGCAGGCATGAAAAGTGAGAGCATCACCTCAGTCCTGTGAAATACCTTCTATTCCTTCTTCAGTGACACCAGCCTGAATCCAAAACCTCTGAGTAAGCACAACTGAAGTGACAGAAATGGTGACTTAAAAACATTCATTGTTTCCACTTGAGCTATTGAGTGATGTTCTGGTGAAAGCTATTCTTAGATTTAAAAAGAAGCACACGGAAAAGTGCTTCAGATCAGATGTTGAGTCACTGAAGCAGCATCACAGAGGGGTGGCGGCAGGAGCCCTGCACTGGGGCCCCTCACTGGTCATTCCGCATCAGAGTACATCACCCCTGAAGGTCAGGTGCGGCAAGAGAGGGGAGTCAGGGAGGTGTCCTCAGGCAGATTCCTGCTCAGGGTTCCTTCGTCTCTGGGCTTCTGGGCTCCCATACACTTCCTTCAAGAGTTTTCTTCCACTCCATTCTCTTTCACTTTTCATTTGGAAATTCCATATACTCCATGTATTATACTATTGAAAGTTGTCCAGCTTTTGGATTCTCTGCAATTCCTTTTTTCCCTCTTTTTCTCTTTGAATGAAGTTTGTGTAATTTCTATTACCTGTCAAGGCTGAGTCTTTGTTCAGCTGTTGGGAGTTTATTGAGTAGCCTTTCGAAGACACTTTTTATCTCTGTTACTGTGCTTTTGATTTCTAGCATTTCCACCTGATTCTTTCAGCTGCTGTCTCTCTCCTGGAATCACCCGCCTCACCATGGAGGTGATCCCCTACCTGATAGCTTCCTTTTTCATTAGGGTCTTTAACGTATTTGTCACAGCTCCTTTATCTTCTCCCTGTGATGGTTTCAACATCTCTGTCATATCCGGGTCTGGTTCTGATGATTCTTTCATCTCTTCAGACTATCTATGCTTGCATTTAGATACCTCAACATTTTGATGAAAACCACACATGTGGTGCAGGACAATGCCTCCTGAGGAACGGCTAGGAATTACACTGGTCTGGTCAGGAGCTGGACTGGGTTTGAGATGTGTTGCTGCTACGGGTACTCCCAGTCTACCAGACACTTCTAGTGATACCTCTAGTGTTACCTTGTGGTTATGATGTGGGCCAATTTGCCAGAGTATTTTTCTGAGCATCTGCTTTCAGCCAGCCTGCATACTTCCACAAGAGCTCCTGCCCTCCTCTGGGGGCAGGACTTCCACTCCTTTGCTGTCCACCACCTGTGGATATTTCATACACAACTGCTAGGAAGCACTAGATATTTCATATACTCCTGACAGAAAGGCAAAATGATACAACCACTTTGAAAACAGTACGGCAGCTTCCTATAGAACACATGCAACTTTGCATATGACTTTGCGAGCAGTCAGCATCTATCACAGAGGAATGGAACCCCGCATCTACGTAAAAATCTGTATATGAATGTTCATGGAAGCTTTGTTTGTAATAGCCCCAACCTGGAAATAACCTAAGTTCCTCTTGATAGGTAAATTCCATAATTTTTAGAATTGTTCTTAATAGAATAACATTTCTTAGGAGAGTTGAATATAGGATTCACGTGAAAAGGTAATATCCATTAAAGAGTGCCCTCACGCCACAGGGTTATCTTTTTCTTTCTTTTATTCCCCTGCAGGCTAAAGCTCCCCCATCCCTTATGGGAGGCATGGGAGAGGGTCTGAATGGATTTCATGGTGACTGCACTTCCCTACCCCAACTGAAATCCCTGTCCACCAATGGCCTTGGACCAGTTTGGTTACCTCCCTGCCCCCAAGAGATTGAGGCTTTTGTTTCCAGGGAAAGTAGGGAAGATGCTTCTGGGAGGTTTGAGGATAGCTGCCCTGGCAGCTTCCTCTGGGCCCCACCAGTTTTCTCTGCCATCACCTTAGGTGGCTTCTGGAGAAAAAGTTCTACACAAATGTGGAAATCACCCTGAATGTGTAGCTCTCAGGGATTTAATATTCTTATGTAAGCCCATACTGTGTCTTAGCAGTTAGAAATTTTCTAACTGAATCTCCTTAATAGCTTGCATGGCATCAGATAATGTCAACCCCCAGAAGGCTGATAATTCCCTCAAATCTGCTCATGTGCTTTTGTCTAAAGCATCAGGCAATCAAAAAGAATGAAATCTTGTCATTTGCAATGACATGGATGGAACTAGAGATTATTATGCTAAGTGAAGTAAGTCAGTCAGAGAAAGACAAATACCATATGATTTCACTCATATTTGAAATTTAAGAAAGAAAATAGATGAACATAGGCAAAGGGAAGGAAAAATAAGATAAAAACATAGAGGGAGGCAAATCATAAGAGCTTCTTAACTATAAGAAACAAACTGAGGGTTACTGGAGGGGAGGTAGAGGGGATGGGGTAACTGAGTGATGTATATTAGAGAGGGCATTCGATGTAACGAGTGCTGGGTGTTCTATAAGACTGATGAATCAGTGAATTCTACCTCCAAAACCAATAATACGGTATATGTTAATTAAATTGAATCTTAATTTTTTTAAAATAAAGCATCTGCCATTGATTTCAATATATATTTGGTGTTTTAGGAAGGAGGATGGGAACAAATGGGAAAAAGCTATGAGGGTTACTTTACAGCAACCTCTTTTTCAACTTCCTCTCTTGTGATGTAATATTATTGCTATAATATTGAAATTCATAGTAGTTGGACTAAATCTGAAAACAGCTTAGGCTATTGAATCCATAATTCAACATTTAAAGCAACAAGATAGCCTTACAAGACAATGTTTTGCAGATTCTGTTTGAAGATACTACAATGGATAAATTCATTTATGCATGCAAAAACCAAAGTTTTAAAAATATATATATTTTGTGTGAAGCATGTGCTGCATAAACATATTTTATTAATTGTCATCATTTTGAAAAACACTTCCTACTATTTAATAAAGCTAATTTGGGTGTTACAGGGAGGGATTTTCCTTTGTCTCCATATTTGCTTTTGGATAAATTTAAGTGAGCTTCAAGCCACTGACAATACCTTCAATTTCAATATGACAAAAAAGCAGATGTTGGATAATTCCATTATACTACCTACATTTATTTATTTCATCTTCTCATCTATTAATGTATTCCATTACTGAATTAAATTTTGTTAAGAAAAGAGTGGATAGCCAACATTTTGGTCTTCTTGTCTTCTTAAAGTGCGAGATATATATATATATAAATGATGTTTAACTATAAATATACCTTTATTATGTCTAAAGCGTGTGTGTGTGTGTATATATATATAAATATACATATATTTATCTCCCCTATTGAATGCAATAATTCAATATTTGCTAATTCGGTGTTTATGGCAACTTTGTAGAACATAACTACCATGAACAATGAGAATCAGCTGTACATCTTTAGTTGTATAGTATGAGTTGATTATATATTTAAGCATTGTTTTAAAGTTTTGGCTCACAGAAAATGTACTATAAACTAGTGTCTAGATAAATTGTAAGTATTAGATAAACTTCATAAATTGGACTAAATAACAAAACTGTGTTGACAGGAATGAAAAACATGGCTGTCCAGGAGACAGCACTGTGTGCAAGGTGGGGTCTGGGTGTGAGCACCACCTGTGAAGGCAGACACCTGTGACCTAAAGTGTGAGAAGTGGCTCAGCAGTGCAGACTCAGGGTGTGTGGACCCATCAAGCTCCCCTGATGAGAACCTGTCTATTATTTCCTTCAAAACTGCCAGGCAGAAATTGCAGATGGAAAAATAATCTGTGAGTCCCATATCAGTGAGATTACCTGGTTTAAGGAGTACTATTGCTATTATGAGTGGATAAGGGTGTTTTTCTCATGAATTCAGTAAAACTCGTAGCATTCTCCAGTCTGTAATATTCATCTTCTGGGGTGTTCTTCGAACAGGGAGAGGGAGAAATTAGGACAGATGGAAGAATGGCATGCCCACAAATAAATTTTGCATTTGTTCGATAATTAAACAACATATTTTCTGTATACCTAATGAAAAGGTAAACACTGTGCAGAGTTATTCCTGTATAAACCATTGCCATAACATATGATGGGATGGAGGGGAGATCCCCCGCAGCTGGTCAGTCTGGGGGCTGAGTCAGCCACGAAGTAGGGTCACCAAGATGGATTCTCAGGTCACACAGGAATAGTTGGAATCCCATGGGAATCTTTATCATTTTGCAAAACATCATATGTTTTGGGGTATTTTTCTTGTCTTAACACCAGTGAAGCTAAAGTTTAAGGTTAGGTCTGTACTTGTGCTTAATTAATAAAATTCCATTACTTTTTAAATTCAATTTAATTTTGCCTCAGAGAAAACAGAGCAGAGAGGATTGAGTAGACTTATTTTTACACTGTTTGAGAAAGCATTTTGTGATGATGAAAATAAACTGATGCTTAATGATCACCGGTGTGGCCACCACCGTAGACACCATTACTAGGATGTCCGCATCACCAGTGCGGCCTCCACAGTATACATCGTTATTACAGTGTAGGGTCACTGACATGGCTGCCACTATGACTACTGCTAGGGACACTGTTGCTGTTGCTTATAGCTCACCCACCACTGCCCAGCCCTAGAGTTTGCAAAGTTCCTGTACGTCATGGTGCCATGTTGGCCCTCCTGGTATATGGGCAGGCCCGGGTGTCTCTGGGTTGGGGGTGGTGTCTCTGGCAGGTGTAAATTAAGATCACTTCCTGGCCAGTCACTTAATGTAGGTAGGTGGACAGATGGGGCCCAAGGAGTCACTGAGGATCTCCTGGGTCCGTGTTGTGCTGCTACCAAGAATGGTGGTGGAGATCCAGGCTGTCAGGAAGGAAGTGCACTTCTCCTACCTGCTGGCTGTCCACAGGTATCCTATAGGACCTTCGGTATGTGTTGCTGGACTCTCTTAGCATCATAGACAGGATTCTGCCTGATCCTTCCTGGACCACCCTCTGTTTCTAGGTTGGGGGGTTAAGAGATGTCACACCTGTGTCTCTTCTTTTGTTGGTTGGGGACTCATCAGATGCTTGTTGCCATTTTCTCTCCAGTCCTGGAGCTCCTGACAAGTTCACCTTTACTGTGTCACTCAGAGTTCTCTTCTGCTTATCCCTCCTGATGCTTCTGAAGTTTATGATTGTGCTCAGCAGGTGGAGCAAGAGGAAGTGCTCACCACTGCCCTGTCCATAGCAGTGGCCCCAATGTTAGTTTTAATTTCTGACTATGACCCCATAGTTTCTGTGTCTGTGAACTTCAAAATTCCTTTATTTTGTGTTGATTAGCAGACAATATATTTAGTGAGTATTGAAATTTAATTTACGTATTTGTATTTTTTCAGCACATTAAACATTTCATTTCTTTGTCCCTGGATTTTAGTGTTTCTTTTGAAATATTGGTTGTCATTCCTTTGATTTTTTTTTAACTATTGGAAAAATCTGAGTCCATACTTCCTCAAATGTCATTTTTGTACTTTCCTCCTTCTTCCACCAAAACTTTAATTCCACACTCTTCCATGTGTTTCTTCTCCTTTATCTTTACTATTATTTTTCTCCATATCTCAATATCTGTATTTCCCACAGCTTCTCTTCTCCCATGTAAGCTGTGGTTCCATTCACTAAGCTCATGTTTTCCACTAGATTCTTAGAGATTTTAATTCTCCAGGAAAAGTCTTCATGTTTTCCTGGACATACTAATAATTGTTATTTTAAATTATTGCTCAGTAACTCCAATATTTGCATCATTTCTGTATTTTTTTCCTTTTTGTGAGTTTTTGTCTTTTTGCCCTACTTATTAACATGCCAGGTAATTTTTTATTGAATGGCAAAATTTATGTTCAAAACATAGAGGCACTAGGGTGATGCTTACTGCTCTTCAAGACATTTTTTTGCCTCGAAGATGTCAGGGTCTCAATCCAGCAGAGTTTGGGTTCAGATACCTTTACAAATAGCCTATTTGTACTATGTCCTCACTTTAACTGTGAGTCACATACCTGTGAGCCCCAGAGGCTTTGCAGAACCCATCCATCCATTGCCTCTCTGTCCCCCAAAACCAACAAATGCTGAATTTCCTCTTCTACTCATTGGTATTTCTGCTAGTTCCCACTCAGTTTTTCTGAAAGGCAATGCCATGGTAAGAAAGGGCTTGGAGTTAGTTAAGAAGGTTTAATTGCACATTTTCTTGCAGGAGAATTGAAATAGATGAAAGTAGCCAATTAAAGTGTTCTCTAGGCATGCAACTTTTGATCAGGTTAACACCTGTAACCCCAACTCATATTATCAGAAGTCATCAAAATTACAAATGTGAGAAACATTTTCTTTAGGAAATGTTGTTGGATATTATACATGTATGAACTAAGACTCTGTGATAACACAATCACCCGACATCAAATACACTAGATAGTGTTTACAACATAGGAAAGACTACTTATTCTTTTGTTAATTATTTTATTAACATATAATGTATTATTTGCCCCAGGGGTACATGTCTGTGAATCATCAGGCTTAGATACTTCACAGCACTCACCATACCACATACTGTCCCCAATATCCATAACCCAGCCACCTTCTCCATACATCCCTCCCCCCAGCAACCCTCAATTCATTTTGTGAGATTAAGAGTCTCTCATGGTTTGTCTCCCCCCGATCCCATCTTGTTTCATTTTTTCCTTCCCTAACCCCCAAACCCCCCACTCTGCCTCTCAAATTCCTAATATCAGGGAGATCATATGATAGTTTTCTTTCTCCAATTGACTTATTTTGCTAAGCATAATACCCTCTAGTTCCATCCACGTCATCACAAATGGCAAGATTTTATTTCTATTGATGGCTGCATAGTATTCCATTGTATGTATGTATACCCCATCTTCTTACTCCATTCATCTGTTGATGGACATCTAGGTTCTTTCCACAGTCTGGCTACTGTGGACATTGCTGCTATAAACATTTGGGTGCACAGGCCCCTTCAGATCACTACATTTTTATCTTTAGGGTAAATACCCAGTAATGTGATTGCTGGTCGTATGGTAGCCTACTTTCAACATTTTGAGGAACTGCCATCCTGTTTTCCAGAGTGGCTGCACCAGCTTGCATTCCCACCAACAGTGTAGGAGGGTTCCCTTTTCTTTGCATCCTTACCACCATCTGTTGTTTCCTGACTTATTAAGTTTAGCCATTCTGACTGGTGTGAGGGGGTATCTCATTGTGGTTTTGATTTGTATTTCCCTGATGCCGAGTGATGTTGAGCACTTTTTCATGTGTCTGTTGGCCATCTGGATGTCCAGAAGGATGATTTTTATGTGGCGCCACAGACAGACCTACATGCTTACAAAATCCATGTGTGGAAGCCCTCACCTCCAGTGTGTGTGCATGTAAGGCTGGTGAGGTGATCAAGGTTCAGTGAGGTCACAGGGTGGGTTCCTGATCCAATAAGATCACTGTCTTTATAAGAAGGGCAAGAGATCTAGAGTTCCCTGTCTTTCTGTGCAAACAGCCAGAGGAGGCCACTTGAGGACACAGTAGGAAGGTGGCTGCCTACAAGCAAGGTACAGGCTCTCACCAAAAACCACATTTGTGGGCACCAAGATAATGGACTTCTACCTCCAGGACTGTGAGAAACAATTTTTTGTTGTTTAAGCCACTTCCTGGGCAGAGTGATATATGCGATGATATGATTCATTTTTTAAAAAAGATTTTATTTATTTACTTATTTATGATTCATTTTTTTAAAAGATTTTATTTATTTATTTATTTATTCAACAGAGACAGCAAGAGAAGGAACACAAATGGGGGGAGCCAGAGAGGGAGAAGCAGGCTTCCCACTGAGCAGGGAATTGGATGCAGGGCTTGATCCCAGGACCCTGGGATCAGAGCTGAGCTGAAGGCACACACTTAACGACCGACCCCCACCTCAGGTGCCCTGATGGTATGACTCATTATTTGAAATACAAAATATATGAGGTACATTGTAGCAGGCATCCCTTGAGCCACCTTAATGTACATAACTATACTTCTTAAATAGTCTATTAAACAAATAAATCCCATAAGAACATCACAGATAAATTCCCACACATCCATGAGGTAGTATAATAACTAGACTTCAGAGGAGAAGTCCCTGTGTGGTCTTCGCATGGTATGTGATGGACAGAAGGGAGTGCAACTAGACCAGCTTTACGGTTAGAAGGACAGCAAATGCAGGATATGAAGAAAGAGCCGACTATAGCTTCCATCTTTTCTGTAAGAGGACCCTGGACTTGTTTCAGAGCAATCAGAAAGACCCCATCAATAATGTCCCGGGCAAACAAGCTGGTTCTCTTAAATCTACCTGTTTCTACACATGTTGCCCTTCCCTGAACTCTGGACCTTTGTTCCCATAATGTGATATTAATCAGGAAGGGATATTGTATAAAGATAGATAGAAGATTGGGACAGAATAGAGAGCCCTGGACTAGATCCACAAATGTGACTAACTGATTTTTAACAAATAAGTAGTCATTCAGAGGAGGAAGTATAGTCTTTGCAAGAGATACTGCTGAAGCAATAGACATTTATAGGCAGAAATCAAGATTAAAAAAAAAGAGAGAGAGAAACAGCTTCATACCTCATATACAAGATGATTCAAAATGGATCACAAACTCAAATGTAAATTACAAAACTGTAAACCTTTAGGAAAAACATCAGAGAAAGTCTTTGGGACATAGGACCACACAGAGTTCTCAGGTTTGACATGAAAAACATGATCCATAAACAGAATAATTGATGAGTTATACCACACTGGCCTGAATGACTTACCAGAGGGATCTACTTATTTCTCACATTCAATGTGAGTCTGTCCTAGATGTGGTCCCCCACTCCCAAACACAGAAATACAAGCTATATAAAAACAGGAGACTTTTTCCCTTTGTTGTAAGATCCACCTCTGTCATGGACTGTATTATGTCATCCAGTACTCATATGTTGATGCCCTAACTCCCAAAGAGACTATATTTGGAGTTGGGGACTTTGGGAAGCTAACTGAAGTTAGTGAGGTCATAAAGGGGCCAATCCCTTTTCCAATAAAGGGACCAATCCCTGATCCAATCCAAAATAAGAGTATTCTTTTTTTAAAAAAGATTATTCCAAAAAAAAAAAAAAAAGATTATTCCATTTATTTATTTGAGAGAGAGTGTGAGAGAACAGCAGGTGGCAAGGAGAGGGGAAAGGGCAAAGAAGAGAAGCAGACTCCCCACTGAGTGCAGAACCCAATATGAGGCTCAACCCTGCAACCCTGAGATCATGACTTGAGCCGGACGCTTAGGTGACTGAGCCATCCAGTGCCCCCTTATGGGTGTTTTTATAAGAAGGGATTCTAGAGATGGTCCTCTGTCTGCACATTCACAAAGGAGAGGCCTACATGAACACAGCAGGAATGGGGCTGTCTACCCAGGACATGAGCCCTCACCAGCACCCAACCTTGCTGGCACCTTGATCTTAGATTTCCAGCCTTCAGGGCTGTGCAAATTAAATGTCTCACTGGTTAAGCCCTAGCAGAATAACATAACCTCGAAGGTCTAGGAGCCAGCGAGCATGAAGTTGGTGGACAGTAGCTATTTGTTGAGTGAAGTCAGTGGGTACCATCCCCTTAGAAGAATTGCTTAAGTCATTGTCTTGTCGCAGCACCATTGAACCTCCATTCCCAGAACCAGCAGGGCTGAACTTGAAGTGAGTCAAAGAGGCCCTATTTGCCCCTTCTTTGGTAACAGTGACAACCTGCACATGCATGTGAATTGGTGAATATAGGTAAAGTGTTTAAGCTAACCAAAGACATGTTTGAATATATTTTCTTATGTTACTTCAGAAATAGTGCACGACAAATAATACTATGTGTTCAGAACACGTAGCACAGAATAAAAGTTCTAGAAGCTTCCTATGATTCCATTTTCCTTTCTGTAGCGAGAATGGATGACCAACACTGCTCCATTAAGGGGAAGAACATTCAATTGTGCTATGAAGTTCTGGTAAGTCTGTTAAATGAAACAGTAGTACTTTAGAGTTGTGTTTTATAATATATTAATTTTTCTCTGAAACATAAATAGCCTAGGGAAATGATTCATGTATATTTGGGAATAATGGTTTGCTGGTTGGTTGGTTGGTTGGTTGCTACTGAAGAAAATCAAATTGGGAAGCTGATTAATAAGCTATAAGAGGCTGCTGAAATGGGATCTCGTGACAGTTTGATTTGTGAGAGTTCTTCAAAGCATCTTTCGTCACGCACTGTCAACACAGGGGCATCCGCACAGACTCCCAGCAGTTAACGAGCTGCGAGCTGCGCTAAGCCGCTGCTGCCTTGTTTTCTTTGTGGTGGCCAACTGCTTCCCCAGGTTTCTGTCATTCTGTAGTGCAGCTAGAGCAAGCAGAGGAAGCGGAGGGCTCCCTAGGTCTCAGCAGGAGACGGGAAATCAGCAGGGTTGGGGGAGCGCAATAAAATTAGCCCTGTGTCTGGAGATACGTTTCCCACTTCACGGGGTTCTACGCCTCCATTCTTTCTCTCAGCCTGTGTTTCCAAGAGGTGCTATCCCAAGTATTTTCACTGGGAACAAGGAGTGGTTGCTTTTGTGCTTTTTCTACATTTCCATACATATGGGGTACTTATATTCTGGTGGGGAGTTCTTTGCTCTCTGCAGACTCCAGAGCAGCCTTTCTGTAGACGTTTCCCCACACAGGTATATAAAACAAGAGGGATGGAGAGAAAGGTAGAAGTGAGTCAGCAATTACACTGTGTATATGTGCTTATATTTCTGTCGCTTGTGCAGAGCCCCCTCTGTATGGTGCACAGATCACAGGATCAGTCTTGGTCAGAGGCCAGTCATTTTCCAAACTGCATTTTAAACTGTGAGTATATAGATCTGTGTTCTCATGCTGGTTAATTTTGTGTGCCAGTTTGACTGGGCTCAGGGAGACCCACATAGTGATAAACTTTTGCTCTGGTTGTCTGTGAAGGTGTTTCCAGAAGAGATTAGCATTTGATTCAGTGGCCTGCCTAATGAAGATGCCCTCACCAAAGCAGGTGGGCCCTATGCATTACAAGGAGAGCATGAAAGGAACAAAAATGTAAAGGAAGTTGTGGGGGGGAGGTAGAGAAAGGGCTGAGACATCCATCTTCTGTAATCATATCAGTGCTCCTGGTCTCAGGTCTTTGGACTCAGACTGAGTGACACCACCAGCACTCCTGGGTCCCCAGCTTGCAGATGGCAGCTCATGGGACTTCTCAGCCTCCATGACCACAGGACCCAATGCCAGTTATAAGTCTCCTCTGATGCCTCTAGGGATCTCTTACTGGTTCTGTTTCTCTGGAGAACCTTGACCGATCTGGGCCAGCCACATCACCTTTGATGATAGAGGAGATAGTTTTCTCAAGGCTGTTTGGCTGATTGATTATATGCTAGCCTGGAGAAATAATATTCATTCATTGCAGAGTAGTACCAAGTCATGTTAATTATGTACACTTACTGTGGTTTCTTTAACTCTGATGAGATCCACCTGAAAACTCTTCATTTTATTTTGAGAGAATTTTTTAAAAACTATTTCTTCTTTATTGAAAAGGGAACTGACTTCTGTTGGGAGAAGTCTTGTCAAGAAGTGTGACACTGTGATGTTTATTTTCTATGCTTCCTTTCATTATGCTTGGATGGGGGGTTAGATAGGCTTGAAATCATGATTGAAATCATGTTCTGTCCTGCAACAGGAGAATGACACCATTTTCAGTCTACTAGGAAATAGCAGGTGACGTATGGGACACTGCTCCTGGGCTGAAGAATGTCACCTTGTGTAGAGTACTCAACAATGACACACACATATCCTGTCTCCGCTTGCTGAGCTACAGCAAAGCAGAAGCCAGACTTAAACTGGCTAGTATATCATGACATGCTATACCCACGGGTCCACCAAAGCTGACCTCTGGAAGATGGAGAAGATGGAACAGAGAGTTGGAGCTGGGTAGGCATTGCAAGGACCTTCCCACCCTCCATGCAGGGGAGGACACAAGGCCTAGGCTCCTGCACACAGGTTCCCAGCAAGGACAGATGCCAGCAAATAAACTTCCACTAACAAAGGTCATTACTTCCCGAAGTCGTCATGTGTGGTAGCAATGGATGTCAAGTCTGGGATTTCTATTAAGTCCTATTCTTCACAACTTTAAATCCAAGGCAGATGGCAAAAGCCAAAGATGGGATATTTTGTCAGTGAGCTCATTTACAGGGAGGTCATTGGTGAAATGATTAAAGTGCTCAGAAATAAAGACATCAGGCTGAAGTCTGGTCATTCCCGTGCATGTCTCAAGGTGAAGCTGGTGTGCTACACAATTCCTTCATCATACAGATATACAAATTGCTTCATGAAATAACCATCTTCCTGACGGTGGTCACGCCGTCTCTCCTCCCTGCTGAAGAGTGGTGGTAATGACGCGTAGCTTGCCAGTTTGGGTTTGCAATGAAGACGTGTGTTTCCAGTATCACTCTGTCCTCTTCTTGCAGTTCTCCTCAATCAGAGCTGGGCAAAAGTGGTGGATTTACTGTGGCGAGCTGCCAGTGCGTCCCTTGAAATTCACCTTGATTTCCATATTCACTGTGGGTCTTCCCAGGAGTAAATGAGAGCACAGAGGAAGAGCGCCCTTGGACAGCTCTTACTGTGCCCTGTCCCCAGAGGACACCCCCTGAAGATTCAGTGTCAGTGTAGTTGGGATGGCCTTGTCTCACCATAGCCAAGGAGCAGCTGAATGCACTTGCAGCAAAAGCAGCTACAGGAGACAAAGTAGGTCCTCTGCCCTCATTGGGGCCACCCACATCCATCCTCAGCCCCTTCTCTTGGTTACTGTCTTGTTTGCCTGAAGTCTGCCTTCTACAGACTCTTTCTAAATCTTATCTTCTTTGGATAAGAATGACTTATCAACTGGCTTCCTATTGCAACCAGGATAAAATTCTGCATCTTTTCTCTATTTGGAAAGCTCCGTTTCCAACAAAATGTCCTTCAGCTGCACCCTCGAAGAAACACCGGAACCTTCTCAACCACAAGGGCTGCGTAAAGGTTTGGGACAGAGACGGAGACAATCTGCTCTGTAAAAGCACTTGGCTTCCACAAGAGAGTGGAGTAGATTACGGGCTTTGGCCTTAGGCAGCTCTGGACACAATTTCTGCTTCACCAGTGTCTACTTGTGAGCTCTGGCTTCCCCGGGGCCTCACACATTAATTCCTTCCTCCCCATGAGGATATGTGGGATAGGGAAAGGGACACATTGGTCATACATATGGAAGGATAGAGTTCAGGAGTGGTAATATTGTGAGTGTAGCCGGCCAATTCCTCAGTTCTCCCCTGAGGGAGATAGAGTGTTCACAAGAAGTTAGGTGAATGAGCCCAAAGCATGATTCCATCACACGCACAGCTGCGCCCACACAAGTGTGACTCACACATACACACACACACATGCATATGAGCGTCTAGCAGGAGAGTGACAAGGGCCAGAGTGGGAAAAGACTGATCTGAGATACTCAAGAATCCAAAGGAAGTGTTAGCCATGCTCACTCATTTGCACACATTATAGAAAATGCCAAGTTAGTCTTTGGGAGTGGGGTTTTTAAAGTCTTGTGTACATAAAACTCCACAGTTACTCTCTAAGTTACTTATTTTAAGTTCAAAAAGAAAGAAAATATGCTTAATAAAAATGTATGTCTAATTCAAGAAAAAAGTCCCAGATGGAATAATTGACACACTCCCACTTTTTGTTTGTTATTTGTGCTCCACATAAGATGACACCAGCCATTTAAGAAGATATTATTTTAATCTTTTAGAAAAGATTCAAATTATAAGGGCACCTGGGTGGTTCTGTCTGTTAAGCATCTGACTCTTGATCTCAGCTTGGTTCTTGATCTCAGGGGCGCCAGGTCAAACTCCACACAGGGCATGGAGCCTACTTAAAAAAAAAAACTTATGTAAGGTAAGGTTAACAATGTAAGGTTAAGTTTAGATACTTTAGAAAAAAGATGAGTGCCACTGCATGGCCGTGCCTCTGACTCAGCACACTGCCACACGTGCAATACCCTTCTCCTTCCCTACCTTCCAGGCCCCAGCTGACACTGGTCAATGGCGGAAGACGGAAAGCTCTCCTCTCCTGTCAGATCCAGTACAAGGCAAGGATATCCACCCACACCACTTCTACTCAATATAGTACTGAAAGTTCTAGCTAGAGCAGTTAGGCAAGAAAAATTGGAAAAGAAGAAATAAAATTATTTCTGTTTGTATATGGCACAACCACATCAGTAGGAATAACTGTAAGAACTCAATAACAAAAATTTTTGAAGTAATAGAAAAATTCAATGAAGTTGCAGGGTAAAATATTAACATATAAAAATACCATGTTCCCATACACAAACAATGGATTATCCAAAAAGGAAATTTTTAAAAATCCTATCCACAATAACAACAAAAAGAATAAAACACTTGGGAATTAATTAATCAAGAGGTGAAAGACTTACACACTGAAAATTATAAAATGTTGATAAAGGATATTAAAGAAAACAGACAAATGGAGAAACATATGAGTTCATGGGTTGGAAGAATTAATATTGTTAAAATGTCCGTACTGCCCAAAGCCATCTATACATTCTATGAAGTCCCTCCAATGACAGCTTATACAGAAATGGAAAATATAGTCCTAAAATGTGTATGGAACACAAAAGACTGCAAATAGCCAAGCAAACCTTTTTTTAAATTTTTTATTGATTTTTTAAAATTTCTTTTCAGTGTTCTAGAATTCATTGTTTATACACCACACCCAATGCTCCACGCAATACCTGCCCTCCACAATACCACCACTGAAATGCCCAAATTCCGAGACCCCCCAAAGATGACCACCAGAGTCCAGAGTCAAAGCCAAACAGCAAGGGTCGTTCATTATGAGTTCAAACCCAGACTTCCGCACACTCATTACCGGTGACGCTAAGAGGTCCCAAGCTCGGGATCACAACACCTTTTATACACTATTTTTGGGGAGGCAGGGACTTAGTATACATCATAGTATCTTGTAACAAATCGCCACGTACCGCGGGAAAATCATAAAGCAACTCTGTAATATGACTGATGCACTACAGAGTGGGAAAAGGCTGGGAACAGACTATTGGTTAGGTCAAAGGGCTGTCGTTCTTCAAACTGCTTGGTTGGCACTGCTAGGGTATGTGTCACCTCAGGATTGGCCGGGGTCTCCCTGTCAAGTCGCGGGGTGCCAGATGGTTATTATCTCTTGCACCCAGAGCCGGGTGGGGGGTCCGGGAGCAGTCATTCTGTCACGTCCAATTCTGGGTGGGGGTTTCCCTGGCACCAGATGGCTGTTATCTCTTGGCTCAGAGCCAGGTGGAGGGTCCGGGAGCAGCCATTCTGTCAGGTTCAATTCTGGGCAGGGGATGTGTGGTTACAGAGTGTCTATAGAAAGTCTGCTGGTATTTTTCCATCTCCTCATGGGTTAGCAAGTGAAGGTACAGAAGCAGAAATAGCAGTAATGGTCATGATTTTATTCCCTAAGCTTCTCACCACCAGGCTCACCCAGCCTCCCACCACCCTCCCCTCCAAAACCCTCAGTTAGTTCCTCAGAGTCCACAGTCTCTCATGATTCGTCTCCCCTCCAATTTCCCCCAACTCCCTTCTCCTCTCCCATCTCCTCATGTCCTCCGTGTTATTCCTTATGCTCCACAAATAATCGAAGCCAAATAGCCAAGCAATCTTAAGCAAGAAGACAAAGCTGGAGACATCTCATTTCTTGATTTGGAAATATATTACGGGATGCCTGGCTGGCTCAGTTGGTTAAGCAACTGACTTCAGTTCAGGTGGTGATCTCGGCATTCTGGGATGGAGTTGAGCCCTGTATCAGGTTCCCTGCTCAGCAGAGAGTCTGTTTTCCCACTCCCTCAGCCCCTTACCCCACTCATGTGCACTCTTTCTCTTGCAAATAAATAAAATATTTTTTAAAAAATACATTAAAAAATACAAAGCTAATCAATCAAACATGGAGCTGAGAAAGTTCCAGACAGAGGTGGAGGTCCAGCCACAGCTGCCCAGGGCATAACTGAGCAGGCTGGGCCCATACAGCATCCAGTAAGTTCCCAGGAGGGTTTGTGGAAGGGAGTTTGCCCTCATGGCGGTGTAAGAACCAGTGTTTGAGGCACGGTCTCCCAGGGCTGCAGAGAGGCCAGCACAAGCCCAACAAGGAAAGCTGTTGGAGTAAGTCTGGATAAAATTCTGGAGTAAGCATTCTGCATTCTGCAGCTGTTCTGTCTTTAAACTCCTAAATCCTGGCAAGTGTGGAGTAACCATCAGAGTTCCCAGTATCACACTGTAAGAGCAACATATGCTCCAATTAGGAGCAGTGCTTTAAATCACTGAGGGGTGTGAGCTGTAGGGTGCTCAGACTTATGGGAGCTGGGTCTTCAGCTTTCCGCGGGCAGTCCAGTGGACTGTCCCTGCAATGCATGTCGGGGGCTGGATTCAGTCAGGGGCTGCTGAGGCCAGAAGCCAGCTGCAGACGCAGGTCCAGTGGCCATGAGATCAGCCGGAAACCCATGTCCCCATCGGCAGCACCCACAGGGGCTCCCTGTGTGTGCCGTGGGAGTTCTGTCTGCCCTGCCAACCAGCAGGGGTTCCAGACACTGCACACCCAGGCCCTTGCTGGGGAGCCGGTCCAGTCCCTGGACGTCTGTGGCCTGGCTACAGAGCCCCCAAAGTTAGGACAGAGAACAAACACTGTGCATATGTCTTCCACAGGCTAGGAATTGGGGCAGAACCCAGAGAGAACACTTCTTGCTATCCCAGGACACCTGGGCCCCAACTGGGGGTACCTCTACTTACACACTGTCTGAGCCTATCTTATAATATCTGCCTTTAATTTTTAATGTTAAAAATGGTTAATTTTCAAATGCTGGCTCACTTGGATTTCCTAAAATGGATGCTCTTTATGATGTTTTCTTCTTAAATAATGGAGATTAATAATAAAAATCAAAATTAATTCTGAGATATATATTGTAACTTTGGGCTAATACCCCATCTCTTGCCTGGAGGGTGGGGGCCTGCCTGTGTCTGGGGAGCAGGAGGGAGCTGGGACTTGGTGATCAGAGAACCCCTCCCCTTCCCAAGTCCAGCTTATGCCAGGCTTTGGGCGGGGGGAGGGCAGCCTCCTCTCGAGGACATCTGAGAGCAGGGGCCCCAGAGCCCAGAGCTGTCCACAGAGCAGACCTGTGAGCTGCTTCAGTAGAGTTCTTAGAATCTAAAGCATCAATAATTTAATAGAAATATGCGTTTACTATTTACCAATAAGCATTAAATATCTTCAGTGTTTTAGTGCTGACATTTATCTCACAAGAATCCGATTGTCTCCCTTTCTCTGCTGTCAACGCATTTACAGCTAAGCCAGGTGTTGGAAGCTACGGCATGGTTGGAGTCGTGGATCAAACCAGGCCCTGACTTGTGTCTCTTTTAAAGTCCGGATGCCTTGATAAGGGGTTAAGGACAGGAAAGTTGAGTAACACTGAGGAAGGGTCTGTGCTACGTGTCGTGCACTCGCCTACATGACTTCCCACACACTCTCCCTACAGACAGGAACAATGTGGTCAGGGTCATGAATTCTTAGTTGGTCCTTGTTGTTCCTGTACTTCCCATAACCCACTCCCTGGTTGATTGTCTTGCATCAAGAGTAGCTAATGGCATTAGCCAGGACTACCTGGCATCACGAGATTTGTTTGTAGTTAATGTAAACTTGTTATAGGAACTTGCAGTTATCTGACTAGATACTGATGTATTATTCCCCCTATTGTGGTCTGCCTTATAAATAATTATAAGATGTGGAATAAAATCAGCACTGTTGGACATCCTCCTCAGTGCTCCTCCTGCCCCCATCTCTTTGTCTTTTAATTTCTTTTCACCATCCTCTTACCCTCATGTTCCTGGTCGATTTTTTGCGCCGGCAGCGACAGCCAGGTTATTATGGAATTAGTTCCTACTAAAACAAAGTCTGTGGGGAGTATTTTCCATGCAGTTCCTGGGATGAGCACCCCCCCCCACCTCTCGCATTATTTCTTTGGCCAATCTGCATGACTGTTGCAGCCGGACATCCCAGAGGACAGAGGATTACCACGTTTGCCTCCTATTTATTTTCCTTTCTGATAGTAGAAACAATTTCAGACAAAAGATAAAAACTGCATGGGCTAACATCCAACTAGAGGTTGGCGTTTGGGTCTCCTGGTTTTGTACAGCCTGGGAAGGGGGCGGCTGTGCATTCCCAGGACTGTGCTCTGCTCATTGCACAGACATACTTCAGCTACACTCCCGAATGAAGCTGGTGCTTCTAAATCCCAAGGGGGCATCAGAACCCTCTGCACTGGAGTGAAGTCTGGGAATGCATCTTCTTCAAGGGGATGCCCCTGCCCCAGAGACTGGTGAGCACCTGGCCAAGGAACCACACCCCTGACCACTGTCAGGCGAGTGACCTCAAGGGACCGGATCTGCCTCCTGCTCATCCTGGGTCCACTCGATGACCAACTGAAGATGGTACAGGACAGAACTGTTCCTGGAGGCTTCTGTTGTCAGCCTTGTAAGTCACAAATATACCCTAGATCCTTCCAGTTTTGTGCTGAATTACCATTTCCTTTCAAAGTGATTTTTTAAAAATTCATAAATATTGGGGCACCTGGGTGGCTCAGTGGGTTAAGCCTCTGCCTTCAGCTCAGGTCATGATCTCAGGGTCCTGGGGTTGAGCTCCGCATTGAACTCTCAGCAGGGAGCCTGCTTCCCACCCCCACCCCACCGCCTGCTGCTCTGCCTACTTGTGATCTCTCTGTCAAATTAAAAAATAATAATAAAAAAATAATATCTTTTAAAAATTTCATAAATATCTAACCCATCTATGTGGGTTATTGTGGAAAATGTTTAAAAACAGGCGTTAATGATATTTCCCTAATAATGAGAATATATGACATATAGGCTTCTAATGTTATTAAAAGCTTTTATGGTTTTCACATTAAGAGTCCATATTTTCCAATTAACTTTTAATGATGCTGACAGAAGAATAAGTACTCTGCTGCATTACCGAACGGTGGTAGCTTCTAGTTTTTCTTCAGTTTGAGGAGGAATTCAGTAAAGTTGTGTTTTTAAAACAGCTGCTTTGAAGATATGCTCCCTTTCTTCCTCATGCTGCACAGACTGACTACCCAGCGGAACACTTGACTCCTCCAAGCAGACCGCAGAAAACACGTTTGTAGCAAAAACAGGTAAGACGCTGGCTTTCCATTTGGCATGACTTTGACCTCCGCCCAGCGTGCAGCTGGATGAACCGTGAGTGGCTCATAGCAGTGACGGTAGCACAACATGCACACCTGACAACAACCCGCTAGTTGTGAGCATGCGGTACTGCCGTGGGAGTAGCCAGACCTGCAGAATGAGTGCTCTGGAGGACCAGGAATGAGGCCACAAGGAAGCCAGAGCTCCTCCAGGTGCTCCTGAGGAAGGACAGTGCACAGCGGGCGCCCCGGGCCACCGCAGAAACTGCCTGCTCACATGGGCCCCGCTGCCAGCCTCTTCCTTCCAACCACATCCCCGGGCCCACAGAAGGCACAGCTCTGCGGTGAAGCCCCATCCTGGGACACGCTCGGGATCTCGGCCGCGAGCACAGGGCTGAGTTCTCAGCCTGCTACAGCCTTAGCTGGCTTCTGTCAGCCTGCACAGAGGGGGTTCCTCTTGGTGCGCCCAGCCTAGCCAATCCCCGTGCTTGCTCCCCTGGCCCTCCTGTCCCCTAGAGTGTCCACCTGCTGGAGCACAGTCCTTCCTGCTCCTCAACCCAGAAAAATAAACACTTTGTATGAGGGCTTGCAAATCTAGTCCAAATCAATTTTCTTCCCAGTTTTGGGCAGGTTTTGGTGAGCGGTCACTCACATGGCTGAACTTGGGGGCGGGGCAGACAACAGCCACCAAGCAGGGCGGGCAGGGTTCATGGGCACCCTTATTCTTTCTGCATCTTTCAAAAACACTATCAGGACATATCCCTGAACCATGACTTCTGCATTCAAGCATGGCCAGGCACAGACATCTGGGGTGGGGAGGACCCCCAGACTGGCACAGTGATGATGATGTGAGAACACCCAGGCAGACGGAGAAAATCCTTCATGTTCTAGACTAATGCAGCAATGTTTGCAGGGAAGGACTTAAATGCAGGTACATCTCGGTGCAGAGAAGGATCAGCAGGAACTATGCCAGGACAGCTCTTATTTTAATGTGTGTTTTAAAGGCTGTTGGATTTGTCCTAATGTTTCCTTTGTCTTGTTTCTTCACTTCTCCTAAACCAGGGCATCTTAACTGCACAGCAAATTATTTGGGGATATTGACAAACCATAAAACAGAAACTGCACCCAGACTGCAGCCCACATTAATTCAGTCTGTCTTGGGGTCTGGGGGCATTCAGTATGGGCATTTTCTGCAGGTCCCAAGGTGAGGGCCATGCAGGCATGGCTGGAGGGCCTGTTGTACATGAATTTACATCCAGCAAGGTAACCCTCTGAGATAGATGAGCAGTAGTCTCTGAAATGTGGTGTGAGAGCCCTCACCCAAACCCTTTGTTTTACCTCCATGGTGACTGAGGCCGGGGCATTTCACAAGGACACTCATCCTGGTGGGTAGGGAGGGCTGAGAGCCGGCACAGGGGACCCTCTTGAGGCCTCCTCATCTCTCTTCTTTCCCTGTATCTTCCTCTCTGCCTCTCCACATGGGCTGTCCTTCTCACTTAAGGTGACCTGGATGACTTTGCTTAGTGTAAGGTGGCTGGTGACTGACAGCTCACACAACCCCCTGAACATGTATTTGTTTTATCTTCTCTCTTGAACGTTATTGTCAGATAGATTTCCATTGTTCTGGCTTCTAGGTCTCCACGGAGAAGTAATCATCCTTAATTCCATCCTTATTTCTTTGCTCTCTTCTATTCATTTTTCTGGAGGCGGGAGGGAGAAGGAGTTGTTCTTCTCTTTCTAATCCTTGACATGGGTGCTCCCATCACCCATCTTTTCAGGTTTTGTTCTAGTTTATTGTGTATTTATGTGAGAATGACTCCGTACCATCCATGCTCATTGGGAGGTACTCCTGCAGCTAACCCTTTCTGTTATTCTCCACTTAGTTCTGAATCTCTGTTTCCTTCTGGGAACATTTATTTCACCTGAACCAAGCATCTGCAGCATTTATTCTAGGGTTTAGTATTGATCTCAGGCTTTTTATTTGTTCAAAATGTTATTTTCCTCTTCAAAGTACATTTTCACTGCATGTAAGATTTTTGGTTAACATTTATTACCTTATTGTTTTGAAGACATTCCCATATATTCTACCTTCCACTGTTTCTTCTTAGGAGTTGCTCAATTGAACCTATGTTCCTCTGAAGGATGATGACAGTTTTCTTTTGGGTAATTTTAAGTATTTTTTCCCTTTGTCTTTGATTTTCAGGTGTGTGTGTATGTGTGTGTGTGTGTGTGTGTGTATTTGTGTATGTTTAATATTTATCCTCTTTATATTTCATAGCACTTCTAGAATCTGTGACTGGAGATATAGACAGGTAACTATCTACATCTATCTCCCTATCTCTCTATATCACCTGTATTAACCATCAACCACCTTCCTAATTTTGAAACTTGGACTTTTCACTTACCTTACCCGTTGCTGCCCTGGGCCTGACCATACCAATTCTTTTTGATTGGCCTTGAATGTGTCTCTTTAGCTCCATTAAACTGTCACCAATGACCATCAGTTACCTTCACTCTTTATATCTTCTGCAGAATCTTTAGGATGTGTTATCATTTGAGTACTTTGAATATATATACATATATATGCACACATACAAGTTATATATTGTATATTATATATGAATATATGTATATATTTAGGTCTATGATTCATCTTGGTTTAATTTTTGCAGAAGCTATAGGTCTGTAACTAGACTTCTATTTTTGCACAGGTCATCTGATTGTTCCAGCACCATTTCTTTACAAGACCGTCCTCTCCACTGAGTTGCCTTCTCTGTTTGGTCAAAGATCAGTCGGGTCTATTTCTGGGCCCTTTATGTTCTGTTCCATCAGTCTATATGCTTATTCTTCTGTCAGTACTATGCTGCCTTAACTACTGTATCTGTATAATAAACCTTGAAATTGGGTACTATTGTTCCCCAACTTTGTTCTTTTCAGTATGGTTTTGGTCTGGATTTTTTGTCTTGACATGTATAAAAAACTTTATTTTTTATTTATTTATTTTTGGAGTCTTTTTTCACAGATTATCTATGTAGAAAATCCCAGAGTATCAAGAAGAAGGCTTCTGGATCTCCCAAGTGAGGATAGCAAGGTCTCAGGATACAAGGTTAACATATGAGATCGATTACTTTCCTATGCAACATGAACAATGGAACTTTGAGACTGAAAATACAGTGTCACTTACCATGGCACCAATAAAATGAAGTACTTAGGTACAAATGTAACAAATGTGTACAGAATGTTTATGTAGAAAACTACAAAACTCTAATGTAAGAAATCAGAGACGTTTGAAATAAATGGAGGAATATTACACATCCATGGATTGGAAGACCCAATATTGTAAAGATGTTAGTCTTTCCAGCTTGACCCACACTTTCAACACCATCCCAATCAAAGTCCTAGTAAGCTAATTTGTAGATATAGACAAATGTATTTTAAAATTGGTATGTTAAGTGAAATAAGTCAATCAGAGTAAGACAATTATCCTATGGTTTCACTCCTATGTGGAATATAAGAAATAGTGCAGAGCGTCATAAGAGGAAGGAGGGAAAACAGAGTGGGAATAAATCAGAGAAGGAGACAAACAATGAAAGCTCCTGACTCCTGGAAACAAACTGAGGATTACAGAAGGGAGGGTGTAGGGAGAGGGTGTGGCTGGATGACGGGCTTTATGATTTTAATTCTGTCTTTACCACATGAAACCAAGCAGTTCCTTCACACACCACATATTAAATTTCTTCTTCTTTCTTTTTATTCTTTTTTATATGTAAAGTGTAACTTCCTGGAGGGCTTCTCTTGTTTACCCATTCAATAGCGGGTGTGTGTGTGTGTGTGTGTGTGTGTGTGTGTGTTTAAAGATTTTATTTATTTATTTGAGAGACCAAGAGAGAGAGTGAAAGCAGGAACCGGACAGAGGGAAATGGAAAAGCTGACCCCTGGCTGAGCTGGGAGCCCATTGTGGGGCTCCATCCCAGGATCATGACTTGAGCTGAAGGCAGATGCTTACCCAGCTAAGCCACCCAGTTTTTGTGTTTTAATTTGCAGTTTTCTTGTCTTATGCCCTATTTTTCATGTAGATTTGGTGAAAGAAGATAAGAAAAATTCTGCTGGGGCGCCTGGATGGCTCAGCCAGTGAAGTGTCGGCCTTCAGCTTAGGTCACCATCTCGGGCTTCTGGGATCGAGCCCCACATTGGGCTCTCTGCTCAGTGGTGAGTCTGCTTCTACCTCGGCCCCTTTTCACCCAACTTGTGGGCTCACTCTCTCTCTCTCAAATAAATAAATAAAATCTTTTAAAAAAGCAAAAAGAAAAATTCTGCTGGGAATTGGTTTTATCTTCTAGGAATAGCTGTTTGAGCTCCGTTGCCCTCTGTCTTGTGCCCTGTGGGGTCACATCAAATTGTCTGTCTCCCTCATTTTCTCTTGGCTTATACAGATGCTCTGTGCTTGAAACAAAATGCAGAGACAAACCATAGATGTCCTACTAATTAGGTACATGGAAATGTGAAATCAGAGATGGAGGATTAGTACAGGTTGCTTCAGCTAATATGGGGCAAGACACAGGAGTTGAGATGCCCACGTGTAGGGATAGGACCGTGCTGAAATGGGAGTAGAGGCACCTGCAGCCCCAGCTGCCCCCACTTATAGGATTACATTCTACACCATTTAAGTCTGCAGCCGAGTCTGTAAGAGAGGAAAGGTGGGGAGGCTAAGGGGTTCTAGTGGCCACCATGTTGGGAGTGAGAAGGAGCTGGGGCAGCTGTCCACAACCCAAACCCCAGCCCTGCAATGTCTGAGACCCTGTCCCTCCTGCAGAGGACGCAGCTGCAGCACACCAGGACCCTGGCTCCCTGGGCACCACCACCAGCTCTAAGTACCTTTCTGCTCCATGGCCGCTGTGATCCTACCTCCAGCACTTGTCAGTACATGTGCAACAGACTCACACACTCACCTTTCACAGAATGAGGCTTGCCTTCAGTCCAGGAGTTAGAAGAGGAGAATTCTATTTCTGGAATTAATGACTATTCACTGTGTGACTGGTTTCCTATGGGAAGCAGCATCTTTAAATAGATAAAGAAGAGCCGCTCCTGAGAGGCAGGGGGGCACTCAGCGCACAAGAGCCCTGAGTGAGGACAATATCCCAGACAGTGCTGAAGTCCCTCTGTGACCAGTGTGGTGAGCATGAGAGCACACCAGCCACCTGTACATCTGAGCACAGTCAGGAACCATCCACCACCCACACCACAGAGACGGCCAACCTGTCCTAGAAGCTGCTCTTGCCCAGTCATGAAGACAGAAGCCAAAGTCCCCACATCCTGGCAGCTTCCTGAGGGGATCTGATTCTGGAACTTCATTGCAGACCCCAAGTCAAGCACAGGTCCCAAAGCATGCCTTCTCCTAGGGCATCCCGGCCCTATGCACATTCTGGTGAGTTTCTGGATGCCTTGGACAGAGACCACAGACTTTGGGAGTTCTGCTCCTGAGCTGCACAGTCAGCAAATGTGTGATCTACACAGACACTCAGGAGCTGTCACAAAACAAACAAGGACATCATAGATCCAGACACAAGGCCGGTGACATGGAAACTGCTGTGCTTGTCTTTGTGCACCACCCTCCTGAAATGTCTGCGATCATGCGTCAGGGAGAGAGAGAAGAAGGACTTTCCAGGGAGTGTCCATCCCATAGGGACACTGCCCTCACGGGGCTCCACTTCCGTGGCTCCGACCCCAGTCCTAGCACCTCTGAACCAATAGATTCTCCTGGTCTCTTCGTGCGGTTGGAGAGATGACTAAACAAGGGAAAGCACACAGAGCTGGCGTGATGGGGAGCTCACAGCGGGTGCAACAGAGAAGTCACTCGGTGGGAGCTCCTGGACTCCCCAGGGCATGTGCAGGCCTTGTTGGAACCACGTGAGGTCATCACCCAGCGAATCTTCTCTCCAGAAATGGGGACAGAGAAACAGAAAGATATGTTTGTGAAGTCGATGGAGCAAAGACCCTGCATGAGAGTCCCCTGCAGCACCCCCATCTCCCAGGCAGCCTCTCTTTGACCCAGGGACTCCCTCCCAGCCCACAGAAGCGGGCAGTGGGCACTGGGCCTGGGGTCCCAAACCACCACGCAGCCTGTCCTGACAGAGTGCTGGTCAGTTTAGAGATGGGGTCCTACAGAGACAGGGTGTCTCCTGTCAAACCACCCACCACTACCATGTCACCAAGAAGCAGAGCACATGGGACCAAGAGGTGGCAGTGGGAGTCTTTTGCCATCACTCCCAGTGACCCCAGGTTTGCGGGCTTCGCTCACCAGCAGCTATCCCCAGGTCAGTCTGAGGCAACAAGACATGCAGGTGTCCACCAGGGGACAGTGCAGGAGGTGCAGCTGGGGGGCCATCCCCACTGCAGGAGGGCCACCCGCCACATCAGGCAGCAAGGCATGCACTCAGCTCACGGTGACACGTGGGCCGTGTCGGGGCTGCAGATGGGCAGGCCATCAGCCCAAAGAGGCCATGGGAAGGCCAGGGAAAACCCCTAGAAATGGGTACTTGGACAACCCACCAGGAGGCCTAGGGATGGACAAGGGGAAGGTCTGGACTTGAGCTGGAAGAGAGAATGAAGCTGAGGCTCCTACGGGTACCCACCATGAGCTGCCCTCCACAGACCATGTTCCTTAGATTCGTTGGCTCAGGCTATGCCTCCAGGGGCCCCAGCCTGAGGCACAGCCACCAGGCAGTGGAGTCTATGGTCCGGAAACTGAGGGAGCTCCAGAGGGATCAGTGTTATAATAACAGACCAGAATATGGATGGACGGCTACGGACAGAAACCAGGGAGCAGCAAGCAGTTACATCCAGCTGAGCTGACATTGCTAACGAGCGTGAAAAATACATTTCTTCTACTTGCATGATGGAGACAGAGTCCAACGTCACAACCCAGTTACGCCTCCTTCTGCATTTCCAGTACCATCTGCATGCTGCTTGAATAAGGACTTGTTAGTATCAAACTAAGTAAGCGTTCTTCGGAGACATCAGGCTGTGGGAGGTGTTTGCTGCTCTGACTTGGCCCGTCAGCGGACACCACTGCTCTGGGGTCAGGAGCCTTGAGGCGGCAGCCTGGAGGCACCGATATCCTGTCCCCAAGAGTGCATCTCTGCCAAGAAGCCAAGATAGGGAGGCTGCAGAGGCCCAGCGTCTGTTCAAAGTTAGGGACACTCCACATGGGAGAGAGAAGCCCTGCTTCTTGAAGGCTGAGATGCTGGCCACAGGTGATGTGGGAAACAGAGGCATGAGAAAAATTATTACATTTCCTTACCCACTGACAAGCCCTTGAAACAGGCAGAGTGACATTCCTCTAGGGACCAAGTCTCCCGCCAGCGATGCTTCCCTGCGTCGACACACCTGTTCTGAGAACAAAAGTGTGCTCCGGGGGCCGGAGAAGCTGGGAGGAAGGCCCGCCTGGGTCTGCAGTGTGCACTCCAGGCCCCGAGCACCCGCATGTTTCCAGATAGAAGAGGGGACAACGATCTGTCCTGGTAGCATTTCGCAGGTGTTACACATGCCGAGTCCCCCAGATCTCAGCTGGTAAGCCCATGCACAACCATTTACTGGCTTTTTCTTGTTCCAGAGGACCGAGCAAACAATAAGAATTGGATGTCGGTGTTGCAATAGTTCACCAACTTTGGACAAAATCACTTTACTCTATGTAAATAATCCCAAATAAAAGAGCCAGACAGACTTAAAATCGCAAATAGTTCTGTGAGATAAGGCTCTCACTTTGTTGGGTAAGTAAATTCCCTGCTTGACCCCGGGGCGGATTGAGCCTGCCTGGAAGGGACTGAGGGTGGCTCCTCCTTCTGGCCTCCCCCCACCGGCACTCGGCTCAGGATGCCCAGAAGAATGGCAAATCCCCCTTGCCATTAAGCAATGTCGATTGGCAGGGCGGACGTCTTCACTGACTTCACGATGACCTGTAGCCCTCACGATGGTCCGTCCCTGCCTCCCACCGGCCCCAAGGCCTCCCTGCCAGCGCTGGAGGGTGGGAGCTGACCGTGCACATGCTTGGGCTGCGAGATATCAGAAAGGGAGCAGATGCTGGTGTCTGCTCTGTGGGTACTCAGGGCCAGGCCACGGTAGACACAGTGAAGCAATCAGAGTCTTGAATCCAAGAATTGCGTGGCATCTGTAGTCATGTGCCAGCCTGCTGCGGTTGAGGGCCTGATGCCCCGACATGCCCCCCACACCTCCTCTAACCTCCCAAAGCCCCCGACTCCAATGAGGACACGAGCATACTTCCATTACAAGCAATAAGGAAGCACTTACATAGGAGAGGCAGCCAAAAACCCAGTTTTTACAGTAAGATATAAAAGAATATATTTACATCACTGCTGGTAGCAAAAGAAATTGTGATGGCAGGTGTGTGGCTGCAACACGGAAAGGGGACCGGTGACCAGTCACCTCCTAGAATCAGTCTTGCAATAATGAAAATAGCTCTCTTTATGTGCCCAGCTCAGCACTCCTGAAAATCTGATTGAATCGTTTTCCCCACTTCTTAGCTTCTCTTCCCAGGAGCAAACTATGTGGACAAGATTCATTTACATATTTTTAATCTTAGATGTTCTGGTCTCGTAATAAACACTGACTCATTCTTATGTAAGGCGCAGCAAAATTTCTGCAAAGACTGAGAAAAGATGAGCGGCAGAACACAGCAATCCACGCTTACATAAAACTTTGTGGTGCAGACTGTTAGACACGGCCTTGTTTGGAAACATACAAAGTCACCCTTCTGAGAGAGCAAACGCAGAGCAAGGCAGGGGTCTGGGTCCAGGGCCGCCCTCCGGAGAAGAAGGGATGACTCCCTTCAGGGTTTTGTGTCCTAGCCTTCCTGAGCAACCTGACCCACAAGCAGAGACAGCCTCCCCGTGCTCCCTGACCCACAAGCAAAGGCACTGCGGTCCAGGAGGCACCTGGGAGGGGGGTGCTTGGGCAGCCCGTCCCATTGCTGGGAATGGAGTTGTGGCTGCCTCTAGCCCGTGTCCTTGAGTGCGGGACACAGAAACCTGCCATCACTGGCTTGGTTCTCTTCTTTTTCCCAATGGTAAAAATGCTCTCTTTGTGTTTATTCTTTAAAACTTTTCTTTCTATTTATATTATCCCTTTGGGGCACCACAAGAACACAAAATTAGTCTTAATGTCTTTAACCTTGTTCACATCATTCAAGGAAAATATAGTCTGAAAATTTATATTTATCTCTTTCCTTTCTAACAGCAGATAATTCTTCACTTAATGAAATCCTTAGTCATGCCTTTAATTAGCTTGTTTAGAATGAGTAGTTTTTCATATTGAAAATTTTTCCTAATCAAGTCTTATTCTCACAAAAACGTCCAAACTTTGAACACACATGCCTCCTGGTGAGGGAAGTCTGGACCCACCGCAGACTCCCTGGGGGAGTCGTCGGGTCCTTGAGAGCCCTGTCAGCAGTCCCAAGTCTTCAGGTCCTTGGGGAACAAAGTCCTAATTTGCAGGTGTTGGTCATTACTGTGGTGCGAACACTTTTCATGAGTCTGATTTCAAGCTTGTAACGTGACATCACTGGTTGCCCCGGCCGGGGCTGGGGGGCACACAGTTGGGCCTGAAGCCTGTGATCATGTGACGCTGGGTCATGTGACCAGTCACTAGCTGGGGCCAGACCTAGGCTCCTCTGTCTCCTTGTAGCCCTCAACTTTGCCCCTGACTGTCAGGGACTAAGGATTCCAAGGAGAATGGAAGTCATCTCATGGGGAGGGCGTCCCAGCCTGGAGCAAACAGCAATGGACCCCCCTCCTTCCCGGTGCCACCCTCCCTCCCAGGCCGGGTTCATCGGTGGTGTGGACCAGCCATCAAGACGGTACAACCCTAGCACCAGTTTGTCCAGGAAGTGCCCCTTCCTAACCTGAAGGCTGGCGCTGGAAGTCAGCATAGCCCGCAGCCACCAGCCCACTGGGGGGCTGGGACACCTGGGCCTCTGTCAGGTCTCCCACTTCTTTCTCATTAGAGCAAATCCCTATAGAGCCACCACATGCCGCATGTTTGGTTTTCTCAGGCGCTCATTCCCCTGTTTCTTAGGGCAAGGGAATAATGACAGTATTTCTTGAGAATCACACATGATTCAAGAAATTTTTCTCAATCAGATGTGGGCATCTGGTTCTCAGCCTGCAATGGGAGGGTCATTTCCCCAGACCCCGGGGCCCCCAGGAACTGCCAAGGGGGCTATGACGTGTTGACTCCGGCTGATGACCCCACCCCAACTGTTTTCAGGTGCTCAGTCATGAGACCCAGAAGACCTCATCTGATAGAGTGTATCCTTTTAGACCAAATTACTTCCTGTCACTGGAGGGAGGTGCATGAGACATACAGTTCCCAAATTCTAAAGAGACAGGATTCTGTGGTCTGTTTTTTCTTGGAATGGCATAAATAACACCGCAGCTGAGGAAAACTTTAAAAACAAAACAAAACAAAACAACAACAAAAAAGAACATAAAACCATAAAACTTCTTGTAGAAGAAAACCCTCTCAGCTCTGCCTTCCAGAATAATTACTGTGAGCAAGTGGTAAAATAGCTTCCAATTAAAACTAAAGATAGGTTCAAAGACAGGGGATTCAAAGAGAAGAGTGACCCGAGCATTTGCCAGTGCTCTCTGCATGCTGGACACCGACTCACTTGTTCTCTGTCCCAGTCTAGTCCCCTGTCCCCCAGGGAATCTGACCCTGCACTCACCCAGGTCATGATGTCTACAAGTTTTAATGTCTTTATCCTAAACTTCAAAAGTAGAACAGTTGGGGCACCTGGGTGGCTCAGTGGATTAAGCCTCTGCCTTCAGCTCAGGTCATGATCTCAGGGTCCTGGGATCAAGCCCTGCAGCGGGCTCTCGGCTCAGAGGGGAGCCCGCTTCCTCCTCTCTCTTTCTCTCTGCCTGTCTCTCTGCCTACTTGTGATCTCTGTCTGTCAAATAAATAAATAAAATCTTTAAAAAAAAAAAAAAGTAGAACAGTTTACCAGCAGGCTGGGCTGCTCCTTCAAAACACAAAGGACCTGCAGCTGATCAAAACAATCCTGTGGGCCACCAGAGGTCACTGCCCTCCATCAAGACCCTGTCAAGCTCTGCCTCCTGCCTGCTGGTCCTCCGCTCACTGCTCACTGATCAGTGGAACTTGGCATAGGTTGAAAACACAAGGTGCTGCCATCCTGCTCCCTGCACCCTGGGCTCACAGGGGTGTTCAGGGGGGTGCCTCCCCATTGACCTGTCCCTGTTTGTCTGCTGTTGGGTGTCCTCTGCCAGGGTGTCCTCCTCACATGCCCGGTTCACACATGCTCACCCAGTTCACATGTGTTCACCCAGTTCACACGTGCTCTCCCAGTTCACACGTTCTTCCAGTCCACACATGCTCAGACAGTTCACATGTGTTCACCCAGTTCACACGTGTTCTCCCAGTTCACACATATTCTCCCAGTTCATGCCACTTTGCCTGGGTCTGGTCAGGTGCTAGCACTGGGACAGCCCTGGGTCCCCCATGCCCACCCATTCTTTGGGTCCTGAGCCTACAGTGTCTGCACTGCCTAGTGAGGTACTGTCCACCATCTGAGGAAGCTGAGGCCCTCCCGCCCACAATGAGGCCCTCCCGCTCACGAGTGGCCCCCAGGTGCATGCGGTCCAACATGCTTGTGTCCCAGGATCCTGACCTTGACCCTGACCTTGGCCCTAGCTGAGCTTCTGTCTCTCTGGAATCTAGCTCCCTCCCTGTGGTGTCCATGACAACAGTCCTCTCATGGGCTCCTCCCTCACTGGGGGTCTTTCTCTACCTTTGTGTGAAACCCTCCTGCATCACTCACCAAGTGGGTCAGCCTGACCTCTAACCAGACCCCCAGCCAGATGTCCGGGCATCCCAGCTCCTCTCCCAACCAAAACGACCAGGCTATCACTGCACCCTGCCGAGGCCCATAGCACTGCCTCCAGTGCCCAGGAGGTGCTGTGTGGAGCAGGGGGGCTCTAGCTCAGCCAAGCCCCACCCCGTGTTGGCCCCAGTCAGCTGCCTGCCACCTGCCACCCTCTCCTGGAGTTCACAACTTGCACGTGCTTCCAGCTTTACCTCTCCTATCCACTTACCTTAGTTTCTGGGCAAGGAAATGCCCGTGTTCAGGTAGATGACCTTCAGCAAATGTCCATGCTTCAAAACCCACACTCCAGAGGTGGGGCGTGTTACCTCAGGAAGTCCCCATGCCCTTACAGACCCCACATTCACAGGTCCTTCAGCAAGGGTGAGCTGCCACCCCCAGACTCTATAAAATGCTTGATGAAATTACTGTTCCCCAGTGTGTCTAACCATCCCCTTGTTGAAGGACATCTGGGTTGTCACAACTTCAGTGAATTCTACACCTATGTCCAGGTCCACTGTGACCTTTCCCATCACCTGCAAAGGCCCCAGGCTCCTTCCTGCTAACCCATGGTCCCCACCTCCAGACCCTGCTGACCACTGATGTGGTATTTGCCTGTTTTTGAATGTCACATAAACAGAATCACTCCATGTGCTGTCTGCTGTGCCTGGTTTATTTCACAGAGAAGAGAGTTTTGAGGTCCCTCCATGTGTAGTGTGGGTCAGCTGTGTGTTGCTGTCACTGCTGAGTAGGATTCTACTTTATAAATAAGCCATAATTTGTCCAACTATTCACAAGTGGATAGACATCTGGTGGGGGTTCTTTTTCCCACTTCTGAGTGATAGGAATAAAATCCCATAAACTTTTGTGTACAAGCCTTTGTATGGCTATGAGTTTTTATTTCTCTGGGGTAGAGACGAAAGGCTGAAATTTCTGGGTCAAAAACATCTGGTACGATGATAAACTGTTCCTCCCCTCCTCGCCAAAATTAGTTGTTGAGGGTTCTTTTCATATTTGCCTTCCTGGGGGGTGTGTTGGCACGGCACGGTGATTTTAATGCCCATTTCGTTGGTGACGTGTTGCTAAACATTTTTCTGTCATGCTTATTTACCATCCATAGACCTTCTCTAATAAAGCTTCTGTGCATGTCTTTTGCTAATGTGGAGGACTTTCTATATTTATTTGGATGTGTGAGCTCACGAGACAGTCTGGACACCAGTAGTTTATTACAGATGTTTTATAAATATTTGATGAAATCTGTTTCACTCCCATATACATTTTAGAATCACCATGCTGATTAATAAAAAGCCTGATGAGATTTTGATTGGGATTGAAGTAAATCTATAATTAATTTGGAAAGAATTATTGTCAATATCATGTTTTCCTATTCAGGAATATGGGGTACTTCTTTTTTTTTTTTAAGATATTCCTTAATTTTTCTCAGCAATGTTGTTTGGTTTTCAAAGTTCATGTCTTGAATACATTCAGATTCCTCAAGAACGTCTCATTTTTTTTTATGTCATTACAGAAATTCTTCCTAATTTTAATAACACACTTATTGTAAATACAACCTTTATTGCCCAGAATCCTGCAGTCTTGCTAAGCTCAGAGTTATTTTAACAGCAGTTTGGCACTTCCTCAGGATTTTCCACAGAGACAGTTATGTTATCCATAAATAAAGATAGTTTTGGGGCGCCTGGATGGCTCAGTCTACTGAACGGCCAACTCTTGATTTCCGCTCAGGTCGTGGTCTCATGGTCATGGGATCAAGCCCCACATTGGGCTCTGCACTCAGCACGGGGTTCATTTCAGATTGTCACCCTCTCCCTCCAGCTCACTGTCTCTCTAATAAATAAGTAAAATCTTTTAAAAAAGAGAGTCTTACTTCTTCTTTCTACACCTATATTATTGCCTAGCTAGAAACTCCTGGAGATTGTTAAATAAAAGCGTGGAGATGATACCTTTGCATTGCTCTGAACTTACAGGAATGCATTCAGTTTCTTCCCCTCAAACATGATGTTAACTAGGTTTTGGTTAGATGGCCTTACTCGGGTTGAGGAAGCTGAGTTTCTGTTCTGAATGGATGTTAAATTATGTCAAATTCAGTTGCATCAAATTTTTTTTTCTGTATCTCTTGAAATAACTGTATGTTTTAGTTTCCATATACACACACAACATACTATATACTCAATACTGTACATAATATACTACTAACATTATATACTAGTGACAAGTGTATGCTAGTCTTATATATAGTAATACACTATACTACCAACAAGGGATCACAGCAATTTATTTCAAATGTTAAACATTTTTTCTTTTGTATAAAGATGTGTGTGTGTGTGTGTGTGTGTGTGTGTGTGTGTGTGTATATATTCTTTAAGGATTCAATTTATTAATACTTAAGCATTTCTGCACATATGATCATCAGAGTGATATTGGTAAATGTCTGGGGTTGGTAACAGGGTAATGGTGTAGCCTCACAAAATAAATTTGGTATTGTCCCTTGTCTTAATTTTCTGGAATAATTTGTATAGAATTGGTGCTATCTAACTTCTTATTTGGGGAAAGTCAACAGCCATGTTATCGAGACCTTGTGTTTTCTTTTGGGCAGGTTTTTCACTACAAATTCAATTTTTTTATTCATGACTATTTTTTCTTGAGTGACCATTGTTCACTTGAGTTTTTCAAGTATTTTTTACATTAAGTTCTTGAATTTGTTGAGTTTAAGCTGTTCATAATATTCCTTGTTATATTTTGATATCTGTAAGAAGTATAGTAATGTTTCCTGCTTTTCCCTGACATGGCTAATTTGTGTCTTTCTCTATTTTCCTCAATTAGTCTAGCTTGGAGGGTTTTGTTTTTTGTTTTTTGTTTTTTAATTATCATTTTACTGATCTTTTCAATTAACTGGTTTTTGTTTCATTAATTTTCCAGATTGCTTTTTATTTGTTGTTTCTTGCTTTCTAATTAATGGGGGGCTGCTTTTATTATTGCCTTTCTTCTAATCTGGGTTCAATTATTTATTCTCCTTTTCCTCCTCTTCTTCTTCTTTCTTCTTCTTTTTCTACCCCTGCTGCTGCTATTTGTTAAAGTAGAAGCTAAGATCAATGGGTTTATACTTATTTTCTTCGCTTTTATGAGCATTTAATGATAGAAATTTCTCAGTATCACTTAACTGAGAGAGAGAATAGGAGCAACATATCCAAGCAAAGGAGGTGGTTGAGAAAAGCATACTTAAAAATCACCAGGGGGTGGTATAGATCAGGATCTTTATATCCAGTGTAAACACTAAAATAATAACAAACATAAATTATAAAATAGTATTCTGGCCAAGGGAAAGTAAAAAACACCTACCCATTCATCCCAAATAACATGAAAGAAGAATACTGAATGGGCAGAAGAAAGAGAAGATGAAGAGTAAGACAACAGCAAAGATCTCAAAATACTAGTAATTACATTAAATGTAAGTGGTATAAATATGCTTGATTATATAAATGCTATTATAGAAAAACATTATATATATAAAACAAACAAAATCCTCAATTGAATGCAAGGGATGCACATAAAAAATAGTAGTAGTTGTTCTATTGGGGGAAGGAAGAAAAACAGAAGAAAATCTGAGAAGTCATCATTATCCTGTTGTGAGAGAGCTTCCTATACTGTCCTACCCACCCACAGCTGCTCCCCAAACACTGCAGGTACCTTTATGGAGGGAGTGCAGCACAGGCCTGTTAGGACCAGCATTTTCATGATGTGCTTGGACCCAGAATGAGCTAAAATGAATTCCCAGCTGCTTGATGTTCTTCTAGATTCCCTGCATCTGGTTGCTCTGTTCTCAACAGAGCTTTGAAGTAGGCACAGAAAACAGTTGGTGCTTAAGCAGATTTTGAAGTTCCTTTAATTTACTGACTTACACTGTCATTTGGCAACCTAACTG
Organism: Mustela nivalis; assembly: GCF_964662115.1. Classification (NCBI taxonomy): domain Eukaryota; kingdom Metazoa; phylum Chordata; class Mammalia; order Carnivora; family Mustelidae; genus Mustela; species Mustela nivalis. The sequence goes on from NC_139030.1 coordinate 67,343,503, forward strand.
ATGCATCCTGAAACCACCCTGTGCACATTCCCTTCCCAAGTCCATAATAGTCCCCATTTACTTAATGTTTTCACATATTGAAAATAGAAGACCTGTGTTCATAGGAAGTAACCAGAGAATCTGATTGAAGAAAGGTTTTGTTACTTAGATAGTATAGCACTTATTCCTCGTGAAAATAACCATAGACACTTCCTTTGCATCACATTTTTCTCAATGTGAATTTTTTTTTATCTTATAAGCAATGCATACATAAGTAAATATTTCAGCAAATGAAGGAGCACAACATCATCATCAGAATGAATGATAACACTTGTATCACAATAAGTTTTTTTCTGTACTTTAAAAATAAACTGATCAAAACTTTTTTTTTAAAGAAAAGAGAACTAATTTTTTTTTTTGCTGTTAGGTGTTGGGTCCGTTATCAAAGGAATGAGACTGAGACAAAGTGAAAATTATGCAAAGCCTTACTCTATGTCAAGCACTAGAAGTTAGACTGACTGGCCAGGGGAACGAGGCTGAGACAAAGTGAAAGTTATGTAAAGCTTTATTCTATGCCAAGCATTAGAAGTCAAACTGCCCGGCCAGAGCCACCTCCGAAGAGAGCGAATCCCCTTTGGTCTTACAGGCTAGTTTTATAGGGCACAACCACAGACCTCTACGTATGTGGGTTTGGCTGATTGGATGTCTCCTACCTGTGAGTTTTAGTAATGGTTACCCGGAACCGATGCTAGTAACTGCTGAGGCATTTATTAAACAACAAAATGGCCTTGTTTTAGGTATGTATTTTAGCAACGGTTACCCAGAACTGGTATGAGTAACTGCTGAGGCATTTATTAAACAACAAAATGGCTACCTAGGCAACATGGAGTCACTATAGCTAAGTAGGCCCAGGCAGGCCCTAGGGGTTTAACAGGTTTTAACGTGGAATCGGCCCCAACATTAGGTGTTACAATTAGCCCTGTATTTTAGTAACTGAAGTCATAAATTTGTGTTGTTTCAAGCCACCAAGTTTGTAGTCATTCATTATAGCAGTGACAAGAAACTAATGCATTGCTTATTGGTATTTCCTAAAATAATCCTTTCTGAATGGTAAAAATCATCACACTTGATGTGGTTATCCATCCAGGCCATATGGAATCTTAAGGGAAAGACAAAGGATGCAAGAAGCAATGGGACTCACCAAGACTGCTGCATCTCCACTGCTCACTGGGGCAGGGTATGCTGGCCGACAAAGGGGAGGACTGAGGAGCTCAAAGATTTTCTTAAGGTGCATGCATCTTATCAGAATATAAAGTACAAAGCAATAGGAAAGTAATGGTACAACTTTGAAACTCCCTGATTTGAATTGTAGTTTTGGCAATGGACAGAGTGTAGGAAAGAGTCCATCTGGGATGTCATCCTCCTTCAGGATGTTCAGTTTGGATGAAAGGACCCTGAAAGTCCCTCCACTCCACATCCTCTGCAGAGAGTGACATGGCCATATTTATTTACAAGGTGGCAGACTCTATGCACTGCTCACAATTAAAACATGAGTCTTCAGAAAGGATGTGGAAGACTGAGTTACACTTACAGAAGAGAAGGCTGAGCACAAAACCTCCAGGGAACTACAAGTGTGATGTCAGAAGACTGAGCAGTAGGAACAGTGGAAGCTGGCTGGGGATAATCCCTCCTCCAACCTATCTGGCCAGGCAAGTGGTAACTCAACGGACTGATGGATCAAGGAACAGTGATGTGCATATATAATTTAAAAATAATTCAAATAATCTATATAAGAAAAATATGTAACAGCTAAAAAAATCTAAGTGGAGAGTAAAAGACAGCAACATGGGAAGTGAAGTGCTCATTTTTAAAGAACATTCATGGATCCTCTCTAAGATCAGGAGCCAAGCAAACACTTCTGTTCTAACTTCTCTCCTTCAGCCTGGTAATGAGACTCCTGGCCACTGCAACACAACAAGGAAAAAAGAGGCATACACACTAGAAAGGAAGAAACACAACTGTCTTGTTTGCAGATGGCACAGTTGCTTCCTAGAAAATCATGTTGAGGGCTGCCTGGGTGGCACAGTCAGTTGGATACCCGACTCTTGATTTTTGTCTCCGGTCATGATCTCAGGGTCATGAGATGGAACCCTTGTCACTCCGTGCTCAAAAGGGAGTCTGCTTGAGAATGCTCTCTCCCTCTGCCCCTCATCCCGCTCCTGCTCCCTCTCTTCTCTCTCTAAAAATAAATAAATAAATATTTTTTAAAAAGAAAATCATGAAGAGTACACCAAAAAACATGTATGACTTATACATGAGTTCAAAAAGGCCATAGGATATATCATCATGTGAAAAAAGTGCACTTGTAATAGTAACAATGAACATGAGAAAATCAAAATTTAAAAAACCACAGTGTCATTTATAATCATTCCAAAGGAAATTAAATGCTTAGAGATGAACTTGGTAAAGCATGAGGGGATCCTGATGCTGAAAATTTCTAAGTAGTGATGAGGTGCAGCATAGCCACGGATTGCAAGAAGGAACAGAGCACAGATGTCAGTTCTGCACAAACAGATATGGGGTTTAGTGCAATTCTAGTCAAGGTACCAGAACGGTTTTGTTTGTTTATGGGTTTTGTTTTTACAGACACAGACAAGCTTACTCTAAAATGTGTGTGGGAAGGCACAGGTCCTATAATAGCGGAGAAACACTCTTGAGAAAGAAGGGTGCAGTGGGACCACACACTCCACCACACAGCTACCAGGACCAATACGGTGTGGGGCTAGTCAATGATGAGGGCTGCCTGGGTGGCACAGTCAGTTGGATATCCTACTCTTAGGGTCGGATACATGGGTCAGTGGGGTGATGCCTGAATCCAGAGACAGGCCCACACACGATGCCCATGTTGGCTTTGACCAGACTGCAAAGGCAGCTTTAAGGTGCAAGAAAGGATAAAAAGTGAACCTCAACAGGGAGCTTGCCTTATATAAAAATAACCCTAAAACCCAGACTTGAACGTAAAACCATAAGAAAAGCGACAGGAGAAAATCCTTAATCTCGGGCTGGGCAATGAATTCTTGAACTTGACACCAAAAGCATGACACACGAAAGGAAAAAGTGATAAAAAGGGAACCTCATCAGAAGTAGAAGAAGGAATGGAAAGATACGTCCTGGGGGGAGAAAATATTCGACTAATGACTGATATTTAGAATACATGATGAATTCTCAAAACTCCACAGGCCAGATGAGAATTCCACTTAGAAAATGGACAGAGAGTGTGAACAGACGTTTCAGGGAAGAGGCAACTTGCCCATGAAGCCCATGAAGAGAGGCTGGGCCCAGGGGGAGGGACGAGGAAGTGGTGGGGGAGGTCATCCCCCAGCCCCACTGGGCTTGGCAGGCTCTTCAGTGGGTCAGCACACGCTGGAGCTCGTCCCATGCTGTCACGCTTCAGGACCACCCACAGAGTGTCCTCTGTGGGATCCCCACAGAGAATGCCTGGGTCATACTCCACCAGGGCCTGCCTCCAGCGAGGACTCTCAGCAGTGGTCCCCACTGTGGAGCTCAACTTTAAATCTCTGCTCAGGTACTTCTTAAGAGCTTTTGGGTTTTTTTGTTTGTTTTGTTTTTGCCTTTAGTCTTTTTTTTTTAATTAATTATTTTTATTAACATATAATGTATTATTTGCCCCAGGAGGACAGGTCTGTGAATCGCCAGGCTTACACACTTCACAGCACTCACCATAGCGTGTACCCGCCCCAATGTCTATAACCCCACCACCCTCTCCCTTCCCCCTCCCCCCAGCAATCCTCAGTTTGTTTTGTGAGATTAAGAGTCTCTTATGGTTTGTCTCAAGAGCTTTTTAAGTGTTGAATCGCTAATGCCCATAAAGAAAGACAATCTTGGCTTGCTTGACTCTCAGCTTATGCAAACATTAAATGTCTTACCTTCAGATCACTGTTTACTTTTGGTTAAAACAACAAAAATGGTGACCAGACATATGCAGCTGGGAGAACAGTGCTAGCAAAATGTGATATGGATTTTTTAGGCTGAAGAATAAGTGTAAGTGGCATTGGTAAGAGGGAATGGACGTGTTCTATTTTTACACCCAGGGAGAAACGAGCACATACGCTTTGTTCACAGTTGAGTCTAACGATAATTTCACATTTGGGACCCTTCCTTCACTGTGTGCTTCAAATAGGTCATGATCCTGGTTCTAAAGCAAGGATTCTAAAATAATGCTCCTTTGTTAAAAATTACAACACGGGGGGTACCGGGGTGGCTCAGTGGGCTAAAGCCTCTGCCTTCAGCTTGGGTCATGATCCCGGGGTCCTGGGATCGAGTCCCGCATCAGATTCTCTGCTCAGCAAGGAGCCTGCTTCCCCCTCTCTCTCTGCCTGCCTCTCTGCCTACTGTGATCTCTGTCAAATAAATAAATAAAATCTTTAAAAAAAAAAAATTACAACACAGTTTCATTCATATGACCAAACCTTGGAAGTAGCAAACACGTGCTGCAGACGTGGATAAATAAACAAACTCTGGTCCATCCGGACAAGGAAACGTTATTCAGTGATCAAAAGAAATGAGCTATCAAGCCATGAAAAGACATGGAGGAGCATAAATGCATTTTACTAAGTGAAAGAAGCCAATCTGAAAAGGCTACATTCTGTGCGATCCTAATTCTACAATATTCTGGAAAAGCCAGAATAAAGAAGACAGTAAAGATCAGTAGTTGCCAGGGGTTAGAGGCGCTTGGGGGCAGGGATGGGCAGGTGGAGCCTGGGGGAATCTAAGGCCCTGAAATGCTCCCTGTGACACCACAGTGGTGGACGGATGCCACTGTAATTTTGTGTAAAACCACAGCACACAGGACACCAGAAGTGAGCTATAGCATCGTGGACCACGTCCGGGGTGCAGATGTGGCTTGTCAGTTAGAAACGTGCAGCACTCCGGCGGTATGCAGATAACTGATTTGTGCCCAAGTGAAGGTGGAAAGTCTCTGGGAAATCTCTGTACCTTCCTCTCAATTTTGCTGAAACTATTCGAAAATAGTTTCTTTTAAAAAACTACAATAGCAGTGAAATAGTTACCTGCTAACAACAGAGAAAATGTACGTAAACCCAAGTGGAGAGGCCGGCTGGCATCTCCCAGGACCTTGGTGAGGTCAGGCTCTGGCTCCCCTGCCAGATGTCCTCAGGAAGGTCCCCGGCCCCCAGTGGCTGCTGGGATTGGTCGGCAGAGCTCATGTCAGCGTCCGGGACATGTCCCAGCAAGCGGCTTGAAGCCACTCCAGCCTCTACCCCCGGAGACAGGGCAGATGTCTGAGGAGCGTGACAGAAGCTTCATCGTTAAGGTCAAAAGTCTGCTCTAAACATTTGCAAACACCATGCAAGGCTGTGCAAATTTAATACTTAATGTACAGACATAAACAAAATAAGACACAGCCCCTGTGGGGCCCCACTCAAGACGCAGATGTCTGGTGTCCAAACTGGAAAACAGTTCAGACTTTACAGCGGAATTTTGAAGAGTCTTTATGATCACCAGCTGTCGTCACACAGAGAGGCCCTCTCCCTGACGCTTTCCCTCTCCTGTGTCACGTGCCCAGAGCGGTCACCCGAGTCCCCAGGCCTTCACTTCCCAGCTTCTGCCAGCCTCCCACCCGCTCCCAGGGGAGCAGGGGCCTTGACCCTGTCAGCCCAGAAAAGGCTGCTGACTCACCTCCGTGGGCGTTTCTGTGGGTCATTCCTTTCTTTCATTTGTTCGCTCACAAACAGAAGGAGGAGAGAGTGAGAACACCACAGATATTTCAGAGAAGAATGAGTTGGACACCTGCACCCCATATGATAAAGCCCTCTGAGCGAGAAACACCTTTGGGCAGGCAGCTCCTGAACTCAGGATCTGGGTCTATAAACAAGTGAACAGCTGTTATTTGAGGCTCTAACCATTACTTTAAATAGTGGCCGAGTTGGCGGCAATGCCTGTTCCAATTACACCGAGCAAGGTACACTTCACAGTGCTCAATAGCTAGTAAACCAGAGACGGGTGGGTAATGGCTAGTAAACTAGACATGGGTAGGTGATGTGTGACTCAGTCAGAACTCTGCAGATGAAATAGATAAGCCTCATTTTCAGACTGCCGGACAACAAATGAGGTAATTTGCTGCCTCTATACACGATTTATGTGCATTAGATAGTATTTAAATGTTATTTTCACGGTGCAGAAAAATTTGTGGTTCCATTTTTAATTATTTTTACAAACATCTATAATCATTTCAATTTCCATCTAGAAAATGTCACTACCCATAAATGCTATTTATAGGAATGCCATAGAGATACTTATTCTTGTTTCTCTACACCTTGTTTTCTAGTCTTAATCATTTAATAACAAGCACTAGAAAAAGTCTTACTGTGAAGTCTGACCTTTTTTTCTACACCAGATTTATTTAAAACACAAATATTTCTCTTTCTTGTGATGGCAAATGGTTCAAATAATGTTGAACATGAATTGTTGACTAATACAAGGACTTATATGAAACAAAATCATTTTTAAAAAAGCAAAAATTATATATTCTAACCTTCTTATGGGAAACCTGGTCTATGGGTAAGACGCAAGCGTAGCTGCTCAGAGCCTTACGTGGAGATGGTGACGTTAGAAGACTGTACAGATTACTTGACCCAGAAGTGTTGATCCTAACAGGGCGGTTACCAGGCATGATCTGCATCATAATGAGAGAAACACCTCCTACTGCGGGGTTATTATTCTTCTTCTCATTCATTTGCTAGAACCTTCTCCCAAGAGCTTCAGGAAACCAATCCATGGTCTCAAGAAAGTTTCCTGGTAGAATATGTTCACTCTAGCATTGACAAAAAAGTCACGGGGCGTGGACATTTATTTATTTAACCATGTTTTGGTCAATATTGCTACTTTTTAATTGTCAAACACTTCCTGTAATGCCCATCTTTTCTGGGGAGGTTGGGCAGTATTGTTGCTAAATTCCAGTGAGATATTTTGATGTCCTGTCGCTGGTTTTCATTTGATTTATTTTACACATTTCTAAGAATTGGGATGATGTAGAAACTCTCCCACTCCTCGAGTTGTTGCTGAGTCCTTCACTGATTTAACGTGTGCCGACGAGAAACCAATAATTGATTCACATGAAATGAAAGCCTAGAGAGAAATGTTCAGGAGACCCATCCTTCCCTCCCCCACAGCAGAGAAGCAAGTGCAGCATTTACAGTCCAGGTGCACTGGGAGGTTTGGGCTCTGCCTGGCATCGAATTACCCATCAGCCTCCACCAACGCACCTACCAACACCCTCTCTCCCACAGGTGAAGGACACACAGGTCACCAGCTGAAATGGAGTCAATGGCCCGCATGCACCCCTTTGTTCTGTGTCTCCGTTCCCATAAATAATGGCTCTGGGCACAGAAAATATGTACTCAGGGATCTTTTCCTCATATTTACTTTTACATATGAAAGGAAGATACACATTTTAGGATAGTTTATAAATTAGATATACCTGATAAATGATATTTGTCATTTGATTAACAAAATTAAATACATCATCTACATCAAATGATACATAAACTTGTCTTTGCTTAGATCAGTTTAGTGTGATAGTTCTCACCACCTGCACTCTGGGTGGAAGAAATAGAGCAGAATTACACGCCCTCACAATGTACTCCGTGGGGGTTCATCCCCTAACCCTCCTTCGTCATACATGTGGTGTGCCTCTTACAAACCACATGAACTCTCCAAAATTTGTGTAAAAAAGAACCACACTGCATGTGAGCATCGCGTGGCTGTTGCTATGAAATCCATCATAAATCTCAATGCACACTAAGTTGCATACAGGATGCATGAAACTTAACTCTTCAGTATTGAAGAGGAACATTTAAAATACTCATGACTTTAATCATCAGTACTGAAAAACATCTTACCAGTATTTTTCTCAAGTAGCATGCTTTCTGAGTCTCTTTTGCCCTTCATTTTGTCTACTTTTGACTTTCATTTTATCCTACATTTGCCATTCGTCAGGTGTGGGGTTTATATTGTGGCTTACAGTTTTGTTAGTGGCATGCTATTTTCTCCTAACTTCACATACAATTACTGAGCACACGTACCAGTACTAAGCTAGGCACAGAAAATACAAGAATAAACCTAGATGTATTCATTTTCCTCCAAGGACTCCTGGTCTAGTTAGGTGTTGGGGAGCTCCACCCACACAGATACGTGTGCCCTCATGCTTGGGTGGGAACAAATGCCACAGAGAATGTTGGCGACATGTCCATGGGGACCAACCACTGAGGCACCTGACCCGTTGCCAAGGACAGGTGGTGCAGTGGTCCTGCTTCCAAGACACTTAGGGGCACTTGTGTGTGTGAGGCAGTCCCTGTCACAGGGCATGCACTCCTTGTGCTATAAGGCTTGAGGACATGAGGGCTCAGATCTAACCATCTGTTCCTCAGTTTCAGACATGGGACACCTGAGGCATCTGTGGAGAGCCCAATCATCTGGTCTCAAGGCCAAGTGCAGACAGATGCTGTGATCCTGCAGAAAAACAGGCAGAGCCCCCTGGGTACTATCTGCAAGCAGGGCTCTTCACTGCAGGGGTCTGATGCTATAATTCAATGTTGTCTCAGCCTGAGTCCGATGTTCCCAGGGATTCCGGAATTACCTAAGAGTCTTGAGTAAGAGTTTTTTCTGCTAAAAGTAGCTCGTGTATAACCAAGAACCCAGATTAATAAACCAGAGAAGGCTGGCAAAGAAAAGTAATAATTAAGCCAAGATTTAAAGAGAATAATATTTATACAAGAGATATGAGATACAATGTATTAGTAGAGGAGAGTTTCCAGAATGCAAGACAGGGAAAGGTGCAAATCTTAGATTCCTATGCTCCCAGTCCTGCACCGCAGTCTCTGGAACATCTCATGTCCACTGGAAAGAGTCTCACTGAAAGTTATACACCAAGAATAGTGCACAGCGATGCCCAGGGGAAGGTGTACTGGGTTTCTCCTAAGAATAAGTGGGCCACCATGTCATTGCCTCAGACAAAAGGTGCTCATGGCTGTGCAATTGTATTATTTCATACTTTATGTTCACCTTCTTCTAGTTCTGTCCCAAATGTCATGTGCCTACCAAGGGTTAGATCAAGGCCCAGGACTGCATCCCTTGCACTGCTGCTTAGACCTGCAGTCCCAGCTTGACATGCTGTTCAAACTGCCTGCAATCTGGAGGATTCAAGCCCAGCCATCCCATGCAAGGGCCCACACTCTGGCCGCTTCTGTGGTCTCTTTTTGCCTAGATTCTGCCTGGTCACTGTGGGTAGGCGTCCTGCCTGGGGATGCCACCTCCTCCTCAGAGGTGCATGTCATGATCTCCTCGGCTCACTACCCCATTGTTCTGCTAAGTCTGGTCACCTGGTGAAGTGGTCACACCTCCACTGCTAAGATGTGTCATCATAAATTGATGCGTAATCCCTGAGATGACTCTTCGTGGACATAAACAACTGTGTTTCGCCCAATAGTGTAAAACCTCTCTTCATGGTACTTGCCTGATTCCGTTATTATTTGGGAAGTTGCAAAATGGCATTTTTAAAGTTCTCTCATTCCTTCTAAGCAGTTAGTTGATGGTTTGTTGATACTTTCCTTTAAAGATATTCCCTTTGCACCCACCCCACTTTTGAGAATCACTGGGGGACCATGTGTTCTCCTTCACTGTTTTTCTTACCCATTTCCTGCCTTACTTTCTTGGTGCACAGATTTTCCCTGATTTGGCTAGCAAGAGCCCCTAAAACTGGCATTTTTTAATCTGTTTTGGAGCACCTCTTTACTTCCTAAAGAAGGCAATTCAGTTTTTGAACTTTCTCATCTCAGACAAAGAACCAGTCTTTTCTTCAATAAACTTGGGACTGTTTTGTGATCTACTTGTTGGTGCTTGATGTGTAAACTTCTAAGTCATCTGGACATAAGTATCTATCTCTCCATCCATCCATGCATCTACTCATGCATCTATCCACCCACTCATCCACCTATCCATCCATCCATCCACGTGTCTATCTACACATATTTATTTGTATGCATGAATCATATATAATAAAATTATATTTTAAATAAAATTATATTTTAAAATTATATATAGCAATATGTCCTTATATGTGCAAAAATAGTCTATGCAAATGTATATACAGACAAGTGAATATAAACATGAGTGTGTATATGTGTTTATACGCACACACTTGTATTTTAATCACAGGTTCATGAGTGTCCACATTTAGTCACGCTACCCTGGTTTCTTATCCATAACTCAGAGCTCTTCCTTGCATTCCTCCATGTCACCCCCTTTCCTCCCACAGTGAGAGTCTAGCAACTCAGTGAATTTACTGAGTTTCTCTATTTCACAGCGTACATAAGAGTTTTAAAATTGCTGTACTAGCATGATTACTAAAATATAATGGCTGAATTAGTGTGGCTACTTAGAATTTATTGTACTGAGGAAGCAATAGGAATTTTTTTAGTGAATTATTTTTTGAGCAGTCATGTCACCAATTTGATGTTCAGGTGGGTTTACTTGTTGTTTGCCTTTGATTTTAGTATTGCTTTAATTTTGATATTTGGATATGTGAATTATGTGTAAGCTTCCAAAGCCAAGACTATAAACGAGGTTTGCTCCAGGAAGCTTCACATCTAATTAGCCCCTCTGCCCTCTTCCCTGAGGTGCCCCACTGGTCAGTGTAGAATTCAGTGTCCAGTTTATTCTTGCGAGTTTCTCACTGCAAAAATAACTATGAGTATATACACACGCATCTAGATATGTTCATGTATATGAGCATACATGTGCAGCTATGCAAACACTGTAAATTATGCACACATATGCCCGTGGAACACAGATTTGCACGTAACATACATGTGCTCATTACTGTTGGTCCTTCCTTCTCACTCCATGGGTGTCCTATGGCATCCAGTTGTTTGCACTTTGCTTTCATAAAAACTGCTCATCTGTCTTTACAGTTTTCCCCAGGTTCCCTGGACTAGCTACACGCCATTTATACCTCTTTCCATTTTTTAAAAAAAGATTTTATTTATTTATTTGACACAGAGAGAGAGAGATCACAAGTAGGCAGAGAGGCAGGCGGGGTGGGCGGGGAAGCAGGCTCCCTGCTGAGAGGAGAACCTGATGCAGGGCTCCATCCCAAGACCCTGAGATCATGAGCTGAGCTGAAGGCAGAGGCTTAACCCACTGAGCCACCAAGGCACCCTCTACCTCTTTCCTAAAACAAAATTTTAACCACTGAAGTCTTTCATACCTCACATTATTCTTTCACAGGAGAGAATCCAGTTAAGACCTAGTTGGTGGTAAGATGGGGAAGAATGAGAGGAAGTACATCAGCTCTCAGAGGGGACAGAAGTATTCTCCGTACAGCTAAGCCCTGAGAAAGGAAAAGAACCGGGAAGAGCAGCCGAACCTGCTGGGCAGCGGGGCTGAAGTAGGAGAACCCCTAAGATGGGAGCAGTGAGCAGGACCAGTACCACAGGCCGCCAGCACCCTGTGTCCCCACCGCCAGGCCCACAGCCACCCGCTCCACTCAGCTGGAAAGCCGCAAAAGTTCTTCTATGGAAGTCACTCTAGTTCTAAGCTGTTTCATTTGAAAGTCTGCCAGAGAACGCTTTTGCTTGTAACGTGTGTTTGTTGGTACTTAGGGAGTAGAGAAAAAATTGCTCTTAAAAGCTTTTAAACAACAGCAGAAACAATAAATATCACGGAAAAAGTAATTTTTCTTGCAGTCCCCTGCCTCAAATGTTTTCTGGATGCTGAATTTGGAGAGCCAAAGCAGAGCACCTATGGTGTCTTTAACACTTACATGTAAGAAATTGACTTGCTGGCCTTTCTCCTTCGCTTCCTCTTAAAAGAGTCTGTGAATAATCCCATTATTTATAACCTAAGCCTCACACTGGAAAATAATTCTGCCCTTGATCTTTGAATAGACAGGTGGAAAAATGAAAAGACCACACAAATATTTCAGGTGTTTGCAGCGAGCTTTTCATATTGTATTCTTTGGCTTGAATTTCAGTTTGAGGGCATGAGGAAAGGGAAGGTCCAGCAGGAACGTAATTCTAGAGGGGAGGTGGTAGTAGAAGGATGTGTCACATATAGTGGGAAGTTCCAGCCTGGCGATCCTGAATGATCTGCTTTTAAAGCAACAATTACTGGGAAGACTGACCAAACTGCCTGTGGCTATGAACTGGGGGTCAGGTGCCCTCACTGGGTCTGCACAGGCCAGCTCTGGGCTGGTGAGCTCAGACTCCCACCAGTGCCAGGAAGTAAAATGGCTGAAATCAGTTTACCTATGTTGAACATGTTCAGGGTTTTGTTGCTTTTGTATTTATTGCTATAAAGTTAATTCCTGAGCTCCATTTTTTCCTAATGACGAGATTTCCCAAAAGGACATTTTGCTAGTTGCTGTTTGTCACAGTCTTGCCCCACAAGTGGCTCATCCACCGTGTCCTAAGGGAAAGCCCACACGTCCAGCTGCCCATGAGCAGACGTCCTTACTCTGTGAACCCATGGGCTGGACACTGATGCAGGATGCCTCCCACCTGGCCTTGCCTCCCAGCTCTCACCTGTGCAGCAGAGGGCTGCTTGACCCCAGACACCACTTATTCCCTGTTCAGGAAGCAGCTCAGCCTGGAAGCTCTGGTGACGCAGATTTGGGAGGGATGGGAGAAGCCACTGAGAGACTAGGTGTATGCAGCCTAACCTCCACATGTTGCTTTGGAATTACTGACTGACTGACTCAGGGACCTTGGAGATAATTTCTCAGATGGCTCCAATACTCAGCCTCGGTGTGATACTTGCTTATTGCACAGAGACCTCAAGAAGCAGCTTTTGAATAATGTAAATTTAATAATTTGTTATTAAATTTTAGCAACATGAGTTTTCTTCCTTCCTTCATGTAAAGCAGTTTTCTGAGATTTAAAATGAATGTGCTGTTCTCCTAGGCTGAAGTAGAGAGGAGGGTAAGGGTTGGGATTTGAAATGGCAGGCATGAGAGGTGGAGGGCATCTTTCATGGGAAGAGGAAGGTTGCGTATAGCTGGACCTCCTGGGGTAGGCTTTTGGAAGAAGGAGTTGGGAATTTCTGCTGTTTGAAAGTCAAATTGGCCCAGTTGTTAGAGGTGGGGATTCCTCAGAGTTCCTCAGTGTAGGTAGAAATAGTAAGCAGCATTTAAATGTGCCTATGATGGGCCAAGACGTCATGCTCCCGCATATTGAAGATCCTTTCTCATTTTGTTCTTCCTGTCTACAATGCTCAGTGACCTGGATTATAGAGGGAAGTGGCTCAGTTATTTATCATATATCCATAGCAGCTATCCATTATCTTAAAAATTGTGAGGTGATTTTGAATCGCTATTACATGACATAAAATCTCTATTTGAAACTCTGGGAAAGCAGCTGTGGGACAACTACATACCAACAAACTGAATGACCTAGAAGAAATGGGAAAATTCTTAGAAATATACAATTTACCCAGACTGACTCAAAAAGAAATAGAAAATTTGAACTGACTAATTACTGGTAAGGAGACTGAATCAGTACACAAAAATCTCCCAATGAAAAAAAGCCCAGAACCAGTTGTCTTCATTGGTGAATTTTACAAACATTTGATAGATCATTAACACCAAGCTTCTTCAAACTCCTTCAAAAAAATGAAGAAGAGAGAATATTCCCAAATACATTTTATGATGTCAGAATTATCCTGATACACAAACCAGGAAAGGATCTTACTGTATCCCATATCCCTGGTGATAAAGATATAAAAATTCTCAATAAAATACTAGCCAACCAAATTCAGCAATACACTGAAAGTGTCTTTCACCACAATCATTCAACCCTGGGGTTATCCCTTGGCTACAAGGATGATTCAGTATATGTAAATCAATTGATGTGATAATCACATTAATAGATTAATGTGATTATCTCTGTAGTCCCAGAAAAACCATTTGACAAAATTCAGTGTTCACTTGTGATTAAAAAAAAAAAACCTCTTAACAAATTAGGCATCAAAGGAAATATCTTAACATAATGAAGGCCACATATGGCAAGTCCACAGCTCATCTTAGTGAAGGGCTGAAGACATTTCCTCTTAGATCAGGAACAAGTCCCACCACTCCTATTCAGCGTGGTACTAGAGGTGTTTGCCAGAGCAATCAGACAAGAAAAATCACTGGAAAAGAAGAAGTAAAATTGTTTCTATTTGCAGACAATGTGATTTCATATAGAGAAAAATCCTAAAGATACTATCAGAAAAATAGTTAAGTGAATTCTACTAAAACAATGAAAACTAATCAGTGAATTCTGGCAAGTTGTAGGGTACAAAATTAAGGTACAAAATGATAGTGTTTTGGGACACCTGGATGGCTCAGTCATTAAGCATCTGCCTTCAGCTTGAGTCATGAAACCAGCATCCTGGGATCAAGCCCTACTCAGGCTCCCTACTCAGCGGGGAGCCTGCCTCTACCTCTCCTGCTCCCCCTGCTTGTGTTCCCTCTTTCACTGTGTCTTTCTCTGTCAAATAAATAAATAAAATCTTAAAAAAAAAAAAAAGTCGTGGTGTTTCTATACAGTATATGCTGACAATGAAATTTCTGAAAATCAAATAAAGAAATAGATTCCATTTATTATAATATCTAAATAATAAAATACTTAAGAATAAATTCAACCAAGGATTTGAAAGATCTGTACGCTGAAATCTATGAGACATCAGTAAAAGAAATCAAAGACACAAATAAATGGAAAGGTATTCTGTGTTCATACTAGAAGAATTAACATTTTAAAAAGGCAATCCTACACAACCCATCTACAGATTCAATTCAATCCTTAGCAAGATTCCATTGTCACTTTTATTGAAATAGAAAAAACACTCCTAAAACAAATATAGAACCACAAAGGACTTTAAGCAGCCAAAGGAATCCTAAGAATGAAGAACAAAGCAGGAGACATCACTTTTCTGATTTCAAGCTTTCAAAACATTATGATACTGGCATTAAAACAGACAAGCAGGGGCACCTGGGTGGCTCAGTGGGTTAAGCCTCTGCCTTCGGCTCAGGTCAAGTTCCCAGGGTCCCGGGATCAGAGAGCATTGAGCTCTCTACTCAGCAGGGAGCCTGCTCCCCCCCCCCTCTCTCTGCCTGCCTTTTTGCCTGCTTGTGATCTTTCTCTGTCAAACAAGTAACTAAAATAAAATCTTTAAAAACAACAACAACAAAACAGACAAGCAGACTGATGGAACAATAAGGATTTGGTACAATTTTGGGTGAATGAATGAATAAATGTATGTTCTGGGGAGAAGGAGCCTTGGAAACCAAGTAGGAAAAAGCTGCTCCATATGATGATGGGATAGTAACTGACCCATTTGGAAGGTTGTATTTATTGTAATTTATTATAACTGAGGGAGAATATTCTAGTGAGATATTAATATTTTTATTCTATTGCTACAGACAAATCAGAATGAGCAAGAAGTGTGAATTGTTTGTAATTCTCTTCATGGTGCTGGAAGTAGCCACACCTGTGTTCTTCTGCATCAAGGATTTTTTTGTTTTGTTTTGTTTTGTTTTTTTGTTTTTGTTTTTAATGAGCATAAAGCAAACACTGGAAAGAATTTCCCTATTTGGCTTTTATTGTCAAGTCTTATTTTACAATCAGGACAATGAGATGATTATAGAAAGGAGAACAGAAATAATTAAAAGAAAGAGATGTTGGCAAGGATGTGGAGAAAGGGGAACCCTCTTACACTGTTGGTGGGAACGCAAACTGGTGCAGCCACTCTGGAAAACAATATGGAGGTTCCTCCAGGCTACCCTACAACACAGCAATTGCACTAGTGAGTAGTGAAGATACAGATATAGTGAAAAGAAGGGGCACCTGCACCCCAGTGTTCATAGCAGCAATGTCCACACTAGCCAAACTGTGAAAGGAGATGAGATACCCTTCAACAGATGAATGGATAAAGAAGATGTGGTTCATATATACAATGGAGTATCATGCCTCCATCAGAAAGGATGAGTACCTACCACTTGCATCGACAGGAATGGGACTGGAGGGGATTATGCTGAAATAAGTCAAGCAGAGAGAGACAACTATCATATGGTTTCACTCGTATGTGGAACATAAGGAATAGCACAGAGGACCACAGGAGAAGGGAGGGAAAACTGAGTGGGAAGAAATCAGAGAGGGAGACAAACCCTGAGAGACTCTGGACTCCGGGAACCAAACTGAGGGTTACAGAGGGGAGGGGCTGTGGGGATGGGTAACCTGGTGATGGGTAATAAGGAGAACTGGGTATTAGACACAACAAATGAATTATTGAACACTACATCTGAAACTAACGATGTACTGTATGCTGGCTAATTAAACTTAAACAAACAAAACAAACCGGGAATGCAGTGAAATGCCAGCACTGTAGGTTTGGGGGGCCTGGTGCATAGCCATTGCTTTGTCACTAGACCACCTCTTGGTGGTCTTGGCCTCCCACTGCTCTGAATTTTAACTCACCTGTTGTTTTCCTAACAGGAGACCAGATAACTCAGGGAGGCAAGGCGGCACCTAGGAAGGAGGCCCCCTCCCTCGTGGGGTCCCCCAAGAACATGCATGGGCCCACATGCCTCCTGTTACCACAGACAGGATCACACCTCGGAAACAACCAGGATGGGGCTCAGCCTTTCTGGAGTCTGAAATTTACTTGTGAAGGAAAATATCAGCCTCTTATGCAAATGAGCCTTGCTGAAGCTTACTCACAACTAAGGCCCCCCGCTGTGACTGGGAAACCATTTATATTTAAATGAACGTTTTTAACAGTTAATTTTTATAGTGTTCTTACAGATTCCTGCCGCCCCCCCCCCAGTCCTTTCAGATTAAGGTTCAAATTAAATATATAACCAACAAAAGAAGGAACTGAGATCCTAAAAGCAGAACAGATTTCAAAAGCTACATAGAATTTTTGTGAGCTTTGATTTTAATCAGCACTTTATGTTTGCAAATTAAATATTGGATACTTCATTATTTTTCTTTGGCGGCTCTTCCGTCCGTGAGAGGCATATTTGAAATAATAAAGTAGTAAAACTGAAAGCGATAATGGGAAAACCTCCACGAATAATGCAAACACTCCCTTTTATTTCTGGATTATCAGGGGCTCTTCAAAAACACCACCCACTTTCATCTCCACCGACCTGTGCTCCCCATGGACTCGGATAAGTCTGTGAGAAGCACAGATGAAAACCAAACATTTTAACACAACTTTCTACGTGAAAAACAAATACTAAGTAGCTTTCTGAGTCAGCTTCGAATTGGTGTTTGGAATGGAACACAGACAAGAGTGCCGCTATCTTGCTAGAAACCCTGTTTTACCCCCAAGGCTTCCTGAGCAGAGAACACACCTGTGCCACCTGCCCCTGTGGGGAGGGCGGCCGAAAGACATGGGGCCTGCCCTCCTTAGCACAGGGGCTGCCCCAGGAGCAGGGGCTTCCCTTCAGAGCCAACAGCAGAACTGGGGGATCAGGGTGCTTAAGGGCAGCTACCCCAGACCAGGTCCATGGGGTTGTCCTGCCTGTGGCTTCTGCAACCAGCCCACTCACAGCCCCCCTGGGAACCAGCAGGGAGGGGTCATTGTCTCTACTCTCTAGGAACTGCCTACCCAATGAGATGTGACCTTAAACATGCCTCCCTCCCCATCCAACCTCTTTCCAGGGTCTCATGTGACCTCATGAAATGGGACAGAGACCTTCCATGTGACAAGTCCCCATAGCCCATGTGCCACTCTGATGGTCCATGCCTGAGGGCCTGGGTGGGGAGTGTCCCCGTGCAGAGGGACTCTGGTGGGAAGGGTTCCCAGTGGGGAGGGCAGCCAGTCCTGCAGGTGAGGAGACTGCAGTGCCTTGCAGGCAGAAGCAGGTATCCACGCTGGGCGTTGAGGGTGTGGAAGGACCAGGAGGGATGGTCTCTAATGACCATAGAGCAGCTCCCGATCAGGGTACAGCCACCGGCTCAACCTCTCAGCCTGAGTGTTGCCTTCCTCAGGGCAGGTGACCAACAGTGGGCACCCATCTTTTTCCACCGGATAAGGAAAGGCTCTTGGGACCCTGGCCTTTCTGACAAACTTCCATTCACTACAGGTGACCCTAAATAGGGTTAATAGCCCCTGGTCCCAGCTACCTCCCTGTGCACAGAAGGCCCCTCCCACAGCACAGGGTCCTCTGTGCTGAGCTCTTGAAGGACAGTTTTGTTCCCCAGAAAAGCTAGAGGACACTTGAATCTCCCTGTTCCCCTGAAAAACAGAACTAAATGATGGGGTCCGTGATCAAAGGAGTGAGAATGATACAAAGCGAAGGTCAAGCAAAGCTTTATTTCACACCAGCACTGAGAATCAAACCGACCGACCAGGGTCATCTCTTATGGAGCAAGTGACCTCTCCCAGCCTCACAGACTAATTTTTATAGAGCAAACGCCATGTGGTTGAGCCTGGCCACACACAGGTGGCCAATGAGATTGTAACACACAGAGAAAGCTGCACAGTCATACTAGGTCACACATGGGTGGCCAATTGAATTGCAATTCACCCTATGGTAGTTGTTTGAACTAGCCTATCACTTTGGTCAGAATTGGCGCCCAAAAGGCAGGGCCCACATTCTTTGGTAGTTAGGGAGATAGTATATGCACTTTACTGATTGGATGCCTCACCTGGCCTGACTCGTCCTTACAGCTGGGCTCTGTTTTCTCCGCCTGGCCTGACGCATCCTGGTATCTGGGCTCTTTTATCAGGGATTGGTCGGCCATATTTTACTGGTTTCCCAGACTTGCTTCTAAGTTCCTCTGGGGGGTCAATCTAAGTTCACTGCATAAACGACAAAATGGCTGTTCTACCGAGATGGGGTCGCTCTGGCTAAGTAGGCCCTTACACTAAATTCGGGGGTAGATTGTAAAGAACAAACAAAAAAACAAATAAATTAAACTCCTGGTAGGTAGAGATAATGTTGTTCAGGAGAAGAAAAGGGAGAGCTTCAATTTGCCAGGTCCAGCCACGCTGGTGCAAGTCCCTCCGTGCTAGGGTGATTCCGTCAGCGCACCACGGCTTCTGCCCAGGCCTGGGGGTCTGGGAGTCCCGGTGCAGCCAAAGCGGTGGGGCCTGGCGGATTGGCATCTCTCCACCGCGTCTGCACACAAGCAAGGGGCTGAGGCACTCTCTGGGGTCTGAGCCCATCCTGGGGCTGCGCATGTGACCTCGGTGTGCCCTGTGGGTCAGACTCTGACACCCATTCCCACGTGAAGCGTTTTCCTCCACGAAGCAATTCTCCCACCATAGCTGGGCCTCCCGCAGTTCACCTCAATTCTGCCCAGAAACAGCTCCAGACACACCCCCATCCCTCCCATCAGCACCAGACTCCAGCACCTCCCAACCCCCAACTTCCCCAGGGGCAAGTCCAGCTCCTGGGCCTGAGCCACCCGTTTCCATACACCCCCGCTTTGGGAGCCTTTGATTTGCAGAGCATCTCACAGAACTCATTCACTAGATCGCCCTTTACTCTAAAGGCCACAGAACCAGCTAGGCGGCGGCCTTGAGCAGGGTACACAGAAGGGCCCTGCAGGCTTCCTGCCTCTCCAGGAGCACCCCTTTTCCTGAATGTCCAAGTTTGCACCCACCTGGAAGCTTCTGGAACTCTCTGGAACCCTGTCCTTCCCAGCTTCCTCGGAACCCTGTCCTTCCCAGCTTCCTCGGAGGCTTCCTGCTGCAGGGGTGGTTGATGGGCTCATGGGCCCCCGGGAGATGATTCAGTGCAGCCTGGTTCCTGGAGGTCAGGACTGGGCCTGGAGGTAATTCTCAGATGCTTTCCAAAGTCACCTCATTCACACAACAAAAAGCACATCTATCTTTATTCTTCTGCTCCCTTAGGGAATTCCAAGGGTTCTAGGAGCTGCTTGACAGGAACAAAAGACCAAATACAAATTGCTTATTATGAATTACTATGATACCTCCATCCAAAGCTCTCCCCTCTGAGACCATCACCTGAGAATGGGCTCTAACATGTGGGTCTAGGGAAGACCAGACATTCAGTCATAGCCCAGAGCTGGGAGTGACCCTAACCCTCCTGCTGGCACTGTGGCTGCCTTAGCCTCCCTGTAGTCTGCAAGGACAGGGGAGCTGGGGCTGGGATGGGCCCCCCCCACCCAGCTGCCTGGAGGCCCCACCCTCCATGAACAGGCTAGGATCCCACCAGCACTGCTGTGGAAAGGGGTGGACACCCCCAGCAGGTAAGAAGTCCGTGAGGGGGCAGGGAGACCGCTGTGGGCAGCCACTGGCCATCTCTGCTGGGCGAGTTCAGCTGATCTGATAAATACGGTTCTGGTTTTCATTGAAAGTATGTGCTCTAGTTTGAACGTTTTTGTTTGGATGTAAAACATAAGTTAGTTATGGAGGTAAGGAGATTTAGACAAAATATTAGAAACGTACCCAGATTACCCACCTAATTACATTTGAAAGAGGAAAAAACTTTGTTCCAATGGGCTCATCAAATGTTTACAAAGATGGGTTGTGCAGAAAACCATCCCTGTTGCATATTTTCCTATTAAGTTATTCATAATTCATCACACACAAAAAAAAAACCAGGAAAATATAGTGGCCTGTAGCTAGCAGGGTTTGGGAGTGCCTTAGAATATCACTAAGTTTTCAATAAAACATTTTCTGCAGAACGTGGTTGAACAGAGGACAATAATTTAAGTATGCTTTTCCTATAAAACCCTTGATGTGTGCAGGTTAGTGCTGGGCTCTGAGTGGAAAGCAACCCCAGGAAGAGAGAGATGGTGTTACTACAACAGATTTCTGCACTTCGCCTGGGTTTCCCGATTGCCTCGTCCTGTTGCAGAAAATCTGAGGTGACCGAGGAAACCCAAACAGAACACGGAGAAAGGGGAGAACAGAGCTCTCTTAACGCCTGCGGGCTCAGTGGGATTGCTCCCCAAAGACTGAGCACCCAACAGGGTTAAGAGTGAGTTTTTATGGTTACAGGCAAAGGGGGATGGTAACGGGGTGTTTTCTCGGTCTCTCAAGGCGGGGACACTTTCCCAGTCTCACAAGGCCAAATGGCCCTTTCCTGTGGAAGTATAATCTATGGGAAGGCATCTCAGGAGAGTGCTAAATCAAGGTGGGGGGTGGCCTGTTTCTCTTTCTTTTCTTATTAAAACAGGACCAGGCATCTGGTCTTTTTCTTCTGTCTCAGCAGGAGCAATGACTTGACTTATCTTAGTCAAGTGGGATGACTATTTGGTCTTTCCTTGGCCTTAGCAGGAGCAAAGCAGACCCAGAGACAGAAAGGGCCAGGAGCCAGGAGTTTCTATCTGCCAAGTGAAACACTGCCAGCACGTGGCCTGATCTTGTGACCTGCCATCACCCACAGTGGGCCTGGTCATTTCCACCAACCCCATTGTTAAAGCTTCAGTCAACATTCCTGGGCCTTAAACCAGAGCCTATATTCTCTTTTTAAGCAGCTTATGCTGCCAAGACTTTCCCATACTAACCTCAGAGAGGACCCAAAGCTTGCAATTCTCCCTGATCTAGAAGATGATGTTTGAGGGGCTCTCCATAGCAAAAATCATATAGATACAAAAACCCATTAAATCTATAAAAATATTGATAACAATGATATGAAGAAGCCCCATGGCTATTTTTGTTTTCATTATGTTTTCAAAATTCCTCAAGTTCTTACACTCTATTTTTGCTTGTTTCAAGAATGATGCTAAATTTTCTCAGGCGTTGCATTTCAGGCTTCTCTACATAGCAAGGCAAGAAGAAAGAGAACACTACTGGAACAATTCCGTGATATTCTAGTTTATGTGTTACTTTTCGTTTCTCTTGTTTTTTTAGTATGATTGTCAGGGATGTGCAAACTGTAGTGAGAATTTTCTCACTTTCATGCTAGAAATATGGAGCCCCTGGAGGGTGTTGGGGTCGATTCCACGTTAAAACATGTTAACCCCCTGGGCCTGCCTGGGCCTACTTAGCCATAGTGACTCCATGTTGCCTAGGTGGACATTTTGTTGTCTAGAAAAGTTACTGCTCTTGGTTCCAGGTAACTGTTACTAAAACACAACACCTAAAACAAGGTAACTGTTACTAAAACACACACCTAAAACAAGGCCAATTCCAGGTAACTATTACATACCTAAAACAAGGCCATTGGTAACCGTTACTAAAACACACAGGTAGGAGACATCCAATCAGCCAAAGCCACATATGCAGATGTCTGCGATTGTGCCCAATAAAAACTAGCCTGTAAGACCAAGGGGCGTCGCTCTCTTCGGAGGCAGCCCTGGCCGGTCAGTCTGACTTCTAATGCTTGGCATAGAATAAAGCTTTACATAACCTTCCCTTTGTCTCAGCCTCATTTCCCTGGCCGGTCAGTCTAACTTCTAATGCTTGGCATAGAATAAGGCTCTGCATAACTTTTCTCAGTCTCGTTCCTTTGATAACGGACCCAACAGAGGGGACTGAGTAAAGGAGGGGGAGGGAACTGAGTAAATTGTCGGTGATGGTGTCCTCCTCTCCAGAGCCCAGGAGAGCATGTGGACCCTGCAAGACCCCGTGTGTCCTCTGGGTGTGAATGTCGGGAAGCGTCCCTTACACAGCCACACATGGTAGGTGGGCATCACTGGCAACAAGGGTAGCTCGACAGGGCGGGACCCCTTTGGGACAGGGTCTGAAAGGCAGCAAGAGGAGTGGGAAGCAGGCCAAGCAGAATGCCCTCTGTTTAGAACAAGAATGACCTTCGCAGAATAGGCCATTTGCATCTTCAGGTTAGTAGTCACTGGATAAAAGACTCACTTCTCTTTCATGGATTTTCATGAAGACAACTTCCTATTGTTGGAACAGTGAGTGTTTAATACGGAAAGGGAGGAGGGGCTGCTCACTTGTCAGCTGGCAGGCTATTTCTGTTGCTCCTATTCTGTATCCCCTCAGGTTCCTTCCTGGGGCTCTGGAGTCACAGCCATCCCCAGTTTAAGTCACGATGGTGAGCAACAGGGACAGTCTGAGAGGGGTCAGAACCTGCAGACCGTCAGCTAGGGCAGGACTGAGAGGCTTCCTGTAGGGAACAGGTGACATTGGCAGGGCACAAGGCACAGGGCAGCAAGGTCATCAAGCAGACTGGCGGCAGGGGCCATCCCTGCAGCTGTTCAAAGACTGTGCCCTGGTCATGTCGGCCCCCAGGTCAGGTCCTCTCCCTTGTCCTTGTCTCCCTTAAGAATTCTTGCCATCAAATGTCTACAAAAGGTGTTAAGTACAGCCACTGATGTGGCCTATACAATGGAGAAGACCAAGTGCATCTTTCACGGGACGTAATTAAACAGTGATAAGACCGACAGCAGACAGCCCTTGTAGGAAACAGGGAAAGCAGTGGGGCTGGTGAAGACTTGTGTCTGTGATGTATGACTCACCCTCCAGCGGCTCTCCCCAGGCATCTGAGCTGCCCCGCACTCTGGAATCTCAGCCCCTGGGAGCGTCCATAGAGATCGCCATTTGTGACCAGAATAAAGATGTTGGATCATACATCTCTCAAAGGATCAGTATTTTCTATTTGGAAACAAATGAACTTGGACCATGTGTTTAAACAGTAACATGAGACAATTAACTGGAGTCATGGTCCAGTCCAGGGATGGAGCTTCTCAGACAGACCCAGTTAGGGACTGTGCAGTAGGAACCGGTCATCCCTCGGTTAAGTGGATAATGCTTTTCTTCC
This sequence comes from Mustela nivalis, assembly GCF_964662115.1. Taxonomy (NCBI): domain Eukaryota; kingdom Metazoa; phylum Chordata; class Mammalia; order Carnivora; family Mustelidae; genus Mustela; species Mustela nivalis. The sequence goes on from NC_139030.1 coordinate 67,367,261, forward strand.
CTGGGCCTTGAGGTCTTCTGCAGCACACCCCAGGTCTGACCCACATGCTTCTGTGTGAGCCACAGGCCAGCGTGGTAATGTGCCCTCCGTTTGTCTGAAAGGGGTCTGGTCTGTGGCCACAGTTCCCATGAGTCTGTGCGCACGTGTGGCTGCTGCACAGGCTGTTGGCAGGTTTGACTGAGGTGACCATCACCCTGCATGTAGAATGATGGGGGCGTGCACAGATGAATCGTGTCTCAGAGAACAGAGGGGGCGGGGGATAATTTTAAGGTCTCTTGGTTGGTAGCATGTCTTGTGAAAATTAGGTTGTCACACAATCCAGAGCACAGTGCACAGAGCAGGCTTCCAGGCCCCTGGCATGACCACTGTAGATAAAGGAGCAACTGAAACCTGTAATTAAAACCCAAACAATAAGTGACTACCAGTCTCATGGTAACCCTTCTGGTTTTGAAGAGACCACACTCTGTTTGTCCTGCCTAGAGCAGAGACTATTCTCACTTACTCTGTGTTGTTCATAAAACAGCTTCTGTAAGAAGGAAGGTAGCTTTTCTTTCAGCCCGGTTGATTGGATGAATCCTAATCTGTTTACATGGCAGACAGCTTGGACTACCCTGCTAATCACCTAAATTTCCCAACAGTTAATGGACGGACGGTGGAAGAGGTAAGGCTGAAGCAGTGTTGGGGGATCCCTGTCCCTTGATTCTTTTTCAATTCCAGGTGGCATCAGTAGTAGAGAGCAAGTCCATACTTCTGCAGGATGGTGTGATCTCAGGAGGGTGTGATCTCAGGAAGGGTGTGATCTCAGGAAGGGTGTGATCTCAGAAAGGGTGTTATTTCAGAACTGTGTGAGCTCATGAGGGTGCATTTTCAGGGAGGTGTGATATCATGAGGGTGTATTCTCAGGGGGTGTGATCTCAGGAGGGTGTGATCTCAGGAAGGGTATGATCTCAGGACAGTGTGAATTCAGGAGAGTGTGATCTCAGGAGTGTGTGACCTCAGGAGTGTGTATTCTCAGGAGGGTATATTCTCAGGAGAGTGTGATCTCAGGAGGGTGTGATCTCAGGTTGGGTGTGACCTCAGGAAGGGTGTGATCTCTGGTTGAGTGTAATCTCAGGAGGGTGTATTCTCAGGAGTGTGTGACCTCAGGTGGGAGTGAAATCAGGAGGGTGTGATCTCAGGAGGGTGTGACCTCAGGAGGGTGTGATCCAAGGAGGGTGTGACCTCAGGAAGGGTGTGATGTCAGGACAGTGTGACCTCAGGTTAGGTGTAATCTTAGGGAGGTGTATTCTCAGGAGGGTGTGACCTCAGGAGAGTGTGATCTCCATATGGTGTGACCTCAGGAGAGTGTGATTTTCATATGGTGTGATCTCAAGAGGTTGTGATCTCAGGAGGGTGTCACCTCAGAAAGGGTGTAATCTCAGGAAAGGCATGATCTCAAGAGGGTGTGACCTCAGGTTGGGTGTAATCTCGGGAGGGTGTGTTTTCAGGAGGGTGAGGCCTCAGGAAGGTGTGATCTCAGGAGGGTGTGATCTCATGAAGTGTGGTGAGCAGCCAGCACACAGAAATTCAAATATTTTCATTATTTTGAAGATCCCAGATGATCTTTTGTAAATATTTTGTTTTAAATGATCTGAAACATATATAGCATTTTATGTCATAGGTCTAGTTTCATTCTGAATGGGTCAGATTTTTAAACTAGATTTTTTTTAAAGTTTTTATTTTAATTACAGTTATTTTTTTTCCAATTTACTTATTTTCAGAAAAACAGTATTCATTATTTTTTCACCACACCCAGTGCTCCATGCAATTCGTGCCCTCTATAATACCCACCACCTGGTACCCCAACATCCCACACCCCCGCCACTTCAAACCCCTCAGATTGTTTTTCAGAGTCCATAGTCTCTCATGATTCACCTTCCCTTCCAATTTACCCCAACTCCCTTCTAAACTAGATTTTTAACTAGATTTAACTAATGTTAATATTATTAATAACTAAATCATTTCACTGTATAAGCAATATATAGAGTATCGCCTTACTGGTCTGGCAAATCATAATCTATGTTCTCAGCAACATGTGTTTTTAATAGACATTTTATTTTAGAGCAGTTTTTAATTTAAAGAAAGATTCTGAAGACAACGCAGCATCCCTTCTACTCCAACTCATGGTCCCTGTTCTTAATATCTTACCTCAGTAGAGAGTGTTTGTAACAATAAAGAGATATGGATACCTTATTGTCGACTAAGTCCACTTGTTAGTTGGATTTCCTCTGTTTACCCTAATACTGGTTTTCTGCCACAGCCCTCCCGCAGGACAAGGATGGGTGGTCCTCACGTCTCCTCGGGCTCCCCTGGGCTGGGATGCCTGCCCAGACTCTCCTAGATTTGACACCTGAACGGCTTTGTGATTAGAATGCTCCTCTACTGGGACCCCTTGTTCTCGGGGTTAGACTGGAGTTATCTGGGGGAAGGAGGACCACAGAGGTGAAGTATAAAGGGCATGCTGTCCACACTGGGGGCACCCGGCTAAGCAACCGTCACTGTCCCCCATTTCTGGGTTATATGCACTCCAGAAGTCGCTGCCCACACTGAGTGATACTTCAGCCCTTAGGACAGAGAATCTACATGAAGTGTTTGGAATTCTGGCGTGGGGGACATTTGCATCTCCTTGTCCATTGGTTTATGTGGTCATTTACTTAGACCTGTCTGGACACAGGTGTATTTATCTTATACTTGGGCTATAACCCAATACCACTTCGTTTCTTTTCTTGGTGGAATGGCCCCAGCGTTGGCCACTGGGGCTCTTTCGGGGGGTTCCTATGCCGCAGCAAGTATTTTAGCTTTGCTCTCAGGAGAGTCTGAACCAGACCTGGCCTATCCAGAGGGAGGCGGGCCAAGCCCTAATCCTAACTGATCTCATTCCCTCCCCTTGTGCATGCTCCTGCTTCTGGCCACCCTCCCGCACACCCCAAGACCAGCACCTCCCCCACTTCCAACAGTGATTTTCCACAAAAGCAGCACAAAGAGAGGGTCTAAGGTCAATGCAAAATGATTTCACAGACGGACCAGGTTACCAGGTGACAGGAGCAGGTTCCTATATCTCCTCGGCCTGGTTTAAAAACCATTAGCTGCAAATTAGTTTGGAGAGGAGACAAACTAAATAAATCTGTGGGACAGATTTATCTCTGAATAGTTCAGGACAGCTGAGGCTGCAAGTTTGCCTCCCAACAGACAGCTCCTGGCAGACAGCTACCAGCTGCCCCCACCAACTGGAAAGATGAGCCCACAGCGGGCACCCAGGTGCTCCCAGGGCAGCCCTCTCAGGAGCCAGCCCCTGTCTCCTCCTTCCCTGACTCTAAGGAGGCACTGCCCCAGCTCTGGAGATCTCACATCCTGCAGGGCTCCCACTCCATGCACAGAGGATGTGCCCTGGGCTTCTCTTCCCACATCTTCGGCTTTTCCTTCATCCTTCGTCCATCCCCCTCTTTTCCATCTGTGTCTTGCCTCCCATGCTCACCCTATGGCCTATCCACACATGTGCTTTCAACCGTAGCCACATGCAAACTGGGCGTCCACATCCCAGCAGCATCCCATGGGCCTTGGGAAGCCACAGCTGCACAGGTGAGCTCCTGCAGGTGAGCTTGCCCAGGTGGGGAGAAGGTGTGAACTTGTGGGGCCTCAGGGAAGCCTCTCTGGACACCTGCAGGGTGGGGATAGGGCTCCCTGCTCTTGGCTTCCTCACACCCCTGAGGATTCTGGTGGTTAGCTAGAGCACATCTCTTCTGCAATGCGCTCCCAGTGAATGAAGGGCAGACCCCTCCTGGCCTGGGGCAGGTCTTCATCTCTACCGAGGCAGCCCTGCTCTCCCGAGCACCGGGGCTCTTGCTGGAACTCCTCTGGCTACAATTGCCCTTTCTTCAACTCTGGGTCCCAGTGCAGGACCTCAGGTCAAATCTGTCCCACAGGAGCTGTGTGGTGAACAGGGACAGGCCAGGGATGTCTGTGGCCATGGTGGGCCAGCCACTCACACCTGCCCCGAGTCGTTCCCTGAGTGGGAGGCGGGACTGAGTTCACAGACCCCCCTGCACAAGACCTCCAGTCGGACCCCCACCTGCATGCTCTTACCTCACCCACTCCTCCTTCATTCAGGCCAAATTATATGCACCCTGCTTTCTAGCATCACATTTACTCTTCGGGGGTTCAGCTAAGAACCAGGATGTGGTCCGTACCTCCTGCCCATTAACAGCTGTGAGACAGGTGGTGTTCTCAGCAGGGCGGGGGCCCAGTGCCATTGCCAACACTGAAAGGCACATGCTTTGATTATATCTTTAAGCTGTGTTTCCTCAACACAGGCCAAAGATTACTGTGGGATTTGAGTCAGTTTTATTATTAGTTTCCTGGGATTATGACCCACAGTTCCCTCCCACTTGACAGATGAAGTACTGAACACTCTTCTACAGTGTTAGAGATGTGGCCTTAATCTTTTGGGTCACCGCACACTTTCCCAGAGCTATCGTGACCAAATACCAAAGACAGAGCCGCTTCAACAACAGGAATTTTCTGACCGTTCTGGAGGACGGGAGCCCAGAGGCCAGGTGTCTGCAGTGCTATGCTGCTTCGGAAGGCTCTGGAGAGGTCTGTCCTGCCCCCTTGGCTCCTGGTGGTGCCAGTAGGCCCTGGGTCCCTTAGTTGGCAGATGCGTCTCTGCCCTTCCTGCTCAGGCATCCCCCTGTGATTCTGATCTCTTCTTTAAAGGATTCCAGGCCTGGGGCACCTGGGTGGCTCAGTGGATTAAAGCCTCTGCCTTTGGCTCAGGTCAGGATCCCAGGGTCCAGGGATCCAGCCCCGCATGGGGCTTTCTGCTCAGCGGGGAGCCTGCTTCCTCCTCTCTCTGTCTCTGCTTGCCTCTCTGCCTACTTGTGATCTCTATCTGTCAAATAAATAAATAAAATATTTTAAAAAAATAAGTAAATAAAGGATTCCAGTCCTATGGACTAGGGCCCACCCCAGGGACCCTGCCTCAATCTGATTGCATCTGCAAAGACCCATGTGCGCCCAAACAAGGTCATGTTCGCAGGTAGGAGTCCACCATATTCTCCCTGGGGGACACTGTTTGACCCCTAACAGTGTCTATACCTCAGAGCACTTCTGAATGTTCCTAACAATTATAGGAACTAATTAAGTGTCTGACTCGGTGTGACTTAGAGGGAATTTATAGCCGTGGGGAAGTAATATCCGTAGTCGTACAAACCACTTGAACATACTTTATTCACCTCCAGTAATGCAAATTTTGAAAACTTTTTTGAAAAACTCATCTTAGTTTATGATCCATGAGTGGGCTTTCTCACCACATTGCCACCGGCCACACGAGAGTGGGTAGGTACATCACAGGTGTGATTTACGAGGCAAACATCATAGGACCGGATGTGGGGTGGACATCCAGGTGGACACATTATGGGAACTAAGGTCCAGAGTCCAGGGAAGGACAATATGTGTAGAAGCAAGTAGATTTACGAGAACCAGTGGGTTTGCCCAAGACGTTATTGACGGAGCCTTTCTGATTGCTCTGAAACAAGTCCAGGGTCCTCTTACAGAAAAGATGGAAGCTATAGTCGGCTCTTTCTTCATATCCTGCATTTGCTGTCCTTCTAACCTTATAGCTGGGCTAGTTGCATTCCCTTCTGCCCATCACATACCATGGGAAGACCACCCAGTGACTTCTTCTCTGAAGTCTAGTTATTATACTACCTCATGGATGTATGGGAATTTATCTATGATGTTCTTACGGGATTTACTTGTTTAATAGACTATTTATTTAAGAAGTATAGTTATGTACATTAAGGTGGCTCAAGGGATGCCTGCTACAATGTACCTCATATATTTTGTATTTCAAATAATGAGTCATACCATCAGGGTGCCTGGGGGGGGGGGGTCAGTCGTTAAGTGTCTGCCTTCAGCTCAGCTCTGATCCCACGGTCCTGGGATCGAGCCCCGCATCCAGCTCCCTGCTCAGTGGGAAGCCTGCTTCTCCCTCTCTGGCTCCCCCCACTTCTGTTCCCTCTCTTGCTGTCTCTGTTGAATAAATAAATAAATAAAATATTTTTTTAAAAAATGAATCATATCATCGCATATATCACTCTGCCCAGGAAGTGGCTTAAACAACAAAAAATTGTTTCTCACAGTCCTGGAGGTAGAAGTCCATTATCTTGGTGCCCACAAACGTGGTTTCTGGTGAGAGCCTGTACCTCGCTTGTAGGCAGCCACCTTCCTACTGTGTCCTCTGGCTGTTTGCACAGAAAGACAGGGAACTCTAGATCTCTTGCCCTTCTTATAAAGACAGTGATCTTATCGGATCAGGAACCCACCCTGTGACCTCATTGAACCTTGATCACCTCCTCACCAGCCTTACATGCACACACACTGGAGGTGAGGGCTTCCACACATGGATTTTGTAAGCATGTAGGTCTGTCCACAGTGCCACATAAAAATCATCCTTTAAGTGTCATTAAGTGTCGCTCAACATCACTCGGCATCAGGGAAATACAAATCAAAACCACAATGAGATACCACCTCACACTAGTTAGAATGGCTAAAATTAACAAGTCAGGAAACAACAGATGATGGCAAGGATGCAGAGAAAAGGGAACCCTCCTTCACTGTTTGAAATGCAAGCTGGTGCAACCACTCTGGAAAACAGTATGGAGGTTCCTCAAAACGTTGAAAGTAGGGCTACCATACGACCAGCAATCACATTACTGGGTATTTACCCTAAAGATACAAATGTAGTGATCTGAAGGGGCACATGCACCCGAATGTTTATAACAGCAATGTCCACAATAGCCAAACTACGGAAAGAATTTAGATGTTCATCAACAGATGAATGGAATAAGAAGATGTGGTATACATATATACAATGGAATACTATGCAGCCATCAAAAACCAAAATCTTACCATTTGCAATGACATGGATGGAAATAGAGTGTATTATGCTGAGTGAAATAAGTCAATCAGGCAAATACAATTATCATATGATCTCTCTGATATGAGGTATTTGAGAGAAAAAAGTGGGGGGTTTGGGGGGTAGGGAAGGAAAAAATGAAACAAGATGGGATTGGGAGGGAGACAAACCATAAGAGACTCTTAATCTCACAAACAAACTGAGGGTTGCTGTTGGGTGGGGGGATAGGGAAAGTGTGGTTGGGTTATGGACATTGGGAAGGGTATGTGCTATCATAAATGCTCTGACATGTGTAAGCCTGATGATTCACAGACCTGTGCCCCTAGGGCAAATAATACATTATATGTTAATAAAAAATAATTTTTAAAAAAAAGATTGCTTTGGCACTAAAAAAAAAAAAATCATCATTCTAAGGGAATTCTCTGTTGTAAAGATACTTGATTTGTCTGAAATAGGTGGAGTGTGTAATTCAGACCAACTGCCCAGTGAGGAGGATCACACATCTATTTGTAGACCATTCATAAGCCAATGAGCCAGTGTAAAACCACAAGGCTGAGACCCAGGAGAAGGAAGAAATGGGCACAGCAGCATAATGTGTGTGCCTGGCAGAGAGCCCAGCAGCTGCAGGGAAGGACAGCATGGGGGTTGAGGAGCCCATGGTCCAGGGCACACACTGTTCCTCTGAAGGAATAAGAGAGAAACATAAATGGGCCAGGACACACAAGGGTTGGACTGGGTCTGGTTTATCATAGCATTTTAGCATTTGAGTGCCCTCACCCCTTCCAGGGCCAGATGAAATCCTCTCTGGAGAAGGGCAAACTCATTCAAGGGATCAGATGCCTCTACAGGGACACCTGCCATGCTTAACAAGGCCACCTTATAAAGAAATGAAGAACAATAAAAGATCATAGAAATATACTCACAGGACACCCAATAGGAGAGTTCCTGCACACACATGGACTTCTAAATAGTTGGATTTAATATATTAGAAGACAAGGCTGAGGACTGCAGCAAGGGACTAGAAACTGAAAACTTGAAATGGAACAGTGGAAATGTAGAATAACTGAAATGAAAACTCAAGGACTATGTTTAACAGCAGATGATTAGACACAGATGAAGGAAGTTCTAGTGAACTGGAATGTGAAACAAAAGGAAATATGAAAATATGCAGATTGAGCAAGAAAAATAGGGAAGAAAGCATAAGCAAGGGGGGAGTGAGTCACATGTGATGGGATTCCCAGTTGGAGGGGAGAGAGAAGATTCCATCACGCAGTGATAGCTGAGATTTTCTGAACCTGATGGAAGAGTGAAGATGTGCTAGGAACCAAAGAATAATAAGTACAAAGAAGACCAAAGTAAGGTACCTCATGGTCAGACTGCTGAAATTCAAAGAAGGAGAAGACCTTTAAAACATCCAGGTTAAAAGAGAATATTGCTGTCAGACTGTCAACAAGACAGTTCCAGCATCCTTCTCAACTGAAGATATTGGAGGCCAGAACAAAGCCATGACCTCTTCATGGTCTGAAGTCCATGCTGGTCTACCTAGGATTCTGTACCTAATGAAAATATCCTCCTAATGAAAGCAAAATACAGAGATTTCCAGATAAAAAAGATACTACTGAATTCCTCACTGGCTGAGCCATTTTCCCCCGTTCTTACTTAGTTATTTATCTCTCTATCTTCTAAATTTTTATTCAAATTTTGGTTAGTTAACATACAGTGTGATACTGGCTTTATGAGAATTTAGTGATTCATCACTTACATCACTTAGATTCATCACACCCAGTGCTCATCACAGCAAGTGCCTCTTCTTAGCATCTTGCCATTCTATGAAAAGATCAAGATCTGTTCCTGTGTTCCCAGGATGACCGGAATGGGGAGAAACACTTGTTATTCACAAGTGGAAAATCGGGCTCTCCGTGAGGCAGCAGATGCCTGTTACCATCTCTTTGCCTTGCCGCCCAGGAAGACAGGGCCACCCGCAAAGATTTGGGGAACACTCTGAAACTTGGCCTCTGGATTCCAGAGCCAGGACTCAGCACCTCGCTGGCGGGCTCTGTTGAACGTGACCCTGTGTCGCCTGACAGACTCAAGAGTCTAGCCCAATAGCGGGAGCCCAGATTCAAGGAGTCTCTGACAGGTTTTGCTGCTGTAGACGCTAGAGCCACTCGGAACTTTCCACAACAGAGTCAAACTGGTTGTAAGCAGGTGTCTCCATTCATCTAGAAACTGCCTGAAACAAGTAAGTTAGCATTTAAAGACGATGGTCATTACAGAGAGTGTATGCTTCACACCAACATTTTCTCCAGCTGAGCCCCGACTTCCTAGAAATGCACACATGGAAAGAAGACACTTGTTTTCTGTTCCAGTTCCAAGTCTCCAACCTGAGCAATGGCAGGTTTTTCTAAAATCCCAAGTGCATTGTTCTCAGAACAAGAGGACCATTCAGAGACTTTCTGCAACCCGACTGGACTGAAATGATAGTTCTGTCACTGACCAAGGCCATAAGGGGCGTTCTCGTGATTTTACACTGTTCTGTGGTGCAGTGCAGTCCTGTTAAACCATCTTGGACCTGATTCCTCAGTTTGTATTTGTTGTCTGTGATTTCAGGGGAACACCTGGAGGTAAGGATTTGGGATGGATCAGAGCCAAAAATTAGACGAAGCTTGTTAGCTGAATAAAAACACAAGCCCAGCTGTGTGTGGCTTATAAGAAACACACCTTCAATACCAACTGCAGAAAGTGAAAGGAAAAGGAGGAAAACAGGGTTCTTTGGGCAAACACAAGCCAGAGAACAGTAGTCTCTACTTTTTCTAATATCAGTACAAACTATCTTCAAAGCAAAAGAATTACTAGGAAAACAGCAGTAACTCATGTTAGCTAAGAAGTTTAATTCTCTGGGAGACATCCTGCTTCTCAGCCCATTTACACCTGATACAATTACCTCAAGTATATGAAGGACAATGAGAAATGTAGGAAAAAAGGACCTGCCCGTGTTCCTTGTGAACTCGATAAACTTCTAGTTGCTGGTAGAAATCTGACAAAAAGTCAGTGGGGAAAGCAGGAGTTTGAAGCTTTGGGCTCATGCTGCAGGGACGCGCAGAGAGGGAGCTGCTAGGGGGACAGGGGGATGGGGGGGAGCGTGGTATGGCAGCCACGAGGGGCCTAGCAGCCCCCCGGACCCCTTTGCCAGTGGAGGCAGAGTGGGAGGGCCCAGGTCAGGGAGACAGGAAGGTGGCAGAAGAGAGGCGTGTGTGGCTCCAGAGAACCGACAGTCACGAGTGCACGGTGGGAAAAGGGCCGCGAGCAGGTTTTCCTTCAGCAGCTTCCTCAACCCCAGGACACATACGAAGTGGGGTCATTAGTACCTGCTCAGGCCAGCCTGTGGTACACATGGCCAGTGACACAAGTGCCTCGGCGTCCTTCCAGCACAGGGTCAAATGTGGGCTCTGAACACAAAAGCTCCCGGAGGAGGGGAGATGCAGAAGGTCCTTCTCCCCAACCTCCTCCCTTCACCTGCTCCTGGGGCCACAGACAGAAGACAGACAGTCCCGTGTCCCCAGCCTCCTGGCCACATGGCCCCTCGAGACCAGGTACTGCCAGCTCTTATCGAGCGAAATGACTAGAATTTAGGGGTTTGATTGTTGAAGCAATTAGTGTTAATTAATGCAGTATTTGTTAAAATATAGTGGTTTTTCCAAACATTGTGAGACTATAAATTGTCACAGTCTTTTCTCAGGCTGTTTGATAGCATCTAATAAAAGGAAGAATGTACATCCTAGTTTTGTCAGATAATCACTTCTCAGCCGTCATTCTGGGGAAATGCTTGCACAGATGTACCGAAATGCACAGGCAGGACACGAACACAGTGCCGTCTTTTATAATAATTATAAATTTATAACCCACTAATGCAGAAGAAAATCACAGTGAAAACTTGATCAATCCAGTAAAATGCAGATGAAAAATAAGAAGATGAAAAATAATGAACAAACATAACAAAGAAAATTAAACACAAAAACGACTACACATAAAAAACTCTGCCTGTTGGTTACGGCAAGCTGGGCCGCGTCCTCATCTCTCCTGCTATAGTGAGCACCAACAGCAAAGGTCCTGCCCATGCGTTTTGGTCCCAGGACACAAAATCGGGTTGTGAGGAGACACATTGCACTCCCGTAGTCTGGGCAGCACAGTTCCCAGCAGCCAAGACCTGGGAAGAGCCTGCGAGTCCATAGATGGTGCATGGACAGAGGTGTGTGATGGTGCAGGGGGACGCCAGTGGCCACAGGAGGGATGCTGTTTGTCATCTGTCTGTGACAACTTGGGAAACTTGAAGGCATCATGTGAAGTGCAACAGAGAAAGACAATGACCCCAACCTGACTTGTGTGCGGGCTCTATGTGAAAGAGCTCAGCACCCGTGGTGGAGGTGGGCCTAGGGCTGGGACAGTGCTGTTCAGAGAGCACAGACTTCCTGCCCTAAGATCAACAAGCTCCGGTGTCTTCCGTGCCCAGTGAGTAACACCCGACAGCCGCTAAGCCGGAAGACCGCAACTATTCTCACCACTAGCAGGAGGCCCTAGCTCAGCGAGCTGATGCGACCGTGGCGATCACCGCGTAGGGCTCCGCAGGTCAACAGTCGGACCCCTGATTCCTACACACTGTCATGCCACTCCTGTGTCAGTAACAGAAGAAACAACAGGAAGAACAATAGCAAGGCTCAGCTCCGGGAAGACCGACTAGAAGAGGAAGGGGTGGGAGCCAGGTGAGGGTGGTCCCCCACAGCTGCAGAACTCAGACTGCTGGTCTCACCTTTGCAGGTGGGGCACCGTGTCCAGCTGAACGTGGCCGGGCACAACTCCTCTGACCAGGCCTCAGACCTCCTCTCCTGAGACGCCGTCTTCACCTGAGGATCATTCAGGTCTGTGTCCGGTGTCTCTCACACTTTGCATTCTGCCTGAAAGCCACCTCGCAGGCGTCCACAGCCTCACAAACATCCACAGCCTCACTGGTGTCCACGGCCTCAGGGGTGTCCACAGCCTGGAGAGATGCACTGTTTTGTCTCCTGTGATGCCGGCTTTGCCCCAAGTGGCCCTCAGCTGACCAGCTGCTCTCACAGCATTGCTGCATGTTTTGGGGGTCTGTACACCCTGACTCCCTTCCTGGGGCCATTTTCTCTGTCCGTTGGCTTTTGTTGTACAGGAATCACATAGACTCCAGGGCCTGTGTCCAACATGCCCTGCTCCGTGGTCACATGGAGCTCTGTTTCAGCAGTCACTCTCCGCCCCCGGAGGTTTGGGTTCAGCTCTGCTCCACCCACCAGCCTGGGCCCAGCTGGGGGTGGAAACTCTTGGAGGGGGCTCTTTCCCAGGGAGTGGCAGAAGCCCAAGAGGGCACGGGCTGGACCTGCCCCCTGTGAATATCCCATTGCCCCAAGTGGCCGTGCCAGAGCAAAGGGTGTGGAATGTGCTTCACCCACGCCGAGGGCTCCGTAATTTCCCAGGTGGCGGGTCCGGTGTGCGGCCCTGTGGCTGAGAAAGGACGGGAGAGCTGGGAAATGATCTGGTCACTGTTCCAGTCTAGCTGTGGAAGAAGAGGCAGACGCTGTGGAGAATGGCAGCATGGTCAGAGGCTTGGGCTGACTGAAGTGGTTAGGGTCATCAGATTTTCATGCAATCGGTAAATTCCAGTGTCTGTGAAGTGTCTCCATAAATGCAGACTATCAAAGACCCATCAGCAGTTGGGTTCAAGGCAGACGCAAGATGGTTTCTGTAGGTCAATGACGGGAAGGCTGGTTGGTTGGCACGGACACTGTGGCATGTTCTGAGGAGGTCTGGGGACCTTGTGGCCGAAGCAGGGGACCCAGGAGACACACAGAGCCCACGGTGGCTGTGAGTAGCCAGACTTTAGGGATGTGTGCATGATTCCTTCTGTCCACACGTACACACAGACACAGAGAAGGAGCAAACCATGGGAAGCAGCTTCAGGTCTGTGCCTCCATCCATCCATGCTTGTCCCGTCACCTGCTGACAATACCTACACATCCGTGGGCCCCCCAAGGCTCCAGAGCAAGTGAAGCCGAGGACATCTCTGTGTCCACCCTGGGTGCCCGGGGTCACCAGGCGGCCTCTCTCCGAGGCCTCCCATGTGGGTGCCCAACAGCCACTCGGACCAGCTCCCTAGAGCCAACTCTTTGTGCTCAGCAACATACTTTTCCAAATACTTGCTGGCACACGCCCCACCATCTTCAGGGCCTGGAGCCAGGCCAGTCTTCCCACCCTCACCTTCCCTTTCCAGATTCCTCCCACTCCTCCAGGATCACTATTTCTCCTAATCAAACTCATTCTTGTTCAACACGCACTAACTGACTCTCGTAGCCGCTTGCTGACCACCGCTCCCTGAGCGCACAGCCTTTGACACTGTCCTCTGTGTGGATGCCCTTCCTGGCTGGTCATGCCTCCTGCAAACACAGGGCTGGGGACCCCAGGATCCATCTGCTCCCGGCCCTCAGCTTGCCCACAACGGCTCATACCACAGGTGCTCAGAGGCCCAAGGGGTGACGACATGGCCATCAGGGACCAGGCCTGGTGTGTTCCAGTATCAGAGGCTACCATCACTGTGGTGGTTCTCATTCTATCCCTTTGTTTCTATCCTACATGAGTCAATATCTTAAAAGCAGACTTTTGCAGGCTGCATACATTGGTCTTATTTTTCTGGCGAAAATATCCATTAATTTATTGTTTGAAAATTTTTTTATTTTTTAATGATACTGTGGTATACAATCTGTGCTCTCAAAAACATTATTTAAGAATCATGAGAGACTATGGACTCTGAAAAACAATCTGAGGGTTTTGAAGGGGCAGGGGTGGGAAGTTGGGGGAACCAGGTGGTAGGTATTAGAGAGGGCACGGATTGCATGGAGCACTGGGTGTGGTGCAAAAACAATGAATACTGTTACGCTGAAAAAAATAAATAAGTTAAAAAAATATTAATAATAATAAAAAAAGAAAGCAGTAAATAAATAAAAGGACTCTCCTTCCTCAAAGGAATGGTGTAGGTACAACAAGGACAAAGCTTCCCCTTCACGAAGTTTCTAAAGTAAAAGGCAGCAGCTCTAGGTCCTCCCGCAGCAGCACGCTCCCCAGACCGGGCCTCCTGAGCTTTCTGCGATGTCCTGCCAGAAATCTAATGTGCCATTTATCCAAAAGCTTCTTGTTCCCCTTCTCTTTGCAACAGGGCTGTGAGCACAGATTCAGCAAATAAACTCCACTGAGGAAAATGTTAGGAGTAAAAGAAGTTAGCATTGTTTCAAGTTACATCCACCAAGGGACTCAAACATTAAATATCTATTTGCAAATAATACTGACTTGTTGAGGAATTCACTGCAAATGGAAATTTTTCTTAAAATGGAAAGTCCGCTGATGTAATTTTCACAAAAGAATCAAATATTTTTAAAATATTTTATATATTTTCAGTTAATTTTATGTAATTCATGTGATAATAGCATATGATACGCAGACGTAAATATTGGAAGACGAATGGGGATTCACAATGAGATTTTAGACAGTCTAGCACAAAACTGATCAGTGGCTTAAACCAAACTCTTTGCTTTACTGATGGCAGGCATGTCGGCAGGAGGAAGCATCTGAGCGATGGGTTTGCCCGTTTTCCTGGGAAGAATGATTAGCACTCGAAAGACTGGTTGTGTCTTAAGTTTGGACTGTCATCCTACTCTTTCTGCATGTTTCCTACTTCATAGAAAATATGGGTGGGTATTCTCTACGTTGCTGTAAACTCACAGAATCACCACTGCCACAGCCACTCTCACTTCATGTGGAGCTGACCATCTCTGCCGTGAGGCGGAATGCTCCCAGCCTAGGAGAGATTTTATATGAGGAATCAGTTTAAAAATACTGATTTGGACCAACAGATAATAATTAAACAGAAGCTCATAAAGTCCGTCTGCCTTGAAGGAAATAAAAATTAACCTACAACAGTTTTGTTGTGAGATCCTAATCAGACTCTCCTTTTTCTGGGCAGAGCCAGTCAGCTCTCAAGGGACAAAACGCAGCAGCTTGCCAATGAAGCCCAGATTCGTCAGCTCTGGAAACATGGAGGTCGATAGCCCTGCCTTTTTCAAATATCCAAGAGGTTATCAGACTTGTTTTAACCAGAGAATTCAAATTTGCCAATTTTGCAAATTCTTTTCAAAGTAAGTGAATGGGTCATTAATATCCACCACACACCAAGTCATGGTGAACAGGATTGATCAAAATGGCGGGAATCTGTATGGCTATTCTCAGTGTCGACGGGGGAGGAAAGAACAAGTCAGTTCACAATATGCTCTGCTTTTTTTAATAAGTAAAAAGTGAGCAAAATTTATTTTTCTTAATTTGCATTTGGTAAATTTAAGGCCTTAGCATCCTTCTTAAATCTTCTGCTGGCTACAAGTTGGGGTTACAAAATCCGAGAACACTGATTTAATTAAGAGGCACTAAGGCTGGGAAGGTGCTAAGAAATGTGTCCCTACAGAAACAGTGCCAGCGGGATACATTCAGGCTGTCCCCACCTGGGCTCGCCTCCTCAGTGGGCTCGGAGCTGGCAGCCAGCTGGCTTTGCTGGGTGCCGTCCGAGGCAGGTACTGCTCAGACACCCTCAAACAGGAAGGAAATCCAATGCGTCCAAGTCATGGTTTCATCAGGTCATTCTTGATCCTGATTCAAGGGCAACAGGACTAATCTGTTGTGTACCTACTGCCACATCCTCACCGTTGTGGCATCCCAGGCCCTAACTCCAGGGCTTTCCCTGAGAAATGATGAAAGCCAGTTACATTTTTCATGCAAACATAAGAAATTGAATCTCCCCTCATGTAAACATTTTTGCAGATCTAGTTCCTATCTAATAGATTGGGTAAACAATTAAAAGTTGGGTAACTTTTTTTTTTAAGATTTTATTTATTTATTTGACAGACAGAGATTACAAGTAAGCAGAGAGGCAGTAAGAGAGAGGAGGAAGCAGGCTCCCTGCTGAGCAGAGAGCCCGATGTGGGGCTCGATCCCAGGACCCTGAGATCATGACCCGAGCCGAAGGCAGAGGCTTTAACACACTGAGCCACCCAGGTGCCTCAGAAGTTGGGTAACTTTTTATTTAAATTAATAGGCATTGTGGGCAGGTGTGGGCCAAACCCCCCTCCAGTGTAGAATGGAAGCTGAGCTATCTGTGGAGCCCAGGCCCAGTCAGTGCAGAGCCTGAAGAAAGGGTTCTTAGCACAACCCTCTGGGCAGGAAACTATCTGGCAGTGGTCTTTGTCTATGTTTTTCACTAAAATAACTTATGTGATTTTAGAAGTATGATGAACGCATTGGCAAAGCAACTTATTTATTTGTGTCAAAAGACCCAATTTTGAATGATGGACTGTGGATTAAGACAATAAACAAATAAATTTTCAAGCTGATGCTAATCTGAATGAATTTACTATGAAAGCGACGCGACATTCAGGTCGTGGCTGGCTCTTAGAACTTGACTTGTTTCCTTTAACAAACTTCTGTGCAACCTAAAATTCTCCACAACTTAAAATGTCACATCTGGAATAGCGTACTCAACACACATAATTAGACCAGAAATGCTATCACATCCAAGAAAATATCCACAGAAAATTGTCCAAACGGTTTTTGTAAACACAGAAACTGGAAATTCAATTAACATTTACAAAAACTTGACTTTCTATAGAAATACTAGAAAATCGTGTCCCTAATTATTCTTGAACTGAAACAAAGTTTGTGAAAGAGAAACCAGACTCCTTCTAATCCCCCCCAGGAGGTAATATTCCAAGCACCACCAGAAACACAAGGTCCCTTCTACTCAATTTTCATTCGTGCTCTGCTGGCCGAGAGGACCTGATTTGAAGGAACAGCAATTTCACCATTATTTCCTCGATTACAGTGGGCATGGCGCCATCTTCACTGACAGTGCACCTACAAGCAGCTCTCCCCAGCCACTTGCAAGAGTCTTTCTCGTCCCATGGGCACACGCATTTGGGATCATTCTGTCCTGCCCATTTTCCATTCTGCAATACCCTGTTTGTATCAGGCAATCTTTCAAACAGCCCACATTGTCTCAATTTAGTGTATTGTTCCAGGGGTCATCTGGACCACACTGTTGCTAAAAGTCTCCCTTCTCCTCTCTGCAGCTTGATCCCTCCATTCCTACACCCCACACCTCCTTCTCTTAATGGAACATAGCATCTGGGAGCTTGCTGGGAAATTCAAATAGGAAGTGCATTTCTGAGACCTGATATGGTGGGTCTACCACTCTGTCCCCCTAGGATTTGAAGATCACTTTCTTCACAATCAGTGACAAGTGGATGACCCCGGGGTGACCTGGAGGGACAGACAGAGCAGGAGTTCTTAGCGCATCTCCAGATGTTCCCTGGGTACTTCCCATCTTCAGGTACACTGGTCCACCTCAGGACAGACATCTGGGTACCCGTTGCCTGGGGGTTGGCATTGGGCTGGGCAGAAGTCCCCCAGGACTCTCCCAGCAGTGAACAATGGTGCCAGTGATCAACACCCAGAGTAGTGCCCTTGGGTGGTACAGCCAGTGCGAGGAGTCTTGCTCCTTCTGGAATCCCCTGTTGGATTTGGAATTTTGTGTCTTCCATGCACTCCCAGGCATGAGTTGATAACATTCCTTCTTGGCTTCCTCCCCATTTCATCATTCCCCTTCCTAACCATTGTTCCCAGGGCACCTTCTCTCCTAGTTGGCTCCCAGATGAACCTTGAAGTGTTGCCAGAGGACATGGGGAAAGGAGCAGAGATGCCGAATGGGAAAAGTGGAACCGGCAGGTGGGCCTTGTAGTTAGGTGGGCCCTGTGGGTATGGGGGTCCTGTGGGTAGGTGGCTCTGTTGTTAGATGGGCCCTGTGGCTATAGATGGGCCCTGTGGATAGTTGGGCCCTATGGGTAGTGGGCTCTGTGGGTAGGTGGGCTCTGTATTGTGCCACCACCTTTCCCACATCTGGCTGATTCTCCCCAGTCACCTTGGAGTGGGACATGGAGTGTGACAGCAGTGGGACATGTTGGAGATTAGCATCCCCTCATCTCAAGCCCATGAGGCAGAGCCTAGAGATTTACTGGTGGTTGGACTGAGGGGCCATAGAAACATGGGCAGAGCTGGGACCCGGGGAGTCAGGAGCTTGCATTCCAGGTGCTGGGTCATCCATCTAGAGGCCAAGAAGGGGGAGCAGAGCCAGGGGCGGAGGTTCAGAGAACTCCTCTGGAGCAGCTCTTCATCTCCGTATCCCCACAGGACTGGTTTTGTAATGAGCAGGGAAGGAGCAGAGCGGTGCCTCAGGGCGCCCCCGACTGTCTCCTGGCTCCAGTGCACCAGGCCCTCAGGGTCCTTGGTCCTGTGTCAGCCCTCCCCGCTCTCCTGCTAGGTGAGGTGCACCTCTGGCACCTCTGCTAAGTTGAATTTACTAATGATCGTTTCTTAAACTGCATGTGCAGATGCAGCTGAAGGCCACTGGGAGTTTACTGTCTCCACACCTTCCTGAGACAGGACTGGGCTTTGAGGGTGTGGACACTCCCCTCCCCCGACTGGTAGGAGTTAACAGGCTTGTGTGCATGTTTGTAGACTCTGATAAACCTTGCTGACCGGTCCTGGGCTGGCATGTAGGACACTCACAGACCATGTGTTGGATATGGTTTCTTGCCCATTCTATCTCAGCGCTATTTCCTCCCTAGCTGGGACCAGCCCATCCTCCAGCAGGAGGGCCACAGTCTCTCAGGGCATCTGTGTAAGTCACCAGATGACAGCATGGGCCATTCACATCCTGGAGCCAAAACTGGGAAGGACCACATGCCTGGGGCTGAAGACTGCGGCTTCCTTTTGTGACCCCGACCATCTTCTCCCTGTTGGTGGAAACAAAGGCCCTTACACAAGGGGTCCCAGGAGGCTCTGGGGGAGGTCACGCCCAGCCAGGCTGAGCAAGTCTAAAATGACAAATTACAGGTCCATGCAGACAGTGACACTGGTTTCCGCACCACGATGAATTGCCAGGGCAACAACAACAAGGTTCTCCGGATATATCCTAGGATGAGGTGGGCACAAGTGTCCCTTTTTCCTAACTGAGGCTCAGACCTAACTGGGAAAATTAGGGAGGTCCCTTAGAGGCTCGTGACAGCTGCCTGGCAGGAGGAAGCAGAAAGTTCCCAGCAGGTGCCCCAGCCACTCGGCCACAGCCACCCAATAAATCTGCAGCCTGTCTGTGAGCCGACACACAGCACCTCGCACGGGGGAGGCCAATTTGCCATAAATCCAGATCTGGAGTATAATTTAATGTCTTATGAATCCTTAAAGGGACGTCTGAAGAGTCTCCCCTGTAGGAGGGAGTCTCTGAGAAGATTTATGGCCATGGAAGGGGCTGGTCTTCAGGGGTGCATCCAAATAACCCAGGACCCTACCTGAATTGCATTAAGATCCCATAATTATAGCAGCTCTCCCAAATACAGTCTGTCAGCCTTTGGTGAGATAGATTTCCCAGAGATCACAGAACATGCCAGTGACTGTCACCCCTCTGGTAAACCCCAGGCTGAATCAGCACCACTGCCCAGGGTAGGGGTTAGTCCTCGAGCCCCAGACAGAACCTAAGTCAGACACCTGCATGAGCTGCCCCCTCATGGGGGACCAGGAACCCTCCACACCCAGTCCCCTCCCCTGCTCTCCAACCCCAGCTCCAGAACCAGACTCACAGGGACACGCAGGACTAGCCCACAGCAAAGCCCTCGTTTGGACAGGATGTGGTGCATGTCCTCACATTCCTTCCTTTCTGAGTTTGAAGGGTACAATCTCTTACAGAAGCAGAGCTCAATTCTGATAAAAAGTGCATCTATACAAAGGAAACCTGAGAAGCAGACAACTCTGTGTTGACTATGGCAGTGAGCCTGCTGGTAGGTTGCAGGGTCAGTGGTGGGAAGGGAAACCCCATTTCAATGGTTCTAAGGAGCCGGAAATTGCTGGAAACAAGGATTTAAATTCACAGACTTCCCTGAAGGGTGTCAATCCCATGGGCCCCAGAGCGACATAAACACGTAAGAGGAACTAAGCAGCAGCTTCCCATCTGGGGCAGAGGCCGGGGCAGAGGAGGAAGCTGGTCCCCAAGGGCCGTAGGGAGGAGTCCATGTCTGGGAACCATTGGCAGCTCGGAGATTTGCCCACAGGTCCTGGACCAGCCGGGGACATCCAGAGCTGCACGCAGGTGAGGCCCTGAGCCCCTGGACACAGGCGGCAAGTCTACACTGAACACCCCGGTCAGATACCAGTGCACTTCAGAGTCCCTTTGTGTGGGCCATTGGGAAGCACATCCCGGGATCAGTGTCACTTCCTCAACGTCACAGGACATATGCACTCGGCAGGTTCCTGGTTTGGGCAAGCATCAGCAGTGCGCCCAAGGCCAGCCGGGTGTCCCTGGCACATCTGTGAGCAAGCTCACCTCTCCGTATGGACAAACACCTGTCCTATGGACAGACACTGGTCCTATGGATGGACACCTGCTGTGGTGGCCTCGTCTTAACAATTAAACCTGCTATGACCTGCGTCCGGAGGAGGTTGTGTTCTGAGGCGCTGAGGACTAGAACTTGCTGTGTGGACGGGGGGGTGGGGGGGGACACGGCCCGACCCATGGCACTCACCCACAGTGCTGTGTTTGTGGATATGCCCTTGGCTAAGGTGACTTGTGGCAGAGATCATGCCTTCGGCATCGCCATCATTCTCACGGGATTTCCAGGAAACCAGTGATGTTTTCTGCTAATAGGTATAATTTTGTTTCTTCCTTTCCAATGTTCATTATCATTCTTAATATTTCTTTTACTATCATTGGCTAGATCTTCCAGAAGCTGTTGCATACCACAGCAATAATTCACACTCTTATTTTGTTGTCAAGTTTGGTGAGAATTAGTGTTTCAACTGTAGCTGTATGTGTGTACATGTGTGTATGTGTGCATTTGAGTACATGTTTGTGGGGCTGTATGTGCATTTTAATCATGTTAATAAAGTGTCCATTTTAATTCAGGATGTTTAATAAACTCCATTAAAATAAAGATTGGATGTTGATTTAATTTTTTCTCTCTGTATAAAATATTTTACAAGTTTTTCTTTTAAACTGCAAGACCTTCTACC
Source organism: Mustela nivalis (assembly GCF_964662115.1). Taxonomy (NCBI): domain Eukaryota; kingdom Metazoa; phylum Chordata; class Mammalia; order Carnivora; family Mustelidae; genus Mustela; species Mustela nivalis. Next base: position 67,388,388 of record NC_139030.1, read on the forward strand.
AGTTACTTTCTATCATGTCAGACTGTTTGTCCCGTTACGACGTGTCTGTGTTTACTCACCTGTTACAAAGTAGGACACGGGCGGAACACAAGCAAAACGGCAGCTTTGTTCCCCAGAGATATCCCCAAGAGTGATGTGTGGGGACAGCAGTCGTTAGACTTTCGGTGAGATTGTAGAAAGGTGTAGAGTAGCTGATGCACCATGTGGTACCCAGAAACTAAAGTAATACCATGTGTCAACTATAGTCAAATGTTTTCAAAATACTGTTTGAAAATTTTCCAAAATTTTCAAATTTCAGTGAAAAATACCAACTTAAAGATCCCAAAAACTCAGCAAAAGTCATGCATATTTAATAAAAAGAAAACCATCCCGGTTCATTGTTACCAGCTGACAGGCAGACAAGAATTAGGAAGGGCACAAAGTACATGTGGAAGCAGCTGGAAGGAGACAGCACGTCAGGAGCCCGGGAAGGGGCAGGTAACAGCTATGGAACAGAGAAGAGGGGAGTCTACAGAATTTTACTATTGGGGAATTCTTGATTTTCCATTGGGTGATATGTTTGTGACTCTAAGTAGGGTCTGACAAGATAAGGACAGATACTTGCTCAAGCAAACTCAAAGTTATAGACAATGGACATTAGTGTGACTGAAACAGAATTTTTTAAAAATACTTAAAACGGTAGGAAAGAGAAGGGGAAAAAAACAATAGATGTTGAATAGGACGGACTGGTCCAGCTGTATCAGTAACTCATGTCAAGTAAATCATGTCAGCTCGTCAGCTGGGCTGTCTGTTGTCCAGATGAAGGGAAGAGGGAGGTGCAACCATGGGCTGTCCTCTTCAGACACAGAGACAGCAGCTGGGAGAGAGGAGACAGTAGATGGGCTGTGGGAACAGCAAGCACGCGAGAGCTGGCCGGCCACACGGATACCAGGAAGACAGACTTCAGCAACGAGTATTGCCACACACAGAGAGGGAAGGAGACTCAAGGATGACAAAACATCACCTCACCAGGAGAACATACAGACGTCAAATGTGCGAGCCCTTGCTCACGGGACGTGAAAACTGTCGTAACTACATGGAGATGTGGGCAACTCTCAGAGGGGATGATACTAAGTACTACCTTACTAGAACAGGCAGACAAGAATTAGGAAGAGCACAAAGTACATGAGCAGTGAGTTCAATCTCATGGGTCTAATTGAAATATTCAGAACATTTCATGCAAAAACTGTGGAATACTCATTTCATTAAAGGAAAAATTTGAATGTTTCCAAAATAGACCGTGTACTGGCAAAAAATTAAGTCAGCAAAGTTCAACATGTTGAACTAATATAATCCATGCTCTCTAACTACAAAGGAACTAGTATTCAAATCCATAACCACAAACATGTGGGACAGAAGGTAGCGTTAGAAAGCTCACAGGTGTGCACACCCACTTCATCTGTAGTGATGCCCCCCGATTTTGGTTTGCCCCCAGCGGCTGTGATTCCTGGCAAGAAGCAGATAAAGCTCCTTCAAGCTATAAATGTTCCCAGTCTTGACCGTGGTGTTGGTTAAATGGTGTATGCATTTTTCACACCAAAACTCATCAAATGTACATCAAATTGTGTATTTCATTGTATATAAATTATAATCCAATAGCAAATATTAAGGAGAAAAACTAAAATGAAAGATTGTTAACAACACTTTCTGCTCCTTTCTGTGCCAGTCATGGAAATGGTTTTCACTCACAGACCCACCCCTTTGCCACCGGAAACAAAACCCCATCCCGCTAACGGGCACAGGCCCAGGGCCAGCCGGGGCTGAGTGACACATCACCTTCAGTTCTGCAAGCATCGCCCAGGAGTACAGGAAAGAGAAAGTAATTTGGAGAGAAAATTTCCTTAGCTTATTTTTCAGTTTTGGTTTTTCAGTGGGCTTTTTAGAAGAAAACCCACAGAATATGCTCGGCGTGATTAAACACACATCTCCCGTGCTTCCCGCCTGTACCTCAGGCTGACGGACCTCGGCCCCCACCGGCTTCAGCAACAGGCCTGCGCCTCCCTCAGCTCCAGCCACCCCACTCCACAGCCCTGCACAGCAACCCCTTGCTAAGGTGCTGGTCTCCCCGGAAGCACAGGTGAGTCTCTAAGCTGAGGGACTATAAAAAGTGTCATTGGTGTCCCACGGTCCTGTTTGAGGGTGTTGCTTAACCAACCCTGAGATCCCTTAGTGTTAGCGGAACGTTGACTCTCCTGAGACACTCAGGGGTGAGAAGACAAAGATCTCATTGCAGAGTTGGCCACAAGTGCAGGCTCGTTAACCTTATTTCAGTGTGTCCTTATTCGTTTTTGTGCTTCATAGGATTTGCTCGTTTACCGTCTCATAGTGAGGCTCCACATCTGACTATCAACCTCTATGAGCCCTGGCAACGTTGGCTGGGCTGAGAAACCCACACTGGTTCCTATGAGAGATTTCTGGGGTCCTGGGGTCTTCTCAGTATTCTCGTTCATTCTGAAATTATCCTAGCTCCTAAAAGGTTCAAAAATTTGTTTCGAAATTTGGAGAACCAGGGATGTTTGATTTTGCCTCGATTCCAGAGATCTTGAGAATTGAGATAGGAGTGTTTAAGTGCTTTCCAAAGATGAGCTTTACGAAATGAATTCAAGTAATTGTAAGTTAATGTGGTTCTCCAGTTGGCCCAGAAATTGGTGATCCATCTCAGAATGACCCGGAATCAATAAAGTGTGAACTTCCCAAGGCTGCCCTTCTCGTGATTTTCCTGGTCCTGGAAAAGCCTAGGGTTAGGGGGTAAAGAATCACTGTGTGACCAACACATGGGCTGAGGACACTCCCTATGAACCAGGTCACTATCACTCATGCTCTGAGTGGATGAAACCACCTTAGAGAAAGACCCTTTTACTCTCTGAGAAGAGAAAACACTAAAAGGAAAGGAGCAAACCTATAAATGTTGTATTCTAGTGGGCAACGTTTTTGGCTTTATTTTATTTGCAGCCATTGTCTTTGTTGAGGGTTAGGTGTTTATAAAGGGGTAAAATGATCATGATCATGTTAATGACGTTCCTTGTTTCTGTTCAGCTGAGAGAGGACCATAAGTTACAATAGTCCATAGCTGTAGACATGTTAGCCTGTTCTGAGATACAGAAAGGCTTTAAAAAACATAGATTTGTGTCTTCTAAAGGAAGGCAGGTAAGTCTATAAAAGTGTATGTGCATTTAGATTTCTGACAGTGAGAACAGACCCTTCATATAAGTCTTTGTTTTCATTTCAAAATCTCCTTTGCAAACCAGTCCTGACGTTAATTTAAGCAGATCTGGAGTCTGGAAGCCCCTTTGTGGAAGTGACAGTAAGAGCTGGTACCTTCGTTGGCAGGAGCTGGAACAGTACAAAAGCACTAGCACACTTCATGGGCAGGTTCACATGTTCTTGAAGACGAAATCTTTCTGTACTCAGAATTGATGGTCTCACGCAAATGAAGAGTGAACATTATAGCACATTTAGGCAGAAAACGAGCTTCAGTTTGAAGATCATCTGTGTGCGTCTGCAGCCCACAGCTCCCGGAGGACGAGTGAGAGCTCCCCGCCAGGACGCACAGCTGCCCTGCGGGAAACCAGCGTCGCTCTGGCTGCGGACACCACACACCTGCCTTTCTGCTCGGGAGCGAGGGAGGTCTGGAAGGACAGCAAATCCACCGGCCATGAAGTAATTTCACTTCCTTCTGGGGGAATTTAGGAGCCCTGCCTGGGAACCACCCTATCGGGATGTGTGTGAAGTAACATGACGCTGGTTTGTTTATGTGTTCGTTTAGAGTTACATTATTCAGAGAAGATTTCAAGCAATCTGTCTTGCTCGCTGAACAAAAGAGAAGAAAGGGGAAAAGACCAGACAACACTTCTAAGGAAATAAAGGACTAGCCGCAGATACCCGGGCACAACGTACGAGGAAGGGTCCTACAGATGTGGTGAGAGGCGTTCACAAATGAACCCAAACAGACGTCTGATGGGATTTACCCTGGCTCCCGAGACCCCCCCACGGACCAATCTGAACCAACGAGACACAACATCACTAGGGAAGAAGAACCACACACCAGCCAGTAGGGGCCCCACCCCATGCACGGGACCGAAGCCGTGAGAGCAGCTCCCCATCGTCTCCCATCATCTGGCCCCTCAGGTGTGAGCTAGAAAGACCCGTCTGCACGTGGACTTGAGGGTATGTGATGGTGGAAAGGGGTGAAAGCTGAGCTTATGGGCCTCGGGAGAAAGGAGGGAGACAAGGGGCTGCAGAGAACAGGAAAACGAGAGAAAGAACAATGCAATTATAAAAGTTTGTTGATGTTCTGAATAAAGAAATACGGAACAGAAAACAATATTTCAAGATTCAATTGAATAAACATTTTGTGAACAAAATTATGTATGTAAATGAAAAGGCAGGCATAATCCCAGGAAAGCAGCAAGTCCAACCTGTTCAGCCCAAGAATGACCTGGAGATATCAGTAAATCAGGTGGAGATAGAATCACAAAACAAATTGAAAATTTAACAGGTGAGGGGAAAACCCAGGCTGACCCCAGGCTTTCCTCTGGCAGCTCAGGAGAGAAGAAATGAAACACTTTAGACAAGGCTCAGGGGTGGGGGAGGGTGTGAATTGAGACAGAGGAATATCCAAATTTCCTTAAATTATAAATAATTGAATTCATGTTACAAATGAACTAATAAATGGGGAACAGCAAAATCATGTCAAATAACTAAACACTTTGCACCCATTACTATGAAGTAATTTAAGATACACTGAGCCTACACTCTATGAATAATCATTGCAGGATAAAAACATAAATGCCATGCATCCTGAAATATAAAAATAAAACTGCCACCTGCACAAATCAGGAACTGAACTGAAGGTGATATGGGGGGCTGGTTTTTAATTTCATCATCTGTTAACAGAAAGGAATCCATAGGTACTTAGGTAGTTTCCTTCTTTAAAGATTGTATTTATTTGAGAAAGAGAGAGCAAGGAAGAGCAGGAGCGGGGGCGTGGGCAGAGGGAGGAGCAGACTCCCTTCTGAACAGGGACCCCATCGTGGGGCTTGATTCCAGGACCCCAGGATCGTGACCTGACCTGCAGGCAGACGCTGAACCAACTGAGCCGCCCAGGTGCCCCCAATAGGTACTTTCAAAATGGGAACCACAGAAAGGAAACAGCTCTGATCTCAATATTTTCCGGAAGATTGTCTTAATTATATCAGAATCTCAGAAAATAATACCTATTAATGTCATTTTTACCAGAATGCCATCATTTTTTCAGAACATTTCATTATTTCTGATTCAATTTGAGTTTACAAATTATATTGAAAAATAAGTCTTATAATCACATTTCAAAGGGATCTCTTGAGTGTTTGCCTGTCCTCTCCAGCCTAATATAACCTTCCTTCCCTCTCACTCCTTCCCTATTTCTCTTACCCCCCCACCCCCTGCTCTGTCCATCTGTTTCTCTCCATAGACTGGGAAGAAGCCCAGCTGATCCCAGGACCCTCTTCTCCCTCTGTCTGTCTGTCTCTCTCCATAGATGTGGGAAGAAGCCCAGCTGATCCCAAGTCTGGTATCTAACCACAGAATCAAGAGTGGAATACGTAAGAGCTTTAAATTGCTAACATCTGCCTGGGTTTACTGTTCAGCGCAGACTGAGCATCACGTAACCATGCTTTCCCTCAATTCCTCATCTGGGAAACATGGGTTAAAACAATGGGCTCCTCTGGGGTTGCTGGCATTAAATGAAAGTGTACATCCTTAACAGAGTTCTACCACCTAGAAGCCTGTTACATCTTAGTTACGGTAACTGGAAGAAGACTGTCTGCTTTGGCTTCTAGGACCTCAAAGACAGAAGGAGCCAACCCTCCCATACACAAAACAAATGTCATAACATCAGAGCCATGTATGCCAATATCCAGCCTTGAATCCCCACATTCTTCACCTTGAACTAGTGTGTGCATGGATCCAGAACAGGAACAAGGAGGAAATGCTTTTTAAAAACTGCCCAGGGGTAGAGGCAGCGAGGGTCCCGCCACTCCCCCTCCCCACTTGTCACCACCATCCTGGACAACCCCTTTCCCAGTTTAAAAACAAAAGTACTCCCTGCTTCTCCCCTTGGATTTTTCACAAGACCTTAGCCTAGGGGTGCACTTTGGACTGCCTCTTTTAGGACTCTATCTTGCCGGGGTGCCATTGTGGTAGTCAGTTGAGCATCAGACTCTTGATTTCAGCTCAGAGCCCTACATCAGGGCTTGGGATTCTCTGTTTCCCTCTGCCCTCCCCTTCTCTCTCTGGGGAAAAAAAAAAAAAAAAAAGACCCAGGGCGCCTGTGTGGCTCAGTGGGTTAAGCCTCTGCCTTTGGCTCAGGTCATGATCTCAGGGTCCTGGGATCGAGCCCCGCATCGGGCTCTCTGCTCAGAGGGGAGCCTGCTTCCCCCTCTCTCTGCCTGCCTCTCTGCCTACTTGCAATCTCTGTCAAATAAATAAATACAATCTTAAAAAAAAAAAAAAACCCTACCTTGACAGTATTCTGGTTTTTAGGTTTGTCTTATGTTCCGTTGATGGCTTTCCACTCAACAGAATATTGACCTTCATCGGTTTTGTTCAGGAAGCAAATGTTTTCATGGAAAAAGGAAGGCTGACACCAAAAATATTCATCTTCAGATTCTACATTCATGTCATCAAATGGCCAGTGGTTCTGAACAGAAAGGTGTCCCTTCTAGAACAAGACAAAGGAAGTTCTGGGGGCAAGGAGGGCAATGGCCCAATTATCTCACCCGTATGGCACATCCCAGGGAGAGAGCAAGGGGTGGACACGGGGGTCTGAGGGTTTGCTGCAAGGGTCGCTTTCAGACTCTCGACTGTGAAGCCTATTTTTAATCAATTGTGTAACAGGAAGGGACAAGAACAGATACTGGCAAGTGAGAAGAAAAAAATTAAGTCATACCAGTGGCATGTTCCTTAAATGTCAAGTAATTACGGATGTTAAGGAAAAGCCCAGGAAGCAAAACAGCCCACGTCCTCTAACAAACAGGAGAATCCGGCTGCTCCCAACACGTTCAGACAGATCTGCCCCCACCTGCGGGGCAGAGCAGAGAGAGCAGCGAGCTTACACCAGGTCCTTCCTTCAGCCTGTCGTTATTGCCGTGTGTCGGCGAGGGACATGTAGGGAGGTGCATACACACACTCCCATAAAGAACACCTCTTTAGACTTGTTCTGTTGATGTTTAAGACCAAGATATCTCAGGGGTGCCATCCCTGAGTGGACAGAAGCAGGTCCCATTCCCAACCCTGGTGGGGAGCAGTGCCTACTGGCAAGATTGGCAGGGGTAGAAGCTCTCATTCTGCTTCTTCCTGCTGCGACAGGAAATAAGAAACAGGGGAGGGACAGCAGGAACCCTCAGTCTGCATTCTTCTCGGGGTGCTGAGCAACAGGACATCAGTTCTTCCTCAGCAGTGATGCTCGTGTTGGTTAAAGGGGTGTCTCCCAGGTTTACCCACTGAAAAGTACACCCAGGGGCCCTGGGTGGTGCTGTCATTAAACCTCTTCTTGATCTCAGGACAGTGAGATTGAGCCCCACCTTGGGCTCTGTGCCTCTCCCTTCCCTCGGCCCGTCTCCCCGCACACCCTCTGTCTCTGAAACAAATATATCTCTTTTTTAAAGTACATACTGACTCTAGAATTAGCAATCGATAACAAATATATATTCATTATATATTGCATAATGATATCAACTATCAATATCTTCTCCTGCAATGGTTTTCTACTCTGTGGGAGTGAGTCGGGGGGTCCCAGCAGGAATATGTGAATAAACCATGTTTCCCACATGAATAAGCCATGTTTCCTCCAGCAGGAGAGGGGCCAGGCACTTGGCCCTGAGTCAAACACCCGCAGATGGGAATGCTGACTTCCCAGCACATCTTCTCACCAAATACCACCGAAACCTATCATTTCAAAGATCAGTACTTTTCACTTTTACTACAGTTGTACTGAATTTATCTCTCTAAATGGTCTTCCCATGTGTATCTAAAGCATGCTATCCAACCTGATTTCTTCCTACTCATTCCAGTTATTAAATTCTATGGAAGCAAATCATTCTGATGATACCTCAGTGGAGACAGGTGGTTCATAAAGAAGAAGAATCCATTCCCACTGCCAAATAGAAACCAAATACAAACACGTTTGAAGTTTAATGTAACTCTTTACATTGCCATTCCTCTCTCAGAAATATGATTACAATCACTACAGGCAAGGACAGCATTTAACCACCAAGAAAAATAATAGATTCCAAAATATCTCTGCATATTTTCACACTTTATGGCTGGGAGCTTTTGAAATGCCAGGGTGAGTCTTGTTCGTTTGGGTGAATAGAAGCAGGTGGGGAAGTTCCTCATCCTCCATTCAGACAGCCCGGAGGCTCCTGGCATCAGACAAAGGTGAACACCAGGTAAACCACAGAAGACACCCGAATCCACCTGAGATCCAAGGTTGGTTCCAAGGAACGCAAGTGGCCAGACATAATCTGAGAGAGGCAGTGCTGGGCATCAAGACAGACCCAGGGACCCCACCCACCTGGCCCCACCTGCAGGAGGAAGAAAAGCTGTTTCTCCGGGAGGAAGATTTCGTTTGTGTGCCCCTGAGTGCATGAGCCAAACAAGAGCACCTCTGAAAACCGCAGCACTCCTTCAGTGACCAACACAACCAGACAGAAAAATCAGTGAGGCTGGATAAGAGTCAGCAGCATCATCAACTGCCTTGGGCTCCAAGACATTCCAGGACAGCTCACTGGACACAGCAGAACGCACTTTCTTTTAAGTGCACGTGGAACAAATCCAAGGACACTACATCTTCGATGTCTTAAACAAACTTGAACAGTTCTACCAAACTGAAATCATGCAAAGTATGCTCTCTATTCCTAACGTAGAAACTGGTAACAGAAAGACATTTAGAAAACCTCCAAATCTTTGGAAATTGCATAACACACTTGTAAATTAACCCATGCGTCAATAAGGAAGTCAGCAGGGAATAGAAGCCATCAGCATGAGCATGGGAACAGTGCACAAAGAATGCACAAGGGTGAGCACAGTTCAGAGAGCATGCAGAAACTCAGGCATGGTGCATGGAGCGGGCAAGAGTATGAGCACAGTGCATGGAGCATGCATGAGTGTGAGCACGGTGCACGGAGCATGCATGAGTGTGAGCACGGTGCACGGAGCTGGCACAAGCAGGAGCACAGTGCACGGAGCATGCATGAGTGTGAGCACGGTGCACGGAGCATGCATGAGATGAGCAGGATAGGGAAAAAGGACTCTAAGATGGCTGACCAAACCGGCAAGGGGACTCCAGTTCCTATCTCAAAGCCCTTCTGGGTTCTCCTTTCCTACCCCATTTCCCGCACACGCCAAAAGTACCCCGTATGTGGAAGTAGAAGAGTATAAATCCCCCTTCATGCTTGTGCTTGGGGCTCAGACCTTAGCAGAACAACATCGCCTGAGCCCACTGGTGTTAAATAAACCTCCAATCCTCCAAAGTCTCCGAGTGCCACTTGCTTCTTCTGCCAGGCTCCAGTCCAGGTTCTGCAACAAGCACAGTGTAGGGACTGCATGAACACGGGCACAGGGCATGGAGCGTGCACGGGCGTGAGCACAGTGTACGACGCAGGGCGTGCTGCATAGAGCTTGTGGGCACAGCCACAGCACTGCTTACAGATGTCTTTTTAGCATCAAATACTTTTATTTGAAGGTAAAGAAAAGTAAAATCAATTGTTTAAGCTTAAAAAAAACCTTAAAAAAACTAATTAAAAAGCAGATATTAAACCCAAAGCACCAGAAAGAAGAGAAATCAATTAAAATAGAAAAGCACTAGAGAAAAATCAGTGAAATCAAATTGATTTTTTTAAAAGAGCAGTAACATTGATAAATGTCTAGCTAGACTGATGATGAAAACAAAAGATTCGAGAAACAAATTAACAGGAATGAAACAGGAGTTACCCCCTGGGTTGCCTGATAAAATAGGGCATACCCAGGTAAATTTAAATTTCAGATAATCAACACATACGGACATACTTACATTAGAAAAATATTTGTGTGTTTTTTAATCTGAAGTTTAAATTGAATTAGGCTATCATCTTATCATCACCGTCATCATCATCACTGTCACACTAAAACTAGAACCCCATACACCACAGACATTTAAAGAACAGTGTATTAATATCATGAAAATTTTATGCCAAAACATTTAATAGCATAAACAAAATGTACAAATTCCCTGAAAGACAAAAACTTCCCCCAAAATTTATAAAAGTAGATATGTCTCATATTTATTAGAATAATTGAATTTGTACTTAAAAACATTCCAATAAAGATACTTGTGGTCAATGTGGTTTCACTGGAAAACTCTACTAACTAATTATAGAAGAAAAAATAATACCTGAGAAATTCTTCCAGAAAACAGAAGAAGAGGAGATAGTTCCCAACAGTTTATGGGCTCAGTGTTACCCTGATTAAAAAACAAAGAAAGACAAATACCTTAGAAGAAAAGAAAATTGCAAGCTTATATCCTTCATAAATAAAATTACAAAATACTTAATAAAATATTAGCAAATAAAACCTGGCAGTATATATGAAAAAACTTGACAGAGTGAGATTTATCCTGAGAATATGAGGTTAGATTTTAATTCATCATATCAATAGACTAAAGAGAAAAATAATACGATTATTTCAAAAAATAAAGAAAAAGCACTTGACAAAATTCAACATTGTTTTATGAGAAAACATGCAAACCAAGAAAGTGAAGGACACTTTCTTTCTCTTTTTTTAAGATTTTATTTATCTATTTGAGAGAAAGAGAGCACGAGCAGTGGGCGCAGCAGACGAAAAGAAGCAGACTCCCCACTGAGCAGGCAGCCCAAAGCAGGACTTGATCCCAGGACTCCAGGATCATGACTTGAGCTGAAAGCAGTCACTTAACCAGCTGAGCCACCCAGGTGTCCAGAAAGATACTTTCTTAACCTGAGGAAGGACATCTGTGAAAGCCCAGAGCTAACCTCCTATATTGCAGTGTAGAGGGAGAGCGTCCTGAGAACAAGAACCCTGGGATATCTGTTCTCAGTCTTCCTATCAAGCATCGTACTGTACTGCAGGTTCTCACTGGGACCACACGGTAAGAGGAAGGGCAGACATGCAGATTGGAAAGAGGAAATTAAAATTACCTATATTTGCCAGCAGCATGATTGTTTAGGTAGGAAATACTGAAATAATTCTAGAACAGTTCCAACAAGGGTATTGGACAAATTTCAGGATACAAGATAGAGATAAACGTACTGAAAGTCTATATTCTATCAGTGAACTAAACAAATTCAAAATTTAAAAATACAATTTTGAAAATACCAAAAATACCTCAAAATGCTTAGATATAAATATGAATAAACAATATCTGCAAATCTGCATGCCCAAAACTGAGAGACATGGATACAGAATATCAAAGAAAACCCAAATAAGTGGGGAGCTATGCTCGTTCATAGATTAGTCGTCTCAATATTTGTAAGATGTCCTTTCTCCCCAAGTTGATATGTAGACTCAACCCAATCACCATAAACATTCTAGGATTTTCTTGTAGAAATTGATAAGTTGATCTAAATTTATATGATGAAGAAAGAACCTGGAATTGTCAAAATAATGTTAAAAAGGGGACAAAGTAGGACTCACTGTAAAAGATTTCAGCAGTCATCATAAAGTGTAGGAATCAATATGGTATGTTATTGGCAAGGGGATAGACATACAGGCCAAAGAACTGGTTCAAAAGTCTACACCAGACTCACATGTGTCAGGAGTGACTGATTCGTGACGATTGTGAGTTAGAGACCCGCGCAGAAACCGGTGAAGAACCCTATGGAGAGACAGCATCCAGTGGGAAGTCAGGGGTGTGGCTGGGACCCTCCCTCATATGAGGAAGGACACGCACACAGAGGATAAATGGAGCAGAGGGAAGAACACCTACAGAGGAAATGGTGGCACGAGCTCTGACAGCATGAGACCCTTGGTCCCTGATGTCATCCAAACATCCAGAGGCATCTGGGAGAATGAGTATTTGTTTCTTGTGCATGCAGTTTTTTAAAAGAGAGAATGGGGGTGCCTGGGTGGCTCAGTGGGTTAAAGCCTCTGTCTTCAGCTCAGGTCATGATCCAAGGGTCCTGGGATCAAGCCCTGCATTGGGTTCTCTGCTCAGCAGGTAGCCTGCCTTCCCCTCTCTCTCTGCCTGCCTCTCTGCCTACTTAGGATCTCTGTCTGTCAAATAAATAAAAATATTTTTTAAAATAAATAAATAAATAAATAAATAAAAAGAGAGAATAACATACTAAGTGCTTATCAGTTCAGCTTATCATTCCTGAGTTATTGTAAAGGCAGAAGCAGGGTCAGCCTTTATCAACACACACACATCAGTCATTTTTTTGTCACTTAAAAAAAAAATTCTCCCAATTTCTACCAAAATTCCTAACATTTCAGGAGGGTTGACTGGGTATTTGCTGCTATTAGATCACAGATTCTAAGGACAGAAGTAAAATAAAAGTTCTGTTCAATTATGTAAACTACCTGGCTGTCTTAAAAGTTACTAATTCATCTAAAATTATTTATAAAGTGAACATGAAATAGTAGTGTTGATGATTCCTTTTTATTATTAACTAAAAGCAGGAATTATTTTTAATTAACAAATATTGAAATTGAACAATTGCAATTGAGAAAGAAAGTGATTCACAACAATTTTGCAGAATTTGTCAGACATTACTCCAGGTGTGGGGTTGACTCACTTACAATGTTGCAGCTTAAAGTAAATACATGCAACTCACCAGGGTGCCTGATACCAGCTGATCCCCAGACAATAACCTCTGTGGTGCAGTATAGAAGATGGTATTTGCCTGAGCCCTGGCAACTGGTTCCTTTTGTTCAATTTTTGAACAGGTTGCACACCCACACAGTCTGAAAATAGCCAAAGTAGTAGCCTCAAGAGTCCTCTCCACTTGGATTGCAACCCTCCCAGCCCTGTGGCTTTCTAGTGCAGACATTAGCCTGGAGGCAGACCCTGGGCCAGCCCCCTCTGCACCCGCAGAGGGTTATTGGCACCAAGTAAACCCTGCCTGCTCAGGGGAGAAGACTGGGGATGGAGAGGGGCAGAAGGAAAGTGCTAGTCGTGATGCTCCAGGAAGGACACAATCTTCTTTAAGGCAAGTTTAACCTGAATCTAATTATAAGGAAAAACAGGCAGAAATGAGGAAGATTAACAAACTGGAAGGGCATTTTTATTCTACAAAAATGTAAATGTCATGAAAAACACAGACCTGCTGGGGAGCTATACCAGTTCCAGGACCAAAGCAAGACAGACACTCCTTGCAACTCATTCTCAAGGGCAGAAACACAAGCTGTGAGGGGCTCCAGCATCAGCCTCGGAGTTTACAAAAGCAGTGTCCAGGTGTCCGGTTGGCTTAGGCGGATACTGCGCCGTGGCCCCTGGAAAACAACACCTTCCCTTAGGGAACACACACTGAGGTATGAAGGGTGAAGGGCCATGTGCATGCCCCTTACTTTAAAGCAGGTAAACGCCATTCTTTCCTCCTCATTTCCTTATAATTTAAAAAAGGAACAATAACTACAAAAGAATTTGAGTAAGGCGTAGGTGGGTATTCTTGCTACTGTCTTACAAACTTCCTCTAAGCTTATAATCACTCCCCGAATTTTAACAAAGGATGAAAAGTAACAAGTACAGTAATGATTGGGGGAGAGGGGTCCTGTTTGGACTTATTTAGATTCAGGTTTCAAGTGTCAAATATACATGTTAATTTTCGCACCTCATTGTGCCAACAGTGGCCCAAACTTGTGCTTTCGAAAATGCAGCCTGTGGGCAGTCAGGAATCCTGGAAATTCCTGCTGAGCCTCAGGACCCATGATGTATGGAGCAGCACCAGCGCGTCTCCATCACCGCTGCTCAGCCGTGCACGGGTGGCGCGTGCGCCAGTGCAGGTGAGCGGCAGGGACTGGCAGGGGGCTGGACCCCCACAGAGCCCGAACCAACACAGATCAGTGTGTCCTTCTGGCCCAGCTGTGACAGGTGACAGTGACAAAAGCAAATCAGCAGCCTATAAAAGGAAAAGCTGTCCACCCCACTGTGGCAGGAGCCTGTCTCTTGAGCCTGCAAACGTGTGCGTGTTCACCAGCGGAACAACCCCCATCAGGCTCACCAACTTTTCCAGAGAGGGAATCAGTGAATTCCCATAGGCCATGTCCTTTCCTACGTCTGGTTCTGAGCTTCCTTTTTCTGTGTCCTAAGAGATGCATCTGTCTCTGTGCAATTCCTCAAAGCTTAGTATCGTAAGGTTTTACAGGCTCGATCTCCTCCTGGGTCTGGGCACCAAATGCAAGGTTTTACAGGCGAGATACACTCGACACCAGGCGAGATAGGCACAGGCAACGTTTTGTAACGGCGCCCTTGGGCGAGGTTCTGCAACTCCGGAGAGGAGAGTTGGGGAAGTCGCGCCCAGGAGGGGGTCGAGCGCGTCTTTTATTTGGGATAAGACAGGGCATAGGTTCACAGCCATATAAGGTAAGGTATTCGGTGATTGGAGGGTTGGGGGAGTCCTGATGTTCCTGTTTCCTGACGTCCTTCCGGTCGGGAGAGTCATGGGTAAAGGAAGACGGAAGACGACGGCCCGGCGGCCATAGTTATTGCTCCTCCTGCATTCCCGGAGGCGCCGACCCAACAAGTATCAGCAGAAGTCTCATTTTTATTTGATTTATTGTGCCTCACAATGGTGATTTTGTCAAAAACATTTTCGAGGGTTCATGGTTGTTTTATTCCAACAACAGAATTGGCCTATTTTTCTGGAGTCCTACCCTCTTCCTGCTTCCCCTGAGTCCAGCATGGGAAAGTTACTGTTTCCTAATCATCATGTAGGAAGAGGAACTTCCAGGTACAGACCAGCATCATGAAGGTTTCCAGGAAAGGCAGCTTTATAGGAATGTTTTGATATTTGTAGGACTTTCTTATTAAATCACAGCTCAACTGATTATATGACCCAAGTAACAGGGCCCTAAGTTAGACGCAGGTCCATATCTGCAAATTCATTTAAGAGATGTCCCTGGGACAGATTCTCATGAATCAGGGTATATACCTGCCAGAAGATATGTCCCTAGGACAGATTCTCATGAATCAGGGTATATACCTGCCAGGGAGCTAGACACGGATACAGGCTTAGATGGATGGAGATAGCTTGTAGATTTGGTTGTAGGTATAGATATAGGAGCAGGTGTAAGTGCAGGTATGGGTGTGGGTCCAGGTACAGGTATAGATATGGGCACAGGCATAGGCATGGGGTAGGTATAGATTCAGGTGTTGGTGCAGATGGAGATAGATCCACAGTTGCACATGGGCATGGACACTGCTGCACATTTGCCTGTTTGGATCCAGAGGTAAGTATGACTCCTCTGAGAATGGGACGAGGTGAGCTGGGTACTGTGGGCATTGTAGCCACGGGGCGGCAGGAAGTTGTCTGCTACCAAGACTTTTGTGGAATTGCTCAGGCAGGAGTGAAAGGCTGCCCCTTACTGGGACAGAGCTTGCTTTGAACTTTTGTGGACCATTCCCATCTTCTGCTGAAAGGTTCTCCAGTTATGACCCTCTTGAGAAACTCTTACTTCATGACAAACTCACGCTAACAGGAAAATTATCAGCCCCACAGGCAGGAACATTCCACAGGCTATCTTCCACGATTGAAATAAGGCACAAACATAGGTTTTTCAGTTCCTCCACTGCCTCCAGAGAGGGTCAGTCAGCTTTCACCATGACTCTTCCCTAGGGCAGAACGGGCTTTTCTGCAGCATCTTTTTGAGAACTTGGGTTTGAGCATCTTGACTCAGTGCAGAGTTGAGGTTTTCTTTGTGTTGGCCCTTATGAAAGATAGAGCAGACACATTGATGCTGCTGACAGTGTCCCACATGCTCTGTCCATTTTCCTTCATCACTTTTTCTCTCTTGTTTCAGATTCTTTCATTTCTCCTGAACTATCATGGTCTGAGTCTAACTATTCTATTTCCAACTTGCTGTTTTTCTATGTAGTGAAGTTTCTATATCAGTTATCTTACCTCCCATACTTGACCTTTCCATGATTTTATATTTTTACTTATCTCTTGAGCTTCCGTATTCCTCCCATCATTAAGATGATCTCCCCTTTAATTCTTTAAAGATATTTATAAAAGCTGTTTTCAGACCAGAGTCTGTTAAGTCCAACATCTAGGGCTACTTGGAGTCAGTTCTAATTAATGAGTATTCTCTTGAGTTTGGGTCATGTTATATCCTCTCTTTTATTGAAATGAACTTCACGGATAAGATGTCATGGCAGCTCTGGTTTGTATTGTGCTCCCCTGAGGGTCACTGTTTCTTGCTCCAAACAATAGTTAGCTTCCTGCACTCTGTGTGAAGTCAGGTTTCCAGCCACCCATAACCCTGTGGGGTTCTGACAGCCTTCCAGCTGCTGACCTGGCTCCCCGGGGTATCTCCCATGCCTGCTAGGCACAGTTAGTGAAGCATTTGGGCCTCACAGCTGTAGCTCACCTGGTTCTGAGGATTTGCCTTCAGTTCTTAGCTGTCCTGTAGGCTCTGCTGTGGACACCTCTGGCACAAAAGGCTTCCATTTCTGTAGCTGGAGTTGCTCCCAGGCAGGGAAGCATACGTGAGCCAAAGGCAGCAAATTCGTGGATGTCTCTGTTATTGTCCTACCTCAATGGTGGCCTCCTCTGGAGCCTGGTCATTTCTCATTAGGGTCTGATCAGCACACACATAGTCCCATGATCAGCCAGGATTTGGACAGAGTACACGCAGATTTTGAGTCTGAGCTTGTGTTATGTTCTCTTGCTCCCAGAATTTCTTCTTTAAGTTTCCAACTGGTCTGAGCCCACCCTCCCCCCTCAAGCTGCCTCCACTGGTTTCACGTACCTGTAACTACCACCATGCATTTAGGAAAATGTCTTAGCCTTCTGGTGGCATCACTTCCAAAGTGAAGGCTGCTTATTTCCATTTGCTCTTCAACATTTCACTCTAAAAATTAAAATATTTAAATCATCTGAGCCATATAAGTAACATTCATCAGTATTCCATCCTTTAAGATTTCCTAACTAACAACAAATGTATAATAATGGCCTCTTGACCTCTTAGAAGAAGACCAACAATTAACCACCAAAGATATTAGCCACCCATAGAAGGTTGGTCATGTTCAGTGGGAAATATGTTGTGATTTTTCATCTAAGCCGACTGCATGCAGAGATGCACAAAAGGCACTAGATGGTTGTGAAGAACACCAGGCGGAACCCTTAAGTCTAGCTTAATGGGTCACACACACAGCAACATAATGGGTTGGCTTCACTGGAGAGTTCCAGAATATTCTCAGCTTAGGCACAGCTCCACCTGGATTCAGGCCCATCTTTAGAGATAATCTTCCCACCGTCTTCTCCTTGCCCCAGCTTTACCTTCCAGCTAACTTCCCTCATGGCTGCAAAATGAACTGGGAGTTCCAAGAAACCCACCCATAGCACGACCCCACAGCGAAAGCATCCTTTCAGCCCACCGTTAATCAAAACACTTTGCGGCAGGAGTTTGGTACCCAGGGAGGGCCATCTCCCCACCCCACCCAGCTGCCACAGGGAGCAACCCAGGGGAGGCCCACTTTACAGTTCCAAAGATTAAAAAAAAAAAAAAGGAAGAAAGAAATAAAAGAACACATCCATAACTACTTATCAAACCAAACATGAACCCCCCAAGAGACAGAACACGAGGAATAGGAACATCTCATGCCTTAGTAACAGTAACTCTCGGGTTATAACGGGGGGGAAAAGGCAGCAACAGCTAAAACACTCTGCGTTTAACACCGTTCAAGGGAGCTCATGGTAAGACAGGTCCTCCAGGATGTCTGTGCACGATGCCATCATTGGTCCTGCAGTGCCCACAGGAGGAAATGCAGGCTGGACAAGGCTATTCCAGGTGATGCACATCCACCGAGGGCTTGTGTGCAGGCCACAGAACCCCACACATGGGGAGGGCTGCAGGACCACAACTGCACACTGGGTGGACGCAGATGAAGATAAGGGTGCAGCTCTGGAACGTCCAGACAGCTCGGGCTCCAAGTCTGAATTATGTATGCTTTTCACTGAAAACATATGAGAGACCTTTTGCCTGTGGAGACATGTAACTAGGACTCAGGTACAAGACTGGCAACTGCTGTGTTTGCCAGTTTGGGGCTTAGTTTACAAAGGAAGTAAGTTTAAGGAAGAAATAGAAGAAGTAGTAGAGAGAGATGTCCCTGAGCTGAGCGGGCTCTGCACCCGCTGGTCCCCAGTGCACCTGTGCACGTGGCAGCCCCGGGACACTGCCCTACGGGCTGCCGGCTGCAGCCCTTTCTGCCAACACCCAAAGCTGCTGAAGGACAAGGAACAGACACATTTCAGAACTTGTGTATCATTTCTTAAATCATCGGGCTTGTGTTGAAAAACACACTTCAGGTTTTATATTCCAGAAACAAAAAAATAAAAACAAATGTTTCAGAAGTTATGGATCTAAGATTACCAGCTAACGGATGGTAATAATTTAACCAAAATTTCCAGGTCATCTGTTCCATGCAGGCCTGTCTGTGAACCAAGCGCTCATTCCTAGGACCAGCAGTTGGAGCATGGTTTACCACTGCCCACCAACAGCAGGCACAGAAGCAGCAGGTGGGAGCCCCGAGCCCACAATTTGATCAGTTGCCCTTCCATGCCCACACCTGACAACCAGTGTCCACCATGGAGCTGGAGATGCTGGCCTTGGATTTTAAAATAAACAACACACCATTATCTTAGAAGTTTTGTAAATGCTAAGTGCGGCTATTAGATCAATTGGCAAGAAATGCTCATCTTCAAATATCAAGTGACAGGTATTTTTTAAGTTTTGTAGGAAAAGATAATTTTTTTAACAGAAAAGTCACCTGAAACTAGGACTTCATGCATTCAAGTACAGACGACCATGATGTGTGCAAAGACAGGTACCCGTGTTTCATATGGTGGCTTAACACTTTTAGATTAGAATACCATTTGTATAATTGTTCCTATTTAATTAAATGCTACTTACTCAAACAGGCTGTGGATAAAATTTAAATGATCCTGAAGGCACGCAATGAAATTAAATCTGTTTTTAAACAGGTGGCAAGTAATTGGGTTTCATAAAGTGCTTCAAACTTGTAATATTGTATCTGTAAAATGAATACAGTATCTTTTAACAATTCTTTAATTTTAAAAGGTAAAAAAAAGTTGTTGAGTTATATTTTTATGTGAAGAATTGTTGAGAAGTAATTCTTTTATCCTAAAGAGCTGTGACTGTTGCAGTGAGACTCTGGGAATGTGTAGGCTGAGGACTTGCTGGAGAATTCCTGAGTTCTCTCCCATTTGGGCAGTGGGGCTGGGAGGGCAAACACGCCCACGTGCCCATTAATCTCAGAGGCTCAGCCCCAGGGGGAGGCAGCCGCAGAGTGCTGAGCCTTTCTGCAGGAGACAGCCTCCAACAGCGCTCATTTCGATGGTAGAAGGTTAAGTATTCAATGACCCCTGATTTAATTTAAAAATCAACATAGCTAAACTGAGAGGACAGGACATGTGGAGTGGGGGAGGTCAGAGGTGGCCGGACTGCCCCAGCTTGGCAGAAGCAGATGGCCTTGCGGATGGCACCTGTGGACCCAGCAGCAGCAGCTACTTTGCAGACTGGCCTGGCAGCTCCTCCAAAGGTTACACGTAGTCGCCACGTGACCCAGGAGTTCCCCTGCTGGGCATGCACCCAAAGAAATGAAAGCGTCCCTCTGCACAAGGGTTTGTCCAGGAGTGTGCGTGGAGGCATTATCCATAACCACCAAAGAACAAACACAACCCAAATGTCCATCAGAGGACAAGTGCATAAACACCACGTGGTCCATCCATCCAACACCCGATACATGGAATGTTATTCAACCAGGAAAGGAATGAGGCCTGATACGCAGTTCCGCGCTTCTACATGGATGAGCCTCAGCCAAACTCTACTCCCTGAAGGAAGCAGACACAGAGCCCACACTGTGTGGTTCTGGTTATGATGAAGCATCCAGAACAGAAAGACTGCTATGTGCTTGCAGCTACAGAAGCTGAAACTGGTGGGTGTGGGATGGGTGGGTGTGCCCCCCAACAGCAGGGACGTGGGTGCAGGGGCTGTGTTAGCACAGGAACCCGCCATCCTACAGGTGAATGACCACAGAGCAGGGGACTAGTGAATGGGAGCTAGTTGGGGTGTCATCTTCTTGAGAGTTGTAGTGTATTTGACTTTTTAATTCACTTAAATACATTATTTTAGCAAATAAGATATTTAAACATCAATCTAGCAGAACAGTTTGCATCTTTTATCCTTTCCTGAAGGTAAAAATATTAAGTCTGCAACAAATACCACTAAGTTATAAAGTTGAAAGGTTTTATCTCTGAAGACTTAATAGAGTTGGATCTGAGAGAGTTTTGATCATGCAAGGGCTCCCCATCTTAGTTCGGGGCCCATCCTTGCTCCTTAAATGGCCTCACTAGTGGGGGGCTGAGCATGTTTGCACTTAGCACCCCATTTGTCTGACAGCCCTTTCTAACTGAACACCTCACATTCCAACATACACAAACTGATTTTAAAATAAAGTAAGATCTGTTAAAACACAGAGCAATGCTAAATGGACTAACTTGTTCTGCCCTCTGCTCCCCACCAGTGGAAAAGCCAGTGCTAGTGTTGGGTCCATGGTCAAAGGAATGAGACTGATACGAAGCGAAGGTCAAGCAAAGCTTTATTTCGCACCAAGCATTGAGAATCAAACCGACCAGCCGGGGCCACCCCTTACAAAGAGGCGACCTCTCTCTGCCTTACAGACTAGCTTTTAAGGGCAAAGGCCATGTGGTTGGGCCTGGCCTGCACAGTGGCCAATGAGATTATAACACACAGAGAAAGCTGCACAGTCATGCTAGGTCACACGTAAGTGACCAATTGAATTACAATTTACCCTAGTAGATATTTGAACTAGCTTATCACCTTGGTCAGAATTGGTGCCCAAAAGGTGCCCAAAGGGTGGGGGCCATACTCCTTGGTAGCTAGGGAGACAGTATGCACCCCCACTGATTGGAGACCTCCACCTGGCCTGACCCACCCTTGTATTTGGGCTTTGTTACCTGAGACTGGTTTTTAAGTAAGTTCCCTGGGGAGAAGGAGGTCAGGGACAGTTTAAGTTTTACTGTATAAACAACAAAATCACTGTTTAAGCCGATGGAATCCTCTGGCTAAATAGGCCCTGAAAGACCCCCCCCCCCCCGTCGTTAACTAATTAACTGCTCTTTTGTTGTGTAAGAGTACCCCTCCTCCCCTTGCAATGAAAAGACCCTTCCCCCAGGGTTGAATTCAATGTAACTGCTCTTTTGCCTTTCTGTAACCGCTTGGCTTTTAGGGCATGACACTTGTCTCCTGTTGGAACAAGATACCTTCTCCTAATAGCCGAGGCATGGTCACGCAGGCAAGGGGGCTGCATGGTCACGTAGGTCACGTAGACAGGGGGCTGCATAGTTACACTAGTACCTTCAAGAAAGTGTGTCTTGTTCATTGCTTCAAAGGAAACCAGGAAATACATGATATAGGAAGGATGTTAGGGTTCAAAGCTGACAGCCGAGAAATAATTCTTGAGACCTCTTCAGGGCAAAAAGGCGGTTTTATTAAAGCATGAGGACAGGATCCCTGTGGGCAAGAAGAGCTGTAATGGTGATGAGGCAACTAACTACGGCTGAGCACAAAGCAAAAGCTGACACCCTCCAACTTTCCCCCACCCCCTCTCCTGGGTGGGACATATGTGACATTCTTTAGGAATCTTGTTCCTATCGAAACCTCCCTTTTCCTTCCCCCACCCCCTGCCACCCCTCACAACCCTGGGGCAGCAGCTCTTTCTGCCCACGGGTCCTGTCCCCGTGCTTTAATAAACCACCATTTTGCACCAAAGATGTCTCAAGAATTCTTTCTTGGTCATCGGCTCCAGACCTCACCCCACCGAAACTCACCTGTGTTCTAGAACTTCATCATTAACACTGAGGCAGTTGAGTCCCTAGAGGAAGGTCCCTCTGCCTGTTTCAAGGACTTGTCTGTGAGCTGTAGGCAGTGAGGAAATTTAATCATTTTTCTTATGCTTTTGTTTTCCACATCAATACATACATCTTTAACCCACTGAGTCACCCAGGTGCCCCAATACATACATCTTTAAAAAGTTCAGCCGATCTGGCACGAGCCCGGAACCCACAGCTGGTGGAGATCTGGGACTCGGGCCCTGCGGTGCCCCTGCCTGCCCTGCCTGCCCCAGCCTGCCCTCCTCTGGAACACGGGCTCTACTCCTCCACCTCCCGGGGTGACTGTGTAAAACTCACGCTTGAAGGTTTTCCCTGGAGGTTATACGTCAGAGAAAGAGGGACAGTTTTGTTGTTGAGTTTAAATGAAGATATGAGTGGGGCTAGTGAAGGCATCGGTTCTGATGTGAGAAAAGGACTCTTAGTAGAAGCAGTGCAGGAGCTGGTTCTACATGGAGGTGTTTTCATCTGTGTATGTCGTGTGTGTGTGTCATGTGTGTGTTTCTCAGGGTGTGGAATTTTATTGTCAGGTGTAGTCTGATGGGGTTACATTTCTATAAAAAAATAAAATGGTAATCTTATTTTCTATTTCCACATGGAGGCTTTTTCTTTTCCCACATGGAGTTTTATTTACAATTTTAAAAAATATTTTCCTCCAACTTACAGTGAGTGATTTTAAAATGGAAGCTGATAGCACACAATATGTAAAATTTGTAAAGTAGTGACTTATTTGTTTAATAGTTTCCCCAATTGCTTCCTTTGGACATTATAGAGCAAAACTGCCAAAATTTTAGAGTTTGCCAAAATTTTATCGTATTCTGGGAAAGGTCTTCTTGGATTGTGTGATGTTTCCACAGTTACAGAATACAAGAGGATGGTCAGCCCTGGCTTTGCCCCCTGCCCCACTGGCGTGCCTCCTTGAGCCACTGCTGTCCTGTTGTCATCAGGATTCAGATTTATTTTCAAAAGGTGGCACTGCATCAGCAAAAGCTGGCATCCCATCACACCCCGATTTTCCAGGGTCTCCCCTGCCTGGCCACAGAGACCTCAGCCTTACCCATCCCTTGACAGGACGGACTTGGGGAGTTTAGCTTATTGAAAAAGGAAAAAAAAAGTTTTAGATTTATAGGAAAAAATGAGTTAGAAAAGTATGGAGAAGTTCTATACACCCACTGCCCCTCCTCAGTTTCCCCACGAGAGCTGTAACAGTAACACTACTGTGGTACATTTATTACAAGTTGCGAGCCAATATGGATACATTATCAGTAATTAGAGTCCAAGGTTGGCATGAGGCTGCCCTCTGGATCTGCATGCCATCAGTACTGCTGCCTAGGACACAGAAGGCAAGCTGAGGACGAAGCAGAAGCTGACACCCCATGACCCCCCCCCCACCCCATGGGGTGTTTGGGACATCCCCCAGGTGCTCCTGGCTGCCCTAAAGCTAAGGGAAGGAAAAACAAACCATTAGCATAAGGAGATCAGGATCCTGCAAGACAGGAGTCTATGTCAGTTTACAAATGTCTTAGCAATCTACAAGAACAAAGCATTTCTATCTGTGGCCTAACTTCCAGAAGGGAATGCAGATACAATTAAATGTCCTTAACACCTGCAGCCATTGACAGATGCTTGAAGCAGGCAGAATGTAAAGTTCCTCCAGGAAGTTCCCAAAGATCCTAATGTTAATGCCTTGCTAGAGGGGAAAAACAACCTTAACTTGATAAAGGCAAGTCCTATAGCCTGCGAGTCTTCTTTAACATATGAAAACCCTTTTGAAGACCTCCCTTTTCCTTACCTCCCCCAACCAGCTAGTATGCAGTCAGCCAACCCTCACAACCCCGGGGGTGGCAGCTCTTTCTGCTTAGGGACCCTATCCCCCCCACCCCACCCTCGGCTTTAATAAACCACCATTTTGCACCAGACAGCGCAAGAATTCTTTCTTGGTCATTAACTCCAGATCTCACCCCACTGAACCTTCCCTATACTCCAAACCCCATCCCTGAGAAATGTGTAAGGGTCTGTACCCACCTTGCAGCATCATACAGATTAGCCTCACAGCCCTAAGAACCTCCTGTGCTCTGTTCAGCCTACCTCTCCACGACCCATCTTTTAACTGTCTCCGTAGTTTTGCCTTCTCCAGAACGTCATAGACTTGGGATCACACAGTATGCAGACTTCAGAGTGGCTTCCTCCACTTAGTAATATGCATTGAAGGCTCCTCAGGTCTTTTCGTGGCTTGAGAGCTCATTTCTTTTCTTTCCTTTTTTACGATTTTATTTATTTATTTGACAGAGAGAGAGAGAGAGATCGCAAGTAGGCAAAGAGGCAGCATAGAGAGGGGGGGGAAGCAGGCTCCCTGCTGAGCAGAGAGCCCGATGGGGGGGGGGGGGCTCCATCCCAGGACCCTGAGATCATGACCTGGGCTGAAGGCAGCGGCTTAACCCACTGAGCCACCCGGGCGCCCCCGAGACCTCATTTCTTTTTAACACTGAGTAATATCCCATCGTCTGCATAGGCCACAGTGTATCCATTCACCTCCTGAGGGACACCTTTGTTGCTTCCAAGTCTTAAAATTATGAGTAAAGTCTTTGCCTGGACGTCATTATTCAACGCATTTGAGTAAATACCAAGGACCGAGATTCCTGGATCAGAGGTAAGATTATGTTTCATTCTGTAAGAAACCTCCAAACTGTTCTCCATCACAGCCGTCCATCCCCCACTCTGGCCGCACGAGGGACAGTCCTGCCGTTCCCCTGCTCGCCAGCAGGTGGTGCTGGCGGCGTTCCGGGTTCTGGCCAGTCCACAATTTCCTTGTTTCATGTGCGTTTCCCTGAGGGCGGGTAGTGCTAGGTATCTTCTCACTCATCCACTTGCCCTCTGTACATCCTCAGTGAGGTGTCTCTTTAGACAGTTTGCCCATTTCTTAATTGGGTTGTTTTCTTGTTGAATTATAAGCACTCACGTTTTAGTTTGAGGAGTTCTTCAAACTCAAGAGTTCTGGGGTATTTTGTTACCTGTCCTACATCAGATTCTATTTTGCAGGTTTTCTCTTACTCAGTGGTTCATCTTTTCATTGTCTTCATCTTTTATTGCCATTTTGAATGTTGGGGCCGCTCCAGTCTTGCAGACAGAGGTGCCGGAGCCGTGAGAAGAGTCCTTGTCTCTTCTGTCTCAGCTCTTTCCTCAAGCAAGATGCTCTGTGGCTGAAGAATATTTTGAGCTCAAAGGCCTAACATTACAATTTACAAATACTTATATTTTCGGCTCCTGAATTACTTCACTAGCGGCAGTGGCTGAGGGAGAGCCCAGGAAAGGAGTGAGCTCGTGGGCTCCGGGCTTCAGCTCGGATGGTGCCCGTGGCATCAGATGGAGGCCTCCGAAATATTGAATTCCTACTCATATTCATGTTTGGGTCATTTACAACATTCAGAACAGAGTTACATCAGAACATTTTACTGAGCTGGAGGATGTGTGTCTATCCCCTCGAGTTGGAGTTTTCCACCTGGGGACCCCTAGGTGACCAGTGCATGGACAGCCTGAAGGAGAGCGTGGGGGAAATCCAGCCCCTTCAAGAGACAAGCTGGGCAACCCAAGGGTCACATGGAAGGGGAGGCTTCAGAAGGCTTGACAGTGGGGGCCTTCCCGGCCTGCAGTCCCAGCACCCAAGGCCAAGGCCGAGGTGGGGATGGGAGCCTGGGGGTGAGGATGGTGCAGAGGGACATCAGAGGCCTGTGCCACGTGCCCCATGCTTTCGGCGGCCGATGTGCCATCATGAGAGCCCAGGGCAACTTCTGAGGAGATGTCCAATACTCCGCCTCAGAGAGAAAACGCCCAACAAGTGTCACACGCTGCTTCTCAACAGTCACTGGGTGCTTGCTCCAATGGCCAATGCTTCATTTTTAGATAACCCAGGGTCACACTGAGAATACGCTAATGATACCAATGACCTCATCATCCCTTCTCAGAGACCTTTGCTCACCATGGTGGCATCTGAGGGCCTTGCGTTTGTGTGTCTCTTTCTGGCCATCCCCAGAATGTTCTTTGCTTTAGAAAAACAATAAACCAAATGTATGTTAGAGTGTGCAGTGGGCACATTAATTATGCATTATTGTTTTACTAAGGACTCGCCCCTTTTTAAAATTTAAATGATCCCAAACAAAGCTCTGAACAATGAAATAAGCACCGGGCTGCAGAGTGTTCTGGATGCTATGGACACAGCCGCTGCGGGCAAGGCGTCGGACCCTGGGCTGGGCCTTTCGTGTCCCAGCCGATCCTGGAAACGCTGGGAGGGGTTGCTAAAGCCCGAGTTCCAAGGTGGAAGGCAGCATCAAGAACCTTCCCGATGTTAAAGAACCGACGGCAAAGCTGCACAGATGCCACTGAGGCGTTTTCATTGGTTCCTCAGGGAGAGGTCAGAGTCCAGAGAAGGGAGAGGCCCCGAGCCGCTCAGAAGGGCCGACTTCATTCACCTTCTCAGCTTAGGGAGCTCAGGGCTTGGGGTGGCCTCCTCCCCACAGAGCCAGGCCTTTGCCTTCCTGCAGAGCCAGGGATGGCACCAGTCAGTCTTATGGACACTCTCTCCAGTAACACCGCATGTTTTGCAACAGGCATTTGCAACTCAGTCAATCTAGAAGCACATTTTTAAGAAAGGTCTCCCCTCAAACACTAAAAATTGCTTTCAGTCATTATATAAATATCTCATCCACTCAAGACATAGCTCACCCACATTCAAATAAAAAATGATAAACTAGGGACGCCTGGATGGCTCAGTCAGTGAAACATCTGCCTTTGGATCAGGTCATCATGATCTCAGTGTCCTAGGATGGAGCCCTGCATCTGGCTCCCTGCTCAGTGGGAAGCCTGCATCTCCCTCTGCTGCTCCCCCTGCTTGTGCTCTCTCTCTCACTCTCTGTTGAATCAATAAAATCTTTAAAAATAAAAAAAAAAAAATTTTAAATGACAAACTAAAATAAAAATATTTGCTCTTACAACCCTACTCCTTTGTAACTCTATTTGAATTACATAACAAGCAGTCACAATAAAATCAAAATACTACTTATTTCTGTTAAGTAGAGAAGCAAGAACTTTCAGTGTTTTTGGCTGCTTTTCAGTTAGGAAACAGTATGACATGCAACTATTTTTATCTGCTGTGTTTGCTGCTTTTCACCCACCGGTGCTAGAGACTCAGATACTGCCAGTAGGCTTCACTTTCTCTTGTGAGTTAAATCAATATTTTACAACAGTTTGGGTTAAAAAAATATCAACAACGTGCATTTCTAGAGCTTTAAATTCTAAAATTCTGACTAATCCAAAGCATAGTTTTAGCAAAGCAACTAACTTCGCTAATTTTGATTTACATGTTACAGCTTGGAAGGAGCAATTGTAACAAAACCAAGTTTACTTTAGGCATTCAGTTGTTCGGAAGGACTCTGAGTCCCTGGGGCAGAAGGTGACAGGGAACATTGCCCAAACTTCAGCTCCCAGAGGCAGACGGCCACAGCCACAAGGAGAGAAGACAGAGGCGGGCTGTGGACCCCCGTGTGGACCGCCAGCCTCTCCTGCACAGATGTCACACTCAGCCTGCGTGAGTTCCTCAGACACCTGAACTCGGAAATGTGTGCGTTGTATCTGAGCATAGAATTTATTATATTTATTATCAATTTGGTTTTCCTATGATAGGAAACGTTTCTCTGAATGATCTCTTTCTTTAATTGTTTGATGAGGCCGAGATTTAAACACTGTGAATATCTGCTCCTGGCATTTTTCTTAGCTGAGTTTCATGAAGCCTCATAATTTCAACGGTGAAGATTCTAATTTTTAAAAATGCCTTTAATACCTGACTACCGTTAACACGATAGTAGATTTTCTTGTAACAATAACCTACACTTTAAAGAAAAACAGCAATCACCTGTGTCGCACCCCATCCTGGGGCCAGAGGCTCAGACGGGGCCCCGTTGCCTCTCCCAGGGGTGCAGAGTGCGAGGATGGTTTGGGCTCTGAGTCATGGGGTGAGGTTTCAGGTCTGGGCACCAGGTCCTTCACAAGGGATTGGATCTTATGCCACTTGTTATTATTGGTATAATTATCATTATTATTATATTGTTAAAGGAATTATTACTATTGGCATAATAATAATTATTATTATTATATTGTTAAAGGAAAAATAAGGGAATACAAACCTGTCTTCTCTTCCCCAAAGAGATGAGGTAATTTTTTCTTTGAGATGTCCTTCGTAATATTAGAAAACATCTTTTCTGGAACTCACGTAGTTGATTCAAATGAAATTGTCAATCTCTGGTTTGCTCTGGGAATGTAAGGAAATGGGTTTCTCCTCCCCTCTCCCATGGCACACTGTAGGCCCTTAATGAAAGTCAGCAGGTTCCTGAAGCCGGAAATTGGCAGAAGCTTGCCAGGTGACCTTCCTTAGGGTGTTTTGTCAAGACATTGGATGGGATGGCTCCGAAATCCATCTCAGGTCTCCATATCTGAGAGTCTCTGGAAGACAGAAAGTCAGCACGAGCGAAGGAGTGCGTTTGTGCACATGCACCCAACTGAACGTGTGTGCGCGCGCAGGAATGTGGGTGACCGTGCGTGCATGTGGAAGTGTGTGCCCACGTGTGAACGTCTGCGTGCATGTGCGTGTATGCTTGTGTATGTGTTGATGCTCATTTCCTGGAGCTTAGGGAAGAACTCAAATTGTTCTCTATCTGCACAGACCACTGTGTTCCACCAGTAGTAACGTCAGTCATCAGAGGATGGAACAGAAAGACAAAGCCATTTGCCGTTTGAAAGCATAAATTCAGTGCATTCCAAATTTTAAACAGAAAATGCTAAAAATTGACAGGGGTGTGCTGCCGAGTGAGAAGCTGGAACAGGTACATTTGTGGGGATGCAGGTAGGTGTCTCCAGCTGCAGGCTCTCCCTGCAGGGAGCCTGGGCACACACACCTGTGCACCCTCCCCCCACATCCCCAACCTGTGCCAGTGGCAGCCTGGAACCTCAAAGTCCTGCTTTGGGCAGACCCTGTCTGCAGCCCTTCATCCCTGCCTGCCCGTGAGCCGGCTCTCTGTGGACTTCCTGCCATGTCATGGGAAGAGTGCCCAGCTGAGGTCTCCAGTGGGCATCGCAGGAACTAGAAATACACCTGCTCTCATGAGGAGTGGCAACTCCTGGATTCTAAAGAGCAGAACAGGAATGTGCCTACTCTCGGGCCTCCGAAGGTCTGTCACCCCACTGAAAACGGTGCTCCTTGCCCGCCATCTTATCTCTGGATGCTCTGAGTGGCTGCCCCCTCACTTCTGGGCACCAGGGGGTGGCGGGGAACCTCTGGTGTGCTTGGCACTCTCTGCCATGGGTGCCTGGGACCCTGGGACAGCCTTCAGATAGGTCCTGGGCAGGGACTGGTGATGGGTGGGGCTGTCCAAAGCTGCAGTGTGTCCTGGGGCAGGCGGGATCCTCCTGGCCTCTGGCAGTGCCCCAGGACCACTGCAGGTATACAGCGTGGCTCCATGCCTGCCCCAGGACTGCTGATCCCTGACCTGACATCTGCCCGGGATCGCTGTGGGTGTAGACCACGGCTCCACACCAGGCTCCTCTTGTCCTAGCTCTGCAGGTGGCTGCTGGTGCTCTGGACAGAGATGCTTTCATCTCCAGAGCAGGGCTGTGCTTCACGCGGGGGTCCTTTACCCCCTTGTGTGACCACCTCTCTCTTGTGCAAAATCCCACCTTGTCCCTAAATGTACCAGAGACCAAATGCCTAGTCAATGTTCACTTTAAGGTCTACATGGTCTGATCCCTTTTAATCCTGTTTTCTGAATTATCTCCACATGAGAAACCTGATACAGGGTTTTTATGGGATGAGAACTTGTGGTCTTTTCACTGGCAGAGGTTGGCAGGTGTGTTGTGGACAGGCATCTTCCCTGACCCCTGACACGGGGCGAAGGGAGGGGGCGCTGAGCCTCCCCATGCCTCAACCCAAGGTCCCGCCTCCTCACCTGCTGAAGGTAGTAAGTCTGTTTGTGTATCCCAGGACTGCTCCCTGCTCCCTAAGATGCCGACATTACTGAGTGTCCTTAACCACACTTAACGTTCTGGTCAAGAAGTACTCCCTGGAGGAGGCCACTGACTCACAACTTTTCTCAGACACACACCCCTGAGGCTTTCCCCAGCTCCTGCACCCTTTTCTCCCACCTGGGTGGCTCTCACTGCAGGTCTGGGTGGGAGCACACTCCCAGGAGACAGAGCTCATTTAAAAACTTGGAATTTAGTCAGTAAACCCATCTGATTCACAGAACTGGTATAATCTTACCCCTCCCACCATGGAAATAAGAAATCATTACCCCCTCTCCCACTGTGCGGGGTGGTCTTGCCTTCCACTCCCAAGCCTCTGATGCCATCACTGGAATTTAGGTGGTGAAAATGCCCCAGCCCAAAACAACACTTTTTATATAATCAGACAACAATGCTCTTCTTCCAGACACAGGCAGCCGAGGTTGACAAAGGACCCCTGCGTTTCTCCCTGTTCTGCCTCTTCTGAGCTAACACTTACACAGGTTCACTGGATATGGGTCCTGGACCCAGGAGAGGGCAGCCTCCCTCCTCTGCAGGGGAGGGGTTGGGGTTTGTTGGTGAGGGAAGCTGGGGGGTGGGGTAGGGAGCCTGGGTGTATAAGCAAACCAGCAGGTGCCAGTCTGCAGCACCTGACTCCCACCTGTCACTATGAGGGGTCCCTGCATGTGGAGGTGACAGTTCGTGGGGGTCCGGGCTCAGGAATGGGTCAGGAAAGGTAGATGCAGGCCAGAGAGAGGCAGGACTGAGGCAGGGAGAGAGAGAGAGGAGGGAGGGAGAGAAGAGGGTGATGGGAGGAAGGGAAGGGAGGAGGGAGTGAGAGCGAGGGTGGAGGAGGGAGGGGGACAGGAGGAGGAGCTCCGGAAACCGGGAGACAGGTGCCAGCTTGCTCGCACTGAGCAGACTCCGCAGGCTGGAGCTCCGGGCTTTGGGGGCCTCCAGGAGCAGGACCAGGAACATGGGGTTGGTCCCTGGAGCCATTGTCAGGGCACTCGTCCTTCTGTCCGTGCAGAGCTGGGGTGCGGCCAAAGCGGGAGACACAGGTAAGCACAGCAGATGACTTACAACTTGCATGGGGCGCTCCCAAAACTTTAAACACTGTTGTTTTTATTTGATTGTTAGTATTTAGAGCTGGGAGGGCAGTGCATGTTTCTGGAAATGAGCCATCTTGAAGAAATCAGATCAGAACCTGCTCAAGAACATCCCTAGATAGGACACATTTCTTCTCACTTCTTTTCCTCTGATATAGTCCATGTTGTTCAGGGAGTGTTTTCGTGAATTTGTCCAAAAGCAGTACTGTGGTTTCCCTGTCTTTGAATATATCAAGAAGGCTCAAGTTCAGTGTGAGAGGGACATCTTGGGGGACACACCACAGGTGGTGTCTCTGTGGGCTTCTTTCTCCAGGATGGCACCTGGCACTTTGGAGATTAGGTCTGACGCGAGGTGACAGGCTGTGCAGCTTCCCTGGCTGTGGCAGCTCACAGGTCTGTGGGAGCAGCTGCGCTAGAGGGAGGGGGCCCCTGGGGCAACTCCAATGCCTCCTGTGCTGGGGCCAACCTGGGGTGCTCTCCTTCGAGAGAGCCTCATGCAGCTGCCCTGGAAAGCCTGCCGTTCTCACAGAAAGATTCTTTTCATTTACAAGAAGAAATAAATATCCCTCCTCTGCTCCCCATAAAATGAGAGTCCCTATTTAAGTGTTGGATAATGACACTGTTTCATTCTACCTCATTCAGGATCCTGTTCTGTAGGTTCAGATACCCGAGTCCTTGTTCCTAGACTAGTTCTGTGGGTCTAACCCAAAGGCATTGTCCAGAATAATTCAGGAGAACCCAATTTTCCTACCCATGCTACATCCAAAAGTTTTGGAGTTGTACTTGGCTGAAAATCTCTGTCAGGGGAACTTATCCCTTCCTGACAAGTGCTGAGCCCTGTGAAGACAGAGTGCCGAGCCCCTCTGCCTGAATGGGGGCTTCCTCCTTCCCTGCTCCTGTGACCCCCCACCTCCTTCAGGCTCTGGGGTCCAGCTGGGAGGGTGGAGGCACCCAACGGTGTTTGCACGGGGTGTGAGCAGAGCCTACAACCGTCCCTGACACCAAGGCTGCTGTAGCAGAGGGGCCCCTGTCCTCTCCTCGGGGCTGGGACACCCAGGATGCTGGGTCCCCCTGGAACCGTTGGGTCAGTCAAACGCCCCCCGGGGGCTGTTCGGTTCCCATGTGCAGGTGCTGCACCAGTGTCGGGACTTCACTGGATCCGTGTTTTCTGGGAACCACATGACGTCCTCACACGGGACGGCAGCACACACTGCAGAAAGGTGCAAGCCTGGCAGCGGCACAGGACTGTTCTTAAAAACAGAGCCTGGAAAAAAATCACCTTTAGAGAGAGCAGGAAGGTAACTGAGCGAAGACGGTGGCCCAAGTGTAGCCACCAGAGCGGGCACTAGAGGCCGCTCTCAGCCCTCGGCGGGAGGCTGTGCCTGAGCCGCTCACAGGGCTCAAAACCATGCCTTTATTTTTCTTGGAAGCACTGTGATTTTTTAATTTATTTTTATTTTTTATTACGTTCAATTAGCCACCATATAGTCCATACTTAGTCTTTGATGTAGTATTCCACAGTTCATTAGTTATTCTAATTCCCATGCTTTTGCTTTTGTCCTCCTGAAATCCCGTGGAGGGTGTCAGGGTTCTGTGGTTCTTTTCACAGTGGACTGTGTCAATGTGGACTCCTGCTTACGTCTCAGGACTTACACCCTAGGGACCGCTCCCCATGTTTATCTGTCTTGTATTCACAAAGCACGTGGTCTCTTTAATAAAGAATCAAATTTCAAAACAACTATGACACTAAGTTATTAAGAACATGTCAGATGCAAAAGTTAGTCTTTATCTCCAAAAGGATGGTAGAAGTTACAGTTCTTCATGAGTTAAAATGAAACCCCTTGACTTTATAGGACCAAAGTTTATCTTTTAGAAACTAGGAGCTCTCTTGCTAATCTGAGAGCACTGTTTTCAGTGGAGGAAGGGCTGACAGAGTGACTGCATTATGTTTGATCGGCATGAACAGTTCAGGTCACTAGAGAGTCGAGAAATCACCCGAGATGAGAATTCCGTTTGCCGGCAAAGATGAACGTTACCACAGGAATAAGATTTGTGCAAAAGCTTTCAGAGGGCACATTTTCCTCTCTTTTGGAAAAATAGCTTGAACTATTCATATAATTCCTCCAGCTAAGATTTTGACCCAAAATAAATCAAGCAATCCTGGAGAACAACAATGACCAGGAGACCTGGAGTCTGCCCACAGGGCGCGGGAACCTGCCTTTAGGCGCCGTGTACGCCTGGTGTGGGTGGGGCATGGTGCCCCAGTTCTGGTTCTGGTTCTGGTTCACTTGCAAGCATGGGGACAGGCATGAGGCTGTCCAGACCTTGGGCCTTGAGCTTGAGCCCGCAGTTCTCCTTGAAGAGTGGACTGCCGATCAGAGTGTCCTGTGTCCGGGAAAACATAGACATTTCAGGGATGTGGGGGAGTCTCCCAGCCAAGCACCTGTACTCTTAGGGGCAGAGTAGAGGAGGGTGTCCCTCGCACATGCCTGGACAGCAGATAGGGTTCCTTGTGCACTCCTACCAGGGACTAGCAGACAGAGACCTGATGTGAGGCGAGCTCTTTCCTGACCCCACTGGCACTGCTCATTTTGGACTCCAGTGGGCCAGTGGGGATGTCGTAAGCACTGAATGTACCTGAGACCAAAGAAAGTTTTGGTCCTCCCACTGCTGATTCCATCCCTGCCCAGGCTTCTATTCTGCCTGCCGAGATCCCATATTTTATCTCCATCCTGCATCTCCTCTCTTCTGCAGAATGCCAGGCTCCCAACAACAACAGTGCTCTCGCTCTTTTACACCTACGATGTCCAAAGACTAGTGTCCAAATGCAGTTGCTCACTGCAGAAACAGACTTGCAATGGGAATGTCTGACATGTCTGCAGTTCTCGGCTTCCTGCTAACTGAGATTGTGTCGCTGGGACACTGTGGCCCAGTGCCACTGGGCTCACCGGATGGGGTGCTTATGGCATCTGTTGAAATATGCAGGGGACCCTGTTCAGCTCTGGGCGGTTTGAGTTTTCACTCACTTTCACTAGTTTCTAGTCTAGACTTTCTGTGTTTCTTTTTGCAAACTTTACCTACCTCATGGTTTGTTTTTTTTTTTTCCTCCCTTCCTATACACCCTGTTACACATGTTCCTTTGTTCTGTGAACAATGTATCCCAGAAACGACTCTGTATCAGTTCATTGAACTCTCCCTCATCCCTTTAAACACCTGCACTTCACTTCAGATATATGC
Organism: Mustela nivalis; assembly: GCF_964662115.1. Classification (NCBI taxonomy): domain Eukaryota; kingdom Metazoa; phylum Chordata; class Mammalia; order Carnivora; family Mustelidae; genus Mustela; species Mustela nivalis. The sequence goes on from NC_139030.1 coordinate 67,422,964, forward strand.
GCACACACACACACACTCACACTCACACACACACACACACACACTCACACACATGTATTCTATATCTTCACTCTCTCGGATATCAGTCTTCTGTGTATACACATTAATATGGATTCCAATATTTTGCAACTAAAATAATGTGGTAATGAATAACTTTGAGCAACTTTGTTTTTAAATAGTTGGATGTATGTGTTCAGGGTCAGTTCCTAAAGTGACAATTGCCAAATTCCCTCCCTGGCCTTTTACCATTTTGTATGTGTTCATTTGCAATGCCTGCTTGTTTCTAGAATGTGATTTTTCATCTGAAAATAGACATAGCTGACTTCTTCCTCTATTTTTGTTTTATGCTGCCTCTGTGGTTTTCTCTTGCTGGTTACATTGGATAACTCCTCCAACACAGTGTGGATTAGTAGAGAGCTAGCTTCCATCTTGTTCCTGATCTTAGGGTCCCCTGAATGCCCCAGTAAGGAATAGGCTGAGTCAGGCTTGGGAATGTATGTTATTTTGTCAGCGAAGTGTCCCTCTATCCCTGTTTTCTGGCATCATTACTGAACAGTCCATTAAATGTTGTGAAAAGTGTTTTAGTGTCTGTAGAATAACCATGTGGTTTTCTGTTTAGACTGTCAATATGACCATTATGTCAAAAGATTTTTTAAAATATTTTATTTATTTATTTGACAGACAGAGATCACATGTAAGCAAAGAGGAAGGCAGAGAGAGGGGGGGAAGCAGGCTCCCCACCGAGCAGAAAGCCCGATTTGGGGCTCGATCCCAGGACCCAGGGATCATAACCTGAGCCAATGACCAAGATTTAACCCACAGACCCTCTCAGGTGCCCCAGTAAATAGATGTTTAATAGTGAATAGTATCTTCACCTAAGTCTCACAGGGTCCTGGGACACCATTTTCTTAATGGAGTTTGTCATCTAGCCAATAATATTGTATTTAGTATTTTTTAAATGATTTTATTTGTTTGACAGAAAGAGGGATCACAAGAAGGCAGAGAGGCAGGCAGAGAGAGAGGGGGAAGCAGGCTCCCCACCGAGCAGAGAGCCTGATACGGGGCTCGATCCCAGGACTCTGAGATCATGAACTGAGCTGAAGGCAGAGGCTTAACCCACTGAGCCACCCAGGCGCCCCTCTATTTAGTATTTTTAACTCATATTCATAGGTGATTTTGTCTTGTAATGTCTTTCTTTTTACGATGCACCTATTAATGTTACACTTGCGTTCATGAAGAGTGGGGGTTCTCTCCTGTTTTCTATGCTCTGGAATAATTTACCTCCACTAGCACTGTTCTTGCTCTCAGTTTAGCAGAGTCACCTGTGAAACAATCTGGGTCTACTGCGTTCTCCCCCTTTTCTTTCTTTCTGAATTTGTTCTTTGATAACTTTCCCTTTCTTTCACAAAAATCAGTTTGGTTAAGAATTCTATCTCTGATTTGGCTAAACTATATTTTACTTAGAAATTATAATTCTACTCTCAAATTTGCTTGCATAGAGGTGTGCAAATAAGCTTCATGTTTTTAGGGATATTTTTCCTTTTTTTATTAACATATAATGTATTATTTGCCCCAGGGTTACAGGTCTGTGAATCATCAGTCTTACACAATTCACAGCACTCACCATAGCACATTCCCTCCCCAGTGTCCATAACCCAGCCACCCTCCCCCTCTCCCCTACCCCCAGAAACCCTCAGTTTGTTTTGTGAGATTAAGAGTCTCTCTGGTTTCATCTTGTTTCATTTTTTCCCTCCTTACCCACCATGACTCCCTGCACTACCTCTCAAATTCCCTATATCAGAGAGATCATATGATAACTATCTTTCTCTGGTTGACTTATTTCACTTAGCTAATACCCTCTAGTTCTATCCACACCATCGTAAGTGGCAGGATTTCAGTTTATTTTTGATGGCTGCATAGTATTTCATATGTTATATATTATATAATATATATAATATATAATATATAAAAATAATATATATAATATATATATAAATAAATTGTCACTTTATGTGTATATATATATATATATATATATATATATATATAGTTTGTTCCATTTCTCTGAAAAAAGTTGATGGGTTTTTTTATAGGAATTGCATAAATGTGTAGATTGCTCAAAGTAGCATAGACATCTTCACAATATTTGTTCTTCCAATCCATGAGCATGGAATTTTCTGCCATTTCTTTGTGTATTCCTCTATTTCTTTCATGAGTATTTCTGAGTACAGATTCTTTGCCTCTTTAGTTAGGTTTATTCCTAGGTATTTTATGGTTTTGGGTGCAAACCATAAATGGGATCGACTCCTTAATTTCTCTTTCTTCTGTCTTGTTGTTGGTGTAGAGAAATGCAACTGATTTCTGTGCATTGATTTTATATCTTGACACTTTATTGAATTCCTGGATGAGTTCTAGCAATTTTGGAGTAGAGTTTTTTGGGCTTTCCTCATAAAGTATCATATTATCTGCAAAGGGTGAGAGTTTGACTTCTTCTTTGTCGATTTGGATGCCTTTTATTTATTTTTTGTCGTTGTTGTCTGATTGCTGAGGCTAGAACTTCTAGTACTATGTTGCACGGCAGTGGTGATAGTGCACACCACTGCCGTGTTCCACTATCACCACTGCCGTGTTCCTGACCTTACGGGAAAAGCTCTCAGTCTTTCCCCCATTGGGAATAATATTCACTGTGGGTTTTTCATGGATGGCTTTGATGATATTGAGGTATGTACCCTTTATCTCTACACTTTGAAGAGTTTTGATCAAAAAAGGATGCTGTACTTTGTCAAAAGCTTTTTCAACATCTATTGGGAGTAAAATGTGGTTCTTGTTCTTTCTTTTATTAATGTATTGTATCACATTGATTGATTTGCAGATGTTAAACTAACCTTGCAGCCCAGGAATACATCCCACTTGGTCATGGTGATTCATTCTTTAAATGTACTGTTGAATCCTACTGGCTAGTATTTTGGTGAGAATTTTTGCATCTGTGTTCATCAAAGGTATTGGTCTGTAATTCTCTTTTTTGATGAGGTCTTTGTCTGGTTTTGGGATCAAGGTAATTCTGGCCTCATAAAATGAGTTTGGAAGTTTTCCTTTCATTTACATGTTTTGGAACAGTTATAGGAGAATAGGTATTAATTCTTCTTTAAATATTTGGTAGAATTCCCCTGGGAAGCCAGCTGGCCCTGGGCTGTTGTTTGTTGGGAGACGTTTGATGACTGCTCCAATTTTTTTTTTAATGGTTATGGGTCTGTTCAGGTTTTCTATTTCTTCCTGGTTCAGTTTTAGTAGTTTCTATGTCTCTAGGAATGCATCCCTTTCTTCCAGATAGCCAAATTTGCTGGTGTATCATTGTTCATAATATATTCTTATAATTGTTAGTATTTCTTTGGTGTTGGTTGTGATCTTTTCTCTTTCATGCCTGACTTTATTAATTTGGGTTCTTTCTCTTTTCTTTTAGGCAAGTCTTTATCAATCTTATTAACTCATTCAAAGAACCAGCTCCTAGTTTTGTTGATCTGTTCTACTGTTCTTTTGGTTTCTATTGCATTGATTTTGTTCTGATATTTATCATTTCTCTTCTCCTGCTGGGTTTTAGGCTTTCTTTGCTCTTCTTTCTCCAGCTCCTTTAGCTGTAGGGTTAGGTTGTGTACTTGAGACCTTTCTTGTTTCTTGAGAAAGACTTGTATTGCTATATACTTTCCTCTCAGGAACCCCTTTGCTGTATCCCAAAGATTTTGAACAGTTGTGTTTTCATTTTCATTTGTTTCCATAAGTTTTTAAAAATTCTTAAAATTTTTTCCTGGTTGACGCTTTCATTGTTTAGTAGGATGCTTTTTAGCCTCCGTGTATTTGAGTTCTTTTCAATTTTCCACTTGTGGTTGAGTTCTAGTTTCAGAGCACTGTGGTCTGAAAATATGCCGGGAATGATCCCAGTCTTTTGGTACCAGTTGAGACCTGATTTGTGACCCAGGATGTGGTCTATTCTGGAGAACGTTCCATGTGCACTAGAGAAGAATGTGTATTCTGTTGCTTTGGAATGGAATGTTCTGAATATATCCGTGATGTCCATCTGGTCCAGTGTGTCATATAAGCCTTTAATTCCTCATTGATATTTTGTTTAGATGATCTGTCCATTTCAGTGAGGTGAGTGTTAAAGTCCCCTACTATTATTGTATTGTTGTTGATTTGTTTCTTTGATTTTGTTATTAATTAGTTTATATAATTAGCTGATCCCATGTTAGTGCATAGATACTTAAAATTGTTAGATCTCCTTATTGGACAGACCCTTTAAGTATGATATGATATCCTTCTTCATCTCTTATTACAGTCTTTGGCTTAAAATCTAGTATATCTGATATAAGGATTGCCACCCCAGCTTTCTTTTGATGTCCATTAACATGATAAATTGCTTTCCACCCCCTTATTTTAAATCTGGAGGTGTCTTTGGGTCTAAAATGAGTTTCTTGTAGACAGCATATCAATGGGTCTTATTTTTTTATCCATTCTGATACCCTGTGTGTTTTGATTGGGGGGCATTTAGCCCATTTACATTCAGGGTATTTATTGAAAGTTATGAGTCTAGTGCCATTGCATTGCCTGTAAGGTCCCCTTTACTGTATATTGTCTCTGTTCTTTTCAGATCTGTTAGATTTAGGCTCTCTGTTTGCTTAGAGGATCTCTTTCAATATTTCCTATAAAACTGCTTTTGTGTTTGCAAATTCTTTTAGTTTTTGTTTGTCCTGGAAGCTATCTCTCCTTTTAGTTTTTGTTTGTCCTGGAAGTTATCTCTCCTTCTATTTTCAATGACAACCTTGCTGGATATAATATTCTTAGCTGCATATTTTTTTTCATTTAGTGCTCTGAATGTATCATGCCAGTCCCTTCTGGCCTGCCAGGTCTCTCTGGATTAGTCTGTTGCCAATCTAATATTTCTACCACTGTATGTTACAGACCTCTTGTCCTGAGCTGCTTTCAGGATTTTCTCTTTGTCACTGAGACTTGTAAGCATTACTATTAGATAGTGGAGTATGACCCTATTTTTACTGATTTTGAGGGGGAGGGTTCTCTGTGCGTCCTGGATTTTGATGCTTGTTCCCTTCCCCAAATTAGGGAAATTCTCTGCTATAATTTGCTCCAATATACCTTCAGCCCTTCTCTCTCTTTCTTCTTCTGGAAATCCAATTATTCTAATATTGTTTCATCTTACGGTATGACTTATCTCTCAAATTCTCCCCTTGTGGTGGTCCAGTAGTTGTTTGTCTCTCTTTTTCTCAGCTTCTTTATTCTCCATCATCTCCTTCTTTATTCTCTATCTCCTGTTGGGTTTGTAGGTATTCAGAATGGTTTGATAACTATCTAGCTGAACTCCTGAGACCGGATGACATTTAGGTCTCCTGCTCCTCCCCCATCTTGCTCCTCCCCTTATGGATCTTTTTCAATGTCATTCTAATTTTGTATTTTGTACTATTTTTCATCTTTTCTCCATTATTTGTCTGGTGGTTTATTGTGCTTATTTTTTCAAAGACCCAGGGTTTTAATTTATTAATTCAATTAACTCCTTTCCTGAGTTAGTTTCCAGAGATAGTTTTTATCCCTGTTATTTTTCTCCTTATGTTTTGTTTGGCTTGAATGATGGTTTCTTGGCTAAATGCTTGAGTAGAGAATTTTATTCATTTTCATTCTTTTATGCATAGACCAATGTTTAAGGCTATGGAATTTCCTCTGTCCTATTTTTGCTGTTCTGCACAGAATCTATCCAATATAGTGTTTCCATTATTATGATTTTTCACAAATTCTCATATTATGTTTCTATTTTTTCATTTATATAAAAATTACTTAATGGAAGGCTTTAGTTTCTCCAACTGGAAGTATTGTTTTGTTGCATCAGAGAATGATCAGAGAATGACATCCATAATATCCCTGTTTTATGATATTTACTGATACTTTTGTGACCAATTATATGACTGGTTGTTGTGGATGTTCCTTATGTGGCTAAGAGAATAATCTTTTCATCTGGATAGTTTTTTATTTATTTGAAGATTATACTATATATATATATATATTTGTATTTTACTTATTTTTTTATCTTTTTCTCAGAGTGATGTTTTAAAATCTATTATTCATGTTTCTGTTTCCCCTTACACTAGCCATGATCTCCATTTTATGTGTTCAGTTGTGTCACTTGGTGCTGGCCATTTATAGCTGTTGTGAATTTTGTTGTGACTTTTGAGGTTGTTGTTATAGAATGATCTTTGTTTTATGGAATGCTTTGGCCTTGAATTCAACCTTGTCCATTATCAGGGCCACTTGGGCACTCTTCATGTTTTTGTCAACACATGTCTGCCCACCATCCACTCCTAGTCCTTCTAAATTATGTTGTTTTAGATGTGTTTATTGTGCTCGTATTGGATTGAGATTTGCTTTAATTGCCAAATTCAAAATCTTATTTTTCTTTCTGTATAATAATCGTGTTACTCCCATATATATTGGTATGGCTGATATGTTTTGTGCCATTTTTATGTTATATAATTATTATGTTTTTTATGTATATTTAATATGATTTTACTCCCTGAGATTTGTTTTGTTTGCTCTTTTATTATTATTATTATTATTATTATTATTATTTCTATAGGTACTTATGAGGTTCTGTCTTTTGGTCTACTAGTTTCCTTTGTAATGACATCTTTTGTGATGTCTTACAAATTTCACAGTCTGGTAGATAAGTTGTCAGTAGTATTTATTATCAGTACTATAATCAATGATACTCTCCTACTTCCTTTTCTCTTATATTCCCATATCTTTCTTGCATTCCTTCTATTTTCTTAGAATATACAATATTTGTATGCTATCCTTTCATTCAAATTTCCATGTTGGTTTCAATTTCTTATCTAAAACTAAATACATTAAATATCTTCTACTTAGTCTTTGTCCTAAAGTGTTCCCAATCATTTGTAGATTGGATAAACCTAGTAGAGTTGCTCTCATATTTTTGGCTCAGGATGCCTTTATGCTCATATTATGATGGTCACAATAAACTTTTGTTTATGTAGGTAAGTGCTATTAATAGTTAAGATGTAATTACTACATTTAAAAATAACAAAAAGAAACAAATTACATGTTAACAGTAAATATTTTATAGACAATAAACACATTTTCAAAACATAAAAATAGTAAAGTAACTTAGTTTTATACTTTTGCAAATTTTAATATAGGGCTTTATGGAAAACAGCTAGGTTCTCTCATCTCTTGCATTTAGCTTGAGATTTTTGTTGTTGTCCTTGTTCCAGTGGATGTTTATGAAGAAAAGCTAGCCTCCAGAAAATATGTCAGTGGGAAGAGGAGGGTATTTTGATAGCTTTTTAAGATACTTTTGGATGTTTCATCAATCCTCTGGAAAACTGTGGTATACTCTGAGAAAATTAGAATAAATAAACGGAAGGCATCTTAATATTTTTATATAAAAGCTTTGGCATCATGGACCCCTGAGGGTCTCCAAGATAATGCTCAGAGAGCTACTTTCATAGTAGATTCCAGGGGAAGGGCTTTGTGCCCTGTATCACAGTAACATGAGCACTGAACAGATTTTCTACAACCTTGTACTTGGAGGATAACTGGACTGAGTACAAAATCCTCAGCTTGCATTTCCTTTCCATGTGCTTCTTGAACATGCTGTTCCACAGCTCATAAGAATTTGACATCAGTCTAATTTTCCTACTTTTCTAAATGGTCAATTTAATCTAGAGGCCCTGCCTTTTTATGCTACATTTCATTCTAATGCTTTATGGAGAACATGTCTTGAATCTAACCGGGGCCCTTACATGGAAGGTCCTTTCAAAATGAAGATTTAGGTGGGGTTTTTTCCCCTTATTTCCAGAAATTTAAAATGGATTAACATCAATTGTTTTACATTTTTATTTTTCAGAAATGATAGATAGATAGATAGATGATAGATAAGTAATAGATAGATTCTAATTTTCTTTTTCTACCTTATATTTTAGTCACTTTTTCTCTGGATAGTTTTACTTTTTAAAATCTTATTTTCATTCATTTGATTGTATTTTTGTAGTTCTTCAATGTCCTTTACTAAAATTTTATTTGAATAATACTCTTTTTATAAACATCTTGTAGATGTGTCTACATTGACAAAAAATAGTCTTGTATTTTTCTTTCTATATATTTTTTTCTCAATGCAATCACTATTCATTGGATTTCTTTTATATTGCCCATTTTTATTCTTTTAAAATTTCTGAATTAGACTCTTTTTTTCTTTTTTCTTTTTTTTTTTTTTTTTTTTTTTTTTAATTAGACCCTTTTCTATGTACAGATTTCTGTTTGAGGATTTAGGATCTTTAATTTAGTTTGGGGTATTGCATGATAACTTTTCTGGGCTCCGTGGTTGGCTTTTATTCTGGTGGGTAGAGGTATTAATTTGCTGAAATGTTTTCATCCTCAATTAACATTTTCTTCTCAGTTGTTGGCATGAATTTGATCTGATTGTTCTTATGCCTGGGCATCTTGTAGAAGGATATTAGTCCATAAATGCTCTCTTTAGGTAGTAAGATTAAGTTTAAATTTGCAATGGATGTCATTGTTGGTGGTGATAAGATGAGAGGAGAAAGGGTCACCATGGTGTGCCTTGTCCCATCTTCTGCAAAATATTGTGCATGATTTTTCCTCTTCCTTCTGTTTTCTCACCAAGAAACTGCTTCTTCTCCCAGTCACCTCCTTCTCCCCTGAATTGTCATCCCCAGTCCTCAGCCCTGCTCGCCCCAAGCTGTTTCCCTGGTGCTCTAAATGTCCAAATCTCCACCTTGTGTAAAGGTTTTAGCAATTTGCTCTGCACTTCTCTTGCAGGTGGTGGTTTTCTTTGTGCTGTTGGATCTGTTCTCCATTTTCTTCTCCACTTTCTCTGGAGATTCTTAGGTCCCTCCTCCCTACTTTGCCCCCCCCCCCACACACACAGTAAGAATACCACTGGAATCTCTTCCCATTCACTTATCTATTAGCTTAACTTGAAACACGTGGCATATGAGTCACGTGTTGACTATACACGTGGCATGAGTCAAATGTGGCTATGCCTGTAATTCTTGGTCATCTTCTAGTTTGTGTGTATATGAGTTTGTGCAAAGAAATTGGGTTCAGGCACCCACTATTATCCTGAAATTTATTTTCTGCTGCTCTTTTGGAAGTGTAGGCACCTGTGAACATGGACCTCACAGAGCAGTTTCAAGATCCCATGAAGCCCCATGAATCTTCCTCTAGTAGAAGAATAGGCACTGAGCCCCCAGTTTCTGAAAATGTTCAAAAAGTAATTATAAAGTCTTCAGCTTTCAGAAACAATCTCCACATCTTGCCCATATTGGAACTGGTGGATTAGTAGTTTCTTTTAATTTAATTTAATTTTTTCAGTGTTCCAAGATCCATTGTTTATGCACCAAACCCAGTACTCCATGCAATATGTGCCCTCCTGAATACCCACCACTGGGCCCTCCCAACCACCCCCTCCCAACTACCCTCCTCTCCAAAGTCCTCAGTTTGTTTCTCAGAGTCCATAGTCTCTCATGGTTCATCTCCCCCTCCTATTTCCCCCCACTCACTTCTCTCCTTCTCCCAGTGTCCTCTGTGTTATTCCTTATGCTCCATAAGTAATTGAAACCATATGATAATTGACTCTCTCTGCTTGACTTATTTCACTCAGCATAATCTCCTCCAGTCCCAACCATGTTGATACAAAAGTTAGGTATTCATTCTTTCTGATGAAGGCATAATTCTCCATTGTATATATGGACCACATCTTCTTTACTCATTCGTCTGTTGAAGGGCATCTTGGCTCTTCCACAGTTTGGCGACTGAGGCCATTGCTGCTATGAACATTGGGGTACAGATGGCCCTTTTTTCACTACATCTGTATCTTTGGGGTAAATACCCAGCAATGCAATTACAGGGTCATAGGGTAGCTCTATTTTAATTTTTTAAGGAATCTCCACACTGTTTTCCAAAGTGGCTGCACCAACGTTCATTCCCATAACAGTGTAAGAGGGTTCCCCTTTCTCCACATCCTCTCCAACACTTGTTGTTTACTGTCTTGTTAACTTGGCCATTCTAACTGGTGTAAGGTGGTATCTCAGTTTTCAGTGGTCTAATTTATCCAATTAATGACTTTATTATAAATATCTTCATATTGTTATTGACTTTTTTTCATTAGCTTTCTATGCTTGGTAGATCAGACTCCACTTTTGTTTCTTTTTGAAAATATGATTAGTGAATCTATCATAAAGTACATGTTATAGAATATTTAGGGAATTAACTAGAGCTTGGGAAAATACTCTAATAAAATATAAAGACCACTGGTTAAGCAAGTATTTCTGTGATAAAGTTTTAGAATTACTCTGTAAAAGAATGATTTTCTAACTAATAAAAAGACATGAATAGTAGTATATGTAGTCTTTGAATTGTATTTAATAGGAAATGTTAAATTTAGATTTTGTTGCTCATTTAAAGCAGAACAAATTCAGAGGAATAGAGACTATTTGTTTATATTGTACAAAGTCAAGTAATCAAATGAGTTTGGATTGACTCATTTTCCCTCAAATCAAAAATGCATGTTGAATGTAAAATGATTGAAAAGGCATTTCCTCACTCAGGAAATAAGAGCTAAGTAATTTTCCTTCCAATCTGGGTGCATTTCAGAAGAACAAAAACATGGCTGACTTTTGGCCTGTTCTCCCACTTCTTAGAGGGGTTGCTTGATGGCTGTGACATCTGTACTCAGCACTTCAGAGCCACTTGAGGGCATTGTCATTTGAATGACTGCTCCCCAGAGGAAGATGTTTTTTGGGTAGAAAAAGGAAGTTTCTACCCAAAAGCTCTGGTCATTTTGGTTGAATAACATTTAAAATAACTGCAACATGAGTGTATGTGTGTGGGTGGATATATTCACACACATGCACACAGGCACATTCATGTGCATACATATATGTACACACATCACTCAGGGGTATGACCTGGTCTAACATAATATGATATTGCATAAGTAAGGATATTTTTTTTCTAGTTTTATATATCCAACATGTCATTTCTTGCTTAAATGTCAGTGTTCAATTTCTTTTATCTGGTAAATGAAATTCCAGTATTTAGCAATAACAAGAGATCTGTATGCAGGTTTTACAACCTATTTCTATAGCCCTTGGAGGTTTGCAGTAAATCCAGTTTCTGAGCCACAGCATGTTCGGTTGTTTGTAGTTTTTCATAATGGTTTCTTACCACTGTGTGTGAGAAAACCAAACTGTAAACAGTGAAACCAGGAAGGGACATGGCACGAGGTGGCCCCCTCCATGCTCCCATTGGGGAGCACTTTTGGCAAAATGATCTGAGAGTGATGGAAGCAGGAGACACTTGTCGTTTTTAGTAGTTTTACATTAGTGGCTGTGGAATGGTTAAATTCCACACCTATTTAATAGAACAGGTCATTAGTTGAAAACTATCTCCACAATTTTAAATCCCAAAATAAAAGAAAAAAATATCCACACCTATGCATGTATGAGTGTGTGAACATATACAATTACTTGACTGCCATTAGAATAAGATATAATAGCTTCCAATTCCCAGAGGTTTTATTTCTGGAAATTATAGGATTTGCAAATGTGGTTTTAAAGGGAAGTTTTACCAGATTAAAACATGCTAATTATTTATATACATTTCCCTTCAAAAATTACATTTATTAAGTAGTTTTGGGAAGTCTTTAACTGTCAGTTTCCTTACTTGATTCATCCTCTGATTCTATCCATTGAGAAAGGTTTTATAGTGCGCATTTTCTTTTTTGAGAACTGTTTAAGTGATTGACAAATAATATCTGGAATCTGTGTGAACCTTAGGTTTGGCCATCATCACAATGGCTGGACCTTGAACATATCACTTATAAGCTGCTCATGTGTTTGGAGATCCTCATATTGGCTTCTCCATGTTGTCCTATATTTCACCCCAAACAGATACTTCCAGAATTGCTGAAGAGGCAGTTTAATTATTCTTTGAGCTCATACTATAGCAATTTGATCAAAATACTATGTATCACCTCTCAGATCTTAGTCAGATGTTTCCTGAAGTATTCAAAAATAGTAATCCACTTAAATTAGTTGATTTTCAACATACAAAGTAACCAGTAGAAGCTAAGGTAAGGGGCGCCTTGGTGGCTCAGATGGTTAAGCATCTGCTTTCATCTCAGGTCATGATCTCCAGGGATCAAGCCCCATGTCAGGCTCCCAGCTCAGCAGGGAGTCTTCTTCTCTCTCTCTCTTTCTCTCTCTCTCTCTCTCTCTCTGCCTCTCCCCCTGCTGGTGCTCTTTCTGTCTCTGACTCTCTCTTAAATGAATAAGCAGAATCTTAAAAAAGAGAAGCTGAGGTAAATATTGTGTTTCAAAGAGAAGTAGGGATGATGGTGATGATCATGATGAAAATGATGATGGTGGTGGTGATGATAATGATGACTGATGATGGTGATGACCATGGTGATGATGATGATGATGATGATGATGATGATAATGATGATGGTGGTGATGATAATGATGACTGATGATGGTGATGACCGTGGTGGTGATGATGATGATGATGATGATGGTAGTGATGATAATGATGATGATGGTGATGATGATGGTACTGATGGTGATGGTGATGATGGTAATGTCGGTGAGGATTGTGATGATTGTGTTGATTATGGTGGTGGTGATGATGACTGATGATGATGGTGGTGATTGTGATTATGGTGAAGATGATGGTGGTGATGATGATGATGATGGTGATGGTGATAATGGTGATGATGGTGGTGATGATGATGACTGATGATGGTGGTGATGACAATGATGATGGTGATGATGATAGTGATGGTGGTGGTGGTGATGGTAATGATGGTGATGATGGTGGTGTGGTGGTGGTGGTGATGATGATGACAGATGATGATGTTGATGGTGATGATGATGGATGCTGAGGAGGGTGATAATGATGATGGTGGTGATGGTGATGACGGTAGTGATGGTGGCTGTGATGTGTTTCAGTGTTGTGAGTGTGATGAGGGGAAGTTGAGGATCTACTAAGGAACACGGAAAACCTCATCTGTGGTCTGTGCCGTTTACTTGGGAGTATGAGACATGGAGGAGCAGAGGTTGCCATCCTGTTACCAGTACATACAGCCACCCTGCACACACAGACTTCCCTGCACACTCAACACAAAACACTCGTCCATGGACCTAAGCACAGGCACTGTTTGTATGAAGACAGGCATCTGAGTGGAAGGAGGTGATATCAGGGGAGCAGTGTGTTGGGTTTCTGTGGAGTGCTGGAATGCCTGGACAGAACATTTGATAATCAGTTTAAATGTATAGTAGAGTTGATGGGAAGGTCAGAGAAACCCACAGAAGCTGGCAGCGAGGGGTGAGTGTGCACCAAAAGGCAAAAGTGAGCATATTTATCAGGGTCTCTGCAGCCTCCCAATGCCCAGGGTTCTTCTAACCAGCCGTGTGCATGTGGGGAGTGGGTAAAACTTGGTCTTGTTCCAGGGCAGGTAGGATGAGAGACCCTCCTCCTGCATGGTTCCCTGGGGGAGGGGAGGTTTGAAGTCAGACCCTGCTGGTCTGTGGGGGGAAGCTATATCTCACATCTGCTAGTCAACACCCCAGTACTCCTGCCACATGCTGTGATCTCAGTCCTCAGATCTGAGAAACTCATGAGAAAATTTACCAGAAACTAAAGAACGTGAGGGTTTAGGTTGATTATTCTTAACTAATACAGAGAAATGAAAAACAAAAACAAAATCAAATAATAAAAACAAAATAATATTTAAAAATATGACCATCTAAGTTCTAAGTTAAAGAGAAGTTTTCAAAATTTTCTACCTAAATAAACCACAATTATAACCTGTAAAAATAACCTGGAGAGGAAATGTCAGACATCTAATCAGAAGATGGGCCAAAAAGACAATAGTGTGCTTTAAAATTTTGAGGAATAATGACTTTGGAATGGGAATCATTTATACAACAAAACTATCAACAAATATGAGATCACAACATAAGCAAGCTGAGATTCAAGAATGTAGAATTATAATCATCCTTAGGTGCTCTTTGAACAAAAACAGAAAAACAAACAAAAAAACTAGCATTCAGTCTTGGGAAAGAAAAGAAAAAGGGAAATTGAGAAATTAGAGGCAATTTTGCAGAAAAAATACATAGGAAAATGAGATCTTATGTTTAGATCCATATTTAATATTAAAAGTAACTTTTTGTAATGCCCAATAAGAAAATAAATTTTGACTAAGACTAGACAGACTTTCTTCAAAAAGATTAGTATGTGTGGCTTTCCTCCAAGATGAGGTGGTTGATGCATGGGTGGCTGTGACTGATCAGTGGGGATGAGCATTCAGCTGTCAGTCACCAAGAAGGACTTTGGAGGGTATGTGTCCTAGAGAGAAAGGGGGCAGCATGGATCACATCTTAGTGCCAGCAATTCTCAGAACACAGTGGGTGGGGGCTTCTGCTTTCCAGGGTCATGGCCATGGGCTGGAGAAAAGGTGAGCATTGTCTGCCACCTCAGCTAAATGGCACCAGAACCCTAAGAGGCAGACAATGTGTGGCTTGAAAAATGGAGCCAAGGACGTCAGATGTCGAGCAAATCACCGGCAGGGACAGGCATTCCTCAGGTCGTTGCACGTTGTGTATATGTATGTTTTTTTACAAATGGACGGTTAAACCTTCAGGAAGGTGAAGAAGCACCTGCAGGTGTGGTAGAAACAGAAGAACCTAGAACCGGAAGTGGAGCCTGAAGACGGAACTGAACCACAATCTGGCGGTTGTACATGTGGCATGCACTCCAGACTTGAACAGAGAAGGGTTGCTTCATGTGGGCAAGCAAAAAAAGTGGTTTCTTGCGATGGAAGCATTCCCAGTGAAGATGCTGTGGAGGTTGTTGTGGGGACAAGGATTTAGAGCATCACATAAACATAGTTGACCCAGCGGCACCACGTCTGAGAGGATGGAATCCAATTTTGAAAGAGGTTCTCCTGTGGGTGAAAGGCCATCAAACCGCCCAGCCTACTGCCGGGAAATCATTCGTCAGTCGATGTGGAAAACTTGGTAGTCGTCATGTTTTAGGAAACTGCCACAGCCCTCCGGCCTTCAGCCACCTCCAGCTTCGGTACAAGAACCAGCACCAGCAAAAAGATAACTGCTCACACAAAGCTCAGATGATGGCTAGCAGTTCAAACAAGAAAGCATTTTTAAATTGAGGTACAAACATTGTCTCGCAGTGTGCTCATAGTAGAATGCACAACTTGGGGTGTTTTAATGTTGCAGTTGAAATCAGAGATGGATTATTTCTCTTTGGAAAGAAAATCCATTTCATTGTATGATGTTTTTACTGCTCATGATACAAATAAAATAGCTTTTCTCCATTGTTATTTAAAGTACTGATGTTAAAACACTGTTTTTATATTTTGTGAGTTTCTGGGTGAGATCACTGAATATCAACACGTGGGGCTTTTCTCCCCAGAGCTCAAAGTGTGTATTTGCTGCTGGGGTCTGTGCTGCAGGATACTCCCAGGCTGGTTCCTGGAATGTCTACCCTGTGGAGGGACCACTGTGCCCTTGAGATTATTGTCGCCATGTCTTAGTGAAGATGCCTTCATGTTCAGCAACAAAAGAGCTCATCCTATCAAGTGAATACATTATTTCTTGGTACAAAAGTGATTCTAGCTAAGAGAAAACATGCGTGTGTGAGGAACCAGTGAGGAGAGAGGGTGAGGACAGGTGCTTTCTCTTTCGCACTCGCAACACGGCCCACCGCAACTCACAGCCACGCAGCGATTTCCACATTCTCCAATACTTCAGAGCACAATGGACTCATCTCCCAAATGAAAGTGATTTCCGGAGGTTGCTAATAGCCTTACATGGTGTTAGCAATAATTCTTATCATTAAAATTGTGTGACAGTCTCAAATTGTCAGGTATTTTGCATCGTCCTTTAAATAGAATAAAACATTACACTTTATCATTGTGAATTTGTTTTTCCTAATTTTTTAGTGTCTCAAGAAGCATACAGTAGCTGTATCTTCTGAGAGAGATCTGAGTGTTTAGAAGAATTTAATCTTGGTGGCCCAAATAATTCCTACAATCTATGGATGTAAGTTCAGATTCCTAAAGGAAAGTGCTGTAGGGATCTACACACCCTGAGGCCTCTTGGTTTCTGAGTAAAACAGTCAGCATCTCACTGTCATGGGAGGTCTAGTAGGAAACTGCCACCAGTGGCATCTTTGGGGAAATTCTCACCTGTATCCATTCTCTCATGAAAACAACGTGAAACATGTAATTGTTAGTGTAACGTGTTCATTTAACAAGAAGTAATACTGTTTATTCAAACTGATCTAATATCGCTGGGCTCTCCAAACACACACCCCTTTTAAGTGATTTAATTTTCTGTATTTCTAATGGGAATGGTGCATAGTTTTGAATAACTTTAATAATTAAGTGAAATGATTATGTTGTAGAAGCTACTTTGGTGTTTGCCTAATATTTGCATGTTTAATTATGTAAGCAGGTGTCACAGTGAGTGTATGTGTAGTGTGTGTATTTGTGGTGTAAGCAGGTGTGACTGTGAGCACACAGGTGCATGGTGTGTGTGTTTGTGGGGTGAGCACATGGGCAGCGTGGGTATCTGCTGGCAGGACCCTGTTCTCTGAATCAGCTGACGCAGTCCTGCCCCGCCTGAGGCTCTCCCTCCTCTGCATTCCTCCCTCCTCTCACAGTCTCAGCTGCCTGTAGCAGCTCCTCCTCTGACTCATGGTCTGTGTCCAGCCAGCCCTGCAGCCGTCATTCCACCTCACACCTGTTGTGGCCACAACCACCCTCTTAGCAGTGACACATGCTGATCGAGGCTGGGTGGCCGGCCTGGTCTGCAAGGAGCCCTGAGTCCTCAGGGGTCTGGCCCCATGGCCAGCATGCCTCCAGACCCAGCCTTACTTTGAGAAAAATTCAAATCCCCTTTCTGTTCAAAAACCGCTGGTCTAGCTGTTTCTATTTCTAATGTTTTTACTGCATGAAGTTGTGCAAATTTGGAAAATTACTTGATTTTCACTTGATTTGTGAATTTCTCCTATAAAATGCCACTTCTGGAATACTTTCTAGAGCTGTGAACAGGTACTGCCTTCCTTCCTATAAGCAGAAAACAGTCTCCGAAAACTGTCCATGTGGGGTGTCCCCCCCCACACTTCCCTGCCCCTGATGGCTTGCAGGAGAGGAGGTCCCACCGGGGCAAAGAGCTGCTTTCCCAGAGCTGCGGGTGTTCTGCCGGAGGGAAGCCCGGGAAACAGAGTGTCCTCGGTGTATGTGCACTAGGGGACTGCAAAGAAGAAGCTGTATGTGCCATGGCTGCACACACATCCTCCCAGCCCCAAGCAGGGTGGGAATCAAGCCAGGGCTCTTGCCTCGAGGCTCAGGAGGCTGGTCCTGGTGGGACCTGCACACAGAGATGCTGCCTGCACACGTTCTTCTCCCTGACCGCCGAGGTGTGCATAGCCCTCAGACGTCCTGGGGCCTGTGACTCTGTCCCTGTGGACATCACGGAGGCCCCTCCTTAGCACACAGAGAGGAGCGAGTGAGGAACAGGGCCAGCATCCCCCCAACACCCTTCCCACTCTGTACCGTGCAGGTGTGGGCACCTGCTTCCTCCAGGTGAGAGGCCGAACACAGCAGTAAGCTCCAGAAGGTGCCCCCGGATGTGTGTGGTTGTGAAGAACAAGGGGCAAGGTCAGGACCTCTCTGCTTCCCAGCAAGGCTGTGAATCAATTGACTTCCTTCTCGTAAGTGAGCCCACACGGTGGCTGCCAGAGACCAGAGGAAACACTGTGTCACAGAGCTTCGGACAGCACAAACCCTGGACCCGTCACTGGGAGGCCATGCTCACTGACAAGTGACCTCAGCCCTCGACACTCACTGTCACTTCCAGTCTGAATACATGCTTGCATGTTATGCTCAGAAGGACCCAGATAGATTTGTGGGAGTTTACGGATTTCGTCTCTGCGACTAAGGCACCATGGTCATGCTCGCAGGAGCCAGCAGGTCAGCTGTCCCACCCTTACTGCCCACATGGGGTTGGCAGCGGCCGTCTTGGGGCCGAGGCCGTGTTTCCCAAATGTAACCGGGCTCAGGCCCACCATCTATCATGCTGATGTGAGCCAGACTTAAGCAACCCTCCTTACTGATTTGCTGTAAGATAAGCAACCCGTTCTCCATTTATTCAGCAAATGTGTGTGCTGCCTGGCTATGTTCTGGTGGACATTTTCAATCCCATCACCATTTTTCTCTAAAATGTCTATTTCAGACGTCTTCACACATCTGCCCCTGACATCTGGTTATTAACAGTAGGAGCTGGGAACCCTTTGGAGTAATGGTCTCCCTCACAAGAGTCCATGCAAGCCACACGTGGTCCCTCTTTGTTTCTTGCTGTTCCCCACGCAACATGCACTCTTTGCCATGGCCAGCCAAGGAGCCCACTAAGCCACAGCTTTCCCACACAACATGCTGTGGTCAGCCTCGGAGCCTGCTGAGCCACAGCCTTCCCATGCAACATGCTGCAGCCAGCCACGAAGCCCACCAGTGTCACTGGCTGATTTTGCTCAACATCATACCCCAGATTCATCTACTCCATCCATTTGTATGGAGGAATTTTAAAATTTCCATGTGGTTTCCACTGTTGATCTGTGTGCTCTAAGGCCACTGGGCAAGCAGGCTCCGCGAAAATCACAGGATAGCACATGCTTACCTATAGCATGACTGATTCTGAACAGAAACTTGTGTCCAAGAAAGAGGAGGCGCTGCCTGTGGTCTGCGTGAGAGGACTTCGTCATCAGCCTACAACTGTCACCCTTCACAGATGACAGTGGAGCTGAGTGTGGGAAAGAGGAGGGACCTCAGGTGCTTTCTCTGTCTCGCTTTCCCCATCAGAACACTTTAGAAGGCCCTTCTAACTGCCCAGGCAGGCAGGTCCATGGTGGGGCCATTTCTACTCTGTAATGAATGAGCGTCTAGTCTCTCCTGATCACACTTATGTCAGTGCGTCTACCAGTGCGTCTACTGGTCTCTGCAGAAGGTACAGAATTGAAGCCATCACAGTTCTCACACCCCAGGAGCGGACACTTTGGTGATGGGACGAAGGGTGTACTTCCAACTCCATTTCACATTCTGAAAGCTGCTTGTTTGTCTCCTTACTCTGGAAGATTCAGGAATTGAACCTCACCCGTCCCTTCAACAAATGGCCATGACCACCCCTCTGATGTGGGGATTAGTGACATCTGCTTTTGTGAACCAACAGAGTGAGAAAAGGCATCTTTCAAAATGCAGAACCCACCTCTGGGTAGCAGGTGGGCCTCAAAAAAATGAGCAGAAACTGTACAAAAATGTCTGTGAGAGGATTTACTGTAAGGACAGTTTTCAAGAGTCAGATACTAGTCTAATGGCCGAGAGAATGGGGTCACACAGAGCCTCAGCACTGGACTCTGCTGATGGACGGGGAACTCAGCCACTTCTCCAAGTCCTGCCCACTGGGGGATTTTCTGTCCCCACCATACCACAGGGACAGCCTAGAGAGGAGCCGGGTGCCACGGGGGCCCACTTCTAGATATGGCCTGGGTGTCCTGGAAGCCGTCCATACCCTGCACCCCGGACTTCCTCTCCTCTGTCTGCGGGTCACAGGAGTCCTGGCGAAGCCACAGGCTGGGAGAGAAGGAGTGGGGTGGGGTGGGCACGGGGACTCAGGCACTCGCTGCTCCTCTGTGGAACTCACAGGTCACTTCAGGGCTGCGAGAGCCCAGATCCTGGGCACAACTTCCATGTGACGATGGAGTGTGGCCGTATACACCCAGCTCCATGGCCTGCTCCGTCAGGCAGACCCACAGGGCCACGGTCAGCCCAGCTGCTGGCTGACTGGATGCCTCCAGAGGGTGATTATGCTGTGTGTGGATACGGCCTCTCTTCTCTCCCATGCCTACCTTGTGCAAGATCCATCAACAAAATTGGACCATTTTCTCAACTAAACCTTAACTGTCTTTTGAGAAAGATTCTTTTATAGTTTTGTTGTCACTGTAAATGACGTTTTTAAAGTAGCTTCACCATTTTGGTGCATAGAACTGTGACGACTACAGGCATGCGGCTCCTACGCCCAGCCCTCTTGTGGTCTTGCTGCTTCTAGGGACTTGCCCGTGTGGTTAGTTTGGCCTCTGACACCCTGTGCTCCCCAGGTCTTCCCATCGAGTGCGCTCCATGGGAGCCACTCACCTTCAGTTTGGACTCCTGTTTGCTCTCGGGTTTGCAGAGTGTGCTGACCTGCGTGTTTTCCCCGACAGATGGCTGCGACCAGCCTCTGGCGTCCGCGCTGCCGGCCTCCTCCTTCAGCAGTTCCTCCGAGCTGTCCAGCAGCCACGGCCCTGGGTTTGCGAGACTGAATCGCAGAGATGGTAAGTTGGCAGGCTGCCTCCCATTGATCCACGAAGACTCACGGACTTTCAACAATTTCTGCATATTTTTTTGATAAAATACTGTAAGTGGATTATCTGTGGCACAGGAAGAATATTGTAAGCAAGTGGTAGGCATGTGGGCATGTTCCCATGTGAGACCGTGCACATAAAGAACGCAATTCGGGTCTCTCTCCACATGCACATCGGGGCCACGGAGTGCCGGAAACGGCGGTGAGCTGTGTGAGTGTCGTGCACGATCAGGCCAACATTCCAGTCACAAAAATACGTACATACCTTTAAATATATCAACTGTTTAGCTAAGAAAATATTTTTTCTATCACAAATATTCACTTCTAGGAGTCTATTAACCCTGG
Organism: Mustela nivalis; assembly: GCF_964662115.1. Lineage (NCBI taxonomy): Eukaryota > Metazoa > Chordata > Mammalia > Carnivora > Mustelidae > Mustela > Mustela nivalis. Next base: position 67,443,828 of record NC_139030.1, read on the forward strand.
TCGTTTAATTACTCATCTTCAGCTGGGAAAGAGACCTTGGAGGGTGTATTAGGTTCCTATTGCTGCTGTGACAGATTCCATAAAGATTTAGGGGTATAAAACCACATAAATGTATTCTGTTAAGGTTTGGAAGGTCAAAGATCTGGGACGGGTCTCAGGGGCTGAAATCAAAGTGCTGGTGAGACCGGTTCCTTCTTGGAGGCGCCTGGAGCCTTGAGCTGGGAGCCTTTCCCCGGCGACGGCATCTGGAGCCAGCTCTCCCATCTCCAACGCTGCGGGGTCTCCCTGGTTTCGACCCCGCTGCCTCCCTCTTCCCGCCCAACTCCCTGGGATTGCACTGACCTCTTAATTCAGCTGATCAGCAGCCTTAGCTCCCTCCTGCCATAGGAAGCCACCGGTGCCAGGGGCTGAAAAGTAGACTGCCATTCTTCTTACACCTGAGGCCAGAAAGGCAGCCTCAGATACTTGCCAAGTAGAAATAAAGACCATCACTCCATCTCTTCCCTCCACGTCTCTCAAGGAGGAATGGGAATGCAATGCTACCTTCGCAGCTGGTCAGGATCACTGTTTACACTTTTGATGCTAGGGTGTCGCATAGTGTTAGCAGGTAACCAAGCTGTCTTCAGCTGCTCTGGAAAAGCTTACAGTCATGGAGAACATCGCCGCGATCCTTGCCACGAAGCGGGAAGACGGGAGGCCTGTGTGCAAATTCCGGGGAAGTAGGTCCAGCCACAGTCACCCCGAAAACCCCTGCAGAAAGGAGAGCCTGACCCTCACCGCACCTTCTAAATCACTCCCTCTATTCTTCTCTTCAGCTTCTCCTTGTCCTGAGCACAGAGGCTCCGTATCCGATCGCATTTATTACAGTCAACACTCACAACATAAAATAGGATTTCATAGGTATTTGAGATTTTCATTAGAGACAGATGGACAGACAGATACTCCCATTAAAGCGCTTATCACAAAATAGATGTGTAGACATGTCGACACAGATGATTTTTACATTCCATTTTATTTGCTATTGAAGGGGCAGAATTAGGTGAGGGGGTGGTTTGGGTTTCCGAAAGGCAGGCCTCTCCAGCCTCTCTCTGGAAAACAAGTTCAGATGTGTTCGAAAGAAAACCTCAGGCCCGAAAAGGTGTGGTTTAGGTCAAGCCACCAAACCAGGGCTGAGTATCCTCGTGACCGCAGGTTCAGCCTCCTCCAGATGCTGTCCTAAGGCTCAGACCCCCCCTGCCCCTCCCTCAAAGGGAGGCAAGCCCAAAGGAATGATCCTTTCCTTTTGCTGGTAATCTCCCTGCCTCCCTTCCTTCCTATAGAATGTCTGTTTTGTGCAGCTCCTTGGGTATCCCCTCTGCTTGCTAGACAGGGTGCTACCGGTTCATGAATATTCAGATTTATTGGGTTCACTTTTGGGTTTTACCGATGACAGCCCTATCTTCTCCATAGTTACAGTGTCCAGAGCTGGCTCCTGATTGTACCAGTAAGTGTGGCCAGAAGTGGAACACAGTGGGCCTGCTCCCCAGACACAAATGGCCAGGAAACCCAGCTCCCCTCAGCCATCTTCTGGTGACCCCTCCCAGGGCCTGTTTGCCCTTGTGTTTGACATGCATGGACCCCAGGACTGGCCTTCCTTCCTGGGCCCTCGAACATCGGCTCCCTTAGGGCCCTCAGAGCCCAGGCTGTGTGGTGCCCCCCAGTGCCCGAGCCCCCAGCCTCCGAAACACAGGGTCACGGCCACCCCCCAGAATCAGCATCCTTCCTCCTGACGGGCCTCGAATGAGTGGTCTGTGCCTGCTTAATCAGGCAGCCTTTTCTTTTCTTCTGGTATTTGAGCTCCATTACGTCCGAATGTCAACCGTCTCTGCACGCAGATTATCATTATCTCGAAAACAAAGAATTAGATTCCTCCCTGGCTCTTCACGGGATGAGCTAGACTCACCCAAAACTGTCACAGTAAAAAAGGAAGGGAGGCATCTACATGCCAATAAAATGCAATAAAAGAAGAGATGTTTTGGGAAAATCCGCTGCTCATTCTCATTTGAATCCTAGTCATCGTTCCCAGTTTAAGAGAAGCAGGAAGTTTTTCTTTTGAAAATAAAACAGAGAAGTCTATATTTTAATCAGTTTCTTTCAAAGTTTTCAGAGTCAGGACACCATACATAAATCACTGAGTCTATCTTCGGTCTGTGCGTGTGTTTAGTAAATGACAAGTGAGCGTACTCTCCGTTTGTTGGTTAAAATCCCATTTCTCACCCAAGCACATGAGCCTCAGGATTTTCCGTGAGTGAAAATCATTTTAATCCGCTCTTTTCCTACAGCTCATAATGAAGCAAGATATCAACTTTAATGAATTTTATTTGCATGTTAATTAAGTTCAAAACAGCCCACCTTAATTATCTTTTACTTGCTATTCATTGTTTTTGATTGGGTTTTATTTTTTTCTCCCCACGGATGGCCTGCAGCATTCACAGAGGAAATTGCAAACTGAGTGAGTTATTGATGGCTCCGTGGTGCTTCTATTGTTTCAACATTTCTCATTTGATTTGGATCAGACTGCGAAGGCTGGCTATGCAGGCAATCAGAACAGGAATAAATGAGCAGGAAGGAATATGCCACAAATAAATTCCCAAGAGTCAGAAGCCCATAAACACGAGATCTTCCCACTGTGGCTCTGGGAGCAGGCAGACAGGCGTTTCTGACTAGACCCCTCACTGCTTTTTTGTTCTGTGTCCAGGGGCGTGGTTGGGGGAGGCGATGTGGGACATCCTGCATGAGGGCACTGAGGTCAAGGCCCTGGGACAGTGGCACCCCTTCTCCTGGGGGAGGAGCCCAGGCTCCCTGGGGCAGGTGTGTGGGACAAGCCATGTCTCCCTGTGCAGGTCACTCTGCTCTCTTTCCCTCAGTCTAGGGAATTTGGTTCACCATGCCTCAGAAATAATAATCCAGAAATTTCCAGCAGATATCGGTTGGCTGTAACAGAGCTCCTGGGAGGCACCTGCATTGTGCCAACCACTCTGAGTCTCTCCTCCTTCATTCACATTTTCCCTGCGGTGTAGCATGAACTGTGATGCTTCTAAAAGCGAAGCCTCTTGGTCCTTTACCATCAGTGCTACGGAGATGTGAAGTAATCTCAGGCTGGTGGGGAGGCATCCACGCAGCATCCACAGAGGCTTGCTCACACAGCGATCCAGCCAGGCCCTTGGGTGCACGAATGAAAGAGGCAATGGCAGAAACCTCTCTTTTCAGAAGGGATTTGCATGGCACCCTCTAGCACAAGCAAGAGGCTTCCTCCAAATCTCTTACCTACTGAATGGGGCATCTGTCCAGGTCCCAACCAGCTGAGGGAACCAGCTGAAGGCTCTCCAGGGGGAGATGGATGTGGAGAAAAATGCCCCTCTGCCCAGGACACAGGCAGCAGCGAGCATCTCCAACACTATGACTGAGGTGATGCCAGGGCAAGTCCCCAGCCAGCTCTGGCCTGGAGGCCTCACCTGGGGGTCAGCGGCAGGAGGTCTGTTATGGCTGTGCCAGAGGCGGCTAGCCTTGGCTGTGCCGACGGGCTGTGGGGCAGTGGCCTCCCATCCCAGCCCTGAGCCCGAGCCTCGCAGGAACATCCCAGTACGTGTGCAAGATGTCTTAGACCATTCATCATAGCCCCTCTGCAGTCCGTCCCCATCAGGTCTGATTCGATGCTCCCTTGACAATATATGCAAACAGAACAGCAATTTCAAATAAGTGAACTAAATTTAAAGGGGAATTTTTTTTTTTTTTAAAAAGGTCTGTAAAAATGCTCATGAAAGAAGCAAGGAGATGCTTCCGTTCAGTTAAGATTGATCTTGCCACAGAAGCAAGTCCCTGAGAAAGTTGCAACAGGTCTGTGCCCATCAGAGGCTGGACCTGATACCCAGGTAGGAACCACAGCCAGGAGTGCTGACCATGGACAGGACAGCACGGACATGCCGACGGGTTTCAAGTCCCCAGATGTCACCGTATGTGAGACAAATCTGGAACACGGTAGCCCCGTGGTCCTCAGGTGTCATGTGGTCAGGGCTGGGGGAAATCCTATATGGGGTACATTCTCCACTTGACCACGGTCCCCAGTTCACTCAGCTGCTTCCACAGAGAGGCATCTGGCTTTGTGCCCTGGTTACGTGTGGTGCCACAGAAGCTGAAGTTGACAATACTGCTAATGATGCTGCTGCCGTGTGGAGGGCCAGCCTGAGGGACGCTACACGAGCAGATCCCAGCAAGCCCTGGAACAGTGGCCAGCATCTGTGAAACACTTGCCATTTCTAGCCCAAACTGTCAGCTTCCACAAACACTGCCAAGGTCACTTCAGACATTTCTGCACTAAACATTACCAGAAAGCCTGGACAGAATGCTTTTTGAAGTGTTTGAAGACACTGGGGAAGTTTCCAAGCCAAAGGGCCGGGATCAGGAGAGGGAAAACCAGGGAGCCGAGCCTGTCTCTGGGGCCACTGTGCTGATGGCTTTTTCCAATGTGAGAGCCACAGAGACAGGCTGAAGGGCTGAGGAGGACCTCCCGGCCTTGTCGGGCTACAGCCCGAAGTAGAACTCAGAGACCAAAAAGGGGGATGGACCCTTGAACACACCACAGTCTTTTTTTCATTGTGAAAAAAATCCCAACTCCTCATTGGACTGAGCTGTCACACCTTGAGAAGCAAGAGTGAATTAACTCCAGAAGAAAATAAATCATCCAGAACCTCACAGTATTTTTAAAAATAAAACTATCTAGTTTAGAAATAGAAAAAAAAAGGCACATAATAAGATTTGACTGAAAACCAAAGAAATAAAAATGGAGCTCCAGTAATAACAATAGTTATAAGACTATAGTCTATAAAACAAATATAATTAATATATTCAAGATATTAAAATATGGATAATTTCAGCAAATAACTGGAAATAAATGGAAATTCATATGAAAATAAAACAATAGGGAAGAGCAACATGGTCAAAAGTTGGATTGTTGAAAATTTTAATTAAATTGACAGTCTTATATGTGACTCAAGAAAAAATGGAAAATTTGAATATACCTAATACAAGTAAAGAGTTGGAATCATAATTATAAACTTCCCACAAAGCAGAGCTTAGAACCCAGTTGTTCATGTGTAAATCCTACCACACATTTAAGGGCAAATTAGCATCCAGCTGTCACAAACTCTCCCACAAAATAGAAAAGGGGAAACTTAAATCATTTTGAGTTCAATGTCCCCTTGAAAACTACAATCTAACATCTTTTAAGAAAGTGGACAAAAAATTTTCAAAAAACTTAAAAATTAACTAGCAAATAAATCCAGCAACATGTAGAAAGAAATATACACTGTGATCAAGTAGGATTTATCCCAGAAATTCAAGGTTGGTTTGATATCCAAAAATCAATCAATGTGATACCATATAAATAGCATAAAGGAACAGATACACGATAATCACAATAGATGCAAAAAAAAGCATTTTTTAAAAATCCCACGAACTAGAAATATAAGGAAACTTCACCAGCCTTTAAAAGGCATCTACAAAAGCCAATAGTTCACATCATACTTCATCATACTTGACAGTAAAAGACGAAATGCTTCCCCCTGAGATTGGACACAAAACAAGATGTTTGCTTTTGCTAATTGTATTTAACATTGAACGGGAAGTTCTAGCTAGGAAAAGTAGACAAGAAAAGAGAATAAAAGTGTATCAATAAGAAGTAGAATTATCTCTATTTGTAGGTGGCATGAACTTGTATACAGAAAATCTTTCAGAATACACACACACACACATACACATGAATATTATAAAATGGGTTTAGCATGTTCGTAAAACACAAGACCAATATCTAAAAATCAATATCCAAAAACCAATTGCATTTCTATACTTTAGAAATTAATATACAAAAATGGAATCCAGAAATCAATTCAATTTATGACAGCATCAGGAAATATTAAAACCCTTGCAATAAATTTACCAAAAGAGTATGTGATTTATATTTATATAAAAAATACAAAGCATAGAAGACCTAAATAAGTGGAAAGACAGCTCCTGTCCATGTATCAAAAGGTATAATATTTTTTTTTAAATGGTGCTCTTTCTTCAAATGAGTCTCCTTTTGGTTCAATCCCTTCCAAAATCCCAGGCATCCCTTCCTCACAAGTGGAAAAGTTAATCCTAAAATTCATTTAGAAATGGAAGTAATCTATGGGGCGACTGGGTGGCTCAGGGGGTTAAGCCTCTGCCTTAAGCTCAGTTCATGATCTCAGGTCCTGGGAACCAGCCCCGCATCTGGCTCTCTGCTCAACAGGGAGCCTGCTCCCCCCTTTCTCCCAGCTTGCCTCTCTGCCTACTTGTAATCTCAATCTCTCTCTGTCAAATAAATAAATAAAATCTTTTTAAAAACAAACAAACAAAAAAGAAAGGGAAGTGATCTAGAAAATCCATAATAATATTGAAAAAGAATGAATTTGAAAGATTTACACCTATTGGTTTCAAAACTGACTCCACTTCAAAGTTACTGTAGTTAAGACACTCAGCACTGTCATAAGGATAGATGTATAGACCAATAGGACCAATTTATTGTCCAGAAATAAACTGTCACATTTATGGTAACCTGGTTTTCTGGAAGAGCCCTAAGAAAATCTAGGGGTAAGAAGAGTCTTTCCAACAAATGTGGCAAAAGCATGAAGCTGGGTTCACACCATGCATCGAAATTAACTCAGAAGGAGCCACAGACTTCATGTAAGGGAGAAAATTATGAAAGACTTAGAGAAAAACATACTAGTAAATTTTTACAGCCTTGGATTAAAAAATGTTTTTATAGATATGAATCTAAATGCACAAGTGACAAAAGGAAAAAAAAAAACAGACAAACTGGATTTCTTCAAAATTAAAAATGCTTTACTTTCAAATACATCATTAAAAAAGGGACAAGAAAACCCACAGGATGGGGAAAATATTTATAAATTACAGATCTGATAAAGTACTTGTCGATCTAGAGTCTATAGAAAACTCTTGACAATTAAACCATAAAAAAAGAAACCTAACTGGGGCGCCTGGGTGGTTCAGTGGGTTAAAGCCTCTGCCTTTGGCTCAGGTCATGATCCCAGGGTCCTGGGATCAAGCCCCACATCTGGCTCTCTGCTCAGCAGGCAGCCTGCTTCCTCCTCTGACTGCCTCTCTGCCTATTTGTGATCTCTGTCTGTCAAATAAATAAATAAAATCTTAAAAAAAAAAAAAGAAACCTAACTTAAAAATAGGCAAATTATTTGAAAAACCTTTTCTCCAAAGAAGATACACAAATGGTCAATAACCCCTGGCAAGATGCTCGACATCATTAGCCTTTAGCCACCTGAAAATCCGCGTGCTGCGGTGAAGATGGCTGTCCTCAAAGAAAGGAAAGCAACAAGGCTGGAGAGACCACGCAGCCTCCCCACGGCTGAAGGGCGCTGCTGAGACCCCTGGGTGGCTCCTTGGGAAGCTACCGTGGCATCACTGCATGACTCACAGCCACCCCCAGTGTAGACCCAAGTGAGGACGCTGTTGGGTGCAGAACTCGCATATAGAGGTTCACAGCGCCATTACTCATGGTCATGGCAACGTGGAAGCCAGCACCTGCAGTCCCTAGTTGTTGGTTAGGCCACCAGAAGGTCAGACTTACCCCAGCACGAAGGGTTTAAAAAAACACCACAACATCATAACATACAGAGAATACAAATCTTATGGTATTAATACAATGAGAGCCCAATCATGGGACGCATCCGGAACAGGGAAATCCATGGATACAGGACATTTCCAGCCGCCAGGGCCTGGGTGACTAGAGACCAGCTCCTAGGAGGTGCAGAGCTGCTGGAGAGTGCTAGTGGTTGCACAGTCAACTGAACATACTAAGGAACACTAAATTATAAACTTAAAAATCTATGGAGCACATTGTTTATGGTGCATAAACAATGAATTCTGGAACACTGAAAGGGAATTAAAAAAGGAAGAAATCTATAGGTCAAATCTGAAGTTGATTCATTGCATAGACATGTTAAAGTGAAAACTTGGTAGAAAAATAGTATAACATAAAAACACAACATATCTACAACTTTGGGCAATATAACTTTGAAGATGATATAGTTTGATATATTATAAGAAGTAATTTATAGGCGATGTTGCAAGAGAAGACAGACCCTGGACAGGGCGACCCATGAGCATGTTTTCATGTACACATTTCTGAGAACTGAATCTCAATTGTGTCATTTTTCATGCAGTGTTGTGCTCTTCTAGTTGTTTAAGATTCTGAAGTATAATTAGCATATGTATCTTCTTCACACGCCATGATCTCAGATTTAACTAAGTCCAGTGGAATAATGCATCTAAATAAATGTTCAAACAAAGTGGAAAACCACAGGGAAGATTTAAGTAGAAAAAAATGACAGTTTGCAGAATTTTAGAAAATGCTTATATAATTAACACTGACATTCAAGGTCATCAAAACCTCATATTTAGGGTGAATAAATGAGAGTAAGACTTTTGTTAGAGTCTGTCATATCAAAATAATTTTTTATTAACACCAGCCATAAAGTTGTTAAAATTAATAGTTTATTTTATGTCGAGCTTAGCACCTAACTTACTTGAAATTTCCTTAACAGTGTGTAAGAACTATTTTCATAAATCTGTCTTTATTTTTCATACAAAATCATTTACAGTTTTTGGATCATCTCCATGGGCAGTAAACACTCCCAGCAATTACTTATTTATTTGTTGTCATTTTACTGAAGTGTGGTTGATATACAATATTGTATTAGTTTTAGGTGTACAACATACAGATTCCATATTTGAATCCATTGTGAAATGATCACCAGGATAAATGGCCCCCACCTGTGGGCACAGAGAGCTGTGACACTGTTAGCCGTGCTCCCCATGCTGGGCGCTGCACCACCCCCCCTGCCGTCTGACTTACGTTCTAGCTGGAAGTTTGTACCCCCGACTCACCGCCCCTATTGGCACAGCCCTCATTCCTGCCCTCTGGCAACCTCCAGATTCTTCTCTGTATTTGAGAGTCTGTTTCTGTTCGTTCATTTTGTGCTTTAGAACCCACATGAATCCCATGCCATTTGTCTTTCTCTGAGGTATTTCCCTTGACGTAACACCATTGATTTTGGAACGGTGGAAACACATGGATGGAATTTTATTGAGTAGACACAGCCATCGCTGACTTAGGTGCAGAGTGTGCATGAGGCACATTTTTTCTGTGCCACGGCTTCAGCTGATGAGTCTATCCCCACATCAGTTGAATACTTAATTGTCAAACAAGGTGAGAAAGTAGATCAGTGCCTCCTGGGCAGTCCTGCTCATCCCAGAGACATAGGGCATGTGTGCCCAAGCCCCCGTTCACCCTTGGACCTCAGTTACCGACAGGTTCCGGTCAGTTCTTATTTCACTCCTCTGTTCTTTTGTAACATTAGGAAAGAGCAGTTCCCATGATGATTTTTATTTCTTGAGTCCCACATTGACTTAATTTCAAGAGAACCAGGTTATTGAAAATATGACCGAATTTTGAACACCAGGACCAAAAATACAGGTTTCCTGGAGATTTCTCTTCTCCTCCAGCCATACAGACCCACTGTTATCCCAAAAACTAAGATGCAGCAGATATCCTTAAGTAGAGAGAGGCCACACGAATATCGGAGATGACCACCACCCGACATTTAACATTTCTGTTCTTACTTAAAGTGTTCTTCCTGCAAATCTGAGATGCATGTGATGTGGAAGAAAAGCTATCCAAGATTCCACATCCAGCATTAACATCCTTCATGTTCCTGCTGTCTGGCTCTGTCCCGGCAGCTTTGTTTGCTCATTCTGAATTCCCACCTTCTCGCGGCTGCAAAGAAAACGCACTTCACTGGTTTTCTTTTGGCTTTCTTTTCTTTAGCTCCTATAGACTACAGATTACGAATGACTTTAGAAGACTCTTTTCTTTAAACAAAGAGGATGCGGCACTCGGCAGGTATAAATTTCAGTGTTTCCAAAATTGAGATTTTCACATATTTTTCCCCAATATTATTGTTTTAATTCAGATCTTTAATCTGACAAATGGATGCACCCTTTTAATTGCCTCACCAACAAAGTAATTAAATATACCCTCACCCTAAAAAGTGTCCTCCAGCTCTGTCCCCATACCCCACCCCCAAGGCAGCTATCGTCCCGATTTTCATCACCTTGAGGTAATTTGTCATGTTGTGGAACACAGTTAAATCTGGGTCCTTCTGCCTAACATGAGATAATCCACTTTTGGGGTGTTTACTTTATCCTCTTAATTTCTGAGTCCTATTCTATGTATGAATACAACAAAAATCATGTGTCCTCTCTCCAGTTGAAGGAAACTTGGGTGGTCTCTGGTTTGGGGACACAGAATAAAACTGTCTAAGCCTTATTGGACAGGTCTTGTGTGGACACATTTCTGTTTCTCTTGCTTAGAGACCCAAGTGGTATTTATTGCTGGCTAAGCCGTGGGTGAATATCCAGTATTTTTTTTTAAGGTTTTATTTATTTATTTGACAGACAGAGATCACAGGTAGGCAGAGAGGCAGTTAGAGAGAGAGAGGAGGAAGCAGGCTCCCTGCTGAGCAGAGAACCCGACACGGGGCTGGATCCCAAGACCCTGAGATCATGACCTGAGCTGAAGGCAGAGGCTGAACCCTCTGAGCGACCCAGGCGCACCGAATATCCAGTATTTTAAGACACTGACAGAGAGTTTTCTGCTGTGGTTTTGCCCTTTTGCATCTCCACCGGCCATCTTGGAGAGTTCTAGGTGCTCCACACCCCAAACCCCAGGATGAGAAGCTGTCTGAGTGGTAGAAGCTCTAACAGATGTGAGGGTTTTTAATTTTATCCTCCCAGAGGATAATGACATTTCTCATGGCTTATTGTGATTATCTTCTTGGGAAAAGTTCAAAACTTTTGCCAGTTTTTTAGTATTGCATTGGCTTGTTCAGTTTGTAGTTACTGAGTACTGAGAGTTATATCTATATTTAGGTATGCAGGTTGGAGTTGCAAATGTGTTTTCTCAGTGTGTTTGTTGACTTTCTGTTCTTTAAACAGCATTTTTTGTAAAGTAAAGGTTTTTATCTTGAGGAAGACCAATTTATCATTTTGTCAAAGAAATTGTGCTATGGAACAAAGTCCCCTCACCTTAAAAAAAAAAAATCCAATCATCCCAGCCCGGTTTTTGGAAGAGCTGGTCCTTTCCCATTCAATTTTCTGTACCTTTGTAAAAACGTAGTTGACCACAAATGACTGTGTCAACTTCTGGACTTCTGCTCCACTGGCCTTTTTAATTTCCTTTACTCAATGCTGTTGAAGTAAAATTAAGAACTTTAATTTTGTAATAAACAATCAGGTCGGTAATACAAGTCATGCCAAAGAAATACAATGCATTTTTGTGTATTGATTTGACTGCATAATCTGAAAACCTGCTAAAGCCACATATTTGTTCTTCCACCATATTTTCGATTCTACAGGTGTGTCTACATGGATGACCATGTTATTGGTGGATAAGACCATTTGCTTCTTCCTTCCCGATCCAATTCCTTCCATTTCGCTTTCTTGCCCTATTGCCTTGGCTCAATGCCGTTAGTGGTGTTGAGTGCATGCAGCAAGAGCAGATAGCCTTGCCTTGTCCTGGATCTCAGAGGGAAAGCAGCCGTCTCCCACCCTTACAGGATGGTACTTACAGGGTTTTGTTTTGTTTTGTTTTTTTAATAAATGCCCTGTTCTTTGCCTGTCAAGACTTTTTTTTTCAATCAGAAATGAATGTTGGCTATTTTCAAAAACTTTTTTGTATGTATTTGATGACTGTATAGTTTAGCATATGAACATTTTCAGTATGTTTTCATGCTGAATCACATCAGGTGAATTTCTGATGTTAAACCAACTCTGCCCTCATGGACTAAGTCACACCTGGTCCTGAGGTACTAACCTTTTCATAGATTGTTGGATTTTATATGCTAACATTTTGTTACAATGTTTGCATCTGTGTTCTTAAGGTAGATAGGTCTGTATCTCTTCTCTGTTCAATTATTTGCATTGTTTTGTTATCAGGATCTTGCCAACTCATGGAGTTCATTGGTAACTATTTCCTCCACTTCCTAGAGAGTTTGTGTGGAACTGATGTCAGTTCTTGCATGAATTTTTGATCTATCTTTTTTGTAAAATCCTTGGACCTGGAATATTCTTTGTGGGAAAGTTTAAAATATAAGTTCAGGGGCGCCCGCATGGCTCAGTGGGTTAAAACCTCTGCCTTCAGCTCAGGTCGTGATCCCAGGGTCCTGGGATCGATCGAGCCTCACATTGGGCTCTCTGCTCAGTGGGGAGCCTGCTTCCCCCTCTCTCTCTCTGCCTGCCTCTCTGCCTACTTGTGATCTCTGTCAGATAAATAAATGAAGTCTTTAAAAAAAATAAAATAAAATACAAGTTCAGTTTCTTTAATCAATATTAGGGTGGTTTGAGTTACCTATTTCTTCTTGGATGAAATTTTACTAGTTTCTGTCTTTCAGGGAAATTGTCCATGCCATCAGTTTAAAAATAAACTGAGTGGAATAAAGCTTTTCATAATGTTTCCTTATTAACCTTTGATGCCAGTAGTGATGTCCCTCTCGCTCCTCATATTAGTAATTAATGGATTCTCTATTTGCTGCTGATAACTCCAAAGTAGTTTATCAGTTTTATAGAACTAAGGAATAACTTTAGGTTTTATTTATTTTTCTCTATTGATTTTCTGTTTTCTATTTCATTACTTCCATTTCATCTCTATTACGTTCTTACTTCAGTCTGAGTTGGTGGGTTTATATTTTCTTCTTTCTTTAGCTTCTTTAGGTCTAGAAGTAAGCTCACTGATTTGAGTACCCTCTCGTATTCCCAATCCCCCATCCCAGTTCATAAGAGTGGCAGCCACAAGCTTTGATAATTTGTGTTTTCACTTTTATTCAGTCAAAAGCTTTCTAATTTTCCATTTGATCTCCCTTTTGACTTGGGTTATTTAAAGGTATGCTCTTTAGTTTCCAAATATTTCAGATATCCTTGTGTTACAGCTTCATTCTGTTATTTATTTATATATTTCACTTATTTTTTTTAAAGGGGGACAGAGGGAGAGGGAGAGAGAGAATCTTAAGCAAGTTCCACAACCAGCATGGAGTTTGATCTCACAGCCCTAAGATCATGACCTGAGTCAAAATCAAGAGTCAGACACTTAAATGTTGGAGCCATCCAGGCACCCTGGTAACTTCATTTTGGATAGAGAACATACTTTGCCTGATTTGAGTCCCTTTAAAGTAATTGAGATATGTTTTATGGACACAGTATAGTCTACCTTGTAAACGTTCTGTGTGCAGTTGGAAGGAACTGTGTTCTGCTTTGCTGGATGGGATGTTTTGGAAATGAAAACTGGATCAAGTTACCCAACAGCATTGTTGACTTGCCCATAAACTCCCAATCTCTTCGTCTGCTTATCCTGTCCCATCCCTGTGCGGAGACTGACCAACGGAGAGCTGACAATAGCCCAGCCATCCTGCTGTGTGTGAAGCTGGGCCCCAGCCTCTGCCCAAGACAGATCCTGCTTATAACTCACTTAGGAAGAAAATGCCCTGGGCTCCAGCCGGTTCAGCTGGGCTGCTGAGGAACCGGAGTCCCCCATCTGTGCACTTCTGCTGCTTTTCTGATTCTACCTTCCTGTTGCTTCCTTGCACCCACCTCCTTGCACTCCCCTGCTCAAGAGCACCTGCTGCCTTCCCATCTGTGCCCACTGACTACATGTCCACGTGGGCTTTGTCATTTGAAAGACGTGGAAGCCCGTGTACAGGGATACACACACAAGGCACTATCCTTTTTGGTGCCTTCCAGCTCACCAGGAGGTCTGAAACAGCAGGTGTGTGTGCATGTGAAGCTGATGTTGGCAGGAAGCCTTCCCCAGGGCCATCAGAGATCAGAGGGACAGAGGAAGTTACTGGTGCCCATGTGCCTTTAAAGACAAGTGGGGCTTCGGCTGACTCTGTCCACTGTCCTTTGACAAAGACACCTGCAGCCACAGAGCAGAATGGGTATGTTTCCCACAGGATGCCACAGCTCCCTACAACCTGCTTTGTCAGTGACGCTTGTCTGGAATGCTGACCTCCCATCCACTGACCATCTCAGCGGGTGTCCAGCTTGTCCAGCTTGCCTCTGAGGGCGTGGAAACTGTCAATGCTTCCACGTTCTGAGCAGTGGAGACCTCACACCCTGGAGACAGCCAGGGGACAGCTGTCAGCAGGGGGGCTTCTGACTGTGCACCTTAGTCTCCAGGACAAAGGAAGAGACACTGTCCAATTGTGTCCTTTCAGGGGAGGGTTCTTTGTCCCAGGAGGGGCCATGGGCTCACCACAGAGGGACAAAAGCAGGCAGAGGCTCAGACCCTTCTGTCTGAGGCACACAACAGCAGAAAGGCTGGGTCCAGGAGAAGACCCAGCTGACAGGAAGATTCAGTGTGGAGCAGGGTCCAGGAGCCAGAGCTGAGGTTATAGCCCAGCATGTCAGGGCTCCCTGAGGGCCCTCGGGGTGCTGAGATGTCCCGGGGACAAGGCTGGGATCCTAATGACTCTGCCTCTGCAAACACAGAGATGGTGTCACTGGATTCTGCTTCATGGAGAAGAGCAAGGCCATCCCTGTCCCCCGGTTCTTGGGACAGAGGAAGTACGGAGACAGTGGGCTCAGAGGCTGTGATCAGAAAGCTGATCAGATCAGCAAATGCATCAGAAGATCCGCCCTTTTCTGCCATGGCAGGCCTCCAGATGGAGAACAGGGAGCCTTGGGGCAGGGGTGTACAGGGAGCAGAGCCCAGGCAGGGTGAGTGCTCCCTGAGAGTCTGGGGCCATCTGGTCTACAGGAAGGTGAGCCGTGACCACACGCGGCTGCAGAAGGGACTGTCTCTCCACATGTGCGTGTGTCTGGAGGGGCACCTTCTGGCCTCCCAGCAGGTCCCACGACATTCAAGATGCTGCTGGGACACAGAGGTCTTGGGGTGGGGGGCAGACTCCACCCCTCACAAGGTCAGGCAGCCCTGTACATCGCAGCTTTTGCCACTCGCCTGTCTCTGGATTGCAAAGTGGATTCACAGCAGGGTAAAGCACCCCAAGGGAGCAAGGGTCAGGGAGG
This sequence comes from Mustela nivalis, assembly GCF_964662115.1. NCBI lineage: Eukaryota > Metazoa > Chordata > Mammalia > Carnivora > Mustelidae > Mustela > Mustela nivalis. The sequence continues at coordinate 67,458,999 of NC_139030.1, forward strand.
CTGGGAAACGCAGTGCACACACTTTCCCCAAGGGGAGCAGGAGGGATTTGCAAAAGTTGCAGGAGTTCCACCCACTTGGACGGGGATCCAGCCGTGCCAGCATCAACGCCTAATGTTCATCTGATGAGTTTTAGAGTGCAGGAAGTGTTCCAGTAATCTAAGCAAACCTGGGCCAGCCGTAAAGTCACAGGGGAAACTGAGGCACAGGGGAGTCCCATGACACCTGGGGAGCTGCTTCCTGACCCTTCCCAGACAGTCAGATGCATTACAGTTTGTGCACAAGGCCAGACTCACCGTCTTGTAACTGGCCAGCATCCGTTCCAGTTACTGGAAAATCAGAAATCTGGGAGTCCTCCCCAAGACCCCCCGGACCTGCCATCCACACCTTTCAGGGGTTGGGAGAACACAGTGAACACTGGCAGGCATCGTTCCCACATTCCCATTGCCTGATGTCAGGCAGCCTCAGGCACTGTGTGGCCTGCCTGACATCAGCAAGCAGAATCCTGGTGAAGCACTTCAGCTTTTCCTGGAAGAAGCAAAAGACATTTTGAGGTATGAGCTTGGTGAAGAAGAAATTAGAACTTTGAAGGTATCGTTTGAGACTGGCACTTCCCAGCCTGCAAGAAAGCTGGCTCTCTGTGCAGAGCTGAGGACACGAGATCAGGAAAACCACCTTGCAAAGGGCACAGCCGGACACATTGTGGTCACAAAGGTGAGCAGCGGAGCACCAGCCCTCCCATGCACCGAGCAAAGACAGCACGTCTGTCCACTCACCTCCAGACCTGCTTACCACACAGAGGCTTCCTGTGATCAGTCCACACACTCTCCCATGCAGACGCCCGTGGGCCCCCAACTTCTCAGGTTGCAAGTATTCTGTCTGCTTGTTGAGCTGTGGGAAAGGCCAGAACAGATACTCTGCGCCTTGTAGTCCATGACTGCCGTGGGCGGAGCCCATGTCCTGAGACGTCACGCATGTCACTGGGCACAGACACCCTGCTGCTGTTGGCCATCCCCATCAAGAGGTTTATGTAGCGGGAGGGCATCTGAGGGCATCTGAGGTAATCCTACACCCAGCCACTGAAGTCCTCACAGCTGGATGTGGCCCCTGCCCAGGGAGGGTCTGGGGTTCTGCACACTCCCGGCCCCTTGGAGCCACACACAAGTTGGAACACACATGACAGACGTTTTGGCCTCCTTACTCTTACCATAAAGTGTGAGTAACAGATCTTGGGACGAAATTCACGGACAGAATATAATTTCAAAGTGAGTAAGAAGCAAAAGGAAAGAAGCTGACGTTTCAAACAATGCGCTAGAATAAACTTCAAAGCTATTTTGTGACACAACCACAACAAGAGCCAAATTTATTCTTCTCTTCTGTAAAGGGGAAACTTCAAACATGTTCCCCCAGATGCTTCTCTGCTGTGTTAAAAATCATGTTAACCATTTAAAGTGAACTGTTCAGCCACACTCTGGACTCACAATGCTGTGGGGCCCCTCCTTTATCTGGTTCCACAACCTTCAGCCCTCAAAAACCCTCCCCTCTCCCAGCCCCTCCACCTGCTTCCTGCCAGGTCCACAGAGGGAGTGTCCGTGCATCGGCTGACCTCCCTCGGAGGTTGAGAGACATCCCCTGTCCTGGGACCATGACGTCAGGTCTCAGTAACACCTGGGTTTAGCCATTCAATCGCTGATAGGCATTGGAGGTTTTTCTACTTTTTAGCTAGTGTGACTGATATCACTGTGAATAGTCATGTTGACATGTGCTGACTTTTTCATTGTTTGTCATATACCAAGGCATGGAATCAGGAGTCATGGGATAATTCTATTTTGAGGTTTTGAGGAGTTGCCCAGCTGCCTTTAAGACTTAAGATCGCGTAAAAGGAGACAGCTAGCGGCATCCTTAGCACATAAAGGGGCTCCCGTTCTGTAACTAATCGAGAAATAAGTAACACAATTTATTTAGACCTTTGGTCTAAAGGGTCTTTAGACCCAGACTGAAAATCGACAGTAACAGAGAAAAAGGCTACAATGTGCTCATTTGTGGATTTAAAAAATGCAAAATAGGGGCCCCTGCGTGGCTCAGTCAGTTGAGCATCTGACTCTTGCTTTGGACTCAGATCATGATCTCAGGGTCCTGGGACCCAGCCCTGTATCAGCTCTGTGCTCAGCGGGGAGCCTGGTTGAGATCCTCTTCCTCTGCTTCTCCCCTCCCCTTCTCTAAAATAAATAACCTTTTTAAAAATTGCAAAACCAGTCACACACCCTGTGGGTCTACAACTGTGCCAGGAGTCACTCGTCAAGTCCTTTGTCATTTGCAAGGACAACAGTTATACCCTAGGTCCTGGGGGTATGATTGTTCACATGCTGTCTTCTCTAACGTCCTCGTGGAACAGCACCAGAACACATGGGCCTAAAGTGTGCCTCTTTGGCCTAAGGATCATTTTGAGCTGGCTGCTTGAGAATTAGCACCTGCAGGAGAAGTTGTGAGAACAGAGCAGATTCTACCCTATTGCCAGGGTATCTGCTGGAGCAGGGAGCCTCCTTTGCTTCCAGGAAGAGGATGGTACTAAACCCCAGGAGACTCCCATAGGGGACGTGAGTCGCACTGGCCCACTTTTCCTGTCCCCCCAGGCCTCCCCCACAGCTATCTCTCTCTCTTCAGCTGAAGACGGTATTGAGCCCCAGGTTTAGGCCACTGCGGGGTTCCCTGTTTCTCCTGCTGTCTCCTTGCATCATGAGCTGCACACCTTGGTAAACTCCTGGTTGTCTTTTTCTTGCTCCTTTGTCTCATATCAGCCAAGAACTCGGAAGGGTAGAGAGAAAACATTTCCATCCCTGCGTGGTATGTTTGGTATTAAAGTCCTTCTGGTCAAGGACGATGGTTTCATGACCACTCAGGACCTCACACACTGCAGCAGTGAGCCACACGCCGAGGGACCTCTGCCTGGGAGGTATCTGTGTGGACTCCCCAGGCTCTCTGGGACTCAGGGGCCGAATAGCAGGACCTCCAAATGCCAGCCAGCTTCACTGCTCAGACCCTACTGAGCCCCAGCCCAGAAGTTAGAGAGCATCAGAGATCCCTCACAACATCTGATGAGGGTTACCCTCCCACTGCTGTGGTGTCTGCCCTAGAGGATTCTCTCATTCCAGAGTCACCCTGGGAATTTCCCTGTGAGGAAGAGCTGCTCCTTCCTCCTGAGCAAGTATGTGCTTGATTGCTTTTCTTTTTTTGTTCAAGATTTTATTTATTCGAGAGAGAGCGTGCACAAGTGGGGTGAGGGGCAGAGGGAGAAGCAGACTCACTGGCGAGCAGGGAGCCTGATGCGGGTCTTGGTACCGGGACCCCGAGATCATGATCTGAGCTGAAGGCAGACGCTTAGCTGACTGAGCCACCCAAGCATCCAGCTCGTTTCCTTTCACCAGTAGAAACTTGTGGGTACTCACGGTAAAATCCATTTTTTCATTTCACTGCTCAGTTGTCCTAGAGCTGGCCAATCTTCAGGTCTTTTCTTCTGTTCTTTCAGCAAGGCTCCCTTTTTCTCAGCGTTTCCTATGTTCTGGTGCACAAGATGTTCTAAGCTCCTCTTGTATTTTGTATGGAAATCAACCAGTTCTCCAAGGATCCCGGTGACTGTTCAGGAGAATGGGGTGCCGAAGTGGAGGGCTGGGTGTGAGCTGTGCTTGTGGCCACCGGTGCCATCGCCGGCAGCCCTCCCCACTGTCACACCCAGGACCTGTACGCTGAGATGCTAAGCCATGTGGGCCCACACGTGTCTGTAGTTCTGTCTCCCTTTACAGGTGCATCAAACCGCCAATGTCTATCGATCCTTCTAATTCTAGCCCAAACCAGGGTTCTTCTTAGTCTTCCCTCCTCCCAGAGCAGAAAAACTTGGCCCCCATTGTCTGCAATATCTTGACTAATTGGTTCAATTTTAGTACACATGCAAGGTGGTTCTAGGATTGCAGACCTGCACACCTGGGTGGACCAAGGGGTTTAGGCCCATCTAGGTTCTCCCCTGTTCCAGACCCTGGGTGCACCCTGACCGCCAGGGGATGCAGTCCTGTCTGGAAGGCAGCCAGGCTCACGCCGGCCTTGAATTATATGCAGGCTCCTCCCTGTGCTGGTTGGCTCCTGTCACTTATTTCTGGGGAAGGTGGGGAGATGTGGACCATCTCCTCAGTTCCCACAGTCCGCCGCAAAGAGCAGAGTGCCCCCCAACCTGCCCAGCCCCCTCTTGGGCTCTCCCTCTGGGCCCTGTCCCCACAGCGGTGGGCACACCCTCCCTATTATTCTACAAGAAGGACAGATGGGCACACCCTGTTATTCTTCCCCATGGAGGAGATACTCCAGGGTCTCTGTAGGTCCTGGAGATCCCCCACAGACCCGTCCTGTGACACAGCACACGTCACTCACCACTCTCCTGGACACCTACTATAGCTGGTGCCTCACGGGGCATGTTCTCCACTCGTGGGCTGTGTTTCGACTTGCTCTGGAGTTGGCTTCTGCTTTCGTTGTGCATCTAGGAAGACTATGGTGGTCAGAGGATCAGTCCTTCCTGTGTGGCCTCTGGGTTTTGAGTCTCAGTGAGAGAAGCTTTCTTGGCACCATGGTGAAGAGGAGCCTAACTCCCCCAACTCCCGCGTCTGTGCGTTTAGACCAAAACCCTGACCCACTAGGCGCTGGCGCTGTGTGCATGTAAACTACGGGTCTAACTCTACCACCTCCCCTGGCTGCCCCGCTGTCCCAGGGCCACTTGGGAAGGTATCTGTCCTCACCCCAAACCCTGGAGACCCCGCCACTTCTCCCATGTGTCAGGGTCTATTTCTGGATCTTTGCTCACGGTCCACAATGCCATCCCTGCTGGGCTCTCGTGGTCCTTTCTCTCTGGAAAGATCGCCTTAGGCGGCATTTCCCACACCAACCCTCCTGCACTGGTTTGTGTCTCTCCCCGGGACTCAGCTCTCTGTATACTCTTCCCGCTCTGCCTGCTTCCCCTGACCACTGCTTCTCTGACCCTTTATTCAGTGACAGTTTTCATGCTCTCGGATGTTCGCCACCTTCTTTCGTGTCCTTCACTACATTTCCATCTTAGTCTATTCTCCGGACTCTGGGCAATTTACTCTCTTTAACTAATGCACTGATTGTATAACAGTTTTGAGTTTGCAGTAACACGGAATAGGAAGGACTGAGAGTCCCTACATGCCACACCCTCCTACGGCCCCCCACATGGGGTCCTGACCATGAACACCAAGTAGCACAGTTGTGCGGCACGTACACTGCACTCAGTGAGCTGATTCTAATGCACTCCTGTTACCTGGAGCCCAGAGGCTCTCCCTTGGTGTTGTGCAGAGTGGGTTTCACTAAATACATTTGTATCCATCATAACAATATCATCCACAGGGTCTCACTGACCTAAATATCCTCTGTGCTCATCCTCCCCAGACCCCCAGGCCCTGCTCACCCTCCCCCAGACCCCCAGATTCTGCTTCTCACTTTCCCCAGACCCCCAGTCCTGCTCACCCTCCCCCAAACTCCAGATTGACTTCTTTCACTTAGTTTCCTCCATGTCTTTTCATGGCTGGATAGCTCATTTCTTTTTCTCACAGAACAACAGTCCACTGTATGGATGGACCACTGCTGATTCATGCATCCACTCCCTGAGGGCTGTCTTGTTTGCTTCCAAGGTTTTGTCAATTACAGACCAAGTGTGCGATTTTTGTGTGATACAAAGGATCGCAATTTCTGGATCCTGTGGTGAAAGTGTGTTATTTGGGGAGAAGCCGCCAGACTCTCCCTCCTGCGTCCCCCCAGCAGTGAGTACGCCCCTGTTCCTCCCCAGCCCTGGGTGCTGTCAGGGCTCTGGATTGGGCCATTCTAATGGTATGTCATGGTATTTCTTCTTTATTTTACATATAATTTTGTCTTTTTATCCCATTTGCTTCCTGTGTTCAATCAGTGTTTTGTCATAGCTCTGTGTTTGGTCCATTGTTACTCTTAGCCCCAACCTTGTGATTCAAGGTGGTATTTCGGACCCTGAAAGGCTTGTTTGAGGAGTTTATTTCCTATGGTTTCCTTTTGCTTCATAGTTGTTTTTAGGAGGTAGGGATGTTCTCCAATTACTTTGGGCGAGTATTTCCTTCCTGATTTTCTCAGAAATTCTGCCTGGGTTTTACTCTTCTCTCACTGGTCTGGTGACGCCGGATTCCTCCAGCTTACGGGCACCCAGCCCCCACCTCCACAATCCCCGCATGACCTGCACTAGGTGTCCACTGTGGGTGTTTGCCATGCACATGGGAGGAGGACTGGGTGTCCTCGGGGACGGCACACTCTCTGAGCCTGGGTCTGTCCCTTCATGGTGGGGGCTCAAGGAGAACTCCACCTTCTGGTCGAACTCCAGTCCCCTCTCCTGGCCTCTGCAGTGCCCCTAGGAGGTCCCTGTGCTGTACCCCTCGTTCTCTGCTCAGGGCTAGGGCCACAGGGGGCACTGGCCCCATGCAGGGTGGTTGCCATTTCTCCACTGGTCTCATTTGTCCTCTGTCTTCTGAGAGTGTGTGGGAGTGTGCACTTTGCTGCACGAACCCCTCCTCCCCTTAAGGGTGGGGTTTGCCTTTGTCATCCCACCTCACACAGCCTCACCATCCACCGGCACCTTGTCCCACCTCTGAGCTCCTAACATTGCTTTAGATGCCCGTGTCCCTGAGTCTGGGCTTCCCATGCAGGCCATGACCCGAGGACTCTGCATCATCAGAGTGGGACACTGGATTCCTGAGTTGGGGCATCCAAATGGACGTCCAGCTCTGCCAGGAGCTAGACACCCTGCGGACCCTGGAAAGGTGCATAGGCCGATGGTGACCAGCCCAGCACAGGGCCTGGAGGACATTGGTTTGGAGAGTGATGGGCTCCATGGGGATGTCCCCCTGATGCTAAGCACCCAGAGCCCAGGCTGTCACACACCCCAGGAGCAGGAGGGCATAGACAAGCAGTTGCTCACTATGTGTAACTGTGTTTACAGTCAGGAGGTCAAGGTCCCCGGGCATCAGGGATCCAGTGTTCCTGGAAGCCGCAGGGGCACATGTTCTGTGCCAGTTTTGCCCCTTGAAGATGCATTTTAATGTTTCCTGCTCTTACTGTGGTTTTGTATCTCCTTTCTCTCCACAAGGAGCCGGTGGCTGGACACCCCGTGTGTCAAACAGAAGCCAATGGCTGCAGATTGACCTTGGGGACAGGGTGGTGGTCACCGCAGTGGCCACACAGGGCGGGTACGGGAGCTCCTCCTGGGTGACCAGCTACCTCCTGATGTTCAGCGACAGCGGCAGGAACTGGAAGCTATACCGGCGTGAGGAGAGCATTGCGGTAGGCCTTCCGTGGGACGCGACCTCCCGGGGCCCCGAGAGTGTCTCCTGCCACCCCCGGGCCAGGGTCTCAGAGCCTTCAGAGAAGCAAACCATTCCCAGAGGCAGGATATGTGAAAATCCGTGAGCATCAAGAAAGGAAATGATTTCATAGCCCAGGAACAGTTGGACAAAACCCTTTTGTTCTGGTCACAAGTGGGAAAACCCACCCGTGCTCTGCATGACCTCGCAGAGGCCAGGGGTCCCAAGCCTTCCTCGGGAGCTCAGATGTGGCCCTGTCCCTCCTCCCTGACCCAGGGCTCCTGAAGGACATGAGCCAAGTGGCCTCATCGGCTGGCGTTCGCAGAAAGTCAGCTTTCTGATTGCATCCCACAGCCTCGGGCAGGAGCGGACTGTTTGCTCAACTTCCGTGACTTTCGGGACGTTTGCCACAGACCGCGTCCCTCTGCTTGTGTAGTTAGTGAGGCAGAGTGTGTGTGACTGCGCAGGTTCTGACCAGGGTGGGAGGAGGCGGGCGTGTGGGCAGTGGAGATGGTCCAGGACCTGGGTCCCACAGAACAGCAGCGGCAGGGAAGCCACAGACCACGGAAACCAAGTGCTGAAGGAGCTGCTCAGCGACACTCGGGTGGGAAGACGCCATTTCTCATGTAAACAGCAGAGAAGGTTGCTTTGGGGTCACACAGGCCCAAGTGTCCTACAGCCCCTCCTGTGACGTCCACACCCTCTTTCTCCAGCCAAGGCCACATCTGCTTCTGCTCCAGGGTTCGGCGGCATCTATGCAGCCTGTCTGGGATAAGACAGTTCTGGGCACACCACCAGAGCTGCGGCTGTGAGCCAGGAGGCAACATGCCCACTGGGCTGGAACCAGGAACCAGCACCCTGGTTCCATTAGCATAACGCAAGTCAGCCCTCATCCCACAGGGCAGGTTTCATGTTGTCAATGCCATTCAGAGGAAGGAGCGAGATGCCGTGAGGTCCTGTGTCTCAGGCCCCAGCAACCAGGCAACACCCCCTCGCTGCTTGTCTTGGGGAGCAGGGGCCCCGACCGAGCCCACACAGTGACACTGGGATGAGCAGAGGGGTTCGGGCCCAGGGTGGGAGCACCACAGACACTGGTCTCTCCATGGAGGTGGGAGCCCTCCCTGCCTGCAGACATGCTTCTCACGGCCCTGTGCAGGTGGGGGGCGAGACCCCTCCCTCCTCTCACGGGGCCTGCGGGGTCAGGACTACACTCTGTGACCTCACGCACAGTATGAATTCTGGGAGGATGTGATTTACCAATATCATTACCTTTTCTCTGCCACGACTGTGTGGGCCCCCTTCACCATAAAAGGTGCTTTAGTTATTGTTACATGTCACCTAAAACTGACCATCTGAACAGTTTTTAAGCGCACAGCTTCCAAGGCCCTAAGCACAATGCCCCCATCATCTCCAGAAGGCGCTCATCCTCCCAAACTGAAACTCTGATCCCATGAGACACAGACTCCCCACCCCACCCCAGGCCCTTGTGTCCACCCTCTGCCTTCTGTCCCTATGAATCTGATGACTCTCCATGTCCCAGGTAAGTGGAATCCTACACTGTTTGTCTTCTGGTGACAGGCTGAATGGTGGAGTGTGATGTCCTCAGGGTTCAGCCATGCTGAAGCAGGTGTCAGGATCTGCCTCTTTTTTTTTTTTTTTAATTTCTTTTCAGCGTAACAGTATTCATTGTTTTTGCACCACATCCAGTGCTCCATGCAATCCATGCCCTCTCTAATACCCACCATCTGGTTCCCCCAACCTCTCACCCCCGCCCCTTCAAAACCCTCAGATTGTTTTTCAGAGTCCATAGTCTCTCATGGTTCACCTCCCCTTCCAATTTCCCCTAACTCCCTTCTCCTCTCCATCTCCCCATGTCCTCCATGTTATTTGTTATGCTCCACAAATAAGTGAAACCATATGATAATAGACTCTCTTTGCTTGACTTACTTCACTCAGCATAATCTCTTCCAGTGCCGTCCATGTTGCCTCCTTTTTAAGGCTGAGTCACATTCCATTGTTTGCGTGGGTGACATCTTGCTCATCCATCCGTCTGTCAATGAACACTTCAGCTCTTGGGATTATATAATGGTGCTCTGAACCCCGGGGTGCAAATATCTCACAAAGACCTTGCTTCCACTTCCTTTGGGTGTGTACCCAGACTTCGACTTGCTGGGTCACGTGGTGGTCCTGTGTGTCATTTTTGAGGACGCCCAGACTGTTTTCCATGTGCTGGGGCTGCGCCGAGTCACAATCCCCCGATGGTCCCGAGGCTTCCAGCTTCTCCATCCCTCACCACACCGGTTCCCTGGTTCTGTTCGGTTTCGGGAGCAGCCATCCAGCTGGGTGTGACAGGGCATGTCAGTGGCTCTGATGGGCATTTCTGATGGCGAACATCTTTTCTGTGCTTGTTGGCACATCTTGGGAGAAATGCCTGCTCAGATCTCTGGTCATTTTTTTGATCAGGTTGATTTCGGTGTGTGAGGGTAGGAGCTCGTCATGCATTCTGGTATCAGCCCCTCATGAGACCCCTGACTTGTAAGCCCCTCCCCCACCCCACAGGTCGTCTTCTCGCTCTGTGGATCCTGTCCTTTGATGAACAGAAGCTTTTAGTTTTAATATGATCTCTTTTGCTATTTTTATTGCCTTAATTCATATCTAAACGGGATATCATAGGTTATGCAAAAGTAATCTATCCTTAAAAATGTCAATAAAGGTACACTTAACTATTTTATATTCTAAACTGGGTGTGTTTCCTATTTAGCTTTCTTTTAACCTGAACACTCGTTACATTCACAGGCGTGAATCCCACCAGTCGATACTTATTGGGATCAGCCTGTTACACTCTCTTAAAATAGAGCCACTGATCCTGGTGTTTCCAACACTGGCATTCACAGTTAGCTGCCTTTATGATAAATCAATTTCATTAGTGTCTGCCCTTCCCATGAGCACTTGCTGTAGACAGGAATTGTGAAATCAGCAATAATTAACGTGTTCAGTTTTATTACCTAAAATATGAACGCTCTTGTCAGTGAAAACAACATGCTTGCGATTACCTTCAGCATCACGTCTGTAGATCTCTGATATTTACGTTGTTTTGTGCTGGTGTCCCTGCCAGGCAGACGAGAGTTCCTCATTCAGTCCTGTGGGTCAGGTTCACCCGAGTGCGTCTGTTGGCGCTGCACTCAGACCGTGAGCTTTGGTCCAGAGACCCTCGGGCCACAAGCCTTACTCGGTCCAGGGACCCCCAGACTGTAAGCCTCAGTCCAGGACCCATGAGCTCAGCTCCCCCACACAGGCTGGCCCTGAGCCCACCCCCGCAGCTGCCCCTGCCCACCTTTCCTCGTCCCACAGCCCCACAGGACACAGGTTCCCACCAGGCAATGGACTTCAGTGTCTGCACGCAGGGTGCCACCTACGTCCTTCATGAATCCTCTGAGAGTTCACTGCCAGGTCAGCCTCCGGTCTTAGAAAGAACACCTGTCAGCCCCACTGCTCTGCTCACCTGTCCAGCTGTCCCCCTGGAGAGCAGGGCTCCCCACGGGCTGCCAACCTCCCAGGGGCTGTGCCCGTGAGAACACCTTTACTCCCTGCAGGGGCCATCGGAGCCACATTTTCTCCCATGAGATCCCACCAGAACTCTAGCTATTTCTGAACCTGAGGCATGAGGTGTTCAGGATTCAGTGACCATCACCCTTAGGGAGGTCGTCCCTGTTGTGCATGTCCTTCAGGGGATGGGCACACCCGTCTGACACACGCTGGCAGCATACTTGAGGGAAAAGGAAATTAATTAAAGTAAATTTAAGTTTTAGCACAATAACCAGTGCCGGATTAATGGATGCCTTTCTCAAGGATACATGGCAGTAGGTACTCAGAATTCACCAGAATTATTGAGTCATTCGCAACTTTAAATTTCTTGGAGACCTTCCAAATATAAGCAGGAAGATAAAATGCAAGGAGGCGATTGTCACAGGAAGGACACGAGCTGTTGCATCCAGAGACAGACATGGTGTGGCCTCCCAAGAAGGCAGGCATCCCTGGCATGGTGCTGGCACCACAGGCGGACCACGGGTCTGGGCTGCGTCACAACATTTCCTTCATTTCTCAAAGGTGTGGGTGTTGAACTTCAGTCCTGTTGGTCTTTCGTGTGTTCGCTTGGATCATTGCCAACTTCAGCGGCTGATGCTGAGGACACACAGGATGTGCTTTTACAAGAGCCACCATGAGTCAGTAATGTTGGAAGATCGCATGGCCATGTGCTGGTGAGACAGACAGAATAGCGGCTAGTAGTGTCAGCAGGCCTGGGTTTGAGTGGGAGGGCGGCTCCTCCAGGAGGTTCCTGTGCTCCATTCATCGTCTGGGTTAGATCTGGACTGATCTGAGTACCCAGAGGTCACATGGCATTCTGTGTCCAAAGGGGCTTCTGCAGGACCATGTTATCAGAGCAAACACCACTCTCCACAGTGCTGAAAGACAGATGTCACACAAGGAGCAGCCAGAACGCCCAGGGACTCCACTCTGGAACTGATGGGACGGGCTGCAGAAAGTTCTGGAGGAAAGGGGGACTGAGCCACCTGGTCAGGGCCACCTGGTCAGGAAGGACACGGAATGTTCTCCCCTCCCTGAGCTGTCGTGGAGCCATGTGCCCACCCAAGCTAGAAACGGAGGTGAGTGCTACCTCCGGATCATTTCCCCGAGGAAGGCATTCAGCAGCTTGGGCAGGGCAGCACCAAATCAGAAGAGACTTGAAACCAGGGGTAGAAAATAAGAAAAAGAAAAAAAGAAGTCATATATTTATATATGATTAGAACAGAGCCACACACTTGACTTTGAGTATATTTTGGTCACTAGAAGAAACTGTCTTCCAAAACCTTAAAGAAAGAAAAACTTATATATAAATAAAAATATGGGTAAACATGAAGAAGGGACGGAATATGACTGTAAAGATGAAAATTTTAAAAGATCCTAAAAAAGGAATTGATCAGATAAGAAGTTGGTTGAAAAAGAGAAAAGAAAAAAAAAAGGAGAGAATGTCCTCAGGCTGGAGACTAGAACAAAACCATACACTAGATTTAAGGTTTATTTATATCCATTAGAAGAAACTATCTGAAATTTTTAAAGAAAGAAAAACATGTATGTATACATGTAAGGTTAAATACAATGAAGGATTAGAATATGACTATAACAATGAAAATTTAAAATGATTTTTTAAAATGTATTAATAAGATAAAATAGTTAAAAAGGCTAAAATAAGAAAGGAAAAAAATTTTTAAATAAGAAAAAAAGTAAAATTTAAAAAATTTAACTTTTATTAAAGTCTAAAGAATCATGGGGAAAAAAACATGAATTCTACATGCCTCATTCCTGTAGCTCTTGAGTTCCACAGTTCTCACTGAATGGTGAACTTGGTCATGGCTGGATGTTCTTGCTGATTTTCTGGAGGAGGGGCCTCTTGCAGTGGTCTCAAATGTCTTTGTCAGAGACGGAATTGAAACCCCTTTGCCAGGGGCTGGGCTAAGTAATTTGCGCTGTTTTGGTCTCAGGAGCTTTTGTTCCCTGAGCACTTTCTGTCCTGCTCTGGATGACAGGAATGAAGATGGCGGCCTCCCAATCTCTTGCCAGGGAAGCTCAGAGCTCGGGCCCCTGCTCCTCAGTGCACCCTTAGAGGAAAGCAGTCAATCCTTCCCATCTCCCTCGCCTCCGGCCACGCTCTGAGCTCACCGGCCTATGACCGAGCATTTCTGTCTCTGGCATTCTGTCTCCCTGTTTGGAGCCTCCAAACTCAGCCGACTCCTGCTGCATTCCCACGCCACAACTCCTGGAGGAGGAAGGAGGGTGTCTCTCTGGATCTGCCACTTATGGGGTCCCTGCTCAAAGCACAGAGACCCAGCTGTGCCCAGACCATGGTTTAAGGTAACCCTGAGCTGAGCGCCCACTGCTTGCCTCCGTCTCTGGCGCTGGCTTTCCCACTCTGATACCTGGGAGCTCTGCTGCATTCAGACACCCTCGGTGTTTCTGTGACCCTGAGGGTCCTGAGACCACACTATCCCCGTGAGGGTGCCATCCCCTGCCTAGCCTCTGGAGCAATGTCCTTCAGTGGAGCAGACTTCTGAAAGTTCTTATTTTGTGCTGTGCTGCTCCACCACTTGCCAGGAGCTGGCCCCTCCCCTGGCGGTCTATCTTCCCCTGAGTCGCCTCAGAGTCATTTCTCTGCAGGTCCTACCTTCCAGAAAGTGGCCACTTTTCTGTTCCGAGAATTGCTGCTCTTCTCTTCGATCTCCTGTTGGGTTTGTAGGGGTTGATAACTATCTGGCTAGATTCCTGGGACCCGATGATATTTAGGTCTCCTGTTCCTCTACCATCTTGCTCCTCACGCCTGAATGGAATTACTTTTTGATTTCGATTTTAGATATTTATTTCTAGTACATAGAAATAAAACAGTTTTATATATTAATATTATTACCTGAGAACTTGACATATTGGTTTTTGAAGGTCTTTTTGGCTCATTTTTATATGTGTTCTTGGAATAGCCTACAAACAGAATTAAGGCATGTGGGAGTAAAAACAGTTTAATGGATTTGTTTTCCTTTCCCAGTTGGATGTTGTATTCATTTTCTATCCTTACTGACTTGCTATAATGCTCAGGACTAGGTTGAAAAGCAGACACAAGAAGACATCATGCCTTGTGCCTAGTTTAGGGGGAAACAGTTCAGTCTTTCACCTTCAACTATCATGTTAGATGGATGCAACTTGTGAGACTGAGGATGGTCTTTTCTATTCCTATTTTGTTGAGAATTTTTATTATGAATTATTGTTGGATTTTATGAAATGTTTTTTATCCATCTATCAAAATGATTGTGCAGTTACTATATCTTTATTGATTACTTTCATTAGAGTTTTATAGTTTTTCCCTCTGCATAATTTATGCATTTGCTAAGCTAATTTATAATTTGCTAAGTTTATACTTAAGCATTTCATTTTTAGAGGACCAATGTAAATAGTAATATGATTTTAATTTCAAATTCCACTTGTTCATGGCTGGTATGTAGGAAATTTATTGACATTTGCATACTAATCTTGTGTCTTTTAATCTTGCTAAAATTCCTCATTATTTCCAGGAAGTTTTTGTCAATTCCTTCAGATTTCTACATCGGTGTTAATATCATCTGTGAACATAGAGTTTTGCTTCTTATTTCCCAATGCATACAACTTCTGTTTCTTTTTCTTGTCTTATTGCATTAGTTAACACAACATGGAAGGCAGGGTTGAGAGGGATATCATGTCTTGTTCCCATTCTTAACAGAAAAATCTCAAGTTTCTCACCATTAAGTATGATATTAGGTATAGTTCTTTTGAGTATATCTTTGATCAAGCTGAGGATACTTCCTTCTTTAGCTAGCTTGCTGAGAGTTTTTATCATAAATGCATGTCGAATTTTGTCAAATACTTTTGTCTGCATTTAGTAATAAGATCATGTGATTTTTCTTCTTTACACTGTTAATGTGATGGGTTACATTATATGATCTTGGGAGTGCTTTACCTACCTGACATACTTGGGATAAATGTACTTGGTTATAATGTATAATTATTTTTTTATATTATTGGATTGATTTGCTAATGTTTTGTTGGAGATTTTTGCATCTGTGTTCATGAGAAGTACTAGTCCTCAGTTTTCTTTTCTTGCAACCCTTTGTTTGTTTTTGGCATTATGGTAATGCTGGCCTCCTAGAGTCAGTTAGGAAGAATTTCCTCTGCTTCTATCTGCTAGAAAGGAGAGAATTTCTCTCTTAAATGTTTTGAAAAATTTACCAGTGATCCCATCTAAGCCTGGTGTTTTCTGTTTAGGAAAGTTACTATTTACTCAAGTTATTTAATAGATGTAAGTCTGTTCAGATTTTCTACTTCTTGTGGTGTGAGCTTTCAAAGACTGTATTTTTCTCTTTTTTTATTTAATTTAAATTCAGTTGGCCAACACACAGTACATCATTAGTTTTTGATATAATGTTCAATGATACATTAGTTGCATATAACATGAAGACTGTATCTTTCAAAGAATTGGTCCATTTCATATAGGTTCTGAAATCTGTGGACATAGTGTTGTTCATGTTATTCCTTTATTATATTTTTAATGTCCATGGAATCTGTGGTAATATCTCCTCTTTCATTCTCATTTTAGCACTTTGTGTCCTTTCTTTTTTCATTAGCATAACTAGAAATGTATCACTTTTATTGACTTTTCACTGAACCAGCTTCTGATTCCATTGATTTCCTCTACTGATTTCCTGTTGTTTTTTAATATTTTTAGTGGTTGACATAGAATTTACAATATACTTTTAGAACTAATCCAAATTCACTTTCAAATAACACTACACCACTTCATGAATATTTTCTAATGTGAATATTTTCTAATAACAACATATCCCTAATTCTTCCCTCCTGTCTTTATTATTGCTGTCATTCATTGCCCTTATACATAAGCATATGTATGTGCGTGTATATATGATATATACGTATACATAATTGAATACATTGTTGATATTAATTTGAACAAACTTATCTGCTAGATTAAGAAAAAGTTAAAGTTTTTATTTTACCTTCACTTATTCCTTCTCTGATGCTCTTCCTTTCTTCATGACCTATAGTATCTCTTTAAGAATTTCTTTTAACATTTTCTATGAGGCATATCTGAAACTAGGGGTGTCTCCTGAGCTCACCCAGCCAGGGAGCATTAGTCCTCAGTCCAGCATTGGAGGTAAACTGCATCAGACTCCGAGTTTCTCAAGTTTCTCTTTCTCTAACAACTTTCTCTATTTGTTGAGCCATTGTTTGACAAGCCATAAATTCTTTAAACATGCTTTACCTTATATATAACCTAGTTATAATAGTTGCACAAATAGTCTTTGTCAACAAAATCCCGATTTTGTATCCACATGGACACAGATTTCTTTAAGCAGCTTCTCCTTATGAGCCGCACTTTCTCATTCTTGCGTGTCTTTAACTTTCTCAGATAATGTATTGCAGCAGCTTGGGGTTCTTGTAGTTATCCACCTGTACTAAGTCTGAAATTTGTTTCCTATGACAAGAAGCACTGATGTTGCTGTATAATTTGTGTTATGTATGGTTTTTGTTTCTTAATTTTTCGTTTCTATTTGTAAACCAGAGCTAGTGGTCAGCCGGTGCCTGGCAGAGTTCTGCTTATGCATCCCCAGCTGGGAGGGCTTCCAGCTTTGCTGACTGAGGTATGTGTGTGTGCAGTTGAAGTGGTCTTCACATCTGCCAGGACTTGGGTTTCTACTGGCTCGTGTGGTCTCCATGCACAGCATAGTTTCCCAGCTGGCCCCCTTCAGTCTTCCTGTGCTTGAGCATGGCCTTTCCAATGGACGGGAGACACAGGAGCTCATCAAGGATGGGTGTTGTCCCATTTCCCTCACTTTCTGTTAATGCTGGACAGTCTGTTGCTGGTCAGTTACCAGACCACATCCTCAGGCGTGCTGCCTGCTGGCCTTGCCATTTGCCGCTGACATGGCCACAGGTAGGCCTGGGAACTTGCACTCCAAGCTAAGGGAGTCCC
Source organism: Mustela nivalis (assembly GCF_964662115.1). Taxonomy (NCBI): domain Eukaryota; kingdom Metazoa; phylum Chordata; class Mammalia; order Carnivora; family Mustelidae; genus Mustela; species Mustela nivalis. The sequence goes on from NC_139030.1 coordinate 67,475,941, forward strand.
CTTGGCTGCAGAGCTGCTAGTCTTCAGGGTTGACTCCCCCACCCCCACCCCTCGTGGCACCATGGATGAGCTAGGATGGGAGTAGGACCAACCCATGCAGGGACCTCATAGAATTCCATTATTCTGACACTTCGATTCTCCTGTGCTGTAGGTTCTTATAAGTAAATTCTTCTCATTTCTTGTCTGGCTTTGGGGGTTTCCAGAGCATTTGGGTTCATGACTATTCTGTCTGGTCTGATTCTCCATGTTAGTGGTGGTCCTGCCAAGCCCTTCGCTATGCCCTACTGGGAAAAAAGTAGTGTTTTTTAATCTTGTTCCTACTTTCTAAATAACAAGAAGAGCAGAAAAGGAAAGAAGAGCAGTATTCAGGATGCGTGTTCTGAGGACACACCTGGCATGAGCACCTTTGAAGCTCTGCCTTGAGGTGAACTCACTCTATGGGGAAAAAGGCTGCATCCACCCACCAACTGCTGTTGCAACACCCCCTGGGCTTCCTACAGTTCTGGAAGCACAAGTCTAAGAGCAGGTGCTGACAGGTTTGGGTCTGGTGAGGGCCCCCGCCTGGTTCTTCCCCATATGGGAAAGTCAGATCAGCCTCTGGGTCTCCTGTAGGAGACACCATCACAGTGGGGTTAGGGTTTCAACACAAGAATTTGGGGAGACCAACGTTCAGTCGACAGCAGAGTGAGGTTATCTCCCTTGTATGGAAGACAGAAGGGTGGTTATCTCCCTTGTATGGCTGAGTGTCACTCTTGTGACTCTACTACTTTTTCTTCCCATTCAGATTGCTACTCAGTAGGTCTTAAACAAATGCTCAATATTTATTCTGTTCCTGTTGAGTTTAAACACTATTTAAAATTAGACAATGTGACATTGCCGTGGTCAGATACTTTTTATGGTGGACCCAAGCTGACTGGAACCAAGTACTAGATTATGTGTATTTTTTAATCAAGTTAAATTTTTTCTACAGCATTATTAATTAAACTTGCATTCAAAGTAGTTTGCATAGCATTCCACAAATCATCTCTGCATCTGTATCTGTGTATGAATAATGCTGGAAAAGACCTCATCATTATTCAGCTCAGAGCACTCACGTTCTTCATATAAAGTCCGGTGGGTTGGGAGTTTGGGGCCACTTTTCAGTTAATTGCCAAAGATCAAATTTATTAGTGATGAAAGTGGCACAGAACCTTAAGTCGTTTGATGTCCAAAAAATTGATAACAGGGGATACACCCCAACCCTATTCATGTGAGTAAGTGTGTAGTGTTCCCGGCAGAGAACCAGGCCACAACGTCCTCTTGAATTTGTTCCAAGCTACATAAGCGTGAGTCTCTGTATCTTCACTATTGTTTACACAGGAGACTTTGTGCCCCTGAAGTAAGTGCTGAAAGCGGGATCTGCATGGAGCAGCTAATCAGAGTGTTCCCCCCATCTGGACCCTAGTTTCAGGCTCAGATAGAAGTGAGGGTGAGTGGGTCCCCGGTGAGCCTTTCAGGGAGGGTGTTGGGATGCATTCAGGGCCCCAATCACACGTTGATGAATCTCAGAGAACTGTGACTGTTTTAAGGCAAAAGGGACCACATCTGGCTCATTCCCTGAGACTGGGGGTTTCAGGCTTCAGTCTGCGATCTGGCCTTGTGCCAGGGTCACTGCCCAGCGTGCTTCCCGGGTGGAAGCTGGGAACAGCCCAGACACGCATGCAGCTGACTGGGCAGGCAGCAGAGTGAGGCCCTGAAGGACAGTGGCTCTAGCATCCTGTTAATCACTCCCTTACATCATCACAGAATGTAATCATTTAGTAAACAAGTCACTTCTCAACATTGAGTTTAAAAATGGTCGTAGGCTTTTATTTTTTTAATTTAATTATGAACATATAATGTATTATTGGTTTCAGAGGTAGAATTCAGAGATTCATCCATTGCAGACAACACTCCATGCCCATTCCATCCCGTGCCCTCCTAAAAGCATTCCCCAGGTACCCCGCCCCCCGGCCCCTCCCCTCCAATAACCCTCAGTTTGTTTCCTAGGATTAAGAGTCTCTTCTGGTTTATCTCCCTCTCTGGTTTTGTTTTGTTTTATTTTTCCCTCCCTTCCTCTATGATCCTGTTTGGTTCTTATATTCCACATATGAGTAAGATTATATGATAACTGTCTTTCTCTGAGTGACTTATTTCGCTCGGCACAATACCCCTAGTTCCATGACTCAGAGCAACTCCCATGGCCACGTGTCTGCTAGGAGCTGAGCCCTGGAAATCCTCCATCTGTCTACACGATGTGTGGTTCCAAATCCCAGTGCTGAACGCTGTGCCCAGCCGTTCTGCCTCACCCATGATTTACATCACTGAATGGGGGTCTGACTTCTGAAGGCTTGCTAAAGGCAATGTGTTTTCAAAGAAGAAACCTATTCCTGTAATTCCAGTAACCTGACTTTTCCGGTTTGAGGGAATAAAGCAAGAACAGGTCTCTCTCTCCTTGCATTCATAGTTGTTATATTCACGAGGGTTAAGTCCGTTCTGGAAGATTCAAAGCCTAGTTTGGATATATGGTAGACTAGCTAGACTACATGTTGCTTTTATGAAGCATTAATATCGCCCAAGAGCTAAAACCTTCTTACTAATGAGTCCTGAACACTGTATCACCTGCTTTCTCCAAACACATTCCGTTTCTTTCTTCAAACACATTCCACACACCTTCTTTATTGGTAAGAGCCACTGTTCTTCCTGACGGTTCAGGAAACAGCTATAGTTCCATATAACTTACAAAGTGCGATTCCTTAAAATTCAAATAAGCAGTGCTTTCATTATCACAAAGTATCTGAATATATTTTTTAAAGCATGCAAGTACACTTAATGTTCATTTTGTTATGACATATCAGGAGATTTATAAAACAGCCTACTTGACTTTAATATTTCATAAGAAATATTTCTTATGAAATATTAAAGCAGGTGAGGTGGCATCCAGGACCCGGGTCCCCAAAGGACCCTGGCTCCTCAGCCGGCAGCTCATGCTGAGCAGGGAGGAGGGCCAGCTGCTCCCAGGGTTGGTGAAGGTTGTCTCTCTTGTGCAAATTTGCACAGTTCAAACAAAGGGCAACAATTTTAATGGGTTACATAGGAGCTGTTAATCCATCCTCCTCTTAAAAGAAGAGAAAGAGGGGGCAAAAAAAGACACTCTTCTAAACATAACATTTCTAAACCCAGTGTGATTATCGATTCAGGCAAAGATCACAGATGGGCTTAGACCATCATATGAGACTGTTGTCTGAAAAGGACATTCCCATGAGCCCCAAGAATCAGCCACATGAACCCCAAGAATCAGACCAGCTTATGAACAGAGTGCCCAAAGAAAAGTTACTCTCCTCACCAAGTGATCAAAATTGATGTCATTGGGGGTGGACAACTGAGACCTTGTCCCTGGAGGGTCACAGCACAAGGAGGCAGCATCTCCATTTCGTATTCTCACCCAGAACGTGTGGGCTGACGCTCATCCCAGGTGGCAGCTGGACAAACCCAGCTGGGACCACGCCCTGCAAGTCCCTTGACCATGCTCTTCCACAATGGGCAAGCCAAGAACCGACACCAGCAGGTGGAAGCTGTCCTGTGTCATTGGAGGAAATATAAAAACGGACAAACCCAGATAGAACTGTGGAATTCGTGTCAGCAGTGGTTTTCCAGTTGTTTTGGGGCAGGTTTGTGTTCTAGGAGACATACTGAAATTTAGCATAAAGAGTTAGGATGCTTACGACTGCTTTTCAGATGGTTTGACAATAGTTACGTGTGTTCGTGCATGCAGGGACCCCCATGTGCACACACATGTGAGTGTGCACATGTGTGCACATGTGTGCATATGTGGGAAAGAGAGAGTAGTTGTAGGATGGGGTCCCGACCTCCCAGAGGAGCCTCTGGCTCAGGCTCCAGATGGAGGGAGGTGGGCCTCTCAGCCTTCCCTGCTGCCAGCATAGGGGTCTGTGAGGCTTGTCAGGAGGTGTGGGCCATCGGGGGACACTCAGGGTGGAGCCTCCGGGGCCAGCACGGGAGCCTCTGACCCTGAGGAGGCCGGGGGACTGCAAGGACTCTCCACCCAAGGCACAGATGCTGTTACCAGGAGAAAGGCTCCAGCAAGTGCATCGGAGGCTTGGCAATTGTGATTCTCTTTCTCAAATGAAAGTTTAAATTTCCACCGAGAAAAGAAAAACCAGACATTTGACTGTTTTTAATTTTTATTTTACTTTTAAAGATTTTATTTGCTATTTGAGAAACAGAGATCACAAGTAGGCACAGAGAGAGAGAGGAGGAAGCAGGCTCCCTGCCAAGCAGAGAGCCCGATGCGGGGCTCGATCCCAGGACCCTGGGATCATGACCTGAGCCAAAGGCAGAGGCTTTAACCCACTGAGCCACCCAGGCACCCAACATTTGACTGTTTGTTTTTTTTTTTTAAGATTTTTATTTATTTATTTGACAGAGAGAGATCACAAGTAGGCAGAGAAGCAGGCAGAGAGAGAGGAAGGGAAGTAGGCTCACTGCTGAGCAGAGAGCCCGATGTGGGACTTGATCCCACGACCCTGAGATCATGACCTGAGCCGAAGGCAGCAGCTTAACCCACTGAGCCACCCAGGCGCCCTTGACTGTTTTTAAATAGTGGGACGTGGAGCATTCTTGGATGGCTGAGTTGGAGGTCTGTGTGCAGGGTCCAAATGTGCAGGAGATTGAGTCTGCCAAATGGCCCCATTCAAGTCTGGACTCTCATTAGGATGACCGTGGTGACCATAATGTGCATTCTCGTTAGGACAACTGCGGTGAACATGTCTGGACTCTCGTTAGATGACCGTGGTGACCACAAAGCTGGACTCTCATTACATGGGCGCAGTGACCACAGGAGTAACACTCTTATTTGAAATTTTAATGTTAAATTAATGTTATTTCAATGGATCTTTTATATGATAATTATATAATTGAATTACATTTTGCATTATTAAACAAAACCTAAGCAGGAAGTTGAAGGCCCCCCTTAGAATGATTCTAGTGGTTGGTAAAAACCATAAAACTGATAATACCAGTTGAGGCGGTCCCATAAAACATATTTTCCTGCTTTTTGATGACCATGAGCAGAATTTAAATCTTCAGTTTCTTCACTAAGTGACTTTTCTTATTTGGCTAGAAGTGAATTATTTAGACTGTAATTGATATGGCTACTTGTAAAATGGAAAGTCAGTTGTGACAATTTGCCTTGGTTCACACACGCCCATAGTGATGAGTCACTGAACAGTGTCTTGACCGTGAGCACCCACCCTGAACACACACGTGTGTGCACAATACTCACATGTGCGACACAGATATGTGTGTGCACACACGTGCTGAGGTTGGCTGTAGAGTCTGCACTTCATGGGTTTGCCCTTGGCCTGTGTTTACAGCCGCCCCCCAGTCAAGTCCAGTGCTATGTGCACAGGGCAAGTGCCGCCCAGGCCAGGGAAGGTGTGTCCTCCTCCGGGACCAGCAGCCAGCAGAAGGTTCCGGATCCCCAGCCTCCTGCTGCGGTGTCTGTCTGGGGGTGGAAGGAAGGGTAGTTACTGCAGGAGCAAGGGACCCCACATGTGCGCTGAGCCCGCGCTCTCTTGCAGGGCTTTCCAGGGAATGCCAACGCGGACAGTGTGGTGCGCCACCGGCTGCGGCCGCCCCTGGAGGCCAGGCACCTGCGCTTCCTGCCCTCCGCCTGGAACCCTGACGGCCGCATTGGGATGCGCGTGGAGGTGTACGGATGCCGGTTCCGTAAGTGTGGGCGCAGAACTAGGGCGCAGAACCACGTCCATCTGGGAACGTGGGGTCCTTGGCACAAATTCAAAGACGCTTCCAAGAGAATAGCCTCCAGGCTTTTCTCAAATTCCTCAACAAGGACAATGGAATCTCTTTGATATTATTGGGTAACTCGGAGATGAAACTGTTAGGTTTTGTTTGTTTGTTTTTAAAGATTTTATTTATTTCTTATTGCAAGAGGCAGAGAGTGTGCCCGCTCAAGTGGTGGGGGGGGGGGCAGAGGGAGAAGCAGACTCCCCACTGAGCAGAGAGCCCCGTATGGGACTCAATTCTGGGACCCTGAAATCATGACCTGAGCCGAAGGCGGACGCTTAACCGACTGAGGCATCTAGGTGCCTGTCAGGTTGTTCTTATAGGATCTTCTTATTGAGTGTCTGCCTCTCTCTCTCTTCCCTGTCTCTGCCTCCCTGTCTCTGCCTCCCTGTCTCTGACTCTCTGTCTCTGCCTCTGTCCCTCATCCTTCTGTCTCTATCCCTCTGTTCCTCTGTCTGTCTCTGTCTCTCATCCTCTGTCCTTCTGTCTCTCTGTCTCTGTCTCTCTGTCTCTGTCCCTCTGTCACGGTTTCTATCTGTCTCTGTCCCTCTATGTCTGTCTCTCATCTCTCTCTCTCTCTGTCTCTCTCTGTCTCTGTCCCTCTGTCTCTCTATCTCTGTGTCCCTCTGTCTCTGTCTCTATGTCTCTGATTCTATGTCTCTATGTCTCTCTGTATCTGTCCTTCTCTCTATATATCTCTCTGTCTCTGTCCCACTGTGTGTCTGTCTCTGTCTGTCTGTCCCTCTGACCCTCTATCTCTGTCTCTCTGCCTCTGTTCCTCTCTGTCCCTCTGCCTCTGTCTCTCTGTCTTTGTCTGTCTGTCCCTCTGTCCCTCTGTTTGTCTCTGGACACACAGTCATGTCACCAGCCCAAGGCCTGGGGGCAGGGAGTGGGCCTGGCTGTCAGTGACCCTGAAGAGGGCCCACCCCCCCTCACTGACCATGTGACACTTGCCGGACTTGTTCTGTGGGAGGTTTGCCGTGGGAGGTGGGGTCTGCTGTCTGCGTCAGGAGGAGAGCTCAGGATGGTACAAAGGGGACTGGTGGGGGGATGGGAGGAGGCCAGCTGATGGGCTCGAGGATGGGGGTGGCGGCCATGTGGTGTTTGGGGAGCCCCAGGGTCACCAGAGTGAGGGTCTGGCCAGTGTGCTATGTGGACCAGCACTACCAGCCCTGCACGGGGGACCGAGGGACCCCTGAGCCAACACTTCATCCGCAGCATTCCTCCTGCTCCGTCCATGGCCTCACTCTGTGGATTTCCAGACCACGAGAGCGCCCTCGGGCAAGGACCCTGACACTGGCCGTCTTGGGCCTTGTGCCTCTTCCACTTGGGGAATGCGCTCTGATGAGGCTGTGCCGGGACCCTCCCTCCCAGACGTGTGGCCACGGCCCTTTCCGTGGGACCAGCGGCAGCCCTGAAGTCCATGCAGCCCAGCTGGAAGGGTCTGAATGAAGCCCAGCAGGTAACCTGTCTCCGCCACGTGAGAAGCTGCCAGTGCCCCCTGACACGCAGTACTCACCGCCTCTGTGTCAGCGCCCTCAAGCGACACAGGCGTGCTGATCTGCTGTGGGAAGGTGTGGGCCTCCTCAGCAAGCTGCTCGGAGATGCCCACGCAGCCTCATGTTCACACACAGCAGTTCTGCGTGCAGGTCTCGGAGGAATCCTACCCCTCCCCCCACGCATCCCTCTGTGGCCACCACATGCTGCACTCCTGGACGGGCCATGGTCTCTCTTGCACACCTGGGCTCTCTCTCCATGCGCTCGGCAGACTCCTGCTGCACCGAGCAGCTGAGGGCAGGCTGAGGATGGCCTGGCGGGCTGCACGCTGGTCAGGAGGGTCTTTCCCATGGGCTTCCAGGCCACAGCTCGGCCACCTCAGGGCCCCTTCCAAGACTCACCAACGTCTGCCGGCACCTTCTCGCTGCCTTCCGGGCCAGGATCTGGGAACCCTCATCTGGCTGGAACTGGAACCATCCCTCCAACCGTCTCCAAGTGTCGCACGTTAGCCTGGTTCTCTCTCTCAGTGGAAGCCCAGGCACCCCCTCTGGGTGACCCAGGGCCACCTCACCCCCAGCCACTGCCAGCCCCATGACCCCTCCTTCCCAGTGCACGCTGAATCCTCGTCATCCTCAGCTCTGACCCTGCTTTGGGTCCCACCGCCGCGCTCCACTAAGTTGGCCACGGCGGTCCTGAGGGCCTCTTGATGGGTGCGATGCGGCCTTAGATGCAGAGGAAGGAGCGTGCCTATGTCAGACCCAGCAGACTCACCAACAATCTCCCCATCCCCCACCCCGTGCACCAGGCTGGAGAGGCTGCAGCCAGGTTGAGTCCTAATTCTTCCCACTCTTCCTCTGACCTGCCTCTCTGCGTGAGCCCCGCCCACCCCAGGCAGCAGAGAGGAACTGGGTGCTCCCCAGGCAGCCACCATCCCTCTGTTTTGGTTCTCTGAAAGCACCAGGATATCTGCAGTCAGCACAGTACCTTTGCACAGACGGACCATACACCTACAAACCTCAACCTTCACCCTTTGAAAACACATACTTTTCAAGGTGTAACATACACGAGGGAAAATATTAAAAACCTAAGTGCACAATTCTAAGTCTTACAAGAGCCCCTCAGTCCCCTTCCTTCCTGGCACTCACCCTTCACCCCAGTGTCGCTCTACTCTGTGGGCCAGCATCCCCTGTTTGTAGCGTTCTGCACAGAACACCCCCAGGAGTATTGCTGGTGCCTGGCTTCCGTCGCCCACCCTCCACGGCCATGCCCTGGAGTCTGGATCAGCCGCCGTGTCTCTACCTCCACAACTTTCCTGAACACCCTGGCCAGGCTGGGGTCATGCTGACACGCTCCCATGGCAACCCACGCTGTCCCCATGGCAACGGCACCATCCTGGAGCCTTGTGGTGACTGCTCATTAGTCTGCCGGTAGGATACACGGATGAAAAGCAAATGCATTGTCAGGCATGCAGCGGGCAGGCCACGAGGCCACCAGGAAAGGGTCTGCTCCTCACACACAGCGTCTGGACCAGCATAGAGCAAGGCCAAGGCCTCCAGGGTTAGGGTTGTCTGGTTAAGCACATACTGCTTGAGGGAGCAGGTGGGCTAGCCCATGCTGTGCCCCCCAAGTCAGTAACTAATCACAGCTGGTTCAGCCTCTGAAAATGAGGGTCCTTCACGGTGAGCCACCAACAGACCTACTGGCCCGCACCTGTCAGCTCTGAGACGGCTGCCCCGAGGCTATGGTAAGACAAAACTGAACAGGGTGGGAGGGAGACAGACCCACCTTGAGAAGAGCTCAGGAGAGCTGATGACGTCTTATGTAATAGGAAGGCTTCTGTGTCTGACGTGGGTGCAGACCATCTGGGGAAGCCAGGCTGTGAGGCTACCGCATGCACGCTGTGTTTCCTGACAGCGGCCCGTCCACCCCGGGCATGAGTGCCACCACCAGGAACAGCGGGAGTGTGCAGACTCCATGCAGCCCATCTGGAAGTGGACGTGTGGGCCCTTTCCTGCGACCACTGACATCGTGATCCTTACAGAGGACAGGATTAGTGCTCTGGGTGCCCCGAGCTGCCGGTGGGCACTCTGCTAGGAGACTTGGGGCAGTTCTCAATCACACTACCCCACAGCACCCTGGAGAGGGCTTTCTGGCTTCAGGACCCTCCACAAAAATAATTACGTCTAAACCCTATATCAGTTCCCTGGTGTGCTTGCCTAAGTGTGCGCACAGTCATGTGCGTGCCTGTGTTTGTGTAAACGTGTGCTCACATGTTCTTGTGCGTACCTGTGTGCTCACGTATTCCTGTGTGTGCACTTTCATGCGTGTTCCTGTGTTTGTGTGCACATGCGCTCACATGTTCTTTGTGTACCTGTGTTTGTGCACATCTGTGCTCACATGTCCCTATGTTTATGTACCTGTGTGCTCACATGTCCCTGTGTGTATTACATGCTCATGTGTTCCTGTGTTTGTGTTTGTGTACCTGTGTGCTCACGTTTTCCTTTATTACATACTCTTGTGTTCCTGTGTTTGTGTACATGTGTTCTCACATGTTCCTCGTGTGTGCCTGTGTTTGTGCACACGTGTGCTCACATGCCCCTATGTGTGCATGTACATGTTCAAGTGTTTCTGTGCATACATTTTCCTCATGTGTGCCTGTGTTTGTGCACATGTGTGCTCACATGCCCCTGTGTGTACATGCTTATATGTTCCTGTGTTTGTGTACATGTGTGCACAGATGTTCCCATGTGTGTGCACTCATGTGTACCTGTGTCTATACACATGTGTTCACATGTTCCTGTGTTTTTGTTCACATGTTTCCTCCTCCTTATTTTCTGTTACACCAAGGCTTGTGAGCCAGAAAGTCCCTTGTCTGCTGCAGCATGGTCGAGAGGACCCAGAGGGTGGGCACTGGGACTGGCCATGCCTGCTGCAAGCAGCCACCTCAGCCAGCAGCATCCAAGACAATAGGGGCCCGAAGGGGTCTGTGGGCACTGGGTCACAGGTGGGGGTCCATGGGTGAGATCGATGGGTGCTGGTTCATGGGTGTTGGGTCACAGGCAGGGGTCCACAAGCCCTGGGTCATGGGTGGAAGTCTGTGGACTCCTGTGCAAGGCTAGCAGAGAAGTCTGTGCCCTGACCCAAGGACAGGGAAGATGCACAAAGTACTATTGGAATGCAGGCATGTGCAAGCAGCCCCTGGGATAGGCAGGGCCGTGCACTGTCAGCCCAGTACCTGACTTTTCGTCCATGCTTCTCATTCAGAAGAAGTAACTGGGGAGATAACCCACCTTTAAAACAGAATGAAATATTTACTCATTGTGCACCTGGTAAATGAATTATTTCTAGGTACAGTAACAAGATAAAACATGAATTTTAAGAAGATATCCTCATAAGATGGGCAAGCATCATTCCAATGGCTTATTTTGCATATGACGTGCCCTTTAAATGACACACACATCCCCATGAAGCGACCCCAGACGACAGGCTTTGAGTTGTGGGGGTTTGCTACATGCAGATGTTTTCCAGTAAATACGGTAGCATGCCGTAGGGGTAAGACCTCTTCCTTATGATTTTCTTGATGTCACCTTCTTTTCTGGAGCTCACTGCATGCAGTGATTCAGTGAGCAACACAGATAACATAAAAAATGAGTTGCTAGTTAGTAGTCGACAGCTATCAGTGGTTAAGTTTGGGGGGTGGTTAAAGGTTATATCCAGGCTTCTGGCTCCATGGACAGCAGCACCCCCAATCCCCAGATTCTTCAAGAGTCTACTATATTCTTGGTTTTGCCAGAAATAAGGTCCATGAAGGAGTAAGTCTCTCATTTTGTCCTGGAGGAAACTGGCTTCCATTCAATGTGCCTACCAGCCGTCGATGTGCATGGAGCAGCGGGGACCACTGGGTCTGGATACGTGGGGGTTGCGGCCTGAGGGTGGGGGCAAGGTCAAGCCATTATCCTCGGGGGCCCCAACGGCTACCGTTGCTCCAGACAGGCCCCTCTTGTCTCTTCTGTCGTCCTGTGAGCACACCCTCTGCATAGCCAGCGTTCCGAGGGCTCGAGTCCTTGCTGGGAGGGTTTTTCTGGGATAACTGCTCCCTCTGTGTGAATGGGCTCCCTGAGCACGACCTAGCCCTCGGGCGACCCGGCCCCTGTTCCTCTGTGTACATGGAATGTGGAACACGGACACACTTTCTACAGAGCACATGAGCACATGTGCCATTTGGGTCCAACAGCCACCAAGAAGAGCCACAGGCATCTGGCTCAGGAAAGAAGGAGCTTCTTATTCTCTACGGCCCTTTACTGTCTGCCTCACTGCCCTCGGAGACCCCATGGTGAGATGGGACCTCCCTGGCACAGTCACCTCTGGCAGGGACAGTTCTGCAAAGGGAGCAGGAGTCAGAAAGCAGACCCACTGCTCTGGTTCCCACCAGCGGATGGGACATGGAAGCCTCCGCGGCCTCCGATACTGTGTCTGTGTACTTTTGTGTGTGCTTGTGTGTGTGTACCTGTGTGTGCTTGTGTGTGCACGTGTGTGTGAGCCTGTGCACCTCTGTGTGTGTTCCCCTGTGTGTGTCTGTGTGCATGCCTGTGTGTGAATGCACCTGTATGTGTACCTGTGTGTGCCTCTGTGTGTCTTCCTGTGTGTGCCTCTGTGTGTGTGTGCCTGTGTGTGCACCTGTGTGTGTGCCTGTGTGCACCTGTGTATACCTCTGTGTGTGTACCTGTGTATGCTTCTGTGTGTGTGCACCTGTGTGTGTGTGCCTTTCTGTGTGTACCTGTGTGTGCCTCTGTGTGCCTCTGTGTGTGTGTGCAAGGCCCCACACATTTAGATACTTCAGTGAGGAGCAAGCTAATACTTAGAACAACTTTTATCATCTTTCCTGCAGGATCAGACGTGATGGACTTTGATGGAAAAAGTTCTCTGCTTTACAGATTTGTTCAAAGTACCAGGAATCCAGTGAAAGACATCATTTCTTTGAAATTTAAAACAAGGCAGAGTGATGGACTTCTGTTGCACAGACGGGGCAGAAATGGAGACTTCTTCACCCTGGAATTAGTGAAAGGGAGGCTCCTTCTGATCACCAATTCAGGTAAAGGGATGGGCCAAGGAACTCGATAATCTGAATTCTTAGATTTAATTTGTACCCCAGTATTTTTATACCTAATCTTTTAGCAGGTATTATAGATAAGGGCCTAGACTTACAAATTCTGACTCTCTTTTGCTTTAAAACATATTAAAATGTAGTAACTGTTCCAGGAGATGGTCACTGGAGCTCTTCATATCCAATAAACACACCTATGTCATGGGACCCAGGGCTTCCCAGCCTCACTTTGCACCAGTGACATTTTGGACCAGATAAGTAGCCTCTGCAGGGGCTGCCCTGTGCAGTGGAGGGTGTTTACCAGCATCCCCGCCCTCCACTCACCGGAGGACGGTAGCACAGCTCACACCCACATCCTGGCCTGTGTCCCCTGGGGGAAAAAGCTTCCCCCGGAAGAGCCACTGCCTGGTGGCCATCGCAGAGCTCACAGCAAAGACTGTACCTCCGAGGGACGCACACCTGTAATAAAGGGAAGTGGCCGAGAATAGCCCTGATGGACAGGGTGTCCCAGAGTCAGATGCAGCAGCTTCACGGGGTCACGGAAGCTTGGTCTGGCAGGACCTAACGGTGCCCATTTCCCTGGCCAGGCACTGCTTCACTCTCGCCATCTGGCCCTGGGAGCGTGGCGCTGGGCAGTCTGTTGGACGACCAGCACTGGCACTCGGTGCTCCTCGAGCATGCCCGCCAGCACATGACCCTCTCCGTGGACCGGCACTCCAGGCAGTTCCAGGCACGGGGACAGCTGAGTCACGCAGACCTGGATCCTGAGGTGCAGAGTCTCTGTCAGTCATGGCAGGGCGTGGGGTTTGAGTGCAGCGTTGCCTGGACAGAAGGGGGAACCCTGCAGAGAAATGCCTTTTCTCGGCACATGTGGTTAGGGCTTAACCGTGTCACAAGGGAGCCACTGTCCTGGGCACCCTCTGAGCCTGACTTGGAGCACGGCCCACTGCGCTCAGCATGGCCCACGGCACACATCCAGTCTCACTGAGCTGACCTGAGCAATCCCCCTGGCATCCTACCTAGATCCGGAGCTATCAGCTAGATCCTATCTCTCGGTCTCATTCTTCAGCTTCCAAACACACCTAACGTATTCGCAGCCCTTTGCACACATGTACCTAAGTTATACGAAGGTATAACAATTCATGCCATTCGTGTAAGATCTTGTCAGGCTCACGCACTATTAAAAGAAGCTAAACACTAAAGCTAAAATAAAAATGTGTTTGGCAGAAATGGACGATTGGCAGTTCCTGTCCTATATTACATCATTCAGGATTTTATTGCCTACACTATGAATTGGCCAAAATAACATTATATTCTATACACAGATGAATGTAAATTCCATCCAGAGATATATAAGCTGGAAAATCATTTTCATTTTCTGCACAGGCTTCCTTTTGCACGGGTTTGGGTTACACAGATCAGATGTCCCTTGCCATGGACACACAGGTGGGACCCTCCCCTCACCTGGCAGCCGGTTTGATGAGCACCCCAAGGAGACCAGTTCAGCTCATACTTTACAGATGGGATGGCTGTCTTGGTCGGCTCCCTGGGACATGGGGAGGTGCCCTTAGGAAGAGCTGTAAGGGAGGGTAGCAACAGGACAGGGAGGGGCTCCTGTGGGGACCCTGGAGGGCCCACCTGCACCTGCCAGCATTAGAGAAGACCCCTTGCGGGGACAAGACTTCCTCAGCACTCGAAGGTGCAGAGCTGATGGTGAGCAGAGGGCCTGGTGCTCTGCTCCAGGGCCCGCGTCCAGGCCACCCTGTACCTGCTGTCCCGTCATGAATATCAGTAAGCCCTTTCCTCCCGAGGGTCCCAGTGAGATGCTGAACCACACTTTCCCCTGATCACAGATGAGGGAGCTCCAGCCTGCCAGACACTAACAGCAAGTAAACCATTTCAGAGCTTTTGCTTAGAAATTCCTTTAAGGTAGTGAACACAACACCCGATTATGCAGAATTGCTTACCTGGGCCTCTTCCTGCTACGCCTCTGAGTGATGAATGTCTTAAGCAAGTTAATGGGAAATGACTAGAGAAATATTATTGATGTCATTTTTCTTTCTAAGATCAGCTTCGGAGGGATTTTAGCACCTGGAAAATCTGTGACATTTCAAAGAAAACACTTCGACGGATGTTTAGAAAATATTAATTTTAATGGAGAGGATATCATTGATTTGGCCAAGAAGCACAGACCCCAGGTTCTCATCAGGGTAAGAGTCTGCCTGGGGACAGAGGGTGGGGACTCGGGGGAATGAGGGCCCTTGTGCACGCCTGAGTGACGTCAGGTTAGGGGGATGTGACTCATGTCACACCCTCATCACCTGAGCAAGAAACACAGACCAAAGCTCACTGAACTTAGAGTTCTTGTTTAAATCTGAGACGAAGACCCACGTCTCCCATTAAAATGTCAGCTAGAGATCCCATCTTAGCTTTCCAGAGAGCAAAGGTAGCTGCCTGCAGGGACCAGTCCCCTTGGCAACGGGGGTTTCCTCCGTGAGCGATGGGAGCACGGGCCACCCCACAGGAAACCTGTCCCTCCTGCACCTCGAGTGTGAACACAGCGTTGGCCGCGGGAGCTTGGATACACACATGGATCGATAAGCTGGCATGTTTTCCGTGGCCCTTGAGACATGACAAGGAGGGTCTGTGTGGGGTGTTGGCATCCGAGGCTGAGCCCCGACCGGTCTCCCGGTAGCTGGGTCACAGGAACAAGTATTCAGGCTTTGGGTCCTTGCCTCCCACCTTCAGTCAAAACACCCGTCTGTGGGCTCTGTCGGCTGTGTGCTCTCCCGAGAGGTGAATCTTGTTTCAACGGGCTTCACGGGCTCTGGGCTTTGTCCTGGCTTCGCGCAGAGTTGCACAACATGTGGCCAAGGCCTGCACTGGGCTGAGCAGCTGGTCTGTGTATCTTGGGCCTGGGGCATTGGGTGGGCAGGAGGTCATGCCGGCAGCACCACACCCTGCGATTCCAGCTGGGGGGCCATGGGTCTGGGGGCCACAGTGGGGGACTGGAGTGAGAAGCAGCCCCCCTCCTCCAGGGCCTCCTCAGATCTGCTTCCTGTCCTCAGGGAAACGCCTCCTTCTCCTGCTCTCAGCCACAGTCTGTGCTGGTCACGTTTCCGAGCGCTGGGAGCCGCTTGGTGTTGCCAGGCTCCCCGGCACAGGATGGGGTCTCCATCAGCTTCCAGTTCCGGACGTGGAACCAGGCGGGGCTCCTGCTGTCCCGCCGACACCCTCGCGGCTCCATGGGCTTTGTCCTCACGCTCAGGGACGGAGCCCTCAGACTGGGCCTGTCCCCGTCTCCAGGACACGTGAGGAGTGACATCATGGCAGGTAATCTGTGTCCCCAGGCTGTAGCCGGCATGGCTATGTCGCCGCAGGGCCCATGGGAATTTCACACTCTGATTCAAATGTGACGTTTGCAGTCTGTAACATGCTCGGGGTCCTCACACCCAGGTCCCTGTGCCCCATTACCTTTGGACACAGTCCCTGCCATTCACACCACATGGCACCACAGGCCGACCCCAAGGTGGCCGTCACAGCCCAACCTAGCCACCTGGGGAAGAGGGAGTGCCTGAGAGCTCCCCCCACTCCATTCCAGGGAACCCTATGCTGTGCCCTACCCATCAAGCTGACCAGACCCCAGGCTTACGTCCCAGATGCCTCTCCCTGTGCTTCTGCTCTCTGAGGGAACGTGGCCACAGGGAGCCTGTTCTTGACCTTTGGTGTTGGTGGAGAGGCAGCTGCCTGCCTATCAGACCTGACGGTGCCCGCCAACCTTGCCACCCCCAATTGTGCGTCCAGAAATGTGGTGGGTCCCCGGAGGATAGCATGGTCAGAGGAAATACTACATCCTGAAGACACACCTGCCCTCTCTGCTGACCTGCTCCTGCCCCCAGGCAAGGAGCCATTCTGGTTGGACACATACTTTGAGGAGGTTTTCAAGATAATTGCTAGTGTCCTAAAACAATGTTCTTCATGATGCGTGACGGCGGATCGCTCCTGGACTGAGGACAGGAAAGAGGTGGGGCCTGTCTGCTCGCTGCTGCCCATCAGGAAGTCAGCTACTTCTGGGTCTGTGGATTGGCATCGGATCTGAGGGCCTCAGGCAGAGGTGGGGAAGGGATGGGGACGGACCCCCAGCCTGGCGGTTGGGACCAGTGGGGGGTCTGCACACCTTCTCAGGAAGATCCTGCTGGCCTGTGATGAACCACATTTCCTCAGTGGCACTGGCCGCCAGGCACTGAGCATGGACCTGGAGGGCCACTGGACCATCGGCATGGTCAGAAGTGGGGCCACAGTGGGCTGGCACAGGAGGTCCCCATGGGCGCCACCCTAGAGGGCCATGTCTGTGTCCATGAGCACACTCCTGGGAGGACCAGGACCCATTGGCCTTCTCCTAACCATTGACCCTCTGCTGATGGGCGGAAAGCAGACTCAGCCCCCTCCGTCCATCCTAGAACCTACCTCAAGAGCCATGCAACATGAAAACAAGCAGAGAGACCCTGGGAAGGTAAATATGAAGCCAGGGCACACACTTCAACACACAGCCTTCGACCCACGTCCCTGAGAAGGTCGGGGCTCCACAACTGCCATTCCCCCCATCGTCTGGAGACAGATGGCCACTTATAGCTTACTGAATGCTAATAGTGGGACAAGCTTGCAAGAGTGAGCTCACGAGAAAGAAATCACTTACATGCAGTATCTCAGCCGTGAGCTGCCTCAGAGACTCGCTGGCATAGAAAAAAGGTTAATTTTTGTAAGCCACCAGGACCCCATAGTCCATGGGGATCCCATGTGCCCTGAGGAAGCTTCTGTCCTGGCCCAGTTTAAGACTTTCAAAGAAATTGCTTCAGGTCAAGTCCCACGAAGAACCAGGTCACACTTAACCCCTCAGTTGGTGGATTTGACAAATTGCTGGAAGATTGCGTGTGATAATTGGCATTCAACTCTTACAATCCTGTTTCCATTCAACCCCTGGGGGTGGCCTGAAGCTGCACCCTGCCTCCTGGGGCTCCATGTCCCTGCAGGTGCAGCTTCCTGCTGTTGGCCATCCTGGCCCGGGGCTTGGTCCCAGGGATCAGAATGTAGGACAGCCAGGAGCTTTGCCTAAGTGACCAGGACAAAACTTCAGCCCCCGGAGGTCCCCTGACACCCACAAAGGGCAGACCCACTGTGCCAGCTACAGCATGGGGCAGCCAGTCCACAACCCCCAAGGGGCAGAGGCCCTCAGCCAACAGCCCATGAGGATGACCCCGAGACAACCCCAGAGAGTGGGGCTCTGGTCCCACCTTGTTGAACCCCCGGAGCAGACCCCAACCTGAGCCAGCACCTGCCAGACCACGGGGAAACCAAACTGCAACCAGAGGCACCAGCCAGGTCCAGATCCCCGTGAGGAAACTACCAAACCAGGGTCCACACATTATGTCTTGATAAATAATCAGCGCACACCAAAGCACTGGATGTGGTTATATTCATGACTACAGAAGACAGGCTGTGAATGTGAGCCCAGAATAGACAGCCGGGGTGCAATGAAGTCTCCCCACCCCCTTCATGCCACAGCCGTCCCTGGCCCGTTCTCCTACTAACCCCAGGCCTGCGTCTGGCCCCCACGAGCAGCAACTGACAGCCGGGCACTTTTCCGAGCGCTGCCGGGAGGGTCCGGGACAGCAGTCTTTAATGAGAAGGACATATTTATTTAGAAGTCATTGTAAGTCAAACTTTTCTGTTAAGGAAGGGTGGCTTTTCCCCTTGGTTACCAGATATTTAGGATGTCCAATGTCCCTTAAGGTCCTCACCTGGAGTCAAGGTGAACTTGTGCTGGACGTGAAGCTGAATTAGGTCCCAATTTGAAAATGTGTTTGAATAGAACACAATTGGGTCATATTTTCAACATGCTTTCCAACTGTGTAAATTTTCATCTTGAGTTGTTTACAAATACTAGTTCCACCGGCTAGAGGTCAGAAAGACTTCTGTAGGCCACAAAATGTTCTCTCACTCTGTCCCTTTCGAATGTCAAATGTGTGGGACCACAAAACAGCCCCTGGGGAATCTTAGCTTCACTGGCTGCTGAAATGTTTAGCTAGGTGCCTTTTCTGGCTCATGCTGTGTTTAATCTCTGGGCTGAACCCTGGACAACCCAAATGGACTTTCCTTTTCCATTTTAAAAAATCAGTGGAAAAAGAAAACACACACAGAGATTTAAAAGCAAAATCCAGATGCTTGACTTCCAATAAAAAACTGGAAATCTGGTAACCCCAAGAGACCAATGCTCCTGCATGGGGTCCAGCTGCCAACTCAGCCAGGCCTAGGGATGAGGGGCTCCCGGCTGATGGGGAGAATCAGAGTCACAACCCCAACCATCCTACCCAGAGCCTCAGCAGAGGCAGGCCCGTGATGTTGGAAACACCCCATGTGACCCTGGGACCAGACCAACCACCACCCAGGACAAGTCCCTCAGCCCCTCCTCCACCCAGCATCCCTTCCATGGGAACCCCCTGATCTTGCCGGGTGGGGTGGTCAGGGTCACAGCCCCCCATGTGGCACTCCATTTAACATGAGCAGCCTGGAGACAGACAGGTCGGTAACGCAGGGAGCTTCTGGCCCCATATCAGAGGGTATTTGGAGACCTCATGGTGACCTGGCAGGAACTACAGATATCCCCTCCCACGGCTTGCCCATGGTGGGGGTGGGGGTTGGCCATTATGATGTGTCCCCCGCAGAGACTTTGATTCTTACATGAAGGGTATGAGTAGCAGAAAAACAACATCAGACTTCCTTGCATCTGTTCCAGAATTTAGAGAACAGGTACTCTTCCATTTTTTTCCCCCAAAGGGTAAATCACATGGAGGGGGCAGGAAGGTGTCCACTCCAGGGGTTGCAGGGGTCCTGGAGGGACTGGGTTCCTCCACCCCCACCCCAGGTCCCTGTTCGTGTGGGACTCAGAAGTTTATGTCACTCTCTGAAGCACCATGAGATATGTGATTCACGGGGATGTCTCGCTGATCTCCATTCCCATGTGCTGGACTGAATGATGGGCAGTGGTTCATGGGGGTTTCTAGCTGATCTCAGTTCCCCGGGTGCTGGACTGAACGATGGGCAGTGGTTCATGGGGGTTTCTAGCTGATCTCAGTTCCCCGGGTGCTGGACTGAATGATGGGCAGTGGTTCATGGGGGTTTCTAGCTGATCTCAGTTCCCCGGGTGCTGGACTGAACGATGGGCAGTGGTTCATGGGGGTCTCTAGCTGATCTCTGTTCCCATGTGCTGGACTAAATGATGGGCAGTAGCTCACAGGGATTTCTAGCTGATCTCTATTCTCTGGTGCTGGACTGAATGATGAGCAGTGGTTCATGGGGATCCCTAGCTGAACTCTATTCCCAGGTGCTGGACTGAATGACAGGCAGGGATTCACAAGGGTCTCTCACTTATTTCGGTTCCCTCAGTGTTCGACTGAATGACAAGCAGTGATTCACGGGGATCTTTAGCTGATCTCCATTTCCCAGGTGTTTACTAAATGATGGGCAGTGGTCCACGGAGGTCTCTAGCTGATCTCTGTTCCCCAGATGCTGGACTGAATGATGGGCAGTGGTTCATGGGGTCTCTAGCTGATCTCCATTCCCCAGGTGCGGGACTGAATGACGGGCAGTGGCATTCGGTCTCCCTCACAGCCCGGAGGAACCAGCTGAGTGTGGTGGTGGACCAGGTTGGGGTTTCGGCGGTTAACACAGCGTTGCCTCTAGAGACCCACGCAGATGGTTCCTATCACTTTGGAGGTGAGTGACAGGGCTGCGACCCCACTAGCTGGCACCCACCCGATTTCCGCCTCCCTTGCCCCTGTCCTGTATCTGATGTGACTTTTTTCTACTGTGTCACATGTGGCAGATTCCCTGAGAGGTTGGCAGGTGTGATGGACTGTACTGTTTCCTCAGCAACCGTCCTGAGGCATAATTTATATAAACATGTGAGAGTTACTAGGACCCTTGTCATTAGAATGTCCTTTTCCAGCTGTATGTGTGAGAGTCTTAGTCTTGATCACCCCCTTCCAGAGAGACTCCCCAGTTTCCTTTCCCTGCTGTCCCTCTGGTCCCAGGTACTCTTGGGTCACAGGAATCCCTGGCAAGGCTTTGAGAGGTCAGTGGGTTAGGGTGGCCCCCAAGGGTGAGCATCAGCGAGGCTGGTCCTTCTGGCCCTAGGCAGCTCCCAGCCAGCCATTACGGGGACAGGGTACCATTTGCCATGTTAGAATTCTACCAGTGGGTTTGCTGTCTACTTCTCCCTCAGACCAAACCTTCCTTGTGGGGTGGCTGCTGGCATACAACTCCGAATTTTCCCATTATGCCTGCTAGACGATTCTGGATGCCCAGTCCCCTCTGCCTAGTGGAATCCCCTGTGGTTCCACTCAGCTGATGGCATGCAGCTCTGGGGGACCAGGTGGGAGCCCAGGCCCACGCTCTCCTCTGAGAGGGCTTACTGGCTCAGGGCACTGGTCCCCGGGGAACAGCGCCCATGGCGGGACTCAGGCAGGGGGCACAGACAGCTTCCCTGGGCACTTTGAGGGCAGAGTCCCTAGGCGTGCCCCCAGCAGGTGTACAGTCGGGGCTGGCCTACTGGTGGAAAGAACCAAAGGCCTATTTCCTCACACCTGGCATAGACTTCAAGGCCGTTGTTTGGATGCCGCGTTTGCTGTCACACAGACTCAGACGATCATGATACTAAGACGTTCTTATAGAAGATTAATCTTTGATTATATGTTTGACCAAGTTGCCCTGTACAAATCCAATTGCCATAGAAAACCAATCCATGTCCCTTACTCTGCGGAGGCTGGCTTTCAGGACAAACCAGCTGGAACAGGCCCCACACCTGGGGCCGCACGCTGCTTCCAGAAGACGGGCAGGTGCCCAGTCACCTTCCCGCCAAAGGCCATCTTTCCAACATGGTGATTTCAATAATTTGTCCTTATAATAACACAATCTATTCCTTCATTTCTAATTTTAAACCCATGTGCATTTAAATTGTTTTGTTTACGATGCGCAACATCAGGAGGAGCTAATGCTGTCTAGCCTGCTGTGAGAAAGACCCAGCTCCAAGTTCAGCCTGAATTGTAGACGCTGTTTTTCACCCAAACCACACTTCAGTGTCACCCACCCTTGCCAACCTAGAATCTCTGTCCCCAAGTGAGCACAAGTACAAGGGGGTCCCCATGCCGGAAGCCCGAGACAGGGACGAGCCGCCCTCCTCCCGGACGGGACGGCCGGTGCTGACCCTGCCCCTCTCTGTATTCCCACCTCTGAGCCATCAGGGTGCCTTTCTTCCGGCTCCGGGTCTGAGTGTGAGGCCTCACTGGCCGGATTCCAGGGCTGTCTGAGGCTCATCTCCATTAACGCCCAGGAGGTGGACCTGATCTCCGTGCAGCGGGGCGTGCTGGGGAACTTCAGCAGCCTGGACATAGACTCCTGCGGCATCCGAGACAGGTAAGCAGCTCGCACGCCCTGTGCTTGGGCCTGTGATGGCTGATCACAGGCGCCCACAGGTGGGTGCGCATCCTCTCCCTCCGGGTTCTGGTATCCCCCTCATACCCCTTTCCCTTGCTGCTCACGGGGAGTCCAGCAAAGCAAGAAGACTGCTTGTAACTGTGTACAACCCCTTCCTTGGCACGATGGGATTTGGGAGGAAGGAGCTTTCTCTCGGCGGCTATTCTCCGGTGTTCACAAGCGTCTTCATCCAGAGCACGCCGTGTAGACATCGTGGCGATGTCCACGGCGAGAGGGTCCATAGCATGTTCCTGGACAGCAGGAATCATGATTATCAGGTGCAGGAGACCAGAATCCTGCTGTGGTCAGGGTGGGGTGTCCAGGGGCAGGGGGAGCCAAACTGCCCCAGGTCCGCAGGGGCTGCAAGGACGGGCCTGCCAAGGGACAGGTTGTTAGGACCCAGGAAGGGATGAGCAGCCCCCTGAGGACCAGGGGTGACCTCAGAGGTGTGTCTGGGGAGGAGAAATAAGGAAAATGCAAGAAGTGGGCAAGGGAGAAAGAAGGTCACTGTCACTGAGGCAGGAAAGCCAGGCTCTAACACCGGGGGTGATTTGGGGAGACAGGCTGGCCAGCGTTTTCGTCCTGAAAATGCTAACATATTTTTGGATAAATGCTACAGGCTGAGAAACCCCTTCTTCCCTTGCATGAGCAACTCTGAATTCACGTGCACCTATTCTGTCTCTTCGCAGCTTAGTCCCGTTTCAGTCTTTGTTGTATAATGATCAGAGTTCAGTGGGAGCGTCACAACAGTCATTGTCACCTGCAGGACACATGGGCGCCTGGGCAGCTCAGTCCAACTCTTGGTTTCAGCTCAGGTTATGGCCTCAGGAGCTTCACTCAGCGGGGAACCTGCTGGAGATTGTCTCTCCCCCTTTGCCCCCAATCCCCCTCTCTAAAATAAATAGAAAAATCTTAAAATAATAACAGCAGGGGCACCTGGGTGGCTCAGTGGGTTAAAGCCTCTGCCTTCGGCTCGGGTCATGATCCCAGGATCCTGGGATCGAGCCCCACATCGGCCTTTCTGCTCAGCAGGGGTCTGCTTCCTCCTCTCTCTCTCTGCCTGCCTCTCTGCCTACTTGTGATCTCTGTCTGTCAAATAAATAAATAATAATCTTTTTAAAAATAATAATAATAATAACAGCAACACACGTCCCCACCAGTGAGTGACTCACTCTCTCAGACGTGCTTTCCCCACATGCTCATTCCACTCATGGTGGGGGGAATGACCCTTCTCTGGCAAAGGGGGACTGTGGCCAGTACACCAGCAGCCTCACTGCTGGGTTACCAGGCCTTCAGTGAAGTGCCGCATCCGGTGTAGGGCACAGGCACCCAGGGCACCTGGCCTGTGGGCTCGCACACCCCCAGATCCATACTTGGCGGATGGGCCACTGGGGGGTATAGCTGCCAACAGAAAGGGGGCCTGGGGCGACTGAACATGGTTCCGGCGTCCCTGTCCGCTGCTACCTCGGCTCTTGGGAAATTTCTCTAACATGCAGCTTTTAACAAGCAATCAACGGGGACCAGTTTGTGCATAAAACGCTTATAGTAAAAGCAGGTTTTTAACACAAACACAGAAACATGTCATCCGACATATAAAGGTTCTTTGTCACATATGCCAGTTTACAGAAAGATCGGGTTGCGGTCAGGGCTTAAACTAGAACTTCGTCGAAGGCTGCAGAGAGGATACAAAAGTCACAGGATGACTGCACCCTTACACGCGGTGCCCCTGGATGGCGCTCTATTTTGATACCCTTCAGCTTTGACAGTGTCTCTTGTACCCCTGTCTGTACTCCAACTGGGAAGAGCTGGGCACTCATGTGTGTGAAGCTGTCTGTTGCACATGTCTGTTCCCGTGTGCGTAAACGTATTTCTTATTGGTCGCTGGTCCCCGCTGACCTGGAAGGACAGTCTGCCTTCACTTCCAGCTTGAGGGACATTTGGGTTCCGTCCAATGTCAGACTGTGACCATGAAGTTGCTGTGAGGCTCAGGAGAGGCTCAGACACTAGTCCATCTGAGGTCCACTTCCACTGTCCTTGAGCAAACACCAGAGGGGACTGGCCGGACAGGGTTCAGGACAGACCTAGGTTTGGGAGTGTGAAGCCCCTTGCCCAGGGTGATGGTGCAGCGTCCAGCCCCCCAGCAGCACAAGGGGGACCCCGGTCCCTGCAGGTCCCCGCCACCACTCACTCAGGTCACTCTTCCATGCACAGCCTGAGAAGAGGCACATGGATGCCTCTCCGTGGTCTGGGTCTGACGCCTCGCTGCATCTAACCTGCAGAATCGTCCCCTCGAGTCCTCTGCATGCTTTTTAGGGTGTGTTTGTTTCCTTATTGAGTTTTGAGAGTCCTTTAACAGATAAAGGCTCTTTCTCAGCTTTGTCTTCTTACTCTCTGAACAACATCTTTTGAAGAACACAAGCTCTTGCTTTACACAAAGTCAAATGTACCCTTTCTTTTCTTTTTTATGGATCTTGCTTTGATATCTTCCTTATAAAGTCCTTGAGGGGCTCCTGGCTGGCTCTGTCGGTGGAGCCTATGACTTCTGATCTCGGGGTCATGAGCTTTAGCCCTACACTGGGTGCAGAGATTACTTAAATAAACAAAACTTGAAGAAAATGAAAGTCTTCGAGTAATCTGAGGTCACGAGGGTTTTCTGCTATGGTTATTCGGAGAAGTAGGTGAGCTGAGACAGATGCCCTGTGAGCGGGTGGCCCCTCCCTAGTCTCTCCTTTTTTTCCATTCTTTCTCTCAAAATGCTCCATGTGGCCACAGTCCGTCACGACACAGTGTCACGGTTGGCTTCTGTAAGCAACTTCGGTCCCCAGCCACATGCAGCACCGACGTGTTGCTACTGTGGCAGGAAGCGGGCTTCTCCAGTGGACAGAGGAGCACACGTGTCAGTCTGATGAGTCAGGGTTCATCAGCCCGGGTCTGGTCGCTTGGTCATCATGGGCTGGGGGTGGCCGCTGTCCACTCCTCTATGTTCCCGCATGTCGACTAGCAGGACCATGTCTCCCGAAGACCAGGGGTCCCACGGAGCCCTCCTCTCCTCCCAGGTGTTTGCCCAACCACTGTGAGCATGGCGGCAGATGCTCCCAGACCTGGACTGCCTTCCACTGCAACTGCTCCGGCACGGGCTACACGGGTGCCACGTGCCGCCAGCGTGAGTGCTCTCCCCGCCCCCACCCCTCCTCTCACAACGGGGCCTGGGTTTTAGGAATGTGACCCACTGAAAGTCCAGGGTCTGATCCTCGGGGCGTAGGTGGGGCCAGGACCCAGTCTCACAAAGACACGGGGTGAAGGGGAGACAAAGATCAAGAAGGGCTCCATGGTGTCTCTGAGTTGCCCATGGGGGAGGGGAGAGAAGGTTCTGGAACCAGAGTCCAGTGCCCAACGGGAGGAGGAGCCCCCATGGCCCTATCTCCTCTCATCCATCCCCCACCGAAACGGCAGGTGCCCGGTGGCTGTGCTTCAATGGACTGATGTTTCTAGTTCGACTCTTACAAGTAACTGTCCGTCCTCAGGTGATAAGTGAGCCAGGCCCCCCTGAGTGGGTGTCACCATTGTCCTCCCCAGCAGAGGGAACGCTGGCAGGTCCCCAGTCACCCACTGGTGAGGTCGCTCTGAGACACGGTCAGAGGGGATCTGACTCGCTCAGTCACCCCCTGCTCTTAATCAGTGTGGGAGGGGAGAGGCGTGGGGACACATTCACGAAGAACAAAGGTTCACGTGTTCTAGTAACGTCTGCCAACAGGTGACATCCAGGCAGACACTCGGGGTCTGGTTCCTGGTGATGGGACAGTGCATCAAATTCTGCACTGGGCCAGGAAATCGTATTTGCCTGTAGGGGCTCACCAGCAGTACAGGTCTGATTGCTGCACACTTTTCTTCTCCTTCCTTCATTACCTATCACACACATGCCTTTTAACAATCGTTCTGCATTTTCAGATTTGGTCACGTTTCCTCCCAGGGGGTGACTGTTTGCTATGGGGCCGAACGTGGGGTTTCCCTCACCTCCTCCTTGGAAATGTAGGACTCTCCCTCCACCCCATTTCCGGTGACTGACTGGTAGTTCTCCCCAGCCCTCTACGAGCAGTCCTGCGAGGCTTACAAGCACAGGGGCGAGTCCTTGGGGAGATACTACGTGGACCCAGATGGTAGTGGACCCCTGCAGCCCTTCCCCGTGTTCTGCAACATGACAGGTGAGTCAGCAATTTCAACTCCTATTAAACACGAAAGCACAGCCGGTAAGTAGATCTGTACCTGGTTAGCAGCTTTATTAGGGTGCCCTTGTAAGAGTAGTTATTCAACAAAAGTATTTGATATAAATCTTTAAAAAATAGCTCAGAAGTAAAAATTCATTATTATGTCATTATCAGGCATGTATTCTGTGGAACATTTAATAATATAATTTTGTCTATTAAATCCTAAAACAAAAGATTTTTCAAGACTTATCTGATTGAACTAATGGATGTGCAAGTCAAAAGCATTTTCACTTGTTTTTTCTTAAAGATTTTACTTATTTTAGAGAGACAGAGGGCATAAGTGTGGGGGAGGAGAGAATCTGCAGCAGGACACCCCCGCCACCAAGCACAGAGCCCACTGCAAGGTGCAGTCCCACGACCCTGAGATCAAGCACAGAGCCCACTGCAAGGTGCAGTCC
The DNA here is from genome assembly GCF_964662115.1 of Mustela nivalis. Classification (NCBI taxonomy): domain Eukaryota; kingdom Metazoa; phylum Chordata; class Mammalia; order Carnivora; family Mustelidae; genus Mustela; species Mustela nivalis. The sequence continues at coordinate 67,502,580 of NC_139030.1, forward strand.
CCGACCCTGAGATCATGACCTGACCCAGAATCAAGTGTGGGATGCTGAGCTGAGCCCCCTGACTCTGCCTTGTCACTATTCTGCCGTAAAAGTTGTGAGGGTTTCCACAGGACAGGGGACGGCCTCTGAGTCCATGTGGACAGGCAGCGTGTGCTGTTGAGTTCTTGGTTTCCTCTCAGACACGGGCGGCCTAGCTCTCTAATGGCTGCGTCTGTTTCTCTGACTGCGGCCACAGCCCCGTGTCTCGTCCACACTGGAGTCCACGCCTCCGCCCCTCGGCCCACACCACCCTGAGGCCCTCACGCCCCAGAAGGGACACCTTCCACACTGCCATCTCTGCCTTCCAGTGGGACATTAGCTCCCGTCTCTAGACGGGACTGCCTCCTCTTTAAATGTTCTACCTTGTTAAGTTTCAGTTAATCCAGATTCTGTGCACAAGGCTGGACACTGTCTCCCAAGATTTCACATCTCCCCGGAACCTGCAAATGGGACTGGGTTTGGAAATGAGGTTTCCACAGATGAGGTCCAGCTGAGCGGCAGTCCCAGCGCAAAAGCTGGTGTCTGGATGAGGGAAACATGGACACGGGAGGGGTGGGGTCGTGTGAGCAGCCGAGGCCAGCCCGCATTCCCACGACACCACTGGCTCTGCAGGAAGACACGGTCCCCCACCCCCTCCCTCAGGCTCTGGGCTCTGGGTATCAGTGAATCGCCCCAGATGCTGGAAGCCTTCAGGCTTCATGCTGGGTTTCAACAGTGGGTGAAGACAGCACACCCTGTTGCAAATTCCCTGAGAAGAGAACCATATCTGGATATATTTTTTTTTCATGATATTTGAATAGTTTAAAACCATGCCCATGAAATTTTTGATTTTCTGGCTCTTCAATTCTCAAGACAAAATCTGGCTATTGCTGCCTTTAAGCAAAGACTTGCTCAAATGTGAACCAGGCAGGTCTCCCTCCAGAGGGTGTGGAGCGTCTGGGATGCAGCACGTGTGCAGGCGGGACAAAAGCCCTCCCACAGCTGCCCAGACTGTCAGGGCCGGTGCCAACACAGGTCCATGCCTGACAGACCGCTCAGCCCGGCAAACACTAAGGGCTAGTCTGAGGCCAGTGTCTGGGGACCCCTAGTGCCTGGGGCAAACATCTCCTCTGGATGTCTTCTGCCTGAGGTGGTGCGTGGCCACACAGTCCCTGCTGCCCTTAGCATTCTGGGCAGACCACGCACCCTGTGCCAGGAGCCGTTCTGGGTGGGTGACAGCATGCTGCCTCGGGGGGAGGCCTGGTCCCAGCTCGTCAGCCCAGCACATGCTCCTGGGGGCCCAACACCAGACTGTGGGTGACACAATGGTGTGTGACTGACGACAGGGCTTCAACCCCAGGAGAGTGGGGATGCATCCTCATGTGTGTGTGTGCATGTCATGTGTGTGTACAGGTGTGTGTATGTATGTCATATGTGTGCAGGCATGTGTGTGGGTGTGCATGTAATGTGTGTGCAGGTGTGTGTATGTGTGTGCTTGAGACTCAGAGTGGCACTGAGGCAGGGCCACAGACCTACCCCCACCTCCTTGGTCCTGGGAGTCATGTATCCCCTCTGTGCTGGGAACAGTGCAGCAGGAGACGGGGACCCGAAGTCCATGTTAGGGCTGAGAGTCGTTATGGCTCTGAGGATGTCCAGGGTCGTCCTTGGGGCGGGTGGAGCCTTGAAAGCCCTGGGAGTGGTCTCGGGAGATGCTGCACCGGGACCCCCTCTCCTGGGCTCTGGGTGTCTGCCTTCCCAGGGGCAGCAATGTTACCGTGTCCCTCATCCCTGAAAACAGGGTCAGGGGCCAAAGGCTCATGTTTCATTCAAGGGAAAGAAAACTGACGTGTTTGTGATGCTCACAAAATCTGCCAAAATCGTAATGGGAATCGGGCTATTTGGGAAGAAGGACCAGGAAGACAGCAGAGGGAAGCTGCATCCCTGGGGCTCCTCACAGGCAGCAGCTGGAGGGCAGCCAGGGTGGGAGCAGAAGCCCCCCGTTCCCCCAGCATGTGTGCCCAGCAGTGTCAACAGAGGAACATGTCTCCAACACACCTGGTGAGTGACGGAGGCCTGTGTGACCCACCCAGGACAGAACACGGGTGGGGGCCACAGGCCATGGGCTCCTCATCTCCTGGGCACCGCTGGCTCATCACCACAAAAGAGGCATGGGCCACTGCCTCCCATCCGTGAGGACGTTCAGTGCAGATGGGATGTCTTCTCGGTACCTGTGAGGACCACGTGATGCCCTCGGGTCTCTGAGGCCGATTTCCATGCTGGAAACGTCTATGTTCCTCAGTTTCCTCCTGGGGATGCAGGCCCTGCCCAGCAGCTGTGCCGTGCTCCAATCTGGTTTGGTTTGGATTCACCTGCTGTGTGAACTCTGCCATCTGTGCTCTGATGTGTCATCAGGTCAGAGGAAGCATTCGAGTCAGAAACTGGAGCGTCTCATGGTAGAGTGAGTGTTGGGTTTCAGTCCAGATGAATCCAGCCCCGCATGGAACCAATGTGCCCCTCTGTTCCCCAGCCGTGTCCAGAGGGCAGCCCACAATTCCACGTCACACAGGCTTCAGGATCCACCGTCACATGTGGACTCCAGTGTGACCCATCCCCAGCGACCCCAGGTCCATCCCCACGAGAACGTGGAGGCCCATGGCAGGTGACCCACACCCCCAGCCCACTCACTCCTGGGCTCCTGCAGCTTCAGAGCAGCAAAAGTCCTGAAGAAACGAGCCGCTCCAACTCTGGGATGTGCCACCACAGTCCACACAGCAGGCAGCTCACACAGGACTCCCTGGTCAAGCTGTTCCATGGCCTGAAGTCCTCGTCTGATGCACACTGACAGCCACGGGCCGTGGATGTAGCTCGGGCAGGAATTCCAGACACACAGGATCGACAGGGGCCACACAAAGTAGCAAACCAACAGAACCGGGTCCATATGGCTGCTTTTCAGGCCTCTTAATTGGACATATACCAACAAAAAAGGGACAATTTAACCAATTCCTTCTCAGAGATGATGCTGAGTGACTGAACCACACAGAGAGAGTCCCAGCAATGGAATTAGAAGAATCGATGTCCCCTTGGACACCAGTATTCAGCATGCAAGATTCATATTCCAGCCACTGGGCCTGGTAGACAGAGGTGCCCCAGATAGACAGACGTGCCCCCAGGAAGACAGAGGTATCCCCGGAAGACAGAGGCATCCCAGGTAGACAGAGGTGTCCCAGGTAGACCGAGGTGACCCAGGTAGACAGAGGTGTCCCAGGTAGACCGAGGTGTCCCAGGTAGACTGAGGTGTCCCAGGTAGACAGAGGTGCCCCAGGTAGGCAGATGTGTCCCAGGAAAACAGAGGTGTCCAAGGTAGACAGAAGTGGCCAGGGCTCATGGCACTGTCAAGGCCAGGGCATCTCGTCCTACAGAGCAGGGTCAGGTGTGGGTCCAGGAATGCCACTTCTGCGTTCCTCTCAAGTCTGAATGGAGCAGGTGTGTGACGCCCCAGTGACCTGCAGAGAGCCCTCAGGTCAGAGCACATGAGAGGAGCACGGGCTGCTGACGATGTCGGGCTCATTCTCCAGCGAAGAAAAGAGTATTGTTCTAGTAGAAAAGCCATTGTTTGCCTTGCATTACTTTAAATTATTAGAGAAATTTAATAACGCAGTTATACGTCTTTTCTCTCCCATGAATGTTGTCTGGCTAAAAATCCAGAAACACCCACTTTCACTACAGGATCAGCTCAGACATAACTGACACACATCATCACAGGAAGACCACTCTCTCCCATGATTTAAGGGTCAGAGTCCCATTTGTGTTGCCTCTGCATCGGCCCACTAGAAGGCCACTGGCAGTGCTGAGTGTCCCGCTCAGTGATGCTCCTCTCCTTTCTCTCTTGCTCCACCCGTGAGACGTCCCGTGGACCGTCGTGCAGCACAACAGCTCAGCCCTCACCAGGGTCAAGGACGCAGACCAGAACAACCCCCACTGGGCAGTGTTCCAGTACGAGGCCAGCCTGGAGCAGCTGCGGGCCATCATCGCCCGTGCCAGGCACTGCCAGCAGATGCTGGAGTTCCACTGCAGGAGGTCTCGGCTCCGGGACCCACAAGGTAGGTGCCCACAATATGCACAGGTCAGCAGCCTCTGCCAGCCCCTGCCAGCCCCTGCCGGCCCCTGCCAGCCCCTGCCAGCCCCACCTCCCTTGCTGAGGCATAGGTGGAGGCAGCATGGAGTGCAGGTCTGGCTTGATCCAGGGGAAGATGCTTCCCTTTCTCCCTCATACCCAGACTGCTTCTCAATGCTGCTTTGGGCTGTGCCTTCCTTCCTTCTGATTACCTCACTGAGGCGCTGTTTCTTGTGTCTTCCTGGTCCTCACTGCTCTTCTCCTGCTCTGGCCTTGATTTTTCAAACCATCTACTGCTTCACTCTTTATGAAGGCATATGTCTTCCCGGACATGGCTTCCACCATGCATGTTCCTACTTGGGATACTCTCAGGCCCTCTGCACACCCCCTTCAGGGTCCCAGGAACAAACTCCACACTGGCTCCTCAGCTCCCAGTTTCCCAGTGTGGATGCAGGGAGTGGAGACCACACAGCATTTATGACACAAGCTCATATTTGAATTTTGCAAATCAATCCTCTTTTCATCCATGAGGAAAATGGTAGGAAAGTGTATATAGCCTCAGATTAAAGCTAGTTCTCCTGAGAAAGAGCAGTTGCTGGTTGAAGGGAAGGATGACCAAGGGCTCCCGCTGGAAGGCCGGGCTCTCTCAGGCAAAACCCTCTACCTCCCCCAGTCTCCATAGTACTTACCAATTTGAAAATGCAACCAGAGGCCCTTGGTGTTCGGACAACCTTTGGAGAGTCACTGTTGGTGGGAGAGAGAAGGGATATAGAAAACACACTTAGAAGTCGCAGCCCGGTGATGTCATTTCTCCCTGGTTTGAAAGCACAATGGTGAAATAATTAAAATTTTAAAAGTGTTATCCAAATATCTATTAAATATTTTAAATGCCATTAGCCTCCTAGCAATGAGCTATCAGCTTAATTTGGAAGTAATTCATCTTAGATGCCTTCTTGCACATCTCTGTTCTGGCCACACAGGGAGGTGGTAGCAGCCACATATTTTCTTGGGAGCGGCTGCCTGTCCCAGGTGGAGAGATCCAAATCTGTCAGGGAGCGGGACGGACCATGGCATTGCCACACCCTGGGTGCTCAGAGTCTCTTGGTGGCCATGCAGCCACTCACCGGCATGGAGGAACGTCCACACAGCACCGCTTTCCACCAGCCCCGTGGGTGCGCCTCCCAGGGCACCCTCACTCATCACTCCCTCCCGGGGATTGGGGCTGCTGGGGTTCATGGAGATGTGGTCCGTCTCCTCCGGTGGCCCGAGTTGTAATATGGTGGCCGTGGGCTCTGGTCCCGTGGGGGCGCCGCTGCTTAGGCTTTCAGAACAGAAGATGTGCTTGGCCCCGGGGAAGAGGGTTCACCCATGGAGGTGTGACTGGCTGTTCAGCACAGTGATGCAGACAAGCCTCAGCAGGGACTGGCCCCACACAGTGCCCACAGGAGCCCACAGCCCGGACTCAGAGGGGAGTCCACAGCCTGAGCCTTGGAGGGGAAAGGAGAGAGAAGGAGCCCACTTCTGGACACCCACCCGTCTGTGCCGGGTTGTTTCCATCCAACAGGAATTCAGGTCCGCAGCAGGTGTCACTTCTAGTGTAGCTGCCAGTGTTTTAGCCCTCAGGACAGCTCACCTTTTAATCTAGTTCTCAAAGAAATCATGTAATTTGGCTGATTAAAACTTATTAATGCCATGATGGAGAGACTTGGGTACTTCTGTTTATTTTCATTGCAATCAGTCTGATGTCGTCGGACAAACCCGAGCTGGATTAGAATTGTCCCAGCAACACCATCCTGTTACAGCACTAAGAACAGGTTCTTTTCTGGAGCAGACTTGTTTTTGGCTGCCGGTTTCTTAGTAATGATCTTGGAGGGAAGGGAGTCGTCTCAGGGAGGCAGGGCTCGGGGGCCAAGCAGCAGTCACTTTCTCAAACCTGTCTTTCAGATGGAACACCTCTGAGTTGGTGGGTTGGAAGCACCCACGGGACACGCACTTACTGGGCAGGCTCCATGCCTGAGGCCCAGACGTGTGCTTGTGGACTAGCGGGGAACTGCGTTGACTCCCAACATCTCTGCAACTGCGACGCAGACCAGGACGAATGGTGAATTGCATGTGATTTCCGTCCACAAGACGGGCTTTCCAGTTGCTCAGAATGTGTATGTTCGGGGAGATGCTACACAAGCCAGGCCAGGGGTCAGGGGGGAGGAAATCACACCTGAGAGGGTAAAAAAACATCTATGGTGATAAAATATGATACTGTTCATCTGAATGATTAAGATCAATGATTTGCTGGTTTGCTTTCTTTTCTTCACTTCCTGTTTCTTACTTCTAATGCCTTCATCTGGGGCAGGGACAGGCTCCCTCCCAACAAGAGCAGATCACCGATAACAAGCCCCAGGTACCCACCACCAGCCACCACCTCGAGATCGGCCTCAGGTGGTGGGCTGCCCCACCTGCTCACCCCTGCCCAGATTACTGCTATGAAAACCCACATATCACACTGTCTCACCCCCCAATATTCTATTATCTTGATAAATCCACGGGACTCGCTAATATTTTTTGTTCAGTATGACATCAGCCTCATTATCATTTCTAATGGTTTTGAATCATGCCCCATGAAGTTCACTTAAGATGTATCTTTTTGACAGGACATAGTTTCTGAAATGTCCCTCTGAGACGAGGGACATGAAGCAGTCCCTGGTCAAACAAGTAAAGGGAATGGTGCTCTGTGGGGGTGCTGCCTGGGGAAGCGGGCTGGGCCTGCATACCCCGGCTTGGAGAGCGAGTCCAAAATAATGGGATCACATCGCTGGTCAAATCAGGTTATGTTTAAAATCATATATATCACACGGAGATCACACTTTGGAAATACTAGCCTACGGAGTGCCACAGATGTGAAAATGGTCCTCCACATATGAAATGGAAAAGCTGTCTCATGTTGATAGAACATCTGAAATTAGAAAATTGGTTACTTACACTTGAGGCTAAAGAACTTGCATGGCATATTGATTTTTTTAATTTCTTTGAAAAGTGGGAAGGTTTTGAAATCTCTGGGATTCATGTTTCAAATGTATCCCCAATTTAAAAATACTCCCCTTAGCTCAAACACTTCAGGTACCACATTTATACGCTACTCTGGGCACAGGTCCTGGACACAGAATCACCTTTAAAGGAACAAAGTTTGATCTACGGGATCCATCTGGCTGTAGAATGTCTATTACACTCAGGAATCAAGACAAAATCGGGATGCTGTGGAGTGGGGGAGTAAGGAGACGTTTCTGGCTATGTGGCTCAGAGCAGGACCCTTGGCCATTAACGTGATGTAGGAGTGGAGGAGGCCTCTGGGGCAGGGGTGAATGACTCTGACAGTCGGGGTCTGGGAAGGAGCAAGACTGAAAACTGAAGACCATCTATGGACAAGACATGGGGGTGAGACATGGGGGGGCCAGTGTATCTGTGGTCTCCTGTCAGTGACGAACAGGGTGTCCACCAGGAAGAAACCCCAGAAAGCTGCAAGACCTGGTGTCTTGTCCAGAGGGCATGAGCCCCCTTCTGCCTTCTGACCCCCAATGCCTGCCCTATGGCCCCTGTGACTCATTCCCACTGGAAAGATGTTTCTGGATATGCAGCATCACTGATCCTTCTGGATATTGCCCCAAGATCCACTTGTAGAACCTCTGCTTCCTGTCTGCACGACGTGGAGTCACAGGGTTAGAGCCCCTGGGAGCAACAGTAACCCAGAGCCACAGACGGCGGGCCACCTGGGCACCTCACACCAGTGAACCAGTTCACAGCTGCAGAGGACTGTGTCTGACGTGCTGCACTGTGCTGCCTCTATGCAACTGGGGTGGAGAGCACAGCCTAAATCCAAAGAATTCTCTGGTCTTCTCCGGCACTGACTCACCCAGGACATGGCAGTCACAGCAACCACAGCCTGGCAGGGGAGAGGCCGAGGTCAGAGCCTCAGGAAAGCCATATTCAAGACACTTCAAGGTGGACAGCTCATCCAGCAGCAGTGCCCCAAGGCAGAGGAGTGCCCACAGTGGGTGGGACGAAGGGGGCTGGTATGTGTGACTTAAGACCTCAGAGCCAACAGCAAAGCGGAGGGCTTGGCCCACTGGGGACACTACCGGCCACCACCCTGGAGAGTCAATCACAAGACAGAAAGGAGCCGATATGGTCACAGGATATCAGTGCAGTGCAAGGGGTGGGCTGTAGCAAGTGCCCCGCCCAGGGCCCCCAGATGCTCTGTGCCTGCCCCAGACACCTCCCTTCCCTCTACCTGGGGGCAGTCATGGACTTCAAGGATGTGCTTGGCCTGAGCAAGCCAGGCTGATGCTCCAGAGGGCTGACGCACCCAGCATGCCCACCATTAGTCCGAGGGACAAGGCGTGAGTGGGCAATCTTCACACTACGGTTGCAATGTGTCTGTTAGTCTGAAATTCGTAAAATGAAAGATTAAAAATCTGTAAATGAACTCAGAGGGTGGGTGTGTGTGTGTTTGTGTGTGTGTGCATGGGTGTGAGTTGGCAAGCTAATTCTCTGATTTAAATGGAAAGAAAAGCATCAAAAAGAGTCAAGACCATGTTGAAGAAGAACAAAGCTAGAGGGCCTTTCCTACTGGGTCTGAAGAGAATGTGATATTGGGGCAAAGGCAGAGGGACAGTTACATGACAGGACAGGGGAAAAGCCAGGTACAGAATGGATGGTCCTTTTTTTTTTTAAAGATTTTATTTATTTGACAGAGAGAGATCACAAGTAGACGGAGAAGCAGGCAGAGAGAGAGGGAAACAGGCTTCCTGCTGAGCAAAGAGCCCAATGTGGGGCTCGATCCCAGGACCCTGAGATCATGACCAGAGCTGAAGGCAGAGGCTTTAACCCACTGAGCAACCCAGGCGCCCCAAGGATGGTCCTTTTAATAGAGCTGAGTCAATTAGATAGCCATATGAATAAATTAAATTTTGGCCTTTATTTCACACTACACAAAAACCAATTCCAGTCAGATTTCAGATCAAATATCAAAGAGGAAAAAGTAGATTTTAAAAGAAAACATAGCCGAGGATCTTCCAAAACCAAATCTCCAAAGGGTAACATTCTACATTTTCATTTTCACGTGTGCCCTAATCTCTCTCTCTCTCTAGCTCTCTCTCTCACGCACGCACACAATTTATTTATTTATTAATATCATTGTGGGCTTTTGAATTTTTACTTAATTCACTGTGTTGTAACCCTTTCCTGCCATTTTTAAATTTCATGCTTAATTTTTTCTAGATTTGACCAGTGGGAGTCATTTCAAGCTATGCCCTTTTAATATGTTAATACGTGTCTATTCTTTAGCATTTTCTTACTTTTGGCACAATACGAGATTCCAAACTCGTACTTTCTCTGCTGCAGCTTTCGCCATTTCTACAAGCTCTGGTTCCTTTTAGGAAAAAATGGTACTTGGGTATCAGTACTTGGAATTAGGTGTGCTCAGTACTCCTGGAATGTCTTAGAATGCATGAGCTCACCAATCCCATTACACTGCCATGGGATAAATTCTAACCATCCTCTTTCCGTAATTGTAACTCCCTTTCCAACAGCTAGGAGCCTGGTCCTCGTTTTCTACAAAGCATGTACTTCTATTTTCAGTCTTGGAATTTGCAAAAAGTGGTATCGGAATCACTAACCCATAACTTGAGGTGGGGTGTGGAGGAGAAAGACAGAGAGGAAGCCTACTGATAGAGCTAACATTTCCTTAAAGGTCTAGGGTTTTCTTTTCCTTCCTTCCTTCTTTCCTCCCTCCCCCTCCTTTTCTTTCTTGACTTCAGGTAGATCATTTAGCACACGTAGTGTAAAAATAGTCACAGACTAGTTCTTGGTCCCTCCTTCAGTGTAGCTATGCTATAAATGGTTATCTGTGATTTGTTTCATTCATTTATGTTTGTATTTCATTTTAAGTTGTTCCCATCCTTGTTAACTCTATTGCATTATTTGTTTTATTCCGAGTGTTCTAGCTTAGTAGGTGAAAATATGACGGTTCTAAAAGTAAACTGAACAAAGTTTTCATCTTTGTGTATATCCCCATCCCCTTCCCCACCTCCATCCTCATCTCCACACGGCTGACCCTGCTCCTGCAGATTCAGGGCACTAGCTGCTCATCAGAGCCTCCACAGTCTATAAATCAGAAACCCACACAGAACTGATGCCCCGGAGTGCCTGGGTGGCTCAGTGGGTTAAGCGGCTCTGGTTGTGGTCTCAGGATCCTGGGATCGAGGCTCACATTGGGCTCTCTGCTTGGTGGGTGGGGAGCTTGTTTACACCTCTCTTTCTGCCTCCCTCTCTGCCTACTTGTGATCTCTCTTTTTCTCTCTCTCTGTCTCTGTCAAATAAATAAATAAAATTTACAAAAAAGAAGAAGGAGAACTGATGTCCCTTCTGATAACAGGAGGGTACTGCAGAAACTGAGCACAGCCCTCTGGTGCTGGAGAAACGGGATCGGCCAGGAGGGGCCGGTGCCTGCCTCACACCATCCACAGAGACATTGCTGTGTCTCCACTGCATGCTCACTCTGCAGAGCACGGTGACAGCCAGGCATCCTTGCCATGTCTCCTGGATGGAGGGCAGGAACTACACATGCCCCTGTGCCTCGTCAGGGTGTGAGCAGAGGGCACGTTTCCCAAGCACCTTCCCACACGTGGTCTCATGAACCACAGTTAAGACAACATTGCACCCAATTTTATCCCCAAATTGGTTTCAAATAAGTTTTAAAAATTATAAAATCAGTAAGAAGGGACAAAATAAAAACAAGGTCGTTATTAAAAAGCAACAATAATGAAAATAAAGTTCTGAGCAAAAAATGTTTGTATTTACATGTTGTATAGAATATTTTGTATTGCTAATAGGTAATACACCCAATGTAGTGACTTCCCTGTGGAACACCTAATAGCACAGAAGACATAAAAACTTCATGCGAGTCCTGTGCTGGCACTATATTTAGAAGAACAGTTAGCTGTTTCATCAGGTTGGAATGTGACCTCAGCTGTGCCCAGATGACCCCACTTTTGAATCTGCCACCTGCCCCCTCTGAGGCCAGTGGTGTGGGCACTGTCCGTGTTTGCAAACCCAGTAAGGGTCATGCGTCAACATTTGGTGGCTGAGCCTATGCACTGGCCCCATGCGGCATCAGTGGGTGTTTTCTCCCCCAGGACCAACGATACAGGTGTGCTGTCCTACAAGGAACACCTGCCCGTGACACGCATCGTGGTAGCTGATGCAGCCCGCCCAAGCTCTGCTGCAGCCTACAGACTGGGGCCTCTGCTGTGCCAGGGGGACCGTAAGTAAGGTCCACGGGACCTCTTTCCTGGGGGCAGCTGGTCAGTGGGACAGCGAGGAGGCTGCAGTGTGCTGAGCTGTTGCTTCCCGCCGGGGTGCCGATGAAGAAGTTGTGTCCCTTTGCAGACAGGGAAAGCATTAATGCTGTGTCGCTCTTACTCAATGATACAAACCATCACTAGGGAGCGTGGTGGCAGGCCTGCGGCCAGGAAGCTTCAGAGCCCATCCACTCAGAGCCGCCAAGGGCTCCCAGAGAAGGCTCTCTTCGCGGTTCAGGATTATCGTGAGACTCCTGCGGATTTCCTCTGTTCATTCCATTTCTCGGTTAGGGTTTTAGTCTGGGTGCAGGCAAGGAAGACAGTGGTCGTGTTTGAGCCCTGCAGCCTTGGGCACTGCTGCCAGATGCTAGGCGGGAGTCAGGTCGGGGTACAGGCCTTCGGAAGAGAATTTGAGAGCTGTTGTGTGCGTCGCTCATTGTTCTTGGTTTCATCAGGTTTGGGGTGAAATTCCTTCTGTGCTCCACTCCATCCCACCATCTGTACTCAAAGTCCGTGGGCATTTTATCTACGGGAAAAGAGGTGGTCTTCGTTTTCTGATGACCTAAACTGCAGAGCCATTTTAAAATCTTTGACATCGGCATTCTGCAACCCATTTCATTCAATTAATTTTTCAGATAATTTATTCCATTAAAATGTTAAATGTGATCTGAACATCTGCCTTGGTGCTACCGCCAAAGATATGCAGTTAGGAAGCCTTGTTCTCAGCATCCTGTGGTCGGACAAGCTGTTACTGAGCCCTGCAATTGGTTCCTCATTTTGTCAGCAGTGGTTGGAGCAGCCGTCTGGGGCTCGAAGCTGCACAGGGCACATTAATATTCAAGGCATGCACAGCAGTAAGCAGCCCATGGCAGAGGATAGGCTCACAAGACAAGGAATGATTTCATTAATTTCTCCTCCATTTGGCACTGCTCCATCAAAACCATTCTGGGTGCAGGTGCACTGATCCCATTTTCAGAGATCCTGGACAACAGCCTCTACCGGCCTCCACAGAGCAGGTCCCAACAAGGGTCCGGGCACGTCAACAATTTTTAAATGCTTACAGCCGCTGATTGCCTAGCTTTCCTTTGGATTCGATTCTCTGATTTCCCTGGCCGCCCCTCCCCACCCTCCTCCTCCTCCATCTTCCTTCCCCACTCCCATTTGATCCACAAATTACATGAGCAGAATTATGGGAAGACACATTATGAAACCAAAACGAAAAGAGCATCCTGCCTGCTCATAGGCCAAAGAAGAGAGGAAATATTATCCAGACAGTCAGTCAGATAACGATGGAGTGTGGCCAGTGGTGCATTTGGGTGCAAGACAGAAGGCCATCACTGTCCTCCCGGGGCAACAGAGAGAGAATAAGTCCATGCGCACACGTGTGATGACGCATGCACACAATGGGGAGAAGGCAGGACACAGAGTGGGGGTTCAGGAGGCCTCCCTGGAAAGGACCCACTGATGAAGACCAGCAGGACCAGGAACATGCACCAGTGCAGGGAAAGCATCCTGAGCAGAGTGGGTGGATGGTTGCTGGCCCAGGGTCCTGGCTGCGTCAGAGAGCCACAAGGGGAATTTGCTTAAAGGTAGATGCAGATTGATGTGAGCTGTGAGCAAATTCAAGGTAGCCAAGGGCGGGGTCCAGACAGCAAAGGATGGAGCTGCCATGGATGACATGGGCTATTCTGGCCTGGTGACATGAACAGGCTGGTCCAGATGTCTGTGGGGTAAACACAGACAGGCAAGACGGAGGGCCTTGGCCCTGCTCACATGGTGTCCCTGGAGAGGCTGCTCGCTATCTGTGGGATTCGTGTGAGGACAGGTCTCCTGGATGGTGCATGTCCAGAGAGAAGGGAAGAGGTCAAGGACAGAGCCCTGCCGAGGTCAGGGGATGGAGGGCAGCCTGGCAATTCTGGGCAGACACTGCCGGAGGGAGGAAGCCCAGAGACTGGGAAATGTGCAGGGAAGAGGCTGACAGCACAGGAAGGTGGGAGTGGCTGTCAGACCTCCTGGGCCCCAGCCCCACTCAGCCACAGCACTTCCATCCCAGATATGCAAGAATTCATGGCAGATGGCAGGGTGCATGCAGAAAACTATGGGAGCATCACAGCGAGTTACTTACGTTTTCTCTTGCCCCTAAACTAGGGTGGGAGGGCTGGCGAACCTCTGGGCCCGAGGTTACTTTTTTCTACCTGCATTGGACCTGCTGGATCCAACTGCCCTTAAAGTAAACATGTCTGTGCTGTAGATAGTAAAGAACCTGTTGTATCTTAGGAACACCAGTAAGCTTCGTAGCAGCTGCCAACATTAGGGGAGTTTCCCACAGACCCAGAAGGGAACGCAGGCACTGAAGCCTGAGGTGGCTCCTCAGTCTGCTTGCCGTGTGAATAGCTGTAGGAGTAATTCTTACTTCCTGTGAGTTCCTCGAATGTCTGCAGGTGCCTCCCCCACACGGGGCAGCAGGTCTCCTGCACAGATGCGTGTGATGAGCTATGTTCCCTTCCAGCTGGCCAAAACCAGAACTGTCCTTATAGCCAGCCCCATGGTTCACTGCTTTCAGGTGCATTTTCCTTTATATTTGATCCCAATTGTTACTTTCAAAAACATTACAGATTTCAAGAGGAGCCACTGAAGTATTGGATGGACACATGAGGGTTTATGTCCCAAAGCTGAAGCAGTAACCCTTAGTGTTTTCTCCTTAAGAAGCTGTGTTTAACAGTCTCTTAAATGATCAGAAAGATGGATTTGGCTAGAAAAATCTCAGTCAGTTTAGCAATTTTGTGATTTATACTTCCGGTTTTGAGAAGCAGATTTTTTATTTTCATATACTTTTAATTTTTAAAGTAAACATCTTTGTTTTATAAAAACAGTGTGCCTTTAACATGGTCTCTATTCCTTTTTAAGTAATAATTATTGGGATAATTTATTAATAGGTCAAATAAAAGCTTAGAAAAGAAAATATTTATGAAATCAGCCTTAACCCAGTCAGGCTAACAGAGCTGATTTCCCTGACTGGGCAGTGTCTGTCTATACAGCCATATTTCTCACACATGTGTGCACAGGACACACACACTGTGTACAGATACACAGTCCATGTGTTACATTGTATATATAGTAATGTTACATATATAATATATACAGTACATTTTGTATACGTATCTATATTAAAAACATATGTAATGCTACATCACTTTCTTACGTAAGTAACTATTCTATATCACACAGGTGCACCCGCACACACCCATCTATATGCACATGAGATAAAGGTTGCCTTCAAGCAGGCCTGTTATCAGATCCCTACCTTTAAGGTTCATGTGATAATGTGACTCTTTCCTGGGTGGCCCACAGCCCTTCCTGTCAGAACCCCCAGAGCAGGGCCCACGTAGGTCTGCTCCTACAGAACTCATGGCTCCCACCCATGAGTTCCTGGACCCCGACTTCACACTCAAGGCACAGAGAACCCAGGCCCCTGAGGGTGCAGGCGATTGATGGGCACTGGGTCACCTTGTCCAGTTCCACCAACAAGAGCTCAGTGACCAAATAGTGTCCATATTAGTTCAAAGGCTTCAGCCACACAGAAGATGAGAGGTGCCGCCCCCTCCAACTCACTCATTGCAGAAACGTGTAGCCCACGGGAAACAGATTCTAGCCTACTAGATTAAACCAGTCCCCAGAGCTTCCCTTTGGTCTACTTACAAAACTGAAATGAAATGAAAGATATGCTTTTGTTGTTGTTTTTTCAGGTATAGCATTCAGTGATTAATCACTTACGTACAACACCAAGTGCTCCTCATGACAAGTGCTCCTCTTAATGCCCATTTCCCATCTAGCCCATCGCCCATCCCCTGCCCACCTCCCTCCAGCAGGCCCGTTTGTCCTCTGTTGTTAAGAGTCTGTTTTGTGGTTTGCCTCTTTTTTATTCCCCTATGTTCATCCGTTTTGTTCCTTAAATTCCACACACGTGTGAAATCATGTGATATTTGTCTTTCCCTGATTGACTTACTTCACTCACCATAACACCATCCATGTCATTGCAAACGGCAAGATGCCATCCTTTCTGACGGCTGCGTAAATACTGTATGTTTACACCACGTCTTCTTTATCCGTTCATCTGTGGATGGACATGTGGGCTCTTTCCATAATTTGACTATTGTTGATACTGCTGCTGTGAACATGGGGATGCAGGTACCCCCTTGAATAGTGACTCAAAAGATAAACCTTTAAAACCGTTTTCTCTAATTTGGGATTTTAAGCCCAAACATTCTTAATGACCAGTCAGCTCGTGTTTGGGAAGAGTCCTTCTTTTCTCTTTGGTTCTGTCCTAAGTCAGCACGCTGCTAGAAGAGCAGTGTGGTCCCACCAAGTGTGGCCGCAGAGACCCCTGTGACTGGCAATCACCTGCCATCTCCTTCATGAACCAGACCAGGACCTGCTCCTGGGAAGAACTGTACAGAGGAAAACTTACCTCACCTTACCTAATTATCCTCTAAAAAAACAAAACATTCCCAAAATGCATCTCCACAGAAAGCTAGCAAAGGGGCTGTTGGCTCCACATGAGTCCCAGGAAAACCTGAGAACTGACATCTTGATTTGCCCCCCACCCCCAGCCAGAAAGCCGCAAAGCAGACCAGCTTGGCAGGAGGTGATGCTGGCTAGAGACACACAGTGCAGAGGCTAGCCAGGACTGCGTCTGTCCTCTGGACATGGAGTGGAGAGGTATTTGAGGTGGCTGTTTTCTGACCATGCATGAGCTTATGCTCCAGGAAAAGTGATTCAGACGTGAGTGCTGTCAGGTATGGGGCCTCAGAGCTGGGACGCAGGGTCATCACGGCCCAGGCTGTGCACCATGCCCAACCTCAGGTTCAATAAGAGGCAACCCCCAGCAAGAGGGAGGCCAGGACATATGAACTCAGAAGAAAAGTGCAGAGGAGCCCAACCAGAGGGTGGCTCCAAGTCACACTGCATCACAGGATCACATGTTTTTGAAAGTTCATTTCCATCAAAGAGCTAATCCTTGGGAAGAAGGTTTTTATCTTTGAGAGGTTTTAGTTTCTTTATTTTTCATTGACTTTGAGCGATAGGAGATGCTGTGGCAAAAACCAGTGTGGGTGGTTACTTTCCACCCATCTTATCAGGACTCAGGGGAAAATGCTTGTCTGGGAGCAGGCTTGGTAGAGCGTCTCCCCCTCTCCGTCCCAGTCAAGATGGGAGTGCGCATTCTGGGGAACGAGCCTGGTGAGGCTGGAACAGTTTGGACCAGCTGAGTCCCTGGGGTTATGATGGGCAACTCTTTGGATTTCTGCAGGATTTTTTTCAAACTCAGCTATGAACATGCTTAACATTCCAAATGATGAGTTAAGGTCTGATGATAAACTGTGGAGAATGTTATCAGAGTGACTTGCCTGGATGCAGAGGAGACAACCCTAATGGGTGGTGTGTTTGTAAGGCGCTCTCTCCTGCCCCACGAGGAGAGGGTCATCATGGATCCCCACTCCCACTGAGCTCTCAGCTCAGGCATCTTGTGGGCTCGCTCAGGAGAAGGCAGCCAGGACAGCAAACACAGCTTTGAAAGTGTGACCTTTCCCTTCTGTCTCCTAGGATCCTTCTGGAACTCGGCTTCCTTCCACACAGAAACCTCATACCTTCACTTCCCCACTCTACATGCAGAGCTCAGCGCCGATGTGTCCTTCTTTTTCAAGACGAGAGCTTCATCTGGGGTGTTCTTAGAGAACCTGGGGATTACAGACTTCATCAGCTTGGAGCTACGCTGTAAGTTTCCAGAGAACTCTGTGGGGCTCCTTGTCACTGATCAAGGAGGCCTGGACGCACCTTGTCCCTCCATCCACCAGCTCCAGCCTGAGACTCGGGTCCAGTCCTGCAGGTCTGTGCCCTCTGCCCAGCGGGAGCAGTGATGCACATGACAGCCAGTGGAAGCACCAGTCCACAGAGGGTCCAGTCTGAGAAACACTCATCCAGGGCCTGCCGCAGACATCCGTGCACCCCCAGCTTGCTCACGTTAGAAAATGCGTGAAGGTCTGGACCAAGTTCTACACAAAATCCAGATGTTTTATAGTTTTTTCTACACATGCAATTATGGTTCCAATCTGGCACAAATCGAAGTGAATTAACACATTCTGAATCATATTTTTAAAAATCATTATTTTCTCAAGTACGAGATCCCTTTGCCCTCTGGTCTACCTGGAAACATACTCTACTGCCCGTGGTTGGAGGGAGGGCCGCTCCCCTGTGTCCCCAAGGCCCCTCTGGGAAACGACTTCCACCCTCCCATGTGTCGTGTTTCCAGCCCCAAGAGAAGTGGCCTTTTCCTTTGATGTCGGGAACGGGCCCTGTGAGGTCACAGTGCGGGCGCCCGGCCCCCTCAATGACGACCGGTGGCACCTGGTCCGGGCCGAGAGGAACATCAAGGAAGCCTGGCTGCAGGTGGACCTGCTCCCACCCGTAACACACACAGCCCCCGAAGACGGGCACATGCGACTGCAGCTCAACAGCCAGCTCTTTGTGGGTGAGTGTAACCCGGCACCCTTCCCAAGCCTGGGGTGTGTGCAGTGGGGTGGATGACTCCAAGGAAAGGGGACAGGCGAGGCAGGGGTGGGACGGTAGCTCCGTGCCAGCCCCCACTTCCGTTAGCCCCATCGGGCAGCTCCAGGCTCCAGCAGCCGGGTTGCTCATGCTGGACGCTGACCTCCTGGCATGGCAACAAAGTGCCTTTGTCCCCAGTGTGGACCCAGGAGCCAACTCGCTGCCCCGGGGTGTCAGGCACTGACCTCCCTGAGTCTGACTCCCAAGGGACAAGCAGCGGGCGCTGCTCTGGCCACTTCGTGCCCAGCAGTGAGGCAAACATCAGCGGCTCCCACTTCTCAATGGTGGGTCCCCGCCCGGGGGCCCCCCGGAAACAGCGAGAGGGCCAGGAGGGTCAGCCACCACCCCACACACCTTGACACCCCCACCCCATCAGTGGGCATTGTGGTCTCCTCCCCGACCCCTTCAGCCCCCACTGGCATCACTCCGCTCAAGCCCTGTGGGGCTGCCACTGCGCTGGCCGCTTGGTTTTCCTTTTCCCATGTGTTGTTCAGGAACGGCTTCACTGGGATTGGGGCATCAGTAAGACGGAGGGATTAGCCCTTCTGTGACCACTCCACGCATTTCAAACGAATAAGGATACTGTTTATTTATTATAAACTCTGACAAATAAAAAATACTCTCCAACTATTAACGAAATATCAACCAGTCTCAGTTTGAACCAGATTCCGAGGATCCCTACAAACTGTCTCGTTGTCTTACAGGCTCCTACCCAAAAGAGGAAGCTTACCCTGATGTTTCACAAACACAGTTTTTCCTATTTTCTGTATAATTGTTTTGCTCTTTTCTACTTTTTTTGCTCTTTTCTACTTTTTGTTCATGGGGCTTGAACACCCAGCCTTGAGATCAAGACCTGAGCTCAGAAGGGAGTTGGGGGAAGTTGGAGGGGATGATAAACCATGAGAGACTGTGCACTCTGAGGATCTAACTGAGGGTTTTGGAGTGGGGGCAGGTGGGAGGTTGGGTGACCCTGGTGGTGGGTATTGTGGAGGGCATGTATTGCATGGGGCACTGGATGTGGGGCACAAACAATGAATTCTGGAACACTGCAAAGAAATTTTAAAAGTAAACAAACAAACAAACAAAAGACCTGAGCTGAGATCCAGCTGGTCGCTTAACGGACAGAGCCAGCCAGGTGCCACTACCATTTTATGTTATTGGAGATATATTTATTGAAATTTCTATACCTAAGGCACTGTACTAGACTCCTGAACTGTGGTCACTTGGCCAAACTTGAACAACGTTTATAAAGATTTTTTTTTTAATTGAGTAAATATAAATAAGACATAAAATCCCTCAAATATCATGGGATATTTTCACTTCTTATGTTTTGTTTCTAGTGATTGAAATTTCTTTGAACCCCACTTTTATCTCTCATTTGTTACACTGGGTTAGTTAATCCTAAATCTTTGAAGCACTGATTAGTGTTCGAAAGTAAGATCTCAGACACGGTTCTGCGCCAGTGTCTGACCTCCTGAAGTTGCTATGCTGTAGTAGGCTGTTTTCAAAGAATTTAAAACATCGGAAATAGCCTGAGAACATTGAACAATGGAGACACATGGTCTTCAGCCCTCTGTGCATAGTCTGCCCCGGGCTTTCCTGCACTGTGTCCTGTCCGTCCCACTGGGACTGTTTCAGGGAGGGTAAGCCTCACACTGTGCAAACACGCCAGCCCCGACCATCAGTGGCTGGGGCACTTTTCTGGGAAAACAGAAGCTATTCTCCACACAGAGTCAGTTCTTTCCACATGCTGTCCCACATGTGATCCAGCCCAGGAGGGGAGCCTCTGGAGACAGCACGGTGCTGTGTCCAGATATCTCTGCCCCACCCGCTGCTTTGCCTCCTACTGCTCTGGGCAGTTGCCATTGGTACATGCATTTTGGAGACTTCGATCTCTTCGGAATCCCTTAGTGGAAAGCAGTCTCATGTCTGAGCTTGATTCTTTAATGCAAATAACTGTAGGTATTGATTATGGGAGATTAATTACATAAGCACAATATACACATTTTTGAAAACGTTTTCTCAAAATGCAATTTATTTCTAGATTGTGAAATAAGAGAAATTTGATCTTCATTTTAGGAACTCATTTTCTTACCTACTTTGATCAGAAAAATAAAAGGTGGGCTGCGGTATAAATAAAATTTCAGGATTTCTGAAACAATTGAGCAGAAGGATTTAATCTCTAGTTTGACGATTTATCAAACAATATCCTCCCGATATATTTCAACTTTTGACTTTGTTTGCCCATTTGAAGATCTAACCTCTTAAAAATGTTAAGGATACAAAACGTGTTGTTAGCTCTAGATCCCTAGAACTTATTTATCTCTCATAATTGAAACTTGGTGTTTTCAACCAGTAACCCCCCATTTCCTCCCCCATCCCCCCTCCTTGGGGCTCTGATGGCCACTACACTACACTCTGTTTCCATGAGTTTGATGATTCTGGGTTCCACATATGAATGAGATGAGAGAGCATTTGTTTTTCTCTTTGTATCTCATTTAGTATAATGTCCTCCACACCCACTCACGCTCTTACAAATGACAGGATTTCCTTCTTTTTTAAGGTTGAATAATATACCATATTTTCATATCTAATGTGAGGTATTTATGGACATTTCTGTTGGTTTCCTATTTTGGCTGCTGCAATAAACATGGGCGTGCAGGTATGTCCTCAAGATACTGAGTTCAGTTCCTTTGGATATATGCAGAGAAGAGTAATTAACGGGTCATATTGTAATTCTATTTTTAACTTTTGAGGAAACTCCCTACTGTCTTCCACAGTGGCTGCACCAGTTTGCCTTCCTACCAACAGTGTCCCCTTTCTCCGCATCCTCCCCAGTATCTGTTAGCTCTGTCCTTTCAGTAAAACCCGCTCTAACAGTTGTGAGGTGATAAACCACTATGGCTTTGCTCCGCACGTCCCTGGTCATTAGTGGTGCGGCGCTCCTTCTCATGTACATGCCGGCTGTCTGCATGCCTTCTTGGAGAAAGGTCTGTTCAGAGCCTTTGCCCATATATACTCAGGTGATTTTGGTTTTATGCTATTAAGTTGTAGAAGTTCCTTATATATTTTGCATATTAACCCTACACCATATATGTGTTACAAATATTTGCTCCCAGTCTGTAGGCTGCTTTTTCAATTTGTTGGTTGTTTCCTTTGCTGGAAAGAAGCTTTTTAGTTTGATTGTTTTTCTTTTAATGTTTGTGTTTTGGTGTCTTACAAAAATATCATTGCCAAGACAGAGGCCAAGGATTTTTTTTACCTAAGTTTTTTTCTAGGTGTTTTATAGTTTCAGATCTTATATTTAAGTCTTCAATACATTTTGAGTTGATTTTTGTTTATGGTGTAAGGTAAGAGTCCAACTACATGTTTTTGGTTTTTTATGTTTTTTTTGCACGTGGATCCAGTTTCCCAACACCATTTATTAAAGAGCTTATCTTTTCCTCATTTGTATTCTTGGTGCCCTTGTTGAAGATTATTTGAGTGCGTGTGATTTGTGTGAGTTTAATTCTGGGCTCTCTATTCTGCTGCACTGGTCTTTTTACTTCTCTTTATGCCCATAACCTTTGATGATCCCTGTGGCTTTGTCACATAATTTGAAATCAGAAGGCATGATCTAAAGATTGCATTGGAGTCCTTTGGGGTATGTAAGATTTTTGGATTTTTTTTTTCTCTTTGTGAAAATGCCAGTGGGTTTCTGGTAGAGACTGCATCTGATCTGTAGATTGCTTTGGGTGGTAAAAACGTTTTGCCATTTCCTCTCCCAGTTCATGAACGTGGGCTATCATCCCCTTTAGCTATGTTTCCTCACAAATAGTGTTAGCAAACGCTGAGGTCAATGCTCTGGCGGGGCCCTCTGCAGACCTGCCGAGTTCACTGGGGAGACAAGCGACATCGGCCCCCAAACTCCCCAGGCAGAAAGCTGGAGTGATGGGAGAGCTTGACGTGTTATTTTCTCATGCCCGGGGTTGACTGCCATTTATGTCCACGCGCCCGGTGCCTTCAGAACTGTTGCTTGACATTGTTCTGGTTCTTTAACTTATTTTCAAGGTGGGAGAGCAAATCCAGTCCCGTTATTCCACTATTGCTGTAAAAGGACGTCTGGGGTTTTATGCTTAAAAAGATTCTTATGTTTTAGCTAATCATATCAATGTCCACCACATTCCATTATCATCATTACAACAATATTGATGTTTTATTAAGTCCTGCTCTATATTCTAATAAAACTAACTTAAAAATAAATTCCTCAGTTAACTAACAAGAAATCTGTTTAGAATAAACATTAAGCAAAGTCAAGCTGTTTTAAAAAAGTTTTTTCAGTGTCCTTGAATTTCTCCCAACTGTGTCAAAATTTACATTTTGAAAATTCTATCTGTTCATAATGGTGTTTGAGGGCCCCAGTTTTGCGTCTTCCCGTAGAGCCCTGGCTGCACCGGGTCTGGACCTCATCTTGTGCTCTGTTTCAGGAGGCACGGCCACCAGACAGAGAGGCTTCCTGGGGTGCATCCGATCCTTGCAGCTGAACGGGAAGGTGCTGGACCTGGAGGAGAGGGCACAGGTCACCCCGGGGGTGCAGCCTGGCTGTCCGGGACACTGCAGCACCTACGGGCATCTGTGTCACAACGGGGGGCGCTGCCAGGAGAGACCCCGGGGGTTCTCTTGCGACTGCGAGCTCTCTGCTTTCTCGGGGCCCTTCTGCACACAGGGTGAGTGTGGACCTGCTGGGAGGAGGGGGCTGCGGGGGTGTGTGGACCCTGAGCCTCTTCTCCTCCGTCGTTCCATGAATGTATTAAGTTCCCAAATTCCTTCTGCAAATCACTCTTTTACAACTAATCTCATTTTATTGAGGGCCAACGACTGTGAAATCTAACGTCAGTTCTGTGATTTTTCCAGAAACACCGTTTGAGCCTCCTTACTCCTACCTCGGGCCTGTGCTCTGAGATAACACGTGTTGGAAGTCTGTCTTGTGCAGCTCTGGTTATTTTAATATTATTACATAAAGTAATGGCTTCAAGTTGTACGGGAAGAATTTTCCTCCAAAAATATATTTTATTGACATAATAAATACATTTCCCATTTGTACTAAGATGGCTGAAACAGATCCACTTAAACATTTTGCTCCGAGGTTTACTGATGACCTCTTATTACAGTGAAAATGACAGAATCTTTTTAGTCTCATTCTGAGAGGTCACAAGCCATTCATTGAAAAATGACCGAGCTGATTGTAGAGGGACACAATTCTTGGAATGTTCTTATGAGGTTTATGCTTTCATAGACACTCACAGAATCTAACTAAAATCCATGCTCACCAAAATAAATGTCAACGCCTCCATTCAGGAATCTCTGAGCTGTTACCCTTTGACCTTAAAAGCCCCTGGGTTATAGAGAACAAACCTGGGAACCAAACTGGATCAGTTCTTGATTTTCAGAAGAATAAACAGCCTAGAAATGGTGGGAGCACAGTCACAGAAAAGCGATATGTGAAGACGAATGTGTGACAGTAATGGGTAGCCTCATTCCAGGTCACGTTTCACCTTCGCAGGCAAAATCCACTTGTAGCCCTGTTGACAGAGTCGAGTGGCCTCACGGACAGCTGCGGGGACGGGAAGCCGAGCACTGGACACAAGGAGACCAGAGCGGATGTGCCCCCAGATTTGCTCATGGTCTTTGCTCAAACCCTTGGCGAACACCCACGTGGGCAGACTCAGGAAGACCTCCAGACGTGGCACGGTGGCAGAGATGCAAGGGAGGCATGCCTGGGGAGACCAGGCTGAAGTGGGGGTGCAGGCATGCCGTTCACCTCCTGCAACGAACAGCAGCAACCACAGAAAAATAGAAACAAGAACCAACAAAATTAAGAACATTTACAATGAGTTATCAACATTGTCTAGTTTTCGAAAAGTACTGAATGTGTAAAAAAATCAAGAAATTATGTTGCATACTCAGGGGGAAAATGTAGTTAATAGGAATTGACTCTGAGTACGGCCTTTTGTTTGTTTGTTTGTTTCAGCAGACAAAGACATTGAGTCATGATTATATCATATTCATCAATGGAATCAAATTCAGAGAAACAAAGAAAAGAAGTCATCAACAAACAGATACACAACTTCAACAGACCAAAGAAAATCATATTAAAAAACTGGCAGGAATATCAGAGCATAAAAATACAATTACTGCAGTTTTTAAAAATATTTATAACCAGATGAGCTCAACAGGGGAAGGAACCTGTGAACTTGACAGTAAGACAATAAAAATACTCCATTGGAAGAATAGAAAAAAATGAAAAAATTTTCAAGAGTCTCAAAATCTCTGACAATATCACTAATTAAATACTTTAATTCTAGACAATCATTGAGTCAAAGAAGACTCATAAATGAAACTAAAAAATATTTTAGGTAAAAATAAAAATATACCATATTAAAATTTGAGTTATACAACTTAAGTATTACTTAATGGGAAATTTATGACTATAAAATATTTTATTAGAAAACAATACAGGTATAAAATCAATTATATAAGTTTCCAATTTAGGAGTTTAAAGAAAGAACAAAATGAAATCAAAGAAAGTAGAAGAGATAATAAAAATGAAGCAAAAATTAATGAAATAAAAATAGGCAAAGGAAAAAAATCAATGCAATCATGATTGAAATAGCTAGCATTATATAACTATGTCAATGCAATTAAAAGCTAATTCATAGAAGAGATCAATAAAATTGATAAATTTTTAACTCAATGCCCAAGAAAAAAGGAACAAGGACAAAAATTATAAATATCAGAAATTAAAAATACCAAAGAATATGGTACAAAAATTAAGAGGATAACAATGAAATATTGACAATATTGACAGCATTATGACAATAAATTTCCAGACTTAGATTAAATGGACACGTTTCTTGAAAGACACAAATTACCAAACCAAAGAATAATAGATATAAAATCTCAATAACCTACAACTACTACAGAAATTGAATTTCTAATTAAAGTTCTTCCCACAAAGGAAATTCCAGGACCAGAAGCTATTTGCTAGCAATTTCTACAGGAAAGATAATTCCAGTCTGATGCAGGCTGTTAGAGGACAAAGGGAGGAGGAGCATTTTCCAATGCAATTCATGAGCCTTCTAATAGTTTGATACTAAAATCAAACAAAGATTTTACAAGAAACAAAACACTCAAAAAAACTACAGAAATATACTCATGAATACTAACACCAAAACACTTAATTTAAAAAATCACCAAACCAAATCAAACACTATAGGAAACAATACATGAATAAGTGGGATTAATCCAAAAGGTGCAATGCTGTTTTAGGTTTTAAAAATCTCAAGAAAGACATTATATCAACCGAATAAAAGAGAAAAACAGTGAAGTATATACAGAAAATACATTTGAGGGGCACCTCAATGGCTCAGTGGGTTAAGCCTCTGCCTTCAGCTCGGGTCATGATCTTAGGGTCTTGGGATCGAGCCCTGCATTGGGCTCTCTGCTCAGCAGGGAGCCTGCTTCCCCTCTCTCTCTCTCTGCCTGCCTCTCTGCCCACTTGTGATCTCTGTCTGTCAAATAAATAAATAAAATTTTAAAAAAAAGATAAGAAAAAAAAAGAAGAAGAAAGAAAATGACATTTGACAAGTTCACTATGAAATCTGGGAATATACGGTATCTTCCTAACTGAACAAAAGAAAGCTAACATCATATCACTATCATATGCAGTGGTGCAAAATGTTTTCCCTCTGCAACCGAAGAAAGCAAAGATTTCTGTTCCCATCACTTCTTCCAATATGTTTGAGGTCTTAGCCATTGTAATAAGTCAAGGAAAGGCCATAAAGACTGTACATTTTAGGGGCACTTGGGTGGCTCAGCGGATTAAAGCCTCTGCCTTCAGCTCAGGTCATGATCCCAGGGTCCTGGGATGGAGCCCCACATCGTGCTCTCTGCTCGGCAGGGAGCCTGCTTCCTCCTCTCTCTCTGCCTGCCTCTCTGCCTACCTGTGATCTCTCTCTGTCAAATAAATAAGTAGAATCTTTAAAAAAAAAAAAAAAAGACTGTACATTTTAGAAAGAAGAAATAAAACTCTCTTTAGTCATGGAGGATATAATTATCTATATAAAATATAGACAGTTCACAGAAACCTACTAGATTTAATGAGGGAGTTTAGTAAGGTCACAGAATACAAAGTCAATATACAAAATTCAAGTTAATTTTTATATACTAGTTATGAACAACTGGAAAAACTTTTAAAAAGATTGTATTTGCAATAGAATTCAAAAACATGAAATATTTACAGACATGTGGAACAAGTAAGTATAAGACCTGTCCACGGAAAATGACTAAAAGAAATTAACATCTAAAGAAATGGATGAACATACCATGTCAATGAACTGGATCACTCATTACTATCACTATATCATTTATTACCAAACTGATATGTGGATTCAACACTCCCACTGATATTTCAACAGCATTGTAAATTAATTCTAAATTTTATATGGAAATGCATAAGGCCTTGGATTTCCAAAGCATTTTAAAAAGAACAAGTTATGGTGAAAATAATAGAGAATTCATAAATGGGGTTAACACTTAAAACTTGACACTTAACCCACACTATATAAATATTATATTGAGACAAAAAAAATTTAAAAACCATAATGTATGATTCCATTTATATGAAATTCTAGAATTAACTTAGAGTAACAGAAAGCAAACCAGTGGCTGCCTCAATATGGGGCCTAAGGAAGAAACTGAATTGTGCTTCTTTGTGTCAAGAATCACAAAGGGCGGAAGAAAATTGGAAAGGTTCTGAATATTGACTGTGGATGTTGTTTCATGGGTATGCTCGTCTCCTAACACTCTGCAAATTTTACATTTTAAGTGGATGTGTTTATTGTCCCTAGTTATAGCTCATTGAGCTCCACTAAGAAGGTATTTCCCCTCCTATATGGCTCTGTATCCATATTCACAAAATGTAGCCTGAAGGTCTTCTTGCTGATAAACATCACCCTAGAGGTCCCCCTGGTGAGCAACAAGGAAAGAACTCTCATGTGGTCTTGCAGGGAGGTGATATGAGGGCCATGCCAGGAAGGGGGCACCTGCTGTAGCCATGGAGATGCAGGGACTCCCAGTGGCTAAACTACCTAGGCCCTGCCCCCAACCACATGTACACACACACAGGGCCCCATCTTATGTGGAAGGCCAACGACACTCTCTCATAAACAGATTAGGAAGGATTTTGGACAGTTTCTTCCCTCTCTCAAATTCGCAGTGATGCCACAAACACTGCTTTGCTTTTCCATCAAAATATTGACACGAGTGGACACTTGGTGGTAGTCTGGAGGGAAAGAGCCTTCCACGTCCAGGCTTCATCATTGCTGGGAGAGACTGCTACCTGCAAAGTAAAAGACTAACACCAAGGAAAATGCAGGAAGGGAACAGAAGCTTGAGCAGATGTCTGTGCCTGTTTAGACCATGTTCCACTGAGGAAGGAGCAGAGGCAGTTTCAACATTCAGACTTACTGAGGGCAGTCATAAAACTGCAACAACCAAGGAAGCTATGGCTTCTGAGATGTGTGAGTGCTTGTTTCATCATCCTCTGCCTTTTCATCTATTAAAATGTCCTAGAAATTAAAATACTTCAAAGGTCCATAAGTATACCTAAAATTAACCCTTAATCTTTTTTAACTTAAACATGTGCCTATCGTTTCAGAGGTTTCTGCACACTTTGGAGCTGGGTCCTCCGTGACTTACAATTTTCATGAATTTTATCCGTTAAGTACAAACTCCAGCCCCCACGCTGCTTCATTCCATGGGGACATGACGTTATCTAGAGAGAGGATCACATTCAGCTTCCAGACACTGCAAACCCCAAGCCTCCTGCTCTATGTGGACTCTTTCTACAACAAATACCTCTCTATTATCTTGGCCAAAAATGGTGAGTCTCATTTGAGTGTTAGAAACATAAACTGTGTCATTCGCACTGTACACGTGGAGTGTTCAGTGAACAAAGGAAAACTTTCATACTCTGCAAATGCCAGTTTGTTTTATTTTGCTTTGTTTTCCAGAACTACAAAAATATTGTTTCAAATGTATCCTTTCAGTAATTATATTAAGATTCTTCTAGAAAATTTTTGATGAATTTGCACATCTCAGGTAAACAGAAATGTTACTATCCCTGGACGCTCTTTATTGGAAGTATAATGTGTCTGGTTATATGTGGAAAATATTTTCTTCTAAGCAAAGGGGAGAAGAATTAAGGCGGGTGCCAACACAATAAGGTCATACAAAATGACTCCCTGAACTCCCGATGAATGTTGGGTTTACTCTGTCCATGGTTCTGAAGTAAAATTTTCCATATCCACTTGACAATTAAAGGTACTATACAGGGGGGACAAGATGGCAGGGAAGTAGGAGGAGGCGCCTTTCAACCTGTACCCTAAAGTGAGCTGATTACCTACCAAAGAACTCTGATCACCCATGAAATCAGCCTGAGATCAGAATTATACACGTCTGGATCTCTAGGGGCAGACGATGCCAGTGGGCAGGTAAAGCGGACTGGGAACGACGGAAGATATCGAAAGATAAACAAAAGGGGGAGGGAGCCACCAGAGGTGACCAGGTGGAAAGTAATACCCCAATCCAAGAGTGCTCTGCGTCTGGGGACCAGCATTAACTTGGAGACTGGTTGAAAGCACTCCAAAAGAGCAAAGGATCGCAGGGGGGAAATTGTGGGAATTGGGGCAGCTAGGGACAGGGGCTTAAGTCCCTGGTTCCAGGACAGCCTCCCCTGGCGCTGAGTCAGAGAGAGTGCAGCGGAGAAACCAGACCTTGGTCCCTGAGCCACCAGCGCACCTGAGATTGCCAATTGGCTCCTGTGAGGGGATGGGAGCCATGCCAGATGGTATAATGCGTGAGCCCTGCTGCAGAGCTTGAGATGCATGCGCCCCTCATCCTCCCCTGAGAGAGGTACAAAGGCCCAGCTGGCGCTCTTTGACCTGCACCATTGTTTCAGAGCATAAGATGCTCGCCCCAAACTCTCCCCTGAGATGCAGGAAGGCCCAGCCTGGTGCTTTCAGACTTGCGCCCCATTCTCAGAGCCTGAGATGCGCGGGTGACCCACAGCCTCCCCCAAAAGGTGCGCACAAGCCGGGCACTCTTAGACCCAGAAAGACTAGGCACTCCCAGCCCGGGCCAGAGGGAAAATCTCAGTCTGCAATCACTGCTTGGAACCTCTCTGGCAGTCTGGAGCTGTCCAGATAGCTGCCACTGCCGTGGTTTTGGGTACAAGCCGAAGATCCTTCGTCGCCAGGGACCGCGACTCAGAACCTGCCCTGCTGGCAGCCAAGGGGAAATTTATATGGGCTCTGCAACACCCACAGAAGAACAGACTGAGGCTTCTCTCTGAGAGGGAGGTCAGGGTGCAGTTTGCTTTCCTCTAAACCTACAAAAACCATCAAAAGCGGTCAAGGCAAGAGGGGAAAAAAAGTGAACAAACATAAAAACCTCCAGAGAACAAAAGCCTGAAAAAACCGGGTTCCTCAGAGCCCACCGCCTTGAGGGGGACTGGAGGACTTAACTCAGGGAACATCATTAACTGAAAACCCACATGGCAGGCCCCTCCCCCAGAAAACCAACAAGGAAAGAAAAAAAAAAAAAAGAAGACTACAAGAGAACCACCACTACTTCATAGGACAACTTTTATTTTTAATTTGTTCCCACTGTTCTGGCTCATTTTTTTATATAGATAATTTTTTAACCTATTTACTATCACAGCGAGCTGTTCAGTACATCAAATTCCATAATAACCTTCTAACCTGAACTTTTTGATACATACACCTTTTTTCTTTTTGCGTTTTTCTTTTGCATTTCTAATTTTTGAATTTCTTTTTTTTTATTTTAGTTTAGTCTAGTTTATTCCTTTTTTATTTCTTTTCTAATATTCATATAGAGTTAAACTTTAAAGTAATCCCCTTTCCCCAATCAATACTACCCCTATAGGTAAACCAATTTTTAATCCCCCTTTATCCTAGGAAAGTTGAGTCCTTTAACAAAGATATCAAGATACATCCAGGAAGGATCAAAACAAACTTCTTGCCCACACTGAGAATTTATAACCACTCTCCCATCTTTTTCTTCCACCAGTGTTTCTGTGTTTTTGTGTTTGTCCTGATAGTATATAAATCTTACACGTGGGGTTCTTTTTGACAAGGTTCTTCCTTTATTTGCAGAGCCTGAGATATATATTCTTTTTTCTCTTGTTATATACTTTTATCAGTCTTTTTGTTTGTCTGTTTTTGTTTTTATACCTCATAAATCTTACCTTGGGGCCCATTTGGGCTGAACCTTCTCTTTCATCTTCCCTTTCTTTCCTGTTTCTCTCTCTCTCTCTTTTTTTCTTTTTCTTTTCTTTTTTCTCTCATTTGGGTGGGAATCCTGATTGCTCATAAGTGTTCCAGGGTGCACCCTGACTGCACTACAGTCAATACATCCAGCTACATCTGTTCAGCCATCTCTCACCAAAATGACTAGGAGGAGGAATGCCCAACAGAAGAAAAATACAGAGGATGGACCTTCTGCAACAGAGCTAATGGCTATCAACATAGACAATATGTCAGAAAGAGAATTCAGGCTAACAATTATCCAGGCAATAGCTAGGTTGGAGAAAGCCATGGATGACCAAACGGAATTGATTAGGGCTGAGCTGAAAGTGACCAAACATGACGTTCACAATGTTAGGGCAGAGCTAAAAGCTACCAGGCTGAGGTTCACAATGCTCTCAATGAGTTCCAATCTAATATAAATTCTCTCAAAGCTAGGGTAACTGAGACAGAAGATAGAATTAGTGATCTGGAGGACAAACAGATAGAGAGAAAGGATCAAGAGGAAGCCTGTAACAAAAAGCTTAAAAACCACGAAAACAGAATCAGGGAAATAAATGATGCCATGAAACATTTCAACATCAGAATTATTGGAATCCCTGAAGGGGAGGAGAAAGAATGAAGTCTAGAAGATATAGTGGTACAAGTTCTTCATGAAAATTTTCCCAATCTCGCAAATGGAACCAGCGTTCATGTACTAGAGGCCGAACAGTCTCCATCCAAGATTACAGATTCCAGAAAAACATCAAGGCACCTGATAGTCAAATTGAGGAATCATAATTGTAGGTATAATCTCTTGAAAGCCGCTAGGACAAAGAGGCTCCTTACTTACAATGGAAAGCCCATTAGAATAACGTCAGACCTGTCCACAGAGACTTGGCAAGCCAGAAAGGGCTGGCAAGATATATTCAGGGCACTAAATGAGAAGAACATGCAGCCAAGAATATTTTATCCAGCAAGACTGACATTCAAAATGGATGGAGAGATAAAGAGTTTCCAAGATCAGCAAGGCTTAAAAGACTATGCAACCACCAAGCCAACACTGCAGGAAATATTAAGAGGGGTTCTATAAAAAAGGAAAACTCCTAAGAATAGCATTGAACAGAAATATAGAGACAATCTACAGAAAGAAAGACTTCAAAGGTAACACGATATCAATAAAAACGTATCTATCAATAATCACTGTCAATGGGAATGGCCTAAATGCGCCCATAAAATGGCACAGGGTTGCAGATTGGATAAAATGACAGGACCCATCCATATGTTGTCTACAAGAGACTCATTTTGAACCTAAAGATACACCCAGACTGAAAGTGAAGGGATGGAGAAGCATCTTTCATGCCAATGGGCCTCAAAAGAAGGCTGGGGTAGCGATTCTCATATCAGATAAATTAGATTTTAAACTAAAGATTGTAGTCAGAGATACAGAAGGACACTACATAATCCTTAAAGGGACTATCCACCAAGATGATCTAACAATTGTAAATATCTATGCCCCCAATATGGGAGCAGCCAATTACATAAGAAAACTGTTAATCAAGATAAAGAGTCATATTGATATGAATACATTAATAGTAGGAGAACTTTACACGCCTCTCTCAGAAATAGACAGATCATCGAAGCAGAAAATCAATAAAGAAACAAGCGCATTGAATGACACATTTGACCAGATGGACCTCACAGATATATACAGAACATTCCATCCTAAAACAACAGAATACTCATTCTTCTCAAGTGCACATGGAACCTTCTCGAGAATAGACCACATACTGGATCACAAATCAGGATTCAACTGACACCAAAAGACTGAGATTATTCCCTGCATATTCTCAGATCACAATGCTTTGAAACTGGAGCTCAATCACAAGGAAAAGTTCCGAAGGAACTCAAACACCTGGACGCTAAAGACCACCTTGCTTAAGAATGGATCAACCATGAGATCAAAGAAGAACTGAAACAATTCATGGAAACCAATGAGAATGAAGACACTTCAGTCCAAAACCTATGGGATATAGCAAAGGCGGTCCTAAGGGAGAAATACATAGCCAGCCAAGCCTCCCTCAAAAATACTGAAAAATCCAGAACACAGCAGCTGTCTCTACACCTTAAAGAACTGGAGAATCAACAACAAATCAAACCAACTCCACACATAAGAAGGGAAATAATCAAGATTAGAGCTGAGATCAATGAGGTAGAAACCAGAGATACAGTAGAATGTATCAATGAAACTAGAAGCTGGCTTTTTGAAAGAATCAATAAGATTGATAAACCATTTGCCACACTAATCCAAAAGAAAAGAGAGAAAGCCCAAATTCATAAAATTATGAATTAAAAGGGAGAGATCACAACTAACACCAAGGAAGTAGAAACAATCATCAGAAGTTATTATTAACAGTTATATGCCAATAAGCTAAGCAACCTAGATGAAATGGATGCATTCCTGGAAAACTATCAAGTCCCAAAATTGAACCAGGAAGAAATTGACAACCTGAATAGACCGATATCTAGTAAGGAGATTGAAGCAGTGATCAAAAAAACAAGAGCCCAGGACCTGACGGATTCCCTGGGGAATTCTACCAAACTTTTGAAGAAGAAATAATACCTATTCCCCTGAAACTGTTTCAAAAAATTGAAGCAGAAGGAAAACTTTCAGACTCTTTCTACAAAGCCAGCATTACCCTGATCCCCAAACCAGGCAAAGACCCTACCAAAAAGGAGAATTTCAGACCAATATCCCTGATAAATATGGATGCTAAGATTCTCAACAAGATAGCAAACAGGATCCAACAGCACATTAAAAAGATTATCCACCATGACCAGGTGGGATTCATTCCTGGGCTACAAGGATGGTTCAACATTCGCAAATCAATCAATGTGATAGAACAAATTAATAAGAAAAGAGAGAAGAACCACATGGTCCTCTCAATAGATGCTGAAAAAGCATTTGACAAAATCCAGCATCCGTTCCTGATTGAAACCCTTCAAAGTATAGGGATAGAGGGAACATTCCTGAACTTCATCAAATCTATCTATGAAAGACCCACAGCAAATATCATCCTCAATGGGAAAAAGTTTGCAGCCTTCCCTTTGAGATCAAGAACGTGACAAAAATGCCCACTCTCACCACTCTTGTTCAACATAGTATTAGAAGTCCTAGCAACAGCAATCAGACAACAAAGAGAAATAAAAGGTATCCAAACTGGCAATGGAGAAGTCAAACTCTCTCTCTTCATAGATGACATGATTCTTTATATGGAAAACCCAAAAGACTCCACCCGCAAACTACTAGAACTCATACAGCAACGTGGCAGGATACAAAGTCAATGTACAGAAATCAGTGGCTTTTATACACTAACAATGAAAATACAGAAAGGGAAATTAGAGAGTCGATTCCATTTACTATAGCACCAAGAACCATAAGATACCTGGGAATAAACCTAACCAAAGAGGTAAAGGATCTGTACTCGAAGAACTACAGAACACTCATGAAAGAAATTGAAGAAGAAACAAAAAGATGGAAAACCATTCCATGCTCTTGGATCGGAAGAATAAACATTGTTAAAATGTTTATACTGCCTAGAGCAAACTATACTTTTAATGCCATTCCAATAAAAATTCCACCGGTATTCTTCAAAGAGCTGGAGCAAATAATCCAAAAATTTGTATGGAATCAGAAGAGACCCCGAATTGCTAAGGAAATGTTGAAAAACAGAAATAAAACTGGGGGCATCACGTTACCTGATTTCAAGCTTTACTACAAAGCTGTGATCACCAAGACAGCATGGTACTGGCATAAAAACAGACACATAGACCAGTGGAACAGAGTAGAGATCCCAGATACGGACCCTCAACTCTATGGTCAAATAATCTTCGACAAAACAGGAAAAAATATACAGTGAAAAAAAGACAGTCTCTTCAATAAATGGTGCTGGGAAAACTGGGCTGCTATATGTAGAAGAATGATACTCAACCATTCTCTTACACCATACACAAAGATAAACTCAAAATGGATAAAAGACCTCAATGTGAGACAGGAATCCATCAGAATCCTAGAGGAGAACGTAGGCAGTAATCTCTTCGATATCAGCCACAGCAATTTCTTTCAAGATATGTCTCCAAAGGCAAAGGAAACAAAAGCAAAAATAAACTTTTGGGACTTCATCAAAATCAAAAGCTTCTGCACAGTAAAGGAAAGAGTCAAGAAAACAAAGAGACAATCCACGGAATGGGAGAAGATATTTGCAAATGACAGTACAGACAAAAGGTTGATATCCAGGATCTATAAAGAACACCCCAAACTCAACATTCACAAAACAGATAATCATATCCAAAAATGTGCAGAGCACATGAACAGACACGTCTCCAATGAAGACATACAAATGGCTATCAGACACATGAAAAAAATGCTCATCTTCACTAGCCATCAGGGAGATTCAAATTAAAACCACATTGAGATATCACCTTACTCCAGTTAGAATGGCCAAAATTATCAAGACAGGAAACAATATGTGTTGGAGGGGCTGTGGAGAAAGGGGAACCCTCTTACACTGTTGGTGGGAATGTAAGTTGGTGCAGCCTCTTTGGAGAACTGAGTGGAGATTCCTCAAGAAATTAAAAATAGAGCTTCCCTACGACCCTGCCATTGCACTCCTGGGTATTTACCCCAAAGATACAGGTGTAGTGAAAAGAAGGGCCATCTGCGCCCCTATGTTTATAGCAGCAATGGCCACGGTCACCAAACTGTGGAAAGAACCAAGATGTCCTTCAACAGACCAATGGATAAAGAAGATGTGGTCCATATACACTATGGAGTATTATGCCTCCATCAGAAAGGATGAATACCCAACTTTTGTAGCAACTGGAAGAGATTATGCTGAGTGAAATAAGTCAAGCAGAGAGAGTCAATTATTATATGGTTTCACTTATTTGTGGAGCATAAAAAATAGCATGGTGGACATGGGGAGTTAGGAGAAGGGAGTTGGGGGAAATTGGAAGGGCAGGTGAACCATGAGAGACTATGGACTCTGAAAAACAATCTGAGGGGTTTGAAGTGGCAGGGGGGTGGGAGGTTGGGGGAACCAGATGTAATACTTCTCTAATACCTCCGGGTATTAGAGAGGGCACGAACTGCATGGAGCACTGGGTGTGGTGCAAAAATAATGAATACTGTTATGCTGAAAATAAATAAAAAATAAATTTTAAAAAAAAGTACAATACAAACTCAGCCAACAACTCTGCTTCCAGTGGGGAAATAAAGCACAGCCTTTGGCATTTCAAATAGAAAGTCAGGGCACTAATTCAACATCTGGGAAAATTTGCCAAACTCTCTGCAGGCAGGATTTGGGCACAGCCCACCTGATGGGTAGAAGCAGGACACTGAACTTTTGTAGAGCAGCTCACCCTGAACCGTGGGGAATCTCGTGTCCTACAAAGAGCTTATTACCATATTCCACTTCTGCATCTCCTGGTCATGCCAGCAGATTTTAGAAATAAAACCTCCATGTGTGCATAAACAAATGTATTTGTTTATATAAAAACAAAACTAAATAACATGCTGCCAATCATCTCAAATGTGACCCCAAATAGGAATGGTTGCAGGCTTAAGCTACAAACCACCTGAAAGGTAGCAGCATTTCATCATCCCATGGGAAGGAGCCTGGGGAAGGACACAGTGGACTCCCTGCCAGTGAGAAAGCAAGGGGAATAAAGCCTAGGGGTGTCTTCTGTCGTTCATTTTCCTCACCATCTGCAGCATCTTTTGTGCCTCCTCAGGCCTCTCAGGCGTCCCATATCCCCTGGCCCCACAGAGCTCCCAGGACCGGCCACATTCTCTTGTAACTCACAATTCAGATTTGGGAAATAAGACCAAAGAAGGCGAGACTAGGAAGACCGAGGCTTCAGCATTCCTTAATGCTCCTTTTACAAAGCTGGAGCAGAATTCAGACATTAGCCTCTGTTAGAATTGGGTGCTTTCTTTCGGAGAATTGAGAATTGTGGGAAAGAGCACTCTTTTTTTTTTTTTTTTTTTTTTTTTTTTTTTTTTTTTACGGTCTTATTTATTTATTTGACAGTGAGAAAGGGAACACAAGCAGGGGAGTGGGAGAGGGAGAAGCAGGCTTCCCACTGAGCAGGGAGCCCGATGCCGGGCTCGATTTCAGGACTCCAGGATCATGACCTGAGCCAAAGGCAGACGCTTAAAGACTGAGCCACCCAGGAACCTGGGAAAGAGCACTCTTATTAACACCTTTGTCTTGAGTTAAAAATGGTGTTATCAGAATGGAGACCAGCCATGCATCACGTGAACTGTGAATAGACTCAGAGCACAAATGTTGTTTCTAGAAGCAACAAAATAATAATCATTTCTCTGGAGTATAGAAAGGCAGTTTTAAAACATTTTATTGTTTAAATATGCTATTTTTTCTATTCTAGGGAGTTTGCAGATTAGGTACAAGCTGGGTCTACATGAGGATCCTGACGTCTTTAACTTTAACTTCAAGAACATGGCGGACGGGCACCTCCACCACGTTAAGATCAACAGAGAAGAAGGAGTGATCTTCGTAGAGGTAAGAGCATCATCAGCCCAACAGTAATGAACATCCTACCTCCCCACCTACGGTGTGTCCCTTACAGCAAAATTTTGATGAAAAGGCATAATGCAAAATTTCCTTCTCTGTGTTAATCTCTCTTGTGCTGCAGACAAGAAATCACAATCCAGGATTTTTGTTTGTTTAGTAATGGAAACCTGCCAAACACAGTTAAATTTTAACTGCTTAAACTTTCCCTCATTTATTTTAATTGACTTAATATGAAATGTTAGGTCTGTTATCACAGTAAGTAACAGGTGGGGCATTTGTAAATGATCTTCCAGTGGGAATCCATAAGAGTACAAATGTTATGACAATTAAATATATGACTTTAATAAAATACAGGTATGATTAAAATGTGCATAACTAGCAAAAGAGACTTGAGTTATTGTAGAGTAAGTGCAATTACATACCGTCAGCACTTTTGAAAAAAAACCTTAGTGTATTTGTTCTCTAGATGGAATAACCTACTTTGGCTTTTACTCTTTAGGTTATATTTTGAGATATGTAAAAGCTTTGGATGTTTGGGTATTTTTGTGGGTTCCACCAAATACGGATCATTCATCTCGTGTCAGGAAGCAATAAGGATCATGGAGTAACGGGGGTGAGGGGGATGGACAGCAGGGATCTGAGATGCCATGAAAGTTGCTTATGTGCTGGCGTTCCAATGTCAGATGACAAGCTAAAATGTCAGATGACGAGCTCCTAACATGGGGTTTCCCCATCAGGTGTAGCCCTGCATTTCCATTCCATGGCTTCCCTTTGCTTCTTGCCATGTCACTGACAAATGACAAGTGTGTTGGTGTTTCCTTCTCATGGGGCAGGTGGACCAGAAAGCTCGGAGCCAAGTGAGCCTGTCCTCTGGCATGGAATTCAACGCCATCAAATCCCTTGTGCTGGGCAAGATCTTAGGTAAGTAGATGCAGAGCTCCCCACCCTGTGTCCCCTCCCTGGGTCACAGTGTCATGACACTAACACAGAAGCAAGCTCCTTGTTTTAGTTTCATTAGATCATTCATGCCGATCAAGGCAGAAACCCTACTGGATCTGGGTTGCCCATAATCTTGAGAGCACAATTCCCACAGGCGAGCAAGTAAACAGGACTGAGAACAGCTACATACTCCTGTCCCTCATTCTGCTGTTACCACAAGGACCACGGCAACTCCCTGACCTCAGAGATGGATAGTGGTCCAAACAGACAGAGTTCACAGGTCCAGAACCGTACCCAGGGTGGTGGGGGTCTGCAGAGCACACACGTGTGTGGTCAGGATGGCGCCCGGCAGTGGTGTACGGATGCTCCCTGCCCAGCGACCACGCCCCCCCCAGAGGAGCCTTTCATGCCGCCTGGTCTCCTTGGCCACAGCTGGAGCGTTGGTGAGAGCAGTGGTGTCTAGGGGTTGGGTGGACACTCTTTAAGCCTTCTCCTCCTTGTCCCCAGGTATTCGAGTGAAAGCAGGTAAGACTTAGAGGAGGACTTGCTTTTTAGTTATAAACTGTAAACACCATGGATGTTCACATATTACTTTGGGAGAATGCTCTCGAGTTTGTTTCTTATCCCTCATCTTGTTTGCCACTAACAGGAGAGACTTTATCAGAGGTGATGATTTTTCATCTCTTCCTTTGTTGTAGCTCTATTCCCGAGTCTTTCACATTTTCCTCATATATAGGTTCAAAGTCTGGGGAATGCAAACTATGCATGGGTAGACGATAGAAGAATAATCACTGAAAACAACGATAGCTTGGTTTTTAAGTCTCTGTTGATATGTTTCCAACACTGTGTTGGGCATTAAAAGGATGCATCCCATTCTTCAGCCAACATGGAAAATGTCATGAATTGTAATGTTCTAACAGCTCGTTTCATTGAAAAGAAGAAAAGTAATGTGTGAAAAGTCCTATTAATATAGTACGAGTTTAACTGAAAATCCAAGCTGAGCCAGATAGATAGACAGAGGCTGGTTTGAATATAATATATAGATACATAATTTTTCGGTTAGGGTTGCATTATAGGAGGAGGCAAATTTTACATAAATGCACACATATTTTATACACACATATAAAACTTATTTTCAAGATATATGTACAATGACAAAGTTGATTTAAAATGGTGATTCTGAACATGTGGCTGCACCCCAACACAAGGGTCCCAGGACTCAGGGCATGCGTAGAGGACAAGCATGGAAGGCAGCATACGTACTGTGGAGGATGAGAAGTGGATAAACATTTGAAGAAGGGGAGACTCACCCACAGCTTCGTGATGTGACGGAGCCATAGGCTCCAGGAACAGGAGTAGGGGGAGCAGAGCCCATAAAGCTGTGAGCACCACAGTCCAAGGACTGACTTTACTCCCATGAAACATGGTGCTGCTGAGTCCATGGTCTGACCCTGCTGCTGGGGCAAGGGAGATGGGCCCCGTCAGAGATGCTGGCAGCAGAGGTGGGAGAGGAGGGGAGGGGAGAGCACCCTCCCAAGGTAGAGCAGGACAGGTGAGGCCCAGATCTGCCCCTGCTGGGACTGGGGCGTCTGTTAAGGCTGGCAAAGTCGAGTGGGGCACACGGCCACTCATGTGTGTGACGTCTGACTTTGCATTCTGCCATGGAGGTCGGAGGGGAGACTGGCTGTGACATGTGGAGTTTCATTTCCTCCCTGATAGCAGCATGTACTTTATTCCTTTTTTTTTTTTTTTTTTAAGCTATGACACAGAATTTGTCTTTAATCCTAAACAGTCAAAGCCCATGGACTATCCCAGACTCTCCTGACCAAAGCCCCAGCAGGAGGCCATCTGGACCCCAGGGACCCCAGGGTGGGGCAGACCCAGGCCCCATCTTGTGCCCCACTGAGCTCTCCTCCAGCCCTGTGGGCAGTCAGTGGCTTTGTCTGAACGAAGTGAGCAGATGACAATCCCAGAGATGTTCAGGTTCTGTGACCTGAGCCCGGGCTGAATTTTTGTTGAATTGTGGCTTTCCACACCTGGAGGGAAGGAGGCCGTCTTTTTCCAGGGAGCTGAGCAATCACCCATTGTGAGAGCAGTATCGACCAAGTGCCTCTGTTCAATAAATTACAGCTGTTTCTGCGGTGGCTGTGGTTCAAACACAGGAATTCCTCCCCTGAGCTCAAACACAGAATAGGCACACAAGGTAACAAAGTTACTGCACATCAAGCATTATTTAAGAACACTGACAAGGGCTACTTTAAAAAAAAAAAAAAAAAAAAAAAAAACACTTTATGTTCAAAAGCCACGTTGAAGTTAGTGACACTAAGGCCCTGTGATGTAGCAAAATGTAGTCTGACCAAGCAGGGCAATGGCCCAGGTCACACGGAGCACAGTGAAGCAAAGCAATTATGTAGTATGTCCCTTCCAGTCACATGGGTAAGGACAGTCAGGTTGGAACGGAGCGCACGGATGCTCCGTCCTACTAGTCAGACTCAAGCACAGCTGACGTTCGGGCCAAGTGGGAGAGTTTAAAGCTGAAGCAACAGGGATTCATAACATTTGAAATAAAAATTCATTTACCATACACGCGAGGGCACGGATTCTGACAAAGGTCTAACGATACTTCCCACGTCTTGATAGTTTTATTTGAAGATTTGTCTTGCCAGAAGCCATTGTTCGGCTTTTTGCGAGCCCAGGAAAACTGCAGCTCTGTATTCTGGGCGGCACATGAGCTGCCTCGTTCCAAGGGCTCTCGGGCTCGGCTGCATGGCACTGATGCCCAGAGACGTGTCCAACAGGGAGGGGAGACTCCAGCGCTTCTCCCAGAGCCCAGCGGTTCCTGCTTTGCCCATCCCCCACCACCACTGGATGAGCGGCTGCAGTGGATTTTAGCGGCACTGTCCCCATGGGGCGACCCGGCTCATCTGCTTGCATACCGGGTTGCTCCGGACAGAACCATCGGGGATCCTCGCTGGTGAAAGTACGCTTCTAAGCGTCACCTGCCCAGAGCTGTAAACTACACGGCTAAATCAAGAGCCTGGAGCGTCCCTGCCCCAAAGCGCGCCCACTACATGCGCGCACCACCTGTACCCACTAACCGCGCTGTCTCCCGCAGAGCCCAGCGACCACGTGGATGAGGACACAGCGCGGGCGGGCGCTCGGGGCTTCTCTGGCTGCCTCTCCGCCCTGCAGTTCGAGCGCACCGCCCCGCTGAAGGCCGCGCTGCATCCCGGGCGCTCTGGGCGCACATCCGTGCTGGGGTCCGTGGCCTCATCGGAGTGTGGGGCCAGGCCAGGCGTCGGCAGGGTGCGGGAGCACAAGCACGCGCGAGCAGGTGCGCACCTTGTGGGCGGTGGGCCCCAGCCCCTCCCAGCGGAGGCTGCCTGGGGTGGTACGCCTCCATTCAGTAGGGGCCCCTGAAATCTCCACCCACAGCTCCCTCAACCCAAAGTCGTCGTCCTCTTTTTTGCAGATTTTATTGATTTATCTATTTATTTATCTATCCTTCTATCTATTTATTTATGGGAGCCTGTGTGAGCGGGGTATGGCCAGGGGGAGAGGGAATCTCAAGCAGACTCCCCCATGAGCGTGAAGAGCCCATGCAGGGCTCGATCCCGCCATCCCAAGACCGTGACCTGAGTGGGAATCAAGAACCCTGCACTTAACCAATGGGCGCCCCAGACTCCCCATGATTAATGCATTCTTAATGCAAGCTGACAATTCTACAGTTAAAACCACACACATTCCACTTGTACAAGATAATTCTCTCAGACTCCCATTCCTTTGTCCCTACAGAACATCCTGGAGCAGCAGAGCAGGGGAAGCCGGTGGAGACTGGGAACCCCAGAAGCTCCGCACTGATCGGAGGTGTGTTCCTGGCTATCGCGGAAATCTGGGCAGTGTCTACACCAGGAGGGGGTCCAGGCTCTCCTGCCTCCCAGGCACCTGCTGTCTAGTTCAGTCCTGGGGAGCATGACCTTCTCTGAGGTCATTTACCCTGAAGCCAGCCCAGCTAGAGACCCTCAGTACATGTAATTGATGACTTCATGGAGGTGCCCTTTAAGGAATTACTGTAAACATATCTAATAAGGAAAAAGTCTGACCTTGTGAACAGCCCCCTGGTTCCCCGAGAGCATGCAGCAAGTTTGAGCAAGTGGGTTTTCAGGCGTGGACCCGGGTGGGCTTCTGCACCGGTTCTGGAGACACAGTACTGGCCTCATCCTTGGTCTGCTATGTGTTTGGGGAGAAGTTTCATGGTTGAGGGTTAGGTAGCCCCCAATGCACATCACTGTAGGCTGTTTTTATGAAGAAAACATGAGGCTAATACACTAATGTTGGATCACAACAATGATGGTAGAACCATCGTTTTCAGATGAAATTGTGATGAAAACATACACTCAAAGCTGATGTAAAAATCAAACATTACCAAGCTTTGGACACCTGTCCTGCGATGTCTGCCCAGTACCTTGGGGACCCTCTGCCAGGCCTGGCCTCTCCTGTCCCCAGGCATCAAGGCTGGGGCACTGGCTTCCTGGGCCACAGTCGCGGTGATACCCCTCCCTGCAAGCCGAGGGAAGAGTCTCACTCTTATATCCAGCAGCTTTCATTTAATGTCTCATTCTGGGGTGAGATGGCGTGCATGAGCACTTGGCTTTGATGCAGCTCTGTGTTCTGGGATCGGCATAAGTATGTGCACTGGAAAGCTTCCTACAATCATTGATTTCTCCCACCGAAAGGTTTGATTAAATTTGTCTAACATGTAAAAGGTTGAGAACCACAGGCTTTGATGTTAATCATCCAAACGTTTTCAAGTGGAGATCTCAAGCACCTTGGATTCTATAAATTCCCATATTCAATATACTCCTATGAAAAATTTAGTTTTAGAGACCATCCCCACACATACAGATCTCACATGTGCTATAAATCACCATGCCATGTTCAAGCTATTTTAAAATAATTTTTTACAAAGGTGCAAATGTGTACAATTCCATTTCCTTAACAAAAATATTAAGCACTTGGTGAAGAAGGCATGGTTCTACTAGTAGGCATTCTCTACTCGGAGAATAGTGGGAGCCTCTCTGCTTACTGATCTGTGAGACCCTTGTGGCCGACAGTCCCCAGGTCACAGTAGAGGCCTGCGAGGGAAACAGTTGGGTGTGGGCTGTGAGTGGGGCCGCCGAGCTAGGGTGCGCTGGGCACACTCCAGCCATCACTATTTTCCTCGCCCCCCTCACCAGGTGTGGTGGCTATGGCCATATTCGTCCTGCTTTGCATGGCTGCCGTGGCCGTCCACCTGTACCAACAGAGGAGCCTGTGCGCAACCACGGAGGTAGAAGGACCCAGGAAGCAGGGCAGCAACGCGGCTGCGCCCAGATGTGAGCTCGGGAGGCCGGACACCATGGGTGGGGACCAGCAGGCGGGCCTCTGAGTAGGAGCCGGGCTGAGCGCGCTCTCCCCTGATCTGACATCCCCACCACAGACCTCGATGGCCAGAAGTCACTTTGAACCGCACAGGGCACCAGGCCAGCTCTCAGGGTCCTCAGAGGTCTTGTGCTACTGAGTCCTTAGCACCACTGGCTCCCTGCACTACATCCCCACGATTCCAGTATCATCTCGGTCCTTGTCAGTTCTGATGTTGTCATGTTCAACGGCTGGTTGGAGTTTACTGCTTAACGCCGGGTTTTTGAAGGGGAAGCTCGCTTGGGCAGTGGGGAGGCTGGGCTTTGCCGCCGGTGAGGCCATGCTCAGTGACCGGGGCGACTTCACAGAACTGAATGTGCTTCCGGCCCTGCTTGTTGAATTCTCACAACACCCTGTGCCAGAGCCACGTGGCCAAGACCAGACAGCCTTTCTGCCTTCATCTTTGCTGCTCCAGTCGACAAAGCACAGTAGCACAGTTCCCTGGTGAGACCATCACCTGCGTTCTCCTGCTGAGACCTGCACAGCAAGTGTGGACGTGGCTGATACTGGCTGCCATCTGCAGCTGCGGCAGGAACCCAGAGCTAAGCGCCTGTGTCACCAGAGGTTGGCAGCTGGCAGGGCCCAAACTCACACGATCTCTAGAGGGTTTTGGATTGTTGTGTGTGTTTTTTTTTTTTTTTAATTAAAATGGAAGAGCAGATAGAACTACAAATTCTTACTGTTGAAATCTTTATTCTTACTATTGTATCTTTATTTGCATCTGCGATACCTAAATGGTGTGTTATAGTACATCTATTTCCCTAAATGGGTGGGTGATCACGTCAGCTTTCTTTGTGGTGATAAAATCCCGCTGTTGGTTTGACGCTCGTTCGTCTGGCTTATCTCTCAGATGGTCTCACTGACTCTCCTTGCCATTCTGAGACTCAGCCATGGAGACTCTGCTCCACATGTTTGAAAGCAAACCCCTCTCTGTATCAGATTTCCTTCCTAAAGTGTCAGGCACAAATTCTTGCGAGCTGTACCTACAGGTCGCGAAGACTTAGGGACGTTGGACTGTGGGCTGGAGCCGTGCCCTGACCTGGACACCCACAATAACCCTGAGATCCACCGCTGTAGCCTCACTTCCAGGACGTGGACATCCATTTCTCAGAGTTCCCAGAACCAACGGGAACATCTTAGGGTGCAGCCCAGCAGAGAACAGATGGCAGACTCTTCCAGGAAAACCGGCCAGGAGTTACTTTCGGAGCCCTGATAGAGGAACGGTGGCCGGGAGCCTCCAGG
Organism: Mustela nivalis; assembly: GCF_964662115.1. NCBI lineage: Eukaryota > Metazoa > Chordata > Mammalia > Carnivora > Mustelidae > Mustela > Mustela nivalis. Next base: position 67,547,248 of record NC_139030.1, read on the forward strand.
CAGGTCCTGTGTCCCCACTCAGCATGGCTGGGGTCACCAAGCGTGCCCACGCCAGAGAAAGGGAGTGACGCCTGCCCTCATTCCGTTCTTCTCACATCTGCTTTCTGCTCCTTCTTCATGGTAGCCAGGCCTTACTTCCTCTGCTGAAAATCCTCATCCTTTCCTATGCAACCCTGTTGTTTTTTCTGTGAATCCAAGGTTCTGAGGAAGGGCACTGTTGGTGAACAGGCAGACATGTCCCCCATGCAATGGACACATAGGACCAGAGAGATGCAGAACCAGATCACGAAGAGCCAAGCCCAGACAGATGGCCCCTTGGCCACATTTAAAGTGAGGGGACTCCCTGGGCACCTGGTGTCTCAGGTGCACAAAGGGGGCCCGCCTGCCACAGCCCCCTACCACAGAAGCACAAGGCTAGCTCATGTGTCCTCACTGTCTGTCCTCGGTTTGCCAACTCTGCCTTCTTGCTTGTGGATACAGTGGGACCTGGGAAATAAAGCGAGGAGTATATTTTTATTTTAAGGGAATTCATATGACATTTTACAATTAGGAAGGAAGAGGTTTCTGAACAGCAGAAGCCATGTAGGTATGTGCCTTCTGTGCAGTGAGCCTCCCACAGCTCATGCAGGGGCCCAGCATTGCAGTTTGCATGTGAATGCGTCACCGTATGATGGCCTCATTGTGAGTGGCTCACACTGGGACTGTGAGGACGAGGGTAGGGCGTGCTGGTTGCCGCAGGTGCGGGCAGCCTGTGCTCGTGATGCTGGAGTCCGCTGCAGCTGCTCCCACCGGCCAAGCCTGAGAGGCGGCTGCTTCTTCAAGCACTGTCTCCTCCTTAGAGTTTGCTGGGGCCACTGTCGGTCCGGGAGACGTTAGGACACCCACAGAAGTTCAAAGGCAAGAATGCTCATCCGTTTTTCTTCACAAGGTCTGAGCCCCCATTAGCCACTCCTGCTTCCAGGGTGAGTCTGAACAGGGTTGTATGTCCTGCCGGCCTGCCGCGGCTCAACACATGTCCCCAGATGCTCCAAACGCACCTGGTTTCCCGCTTTCCCATCAGATGACAAAGAGTATAAGCAAGAAGGATGTGCCGGGTCTGTCCTATCAGTACCCGGACATGTGTGTGATGTGTGAGCACACACGTGTGAGTAATGTGAGCACAGGTGTGTGAGAATGTGAGAACATGTGTGAATATATGAACATGCGTGTGCACCCATGCACGTGAGAATGTGACCACACGATTGAGGAGTGTGTGAGCACGTGTGTGAGGAATAAGTGAACACGTGTGTGAGAACATGTAAACACATGTATGTGAGAATGTGAGAACATGTGTGAAGAATATATGAACACACATGTGCATAATGTGTGAGCAGTCGTGTGAGAACGTGAGCATGTGTGTGAGCCATGTGTGAGCTCGTGTGTGAGAACATGGACACATGTGAGTGATGTGTGCGCACATGTGCGTGAGAAGGTGCGCACACGCATGAGGAGTGTGAGCATGTGAGAACGGGTGCACATACTGTGTGGGCACATGTGGGTGAGTAACAATGAAGGGTAAGGGACGCAAGTGCAGAGCTTGAAATTGGCGTCTCCAGGACCCACGGGCGCCGGGATTTGGGGATGTGAAAGCAGAGCTTCCATTGGCACTGGGCGGGCTCGCGGAGATGCGTGTCAGCACCGGAGGCTTGTCCCTCTCACTCACGAGCGATGGGTTCGCAGCTGGCATCCTCAGTATGGGGTGTGGTGGGAAGTCGGTCCTTCCCGGGGTCATGGCAGTCTATGGTTTTTGGGGGATTTGGGTCCCTCGGGGAAGGGGCCACGAGCTCCCTGTGAGTATGGCAGTGTCCAGCTGGGGGGCTTGAACATCCCCGACCTGAAAGAACCCTTTCTCCCTGCATAGGATTTCTGTGGGTGCACTGTCAGCTCTGCCTCCCCCGCCCATGGCCATCTGTCCGTCTGGCCGCAGAGACACAGGGCTCGGATTCTGGAACATTCCACTGTGGGATGGCCTGTTGGCCCCTCCACCCACTTGGCTGGAAGAATCCCCCAGGCCCCGGCCCATCTCTCACACGCTTGTTCCTTCCCATTTTCTTGGACGGAATTTTTCTAACCTGGGTGCTGTCTGTTTGGTGGGTCTAAGAATGAATGGATGTTAAAATCTAAACATTTTGTGTTTAACTAAAAGACCCCTGCCTGACACTTTCCGATTTTTAAGCTGTGCTTTCCTATGTGCAGCCTTGGGCCCCTGTCAGTCTCTGTGCTGAGGGGAGTGGAAAGCACAACGAGCAGTGTCCATCTCAATGTGGAGGGCGGCACTCGTGTCCCGAGGATAAGCCATGGGCCTGGCCTCAGGCACTAGGACCCCGTGTGTGAGCCCCGAGCTGACGGGCAGACAGGCCCGTGCACCCAGGAGCTCTGGTGAGGTCCTGGCATCCAGAAAGCCCCGGGGTACCACACAACCCGGTCACCTCCTCCCTTTCCTGTCCCCAGGCCAGGAGCTGCTCTAAACCCAGGACGGGACAACCAAGTGGCCACAGACACCAACGGGACAAAGTGGAATCCCCCACCAACCCCGCTCCAGGCCCCAGGCCCTCTCAGGGTTAGCCAGTCGGGCCTGCCCCTGCCACCAGGAACTCAAGGGGACCCACGACCCAGCCTGCTCCCCACAGCACCTGCTGCCTCTGCACCTCCTGTTTTATTATTGCTCCCCCCGCCCCAGCTGCTGAGCACACCCGTGATCCATGCTCCCTCGGAACAACCACATCAATGTGGACCTAGCCCCAGCGAGGGCCCCTCATCTTGCCTGGACCACCACACGCTGGGGTCCGCACCCTTCTGGAACATTCCCACAGGCACCACCGGTATTATCTGTCATGATACACCCTCCCCTTGGTTAGCTGGGAAATCAGAGGGTGGGTACAATATCCTATAAGATAAACCAGGATGCCTGAGAGCAAATGGGCTGCTCTGAGTAGAAGTATCACAAACAGAGCCACCACAGACCAGCCATGGTGCCCATGGTCAGCAGGCAGTGGGCACTCAGAGCAGCCATCAGGATGGAGTGATCAGAGGCCATGTGCCTGGGGAGGGACAGGAGGCAGGTGGTGGGAGAGGTCAGGGGGCCTCACTCCTGAGTGGTGGCGCCCACGCCTACTGGTGCAGGACGACAGCCAGCACATGAGGGAGCCCCTCTCCAGAGAGCCAGGAGCCCCCCATTCCACCCCCTACCTTCTGCCCTCCACCACCCCAACCCATTCCAGCCTCTGCCCTCCACCCTTGACCCTCCCACCCACGCTCCCACCCTCCACCCCCCACCCTCCACCCCATTCCATCTTCCACCCGATTCCACCCTCCACCCAATTCCAGATTCCGCTCTTCAGGCTGCAGACTCCTGGCTGCTCTCCCTGCGCCCTCAGGGGTCACCCACTCACCCTGCAGCAAGCACCGCCTTCACCGCAGGGTCTGGACCCTCCTGGGCCCCTGCTGCTGTGTGTTCTCTGACAAAGGCCTCCCTGCCACCTTCCTATAGGGCAGACACCAGCTGGCCAGAGTCGGCTTCCCGGGGGAGCTAATGTCCCTCCTGCTTACTTGGGAAGTGTGGCTCACAGTTCGGCCCTGGCGGCCCCCCGACTCACTTTCGGGGCCAGGATGGCCGATGAACAGGACTCAGCCACTGGGAGGGGAAGTTGTCTCGGGTCAGCGTGGGTGGTGGTGGGGGTGCCCACTGGGGCCCTACCTCTCCCACTGAGTCCACCCGTCAGTGCAGCTCCTGATGATGCATGAACCTCGAGGACACGGCGCCAGCATCTGGTGGGGCTGCTCCCAGGGGGACGGTGTGGTTCTACAGGGCCCATCTCTCCCCAGGGGGCCCACTCTCCAAGGAGACCTTGCACCAGAGTCCCAGGTCCTGCCGAGAATTGCCCCCTGGGCCTGCCATGAGCTCCAGACTGTGATATCCCGCCTGACACACCCAACACCCTGTCTGTCATACGGTGTCGGGGACAGGGCTAGCCCTGCCCTGAGCCTTCCCCCAGCCCATGACTCACAGAGGGGTGAAGAGGAGCCCTCAGGCCCCAGCTCAGCTCAGAGAACCCTGGGCCATGCCATGGCCACGTGGGGAGAGGGGGTCCCAGAATAGGACAGGGGACAGGACTCCCCCAGTGTCCCCATGGTGCCCACTCACAAGCTGGGAGCCCGACCCCAGAGCAGATGTGGGTGGAGGGGCTGGCCATGGGATACTGCCCTTCAGAAATGGGCACAGGGCAGTTTCCTGGGAAAACTGAGCTGGGGCGTCTGTCCAGAGCTGATGAATCTGGGCCTCAGGACCAGCTCTGGCGCACAGTGGTTGTGGTTTTCTGTTTGCAGGCGGCAGCTGCAGGGTACTCCCAAGACAGCCCTATTGGCTCACCTGGCCACCGGCCACATCCAAGGTCTCCGGACAGGGTGGCTCTTTGGGGCAGCCCAGAGGAGCCTCCAAGTGGCGGAGGGTGGAGGGCAGGGGGCAGAGGACTGAGGCCACCACACACCTCTCTACGGCTGGATCTGACATTGGCCTGGCTGAGGCTGAACCTGGTCCCTAACGAGTTCACTTCCTGTTCTCCGAAGGGAAATGATCAAGGGTGGGGTCAACTTAACCTTCTGCAAGCCTGGAAAGAAAGCGCGGGGCTTCCAGAACCTTCCTCCGGCCCTCCTTGGGGCAACAAACTTCTTTCTAGCAGTCCCTGGGGTTCCTGCTGCGGGGGAACCCCTCCCCTGGCCGCCCGCCCTGGCCTGCCATCAGCCCCCACAAGTCACTGCTCGAGTTCAGCCCCTCGAGCCAGGGCATTGGTGGCTGATTCTACTTCTGTTTGGACCCCGCTGTATGTAGAGAATGCCCCTCACTCATCTCCTCCTAAGAGACGAACTTAGCCATAATCTCTTCATTTCTTTACACAAGGGCAGTTTGGGCAATTTCTTTCCTAAAGGGAATTGGGTAAGCTCCTGGTCCCCATGACGCCGACAGAGATGGATCCGAGGGTGGACTGGAGCCACCAGGAGGACCTGCACACCTGCCTCCTTCAGCCTCTCCAGGATGGCCCCATGACCCTGTTTATAGTGAAACTATGACAAAAATAACAGGGCAGCTGACTTCAAATTTAATGTCCTTTCTAGTCGATTTGAGGACCGTGTCTCTAGTCTGCTTGGCAGATGGGCTTTCCGTTCAGGTGTTCGTGGAACAGAAACACGCGCTGCATTTTCCCAGAAACGAGGGATTTGAGCCCGGTACCAGCCATGTGACTGTAAATGTGGCTTCTCGCCCCCGGGGTCTGAAAACAATCCTCAAAATGGGAGGTCGAGAAAGCACACGCTCTTGTCTGACTGTCATCACAAGGTCAGGCTCCAGCTCCAAGAACCCTTCCCAAAGTAATTTTCCAAATTGCCGTAAATACGCATTAAAATGTGTGTTGCTTCTGACTTTTCGTCCAGAGCCTGCTCTGTGCACTAGAGCCTCGTAAAAGGCTCAGGCCGAGCCTCGCAGAAGGCAAGGAGGTTGGGCATGACACACACACCGACCTTCACGTCAAACACGGCTGTGAGACAGTAAGACGGGATTTCACACCCACAATAGTCAAGGCCCCGTTCTACCATTTCTGTTCCCGAGCCCCTGCATGGGGGACACAGATATTGAACACACATTTCAGGGAAGTGGTCCCTGAACCACAGGGTCATCAGAACCAACAGGGGCATTGATTACAGCAACGACAGCGATCATGTTTTACCAACCCTCTCATTTATAGAGGCTGTGAGTTAGGGGGTCTGAGCTGGCCAGGGACACACGTCCCTATAAAGCTCCCTGTTTAGAGCTGAAGCTGGCCTGGCTCTGAGGGACAGGGTGCCTGGGAGAAACCTGAGGTGTTCAGCGGGTGCACAGGGACATGAACTTAGTGTTCAAGGTCAGTGGGGAAGCAGGCGGGCTGGAAGCTGAGACACTGGGCAGCTTGCAGGAGGGTGCTGTGGGCTCAGTTGTGTCCCCCCAGACACACAGGTCGGAGTCTTAGTCCCAAGGAACTCAGAAGGGAACTATTTGAAGATGGGATCTCTGCAGAGGTGACAAAGTTAAAATGAGGTCATGGGTGGGCCTGAACATTGGATTTCATAGCTTCCCGGTTGATTTTCAAAGTTCAGGACATTAAGGATGCTGACCAGGTCTGACCACCATTTTCCTAGGACAGCCAGTCAAGTCCTGTTCACCCCGAGATACCAAGACTCAGGTTTGGTGTAAGAAGTCTATAGAAGGATAAATGCGGTTTTTATCAAAATTTAGGATATTCGGGAGGTCTGGCTGGCTCCGTGGGTGGCACACGTGACTCCTGATCTGGGGGTTGTGAGTTTGAACATTGGGTCTAGAGAGTCCTTAAAAAAATAAAATCTTAAAAAGAAATTTAAGGGGCGCCTGGGTGGCTCAGTGGGTTAAGCCGCTGCCTTCGGCTCAGGTCATGATCTCGGGGTCCTGGGATCGAGTCCCACATCGGGCTCTCTGCTCAGCAGGAAGCCTGCTTTCTCCTCTCTCTCTCTCTCTGCCTACTTGTGATCTCTCTCTGTCAAATAAATAAATAAAATCTTAAAAAAAAAAAAAAAAGAAATTTAAGATCCTAAAAATGGGGTTAGTCACTTTGTATTAAAAAGAAGTAAAATGAGAAGTTTAAGAAGTGGAAATATGGGGCATTTTGAGCTTTCACAGTCTGAGATAAGTACTGAGTATATAACATTAACAATGGTGCACGTAGTTTACAATCAGATATAATTTTAATATTCAAATGACAGCAATAGCTCGGGATTTTCAACACATGCACACCTGCATGCACATGCACACACGCGCCCTGCATATGGGAACACGTGCACAAACACAGGCATGTGACCATGCATGCACACAGGCGCACACATGTAGCCATGTGTACCCATGTGTACAGACAGGTGAATGTGTGTGCACACTCACATGGACATGCAGATCCATGCACACTTGCCCACACACGTACACATACACACAAACACACACATACATACACAGACCTCATGGTACAACTCATCAGGAAACAAACAGCTCAAATGAAACATTGCTCTCGAAGGAGGGGCAGCAGTAAGACTGACTGAAGAAATGATAGTGTCTGGAATCCGACATAAGGACATCTCTACTTGCTGAAGAAAACAGCCAAGATTTTTGCCCAGAGAAAACGTTCACCAACGTCCAACTACAAAGATGGAATGAAGAGTCAGAACGGCCACACTTAACCGACCTCTAAAGAAACCCAGATGGGACGCCCCACTGCCCTAGGCAGAAGGAGCTGCTTCCGGACAGAAACACCGCTATTCAGGGAGAAAGGATGAGCACAACCTGGTAGAAGAATAAAAATTTTATAAAATTCATCTCCCATTCATGATGAAAAACAACCGCAGGTTGTTGTCTGGCTTCATTAACCTGAGGAGCCTGGACACATCCAGTGGGCACCACAGTCCTCCTCAGGGCTTTCTGCATGCGTTCCTATGCCTGCCCTGATGGGAACCTGGGTGCCCACTTGTCTCCCCGCTGCCTGGTGACCATCTCCCCCCTTCACCACCCGTCCTGCAGTGTGGGCCCCCCGCCCAGGTCCCTGAGAGCCCCTCCCCAGGGAGCCCTCCCCTCCTGCTGCTCCTCCCCACAAGCCACTCCTCCCCCCTTCACCCCCCATCCTGGCAGCACCCGCAGCATCCCTTACCTGGAGTGTATTTGATGATTCCCATATTCCTTACATCTCCTGGCGGAAAGCCTGCCTCCCTAGACAGGTGTCCATCTGTCCTGCTGTGTCTACAGCTCCTGGAGCAGGGACGGACATTCCCGGTGCAACAGAATGTCAGGCCAGTCACACTGTCTAGCCCAAGCACAGAGAGTGGAACAAGGCTAGCAGCAATTTCTGGGGGGGAGGGGGCGTGAGCCCCCAGGGCCCCCCCACCCACCAGTTGTGCTGAAAAGCAGTCCATCCTCTCCCTCAGAGAGCAGTTTAGGGGTGTTGCTTCCACCTGATCACCCTTGTCCCACCCACGGTTTTCTCCTCCATATTTCTCAGCGACAAGATGGTCTTCCAACAAACTTGAGAGGGCGGCCATGACTTTATGTCGCATCTGGACTGCATGAATGGTCACCATGTCCTAGGAAGGTAGAACTACTTCTCCCAACCTTTGCCGCCATCTCTGTGGCACTCCCGTGTGCGTCTGTGGCTTGCGCAACACAGCTCGGGCAGTGGGCTGTCTGTGCACTTCACACGCCCGTGAGAGCGATGGAGGCAGACAGTGGGTCTCGGGCTTTTTACAACCAGGAGCTCAGACTGCATCGTGAGGTCTCTCCCTGTTTCCAGCAACACCTGGTGGTGAGCGGGACACGTCCACAGGAGAAGGATGAATTTTCTGATGCACATATGTCCGCTCAGCCTGGTGCATAGTACACAATTTCTTTGCCGGGCCCCCAAAGAACATTACTGTCAAAGCCTCTCTTGGAAAACAGTAGTTTTGTTTATTTTATGAGAAGTGCTAACAACGTCCACAATAGAAGCCATTTTGACCAGACCAATTCTCCTAAAACAAGAGGCTTTTCAGACATAAGAATCACAGAGACCTGTTAAATCCTTGTTGACAAGTAGCAACAGCATTAACAGTAAATCCCCGTTCATCCTAAGGGACGGCAGCCAGCACCTCATTCTGTGTTCCGTGACTTTTATGTCCAAGGAAAAGAAAAGCACCATCCACCTCTGGGGACAGTTGGTCCTGTGAGCCGTGAGACCATGTCTAGTCTTCCCACCCATCCAGGCTGGGACACGGAAGGTCCAGGTATGTGCCGTGCCCACTGCTGTTTGGGGAGCTAAAGCCATTGCATCGTCTGAGCTTTGAAAAACAAGTTTGTAAAACAAACAGCACTTTTCCACCCCAAGATTTTCTTATAATTGGGCGGTATTCAAAGGAAACAAAAAACCTTGTCTGTTTCTTCTTCAGCGTGTAGTAACTTAGAGTGCACGGTGGCATTTCCAGCCCAGGGGACCAAGCACATCGTGCAATAGATGGAGGATGATTGACAAGTAAGGTCTCTGGGGAAGACTGGCCTGGTTTCCGAAGTCTGGAGGATGAATGGCTTTCCCAAGGAGGTTCACCCAGTTCACACAGCCTCGGGTCTAACCAGATGCCAGCAACGCCCACCTGCCCAGCAGAGCAGGGCACCTTCAAAAGGCAAAACCCACGAGGAGCTTCAGAGAACTCTAGGTGGTGAAGTGCGTCCTCAGGTCACTGCAGATTTACCCAAACTGGGCTGCAACTTCTTTTCCTTTTGTTTGATCTCCCTCTGTTTTCCCAGTAATGACTGTGTCTTTGAACAGAGATCATCCTGACAGTGTCTCTGGGTGTGGACAGCACGCCAATTACAGAAAAACAAATGCCTTGTTTCTCTTCAGCATAACGTGTATTAACAGTGACTAGAAGATCAACCCACGTAGCCTTTCTCTCCCTTGGGCACAAAGTGGTGTTTGCCACATCCCAGCCACAGAACCTTGTCCTATCTCTATGTGTGCGTGGCCTCCCAAGAGCCCCGCCCCCTGGGAGAAACCCGCTCCTCACCCGGGGTGCACAGGGCTCAGCACGGGAATGCAGGCAGAGGGACAGGGAGCAAGGGGCTGCCCAGAGCACCTTCCTAGGACAGAAGGTGTGTCCTTGTTCAGCAAGGTGCTTGGCTCTTGTGGAATTTCTGGAATTGGGGTGAAGGGCTCACTGTACAGCAGGACAGGATTGAGGTTGAGGGGGAGATGGAGGAATGGGTTTGGAGACTGACCTAAGGATCGGTGCCGGAGCTGTGGGCATCAAGACAAGCTCTCTCCTCTCCTGGCGTCTCAGCAGACCTAGAGGCCAGACAGATCCTGAAGAGGTGGGCCTATGGCCCCTGCCAGACTGACCTCAGAGATGCAGGTTAGGGAGGCACAGCCTGGGCTCCAGCAGAACAAAAGCAGGCAGCTTTCGGCCCCTGGGGAGAATGGCATCTGCCTAATGTTGGCGTTAGGGGTGCTGAACCAGACCTCACAGAAGGACCCAGATGTCCCTTGTCAATGCTGGGTATGGCCCAGACACAGCCAAGTGCGCTGTCCCCCTGCCCGTGGGGACAGGACTGATGCCAGCCACCCCACAGCTGCACTGGTTCAAGCCATCTGGCTGCCGACTGACTGCAAAGTGTACCCTTACCGCAAACACAGACGTGACAGTGATTGAGACTCTGTGACAAAAAGCAAGTAACCCTAGATATCACAGTTTCAGGAGCATCAAACCAAATTGGAAATACGTCTCGATTGCTCGTCAAAGCCAGGTCTACCCAAGAAGGATGTGTCCAGCCCATCAGTGTGGGACTAGATGAGCTCAGCTTGGCAACACCAGCCAATTCAGGAGAGCAGAACATCAAATAAATTATTTTACCACATTTTTTTTTACAAGGCCGAAATGCTCGTCTCACTTATGGGAAACCCCTCAGAATGTTTACATGGAGTCCCTCAAATTTCCTGTGCATTCCTTGACTTGTCTGCATTTTAAACTGCCGTACACATTTCAAATATTTCTTGAAAATTTTTCTAAAATTCTATTCTATTCTGAAACAGCATTTGGATTATTAAATTTTTATTTGGAAGAAAAACACACAAAATTCTATAGCAAACAAAGTGCAGGGTTTTATTTTGGATGTTGGGGTGAGCAGAAGATGCAGTGAAGAAATGGAGAAACACAGCCCTTAGCTCCTCTGTGTCTGCTACTTGCCCCTGCGTGTGGGGTTCACTCAGTGCTAGGTAAACTGAGACACAGGGAAACATTCACTCCATGAGAGACTTACGGACTCAACCAAGCAAACAGGGGCCCTCGTGTTGTCTTCAGTGTGCTTGAATCTCAGAAACCATGTGCAAAAGTGTGTGCACCTGCACGTGTGTGTGGTGTCTGTGCATGTAGTGTGGGTCTGTGTATGTGAGTGTGTGGTGTGTACCTGTGTGTGCGTGTGGTGTGGGTTCATATATGTGTATGTGTCTGCATGTGTGTGTCTGTGTGTCTGTGTGGGTCCATGTGTGTGTACATGATGTGGGGGGGGTCCATGCATGCATGTGTTGTGGGTCCATGTGCATGTTTGCCCAGGTACAGTGTGCATGCATGTGGCATGTGGCATGTGGCATGTGTGGTAGAGGGGTGGGGATGGGAAAGGACAGTCTATTTACCCACAGGGTACGTGTGTGAAATGCGTAGGGAGACGTGATTCCCAACTGCGGACACGAGGCTCCTCCCCAGCCCCAGATCAGGGCAGCTCTTCCTTCGCGGTGGGGCCGGTTCTAGTCCCATCCCTGGCAGCCACACCTCCAGCGCTGGAAGGGAGTGGTTCATTTCAGATGGTTTCTGTATCCACATGACTCAGCGCAGTGGAGTGTGCAGAGATGGGCTGGGCCAGCCTCCTGTGGGAACACCTGGACAGAGCAGGCAGGTGTCCTGCAGTGCCCACTTGACAGACAGATGCTAGCCTGGTGGTGAGGTGTGAGCAGGTGGCCCTGGGAGATGCGGCTGATGGTGCAGCCACTCTGTGGGTCAGGGACAGCTGAGGGCACCTCAGGGAGCACCTTGGCCGGCCTCTGACCCAGGCTTTCCATGCCACCCCCAGAGCCTGTGCCCAGGAGAAAGTGTAGGCTGGAGGAGACTGAACCCAATGGACATGGCCACATGGGGAGTGGCAGAGGTGGCCAGGCATGGATGCTGCCTCCTATACTGTCCCCGGACCAAGGAGTTGAAGCTGTTTCACTCACTCCTCAGCCGAAAGGCTTCTTTTTTTTTTTTTTTTTAAGATTTTATTTATTTATTTGACAGAGATCACAAGTAGGCAGAGGCAGGCAGAGAGAGAGGGAAGCAGTCTCCCTGCTGAGCAGAGAGCCCGACGCCGGGCTTGATCCCAGGACCCTGAGATCATGACCTGAGCTGAAGGCAGCGGCTTAACCCACTGAGCCACCCAGGCACCCCCAAAAGGCTTCTTAAATCCTGACAGTAAACATGTTCCTCTGGCCGGATCCTGAAGTCCCCTCAAAAGAAACACAGTCCTCAAAATTTGCTTGGGGTGTGGGGTGGGAGCCCTAAGGAGAAATGCCCATTCCTTATTATGCACATGCCACCTTTGGGGTCGTCCCTGAACCCCAGCCCTGTCCTGCAGCACTGGGGGGTTAAGAGGTATATCAATAATCACTGTTCCATGAAATGAGTCCCATCAATGTGGACAGTCTGCTTAGACCTTGGTCATCCAAGGAGGACGCTAGCGGGAGGTCTGTTTATTTGGGGGTCTGAGCTAATAGTACCTCGGGAAACAGGTGCCCTCCATGAGGCTAAGGCCTCCTATTCAGGCCAGAACCACGGGGCAGAGCCCTGGGAGCATGTGGCTTCCCGATGGGCCCTCTTCACCTGCAGCAGGTGCGGCTCTAAGGAGGAAAAGTGTCAGTTCCAACTCACAACTCTGGGGTATAGTCTGGAGGACCCCCACCTGCTCGAGGGTCAACGGACAAAAGTCAGGGGGCAAGGAGGAGCGGGGGGGCGAGGGAGTGGAGCAGCCCAGGCTAGGGCGTGGCCACGGTGACCCGGGGACTTGTCGGCCCAGGGAGGGGTCTCACACAGGCGGATTAAACACCAGAAGGAGCAGAGAGATCACTGCCTGCAGAGACAGCAGGCAGCCAGATGGGAAGGAGGCTGGTTGCATGTGGCTCATTTATTCACTTGACTTTGAGTGAATGGACAGTACATGGAGAGTGAGGGGACAAAGCAGGTGACCGGGTGCGAAGATACCACATGCTGGTGGACATAGTCAGGGTCTGGGAGCGAGTCCACAGTGGCTTCAGCACCTGCAATCTTTCCTGGTACCGGGCACCTTCATCAGCACTCTTACTGCACTGGAGGGTCTGAAGCCGCAGGACCCCGGGCTGTGGAGTCTGCACTGTGCACCCCCAGGTCCAGTCTTCTCAGTGCGTGTGCAGTCTCCTCCTGAGGACCCTCAGCGATGCAGGTGGGGACAGCCTGTGTGTGGGGTGGGGATGCAGTGCTGCACGGGGACCTCAGGTCTGCATGTCTGTCCACCCCAGGAGGACCTTGGCCTTTGAAGCCTTGTCCCTGATGGGCTGAGAGACAAGCAAGGCGGGACTCAAGAGCTGTCCTCGGCTCCCTCCTGGGTGCACCTGCTTGGCTCCCAGCCACTGCTCTGCTGAGCGTCCCGCCCTCTCTGCTCAGAGGGGAATGCCAGCCTCCCACCCTCTGGCTGCCTCTGACCGCTCCGTGCCTGGTGGGGGGTGGCCTCCGTTGCTGGACCTCCTCTCTCACCATGTCGCAGAGCCCACTCCTCCCCAGCAGGTCCTGATCCTGTCCTCCTCACAGGCGTATGCTCCCAGATGTCATCGTGCCACCAGCTTTGGTCCAAGAATTGCAGTGACGCTGGTCACATCACTTGTGGACAGGCGCCTCCAGGCCATGGTCCTGTCCAGCTGGGGCCCTGCCCTCAGTGCAGGTGGAAGATGAGTGTGTGAGCATTAAAACCCCCTCGACTGGGGACGTGGAGCCGCAGCAAAATGGAGCCCCCAAGTCACACCCTCCAAGCCCTTCTTTGCACAGGGCACACTCCCATTTTAGAAACTCCTAAAAAAGCTTTGTGCAGTGGCAGTATCGTAGCCAATGAGGTTTATCCAAGTCGCAATTATTGCTAATAGAAACTCCTAAGAAAAAGGGATATCTGGGCACAGGCAGTTTCACTGGAAAAGCCCATCAAGCATTTGAAGAGGATTGAATACCAATTCTACACCATCTCTCTCGGAAAACAGAAGAGGAAGGGGTTTCACCGAGCCGGCTCTTCCCTGAGAGCAAAACCAAAGACAGGACAAAAAAAACAAGAGGGCAGGTGCAAATACCCCAAGAATAGACTCCAAAGACCTCGGCCAAGGGCTGGCGACGAGCACGCGGCCGCACACCCCACCAGCCGGGACTGCGTTCTGGGAACACAAGTCTGGTGCAGTTTCCAAAAGTAAACAGCATAACCCAGCGTGTTAGCGGAGTGATTATGACAAGGATCGCATGTCCTGTCGAGGGGTGCAGAAAACCATGTGACAAGATCCGAGAGTGTTCTCTACTAAAACTTACAAAAATAGGAGTAGAGGAGAGTTTTCCATAGCATGATAAGCATGACGAAGAACCTACAGCCAGCACCGCATTAACGGTGAAATAACGTTTCCTGTCCTAAAGGAAACACAGCGAGGACATCCACACTCAGTGCCTGGTCTCAGCCTCCGGCAAGAGCAAAAAAAACAGAAGGTGTGCGGCCAGGAAAAATGAAATGATCCCTCGGTGCAGACGACATCATGGTCTAGATGGAAAATCTCAAGGATCCACCGAGAAATGCCTAAAGTGAGTACATGAGTTCAGGAAGGCCGCAGATGCAAGACCCAAGCACAGAAGTCCACTGCATTTCTGTGTATTCTCCATGACCCTGTAGACACTGGCTACAGGCTGCACTTTGTCCCCAAAATCCATCTGGGAGCCCTAACCCTCAGGGCCTCGAGACAGGACTGTGTGTGGGGGGCTGGGAAGAGCTGAGGTCAGACAAGGTCCAGGGAGGCCCCAGCCCACCCTGAGCAGGGTCCCTAGGATACAGACACACACAGGGTCGTCAGGAGCCCTCCATAATACCTAGAAACTGATTTCACAAGAAAAGGACAAATTATACCAAGAAAACTACTAAAGCTATTAACACTGGATACAAATAACCTGGGGAAAAAAATGGACAAATCTAGACATTTACTGAATGAGAAAATTTTATGTCATAAAAATTCAATACTTTTCTAGCTAATAGACAAATTGAATGCAATTTAAGTAGAATGATGATAAATAAGTTTTAGAACTTTACAAAATGATTTAAATTTTAAATTAAAGAACTCATGTGGAAGCATATCCTAGAAAATGTTATAAAATGATATCTGGTGATGCTGAAACGAACAGGACTTTAAATATTTTTGTAAAGCTGTGGACTTTAAATGGCTTGGTATTTTGGATAAAAGAAATATAAAACAAAGATTTGAATCATGTACAAAACAGAGACATCTTACCATACCTAGGGTGATGAAAGGTTAAGACCTAGGGGCAGAGTTCTAGGAACATCCCCATTCCATTTTTTTTCTTTTTTTTTTTTTTAATTTTTTATTTCTTTTCAGTGTAACAGTATTCATTGTTTTTGCACCATACCCAGTGCTCCATGCAATCAGTGCCCTCCCTAATACCCACCATCTGGTTCCCCCAACCTCCCACCCCCCCCCCCGCCCCTTCAAAACCCTCAGGTTGTTTTTCAGAGTCCATAGTCTCTCATGGTTCACCTCCCCTTCCAATTTCCCTCAACTCCCTTCTCCTCTCTATCTCCCCATGTCCTCCATGCTATTTGTTATGCTCCACAAAAAAGTGAAACCATATGATAATTGACTCTCTCTGCTTGACTTATTTCACTCAGCATAATCTCTTCCAGTCCTGTCCATGTTGCTACAAAAGTTGGGTATTCGTCCTTTCTGATGGAGGCATAATACTCCATAGTGTATATGAACCACATCTTCCTTACCCATTGGTCCGTTGAAGGGCATCTTGGTTCTTTCCACAGTTTGGTGACTGTGGCCCTTGCTGTATAAACATTGGGGTACAGATGGCCCTTCTTTTCACTACATCTGTATCTTTGGGGTAAATACCCAGGAGTGCAATGGCAGGGTCATAGGGAAGTTCTATTTTTAATTTCTTGAGGAATCTCCACACTGTTCTCCAAAGAGGCTGCACCAACTTGCATTCCCACCAACAGTGTAAGAGGGTTCCCCTTTCTCCACATCCTCTCCAACATAAGTTGTTTCCTATCTTGCCTAAAAAAAGTAATTTTAATTTGTCGCAATACACTAAAATTTCAGAGGCAATTTGGGACTCAGAAGCTAGAATTTCTAAGTTACTCTGTGCATTTAACATAATAAAGCTGTATGGGGAGCAAAGTATTATATAAGAACTAGATTTTTCCATATCTGTATAGTATTTTGTGGTATTGAGATTATAGAAAGTTTGCTGTCAAACATGCATTTAATGTGTATTTTTAAATAAATGTATTGCAATTAAAATATTTGGAAACAAGGGTACCACATTTCAACTTGTAAAAATCTTTTTAACTCTATTACATCATGAAGATGCTTTGTATAATGTCAAACTATAGCTAGAGAAGCTAAGTTTAATAAATATCAAATAGAAAAAAAAATGGCTTGGTATTAACACAGAAAAGTACAAAAGAAAGAAAAAAAAAAGGATTTTCAGACCTGAATAAAATCTAGAACCACATCCATCCATACATACAAAGCTTACATCTGGCAATATACCTTTCCAATTCACTTAGAAACCATTACTTATTTAGTAGATCTGGAATGAATGACAACCCTTCTGCAAAGAAATAGCATCAGGGCACTAGAGCATAACTAAAAATAATCTCTGGAGGAACATGCAGGGCACGTTGCATCTCAAGAGGTATTTCTGAGGGAAGAAAAAGAAAAAGGAGAAAAATATTTAGGTACATAAGTGTTTATAGATTTACTGCACACTTAATCCCAAAACTCCAAAATCACAAAAGAAAGGAAAGGCATACGTAGGTACATAAAGTGTTTGTAAATTTATCCCAAATCAAATTGAAAGCCCAGAAAAAGGGACACCTGGGTGGCTCAGTGGGTTAAAGCCTCAACCTTTGGCTCAGGTCATGATCCCAGGGTCCTGGGATGGAGCCCCAGGGTGGTGGGCTCTCTGCTCAGCAGGGGGCCTGCTTCCTCCTCTCTCTCTCTGCCTGCCTCTCTGCCTACCTGTGATTTCTGTCTGTCAAATAAATAAATAAATAAATATTTTAAAAAAAGAAAAAGAAAAAGCCCAGAAAAATATTTAGGACACATATGCAAGACAACCTTTACTTTCCCTAATAAAAAACCTCTACACTGAAAATATTTTTTAAGAGAATTAAAAATTGGGCAAAGAATATGCAATAGTTGCTTGTAGAAAAATCAATGCAGATGTCAAAAAAATTTATGAAATGTGCTGAAGCTCATTAGTATTCAGGAAATGCAAAATGAAATAGCAACAAGGTAGCAATTTTAATGGGTCCATTTGGAAAACACTGAAGCAAGTCCTAACAGTTTCTGGGAATGTGAATTATTACAATTTGTGTTTTGGGAAAAAGTCATCCAGAAATCATCACCAACATTAATTTCACTCCAGGTTTGTTAAATGTACTCAAAAGAAACAAGACATTAATGTATTCAGATAAATAGATGACGATATTTACAGAAGCATTTTTTACACTGACCAGGAGTCAGTAAGTGGCCGCAAAATTGTGGCCCATGCAAACACTGCAGTCGATGGGGAAAATGCAATGACCCTTCTGTGTTAACACAGGATGGTTCTAAGAGATAGATGGGCTTTCACCTCATTTCTGTTGAAAGAGGTAAAAATTAGAGCAAAGTAAGATCTAAGAGAAGTAATGAGCTGTTACTGAATATTATATCTCTTTATCTTTTCCCTGATTACTATTATAAAAAAAGGTAAAGGAATTTTTAAAAATTGTATTGAAGATACTGCACTTAGGTATTTATAGATCAGCCGGCCGGCGGGTGCGAGAGGACTGGCCATGATCCCGCCGCAGACCCCACGCGCTCTCAGCCGTGGGACCAGCGAGAGCGCCAGCAGGAAGGAGATTTCAGGACCTTGGGCGCACTCAGAACTCATCATCCCACATGGACAGGGTCACTCAATATCGACCAAAGTTCACGTAGCGTTGCGCAAGAGCCTACTTGAGTTAAAGTTTTATTAAAAAAAAAAAAAAAAAAAAAAAAAACTACAAGAAACTCTGGTTACCAGGAAAGGCCTGCGTGGGCCTGGGGCCGGGTCGGGGCAGGGAACTCCGCCCATCGTGTCCCACCTCCTGCGCCTGCGCGCTTGATGTCACGTGCGGTTTCTCTTTGGATAAAGGGCATTCGTTGGATAAAGGGCATTACCAGGGAGACTCAATGGGGGCCATTCTCCATCCACTGACCACAAATCCAGGAGTGAGAAAAACTAGGGCAAAATACAGAAACTGGCTCTCTGGGGGCAATAAGGTGCTACGCACACGCTCATCATCTGTGTTGTCATTTGTAAGCACCGGGAGTGGTGCATCTAAATTTTCACGTTGTTACACCACAGGCATTGTGAGCAACAAAATCGGTTTCTTTAAGAATAAATGCACATGTCCTCACGTATCCGTGTCTGTATAGTCGCAGTTAAGGTGCATCACGGAGCATTTACACATGTGTGTGCGCGTTTACTGTGGCATCAGTGGGAAACCGAATCGCAGGACGTGAGCCGTTCACCTGCACCCGTGCAAACCCCGGCCCCTCAGGAGGGTCCTTCTGTTTCCAGACAACAGCTGGATGGCAGCAGTTGGCTCCATTGCTAAATGATGGGGAAACAAATCCGTTTCCCAGTAAAGCACCAGCAGGTTAGACAAATGAACATCCTTGGGGGCATTTTTGTAAACATATTTAGTGGTCCTTACTGAGAAGTTACTGGGAGTTTTGGGGTGACACAGGGTGACCAGAGAATCCTGCACCCCCCGCGGTCATTCACTGTGGGACGGTGGCCCAGGGCCCTGAAGGACTGATCTCCACTAAGTGTGTAGCCAGAGACTGGGAGACACCAAACGCAACAGGAAAAACCCAGTTTGAGGTCTGACGACCCAGGACGAGTTTTCACACCTTCTCACACACACCTGCACAGCCTGCTCCCAGGATGGGGGTGTTACTGCCTCAGGAAGTGTGGTCACAAGCACACGGGCCAGTTCAGTATTGTAGACAAGTGTCCCCTTCACCCTGCGAACCGTGTGACAGATGGAAACATTACCACACCAGCTCCCGGGCTCTTCGCGCTTCTGGGGAGTCTGCGATGTCGCAACTGGACCTCACCTAAACACATTCATGCTGACAGGCTGAAAACTAGCTTTGATCATAAAATGTTTTCAATTGAACAGTTTTGGATTTGATTTCTTTTTTTTTTTTTTCTCATGAGGTAAAAATTTTTTATAAAAAAGCTTAAGTGAGTAGATTAGTCTATTTTGCAAATTCATGTACAATTTCTATTATTGGTCAATACATTTTATTTTATTTATGTTACATACACTTTTTAGCCTTTGGGCCACTGTTTGAATGATTCCTTTCGTACTTGCAGAATCCCCTTTTAAACATGTGAATTTTGTGCTGTTTTGCAGATGGGTGTGGGCTTGACCGATGGGGCTCTCCCTTCCCATCTCTGGAAGGATTCTTCTGTAAACTGAGGCTACACCACTGTCCAGGGCGACTGACCACTCCCAGCGTTCATGGAGCACCTGGTGGAGTCAGGTGTCATGTCCACAAGCCGCTGCCCGTGGGGGAGGATGCAACCAAGTGGGGCCCAGGGGAACCTGGTCCTCTGCCCCTGCCGGCCTCCGAGGGTGGAGTCGCAGCCCCGAGGGTGGAGTCGCAGTCCAGGAGCGTCCAGATGCCCCACACCCAGGCTGGGACCAGAGCTGTGTCGCCGACAAACCCAGCTCTCCTTTCTAGGAGAATTTGGGGGGCATTCAGCCCGTTTCCATGTTCTTACAAAACAGATGACACGGTTACCCAATGCCGGGTCTATCCATAATCAGCACAACCAAACTAGGAGCTTGTCTGTCCTCCTTCTTTCACAACTGCTGTTCCGAAGGAACAGGAGGCTCGTGGCAACATCCTGCGAAGCGGGATAATTCTGCACAACAGGCAAGGTGGTGGCTGTTGGAGTCAGGGGTCCTTCGGCACAGGGGAAGCGGCCCGAAGTAAGCTGGCTCTTAAACAGAAGCTGCCTTGTTTGCTCCCGAGGGAGAGGGCCTCGTCCTGAGATTCCAAGAGCGTAGATAATGGAGTGCCTGGGCCAGGAAGGGAGGCGACCACAGCCTGTGCAGGGCTCCCCTGGCTGCCAGCCCACTGCCCCACCCCAGCCCCGAGGGAGCTCACCCCACTATGGCAAAGGACTCGAGCAACAACAGGGAATTTCTGCCCCAGCCCCGGCCCAGTCCCACGAGGCTGCTCCGTGTGTTGGGTGGACCCGGTGGGAGAACCGGCCCCACCACGAGAGCTCACTGGAGCAGGAGCATGCACCTCTTCCCATGGCCCCGCCACACACTGAACGACTTCCTCCACGCTAGTTTCCACACAGGTCTGTCAGGTGCCACGCAGTCAGAGACAATGCTTGACCACGGCCCATCCCTGTGATGCTCCCCATCACAGGAGCAGAAATCACAGTTCCGTTTTTATTTTGTGGAAAAGAAAAAGAAACGAGTGTACCTATGAATATGTCTAAACTTCCAAACCATCACACTACGAACGGTCGTGGCAGGCTTTCTTTCCCTTTGTGCTGACAAGTCAGGAGAGCTCTAGGGACCATGGCCCAGCCTGTGCCACGTCCACAGTCCATGGTGGCCACAACCCCGAATCCAGGCTTCTGAACACCACTCCGTCAGCGATTGTATAATGGGGTGACCCCGGGTAAGCCTTGGGACCCCCTCCCTCTGACAGCTCTGCGGTGCTCCTTTGGCTGGACATCCTTTTAGTTGATGGATATTTAAGTCTTTTCCAAGTTCTTCATGATGAGTAAATGTGTACCCCACATCTTCCTGCAGACCAGTGTTCTCAGTTCTCGGGAAGGCCTGAGCATGAAACGGGCTCTCAGGGCGGGCACGTTTACTATGAAAAGGCCAGTCTTCCCCAGCGGTGGCCCCATGTCCTGTGTCCCCAGCAGCCTGCGGAAATGCAGCCGTGCCCTCTGCCCTGTGAGCTGGGGGTGCGTCCAAGTGGTGTGTGATGGTTTCCCTGCGGTGTGTTTCCCCCTTGTCCGCCTTCCTTCCTACCTTCCTCACGTGCCTGATAAGGAGCTGGAGACATTAGTCTCCATGAAACCAAGCTTACCAGGCATTTCATTTTACACTAAGTGCTTCTTCAAGGGAGTCTAAGAGACTGTGTCTACCCATATTTTGCAAAACTACTCTCTTCTGTTTTCTCCTGGGACTTTCAAACGCTTAGCATCTGCACTTAAGCTCCCCTTCCAGCAATGAGTCTCTTAGGGATACAGTTTCTTTTTCTTTCACATTTTCAGTTGTTCAAATACAGCTTATGAAGAACACTTCTGTCTGCTTTGAATTGTGTGAGCTTCTGGGTCAAAAACCAGCTGACCCCAGCAGTCAGGAGGTCTGTCTCAGGATCCTGAGATCTGTCCCACTAACTGGTGTATCCATCCCGATGCTAATATCACGACGTCTCAATTTCTGCTGCTACATATGTCCTCAAACAAAGTAATTCACATCCTCCATCCTTGTCTCTCTTTGTCCTTATCTGTCCTTTGCATTTCCATGGATATCTTAGTGGCAGCTTGTTAGTTTATACGAAGAGGATTCCTGAGATTTTTGGCAGAACCGCCTCACACCTGTGGCACAGTGAGGGGAGAATGGAGCCTTCTGCACCAGTGAGGCCTCGGGGCCACAAGCAGAATGCATCCTTCTATCTGTGGGGGTCGCCGTAACCTCCCCCAGAAATGCCACGAAGCTACCACACATTCATTTCTACATTTCTACGGTTTTGATGCTATTTAAATTGCTGATTTTTACACTGAATCTTCCAAATGTCTACAGCTGTCCTAGGGAAACACCACTGTCCGGGTGACCACGTGGCATAGCCACCCAGAACCCACGTATTTGATTCAGTGGTTCTTCAGCAGACGCCTCCGACTTTCCACGCAGGCCACCCATGGAATTGGATTTTAATTGCATTTGCATTTTGGATTTAATTGCAGTTGCATTTCAAATTAAAATTAAACGTTTGCTCTAGTCTCCGTGAAGGGCAGTCTCGGCCTCTCCTGACGAACCGAAGGCAACAGCATAATTCAAGTGGAGGCTGGAGCAAGGCAGCTCCCGAGTGTCGGTGGGAGAGCCTGGCTGAGCCGGCCGCGGGTGGAGGAGGCCTCCGCTTATCTTACTTGGTGAGGATTTTCTTCCACAAACACATTTTGAATTTTTTCAGATGTT
Organism: Mustela nivalis; assembly: GCF_964662115.1. Taxonomy (NCBI): domain Eukaryota; kingdom Metazoa; phylum Chordata; class Mammalia; order Carnivora; family Mustelidae; genus Mustela; species Mustela nivalis. The sequence goes on from NC_139030.1 coordinate 67,569,395, forward strand.
TGTCTAGATCTACTGAGAGGATAACATGATTTTATTCTATCCGATGGTAGATTGATTTTCAAATATTAACACAACCTTGAATTCTGGGGATAAACAGCCTCTTGTATATACTACTGGCTGTGATTTGAGAACAGTGTTCTGAGAATTTCCACACCCACGTTCCTGGCGGACCATTGCCTCTTCCCCCGTAATGTCCTTCCTGGGCTCAGTTTCAGGGCTGCTCTGGCCTCGTGGTGTGTGGGCGGCATCGACTCCTCTCTGCTCCAGAGGACACCACATGGGGCTAGTGCTGTTTCCTTCAGTGTTAGGTGGGCTTGACTCGAAATGCCATCCGAGCCAGTTTTGTTTTATTTTGCAGGGGACGGAGTCTAGTTATGAATTCACATATCAGGAAATCTGTTGACAGAAATTTTTTGTGAGCCTTTTTAATTTTTCTTTCTAATGTTTGTAAGATTGGTATTGGTATTGGTATTGATTTGGTTTGTAAGATTGGTATTGATACCTTGCCTTTCATTGTCCATGTTTTCCCTCCCTCTCTGTCTCTCTCTCCAGCCACATTATTCTTCTTTTTTTCTTCTTTTAGAGATTTTATTTATTTGACAGAAAGAGACAGAAAGACAGAGAGCACAAGCAGGAGGAGTGGCAGGCAGAGGGAAAAGAAGACTCCCCCCCTCCCCCGAAGGGCAGAGAGCCCAACTCGGGGCTCGATCCCAGGACCTTGGGATCAAGACCTGAGCCGAAAGCAGATGCTCAACTGACTGAGCCTCCTAGAGCATGGTTATTCTAAAGAAACTTCAATTAATCTTATCAAGGAACCAAATTTTGATTTTGTTGGTTTTCTTCTCTGTTGCTTATTTTCCTTTTAACTGCTTCCAATAAACATAATATAGTTTCCTTCTATCTACTTTGAGTTTACTCTGATTCTTCTAGCTTCTCAAGGTGAAAATTAAGATAACTTATTTTAATACTTTTGCTTTCTACCTAACTATTTAAAGCAATTAATTTCTTTCTTAGCACTACTTTAGCTGAATTGCACAAATGTTGATAAATTATACTCCTCATTTTTATTCAGTTCAAAATATTTTCTAATTTCACTGGTGGTGTCTTCCTTAGGACAACTGGGCTTTAGAGAGATGCTGCTTAATCTGCAAACACTGGAGATTTTTCTGGACATCCTTTTGTCATTGACCCATATTTAATGCAGTAATGATTGGAAAATATTCTCTGCAGGAATGCAATCGTGTAAGATGTACTGAGATGTGTTCCATGGCCCAACAGGAGGTCAATGTTGGTGAACAGCCAATTTGTGCTTGAAATAAGTGCACGTGTGGCCTGGCCTAACAAAGCTCATTTGAGAAGCACGTGTCCTCCACACACAGAGCACACTTTCTTCCACCAGACTGGAAATTTGTCTCTTTCTCTTTAAGTGCTGTTCAGTTTTGCCCACTTGGTTTGAGACTCAGTTATTAGGTATTTACATTTTAGCATTGTTACATTTGAAAGAATTAACTCCTTTATAATTAACAAATATCCATTTTTATCTCTGGTCATACGTCTCCTCTTAAAGCCCCATTTTCAGTTATTACCACAGACATGCCAGCTCCTTTATGCCTACTTTGTGTGTGATGCATCTTCTTCTGTTTTGCCTTCATCCTCTCCATGTTTTGCATTTTAGAGTCATTTCTCATTAACAGTTTCTGGCCAGCCTTCCGTGGTTTCCATCTGTTGTGACTGTCTCTGCCTTCCTGTGGAACCTGCAGCCCATTGTGCCGCAGACAGGCTCGGGCCTCATGTGATCTGGACAATGCTTTCACAGCCCCTTCGCCTTTTTGTCCCCTTTTCCTGACTTTGTTGGAACTCACCTGCTGTGTCAAAATGTTATCACCTCACTTGGCTTGTCATCCTTAACACAGTCTATGCCAAATGCATGTTACACGTCCTCAAGCTTGAAACAGAATAATTCTGTTTACCTTATGTTGTCATACGCTTTACACAATAGAATGTTGTTTCTTTTGCAATAAATGGTCAAAATCATGTTTTCATATTTGTCTATTTATTTACCATTTGTTGAGTTCTTTGCTCTTTTCTGTAGATTTCAGTTTCTGACTGGTAACTCCCTTCTGGATAAATGCACACATATTTATATATATATATGTTTCATTTCTCTAAGTTCAGGTCTGGTGGCAACAAATACTTTGTATTTTTTTCTTTGTTCAGGATTGATTTTTGAAGGACACTTTTACTTGTTGTGGAAATAGAAGTTGAGCTTTTTTTTCTTTCCTCTCTTTGAATATATCATTCCACTTTGTAATGACCTCTTTCATAGAAAGATGTGGGTGTCTGTATTTGATTTCTTTGTTTGTTTGTTTTGGTATTTTCTTGCTTATGTTTTCTGAGTTTCCTGGTTTAGCAATTTGATATATTTTATTAAATCGATAAAGTTTTCGCCATTATTCCTTCAAGTAGTTTTTCTTCATTCTTTCCTCCTCTGTCCCCGTGGCCCGTTTTACAGATGTCAGGTCCAATATTCTCCAGAGGTCCTGATGCTCAGCTGATTGTTGTCCGCCTTCTCTCTGTCATTGTTTTACTTATTTGCATTATTTCTATTGATATTTCTTTAACTTTTGTGATTCTATTTTTTTTCCCTTGCAGAATTCATTCTGTTTCTAAGGTGACTTATACATTATTTTTAATTCTACATATAGTATTGTCTAGTTCTAGAATTTCTGTTTGGTTCTTCTTATTATTTTTTTCTATTAATACTTCTTCACCTCATGAATACTGTGATTTTTCACTTCATCACTGATTACACTCACCTTTTCTTGTAAATTCTTGAATCTGTATAGTCATTTTTATAAAAGTTCTCCCCTGGTGGTCCCAATGTTTTGATCATTGGGATATTTGTACCTGCTAGTTTCTTTTCTTCGGTTGTAGGTCCCATTTTCTTACTTTTTCAGGTGCTATATGAATTTGTACTGTATTCTTTATGGTATAGGTTATTATGACTATAGAAAGCATTAAATATTAAGGAAAGCAATAATGATTAATGCTAGTCAGATTTTCTCCTGCCCAGCAGTTCTGGAATGGTATCATGGTCTCAAGAAGGATCAGCTATGTGCCGGTGTATCACCCTGGGCCCACACCCTGCCCTCACCCCCTCCTCAGGTGTTGATGAGCTTAAGTTAGGCCATGACCTGTCATAGTATGACATCCCCGGGTTCATGTGCACAGAGTCCCTGATGAGGGAACCTCAGGAAGGCACAGCATTCTGAGCTCCTCTGTTTCTCATTCCTTTCTTCCCAGTTCTTTCTCAGCCAACATGGGTGTGGGGGTGCATGGCTGGGGAGAATTCTCTGGACCAAAAACCATTTTTGCCAAATGCAGCCTTCTAGCCTTCAGTCCACCCTCTGCCCGCATCAGCAACCCAATAGCCCTTTGGGCTCCTTTGGACCCACTTTCCCCAAGCCTCTCCTTGGCCCCAGAGCTGCCTGCATCCCTGCTCACCACCTCCAGTCCTGCCCCTTGGAATCCAGCCCTGGAGGCCTCCCATGTCCCCGGAGCTCCAACTCTGAGCATCGTGTTTCAGTCGTGGGTTTTTCCTCCACACATAAACGAGGTCATTCGCATTGCTCACATCCCAACCACAGAAGGAGCTGTGAACACAGGTTTTTCACTTGTTTTTAATGGGAAGAACTGAAGTTACTTTTTTCTGAAAGTATACAGAACTCATTTCAAGAAATAAACTATGCAAATATTGAAAATGTCACCAGCCAGTTTTCTATGAACGTATCTAAGATGTTTCTCACAAGCCACATGTGGACATTTCACTTAGGAAACTATTCTTTTCATCTCTAAATGTCCTTTTCCTGCCTGTTGTCTGTGCTTTCTACTAGGACTCCAGGAGTAAATGCACATTGAAGAACTGGTCATATGAGCTTCAGGAAGCCAAACAAGGGAAAAGCACTTTTCTTGGATGTCTTATCCCCTTTGAGGGAAACATTCTCTCAAACCCATGGTTATTCTAGATGGAAATCATAAACTTGAGCAAAGTCTAGATGACTTTCAGGGAGGCAGCCCTACCTTCTGGTCTGTGGGCTCATCAAACTGGTCCTCCTGCCAGCAGAGGCCATGGGGCTGCGGCGACCATGATCAGACATGGCTGCTGGTGGCCTGAAGTTCCCTTCAGTAATGTGGGGGACAAGTGGGACAAGGACCTGTAAGGGACACCCGGCATCTGCATCTCTGGTGGGAAGGAGCTCCTCACTGGCATCTTGGGGTGGGGAAGGGAGGGTTGCAGCTCCAGCTGTTTGCTGCTCTGTATACAGACGGCAAGGTCATGTGCTGCTGAGGGTGAGGCCGCTGGCACAGATCAGGTCTGCCTTTTGTTGGGTCGTCATCACCGCCTTCGGTTTGTCCAATAAAATGCCCACAACCTCAGGGCCAAGTACACCGGGCCTCTTTTGGAATTTGAAATCTCATGGACCTTGCTTGAGTTCCTGCCCAAACATTTGTGGCCATTTCCCAAATCAAGCCTTTCTGACCGCACCCAATTTCCCTCCACCCTCTCACATGGGAAACCACGTCCACGTCACAGAAAAGTATCGTTGCTCCCACTGCCGCGAGCCACGGCTGGCAGAGGCCACTCTGCGAGCCCCCATCCGGGACTCTCCAGCAGACAGACTCTTCCTTTCCTCCGGGCTCCCTTCCTGTCAACAGCCCACCTGACTCTCCAAGAGGCGTCCGTGGCCACAAGTGTGCTGCTCACTTCCCAGGCCCCCAAATCTGGTAGAAGGACACCCCCGGCTGGTGCTTTGCTTGTGCTCAGTCACGAATTTTTCTGTCAAGCACTATTTTCTTAGAGAGTCAGCGAGTTTCAGTTTGTAGAATGAGTTGCTCATTTAATAAATAAAATTTTAACTCTTTAGGCTAAAACCTTTGTCAAATTGCCTTAAAAATTTCAAAGCTTCCAATTTGTCAAATTTTCTTAAATGCTATAATTTGCAAATTACAGCAGTGTGCAAACGTCCCTCATCATGATGGTCACACTTCACATGTTAAAACAGTAACATTACGGTTCTTCATTATGTGTGGTCCTATCTGTTAACTTCTGAGGTTGCCCCCTGTGTTCATTTTCACAACTTCCAGGGCCATCAAGTATTTCCAGCTGTCCAGGCCCCAGGCCCTAAGGGCCCACTGATCCTCAGCCGTGGAGTCCCGCACCTGCCCAGGTGCCAGCTGGCAGGGGCTTCTGGGTCCTTCCAGGTGGGTGCCCTTCTTGGACACTGATGCTTGTCACAGCCATTCACAGGACATTCTTGGGGTAGTTCCTACGTGGGACCCCCTGGAGACACTTCTGTGGCCAGCACTCTGTGGCTCTTCTCCCAAGTGACACACGCAGGCCCACCTTCCCTTCCACTCTAGGGTTGTGTCCCTCTACCTGCTCTCCCCTGTGGTATTCTCCAGCTTTGTGGAACAAATCTGATCTCACTTCTCTCTCTAGGTCCTACTTTCTTCAGAACTAATTTGCTTCCTCCAGTCCTTGGAGAGAGAGTTGGGAAATGTATCTTATTGTTACACTGATGTTTCCAGTAGTTTTAACATTGTTGCCAGTATGTCTATATAACCTTGGCTGTGAAGGAACATGAAATTTATCTCTCTTCAACAAGCATGCTTAGATATTCAGCACTTTCCTTTACCCTTGGAGGTCCTTGTCGCTGGACAAAGAATCAGATTGATGTGAGACAGATTAACTGGTGAAAATCCGATTTAACAGTACACTTACAGGGAATCCACAGATAAGGAAATTCCAAACACAGGCAACGTGATGCTTATATGAGCACAGGAGAGGGGCTGGGGCTGGGACACAAAGGGGAGAGGGACCATTAGCAGGGGAGGGCGGAGAGGTCTGGGAACAGGGGTTGTTTATCCTATAGAAAAGTGTCTCAGATGAAAAGGAGTGTTAGTAGCTCTCTTCCTGGTATAGGCAGGCAGTTATGGGGGCCATAAAGAGCTTTTCCAGAACCTGCTGGGATTGGATTGCCTTTAACCCCAAATAATCTTCAGCCCCATTCTGAGGCAATAGGCAGAAGTCAACCGAGACAAGGAAGGAAAGTCATCCTCAAAGTACGTTAGTGATGGTTTCTTCCTTGTCTTACTGAGGACCAGAGGCCAGGGGACAGGAGCAGAGAGCTCTGAAGAGCTGCAAAAGCTCCTCTAGTATGAGGGGTTTTACGCAGAAGGGGGAGGGGTCTGCGAGAGGCCCAGCAGTTCTCCAGGTAAAACTGTGTGTCCCACGATATAATTTGTTCAGTTATAAAAAGGAAGGCTTGTCCATTTCCACCTTGACAAGAGACAGACCCGTAGTTCACCTTAACACATTACGTTCTGTCCCACCTGATTGCTCAAACAAATGGCCTGCAGTCTCCACTTATCTGGCTTTCTGATTCTTCTGGGTTTGGGTTTCCCCTCTGTTGCGGAACCTGACCTGGATCCTGACGGAAGAACCAGCAGCACTCAGAGATCTTGGAGGATAGGAGGTGTATTTGGCCCCCGTGGGCCCAGAGGAGCATGATCTCCAGAGACCTGAGCCTTGAGCACAAGCATGGGGGTAATTTATACACTTCTACTTCCGCATACGTGGCGCACTTTTGGCGCACGCACAGGGCAAGGCAGGAAGAAAAACTGGGAAGGGCCCTGAGGCAGGGACTGGGACTCCCCTGCTGGCTTGGTGGGCCACCTGAGAACACAGATTTTCCTTATCACTTCAAGGTCACTTGAGATGGTGGCTGGCATCAGTCACTGACCGCATTGTTAGTGCACACGTTATACTAGCAAAAATCGGGTTGGCTGGGCAAGGACACTTCATTTAGGGGACGCCAGGGACCAAGCAGGCAGATGACCTGAATGGTGCTGGTCAGGCCACTCCTGGTGGACTGGTTAAGATTCCATCTCCGGGGAAGCCTGTAATTATCTGGATGACAATAAGGGGCTTTGGGACCTGCTGTCTTCTTTTTAATAAATATGTGTCCATCGAATGGGAGCTGACTGGATGCAGTGAGGAGGGCTCTGTTTATAGGAAAAGCTGTAGTCCAGCATGATTGGATTTCAACAAGTTAGTTGATCTAGCAAAGACATTAGGGTTCGAAGCCAAAGGCCAAGAAAAGCATTCTTGAGCCATCTTTGGTGCAAAAAAGGGGGTTTTATTAAAGGCTGAGACAGGACCCCTGGGTAGAAAGCGCTGCACTGGGGTGGTGAGGAGGCCCATTATATATTTTCAGGTCAGGAGGGGATTAGGGAGAGCGTAAGCCTCCCAGGTATTTTGGCAACGAGGTTTCCAGGATCCCGAGGGATAACTATTGCTGGGAAAGGTCATTTATTACAGTTTAGTAAAAACTCAGTCATAAGACCCTCCAGATGTAATAGGTGGGTCGTATGCCTGGGGGTGATGGCCAACATGTATCTTGGGGGAAGTGATAAAGGAAGTTTCCAAAGGGATTTTTATATGTTAAAGTAAAGTCACAGGATCCCAGGGTCAGGCTAAGATTGCCTGTGCCCTTTAGAAGGTGTCCACTTCGAGGCAGCTGAACTCCCAGAGGAAGGGCACTCTGCCTGGTTCAAGGACTTGTCAGTGGGCTGTAGGTAGTAAGTTGTTTCCCACATCATTAGCTAGTAATTAATAAGCTTTTTAAAATTAAACTGGCTTACTTGGTAATTCATTTCCTTAAAAAGCAAGTGAAAAGTCTGAGAGTAAATACAAATTAGAATAAGAAGATTAATTCTCCCAGCTGACAAGAGAAAAGATGCCCCCCCCCAACTCCTGTCCCCTGCTCCCTTTACCAGAACTTTTGCCCTAAAAAGCTGCAATTTTAAGCTCTTCCTCTGTCTCTTTGAGATGTATATTCACTCTTTCTGAAAGCTAAATGGACTCTTGCCTCTCTAAGTCCCAGGGATGTTTTCTGCAGGACCTGGGAGCCTCCAGGAAGGCAGCCCCCATTTCTCAGTTTCAAGGACCCCAGGAACCTAAGTCTGGCACTCACCCTGGGCACCTTTCTCCAGCTGCGAACAACTTCCTAATGTAGACCTGAGACTTTGTTTCTCCTTGGGATGAAGCCAATTGGGTAACACAGGGTGGCCATTCACACACCAGGTGGATTTAGGGTACACAGGAGTGACACAGGGTGCTGGTCCTCAACCCAGCTGACTAGATGCCAGCTGGGGGCCTGGGACACTGTGGTGGGTGTCGCAGCTTCAGCTTTGGGAAAGGTGAGCTTTCTCTGTCCCTGTAACTCTGGCTGGGCTGCCTGGGACTTGAGTCAGCTTCTGGTTTAATGCTGGGACCATAATGAGTGTTTTCTTTCTCCTCTCCCTCTGTGGGGAGGTTTCCTGGGTTGAGAGATCTTGTTTTTAGTTTTATTCCCCTCCAAAAGTCTCAAAAACTTGAGTGTCCTTGCCAGGGCCTTGAGAAGTGGGGCGGGGAGTCCCTAGCACTGGCAGGTGGGGCGTCTCTGACAAGTGCTCTTTCTCAGAGACCCAGGAGGCAGGACACCCTGGCCTCTTTGGCAGCCGGTTGTGGGGGGGGAGCGCATTTTGGTGAATAGAGTCACCGGAGCAGACTACAACCAATTTATGGCATGTTGGATGCTTCTGTCCTAGAAAAGCATTTCATTCCAATACACTGGTTTGGTACTGGAGAAAAAAAAATAGGGATGTACTTTGTATGTTACTCTTTTACTGGCGGTGTTTTGTTTTCGGCTTTGGGTTTTGGGTTTTTTGTTTGTTTGTTTGTTTTAAGATTTTATGTATTTAACGGACAGAGAGAGAGAGAGAGAGCACGAGCAAGGGGAACAGCAGAGGGAGAAACCGCAGGACTCCATCCCAGTACCCTGGGTACCTGGCTCATGACCTGAGCCAAAGGCAGATGCTTCATTGACTGAGCCCCCCAGGTGTCCCTTTATTGGTGGTGTCTTCTGATTCATGTGTTGTAGATTTTTAAATCAACTCGATCGCTTTTACCTTAGAGAGTTTATCTGCTTATATTTGTGATATCATCTACAAATTTGAAGCAGATTAAGGTATGTTTTTAATTGCCATGTTTCTTTCTTTGCAATTTATTTTTCAAATCACAGAAAACTTGAAATAGAGTAAATTGTGTAGCTGTGCCTGTTAAACATCCCTTTGCCCACCACACAAATTATCGCAAATTGATGCTGTCTCTGGTCTGAGGTCTCTGCTGTAAAGCAGGCATCTGAAGGGGCAGCCGGCTCAGACCTTGTCCTTCCCCTGCTCCCTTGGGTCACCCTGAGCTGGAAATGGAGACACCCTGCAGGTACCGGGAGCTGCCGGAGTGCCCCGGTCTCTGTCTCCAGCTCTCCCACGATCCGTGTCTCTGGGCCTTATGTGTTAAACATGGATTGACCACGGTGTGTGAATCCTCTGCAGTGCGCCATTGTACCCATTACTATGTGTTGGATCCGTGCTCATGGGCAGGAGCCCCCTACCCCACTTCACCACTGAGCTGCCGTCCCCCCAGTTTGCAGTGACAACTGTCAGGGAGATGTTCAGTTGCTCAGGTTAATCTTAACCAACAGCAGGTGAGCGGGAGTCCAGAGCCCACACTGAGGCTGGGAATGTGAGTTCTTACAGGGTGTAGACATTCCCCAACACCAGCAATCCCTGCCACCCATTTGTTAAGATCTCAGCTGTCACGTGGTGTCTGGATCTCCTCCACAAGCTCCTGAGGGACCAGGGGCTCGCTGTCCTTGAACTGCCCCTCCTTCCCACCTGTGCACCCACCGTCTTCCCACGCTGCTTTTCCCTAGGGATCCATGGCTGCCACCAGTGGCTTCTCCCAGGATCGCTGCCCTTGCACCTTCCAGAAGGAGAGAGTCCTTAACCCTCTTACAGATGAGTGGATTCCCTATCTTTTATCATTTTTGGAGGCCATTAGTTTCCATTAGTTTTGTGGTGACTGTGTCCCAGATTTTTTTTTAATTAATATGTTCAAATGAAAACATTTTCCTTTAAGCTTTGCACTTTTGTGTTTTATTCATGGAATCCCTTCCCTGGGCATTATTCTGGCTATTTTCTGAACATTTTACAGCTTTGATGGCTATCGACCTTTGTTCTGGAGTGAGTGAGACGTGGGCTCTTATTTTACCCTTGCCCACAGTTAACCTGCGGGGCCAGCTCTGTGCCTTCCCTTGCTCCATGACCAACGCATGTCTCAACATACCGAGCTTTCTTGTGTGTCTGTGTCGCTTACTCTAGAGATTTTAGGTGTTCTGGTCATGATTCCTCTATCAGGATCATCTGTGGGGTGTTTTCCATGCTCTCCTAATCTGTTTTTTTTCTTTCACAATCTTGGTGTTCTGATCTCTGTTTGAATTTCAGACTGAACTAATAAAGTTCTGTGAAAATCTGATAGGGATTTTATTAAAATTTGATTGAACTTACAGAATTATTTTGGGGAAATTGATATGTATATGTGTGTGTCTATATATAAAATATTGTAATATACACATTTTGCTTTATAATTGACCCGTATGGATATATTCCCAAAACTATTATCATTAATGTATTCAAGCAATGTTTGATAATTTTCTCTTCGGAGGACAGAACATTATATCTCCAGTATCTCCAGTTTTTGCTACCTTGGTAAATAGCATCTCTAGTTATGCATTATTTTGTGCTTCTATATTTTCTTTTGTTCTTCCTTCTTCTTCCCATCTGTTTGACTGATGAATTTTTAATAATTCTATTTTTTCCTCACTCAATGGATTTAAAAGCAACAGGTCACATTTTTGTTCTTGTGGTGGTTTCCTTTATGTTTTTAATCACACGCGTGGTTGTGCACTTTCTGTCTAATGCTAGCCTCGCAGGACTTCCAACCGGCTCCCACGGAAGTCAGCCTTCCGTACTCATGGACTTGACGTGGCCAGGCCACCTCCCACCCGCTGGAGAAGAGAGGGGGCCCCGCAGGCCTGGGGCAGAGGCTGCAGCTAACCAGACCTCTTGGCAGCATCTGGTTTACACTTGACTTCAAGAGGGTTTTGTAAATATGTTTCTCAGAAGAAACGTAGACTGTCGACATGTGCACTTACGTGAGGTTACCTGAAGTCCTGGGGTAACATGTTCCACATTTTTTAAAAGTGACTCGTTAGTGTCATACGTGGTCCATTTAAATTTCCGCAGGTCGTGTGGGGAAGTGTGATGGTGAAAGGCACAGCGTCTGGGACCAGAGAGCTCAGTGCAAACAGCAGGTGTCCCTCCCATGCTCTGTTGTGCATAGGAGACACTCGCCGCGAGTGCCTGCTGCTTCTCCCTGACCCTGCCCAATGTGGGCAGGTGCAGGCGGGATCTGTGTGCAGAGTCTGAGTGGGGGTAACAACGAGAGGACAGCAGCTACAGAAGCTGCTACCTTTGACCAGAGACGGGTCAATTGTATTTTCTTGAAAGATGAGCAGAAGTTAAAGACAGAAGTTACTTTAGGCAAGTGAAGCTCACACCATATATTCCCCTGTATTTGGAGGGGTAATTAGCACTTGGTAACCAAGTACTTACCCTCCTGCTTACCTCAGCTTTTATGTCTTCACTCCTTTCCCATCCACATGCACATGCTCCCCCATTCACGCATGTGTGCTCACCGCCCACGCAGACATATGCACACACACTCCCTTGTTCACACACAGGCACATGCACAGAGTCCACATTCACACAGGCACATGCCTGTGACAAGGGACAATTACCAGTCACACTCAAAGAAGATGAGCCATCTTCCTTAGGTTTTGCTTGAATGTTGCTGGATCAGTCAGAACCCCATCCTCAGAAAGGACAGCAAGCCTGTCTTTCACAGATGGCTGGTTATGTGATCCTGGGGTTCTTCCATACCATCTTCGAAGGGTTCATGTGACAGCCCCCAGCTAGACAGCAGCTCTAGTGTTGCCGAGGTGAGCTGACAGTGTAGTGTCTCCCAGGGGCACCGACCTGCTTCCTGAGCCCCTGCGCTCCCTCGAGAATGGGTGGTGGTCACTCCTGCCTCATAGGACAGATGAGATCATTTGTGGAAGATACGGGCTAGCACGGTGGGCACGTCCTGTGGATGCCTGCTGATACGCTATGGTTACGGAGGCTGAGCCCGTGGACAGACACTGGAGAAAGGCCCTGAGTGAGAGAAAGACCATGGCTTCTGCAAACAGTGTTCCAGGGAACATCAGGGCCGCCGAAGCTGCTGTCTGCCCATCAGAGGCCCCAGGTGAGTCAGGGGAGGGCTGCACAAGTGCTTTCCTGTCAGGCTTTGTTGGGTGTGAGGTCCTGGGTCTGAGGACTGTGATTCCAGATGGCCTTCCGGTAGCTCACTTCTCCTCCCCCGTGCCTCCTGCAGACTGGCCCCAGTTTGGGGAGTCCTGGGGTGTTTTTCTCCCAAACTAAGAATTGCTCAGTGGTTTCTCTGCTAACTAAGAGGCTCCGGAGCAGCAGCAAACAGCAAAAGCCAAGTCCAAACACACCTCTGGATGAGACTTAAGGAGGACCACACTTCCTGGTTAGGAGGTGGCTCGCGGCAGACCGGCTCTTCAAGAGAACAGAGAACAATCAGAAAGGTTGGCAATGGGAGACAACTACCTCGACAGTTGAAATTCAGCCAGAATTAAGGTGAGTCTATAAGATTTCCTATCACATGATTTTGTTTTATTGTGATTTTCAAAAGAATTTTCCTCCTTGATGAAGTTGATGTGGGGAATAAAGTAAAAGAAATGTAGTTGTGGGGCACCTGGGTGGCTAAGTGGGTTGGGGTCTCTGCCTTCATCTCGGGCCATGGTCTCCGGGTCCTGGGATAGGGCCCTGCGTCAGGCTCTCTGCTCGGTGGGGGGGCCTGCCTCCCTCTCTTTCTCTGCCTGCCTCTCTGCCTACTTGTGATCTCTGTCTGTCAAATAAATAAATAAAATAAATAAATACAAAAGAAATGTAGTTGCAATTGCATTTCCTTCTAACTTGCAGCCTGTGGATAGGCACTTGAGGCAGGCAGAGTGGACTCTCCAGGACCCCCGTCTAACTGTTAACTCCTTGCTGAAGGGAAAACCACTTCAGCTTGACACAGCCTGGCCTCCAGGTTCCCAGCAGTCTTCTTGAGCACATGGAAGTCCTTCTGGAAACTTCCCCTGTCCTCGCCTCCCCCAGCTCCATAGTACATGATCCACCAACCCTCACAAACCCCAGAGCTGCAGCTCTTTCTGCCATGGATTCTGTCCCGGTGCTTTCATAAAACCACCTTTCTGCACTAAAGACGTCTCAAGAATTCTTTCCCAGCCATTGGCTCCAAATCCCACCACCTCTCATCAGAGCACAGGGCATCAAGACACTAGTGAATGATCGCTTATCACTAGGCAATGATCGTTTGTGAACCTGTTGACCATTGCTCCTGTCAGTGGCCCAGACTGCAGCTCTCTGAATCACTGCTCATAGCTGATTTCACAACAATAAATTAGGCTGAAGAACCATTCACCTTTACTGGATATTTTGTCCCTAAGAAAACATAAATGCCAGTGCAGCTGTCAACGCTCACAGCCTGTACTCAGACCCCAGGTGAACCTGCTCTTCAGGCTTTGACAATGGGAATCAGTGACTATCAAGAAACAAGGAAAATTGGCAAAATCATTCTCTCACAAAAGACATACTATGAACCATTTGATCGCTCAGTTCAGACCTATCCATCGTTAGTTTTTTGATGTGGATTCTGAGCTAATGGTGTACATTTTGCATGATGCATTTTGATGTCTCCCCTCTTCTGAGAATGTCTGTCTTCACCCATCCCCGGGAGTCCATACTCAAGGGCCTAGAAGTCTGTGAAGTGAATATTTGGTCTAAGTTTTTATTATAGCTCCAAGTTAAATTTTGCAAAGAAGTCCTGAATAAATTATTGAAGTTAAGCTATAATGCATGAATATTTTACACTGTAGCTGCAAATACATTGCTAAAAGCCAAATATCATTCTATTACTACTTCACCAATGTAATAACATAACATTTTTGAAAAAAAGTTTGTACAAAGTCAAACTATGAAGAATTGAAAGGTTTGACTATATTTGTCTATACGACATCGACGTTTACATTTGACCAAACCATGTTGCATGTTTTAAAAACAGAAAAATGTTACAGCAAAATGTAAAAAAAAAAAACCAAACATGATCTTAAAATAAGAAATTTGCCCTCTCATTCAGTTTTTTTAAATTAATTTTAAAATATAAATTAATGTATGCCAGTGACTAAAATAGTAAATAATCTGAAGAAAAAAATAAAATTTAAATTTAAAGATACTTCCCATGACTTCATTCTTTTTCAGATACTTTCTCTCCAGGGTTAACAGATTCTGGCGTATTCTGCCAGAGATGTTTGAAAACCTGGGGATACTCACACAAAGTCAAATGTGATTTCCCTGTCACAGCCCAGGGGGCGGCTGGAGGGGTGAGTCTGAGACCCCAGCCTCACTCACATGGCTGTGTCTGCTCCCCAGGAGCTCAAGCACCCTGTCACTGGCGCCTGCTTCTCCAGACAGTGGGACCACAACACTCGTGTCAGCATCAGCCGACTGGGTGACATTTCTGGAGGAGCACAGTGGAGAGAAGCTGCTAAACCACCATGCCAATAGACAGCCCACCGTCAAACGCAAGTCCCATAAGCTGGCGTTGTCGGTCCCGTGGCCTGGGCTTCCTGTACAGCAGTGAACGTACAAATCCACGATACTGGAGCTTTGGACACACTGACACCTTCCTGACACATCGTCATGCACGTTACAACCAGGGGACTCACCGGGGCAGCGAAGGCATCTAGAAACCAACAGAGAGGCCAGTGTCCGTCCTGAAGGGCCAGACTCTATCCACCGGCAGACTGAAACAGCGACCACGGACAGAGGCCCTGTGTGTAGGGCCACGGACTTTCCGTCCAGACCCCGAGAAAATGAACAACAAACCAGAGATGCCACCGACTGTATACACTCTGCTGATCCCACCGACTGTATGTGCAGCTGCTCCGCGTGGTTGGCCTGTGTTCACAGAAGCTGCAGTGCTGTGGTCTGCCCCCGATAGAAAGAAAAGCAATTCCATTCGGAGACCACCGGCTTCCCGTCCTGTGTGTGGGCAGCTCCGGAGCCGTCTGTCCAGCCTCCTGAGTGAAATGCTGACAGACGGGGCCACCAGCAGCTCTTCCTAAGTCCAGGGGAGAGTGGAGGATGCAGGGCAGGGGGCCGGGGCGGGCCTCACAGGGGTAAACACGTCATGTGTGAATCCACTGTCTTGCTTTCTGTGGGAGTAATTCTCGTTACTTCAAGTGGATCATATTCTGTTTAATCTTTTCCTTCTGCTTTATTTTCCAGTTTTATTGAGATGTGATTGACACACAGCAACGGTGTGAGATGATGACTCGGCTGGTATGTTTGCAAAGTTTGCAATAACTTTGGAGCAACTTCTGTTTCCTCTGCTCCTCAGTGTGATTGTGCCAGACTTCTGTAGCTTATGCATTTGAATGCTCTGGTCCCTGCTGTGGATGGTGCCCGTGACAGCCGCAATGACCAGGGTTTACCTGACTGCCAGGGACAGGAGGGACCAAAGGTTCCCACTCGGCTGACATCCCAGGGCCCCTCAGGGAGGCAGGACCCCTGCATACTTGCACATACACAGAGATTGAGAGGGGGTGTTGCCAGGCCCCCATACAAGCCAGCGAACTCAGCGGTCACTGCCCCTTGTGCTCACAGGGTTTTGTTTTACTTTCTTCTTTTGAAACCTATTCCATTGATTACCTTACCTGAGCCTCCCCTGTGGACAAGCTGATACCAAACACTACCTCAGGGGACCTGGCCAGATTTGCCCTGATATTGCAATCATTTTAAAAATGCGGGTATCAGGATAAGGGCATCAGGATTCTTTCTCTGCTCAAAATTAACAGATTTTGTGCTTTGCCATGGAGCCACAGCCCGCCCCTTTCACGTACGGCTCTGATCTTCGTCTGTCACACCCAGAGGCTTGGATAAATACTGTGGACAACACAGTGATGTAGTGTTTGCTAGATCCCAAATAACAGATACATATGTGCACAAACTGGGACGTCCACACCCTATGGCCCCTGCAGACCGCAAGCCGTGCACCTGCTGTCCCCACAGACCCTGACCCTTGAACATTGTGGACTTAGCTGCTCTGATATGCTCGGCCCACGTGTGCTGGGCACTGTCGGGTCCTGCTCAGCCACACACAGATGCTCTCCTCACAGCTTTGCCTACTTTCAGCATCATCAGCAGGTAAGATTTAGTTCTTGTTTCCCAGTTTGCTCAGCAAGAAAAGTCGCCAGCTTTCTCCATGCCCAGGGGCTGACAGGATTGGCTTCTTGCGGTATTCTGTGCGCCGTCTCTGTCTGCCTAGTCGGTCGTGTCATGTTCTGACTGGTTTGTGGAAACGCAGCTGTACCCCGCACGCCTCTAACAACTGTGTGACCGACGAGAGGGAAAAGGAGGGTTCAAACATCACAACCTGTAACTTAACTGAAGTGTTCGAGTTTTCACAGGATTTTCCACTTGGAAGATGTAGATCGACTCTCAGGAAACAAAGCCGTGTGGCACATTAAAGCTGGGACACGTATTTGAATGTCACTTTACCCATCCGTGCTGAAATGTGAGTGCACAGAAACGAGCTTAGAGTGTATTTTGTTCAGGGACACACAAGAGCTTAGAAAATGGATAAACTTTCTCAGAATGTGTCTGAAATACTACATGAAGAGGCCCTACAGGCAAGAGTCCAGATGCACTGCTGGTTCACCCCAGGGCTGGGGATGACTCACCAGGCAGCATGGACGGTCCCCAGATTCCCTTCCAAGTGAACGTTCGCCCCTCACATGTGCCATGCAGGGATGGGGACCCTGGGCAGCAAGGCTGTTCCGACTTCGGGTCCTGCTGCCACTGCCCAGCCCTGGGGGAGGGGACGGTAACCCACACGTCCTGGCGGCACCACCTCGCTCCCACCAAACACCCCTTCCCACCTCCCGGTGCAGGCTGCTTGGAGTGTGGCCAGGTCCAGAGACACCCCCCCCCCCGATGCAGCCCAATGTGACCATGGCCCTGACCCACCTGTGCTCCCTGCAGACCATCCATGCCCACCTGACCCACACCAGTAATGGGCCAGCTGGAAGGTCGGGGACCAGGCCAACCTCAGAGGCCCACACCCCTCCTCCACGCCCGGTCCCCATCCTGGGGAGGGGCTCTCAAGTGCCCTGAGACGGGAGGGAGACTGTGGAGGTCCAGCCGTGTCCCCGCGAGGGCACTTAGGGGAGGGAGGCAGAATGTGGATGACTTCCGGAAACCACCTTTCTGTTACTCCTTGACGTGGATCTTGGGATTTTTCCCTAAGGATATATGGCAGGATGCTTTCAGTTCACTCTGTCATGCCATCCATATGGGGGGGGCACGTAGGCACACTCACGAATGTGCATGAACATACGTGCTTCAGTTGAGGCAGGTGGCCTGTGACACAGACACCCATGGAAATGAGGAAGAGCACCCCAGGTCACGGAGTGTGGCAGGAAGCTGGCCAAGGCATGGACTGTCAACCCAGATGCCCCGGTGAGCTCAGTGAGCTCACAGTCCAGCATAGGCTGTGGCTACACTTGGCAATCAGTGGCTTGAGTTCACGGCCGACAGGAAGCCAGTGACCTGCCGTGGGAAGTCAGAGATGGGCTGAATCTGGGTACGTTTCACCCAGTAATGGGATGGCTCAGTCCCTCCACCATATCCAGAATACGTAACCCAGCTCGGCCATCAGTATCTGCCTCAGATACTTCCTGTGAGTTTCTCAAGTAAGTGCTTGTACTTCCAGGTTCCCATTTCTGAGTAAATAACGTGGACTGCTGAGAGAAGGTACGGTGGGGCATCACTGAGAATGTCTTCCTGATGGACGTGCCTCGGTCTGGATCCTAGCTCCCAGGTCGGCACACTCATGATGGCAATGAATGTCTGGGGTGGATCTCCCCCTTCTTCTCACCCACGTGCACCCAGCCCTGCGCCCTGATTCCTGCCGGCCTCTGTTCCACAGGGGTGACAACCGTCAGGACCATGGACCGCTGAATGCTCGAAGGGCTGACCCCAGGCTCGGGGCACGGGACACGGCGCTGCCCTCTCTGAGTCCCACAGAGTTGAGTCTACCCTCCTGACCCAGGGCTGCAGGCACTCAACACCGCACTCCAGGGCTTGAAAGTTACAGAAACTTACCTTGTCCTAATTCTGGAAGCCAGAAGTCTGAAACCAAAGGGTGAGCACAGCCATGCATCCCTAAGTCTCTAGTGAGGACCATCCTGCCCTTGCAGCCGCGGTGCCCGGTATAGACACTCTGCTCCCGAGTCCACCTCCCCCTCGCTCTGGGCACGTGTGTGTTTTCCCGTCTTCCTTCGGGGACATCCGTCCTGGTCTGGAGCCCCTTCCTCCAGGGTGACCTCATCCTAATCTGAGAATGGTGCAGTCGAGGACCCTATCCAAAAGATGGTCACATGCTGAGGTCTGGGAAGGACGTGGATTTTGAGGGGACACCCGTATACCTCAGGCGTGTGAAGGAGGGTCCGCTATATGGATTTGGCAATGATCCCAAGATCCGCCATTTCTGATTATTTCCATCAAGTGCAGTGTTGGCCGACAATCAGAATTCCTGTTTCTAAACCATGAAATTGTCCAGGCTGGTCACACTTACATCACCTCCTTTGCTTTAAGCAGCAGGAGAACCCCTGATAAATAACCCTCAGTCCTGTGCTGACTCCACGGGCACGCATGAGGGCATGTTTGAGGGGAGCTAACCCGTCATTGCACATCCTCAGAATCCATGCAGCACTGAGTACAGAACACGGCACAAAACCTGTGGGACATTCTGAAGTGGCCCTCCCCGCACACGGAGTCCATGGCCCCACCCCGTCCCCACCCTGCCACCTGACCTTACACACAGAGTCCATGGCCTGTACCAGGGTTATTGTTGGACCAAATCTAGGCTCCCTTGTACCCGGGACCCTGGATGTGAAAAGACCATCCCTAAATCCAACAGTTCTGCACAAAGACACTCTCCATGGTGGTGGTGGGACTCCAAGATGCAGCTCAAGGCTCCTGCAAAAAGCATCTGCCATGTGCAGGTGGGTGACATTCCTTGGGTTTGGGAAATCCCTGGTCATTCTTGCTGTGGGTATCCCTCGGCCCCTCCTCTGAGCCCCTAACCAGTAGGCGTTCCTGCTGTGGTTCGGGTCTTGCGCTCCCACGTGTCTGCTGTGCTGTGTCTGTCTGGGCCTCTTCCTTGGGGTTCCCTGGTTCCCACGGTGTCAGCTGCCCCCACCCGTCGGTTCTCCGTGCTGCCCTCATTCCGTTCTCGCTGTGTTTCTGCTCCCACTGATACCGTCCATCGTGTGCTCTGGTCAGTATGCTCACCGTACCAGCTCTCAAGTCCAGCACCAGCCAGCGCGTGTCCTGTGTCGCTCCTACTGTCCTGTCTTCTCCCCATCTGGCTGCGTGCTAAGCACAGCACTGCCCCATGTCTGCCCACAGGCTGATCCACAGGCCAGATGCTTCCACTAGGCCGGAACTGAGCCACCCTGATGGGGCCGGGTCCCCGCACAGCTGGTTTCCGCTTCCTCTTGAGTCTCCCGCCTGCAACTGATGCATCCCCAGAGAGTTCCAGGGGGTCGGCTGCCCATCTCTCCACACTGTGAGGCTCGCTTCTCCCTCTAGGCCGAGGCTCTTGGGCTGGCGCGTCCCCCTCGGGAAGGAGGCACGGCATCAGACAGGCTCTTCAGATTCCCACGGCTCATCCCCAGCACTAGGTACACCAGAGACCTCATGGTGCATTTGGGAATCCTGTTTCCAGAAAGATCGTTTAAGAGAGGGTGGTCTGAAGCCCTCCAAACAGCCTCATCATCTCCAAAGAAAGGACAGTCCCAGAAAATGCAGGAGGGGCCACTGGGGCTTGTGGCTATCAGCCGGGCCAGCCACCAAGGGCGCGACGGGACCGTTCTGTCCGTTCTGTGTTCTGTGCACACTCCCCTGCACATGGGGCTCACCACAGCTGGGCTTCTGGGCCACACTCGAAGAGGTCCCAGGGCATGAAGGATAATAAACCCCCAGTTACCATGATTCTCACAGCAAACTCTGAGCCCTGAAGAGTGTAAATGTCAGCGTTCATCCCAAATTAGCCACAAAAAAAGCAAAATGTTTAAAATTGCGTCCTTCTGACTAGTCCTAAATTTTCATGCTTCTCTCCACTGTCCACATGCTAGTCCCACTTTGGGAACTCGATCCGAAACATTGCTGTGCTTATTTGTTCAGAAATGTCCTACACAAAACAAGCCAAAGAGCAAAACCCCAGAGACGATTTGCGACAATCGCTCGATGTCACTATCCTTTGCCACGGGGTTTTCACATAGTTTCATAAAATCTATTTTGAACGCTTTGATCATTTTACATAGAATAAAAAACTGAAAACTGAAGGGCAAAATAGGCGCCCTCCAGAAACAGGACGTCAGGTGGCGACTAACTGAGCCAGAGAACAGCTGCTAGATGGGCTCACACGGGACACACGTGAGCCCGCTGGCGGCCAGGCTGTCGTGCTCCGAGGGCTCGCAGGGAATGCCGGCTGGGCCGCCTGTGATTTACCACAGCAGTTACTGCATTCCTGGGGCAAATCTGTAATATGAAAGGGTTCTTGTATTCGGCATGACCAGGAATGGTGCTCGTGGGGTGGGGCCCTTCCCCGGACCCCACCAGCCGCACACCAACAGGCTCCCGGTCATCCCCTTTCACCTTCTTTCTGGCACGATCTGTGCCATGGGAAGCGATGTTTCAGTAACCGAGTGTAAAACAGGGCTTCCTTGTTTCTCAGCTGCCAGTAGCCGCTGGGAAGGTGTCCGGTTCATGGGCCACGGGGCCGGCCGTGTCTCTGCAGCTGGTACAGGGGTCAGGGCCCAGGAAAGGTGCCCTCAAGGGTGCGCAGGGACAGCTCAAGGACTGCTGGGCTCTGCTCCTCTGACGGCGGGGAAGTATCTCCCAGCCATATTCAAAATGATAATTTTACAGTGAGGTCGGCTTATAGATTGGCTTTCTCGGTGCAGCTGAAATGGACCTGCTGTGGGAGAGGCCGCAGGGAGCCAGCCATGTCCCCCGCTCCACGCGGCCCCAGGCACCCCAGGGGCCAGCAGGCTGCACACGGCTGGAGGGCTCTGCGTCAGGTCACTGAGTCCTTTCAGGAACACCCGTAATGTGTACACTTGGGAAATCGTCATCATGACTCCTCCTTGGACACCTGTGCTGGGACAGAGCAGCGGGGTCTCCAAAGGCGGCACCCCCCACGGGGGCAGAGGCCGGTCGCAAGACGAACCATATGAGGCAGGCCTCCATCCAAAGCCAATTCAGACCTCTGTCTACGCCACCCTCCAACCCACCAGATCCACAGAAAAGCAGCTGCAGAGGCTGTTCAGAGGCCCAGTCATGGACTCGGTCACAGGGAGGGGACAAGGAAGCCGCTCTGGACGGGTCGCCGAATGCCCATGTGTTTGGAGCACCGCTGCCCCCCACAGACTGAGCAGACGTAACACGGGACACCTGCCCAGGTTCTGGACGTTGGTGGAGAGCGCCTGGCCCCATCTGTGTGGAGGAATGACCAAGTGGGGACAGGAGGTGCCCCACATTATGAGACCTGCCTCCTTCCTTCTCGTCAGAAAAACAACGCAGGGAACGGAGGGTGTGTGGCTTACTTGTGCTCTCACTGACATTTCGGCATGAAATTTCCTGCTGATTTAGCAAAAACAAGCTTAAATACTGGTGTTCTCCACAATTTAAAATGTCTGTCTTGATTACGACATTAAGCTTTGTGTATTCCGTGGCTGGGGTCCATGCTGGTTCACATTTACTCACTAAGCACATTCTTCGGATCCATAGAACGTGCCCATTTGCACTTTTAATTAGTTGGCAATTTGCGATTTCTGTTTTTAGTACATCTGGGAGTTTGAGGCTGATTTTTAAGATTTAAATAATGGCATTTCCCATGCACATTAATGTTGTCATCTGAATCTCATAAACTCATAACTCATTAATTCCCCTGTAAGGAGAGGTTAGATGTAATTAAGCTCCGGCTGTGCTCTCCTGGGCAGCCTGGCCACCCAGCCCCACTCCGATGCCAGAGCTCCAGGGTCGGGAACAGGGCGGCTCTGATGGCCCCACTGGACGCAACCTCACTTCCCCTCTGCAGTCCTGACCTGCCATCCCCAGGGCCAGGACTGGGTCAATTCCCATTTTCTCAGTTGCAAATTTTCAGAATGGCCCCATTCTTCTCTGCTGTCTCCCTTTGTGCAAATGACCTGAAGACAGGAAGACAGATACAGGTCCAGAGTTGGCAGGGGCTTTAATGCTGCCTTGCTCCGCCGGGCAGTCTTTCCTGTTGTAGAAGACGTGGTGGGAGGAGATTCCCACCAAGAGATGCTTGGGCTGGCTCACTGCCAGGATGGTGGGCATTTCTGTGGCTCCAGTGGCACAGCTGCAGGCATGGAAGGTCAGGGGTGGACAGTCAGGAATGGATGGTCAGGAGTGGATGGTCAAGTGTGGACAGTCAGAAGTGGAAGGTCAGGCGTGGACAGTCAGGCATGGATGGTCAGGAATGCACGGTCAGGAGTGGATGGTCAGAAGTGAACGGTTAGGCGTGGAAGGTCAGGCATGGATGGTCAGGAGTGGATGGTCAGGCATGGACGGTCAGGAGTGGATGGTCAAGAAAGGCAGTCCCGGCCACAGATTCTTGCCTATCTGGCCCATGGGCACCCTAAGCAGCCCACAGAGTGGGTGGAGGACGCGGGGAGGGGGTTCAGATGCAGTTACATACAACATACACATGCACACATGGGTACACACACACACACACACACACACACACACACACATCCCCAGGGACAGCTGGGCTGGTGGTCAGCAGTGGTTCTGATCAGGCCTGAATTCCATGGCCAGCTCAGCCGGGCATGCACATTGTGAGAGCTGTGCAGCCAGTGCACACACTTCCTGCAGTCCTCCCGTTGTTTGTAACGTATTTGTAACACTGATGAACATCCTGCATTAACTTGGCTCTCAGGGCAGGAGGCAACTAACAGCACTGGTTCTCATCCTGACCCCACACCGAGGAATCTCCCTGTCATCCTGTTCACAGGTGAGCAAACCCCTCCAGGGAAGGTTCTGCAGGCAATCCAAACAGGCACCTCCGCTCTCATTCTATAGTCCCCGGACCTGGGCTGCCGGCACCTGGGGACAGAAGGTGGAGAATGGAGAGGCTGCCAACCTCCTCCACGGGCTTTAACCAGCAGTACTTCTTCTCATACACAGCTAAGTTAGGAATGACAAAAGCAGCATTGTGGGAAATTCCGCTCTGCCCTGTTCCTCCTCCAAATGCTGAGTTTCTGTGTGATTGAGAAGCCAGAAGGTGCTGGTGAGGACAGAAGGGGCTGACTCCAGAAGGGACCTTCCCTCTGTGGGACAACCGTCCACCACCAGCACAAGGGGCAGGCTCACGCTGCCCATCTGAGGGCTCTGGTTGACACCCTTGAGGGTTGTAGAGGACAATCCTGCATGCTCTCCAACATGAGGTGACCCCGAGCGTCTGCATTTGGACAAGCTTTGCTGACTGGGAGGGTGGGGACAGGGCTCAGCCTGCCTGCAGGCTCTGAGGTCGAGAGGTCTCAGCCCTCACGCAGGCCTTGTGGTGGTGTCCTCCATTCAACGAGGCCTTCACTGGTCTGGGGAGTCCTTCGGTGGAGCTCGCCTACTGTTCGGTGGGTGAGTAGGGGTGAGTGTGCAGGGCAGGTGGGGCTGGGTGAGGCCTCCCCCTGCCCATGCCCTACCCCACCAGGCTAAGATGGTCTGATCACAGACGTGGGGATTCCAACCGGCACCTCCCTGAGACCCTCCACCTGCCGCTCGCCGGCCCTCGGGTGCTCTGCTTTCCACGCTCACCTTGAATTATGGTCATTTTAGTGCATTTCCTGCAAGAAGCAAAGATAAGTGTGTAGGAGTTTCGTCCATGGTGCTTAACCCTCACGTAGGCCCTGCCTGACGTCATCTCCACCTGGCATTCAGATTCCAATGGTGTGTGTGTCCTGTGGGTCTGCGCTCCACCAGGCAAGCCATGTAGTTCCGTCCCCTTACACCACAGCCCCCAGGGGACCGGTGAGACAGGTGCTGGGACTTGCTGAGTTTAGTGGAGTCCTAACAGTGACGAGGGAGAAATGACCTTCACCAATGACCTTGCTTCAACAGAAAGCCTTTCCTCATCTGCACACACAGGCATTAGGTCTTACCGTCTTGCAACATCAGCTGTGCACATTCTGAGGAGAAACATTTATGAATTATTAATATGTTAAAAAGAGAAAATGCCTTTGAAAACCAAATTTTATACGTGTCTAGTATGTATGGGATCACTACATCCTTGAAACGTAAACTATCGCACGTCCCTCTGGCGAGGGCCACTGAGCAGCAAAGCCTCGCCCTCGTCTCCCATCTCCCCGCAACACCAGCCCCACACAGAGAGCTCAGGATAAGTGCGCTTGACGGTGCCCCCTTCTCGTCAGGAATTCAGGCTTCCTGTGTTTTGAACTGAGAACAATAACCTGTCATTTTTATCTAAAAGAATCTATTACCTCTCGTTTCGAGAATTAGTGTGAGCGCGGGGCACCCAACATTCGGCGGGTGCAGTCCTCGGCTTCCCAGACTGCCGCAGCGTGCCACATGAAGCAAGAAGCATCGCGTGAACACAGCTGTCTGCCACACACTCTGTCCCGAAGGTCACAGATGGGAGCACGAGAGCTTGCCAGACCCAGGAGCTGTCAGCTCCCTGGTGCCCAAGCAGGGGTGCTGGGGCAGGAAGGAGGGCAGACCGTGCCTCTCAGGACGCGTACGGGCGGCCACCACAGAGATCAGCGTGAGGAGGCCCCCCGCCACCCCATCCCTCCCACCCCCCAGCAACCCTCAGTTTGTTTCCCGAGATTAAGAGTCTCTTGTGGTTTATCTCCCTCCCTATCCCATCTTGTTTCATTTTTTTCCTTCCCTACCCCACAACCCCCCGCACTTTGCCTCTCAAATTCCTCATATCAGGGAGATCATATGATAGTTGTCTTTCTCTGATTGACTTGTTTCACTCAGCATAATACCCTCTAGTCCCATCCATGTCGTTGCAAATGGCAAGATTTCAGGTTTTTTGATGGCTGCATAGTGTTCCATTGTGTGTGTGTGTGTGTGTGTGTGTGTGTGTGTGTGTGTGTACCACCTCTTCTTGATCCATTCATCTGTTAATGGATATCTAGGCTCTTTCCATAGTTTTCCTATTGTGGACATTGCTGCTGTAAACCTTAAGGTGCATGTGCCCCTTCAGATAACTACGTTTGTATCTTTAGGGTAAATACCCAGGAGTGCGATTGCTGGGGTCGCAGGTGCAGCGTCTCCTGAAAACAGTTCCTCAAAAAGTTGAAAATAGAGCTACCCTATGAAAACCTTTTTTTTAACAAAAATTATACCTCTTCTTCTGTTTTTTGCTATTGTGTTGTTTTAGGCAGCATAGGAAATCTGTTCCTGTTATTCCATCTTGGCCAGAATTCCAAGTGCTCGCACAGCTATTTTTGAATTAATTTCATCCTATAAACTTTGAACTTTTAATTTATACATAAAATATTACCCCTCAAATCATATCAAGTTCCTTTTGCTTTGCATATCACAAAATGTTTAGCCTTGTAGTCCAAAGCTATATATAATCCCCTTGCCCACTAAAGTGAATTTTTAATTACAAAAATGCACCAATATCTTCATTTTCCATTATATTAACTGGGTCATTTGTATTTACTTTCTTATACTTTGTGAATGTTGAAGTGATTTTTTTGAGATGAGCACAAGGTTACACAAGGTTATTATGTATGCAACATAATGAGAAAAATTCAGAAAATATAAACCTGCAAAAAGTTGTACCCACAAGAGAATTGTCCCCAAAGCCACACAGCAGAGGGGGTGGAGATATGACCTCTGTCCCATAGTCACCTATCAACATCTAAGTGTTACGTTCCCATGTGAGACGCGCTATGGGAAGGCTGAGAGGCCCCCGTCTATTGCGGCAACACGCGCGGCCCGGATGACGAGGGGTGCAGCCAGCGAGGCAGGTGGAGCTCGTGGGCTGCTGGTGGCCCGCTGATCATGAGTCCCTGTGTCTCCCCACCCCAGGACACGGGGCTGAAGAGCTTGCCTTTAAATTCTCTCTTTGTTCAAGATCGGAGAAGAAATCATGGCTGCACTAATTCTCTTTTTAGGGTGTCCCTAATGAAGCAGGAATGCCTTTGAAAGCATCCCTGCAACAGTGGATCGTGCAAAGAGGTCAGTGGGGAGAGGTTCTGACCTCCCAGATGAGAGAGACTGTCGGGACGGAGCCGGCCCCCACACCACTTCCTCACGTCATCCCAGCTCACAGCGCTGGTCCCAGACGCTCCTCTTCCCCCAGGCTGAACACTCACTAGGAAGCACCTGAAACCGTCTCGGGGGCTGGAACCCAGCTGCAGGGAGAATCAGGCAAGGCCTGCGGCCACGTAGAGGTGTTCAACGGGTCTGTGGATCATCCCACACTCCTCACTTCGAGTAGAACTTGACTCAAATATGGGCGGTAGACAGACGCCTGGTGTAGACACCCCTGCGGCAATGACCAGGGTTTGGTGCTGCTGGAATGCCAGGCACCTGGGGCTTGAAGATCACGTCTCCTCAGGCAAATTCTGTACATTTCTCCAAAGATATGTTTTCTAGCGAAACTTTTAGTTTCCTCTCAAAGCAGGTTGTGTCCTCCACCCAGATGTTTGGGTGTCCTGGCCTCTCAAGACTTGGAAATGTGGAGTGGAGAACCTTCTATTGGGCTGGGCTGGTTGAAAGGCACTGTGTGAATTCAGGGCAATGCTTAAAATTAAACACCTCAAAAGAAAGATCTCTAATTCACCCACAAAATGGTCAGGTTATATGTATTTATTTTGTTAACCACTCTGCTGATAATTTAAGACATAATTTTCATGTTAAATGCACATCAAATATTGAGTAGGAAATTTTTTAAGCACTGACTTCACGTTGAGACCCTTGGTGATGTGAATTCACGGTCTCCTGGCATTAAGGGAACTGGAGAGAGAACACGTGGCCAGTGCGATGGGACCCCGTGCGGTGCCCAGTCGGACCTGTGTGTTTGCTGTTTGTTCCCACAGACCCCAGGTGGCAAGAGGAGCATGCACTGACCCGGTCGTCCTGGAGCAGGCATCCCTTGTTAGAACGAGACACAACTGGGAACAGAACAGCCTCTCGCTTCTACCATATTGTAGCGATTACATTGTCCATCTAAGAAAAAAGAAGATGAAGCAAAACAACAACAAATCGTGTTTTCTTATCTTGGCCTCTGATGCCGGTGACTTGATGGTCCAGGGAAGGTGGGCTCTGTGGGAAGGGGTGGGGGAGGGGCCAGCCATCTCTTCCCCGCCTCCTCCTGCAGACTCTGTGCTCTGTTAAATGGGGTCCCCACTGTCATCGTCCCACAGCGTGTACATGGCTTGTGACAAGGCTGTGCTTCCCTGTCCCCAGGGCCTGGCGCACACGTTCCACTGAAGTAGAAATTTAGAAATGCCCTTGCTCATCCTCTACCTCTTCCTGTGGCCTCTGACCTCTGCTGCCCCGGCTGGATGCAGACGGGCTCCTGACATGGGAGGTGATCCCCATCCAGATCGCGGGAAGGTCACTCCACCTGCCCCAGCACCCCCGGGGGTCCCTGCCCGCACCCCTCCCTCTGTAAGTCCCTGCCACGCCCACATGTTCTTGTCTCCAGAATGTGCCTTTGAAGGGACCCTCAGGTTTGCAAGTGAGATGTCTCTAGGACTCGGGAAACAGCCTCTCCACACTCTGAGGAAAACAAGGCTTCATGGTCAGAACAAAACTGAAATTAAAAACCACTGGCAGCAAAGAAACAGCCTGATGGTGGGAATGGACGAGGCCCCAGGAGCCCCACCCCTTCCCCCGCACTTCCTGTTTGCTTCTCATACTGGAGGCTCGGGATTAGACACACAAACGTTGATGATTTCATCTCCCTGATTTCTAGAATTCTCATGTCCGCTGATTTCCAATTACTTCTTGTTTGTATTTAGCTATTTTGCTGTTTGCCTTCTCAGTGTTTGAACAGAGGGACGTCATCTGCGGGCTCTGGCTGCCCCTTGACGTATCGCCGGTGATCGTTCCTCGTGGCTTCAGCGAAGTGGCCTGGGGTCCTGAAGGGTTCAGCGGCCACACGGGGCAGAGGTCATGCTGAAGGCCAGACTCCAGGCCTGCGTTGGGTTGGGGCATTCAGAGCTCGGGGACTCAAGTGTGCCCAGCTCTTACTGCCTGGGGTGCTGCAGGCAGGTGTGTGCATAGCGCGGTGGGGGCCCCCGGGGCGGGGTCCTGCGACTGTGCCCAGCACCCAGTCTGCCGCCCCAGGCTCCCTACGTCCGGGGTCCCCTCAGTCTGGCCACATGGAGCCGGCCTGCTGTCTCCCTCCCACACCTGCCTTCAGTTCTCACCTCAAAATAGCTGGTGAGCTGCCGGTGGCTGCTTGTGGCTGCTCTTGGCTGCTTGTGACGCTGAGAAGTCTGCGGGCTCCTTCCCCAGCCTTTGCGGGAAGCCACATGCATCTGTCACCCATTGCACATGTTCTGAGAGGGAGCAGTCTGGGGATGGTGCGAGGACCTGAGGGGGGAGGGCAGGTTGTGGGCACACCACGTGTGTGGTGTACACGTGCACAGCTGGTCGGCACCACTGCCAAGGACAGGAGACGTGGCTCAGACAGAGAACAGCAGGGTCAGAGGCAGTGAGAGGCTCACAGAGGCTGCACCACAGGCTTCCTTTGCAGGGCGCTGGTCCCAGGCAGAGCTCACCATCCCAAAGACTTGACGTGAGTGAGTACTCGTGTGTCCAGCAATACAACGAAACCCACCGAGTGACCACCGACCCCAACTGCACTCCGTTCAGAGAACGCACCAGTGGTGGGACATGGCAGTGGGCAGTCAGGAAGCAGTGGGGCCCCCGTGACCACCATGCAGGGCAGCGTCTCTGTGACATGGATCCTGCCATCCAGAACCGGCTGAGTAACAAGCTCAGTAATGGGTTTTGGAAAGTTTCTAAACAAATATGTGCTCAGTGCCATTTTGATTTTGATGTTGATGGCAGAGAGGTGGACTGTGAGGCTGTGATTAGCCCAGTTTTACCCTAATAATCATTTAAATTTTCTTTAAAAGGTATTCATTTACTGCACTTTTCAAATTCAGGTGCTTGCACTCTCATGAACACTTTCTGTGCGAGAGGCAGGTGGAGCCCCAGCTGGACCGACCCTCAGGCCTACGTCCCCGTCGGCTGTAAGAGGACAGCAGGGACACAGCCAGCTGTGCTCAGTGTTTGTTCAGTCCCCATGGTCACCACTGCGCTGAGTGGGGAGGCTCCACAGAGAAACCACGGCACAAGCAGCACCAAACCACCCCCGTCACCATAGCCAGCTGGGCAGGGGCAGCAAGCGATGTCTGGGTCCACGTGTGGCCATTGAAGTCGGGGATGACATGGGAGCCGGAGGTCATGTCACATTCTGGAAGCCAGTTCTCTTCTCTGTTGAGCTCCCTGAGTTCTGCAAAGTACGTGACATCGCCCTCACCTTTCCAAACCATGAGTCAGCCTTCGTGGACTACTCACGTTCCGCCAACTGCCTGGCTCGTGGTGCGGCCTCAGAAACGGTGGTCATCACCGCCAAGGAGTAAAAACCACCTTTTGAACTTTTCATCCTTTAGCTTCTGCTATAAATTCCCTTAACTTTTCTTGTTCTTTGGATTCACTGCTCCCGGTTTGTTGGCTGACCCTCTGCTGTCAATGCCAAAAACGGAATGCATTTTAAATTAAGTTTCTATTTTATTGACATTTGAAGTGACCTTCAATTTTTCTCATAAAATGTTATTTGCTCTTTAATATTAATTTGACTAAAATCATACATTTATTTGCCTTAATGCATGTTTTATTGATGGAAGGTGTAGTCATTAGATGTTAATGCTGGGTCCTCGGTAACCATTTTGTACTTTGCTTCTCTGATGCCAAAAACTGTGTTGCTGATGGCGTGAAACTCGGGTGGCACTAACGAGCTGGCAGGTGTGGGGAGGTAAACTGAGGCCTGACGCCAGAGCTGCCAGGCCACCTGGAGCCGGAGCTCGGGACTTACCAGGGTGGCCCTCCAGGCCTGTACCGTGCAGGTCTGTGGCTGCTGGGGGCCCGAGTGGCGGGTCAGGATGGGCTGTGTGGGGTGCATGGTCACCCCCATGCAACGAGAATGGGCCCTTGTCATCACTTCTTCCACATCCTCTCCTACGGGAAGACGTGGACACCGCTCACATCACTCAGGTGTTGCGGACACATTTTATTCAGAAAAGATGCCTGCACTCTACATGAGATGTTTCAGCCAACTGAGGCAGAAATGTCACATTGTGGTCACGGCACTCGCGTGGGCTCTGCAGTCCGAGAAGCTGAAGGGATGTCAACAGATGCCACGAATTTATGTTGCATGCTGTGGTGTCCATTGTCCGATAGTTACCGGTTAGGGAACCTCTAAGTAAATACTTGTAAAACCTACATAGCAGGAGAAGGCTGGTCGGTGCCTGCCCACTGTTGTTGATTTACAGTGGAGACAACTACCATCCATCGTGAGCCAGACCCTCTGTAGGCAGGAAGGCGCCAGACCGCCCACCACACCGGCCCCCGCAATCCACAGACACATGTCCCCAGCATCCAGAGTCACGAGGCATCACGTTAGAGGGAGCGCCGTCTGAAAGACCAGGGTGTCCGCGACAAGAACCGACACCCCACAAAGCCCTCGGATCCAAAGCCGAAAATGCCAACATGTTTGTGATTTGTATCCTGACTCCTACTGGAACTGGTGGATTGGTTGAGGACGATAGTCCTGTGTGACTCAGAGAAGGGTGACATTCTCGCGGCTTCTCTCCTTCCCCTCCTGCTCCTATTTCCTTACTGATCAGATGCACTGGGGCTCTGCATACCCGGGGGCATTGGGCGAGGACAGCTGTGTTCTGGGTCAGTCCTGAGGATAGTTCCAGAAACAAAAAGAAGTGACTCGGGAAACTGGGAAATTCCCTGTGAGCTGGATCCACAGGCTGTTCTTGGAAACACACGTGGGGCCACGTCGACTAACCAGTCGTAGAGGACTGCAGTGGCCACATGGACCTCGCAGATGGCCTGATGTTCAGAAATCAGAGAAGCTATGTCAGCAAAGTGCATTGGGCTGGAGGCGTGGGGTGTGGAACAACGCTGCCACTCAGCCATGTGTTCTATTTCCTCTCCATTAACCACTGTGTGTGGTGGACCAGAAACCCTGTTGTTTTTTGCTATAGTGTGACACTGACAAATATGATTGCCGATTATCACCGTGTCATCTAGCATGTCGTCTGAATGAGCCCACTCAGAACTACCACCCAGGGCCAGAGGAAGATGCTGTCCAGCCCCAGAGGTGCCTTCCCAGTGCCAGAGCTCAGCTTCTAACCCCATGTCCATGTACTACTCAGGAGGATCAGTGCTTCAGGCTCTTCCATCCATGTCACTGCATACCACAGGTCTTCCCGGGGCCATAGCGTATCCTCCCCTGGCTCCACTTCTCGGGAACACATATCCCCCCAGGCGGATGCCTGCAGCAGTCAACACTAGACTGTTGGGGTTTCTGGAATCTAATGATAAATACTTCATCTACCGAGGGTGTCTGACCACATTGGCTCCATCTGCACGCGCCATCGATGCTTCTAGAAGGAGTGATTCATGTCCTCCTCGCACATCATGTTGTCCTCTGCTCCTTCCCCAGCCAACCTGGTCTTCAGTCTGGGCTCCCTTCCTTCCGCTTGGAGAAAAACAGCTATAGGATTTCTCCTGGTCGGAATGCTGCTACATTACTATTTTGGAGATTATAGGGACTCATCTTCCTGGCAGGATGCTCTGTCAGTCATTAAATAAACTTCTCTCCTCTGACATCAGCTGGAACAACTTCCTCCTGGACACATCTCCTGAGGCCGGGATGCAACAGCAAAAATGAATTCTTGGGACCTGATCAAGATAAAACCTCCTGCACAGTGAATGAAACAGCCAACAAAGCTAAGAGGCGGCCTGTGGAATGGGAGAAGATATTCACAAATGACATATCCGATAAAGGGCTGGTATCCAAGATCCATAAAGAACTGATACAACTCAACACCCAAAAACAAATAATCTAGTCAAGAAATGGGCAGAAGTCATGAACAAATACTTCTCCAAAGAAGACATGGGTAGAAGACTTGAGCAGCACACTTCTCCAAAGAAGACAAATGGCCAACAGACACATGAAGAAATGCTCCACATCATCATCACCATGGAAATACAGATCAAAACTACAATGAGTTACCGCCACCTCACACCAGTCAGAATGGCTAAAATTAATAAGTTAGGAAACAGTAAGTGTTGGCAAAGATGCAGAGAAAGGGGAACCCTCCTACACTATTGGTGGGAATACAAGCTGGTGCAACCATTCTGGAAAATAGCATGGAAGTTCCTCAAAAAGTTGAAAATAGAGCTACCCTATGATGGAACAATTGCACTACTTGATATTTACCCCAAAGATACAGATATAGTGAAAAGAAGGGCCACCTACACCCCAATGTTCATAGCAACAATGTCCACAATAGCCAAACCGTGAAAGGAGACAAGATGCCCTTTATCAGATGAATGGATAAAGAAGATGTGGTCCATATATACAATGGCATATTACTCAGCCATCAGAAAGGATGAAATCTTACAACATGGATGGATCTAGAAGATACTATGCTAAGCGAAAAAAGTCAATCAGAGAAAGACGTATATCATATGATTTCACTCAGATGTGGAATTTAAGAAACAAAACAAATGAGCAAAGGGGAAAAAAGAAAGAAAGAAAGAAAGAAAGAAAGAAAGAAAGAAAGAAAGAAAGAAAGAAAGAAAGAAAGAAAGATCAAGAAACAGACTGTTACCTCTAGAGAACGACCTGATGGTGATGGGGCGGGGGATGGGTGACTATCAGGGACATAGGAGGGCACTGGTGATGAGCAGAGGTAGATGTATAGAAATGCTGATTCACTAAGTTGTACACCTGAAACTAAAATTACACTATGTAAACTACCAGAATTTAAATTAGAAACTTTTAAAAAAAGAGAGAGAGAAACCTTTGAAGGAAATAGTGACAAAGATTTTTTCCTTGCAAACTTCAGTCCAGCTCCTGAGGCTTGTCTTGGGCCCCTCTGTACCCCTCCTTGTAAATTGGGTTTAGCAAGAACCCTGCTCTGTCGTTTGACCAGAGGCCCTCCCTCCGTGTCTGCTCACCCCACACCTGCTGGGGCTCCTCATCCCCACCATTCCCAGTTGACCTCTGATCTCCAGGGCTGCTGTCATCAGAGTCCTGCCAGCAGGTGTGTGTGTAAGGGGGATGCAGCCAGAATCACCCCCCCAACATTTCCTTAGTGATTTCCCACCCTCCGACACCCACCTGCCCACCTCCACTGCCCGCACACCCCACCTGAACAGGGGCTCTGTCCTTGGCAAGCAGCAGAGACTGATTTCCCTTTCACAAGAGTAGAAATTAGAAATGTCCTGGTGAAGGGAATAATTCAGGCCAAAAGCCAAGAGGCAGAAAGATCTGGAAAGTAGGAAGCATGAGTGGGGCACGGAGGGTGTGGCCTCATCCAGCGAGAGGAACTGGTCTTTCTCTGGGAATTTAAAATGGGCCACTGGGCATTTCCCACTGTTTTATCAAACAGAAGATCTGCTGTTGGTTGTAGGGAAGGTAACTCTACAGCATTTCCAAAAATGTCCAGGATTTATCCTCTGGGTCTGAAAATGACTACTTTTCAAAAAATTTCCAAGAACTTTGACTCAAATGGCATAAATTAGATGCACAGACCCCTAACTTCACTTTTCTCATCATTAAGTTACACATACAGTGACGAGTTACTGCCTGGAAAACTGGTGTCTCTGAGCATGGACAGGCTCGCCGCCTGGAGGAGGTTGGGGGAAACTCATCATCCCTGCAGACCTCTGCCTTCCTAGGTCCTGAAACCCTCCCTGGCACCTGTAACTGCCCACACAGCTCCCGGTCTGCACTTCACCTGTGAGTTCGGGGGCACATGCTGTGAAAAGTAAAAAAATACCCACGGAGCAGCGGGGAACTAACTTCTGGAAATGTCTCCCCCGGGCCTTGCCCTGGAAAGCCTTCCTGTGCCTCTCCGGGCAAGAGTACTCGCACTGCTGTCTCTTCCCTAAAACGCAGAGCTGGGCATTGGCCCAGTTGGGGTGTGAGCAGGAAGGGTTGGGGGTCCCCAGAAAGAGAAGTCACCTTCTGCCTCAGCTCTTTCTCCAGATCTGTCTTACGGGCTCTGCTGACCTGGGGGACATCTGGCAGAACATCCCAGAAGGGCTCAGAATTACAAAGAAATGCAAAATCCCAGTCCTTGAGGATTTTAAGGGAACGAAGGGAATGCAGAAGGCAGCTACCCGTTCAGGCCCACCCTCAGCAGAGACGAGACGGGAAGTCAGTGGTAATGCTTCCAGTCCCATTTGCACAGCAAGAAGGTCCCCCGTGCCTTACGTAAATATTCTATTCTCTGAAGAATAGAAATCTTTAATTCTGGTGAAGTCAAATTATAACTTTTTGCCCTGTGTAAGAAATTTTGACTAAACCTAAGAAGGAATATTTTCTCCTGTTTCCTTCTGGAAGATTATCAGGATTAGTTTCTATTTTTAAGTCTATGCTTTACCTCAAATCATTTTTTGTGTGAGGTGTGAGGCAGGGATCAGGCTTATGTTCCATCTGTGCACCTGCTTGTTTCCAGCAGCATCACATCCCGGGCAGTTTTATGGAACGGACACTGCAGAAAATCAATGGACCGTGAATGTGCAGAAAACTTCTCGACCCTCCCCCACCCCTGTCCTGTCCATCTATTTGCCTGTCCTGTGTCATTACCATACTTTCTAGATACTGAAGCTTTATAATGACACCTGAGATCAGGCAGCATATGTCCTCCAGCTCTATTATTTTTGTAAAGAATGTTCCGGGGGACCTGGATGGCTCAGACAGTTATATACCCAACTCTTGATTTCAGGTCAGGTTGTGATCTCAGGGCCATGAGATCAGGCCCCACATGGGGCTCTGCTGGATTCTTCTCTCTCCCTCTGCCCCTCTCCTGTGCACACTCTCTCTCTCTTTCTCAAATAAATAAATAGATCTTTTTAAAACATGATATTTATAAACTCCATCTAGGCCTGGAATGTACATAAGAGATGAAGATGGTAGAGATAAAACAGAGATACAGAGGCAAAGTTTTAATAATGAACTCAACTCATTTAATTAAAAGAGGACTAATTCAGATTCTCTGTATTTGTATCAGTTTGGGTAAGATGTTTATCAAAAAATTTATTTCATCTAAGTAATGAGATTTCTTCACATTGAGTTATTTTTAATATTTCTTATTATCCTTGTTATACCAGCAAGATCTGCAAGGATATCCTATCTTTTGTTGTTTTCTACTCACATTTTTACCAGATTTCGGTTGGATACAGTCTTTTATTAGTATTTTATATCTGAGCAACTTCTGTCTTTATTAATTCTCTGTTTTTTGTCTTTTCCTGCTGTTTTGGTTTCTGCTCTTCTTTTAATTATTTCCTTGTTTCTAGTTAACACATTCTTCCTTTTTCTAGATGCTTAAGGGAGAAATTAAATAACTTTTTTAAAAGATTTTTTATTTATTAATTTGACAGACAGAGATCACAAGTAGGCAGAGAAGCAGGCAGAAAGAGAGGAGGGAGCAGGCTCCCTGCTGAGCAGAGATTCCCAATTCAGGGTTCGATCCCAGGACCCTGGGATCATGACCTGAGCCAAACGCAGAGGCTTTAAACCACTGAGCTACCTGGGCTCCCCTAGATAACTTATTTTTAAACTTTTCTTATATTAAAAAAAAAAGTCACCAAAAACAAACACATAAACATTCCTCTGCAAGCACTAATTTGGTTCTGACTCACCAATTTTGCTGTGCTGTGTTCTCATCATGTTCAAACTTTTTTAATTTCCGTGACATCTCCCTAGACCCACTTAGAAGGGTAATATCTAATTTCCAAATATTCCCAGATCTTTTAGATATCTTACTCTTATTGATTTCAAATTTATTTCCACGATCATACCAGGACATTCTTGGTAAGTTATTAAGCTTTTGAAGTTGATGGAGACCTGCTCTGCCTTTCAGAAGATGGCGGACATGTGGCGGGCCATGGCAGCTGGAGAGCTGTGTGCTCTGCTGCGTGGGTTAGGATGTTCTCACTCTAGGTCCATCAGGCAGGTCGATAATGGTTTTTGGATCTTCTTTATATACTTGCTTATTGGTTTTTCTCCTCGTTTCAATTACAGAAAGAGGTTGTTACAACCTCCAACCGCAGTTCAGTAGTCATCTGTCATTTCTTTCTGTTGCATCTATTTTCCTTCACTTACCCTTTAGGGCCATCACTAGGTGCCTACACAGTCAGGATTGTAGGTCTCCTTGGAGATTTGACCCATTTTAACACAGAATGCCTCTCTACTTGGCTAAGAGTCCTGCTCTTGGAGGATGCCTTCCCTGATATCGTAACAATAGAACAGACTTCCGTCTAATGGGTGTGTGTGGACTCCAGCCCCTCTGTGTGGAGCTTCTGGAGGTGGACACCCTGCCCATGACGAGGTCTCCAGGCCGCTCATGCTTGGTGACGTCATTGATGCAGATGACTTTACATCTTCCAACCCTTTCTACTCTTCCCTCCATTTTTACCATTTTTCCTTCTGTTCCACCTTCTTTTCAGAAAGAATGTGTTTTCACAGTCCTGTCTGGGTGAGTGGTTTCCTGGCGATTGCCACGCTCGTCCGCACATATACAGTGGAGAACACACACAATATGGCTTCAGATAACAGATTCTTCAGGTAAGATGCTCTTGCTGTGCCCCCAGTTGCATAAAGGCAGAAGCTTCATTTCTCTTGCTGCACAGGTAACAAGTCCGTGTCCTGTTTCTGGAAGCACCTTCGGCGTATTCCCATGAGCCCAGGGCCAGTCCTGCTTTCCCCCGGGGCCACTCAGCTGGGAGGCTCTCGTGGCTCCTTCCGTATGCAGACAGCTTCTACTCCAGGAGTCCCACGCTGGGCTGACACTTAAGTTGGCCATTTCCCTTAATTTTGTACAAGTAATTTATATGGACATAAATACACAAAGATTTTAGACTCACAGAGACACTTTCTCATCCCAGTAGCTTCTTGATATAGTGCCTTGAACACATTTTACACAGAACTGAGAGGATGTAATTGTGAGATTATTTCCAAGTTACTGTGCGTGCCATTTTTGTGCACTTCCTGTGGGAAAATGTGTCTTCAGATCTTCGCTGAGCACCTTTTGGGCATCCCAGGGTCAGAAAACATAGCTTCTCACCCTGTCCCACCCACAGACTTACATCACAGGTCACATCCCGAAATGCAGTTCCTTCAGCTAGTAACACTGTTGTCCTAGTGGCAAGTGTGTGTCCACTGACCTCAGATCTTAGCTCTGGAGCCACAGGAGGGCGGTCGATGTGATCTGGGTCCAGCCAGCATGCCAGCCAGGACCATGAGAGACTAGGGTTCCCAGAGACGGAGAGAGCATGGGCAGCATGAACTCAGTATCTGCAGAGCAGGACCATGGGAAGGGTGGCAGGTGGGGCAGATGCAGGGCCACCAGGCTGGCTGGACCCCAGAGGAGCCAGAGGAGCCAGAGAGCCAGGCTGGCCACACAGACAGCAACACACAGGCTCTCTGGGCGCAAAACTCAAGTTGGGCCTCTGTCAGTCACTGACCTTTCCATGGAGGGCTTCTGATCTCAATTTCCATGAACAACACTAGGGTCAGCCCAGGAGAGAGCACTCGCCTCAGGTCATCAGAGGCAGGGAAGGAAGCACGAATCCTGCCAAATCCCTCCCCAGGGCTCGAGTGGACAGCACGCTGAACGCACAGGGCATGCCCTGAGTCCAGTGGCATGTGGACCCCGCTCCCGGCCGACCTCCAGAGCCTGGACCGCAGGATCACGCCCCTGAGTCAGCTGCCTGCGAGGAGCAGCCCTGAAGGGGAGTTTGCTCCAGACACGGGAGGGAAAGAAGCCAGAACAGCCAAGTCCTCGTGCTTCAAGGCAGCAGATCAGGCAGAGGCTCAGTGGGGTCTCCCTGGGGCCCCCAGAACCAACAGCACCCAGGAAGTTCTCACAGCACCCCATGCGGTCCCCCCACAGTGCAGATCAGTCCCAGGTTCTTAGCCCCTGCACTTGTCCAGCCACACACTTGTGTGAGTACCATGGGTGGGTCCCTGGTCCCATGAGCCCCTGTGACCCACTCCCCACGTTGGACTCTGACAGACACAGTGTTAGAACGGGAAATAACCCACAAGGACCCCCTCTCCTCACACCTGCTTTACTTGTCTGGGTGTGTGTGCTGGCGTGTGACCTAGTGAAAATGACCGGTGGTGACAGACAGAATCACTCATTCCATGGCTGGCGGAACATGCCAACAAGCCAGCTATAATACGACATAGAGTTGGTCCTTGTCCCTGGTTCCTGACAAAGCTCCTAAAACCTCAGGGATTTCCCCCATGACCGAGTGGCCTTTGTTGCTCTCAGGAAGATACGTAGTTCTTCCTGAGTTCATGCCCTTGAGATGACTCCACAGGGCCCCTAGAGCAGCTCTTGATGGGGCCGTGCCCAGAGAGCCCATGTGATGGGAGCTCGGGACCCCACCCACAAACACCAGGCGGCTGCAGATCAGACTCCACGAAAATGCCAAACGCTGAGCTGGGATGAGCCTCCTGGCCGCGGAGCACACGGAAGGGCTGGAAGGACTGACGCCCAGCAAGGGCGTGGAGGCCGGACATACCCTAGGGTCTCACCCTATGCTTCTCTTCCATTTGGTTCCTCAGTTTACCCTTTACAACAAACTGGTCGACTTAAAGCAGCTCTCTGGGTTCTGTGACCCATTCCAGCAAATTCCAGACTCTAAGGAGCCTCCCAGGAATCCTTGATCTGTGGCCAGCCTGTCAGAAGCGGGTGTCCTGGGACCCAGGTTGGTGTCTGAGGGAGGCAGTCTTGGGGGCCTGACCCTTGAGCGGTGGGGTCCCCCACGACAGCTGGTGGCTTCTGTGCCAGCTGGACTGAGATGGTGAACCACCATCTGGTGCCCAGAGAATCAGAGAATTGGTTGTTGGTGTCGGAAAGCGCCCACCAGCAACTTTAAATCACCGGATACGGATAACCCGACTCCGAATAGAGGAGTTTCCTTCCCCACCCGAGAGCGTCACCTCCTGCCCCGCTGCGCCCAGGGAACAGGCAAGGACATGCCACGCCCACCAGAATGCTCCTGAGAACAGCCCATGGACACTGTCCTGGTACCACCATGGTTTCTGTCTTGACGGGGGCATATTCAGATGAGCCTGGGGGGAGGTCAGCTTAATTCCTTGCCACAGTGTGTTTTCACTTCAAGGGGGACAGGAATCATTTGGGGAAAGTGACAGTGGAGGCCCAACACCCTCTCTCTTACCATGTTTGGTGGGCCACAGAGGACATGGGAGTCAACGGCCCAGACCACCGTTGGGGTGAGCGTCGTGGGCCCACGTACCGCAAGACACAGAAGGCCTGAGGAAACAGCACAGGGGTGCTGGGGTCGCGCATGCATTGCATGGGAAATGTTTGCTGCCATTGTTTGGTAAACAGTAGAAATGTCAGCCTCCGGGTCTGGGAAGGAGGAAAGAAGAGTCGTAATTTATAACAAAGTCACCAAGTGTGAATGGATTTAGACCTCCACCCGCCCCCACCGCTGTCCACAGCCCATTACCCATTACAGACCCCGCACATCCATCCCAAGAGGCCACCCCTGTTTCAGGAACCCTGCCATGAAAGGTCTGGAAATAGGAAAAAACTCCCCATCGTCATCTGTCGGTGAGAAATTTCCAATTAAAACAATAACGAGATGGCCCCAAACAGCTCTGAGGAGGGTTAAAGGCCCCACTGCTGGGACAAGAGCAGGTCTGCCTGGCCTCAGCCTCATGGGGCATCGGCAGGATATCCTGCCCCCCCCCCCCACCGTCCTCTTTACTCAGTGCAGCAAAACACCCTCTCGTTTGTGGCCTGAGGTCCTGGCGGCAGCACAGACTGGAAATCATTACAAAGCGCCATTTAAGGCTTCAATCTATCTTGTAATAAGTTGTTAACAGCTTTCGGGAATCAAGGACAAGAGAAGTGGTTTCCCGATGATTCTGCTGTTTATTTTCTAACATAGCATGGAGAGCGAAACTGACCGTCTGCCAGGCAGGCTGCTTGGGGTCACGCCCATTCGCATGAACGCTCCTGATGACTGTGGTGTTTGTGTCACTGGACAGGGCTCCACAGCCTCCGGATAACGACCATGGTGTCGCCAACATGGCGGAGGGTGGGGAGGTGGGCAGAGCTTCCACACTAAGGGCTCCGCCATTCAAACCCCCACCCCCACCCTGACCACAGTCCACCCCCACACCCACACTCAGGCCAGCCACTCCTCTGACAGAGCATTGGGCAAGTACACAAAGCCTCAGCGTGCAAGGACCACCAACCTTCAGCCTGTCCACAGTCTACACTGTGCCTCTGTTTTCAAGGGCCTCTGTGGAAAAGAACCATAGTCAGCACAAGCCGTTCTCTCTGAGCCCTCGAGGCCAGAAGCCAGAAATCCAGGCGAGGCAGGACTGCCCTCCCTCAAGAGGCCTCGGGTTGGGGTCTCCTTCCTGCCTCCTTCAGCTCCTACGGCTGCAGGCGTCCCCAGGCCAGGCACCTCCTCACTCCCATGTCTGGCTCTGTCTCCACATGGCCTCTCCCTGTGTGTATGTGTGTCTCAATCTCCTTCTGCATCCCTTTCAGGACACTTGGCATCACCCTAAACCCAGGACCTTCTCATCTCAGGCTTCCCAGACTAATACACCAGCAAAGACCCTTTCCACATAAAGCCACACTCACGGGTGTCAACATGTGAGGCCTGGGCCTACCTCTGGGAACCCCCACTCAGCCCAGACCATTCCAGGACACTGATAACTTAGTTCCACTCTGTTTTCTCCAGGCAGTTGGACACACAGTGTCCCCAGTGATGAGTGTGGCAGGAGGGCGGAACGTTTATTTCCAAGAGAAGTGTGCTGTATATATCCATGGCCAAGAGGAACGTTCTGGTAGTTTTCAGGCCTCGGTGGTTTGAAATAAAAGCACCTGGCCAAGGTACTGTGTGTGAGGGCCAAACCTGGGCTCAGGAAGAGAGCCCGTCCCCTGCAGCTTCACACACCTGTGGTCGCCTAGTGTGCTCCACTCCCGTGTACACAGCGGGACTCTAACCCACACTCCCCGGGGAATAATGCCCCTGGCTCTCTTGGCTCCTCCCTGCCTTCCCTGTAGGGCACTGAGGATGGGCCGCTGAGCTGCTTCCCCTGAAGTTTTGGGACTCGGGTTCTCTCGTACCAGAGGTATTCGTACCTCTGGACACAAATCCTTTACCAAGTATAGGGTCTGAAGTGTAGGCTCTTTATAGTGTCTTCTGAGGAATAGGAATTCTCAACTTTGAAAAATTCCAATTCATCAGCTTTTCTTCCACGGACCGCGGACCATTGCCTTGGTGTTTGTATGGAAGGAGACTGCCTAACCCATGTCCCCAGAGATTTTCTCTTGCATTTTCTTTTTTTTAAACAGCCTTTTTTTTTTTAAAGATTTTATTTATTTATTTGACAGAGATCACATGTAGGCAGAGAGGCAGGCAGAGAGAGAGGAGGAAACAGGCTGCCTGTGGAGCAGGAAGCCCGATGCAGGGCTCAATCCCAGGACCCCAGGATCATGACCTAAGCTTAAGGCAGAGGCTTTAACTCACTGAGCCACCCAGGTGCCCCTTCTCTTGCATTTTCTTCCAGAAGAGTTATAGTTTCAGGTTTTACATTTAGGGCCATAGTCTATTTTGAGTTAAATTTTTGTGTGTAAGCTTTTGTGAGAAACGGGTTAGCATTCATCTTTTTACCTACAGACCTTCAACTCTCCTGTACCAGGTGTTGAGATCATCTTTCCTTCCCTGGATCATCTGCACTCCCTGTTAGAAGTAAACTGACCCTCCCCATGAGGGTGGATTTCGGGACTCTGCATTCTGACCACCAATCTGAAAGTCTGTTTTTTCTCCAATGTCCCACTATCCTGATGCTATGGCTTGTAAAATAAGCCTAAGACTCGAGCTCTTGGGGCGCCTGGGTGGCTCAGTGGGTTAAGCCGCTGCCTTCGGCTCAGGTCATGATCTCAGGATCCTGGGATCGAGCCCCGCATCGGGCTCTCTGCTCAGCGGGGAGCCTGCTTCCTCCTCTCTCTCTGTCTGCCTCTCTGCCTACTTGTGATCTCTCTCTGTCAAATAAATAAATAAAATCTTTAAAAAAAAAAAAAAAAAGACTCGAGCTCTTCCTCCATTGTTTTTTTTTTTTCTAAGTCATTTTAGTTTTTCCAACTCCTTTGCTTCTCCATATATATTTTTGGGAAGCACTTGTTAGTTTCTACCAAAAAAAAAATCCCCCTACAGTTTTTCTTGGAATTGTATTGGATCTGCAGGTCCATTTTGGAAGAAAAGACATGCTAGTAATGTTAAGTTGTCCCATGAGTGAACCAAGAACACCTCTCCTTCACGTACAAGCCACTGACTCAACATGTTTTGTAAGATGTATAAATTCTGAAGTATTTTATATTTTTGGTGCTAAAACTCTTTTTTAATTGGATTTTTCAGCTGTTCATTGCTAGTGTAGAGAAACACTGGTGGCCTTTTGTAAATTCACCTGGTATTCCACGGCCTCCCACGGTCAGCAAGCTCCTGTTCACGATCTTCACAAATCTGGGTGGGAGCTCAGAGTCAGTACTCACGCTTTCTTGACCATCATAGTCATTCGACACGACAGGGAACGCTTGGTGTGAGTGAGGGTGTTTCATTACTTCGAGCAGATTAATTAACGCTGCATTTTGACCACCTGTGCAATTCATAAATGCAAACAGCCGAGCATCTATACAGAATTCTACTGTTGGACGAGTAGCTTTCCTCTTCTTGCTGCTTCTTCAGTGCACGGTCTTTGACCTGGAAAAGGAAAACCCAACTAGACACATTTGCATGTGAGGCACTTAAGGGCATGGATGTTTGGGCAGCGATTTAAGACTTTAATGAAAGGAGCCTTTCTTCTCTGGAGATTCTGCGCTGACGGGTGTGCGTGCAGGGAAGAGGAGGACAGGATCTTTCTGCCAGCACCTGTGCCCAGCTTCTGGCCAGTGTACTGTCCCTGCTATGTGGCCAAGGCCACAGGTAACAACGTTACCGCAGCCCAGCGAGCGGGATGCAGCCCGCCGAGATCTCCTAGCAGTTCCCTGTATGTGCCCACCCTGCGCAGCTCCCTCAGACCGGGGAAATAGGGCCTCAGTACCCCAGGGACCCCATGTGCTGCATGGCCAGCCCCGGAAGCCCCAGCTGCAGGACAGCGGGAACCTTGGGCCTTTTGGCCACAATCTGGGGACAGAAACCACCTCCCCAGCAAAAGTCTGCATCGGACCCTCCAGGCAGAGCACAGGCCCCAGGGACGCTGGCTGGAACTCCTCCTCAGAGCATAGACCTGGACCTTGGCTGTGCTGACACCAAGACCCACTGGAGGCCTCAGCAGAGCCCTTCTACTTCCCCACCATGAAACCCATGGCCCAGCTCCGCATTGGAGCACAATCTAAGACCCCCGGGGCCGCGTGGCTGCAGATAAGGCTACTGCGTGTGGCCGGTGGAAGGGTCCCTAACATATCCTGGGGGCAGGGCTAGAGTCAAGTCACTTAGTTTTTAGAAGTCTGAGCCAGTTGGCATTTGAGACCTGCTGTGTGTCGTTTTAAATGTTCTTCCGAGTTAATTAAATTAGGTCCCATTGAATTAAAAACCAAGTCTTTGACACAATTTGGAGACTCATTTTAATGGAACTATAAACCAGTTTTATGTTATGCTTATCTAGATATAATTACACTCCACCAGATTGGATGTCTATAAATTACACAAAAGGCTTTTTTCAGCATGTGACCGCGGAAATATTGGCAAAGGGCCTTGAATGAGTTACTGCATCTTCGGGTCCTCTCACACATATGCAGCCGCTTCAGCCTTTGCTCGAGGGCGAGTTCTGCAGATTGCGAGTGGAAACAAGGCCATTCTGTTGAATTGTATCAAGTTTTCCTTTAACTGAAGCCATAACAGCCTCTGTTCCAAACACCTGGAGCCAGTCTGACAGGAACCCTGCCACACCGGAAAAGGAGGAAAAGCGATTCAGAAGATGTTGGGTGAGGTCCTCAGTAACATAAAGATTTATTGGACTTTCTGGATCTATGGAAAAATGAACACTGATGTGATCCCCGCCCACCCCACCCACCCCCCGCCCCATGGCTGGAGGGACGACCCTGGGGTCCACAGCAGCCGACGGGTCACCCACGGCCCTGGTGATCACACTGGCAGCCCAAGGGACTCATACACAAGCACCGTGAAAGAGTGGGGCTCTGCCGAGGGCTCTCGGTGATGATCGAAAACACCTGCCCCATCACCGTCTCAGCCTGTTGGCCGCCATCCCTCAGCACAGATGGCCTGGGCCCACTG
This sequence comes from Mustela nivalis, assembly GCF_964662115.1. Taxonomy (NCBI): domain Eukaryota; kingdom Metazoa; phylum Chordata; class Mammalia; order Carnivora; family Mustelidae; genus Mustela; species Mustela nivalis. Next base: position 67,614,164 of record NC_139030.1, read on the forward strand.
CCTGCTGCTCCCTGACTCCCTTCCAGTGCTCAGAGCCAGATCTCAGGGGCCCCGCATAGGGTATCCATGTGCCTGGGGCTCAGCCCTGTACAGACACAGCTGGTCCCATTGTGGGCACAGGCTGGCACACTGGCAGGGAGGCCCTGGGGGACCAAGGAGTGCCACCCAGAAGGAGAGCTCTGTTGTCATGGTGATAAGGTCCACAACTCTATCTGGCACGAGTCGGCAAGCCATTTCACTGCCCAGAAACTGAGACCCGGAGAAATGAAAACATCCCTCATGCGCCAGGGTGGGGCGCAGACCCGACAGTCTGGTCCAGGCCCGTGCACCTAACCGCTAGCTATCTGTCAGTGCGTGTGGTTACCAAACTGTGCTTTAAATGCAAGATTGAACATCTAGCTTTTAATTTCCACTTTAAATGCTCAGTAGTTTGGAAAATAAAATTCTCCTCTCTTTTTGAAACAACCCAGGAGCTGGCACTCCAAACCTGATTGCTGCAGACCCCGGCCATACACGTCTCCCTGGGCACCAACTCTGGGCACGATCTCCCCACCCACCAGGCACTGGCTGGAAAGTGGCTCGTTCGTGACAAGTCTGCCTGCCCCCGTGAATCACAGGCAATTACCGGAACGTGAGTCTGAGCCCACAGAGACTTGTTTGATCTGCTTTGGAGTCTAACCGCCTAATTTGCACTTTAAAATTCTGGAAAGCCGCGGACAGTGGCATGAATAATTTTGTTCACAAACAGAAATGCAAAGACCAGACGGTGAGCAGAGCTCTGCTTGCAGCCTCAGGGCTGTGCTAGATTTCCTGGTTTCCTCCTGTCTGTTGCCCCATCTGAATACCCTGCATCCAAAACTACATTAAATTTCCTGATTGTTCTGCCAGAGACCCTCTGGATTTAAGTAACTTTTTAAAAATTCACTTTTGAGGCACTAGAATTTTAATTGTTTGATTTTTGGTGCTACTGTCAAACTGTTCTTCCATCATCCTTCAACTGGATCACAGAAAGGAACCATGTTCAATATTAGACAAATATGATATGTGGTTTTCTGCTTCATGAAGATGTGAAACAATTCTGTCTTTGCTCACAAATGCAAATATTGCAAACTTCCAAACAAAGAGTGTAGTTTCTGCTCAGCTCCGGTGCACCCTGAGCTTAGCTCCAGCGTGTCCTAAACTTGGCTCCTGCACATGCTGAGCTTGGTTCCAGGCACTGTGCCAGGATGCTGGGCTGGGTGTAGTGTTTATGGCCCACGGAGCCCACTGAATGCAGACCCACTGTCTCCACTGTGTGAACTGTGAGGTAGAGTCTCCAGCCTGTTCATCCCAGATCGGGATCCTACAAGGGTCCTGTGGCTAACCTCTGGTATCTCCAGTCTCTGTCAGCTGGCCAACTCTGTGACCATATGTATAACCTCTCAGCAATCCCCACATAAGACAGGTAACTGTGTCAGCTTGACGAGGTCAGGTACCCAGGTATTTGGCCAAATACAAGTCTAAATGTTGCTATAAGGTATTTCTTTCAGATAAGCCTAACGTTTGAATCAGCCGACTTTGAGTTCAACAGATTATTTTCCACAATGTGGATGGGCCCCATCCATAAGTCGAAGACCTGGAAGAACTGAAGAACAAAACACAGATGTTCCCCAGGGAAGAGGGAATTCTGTACGTGGCCTTTAGACTCAAGATGCAACATCACCTTTTCTCTCAACCTCCAGCCAGACTATCCTGAAGATGTGAGACCTCCTAGCCCCCAAATCATGTGAGCTGATTCCTTGAAATGAATATAGATGGATGGGTGGGTGGATGGATGAATACATGGATGGGTGGATGGATGGAAGGAAGGGTGGGTGGATGGATGGAAGGATGGATGGAAGGATGGATGGATGGATGGATGGATGGATGGATGGATGGATGAATACATGGATGGGTGGATGGATGGATGGATGGATGGATGGATGGCTGAATACATGGATGGGTGGATGGATGGAAGGAAGGGTGGGTGGATGGATGGAAGGATGGAAAGATGGATGGATGGATGGAAGGATGGATGGCTGAATACATGGATGGGTGGATGGATGGAAGGAAGGGTGGGTGGATGGATGGAAGGATGGATGGATGGATGGATGGATGGATGGATGGATGGTTGGATGAATACATGGATGGGTGGATGGATGGATGGATGGATGGATGGATGGATGGATGGATGAATACATGGATGGGTGGATGGATGGATGGATGGATGGATGGATGGAAAGATGGGTGGAAGGATGGATGGAAGGATGGATAGATAGTTGGATAGACAGATAACAGAGCCATAGATATAGATATAAGAATCTTGACTAATACTCCACACAAGAGGCCTTCTGACCCATGATTCCATTTTCAACTTCACATTCATTTTGGCTACACTCAGAAAGCATGCATGGGTCCCTAGTCTGGGACCTGCTCTATAACATAACACAGTAACATGACTAGAAAAGCAAGCGAGCATGCTGGCCACACAGTAGGAACACAGGTAAGGATTTTCTACACTGGAGGGGGCAGGTGGCTTCTTCTACCAGGGGAAGGGGGATTCAGGCTTTAAGGCTCGGACAGGTGCACTCATTGTGGGAGGTTTCCCAGGACTGTCAGGGTGGCCCAGGAGCTGGGAGATGACAGGTAGCACAGCCACTCTTGGAAACCAAGAAGGCTTGGCTGGAATGAAGGGCGTGGAGGAGCCAGTGGAAGATGTGACCAGAAAGGTCATGAGGTGGGCAACAGTGAAGGTAGACACAAAGAATTTAGAATTCTATTCTAATGGGGACTTAAAGGGTTTGAGGGGAAGTGGCACAACTAAAAGTTGAAGGTGGGCCACACCATCTCCCCTACACCCCGCCCCCGGCTCTGCCAGGGCCGGGGGGCGGGTCCCATCCAGGCCTTCACACCAGAGCATTGCAGCACCTCCTCTCTCCACTTCCTGGGGTGAGGCAGGCCTGGGCCTTGGCGTGGTTCCTGTGACGGCTCCATCGATGTTTGTCACGTGACTTCACACAGAGGCCGAGATCCACAACAGGGTGTTGTCCGAGTTACAGATGGGACGAAGGTCACATGAGACGAGCAACACAATGACGTGGGAACCGGGAGAAGAGGCAGGAGGTGAAGAGGGGATCAAAGTGTGCTGAGGGCCACGAATCAGGGCAACACCTGCCACTTCACCAAGAGGCATCGTGGCTGAAGCTCTTTGGGCAGTGGGGTATGCAGGTGTCATCTACAAATGCACAAGCCATAATGAGAGTCTGGCTGTTGAGTGGCACCAGAGTCCAGAACTCAGCTGGGTCGCTGGACGTGGCTGTCCGGCTGCTGCCCCACCCACCAGCCACCCCGCCATCCACCCACTGGCTGGAGGTCAGAATGACAAGGTGCCGTGAGCAAGTTCACTTTACTCTGGACGAATTCCCCAGCAGATGCAGCCCTTTCAAAGCAGCAGTGCCCCTTGTGGTGCCAACAGGATGACTCGGAGCCCCTGCTCACCCGGGACAGGACATGACCACAAGGCCACTTGCACTCTGTAAGCGTGGGGCACCCGGAGACATGTCACATGTGGGGAAGCTGGGAGGGTGTCCTTCACAACCCATCGTGGGAGGCTTTTATTCGCTGAATCATGTTGGTTCCTTTATTTACTCATGCGATTCGTGAGACCTCAGAGGTGCTGAGCTGGGAGCCACATAAATGGACAGTGGGCTCACAGGGCTTCTCCTGCTCTGCCTAGTCCTCCAGCCACTGCCGTAGCGACAACCACAAACCCAGGGCTTACAACAACGGAAATGTGTCACCTCAAACTGCTAGGGGCCAGGAATCTGAAATCAAGGTGTGGACAGGCTCATGTTCCCCCCCCCAAAACCTGTTGAGGGAGTCCTTGCCGCCTCTTCTGGCTTCTGGGATCACAGGGGACTCCAAGCTGTGGCCTTGGCCCCCAGGCTCTGCCCCATCTTCTCCTGTGACTCCACGTGTCACCCTCCCTCTATTTCTGTGTCCAGATGTCATTAGGATTAGGGTCCACTCATCACCTGGTCTCACTCGCTCACCTCTGAGAAGATTCTCCCTTTAGAGAAGGTCACATTTGCAGGTGCTGGGAGTCAGGATTTTAGTGGGTCTTTTCGGGGTACAAAGTTCAACTCAAAGCTCCCTGAGGTCCACCAACACCCTGAAACGAAGCCTCGCTTGCCTGTCCACAGACAAAATGCACAGAGCCAGCATGGCAGCCCACGGCCCCCTCTGTTCTCCTGCCTTTCCCGAAGGCCATTCAGTAGCTGGCACCCTATAGAACAGCATCCCAGGAGGCCCGCCAGTCTTCAGAGGCCACAGTCATGTCTGGGGGCTTGAGGAAGCTGGTGCGAGCTTGACTGGGGCTATAGACACCCACGTACCCCAGAGTGGGAAGGAGCTCAGGCCTTACGGGGGCTGCTTCAGTGTGCATGTGTATGTGAGTATGTGTCCCTGTGTGTGGGCATGTGTGCACATGCGTATGTGTCCATATGTGTGAGCATGTGTAGTGTGTGTGTGTGTATCTTCCTTTCGTGGGAAGGGCTACTCTCCCTTGAGCAGCCTGAATTCCTGTACACTGCTTGTTGCTGAACTTGACGGAAGCACCTATTTTGAGGAGCAATTTGCCAGCTGCTGCCGGGGTAGGAGGGTCACTGTATCATGAGGTTCAGGTCATTTGGCCACACCCCCTCTGTCACTGGGCCTTTGTGGCAGGACGGTCTGCTTGTCTCTGATCTGTGTGGGTCAATGACAGAGTTGCACATGTTTTGAGGCGTGGCTTCCAGGGAACATGGTGGCAGAGTAGGAAACCAGAGTGAGTGCAAGAGTGGTCCACACACAGGAAAACCATCTCAGAGCTGAGCTGAACCACCCATGTGTCTGGACAGGAGCCCCTTCCAAGCTTGAGGAGGGGCCCTGTGTCCCCACACATCACTCGCCGCGCAAGATGGACACTGGGACGTTGCCGCTCTCAGGACGGCAGATTCTGAGACCACATTTTGATATTAATTTAATCTCTGACTCTGCCTTTGTGGGCATAAAGCTGACTGCACCATTTCTGTGGGGTCGGCAGGAAGTACGTGAGCACAAACACATTCTCCATGCAAATCACTGACGCCCGGAACAGGCTGCCCTAGGAAAGCTCACTGACGGAACCACATTCTGGGTCTGCCACGGCCTCCAAAATGCACAGCTCCCATCCATGGCTATGCCCCAAGCAAGCCTCCCAGTGACTGGACCCCTCACCCCACCTCTGCCCCACCCTCTGTGATGCACAAGCTCTTCCTTCTCTCCACAAGGAAAATCCTCCTACACCACAGGTCACTTTCTCCTCTATCTTAGGAAATTATTTTGGCCAATACTCCCTGTTCATCCCAGTAACTTCAATGTATTGTGTGAAACACAGATTTATGTATTAATTTGGTATTTCTGGACATTTATAAAGCTTCACTTTGTGACATCTGACAAGTGTTCTAGCAGACAGGAGCCATACCATGACGCAGGAACGGTCCTGACAACCCTTCAAAGCAAGACGTACCGACAGGTACTTGAAACCACTTGCTTCCAAGACAGCTGGTGCCCAGTTTGGAGTAGATCTTGTGAGATAAAGCCCTTCCTGAAACCCAGAACCACAGCAAGACACAGCTCTGTGTCCCACGTGCTAGAGTGCCACAGGGGTTTCAGGATCATAATGCAGCCCCACATGGATCCTGGGTTACTGGGATGAGCTTTACTGCTATGCTAGAAGCTCAGCCACAAGGAAGGTCCCATGTGTTTGAAATTAGGTGGCATGAGATGTGGGTCTGCTGGTGGAAAGTCCACTCTCGAGTGTGATAGAGAGACAACTCCGTACTGTGTTCTGATGTCAGCATGTAAATCGAGGAGTGTTCTGGTATCATTATGAACTTTGGTGTGTCTGGGTCATTGTGTGGCATGGCGTGCCTGGGTCTTCATGTGGTCATGGCGTGCCTGGATCTTCATGTGGTCATGGCATGCCTGAGTCTTCATGTGGTCATTGTGTGCCCAGGTCATCATGTGGTCATGGCATGTTCCAGGTCATATTCTACTCTTCATTAAATTGTAGAAACAGGTATTCAAATCAAGGGTTTTTGTCAGCCTCACAATTATTTCCCACCAGTGTTATTTATATTTAGTTTGACTCTAAAAATTGAGAATTGTCCTTATTACTTAGAATTGATGGACAGTATACATTGGTGACATTTGCTTGGTTTTTCAGTATCTCCGTAATGATTATGTACATTTCTTTCCTCTTTAGAGCAATGCTCTTATGATCACATCTATAACTTATGAAATCTTAGAGAAAGTCATTACGCAGGGTGTATTCTGGACTAGCAGGGAACTGTCATGTCCTTCTAGCTGAACTTGAGGATGAAATAAGAACAGGAGACAATGCAAACAGGTGCCCCTTCCAGTCCCTGGCTCCCATGGCATCACCACACCCACATGGGGATCAGCTGGAGCTCGCAGACAGGGGTCCTCTGAGTGGCAGCAGGTGAACTGAGACGTCTCTGCCTCCATCTCCCTGTCAGCCAGCCATAGGCACCATCCCCTCTGGCCGGTGCATGCTCATGTGCCCTCCCCACTCGCTCATCCTGCAGAGTTAGCATTGCCTCTGAGTGCCATGACAGGGCCAGGGACACCACTGCCCCTTCCTCTTACACATGCACATGCAGACGAACAGACGTCACCATGTGCTACCTGTTTCTGCCACAAGGCGGGTATCCCAACATGTGTCCTCTCCTCTGATTACCACAAACTTTTTGTCCTCAGATGAAACAGGGGCCAATCTTCTTCAAGCAGCCCTGGGACCCAACAAAGGTGTGACATGCAGGTACTGATCTGAGTGGATTATGCCTGAAGCCCTGTCCCCCCATCAAAGAACAGAAGCTCCTCTCATGTTTGCAGCACAGAAGAAATGCTGATGGAAGGACGTGGGCATGGGAGCTCCCAACGGTGAGTCAACAGCCCCAGAACAAACTCCTACGCCTGATAACACATGGCCCCCATCCCACAGGGATATGGCAGAAACTCCTCATGGAGGCCAGCACGCCCCAGTTGTGCCAGCAGCTGTCACTGGACCAGTGTGCATGGTGACACCTTCCCTGGAGGTCCTCATGTGTGGACCCACTGTCAATCTCCAGGTTACTGGAGTCCTTATCTGGAAGTCCCGCCAAGCACGAGAGGAGCAGCGGTGACCAGGGCTCCAGGACAGACTGTCCCATGCCAAATGCCGGCAAAGAGGGGCTGAGCCTCTATGGGCAGCAGATAGCACGGCAGAGCCTGGCGTCCATGTGAGGGTTGGGCCTGGGTGCCAGGAGCAGGTGCTAGCTCTGCTTGGGGACATGGAGGGCCAGCCTAGCAGTACATATGTCCAAAGTCCGGTGCCCCCTGCATGTTAGCCCCTGACCCCGGCCCTGAACCTGCTTCCTGCCTGTGCCACAGGCGGGCCATCTGCTTGCCCAGCTCAGTCCAGGCCAGCCTTGGCCAGAGGAACCACCACCACTAGGACACCTCACATCTCAGCTGTCCTCCCACAGGACCCTTCCTGTGGGCAGGGGTCATGCCTCTACTCCCCTCCTCTTCAGTAAGAGTGATTCTCCAGGCTCAGGCCCCCCAGATACAAACCAGTCTCTCCTTTCGTCTTGCAGCAAGACTCCTTGCAACTGACCTCTCAACATGATCAACCCATTCTCCAGGTCTTCAATCAGGCCCCCTTCCCCAGGTAACCTCACCTCCTCTTTCAAGGACATGGGGCCCCCATAGCCATGGGGGAAACAACACCATGGTGATGATGGTGATGACAATGGTGGTGGTGATGGTGATGATGGTGGTGGTGGTGGTGGTGGTGGTGTCGGTGGTGGTGATGGTGGTGGAGATGATGATGATTATCATGGTGGTGGTGATGGTGCTGGTGGTGGTGATGATGCTGGTGGTGGAGTCGGTGCTGGTGATGGTAGCAATGATGGAAAAATGTAATCAATTAAGGGGGCATCAATCTGCTATTTTAGATCCTGTTCAAGTTCCAGAATATATCCATCCATCCTACTCTCTGTGTAAAACTTTTTGGAACAAAGCTTGGATGATTAATATGCTTATAAATTGGAATGAAGATATTAAAATTGATATGGAATTTTAGAGGGAAGTTCAATTAATTTTCTATAGCAAATCTGAACAAGATTAGTGGATAGGTTACTTATTACTTTCAGCAGTAGACACTGAGATAATTAATCTGTTTTTATTACAAATCAGAATTAAATTTATAAGTGATTTGCCTTTTTGAACTAGAGCTCAGTGTAGCTGATCTTGTTTGGTGAAAATGAAACATTGCAGAAAAGAGTAGTATTATTGAGTGAATTGCTTTCACATTCTGGTTGAAATAAAATAATTAACGCAGCTGGAGTCTGTTTTTGTTTCAAAGGAAGAAAACCCTGCAGGTCTGAAGTTTGCTTCTGATACTTAAAAAGCACTCTTAGCATGAGGTCTCTGTGAATTTAAATCTCTACTAAATCAAAGTGGCACAGATTCATAATTTCTATCTTAAACCTAAATTTCCCATTTTGATTGTGCTCTACTCTAATTGCCAAAAGTCATACATTCCTTGAAAATAGAATTGTTCACGCTCACCTCTTGCGTTCACCCTTTGTGTGATCTGGGGCCCCTACTCAGTAGGGTAATCCCATGTCCTGGTTTGTGCAGAGAGGCCCAAGGTACATATGTTCCCCAGACTTCCTACTAACATCACCCCCACACCCACGAGCGCCCTGCTGGGAAGATAAGGCTGCTAGGCTGTCATCCTGCTGGGGGATGCACAGGACTTGGCATCTGGCCACCTCCGCGAAGCCAGCTGGCTCCTGTCCAGCGATGGTTGACCCGACAAAGGACTCCGGGAGCCCCGGGAGATTGCATCCCTATCTATAGTCTGGAGCGGTGGATGGTGTTGAAACCCTGAGATTAGTTGTTTACCTTATCTCTGTGAACACACGTGTTGGGCTGTGTTACTGGGCTCAGATTGAAGGTTGCTCCTCTGCAGGGACACATCTGTCTCAGAATCAAACACGGGCTCCAGCCCAACCATGCAGTCCATCTTTTTCCCAAGCTTTTTATTTTGAAATTTTTCAATCATATAGAAAATTTGAAAGAATAGTCATACCCAGTCTGTACTCACCAGTAGTAAAAATTTTGCCACATTAGCCTGTGTGTGTATGCACACACATGCAGTCATGTTTGGGAAAGCATTTGGGTGTAATGTGCAGACGTCCCACACATCATCCTACAAACTTCAGCATGTGTCTCCTGAGGGAGAAAACACCCCTTCGCTCCCACCATTGTGCTCAAGGAATTAGCCCGTAGGACACCATCTCCCAATGGTCCCCGATACTCAGACTTTCCAAGCCATCTCACTGGTGTTCTTCAGAGACCCTTGTTAGTCTCACCTGGGACCTCATAAGATTACATTTCGCTTCCAGGGTTCTTCCGTGTCTTTACCACCTGTGGCACGACGTCTCTGCCTGGTGTGTCCTCGTGGCCCCAGCAGAGCCCCAGTCACTTGTTTCCAGAATGCCTCATTGTCTGCATCTTTTCATCTCCTCACCTTTAGACTCAGGTTTGATATTTTGGGTGGAAACCTCACAGTGATAGCTTCTCACTGACCCATCAGAGGAAACGTGGTCAGACTGCCTTGAGTTTGCTGGCGTTCAGGTTGCTCACCTGGCTTGGGAAGGTCCCGTTAGACTCCTCCGCCTTCCCCATGGGCCTTCTAAGCAACCTTCCTAACATGACATAGGAAGACCCTATGAATACACCATTCCCCAAAAAGCATTCATGCACAGGTTTTAGCATCCCTTAATGAAGGTTCCCTTAATTATTTTATTGAGGGCTGTAGAAGCCAAATTTGGACCCCCCATGATCCCTGCTCTCACCCTCATGGCAAAGGGACTTGACAGCATAGCTAAGGTCACTAGGCTGACATCCAGTGTGGTCACGTGAATCCTGAAAGCCTTGGGGAAGACAGGGAGGTTCCAAGCACAAAAAGACCACAACAGGTCCAGGCTGGCCCTGCACACAGAGGAGGCCAGGAGCCAAGACAGGCAGGAAGCCTCTGGAAGCTGAGTTGCATCCCGGCAGACAGCCAGATGGGAAACAGGGATCTCAGTCCTGAGCCACACAAAACTGAATGCCAACTGCCTGAATGGGCGTAGAACCCCAGAGCCTCCAGTCCTGATTTCAGCCCGAGATGTCCCAAGAGGAGAAGCTGGCCAAGCCTGCACAGGCGTCCAACCTTTGCGACGATGAGACACCATGTTTGTGGTATTTTGTCCCTCAGCAAGGGAAAACTGAGGCAGTGGCACTAAGTGGTGACGACTGTCATTCCAGCTAGCTTTGTTAGCTTGTGTTTTTCTGTCCACCACAGCTGCCACATTTCTTCCATCCTGCTAGGGCTCTTCTCTCCTTGTTCAGGATGAATTCATGGACTTCTAATTGTTTTAATACCTTATTGTCATGACTACTGCTGCACCCACTGTCCCACACTGCCCAGCAGGATGTCTGCACTGGTTAATCACGGCTGGTCTGTCTGTCTTCCTGTCCTTCCAGCTCCGGGTGCACCGGAGTGCAGCCGGGTGCACCGGGTGCAGCCGGGTGCACCGGGTGCACTCCGGGTGCCCCGTGTGTCTCCTGCCTGGAATCATGGGCTCCTTCTGAAATCTCTGGGTGTGGCCTGTCTGCCACCACCAGTTCCCCTGGCTATCTCCCCCCACATCACATCTTCCTTCTCCAGCACCAGATCCCCCCACTCCCTAAATATCATACATGGACTTGTTTGCTCTGGACCCCAGAATGAAAACACTGCTCCATGACTCTACACTAGCTTCACCAGGAACAACAACTCTGCTGACTGAAGCCTCAGAGTGTGGAGTGTGCCGTGCAGACCTTCCTCAAAGGAAGGCTCACACGTGTATCCTGTGAGCAGGCAGGGGCAGATGCTGACGGTGACTGGGGGTGACAGATGGTGGCAGGCAGTGGCTGCTGGCGGCAGGAGGTGGCAGACGGTGGCTGGTGGCAGCAGATAGTGGCACGTGGGGGCAGTTGGTGACAGATTGTGACTGGTGGTGGCAGGAGGTGGCAGGCAGTGGCTGGCAGTGGCAGGTGGTGGTAGATGGCGGCTAGTGGTGGCACACGTGGCAGGCAGTGGCAGGTGGTCGCTGGTGGTGGCAGACGTGGCCAGCAGTGGCTGGCATATGGTGGCTGATGGTAGCAGATGTTGGCTGGTAGTGGCAAGTGGTGGCTGGTGGTGGCGGGCAGTGGCAGGTGGTGGCAGACATCCCACAGCAACATGCAGCTGTGTCTGCTGCAGCGTCCAACAAAGCTGCTTCCAGCCAGTGACCACACGGGTGGTGGGACCTGAACCAGCCACTCAGCAGAGAAGGAGCAAGGTGGCTCTCCTCGTTGGCCCCTCAGATGTCCTTGAAGGTAACTTCCAGAGTGAGCATTTTTCCCCTTCTGTTCCCCTGTGTGCTGAGTATGCAGGATCCCCTATATGTTCCCTCCCCCTCTCCCTCCACAGGCACCTTCCCTGACAAGCTTCCTGAGCTTGTGGCTGGGCACCTGCCTGGCAGACACCCAGAAGGACTGATGTACTCTCGCATGACTCCTCCTGCCCCGTGGTGGCAGCCTCGTCCCCCGGTTCTTGTTTACTTTGCCCTGCATGTTCTTTGCCATCTCTTTTGGGGCAGTGACAGTTCATTCAGTTGTAACATTTATATTTAAAATGTATGTATATCCACACATATGGGCTACATTAGGAACTCTGTTTTACAGGGTTATTGAGGTGTAGCTGGTGTGCAAAGACGCACATCATTAATGAACAGTTTGGTGAGTTAAGACATACATCTGCACGTGTGAGACTGTACCCACTGTCAAGGGAATAAATATCCATAATCTCCAAAGTGTTCTTGTCTCCCATTGCTGTATGTGTGCCCATGTGTGTATGTAGGGGAATGTGTACATGTGTACATGTGTGTGCAGGTACACATATGGACTGTGCACGTGTGTGCATGCCTGTGTGCACACACATGTGTGTAGTGTACACATGTGTGAGTGTGTGTGCATGGAATGTTGTAAGCGTGTGCTGCTTATTGTGTGTGCACGTGTGCATGCTGGTACATGTATGGTCCACGCACGTGTGTGCATTCCTGTGTGTAGACATGTGTGCCTGTGTGCATGTGCTGTGTGCATGCATGTTGTGTGTGTCCCCATGAGCATGTGTGTGTGTGTGTGTGTGTGTGTGTGTAGTAGGAACATTGATAGGAGACCTACCCTCTACCAGATCTTATGGGCATGGCCCTGTAGGAGCTACGGGTTCTGTGTTGTACAGCACATGTCTACAATTTACTCTCCTTGTACCTCATATCCTTTCCTCAGCACCTCCCATCCCCTCCTACCCACCTGAGCTGGGACTCCCCAGTTCTGTGTTGAATGGAAGTATCAGAGCTACAGCCTTGCCTTGCTCCTGATCTGGGAAGAAATGCATTCAGTGCTCCACCACTGAGGATACCAGCCGTGGGACAGTCGAATATGGCCTTTGTCATGTTGAGGTCATTCCTTCTGCACTGAGTCTGGTGAGAACCCTCGTCTCAGGTGCTGACACAGTGGACTCTATGGCACCCCACTCCATAACTTCCATGGAAACCACATCCCTCATCGTTCCTGCAGATTCCTGCCACCAGCTTACGCGGTCACCCTCCCAACAGCAGGTGTTTGGGCAACTATCTCTACACTTTCCCTGTTACAAATAATGTCATTTGGTTAACTGTGGGAGACAGTAACATCAGGGTCAAATGCGCAGGCATGGGTTTGTGTGGTCTGGCTGGACATTGTCAATCCCCCTCCATGGGCTGTCCTGGCCCCAAGCCCCAGAGCAGCCCTCGTCAATGCGTGTGGGCGAGCTGGCAGGTGTGCAGCTCCTACATGGGGGTGATGGCCCAGTGCCTCTAGTTTGCATCATTGTTCATGAGATAAAGGTCTCGCGTGTCAGTGCATCTGTGCATGCCTGTTTCCATTCACTCTCTCTTACTTTGGAATAATTTTTCACGCACTCATAAATAATTTCTTTTTATCTGATCTATCTTGCAAAGACTTTCTCCCACATCATCAGTTTTGTTTGTTTTCATGGTTTGCATTACAGTCTTTGACGTGACATTGATTTTTCATCTTCACACCTGCATCCCAGCTCAGGCACACGGAGCAAAGCCTCTCTCCACTCAGGGAGTAAAGAAACACCCCACACTTCAGTGGCTGAATAAGCCACAGCTGCGCCTGGGCTCTCCAGGGGATCCGCTGGTGTTTAACGTCCAGAAATATTCTCAAATTTCCCTCAAGTAAATTTTGCACATTTCTTGTTAAATTTATTTCTAAATATTTTGTTGTTGTTGTTGTTACTCCAATACTGTTTCTTATTTTGCTTCATTGAACTACTAATTCTTTTTATAAAAAGGCTATTAATTTTGGCCTGTTTCTCTAAGATATGTATCCATTATCGATCACTGAATAACACATAAACACAGTATTAGTGGCTTAAAGCACCAATCCTTTTATTTGCTCAAGATCTGGTGGAACTAGAAGGCGGGGCTTAGCTGGTGTGGTTTTTCCCAGCTCCACATGGTTACATCTTGCTGACTCACATGTCTGGAGTTTGGATCTGAGCACCCAGATGGCTTCATGCACAAGGTTGTCCCCTGCACTGTGGTGACTGAGCAGAGTCCCTCTCCTTTCTGTCCTCATTTCCCAGCACCTCTCTCCACACAAGGCTTCTCCATCAGGATATGCTGAGTGTCCTTGTTACTGACTCAGGGCTCCAGGAGACCAAAGGCCATGGCCGCAGGGCATCAGAACCTTGCAGGTGGGAGCTCATGCAACATTACTGCCTACACATTTTTCAGGTCAAAGCAAGACACAAGACAGCCCGGACTCAGTGTGGGACAACCACAGAAGGGCATGAATTTGACAAACAGCATTCACTAGGGACATGCATACCAGCCCATCACAAGGTAGACATGACACACGTGACACGTTCAGGTCCCAGACACATAGCTTTATTCATTTTGCAAATGTACCCATGTCTTAGGTCATAATTAAGATATAGACTATGTCCACAACCTCAGAAATTTCCCTATTCCCCTTTCCAATCAATCAAAACCAGAACCTACAGCTTCAAACCCATGCAAGTATTTTGTTGATCTATAGATCTGAAAATACATCTATCTACATCAAATCTATGGGTATTTTTTAAAGATCTTATTTATTTAGTTGACAGAGAAACAAGCACACAAGCAGGTGGGAGAGCAGACAGAGGGAGAAGCAGGCTCCCACTGAGCAGAGAGCCTGATGCAGGACTCAATCCCAGGACCCCAGGATCAAGACCTGAGCCAAAGGCAGACACCTAATGACTGAGCCCCCCAGGCACCCTTCTATGGGTATTTTAAAAAATATTTTATTTATTTATTTGACAGACAGAGAGATCACAAGCAGAGGGAGAACCAGGCAGAGGGAAAGGGAGAAGCAGGCTCCCTGTCAAGCAAGGGAGCCCAAAGTGGGGCTCAATTCCAGGACCCCAGGATCATGACCTGAGCTGAAAGCAGATGCCTAATGACTGAGCCATCCAGGAACCCCTCTATGGGTATTTTTTTTAAGATTTTATTTCTTTATTTGGCACAGAGAAAGAGATCACAAGTAGGCAGGAAGACAGAAAGAGAAGGAGAAGCAGGCTCCCCACTGCACAGGGAGCCTGATGTGGGGCTTGATCCCAGGACCCTGAGATCATGACCTGAGCTGAAGGCAGAGGCTTTAACCCACTGAGCCACCCAGGTGCCCCTCTATGTGCATTTTTAAGAATAATTAAAATCTTTTTGTGTGTGTGATTTTTTTATTATATTTTTTATTTTTTTATTTCTTTTCAGTGTACCAGAAATCATTGTTTATGCACCACACCTAGTGCTCCATGCAATGTGTGCCCTCCATAATACCCTCCACCAGGCTCACCCAAATTCCCACCCCCCCCTTAAAAACCCCCAGATTGTTTTTCAGAGTCCATAGTCTCTCATGGTTCGTTTCTCCCTCCAATTTCTCTCAACTCCCTTCTCCTCTCCTTCTCCTCATGTTCTCCATGTTATTTCTTATGCTCTACAAATAAGTGAAACCATATGATAATTGACTCTCTCTGCTTGACTTATTTCACTCAACATAATCTCTTCCAGTTCCATCCATGTTGCTACAAAAGTTGGGTATTCATCCTTTCTGATGGAGGCATAATACCCCATAGTGTATATGGACCACATCTTCCTTATCCATTCATCCGTTGAAGGGCATCTTGGTTCTTTCCACAGTTTGGTGACCATGGTCATTGCTGCTATGACCATTGGGGTACAGATGGCCCTTCTTTTCACTACATCTGTATCTTTGGGGTAAATACCCAGTAGTGCAATTGCAGGCTCATAGGGAAGCTCTATTTTTAATTTCTTAAGGAATCTCCATACTGTTCTCCAAAGTGGCTATACCAACTTGCATTCCCACCAACAGTTTAAGAGGGGTCCCTTTTCTCCACATCCTCTCCAAGACATGCTGTCTCCTGTCTTATTAATTTTGGCCATTCTAACTGGTGTAAGGTGGTGTCTCAATGTGGTTTTGATTTGAATTTCCCTGATGGCTAGTGATGACAAACACATTTTTCATGTGTCTGATAGCCGTGTGTATGTCTTCATTGGAGAAGTGTCTGTTCATGTCTTCTAACCAAAGAGGTAAAGGATCTGTACTCGAGGAACTACAGAACACTCATGAAAGAAATTGAAGAAGACATAAAAAGATGGAAGACCATTCCATGCTCATGGATCAAAAGAATAAACATTGTTAAAATGTCTATACTTCTTAGAGCAAACTATACTTTTAATGCCATTCCAATCAAAATTCCACTGGTAGTTTTCAAAGAGCTGGAGCAAACAATCCTAAATTAGCATGGAATCAAAAGAAACCCTGAATTGCTAAGAAAATGTTGAAAAAGAAAAACAAAACTGGCGGCATCACATTGCCTGATTTCAAGCTTTACTACAAAGCTGTGATCACTAAGACAGCATGGTACTGGCATAAAAACAGACACGTAGACCAGTGGAACAGTAGAGAGCCCAGATCTGGACCCTCAACTCCATGGTCAAATAATCTTGGACAAAGCAGGAAAAAATATACAGTGGAAAAGATAGTCTCTTCAATAAATGGTGCTGGGAAAATTGGACAGCTATATGTAGAAGAATCAAACTCAACCATTCTCTTATACCATACACAAAGATCAACTCAAATGGATAAAAGACCTCAACATGAGACAGGAATTCATCAGAATCATAGAGGAGAACATAGGCAATAACCTCTTCAATATCAGCCACAGCAACTTCTTTCAAGATATGTCTCCAAAGGCAAAAGAAACAAAAGCAAAAATAAACTTTTGGGACTTCATCAAGATCAAAAGCTTCTGCACAGCAAAGGAAACAGTCAACAAAACAAAGAGGCAACCCACGGAATGGGAAAAGATATTTGCAAATGACAGTACAGACAAAATGCTGATATCCAGGATCTATAAAGAACTTCTCAAACTCAACACACACAAAACAGATAATCATGTCAAGAATAATTAAAATCTTAATGAAGAGGAGTATTCTGATGTAGGAACATGGCTTATCTCTCCTTATTGTTAAAACATTTTCATTATTTTCTTACAGTGTGTTAGTTTTTAGCATACAGATCTTACATGCTTTTCTTTCTATTTATTTCTAAGCTCTTTTTCTGTACCTTTTAACCCCCTTCACACATTTAGCTCATGCCCTACTCCCCACCTCTGGGGACCACCCATCTCTTCTCTGTGTCAGTGAGGTTTGCATATGTATGCATGTGTATACTTATGAATATAGACATATTGTGGCTCTATTGGATTCCATATACAAAAGATCACACAGTAGTACTCTCTCTGACTTATTTCCTTTTTTTATAAAAGATTTTATTTATTTATTCAACAGACAGAGATCACAAGTAGGCAGGCAGAGAGAGAGGGGGAAGCAAGCTCCCTGCCGAGTGGAGAGCCCAAAGCAGGGCTCGATCCCAGGACCCTGAGATCATGACCTGAGCTGAAGGCAGAGGCTTAACCCACTGAGCCACCCAGGCACCCCTCTCTGACTTATTTCACTTAATGTAATACCCTCAAGGTCCAGCCATATTTTCACTCAGCATAATAATCTCTTCCAGTCCCGTCCATGCTGCTACAAAAGTTGGGCTCCTGGATTGGAAGAATAAATATTGTGAAAATGTCTATGCTACCTAAAGCAATCTACACATTTAATGCAATTCCTATCAAAGTACCATCCATCTTTTTCAAAGAAATGGAAAAAATAATGTTAAAATTTATATGGAACCAGAAAAGACCTCGAATAGCCAAAGGGATATTGAAAAAGAAAGCCAACGTTGGTGGCATCACAATTCCGGACTTCAAGCTCTATTACAAAGCTGTCATCATCAAGACAGCATGGTACTGGCACAAAAACAGACACATAGATCAATGGAACAGAATAGAGAGCCCAGAAATAGACCCTCAAATCTATGGTCAACTCATCTTCGACAAAGCAGGAAAGAATGTCCAATGGAAAAAAGACAGCCTCTTCAATAAATGGTGTTGGGAAAATTGGACAGCCACATGCAGAAAAATGAAATTGGACCATTTCCTTACACCACACACAAAAATAGACTCAAAATGGATGAAGGACCTCAATGTGCGAAAGGAATCCATCAAAATCCTTGAGGAGAACACAGGCAGCAACCTCTTCGACCTCTGCCGCAGCAACATCTTCCTAGGAACAACGCAAAAGGTCCAGCCATATTTTCAAATGGCAGGATCATTTTTCTTTTTGTTATGGTATAGAAAGAGAGACCTTGGGCTACTTGGGCTACTCCCACATCTTGGCTGTTGTGAATAACGCTGCCATGAATGTGGGTGTGCAGGTACCCTAAGGTCTTCTTTTGTAAATTTTTTATGGTATTCTAAATGGAGGGTTTTCCTTTTGGTTTCATTTTCTATTGTTTCTGGCAAGTATGCATAAATAGAAATGGTTTTTGGACTTTGGCCTTGTAGCCTTCAGCCACACCAAATTCACTTCTTTTTTTTTTTTTTTAAGATTTTATTTATTTATTTGACAGAGAGAAATTACAAGTACACTGAGAAGCAGGCAGAGAGAGAGAGAGAAGGAAGCATGCTCCCTGCTGAGCAGAGAGCCCGATGCGGGACTCGATCCCAGGACCCTGAGATCATGACCTGAGCCGAAGGCAGCGGCCCAACCCACTGAGCCACCCAGGAGCCCCCCAAATTCACTTCTTGATTCTAGTAGCAGTTTTTTCAATTCCTTGAGATTTTTTGCTTATAGGCATTTAGTCTGAAAATAAAACTCCAGAACAGCACCAATTACTCCAATCTTAAGGTGTTTCCCTTTCTTTTCTGCCTTAATACATCAGCAAGGACCTCTGATAAACATCAGGGAAAGGGGGTAAGAACTGGTGTCCTCACCTTACCCTTGAGTTCCAGTGATGGACACTGAACTTTTCATTGGAGAGTGATGCTTGTGCAAGTGTTCCATAGACGCCCGAATCAGGGTGAGTCTGTTCTTTCTGTTCCTGATTGGCTGAAAGAGTCTACTCAGGCTTTCTATTTCTTCCTGAGTCAGTTCTGATAATTTAGGTGTTTCAAACAACTTTTCCATTTCATCTAGGTTGTCAAATTTATCTCCTATGGTTTTTGATAACAGTTCTTTTTGTCTTTTTAATATCAGCTGTTTCCATAGCAATATCCATTATTCATTTCTCTTTTTTTTTTAAGATTTATTTATTTGACAGACAGAGATCAAAAGTAGGCAGAGAGGCAGGCAGAGAGAGAGGAGGAAGCAGGATCTCCACAGAGCAGAGAGCCCGATGAGGGGCTCGATCCCAGGACCCTGGGATCATGACCTGAGCCAAAGGCAGAGGCTTTAACCCGCTGAGCCATCCAGGTATCCCCCATTATTCCTTTCTGATGTTAGTAATCGGTGTCTTTTCCCCTTCGTTTTTCATTGTTCAGATTAGACATTTATCAATATTATTGATTTCTTGGAGGAAACATCTTTTGGTTTCATTGATTGTGTTTTGGTTTTTTTACACTGATTTCTGATTTTGTACTTATCACTTTATTTCTTCTATATACTATTAAATGTTCTTTTTCTAAATCTTAGTTTGGTATTTAGATCGTTTGTTTTAGATTTTTATTTTTTTCATGTGGGACTCGGATAAGTGTGGAAGGATTCCAGGGGTTGGTAGTGGCTGGCTCTTGGCCCAGAGCCAACAAGAAATGGACACCTCAGCCCTGCAGCCACAGACAACAGGGTCCCACTAGCCACTTGAGTAAGTCTTGAGGCAGATTCCTCCTGGATCTTCCAGAAAGGATCAGAGTCTGGCAAAGCTCTCAATTTCAGCCTCATTAGACCATGCACAAAGGACCCAGTCACAGTGTGCCTTGAATTTTCAGCCACAGAACTATGAGCTAATGACCCCACAAATCAGAAAGTTTGTGGCACTTTGTTATACAACAACAGAAAGCTAATACCTGAACTTTTGACAAACATACAACAGAGTTAATATCATAAACTTCTCAGGACAGCATATCAAGAGGTACTGGCACTGATTAGAGCCACTATTGTTGTCATCTTTGCTGACTTGATTGGGGTGGTGTCAGATTTCTTTATAGTAGCAACCAATTTATTTTTCACATTAGTAATTGATTCATGGGGAGATACTTTCACAGCATGGAATTATCTCACTCCTCATCAAAATTTTCCTTCCCAAATTTTGCATCCATCTTTCTCTGCAAGTAACAGTACTCTGTATCCATAATTTCATATTTTTAAATCATAAATCTACTATAAGGACAAGCTTCCCTTTATCCTTTACTTACTTACCTATTTATTTATAGTTTCAACTTAGGGATTGTTATTTTATTCAATAGCTAGTAGTCTTACTATTGTTCAGTGTGATGTGCAGATTGCCCCTAATTTGGCTGGTGAAGCCCAGTTAACTGTCCTATCCTTCTTTGAGCACTCTCTGGTTTTCTGACATGAGATGTTGAGGCATAACTTGACTTTCCCTGCTCTAGCTCTGAAATCAGTCATTTCTCCAAAGAATCTTTATTTCTTTTGGTTGAGAATGGTATTCAGAGATTCGAGCTGGCGTTCTATGTGTGTCCGGCTACCGGACGTCGCTGCTTTAGTCACATTGGTGGAATGAAATCAAAAGTTTGAACTGACTTCTCTCTTCATGATCCCACCCCAGGAGGCTCCTCCTTGTCTTCCTCAATTCCGTGCCATCGCTCTCATCATACGAGGGACACTGGCTCCCACAGCTGATACAGTTCCTTGCTGGCTTAGTATACACATCTCACACAATCATCTTAGGAGTAGTATATCCATGTGTCTATGAAAATCAGCCTGACCAACAAGCCTTCAAGGTCTGCTGGCATTTATCTTCAGGCTGAGGCTATACAGTCAAAAACTAAGTCCTCGAGTTGCTGGGATTTGTCCTTTTTCCCTTCAGTGTGCTTCCATGACTTCTTTGAAACACAGTCGAATCCACTTTTTCTAGTAGCACTAAATTTGGTTTTTCTCCCA
This sequence comes from Mustela nivalis, assembly GCF_964662115.1. Lineage (NCBI taxonomy): Eukaryota > Metazoa > Chordata > Mammalia > Carnivora > Mustelidae > Mustela > Mustela nivalis. Next base: position 67,634,926 of record NC_139030.1, read on the forward strand.
TCCTTATTGAGTTCATTTTCTCGATTTAGGCCAATCATTATATTCATCCCACAGGTTTCTATTCTTCACATGAAGCTGTAATCCTGCTCACACAGAGACACCTGCACACACATAGGCATTTAATGTGAAGATGTCAGCACTTAGATGACTTGCTATGCTATGTCTTCAACTAGACAAAACTCTATCCATGTATTTCCTAGAACCCAGAGTACTGAGTATTTGCAAATCGCACTCCTTCCATACAAAGATTCATCAGCAAATGTGCTTCACAGTAGAGATTTTAGATGTCTGTCCTCTTCCGCAGATTGCTTTCTGAATCCTCAGTAGAATAATGCAGGCATGTGTTTCAGATTCACATTCAAAACATCGCAAATGCCATCACTGTTTGACTTAGTGCACACACCATGGTTAAATTCAAAAACTGTATGTGCGCTGCATCTGCAAACAAATTTGCAGTGCATTCATGAAAAGGGCAATCACACTTTTAAGTACTAACTTACATAGAAAATTACCAATTTATCTTGCTGAAGCACCTATTTGGGTATGAAAATGTTACATGTTAAGAACCCAAGGAAGAACATAAATTTGTATTTTTTATACCCAATGTAACTGTCTTTGAGAAGCAAATAGCAAATTTTGAAAATATCATTCTTCTTTTTAGTAGGAACAAAGTTGTGTGAATAGCTACATATTCATAGAAAAGTTTTAGCTTTTGCTAAAAAAATTATAATTTGCTCACATTTATGAATTTTGGTTCTGTTGATGTGAGATTATAGATCACCCACATGTAAATAAGGTTTCATGTCTGTGCCCAAAGCAGGTGTACCACTGCTGATAACCTGAGCCTCGCTCTCGTGTAGTTAGAACTCTGTTGGAGTAGGAAAGTTTCTGAACCCAAATTCATTCCTGGTCTAAGAGCTCCCCTTTAACTCATAGATTCATTCTACAATACATATTCTAGATGAAAACACTTTCTACGAAAACATTAGCACACAAGTTAAACACAAAATGTTTTGATTGAAGGGGTCAAGAGAGTTTCATTTTGTGGAGTGAACATGGGATCACAAAGATGGGATTTTCAAAAATGCTGAGATTTTGTGGTTTAAAAAGAACCAAAGCCATCCCTCATTGGGATGCCAGCCCAGAGCAGATTAATAGCAAGAAAGCATGGCCAACAGCCATGGCTGCTGGTCAAAGATGGGGTATTTTACCAAATCTATCTACTCAGCTCTATTGTGTCGATCTTTGGCCTATGTCCTCAGCACATTCAGCCAACTAAAATGTTATCATTTTTGAAATTTTCAATCCTGTTCTATTTATGCTTCAAGACAGGCTTATTGGTGCAGCCCATACTCTGCCCCTTAAGACTGTCACATCTCAACTCATCAGGGGCACTTATACTCCCGGACCCCCCAGAAAAGTAACCAGAAAAGAAGCAAATGGTGTGCCCACTGCTAGTTGGAGGCATAGACTGTGATCTTCCTTGCAGTCAAGGCAGAAATTTGATATACAAAATGTGATGGTTCTCACAGACATAAATCACTGAGTAGAGGTCGCACACAAGTCCTAGATCTGCCAGCTGTGTGATTCCAGGTGGGACAGTTGGATTCATGCCCCCTCACTTTAAACATCTGGGAAATTATGGTAATAACAACAGTGGGGACCCTCAGCAGGCTGCAGGAGGGAATCAGCCCACCCTGGAGAAAATTTACTTCAATTCCATCATTTAGTGAGGAGCCCTCTAACAGTTCACTCCTTACCCATTGAGGCTTCTCAGGATGCAAGTCCCTCACCAAATTGTGGCAAATCTCAGATATTGTATTCATTTTCTAGTTTAAACATATTATAGTTCTGGCATAATTGAGTAATTCCTTCCATGAACAGCAGGCTCACCGAAGTTCATCAACGTCAAGGTTTCCTTCCTTTTGTCCTGTTTGAAAGGAGACATCTGTGCATGATGAAGACTCACATGAAATATGTTTTAGTCTTTCTCATATTTTTACTTCATGTTCCTTATTTGTCTTTCACTCGTATTTGTTTACCTGCTGTTTGAATTACTATAGCTGGTTTCTAGGCTTTCTATGAATTTGCTGTCAGCTGTAAATTGGAAATATGTCCTCACATATATATGACTCACCATATCACGCTGGCATCCCAGAGGGATGAACCAACAATCTTCATCATGATAGCTTTCTTATTGGATTTCTGGGGAGACTAGCAGCAAAAATGTTTACCATCTCTAAATAACACACTCCGAGAAATGGAAAGTATAGCCACACAAAATACCCAGACCCCTGGTTACCAGACTTTCAATGTCATAGAAGCCATTTCAATCAGTTTTAAAACCATGCCTTAAAAATTGTTTCTCACATTAACACCTGGACTTTTTACACTGTAGAAAATCCACACTTCCCAGAAACAGTTATTACTAATTTGAAAGTCTAATTATAGTAATGTATTCGAATTATCTGTCAAAAGGCCTAGTTTAACGATAATAAAATCTAGACCTTGTCTTTCTTTAAAGAAATGAAACCACACTGCATTCAAGCATGTAAGGTAACAGGAGGTAGATTAAGAGAATATTGACACATAGCCAAGTGACAATAAATTTTAGGGGAGTCTGAAGCAGCAGGAGTGTGGGCTCCTTGTTGACGCAGACTCTTGGGTACAGGTGTCCTTAGGACTTGGGAGTGTCTGCATCATGAAGAGATGCCATCAGGTGGGAATGAAATGCAGGCTTTGCCTGTGGACAGGCTGTGGCCCTCTTGTGTTCACTGTACTCTCTGTCGTCCACTGGAGATGTTTGAGATGTTCCCTCAGAACTGGATCTGGAGGACCAGTTGTAACCTGAAAAGGCATCCAAAGCCATAGACACACCTATCATCCTGGTGTGCACCTGCCCAGTCACACGCACACCCACAACCTGCGTCCTGCTGCTGTCCACCTGCCCAGCCACACTCAGACACCCACACCCTGCGTCCTGGTGTCTCCATGCTACTTGAATTTCTCTTTGAAAAATGCCAGGGAGGGTAAGATTCTATACCATTTACTACACTGTGACATATTTTATATAATCCCAAAGTTTCCTAAAACTCTATCCAGGTTTTTTTTAATCATTTCCTTTTTTCTCTTTGTGATTTGATGTGGGTAATTTATGTTGGCCTATCTTCAAGTTCAGTGGCCCTTTCTTCTCTGCATACAGTCTGTGTCAAACACATTAAGTAAATTTTTCATTTTGAATATTATAATTTTCAATTTCAGAATTTCTATTTTCATGTTGTTTCCTTTCTTCATGTACATTCTGGCAATCATTTACTGATTTATAGCTGCTACTTTAAAGTCCTTCTTGTAGTTCCAACAACTGAGTTAAGTGTGGGCACACATTTATCAGTTACGTTTTCTATTGATCATCTATGGGTCATGGTTTTGGATTTGTGTCTGTCATAATCTTTACCATAGGACATAATTTGGGGAAGAAAATGAAGACAGAGGTAAAAAATGTTTACTGGTTAAAGGGAGCATGACTCCATCCATCAGGATACTGGAATGGAAGTTGGACTTCCTCGGTTGATTCCTTACTGGGCTGCATCACTTGGGTGATTCCCATGCACCATGACGTAGGCACTGGTGACTTTCCAGGACTCTCTGCTTTCTCACCCACTGGCCGTCTCTGACTGTTGGAAGGCTCTCTATACCAAACTGCACCTCTCTGCACCATGAACATGATGGAGGCCAAGTTGGTAGGAACTGGTCAACATCAGCCTCTCAGAGAACTCTGTCTTTTCCCCCCACTCTGTCTTGTCCCTAATTTTTGATGACCAGTGTCACCTTGCTGAAGACCTATTTGGGTCTAGGCAGGAAGACTGGCAGTCTTCTTCTTACCAAGCAAGAGGCCCCATCAATGGCAAGCTTTTTCCCCTCCACCTGCTGTATCTCTAGGCTTGAAGGCAGAAGTCTGTTTACTGTGAGAGATTAAAAGAAACTTAATAAATATTCTAACTTTGAAGATGAAGCCGCTGAGACCACAAAGCCTAGCGATTCCTCCAATGTCACACACGTCACAGCCCAGCCCCACCCCTGCCCCCCATGACACTCAGAGAAACAATTCACAGATGTTCTTAATGCAATTGGTGCCGGCCTGATTTTTTGCTTCATTTTTTTAAATGTTCTAAAAGTAACTGAAGCATATTAATTGAAAACTCAATTATCAAAGATCCACAGTTTCAGTTTTTTTACTCTTTATTTCTGTTCTAATTCTAGGGTGTCCACCATCCCGAAATTTCTATTTTCCCCTCGGGTCCTGCAGTTATGCTTTGCCTGTTTCACCCGGTTGGTGCCGTCCCTCTGCTTCTCTGAGCCTGAACACTCCCTGTGCTTGCACCTTTGGTCCTTCCCTTTTACACCAGATCCTTGTCCCACACTTGCAAAGGAGGTTTGCACCACAGGTGGTTTTTACTTCCCACCATGTGTCATCCTTCTAGATCAGCCCATTCTTTGAGTTCCTGCTGGCTTCCTCGCCTGAGGTGAGGTGGTCCTGCTGGGCTTTCCTCTTGCCACCCACCCACCCCCACCCCCTTGTCTCAAGGTCTGCAAGTCTTACCCCTGTTCACTTGAAGAGGGGAGGCCGCACTTCTGCAGCCTGAAAGGGCCACTCAAGGCATCGGTGCCCATTCCTCATGACATGGTGACCCTTCCTGGAGGTCATCACCCATTCCAGGTGGGAGAAGTGTGTTTGCTGTGGGACCACACTGTGAGCGGGAGCTCTGCATACTGCTGGCCCCTCAGAGGGGCTGGGATGGCCGCTGGCCTAAGGTCCGAGGTGGGTGGCCAGTCTGTTCCCTGTGGGCATCTCTACCCCAACCCATGCCAGTGGGAGCAAGTAAACAATGGTGCAGATCAGGGTCCTGAGGTCATCACAGGTGGGCAGAGGCCAAGCACAAAGTGTCTTAATGCCCGGAGCCCTGTTTGGGGCCCCACTACGTGAAGAGCCTTCCTGACCATAAGCCTCATCTTTCCCCTGCTGTGGGGCTTCAGGCAGGTTCGAGAATGCCCACCGCCCTGTAGGTGCATCTCTGGGGGACTGACAGGGCCGCCTCCATCCCCACCACACGCCCAGGGCCGGGACTGGATGCCCACCTCCCACCCAGCACTCCAGCTTGTCTGCACACGCACAGCATTTCCAGGGCCCCCGTGTTTCTCTCACCACACCCAAGTGGAAAAAATACAAACTCTCCGCTTCTTGCTCTGTAAATTAAAATACATGTCACATCTTCAAAACTCATTTCAGCATGGATTTCAAACTACTCACAGAAACAAGCACAACATCAAACAGGGGAAAGCAAAGCAAACACAAAATGAGGATGAAAAAGCAAGAGAAATCCAAAAAGAGCAAGAAGATTGGGTGGGGAGAAGGCATGTCGGAAGAACTTACACAGCTGTTGATGGTGGCCTCCCGACTCAGGATGGCCTTCTCGGGTGAACTGGACTGGTACAACCTCCACCCTGACCCGGGAAAGCTGGGCTTTCCTGGACGGGCCACCACCTCCTGGCTGCACCGTGCTCTTCTTGGCATCTCAGCACAGTCCTGGCTGAAGCCGGGACCTCACTGCCTCCATCACAGTGCCCCGCAGACCCTTCCTAATCTGACAGCTCGACTGCGATGCTCGATGGCCCCAGCCCCAGAAGCCACCTCCCTAACCCCTGATCAGGAGCACAGCCCTCTCCTGTTCCCGCCTGTGGCCCTCTGCTCATCATGTTTCACACAGGAAATGTCCTTCTGTCCCCAGGACTCCCCAGGACCCCCCAGTTCATGCTCCTTCAGGAGAGATGGGCCAGGCTCTGCTGGGTCAGCGTCTTTATCAGAATCCATGCTGCGCTCACATCCAGGTGAGCCCACAGGCTGTAATCATTCACCTGAGATCTCCTCGTCACAGCCAGCCCTAGAGGTCAGGCTCCCGGGGACTTTTGAGGTCTCCCTGATGCTGCATAGCAAGGTGTCCTGGGTGGCATCCCTGAACATGTGGGAAGCCTTCCCTGGGCTCTTTGCCATGCTGTCGACCTGAGGGCCAAATGCAGGCGCTGAGCCCACTGTCCAGGTGGCACAAAGGCACAGGTGGGGGCCAGGACCCACACTGGGTGGTCCCCACAAATCTGTACCCTGACCCCTCAGCTGGGGGTGCCGGGACCTCCCCATGCTTTCTCAGAACACCATGGTGCTTCTCTTAAGCCAGTTCAGGCCACAATGTGGGGCTTTCCACTGAGAGTCTGGGCAGCCCCAGCGAGACACATCTGCAAAGAGCCCTTTGACTGACTATCGCTGATTGTGTGGTGTCTGTGCATCAGCCAAATGTGGGTCATACACGTTTGTCATCCTAAGAAGCAAACAAATTGGGCCAAAGGACTAGACCAGTGAAGAAACAGGAAACTGCTAAATTCTACTGACAGATTTTTCAGATTCTGTGCTTACATGTTTGGGGACTTGAGGGGAAAAAAAGGCAAACAGAACAAAACACACTGTCCCATTCTGAAATGTCTTGTTGCCGCTGTCTGCTTCTCCTGAGAATTGTTCTTCTGACCTAATTCTCTCCGATCACCATAAAAACTGAAAGTCCATGGAGTATTTTCCATATTGCTTCCATCACTCCTTGGATGGTCTGGGGAGATGGCTCGTCCCATGCACACCTTCCTGCCGCCCAGAAGTGACCCCCAAGTAAAGCAGATGAGCTGGTCATCATGACTTCGAGAGCAGCCGGTTCCCAGCTCTGGGTTCCCAGGTGCACCCCAGTCAACCCTGGTCTGAACTCCGTTCATCTGACCTCAGCTTCCCAGTAGAGAGTCTGATAATATATTTAGGTCATTTATCTAGTGATCACACTGCCAATTGGAGACTGTCCCCATGCATGGCCAGCTCTTTCACAACCGCCAGCAACAGACTGAAACCATCCACCCAACAGACTACAGACCCCAGAGAAGAAGTCTCCTTGAACTGGAGATAAGCACAAACATTACCACCCATCTTCAACTATTCCTCAATCTGTCCGTGCAGATGCTGACAAGTGGGAAAGTAATCGCGGGAAGAGCAGGTGATGGTCCATGAATGCTTTAGGACCCAGCACGCAGTGGCCGGTCTTCAGGAAAGATGCCATCGGTGACCAACAACATCACATTCATGCCACCGCTGTCCCCCACCACCCGGCGACCTTCACAGCCACACGGTTTCACTCTGTTGCCAAAACAGACTTGTTCCTAAATGAATCGCGAGCCAAACACAGAGGCTGCCCTGCACTTGACCAGCCTTTCCCAGCTAGAACTCGATGCTTTTTAACCGCCCCCAGGTCTGATTCTCGCGAGGACCAAGGAACACACTATCCGGGGCAGTTCTCCCAAGTCTGGGGTGCACCAGAAAAACTCCTGGGACTGAGGTGGGCAGGCCTGTGGGCGGGGCCGGGGGCTCTGGGCGGAGCCGGTGCTGGTCGTAGGCAGGGCCATGGGCGTGGTGTTGCTGGGGTGTGGGTGTGGGTGGATGTGGGCCCCCCCAGCTAGGTACTTAGGCTGTGGGCAAAGCCATGGTGGTACTTGGGCGGACCTGTGGGTGTGTCTGGAGGCTCTGGGCGGGGCCATGGGCGGGTATGGGTAGGATGTGGTGGTGCCTGTGCCCAGGGGTGAATTTCTGTCCATGCGCCCAAGGTACACTTGGCACGTGCACTGGGTACCTTCAGGGCTGTTTTCCACTGTCCCTTTTAACCTCCATGATCTGAAAACATTATTCATCACAAGGATCCCTGGTGGCAAGCTCAGCCTCCTTGCAAGCATATCACAGGGAAGAATTAGAGCAGCATGTTTAATAAGATGGCCAAAACCCCAAATTTGTATGTAAAATGGAGATATAATGAATAAAGGTGTGTTAACTTATGTTACTCACAAAATCCAGTGTTACTCATGTTTAAGCTCTCTTTCTTTCTGACACACCCTTATTTTCATGTGTTATTTCAAAACAGGTTAAAAAGTACAGCTGGAAACAGATCAAAGTGGTGTTCCTTTGAGAGCCCATGTTCATGGTCACCACCCTCAGGGGCCCCTGAGAGGGACAGGATTTTCCTGCATCTCTTGCCCTCCATGAGGATCACAGCTATGAACATCACACAGTCACACTGTGCCCAAGACAGAGAGGGCAGATGAGGCAGGTGGTCCCTCCCTGCTCCTGCCCACTCAGGGGCTAGACCAGGGCAAACCACAATGGCCAGTGGGGTCATCAGCCTTCCTTCCTTACATCAAATTCCACTCTTACCCAGGGACGCTGGCATGCAGGCCCCAGTCTGCCCCTCCACTCACACAGGCCCCTTTGGCAGAACCAGCCATGGGGTCTTTTTTTTTTTTTAATTTTTTTAAAAAGATTTTATTTATTTATTTGAGAGAGAGAGAGAGATCACAAGTAGGCAGAGAGGCAGTCGGGGGTGGGGGGGAAGCAGGCTCCCCGCTGAGCAGAGAGCCCGATGCAGGGCTTGATCCCAGGACCCTGACACCAAGACCTAAGCTGAAGGCAAAGGCTTAACCCACTGAGCCACCCAGGTGCCCCCAGGGGTCTTATTTAACATGATCCTTACTCTGGCTCAAGAGTTGTGACTTTACTAAATGTCATTTTAAAAGGCTTTCTATCTGCCTGCCTAGGAAGCAAGTGCTATTTGTTCAGTCATGGACAATTTCGTGCTCCTTTCCACAAGCAAGTTAATAAACCAGGGAAACATTCAGGACTGTGGGGAAAATTGCTACTGATGCTTTTGGGTCTCAGCCACAGACATCAGGAACTGCAGAGGGGTGTGTCTGCCGCGAGGCTTCAAGGTCATGGGTAGGCAGAGAGCCAAAGCAGTGCTTCCTCTCCTGGCGACATCAGGCACGTTTTCCGGGCGCAGCTGTAAATATGTGAAGTGTGCAGTTCGTGTGTGAGAGAGATAAGTGAGTGCTTTTGTTCAAAACACAGAATAAGGAGGTCCTTATTCTGACCTCAGGTGCCAAACGCTGTGGTTGGTTATTGGTAGAATGCTGTGGGGAATAAGTCGGTTTTCAGGTTGAGGTTTCCAGACGGGTGGGCCCAAAAGAGAGACCAGCAGTGGTCTGCATGGTGGCCCCACTCCTGGACTCCCCCACCACTCGTCCCGGGCAGAGGTGCTGGGAGGTCTCACCCACATGCAGCTCCACTGTGCGCCAGAGCCATCTCTCCGAGGCACTGCCCCGGCAGCGACCACGGGGAGGTCCCATGGCGCAGTTCCTTGCTGCATTGAGCTGGGGCTGCCTCCAAAGGAGAGGTCTGAGAGGGCTCCGGGGCAGAACCAGAGTCTCCCAGAGGCGGAGGTGAAGGGCACTCAGGAGGGTGGGAGGTGGGCACCTTTGTGCAGTGATGCTCCCGACCCTTCCCAAAGCATGAGTCAGTGACAAGTGTCTCCAGGTGTTCTTCACAGTAGCTGTCCCCTAATGCCCCAGTGTCTACACCATGGACACCATAACTAAATCACCCCTGGGAGCCGCCTTGCTGAAAGAGGAGAGCTTTGCAGAAAGAATGTCCACTGGACAGGTGGGTCTCTGCATGTGGCCTGCCCTCCAGCCTCAACCTCAGAGCTGACCTAGGGCCAAGTGCTCATTGCAACCCTCTATCAGGCCTCTGTAGGAAATGCAGGGTCACCTGGAATAAAGGGTTGCAACACCTGCAGCTCACTGTGGGGTCTGCCCACAGAGCGGGGACGAAGGGAGCAGCTGGACTGGAGAAGAAGGTGTCCCCATCATCCCTGCAGCTGAATGCCTGTGGCTCAGGGGATGCCTGCTGCCTCCTGGGCTTGCTGAGGTGAACACTGGACTGGGAACATGCTCCTGGCTGTGGACCAGCAGGATGCCAACTGACATCCTATAAAAGTCAGGCTCCAGGAAGTTCCTGGGCTGGTTGATCTAAAGCCCATGGGACCCCCACTGTTTTTGGTGGTATAGGGTCCACACAGTCATTAGGTCACGCAGTGATCTGCTGTGGAGCCATGAGGCTGGGTGGGATGCATCTCAAAGGTATTTGGGCCCCAGCTGGAGGGGATAAGCACACAGGCAGAGACTCCTCTGTGAAGGGCAGATGAAGAAGCCAGCCATGGAGGGCACCTTGGCTCTGTAGGCAAGAGGGAGGCTGCCCTGGTGTGCCCAGAGGCTGCCTTTCATTTGGAAAACTGCCGTGGGTGCACATTTCTCCCCACAGTGATCTGTGTCTTCTCACCCCTGGCCCAGATCCCCACCAGCCATCCCTGGCTCATCTTCTCCAGGGTCCTGCCCAATGGCCCTAGGGCCTGATGTGCTTCCTGCTAATACAGCTCACCTGCTTCACTGTGGCTCCAGCTTCTTTCTCCTCATCCTGAAGAGATGCCCTCTGACCTCCATCTGCATCCCTGCACCACCTTCCTTCCTGGTCCTGACCATGTTTTCCATACTCAACCCTTGTCAACTTACCCCAGCCCATGTGCCTCCACAGTTACCAGGGATGACTTTGAACCCAAAAGAGTAAGGATCGGGTCCTTAGGAATGACCCTGGACACCAGGGAGCAAGTCTCCATCTGTAGCAATGACTTTAAACACCAGAGAGTGAGGCTCAAGTCTGCAGCAATGACCTTGCATACCAGGGAATATAGCTCAGTCCTCAACAATGACCTTGGACACAGGAAGTGAGGCTCAGGCCTCAAGAATACCTTGGACATTGGGAGCAAGGTTCAATCTGCAGCAATGACCTTGAACATGAGAGAGTGAGACTCAGTCCGTAGCAATGACCTTGGATACCAGGGAACAAGGCTCAGTCCTTGGCAATGACCTTGGACACAAAATACTTCAGACATAGGGAGTGTGGCTCAGTCTTCAGCAGCGACATTGAACACTAGGAACTGAGGCTCTGAGTGATTAGGAATGACCTTGAACCTTCTAAATGTGGAAGTTCTTCTAGTTCTCTTTAAAATCTGCATGATGTTTAACCATAGGGGTTTTAGTTTTAATATTCTTTTAAATTTGAAAATTTGTATATAATTCATATAACTCGACATTAATCATAAATCAGAAAAGTCCCCAATTAAACCAGTAAAATGAGAATTTCTAACAGTACCAAATTCAAAGGAGAATTTTATTTGGGTTACAGATGCATTTAAGCTGACTGCTATAAATCTCCACATTCCAGGCATCTCGGAGCGGCTCCCCCGTTGTACTCCAGTACAAACACTTCACTGCAGAAGGTCATATATTTCATTTTCCATTTTTATATCAAGGAATTTATTTTTAAATAGCAAATGTCTTAAACCTCAAAGAATATATGTTTGAAACATTAAAGAACTAAATATCTTCACAAAAGAAGATGAACAAGTATTTATGTATTGGGGTTATTTCATTTATAAGGAAAGTGTGCCTTCATTCAGTGAGCATGGGTTTCTGAAAAACAGTTTTAAGAGACATTTTTCTATTATTCAAAAAGAACATACGCTCTGCCACTCACATCCACTCAACACTAAACTCTAATAAGTGAATAAAATGTGCATCTCAATATCCTCATTCTCCTTCCCGAGACACAGTATGCTGAGGTGCTAAGTGGGAGATTAAACTCGTCCTTATTTCATTTTGAAATTGTCTGTTCTCTGTCCTCCGTGTAATCTTGCTATCTCATTACCATTCAGTGAACTCAGGCCACTGGAACGTTTTTCAGCACTTACATGGTCCTCACGATAATTTTAAATCCAGGAGAAGCTTTTGTGTTCTCTTTCTTTAAACTTATTTCCCGGTTTTTTTTTTTTCTGTCCCAATTTTCCATAGAAACAGCCATTCAAAAGAAGCTATTAGGATTAACGTTTACATATTCTTATGCACTTTCATATTCGAAAATATGATTTTGAAATAATCATCATATCCAACATTCTGTTTGATGATGTAAGCATTTGCCCTTCAACTTCAGGAAAGTAAGAGAATTAGGGTCACCCCACCAGATGCACAGGGTCTCTAGTGTCCCAAGAGAGCAGGTGTGAGGCCACAGCTCCATCTCTGAGGGATGCCATCCAGAAAACCTGCCACCACGCACCCTTGCCTTCTTGGAGTCCTCACTGGCTGGTTCTCCCTGGCGCTTTTTGCACAGCTAAGAGTAACACAGAAATCCCATGGGACATTCCTCTCCACCTTCACTTACGTGGCACATGTTTACAACATCAGTCACTACGCATGTGAATGTAGACATGGAATGTTCTAGAAGCACATTCTAGAGATGTGCCAGCAAGGAGTCCCTGCTGCTGTGGGTTCTGCCTTCCCATGCTGCTTATTCCCACCCTCTCTGTCCCTCATAACAGTGGCATGGCCCGTCCCTCCCCCACAGACAGTCACGCACGGCCACCGCTATTGAGGAAAAACACTTCCACCAGACCCACTTCAGGAACCTGTCACTGTTGGCTTGTCCTTCCCCTGTCTGGAGTGCTCAGGGCACACAGTTTTTGGCCACCCTGTCCCCGCAGGGTGCATAGGACACCCTTTCTCTCCCAGGTCAGGAAACAACAACCTGGACACAAGACACCTCAAAACAAGGGAGCCCCAAGGAGCCTCAGGTGGGCTTCCCTGTTCCCCGCCGACCACATGGGGATGTCCCTGCAGCCCCTCTGACCACACATGCACGTCTCTGCAGCCCAATGACCACACACACATCCCTGCAGCCTGCTGACCACACACACATCCCTGCAGCCCACCAGCCACACTGGCACATGGCCACCCCGTGGCCAGCCCCAACAGCAGACTTCTCTGAGCTGTTACCAGAGCTGCGCAGGAACCATACATCTTGATGTTACTTAAAACAATGCTGACAAATTTGTGCAAACTGCCCCACGTGGCCCTCGGTCCCACGGCTACAAGTCAATGCCCACGACCAGTGGGCAACACCACGTGGTACCTCTCACCCTGGAAAACAGCGGGGGAGGGCTCAGGCCCTCGAAACCACCACTCACCGAGCTTGCCCAGCGAGACCTTCCACAGACCTCCCTGCTCCCAGCACCTGCGACACAGGTGTGTGTTCCCTAGTGTCTGCCTGCAGCCTTGCATGGAGCTCCATATACCAAGCATTCCGTAAGTATCCGGAGAATGAATGTTGAATATTCTTTTATCTCATCCATCCTGAATCTAATACAAGAGCTCTGAAGGTGCTTGGAAACTACAGAAAAGTGGAAAACAAAATAGAACCAGTGTATATACGGTCCCACAACCCCTCGACCATTGCTACCAATGTTGTTTCCATGGCCATAGGGGTTTGTTCAGAAGGATATCTTTCCCAGCTGTAGGAGCCAGAGTTAGCATATCACAAAACTCCCAATACTTCATCGAAGATGTACTTGTTTAAAATAGGTTTTGCAAGTTCAAAGATTCCGTATTGTGGCTTTCCAGGGGGAATGATTCTGACAGCATGCAGCCGTCCTGTTCAAATTCATGGTCTGCACTGGGGGGAGGGCTTGCTGGCATAAGCGTGTGTGCAAACCGTCGGGGGAGGAGAGGCAGGGCTGTGTCCGCACGCGGACAGGCACGGGAAGTCCTAGAGCAGAGTCCGGCTGGGCTGCTTACTAAACTCGCAGCAATGCCTTTCCTCCTGGGAGAAGGTCTTCTCCAGAAGACGAGGTCTCTGCAGGTGACACCAGGCGGCAGTGCTCAGGCGTGGGCACAGCCTTGACGAGCAGTGGCCATGTTGAATAACCACACCCTCTGCCTGCAAACTCCAGGGGATAGAAGTAGGGCCTCGCCTCCCTGGCCCTGGGGGAGGGGCCACCCCCCGAATGCTCTCGTCTTCACACGGGCTCCCACCATTCGCCATGTTAAACCCCAACACAGAGGGTGGCAGCAGCAAGGCTGGTGTGTACAAGGGTACTGGGTGTACATGTACGTGCGTGTACATGGATGTTGAGTGTGCATGGAAGAGCAGAGCTGTCAAGTCAGAGGATGTGTGCAGGGGTGCAGGGTCCCCGGGGCGTGCCCCAGCAGTGCGAGACAGCTCCAGCTGCTCCAAAGCCTCAACCTCCCTTGGCTGCCTGTGTCCCCAGCACCAGTAAGGAAGAACTCTGCTTCTTGACCCCAGAATCACGAGGTATGGACCCCATGGTGTGACCTAATGGGAAGACACAATGGTCGCCTGGGCTGCAGACAGTGTCCTCTACCTCTGCTGGGTGACACCTCCCAAAAGTCAAACCAGGGACCTTTTATCTGGACATTCATTTTGCTCCCAACATTCTACCGTTGTCAGTGAGAATACCAGCATATTAAGTTTCCCCTAAATTTCGATTCGGTTCTCTAGGATAGGCATCCAAAGATAAGTGATCACTGAGCCATTGCTTGTATTTTAACGCTGCAGGAGATGGCTGAAGACCAGAGCAATTAAACTGTCGCCAGAAAATAAGAAGCCAGACTGATGGGCATCACGCTTCCTCTGGAAAATCGTTTCTGATGCAACAGCAAGTTGTTGTAATTCCCACTTGCCTGCGGGCGTCTTCGATGTGTCCGGGTCCATCGCAGGGCCCTGCTCAGGGGCTGCGGACTCTAGCTCACAGCTGACTCACCTTCTGTTTGCTCCAGCGACCAGCATTTCTCACGCGTGCCTGGCCTCCTTCTGCGCGGCAAACTCAGCTTCCGTTCCCGGAGCCGCTCCATCCCATCGGCCTCCCTCCTGGCTCCCACAGTGGCCATAGCTCTCCACAATGCCCGTCCTTCCTCAGCATCTTTGTGCAGGTGGAGAACTTGCTGTTCATCCTTCTACTGCTCTGGGCCATGGAGGCTTCTCTTCCTTTCCTGTTCCAGTGATTTTGTGTGAGGCCGGCACCGAGCCCGCCTTTCACCTTCCACCCACCTCCCACCAGTGGCCACCATCTGCCACTGGACAGCTTGCCCCCTGCCCGTCCTCCTTCCTCCTTTGGCATCACCAGTCCTGGCTGCCTGCCGCTCCCCACCAGCGGCTGGGGGTTCTGCCCCTGCCTGGGGTCTGCAGGGCCTCCCCTTGGCCCCCGCCAATGTGAGCCCGGGACCTGTCGCTCTGGCCAGCAAGAACGACCAGGAGACCTCAGCGAAGCAAGCTTTATTTCTGGGTAGCTGTTGGGATCTTCCCTTTCACTGCCCACGCATGTGTATATATACCAAAGTTGTACAACCAATCACTTGCAGCCACATAGATACAAGAGGCATTTTGGACTACTTCCTTAATCCTCAGTTCCGCCTACTGGCTCGCATCCAGCCGCCATCTTAATGGCGTGTTTACTTTCGGGCACCGACATCTCCCCCTTTTCTTTTATATTAGGCATGCAAGACAGGAGATCGTGCCTGTCTTAGGTTGTCAGCTGCCATGAGCATGCTTACCCGTCATCGGATAATTCCCCCTGGTTGGAGAACTCCTGGCTTAGGTTGCTATGTGCATGCAGCCAATCTTACCCATCATTGACTACCGATCTAGCGCTGCCAGCCAGATTTGGGGATATGTACCAGCTTTCAGTGCCATACAAGCTTGTACTAGCGCCAACTGTTGTCTACGTTGTTGTTTACATAATGATGCAAAACAGCGGAACATAAGGATCAAGCTCAGGAGTAGTCCAATTAATAGTGTACCCATACCAGCCCACTCTTAAGCAAACGAGAGTGATTAGTTTACAACAGATACCCAATCCCGTAATGGAGCTATGTCGATCTTAGTTGCATTAATAGTGAATATTTGTTGTCTTAACAATCTTGTCAAATTATAATATTGATTGGACCATGTCCCATTTAGGTGTCTGCTTAACGCTTTCGACAGATTAGCGGCAATAGAAAGGTCATTATATGCCACGGAGGTTATGCAAAGTCCAGAAAGTGATTGGATGCATCTGGTCTTCAATAGTTTCTGGAGAATGTCCACTTGTTCCTGGATTAGATCTACTCGCTGATTGACAATCATAATGCCGGCTTGAGGTTGGCCATTAATTAGTTCTTGTGTGGCGAGGGCTTCTGCAACTCCGGTAGTTAGGTTATTAAGAGTGGAGGCAGTCTGTACAGACGTGGTGAGAGCTACAGCCGCTGCAGTTGCTGTAGCTGCGGAGGCCACTACAGCCGCAATAATGGCTGCAGTGATCCCAAAGTCTCTTTTATGTCTTGAGAGCAATACAGGCAAATTTTTAGGATTTACAGAAACGGGCATGGGAATGAAAGTAGGTATACAGGAGGGAGGATGGCGGACTCATTCGTCAGTGGCATGGGGAACGGCCAGGCTTTCACTATTGCCCATTGGTGCATCTGTTGAAGGGATGCTGGTGTTGCCAGGATCGCTATCAGGCCGAGCATCAGGACGGGGCGGGCCATGTTGATCGATTATTCTAATCAGTCGCTCCGGGACCCAGATAGGCACTTGGGCATCCTGTGGAAAAAGACAAACAGAACCTCGGTGCCATCTTAGGACCGGGTCAGGGCCTCTCCATTGGCCCGTGAGTATATCCTTCCACTTTGCCTGGGCTAGAGTGCGTTCGGTAACCGCTGCATGCCTGCCCACTGAAGATGTACCATTATGGTCCAAGGACAAAAAATTTAAAATGTTGAGGGTGAGAGATGTAAGATGTCATCCCCTATTCCCCCTTTTCTTATTTTTTGTAAGCATCGTTTGAAGGTGCCATTGGCGTGTTCAATTATTCCTTGACCTTGTGGATTACAGGGTATACCTGTAGTATGGACTATACCAAATTGACTTAGGAATTGATGGATAGATTTTGATGTATATGCCAGTCCATTATCTGTCTTTATTTGTTTTGGGATACCCCAATCTGCGAAGCATCGTAGGCAGTGTGTGATGACTTGTTTTGAATTCTCCCCCGTGAGGGGAGTAACCATTATGATACCCGAATAAGTGTCCACTGATATATGTACGTACTTTTGTTGCCCGAATTCAGGTACATGTGTGACATCCATTTGCCACAGGTGATTAGCTTGAAGGCCTTTGGGATTTACCCCCAAGGAAGGCTGAGGGAGTAATGTGGCACAATTCCCACAGGTCCTTACTATATCTCTTGCCTGTTCTTTAGTGATATGGAATCTATATCTTAAGGTATTAGAATTCACGTGCCATTTGCTATGGAACAGCTTCGCCGAACGACCACTGTGGTCTGCTAGAACATTGCCCTCGGATAATGGTCCCGGTAGGCTCATATGGGCTCTGATGTGATCTATCTCCGGTGTTAGGACCATTCGGGCGGCTGCTCTGATATCGAGCCCTGCTGATCCAGAGGTTGCGCGCCTTTCTCCGAGGGAGGATACCATGTCCTGGGCATTTGCGTTAGCGCCCCATAAATTTGTGTCGGGCCCCGGGGCACGGGGCCCTGCTTCCCATTTTTTGGGTCATTGGACTGAATCCAGTTATTCAGTGGCAGGGGATTTCCTTGAATATCTTTCTGGGACCTACATTCATTAGCCCAATGATTCCCTTTACGGCAACGAGGGCACAACCCAGGTGCGGGCTTGACTGGTCTAGGAGATCTTTTACCCTCTGGACAATCCCTCTTAAGATGACCGTCCCTTCCACAAAGGAAACAAGCCTTGGAAGAACTCCTGGTTTCTCCACTGAAACTTGGGCTACTGCTGCTGCCATAACTTGGCCCTGAACAACTTTATCAGTGATGTCTCGACACACTTTGATATACGTAATCAGGTCCTTAGACTTCCAAGGGCGGATAGCCTCTCTACACCATTTATTTGCTTTTTCATAGGCTAATTGTTTAACAAGGGGCATTTCTTGGTCCACATCCCCAAATATGCGCCTTACTACTTGGAGCAGACGATCTACAAAGTCAGCATAGGGTTCATTAGGCCCCTGCAACACCTTGGAAAGTTGTCCCTGCAAATCGCCAGAACCCTGTATGGTCTTCCAAGCTCTAGTGGCTGCAGCTGCTATCTGTACATACACCCCTGGGGGGTACCCAATCTGATTGTTTTGGCCCACAAATTGACCTCCTCCCATGAGCATGTCAATATTCCAGTGGGGATTCCCTGACGCGGCGTTACGCCAGGCAGTTTCTGAGCTACACTCTTGCCAAGCAGTTTTCCATATCAAGTATTGTCCACCAGACAGAGTTGCTTTTGCCATGTTAGTCCAATCATCTGGGGTAAGGTTCATGCTACCGACTGCTTCCAAAAGTGAAAGTGTATAAGCAGCCTGTGGCCCATAAGTAGTGACTGCTTCCTTAAACTGTTTAATAAGTTTGAAGTCTAGTGGTTGATGAAACCTCCGTTGATTTTGATCTTCTAACACTGAGTATGCAAGAGGGGAGGGTTTAGTAAAGTCCGTAACGTCCCTCCATCCTACATTTCTACATTCTGGACAACCGCATGCCCCTCAGGAGCATGAAGTGTTACATGGTGGCAGCCATTCTGCAGGTGGCGCTATAGGTCTACATTCAGGGGTAGGAATTCTTGACCTTCTGACAGAGGGCGCTAAGAAGTCATATTTTTTCCCCGGCTTCTTTGTATGTCCTTCCCTTTAAAGGTTCCTTAGGGACTTCCTCTTTTAATTTTAAGTGCGTCATGGCTTCCCCAAGCGCATCTTCAGAGGAGCTCTCCTCTGAACTTTCTCCCCCTCTGCTAGATCCTGCCTTAGAGGCTTCTCTGACCTGCTCCATCACCTCAACACCTTCCTCGATAACATTTTTAACCGTTTTATGGTTCTTCCCCCAAATGTTCCCATTGAGGAATATTAAGAAGTCCTCAACCTTTTTCAAGAATTGCCGAGCTGCTTTCGTTTTTAGCGGAGTGCCGTTAGCCTTAAGCACTTCCGTCAGTAATCCCTCCATCTTAGTAAACTTTGATCCCATTATTTCTCGTCCTATGCCTAGGAACACTTTTACTTCTCGTCCTATACTTAGGAACTTTCTTACTTCTCGTCCTATACTTAGGAACTTTCTTATCTGAAATTTTGTGCGCACTTACCGGATCGTTGCGTTCACTGAGAACTCCTCGGTTTCCGAGGGTTCCCGGGTTTCAGCACCACTTGTCGCTCTCACCAGCAAGAACAACCAGGAGACCTCAGCGAAGCAAACTTTATTTCTGGGGAGCTGTTGGGATCTTCCCTTTCACTGCCTGCGCATGTGTATATATACCAAAGTTGTACAACCAATCACTTGCAGCCACATAGATACAAGAGGCATTTTGGACTACTTCCTTAATCCTCAGTTCCACCTACTGGCTCGCATCCAGCTGCCATCTTAATGGCGTGTTTACTTTCGGGCACCAACAGGACCAGCACTGCTGCCCATGAATGTGGGGCCACCGAACCTGAATCCTCTCTCTCACGCCACGGCCGTGCATCTTCTCCTCTCAGAGAGGGGGGCCCAAAGGTGACCTCGCTGCCTCGTATTTGTGTTACAGAAACAGAAGCATGGGGGAAACATGAATGTCTTCAGTACTAAAAACTGAAACAGAATCTGTCTTATTCCAAACAGAATGTTTTCACCTGGTTTAAATTCGTTCCTAGTAACTCTACGTGGGCATGACTCCTAATCCTCTACCGTCCCATAGCCATGCCCATGTGGCTTCATGACATGGCTGTCAGTCTAAGTCACCAGCACAAAACTAATTCCACCAGCTGATGGGCAGCGCGGCTGAGCAAAAAGGCAATGTGCTCATAATCACCTAGTCGAGTTAAATCACGCTGACTTTAACCATCTCCCACTTTGTTTCCAAATGCTTACAAATTCAAACTATGTACACGTACTTCTTGGTGTGTAGTACGTAAGCTGTCCCTACTGACACACATGGCCCAGTGGTCAGGATGGCTGTGCTGACCAGCCAGGGAAGACATGACCCTGAGATCAGCCCACGTGGTAGGGTGTGTCTCCTTTCCTATAAAACTCAACTCCCAGCACTCACATCAAACACTTTGACAGTGCGGTTCCACACCAGCCGGACGTCCCACAGTGCAAGCCAGGCGGACACAATGGAGGCAGTGTCTGACTCCCACACCCCCACCCTGGGCAGAGTCTCGGGCCCTGGCCCCGCCCACCCCAGAGGCATGTCAGGTTGTCACCTGTCACTAAATCAAACCTCTCCAGATGTTACTTCTGACTCCCAGCTGAACTGTGATATTTTGGAAGCAGCAGTGTGTGTGAGTGGGTTGCCTGTGGAGGGAGCTTAACCAGGAGCAGGTGGGGCCCTGTCTGCCCAGAGAGGGGCATGTCCTGCATGCCCCACCCCAGCATGTGGGCCTGGGAGCCAGAGAGGAGAGAACCGTGGGAGGAGCAGCAGGGGAAGCCAGGCAAAGGGGCGGAGGTGGGTCGACACGCAGCATCAAAGTCCTTCCATGTCCCCAAATCTCTGATAGAAACAATGATTTGCTTCCAAGAGGTCACGTGTGAGTGGACTTCTGTTGGTTTCGTGGAATTCCAGGGGCCCCTCCAGCACCATCAGGAGGGAACAGGGGGACAGCCCAGAGAAGACCAGAAGTGACCGTGGCCGTTGGAAGCTGGAGCAGATCTCGTGGGTGCTGGATCTGCCCTCCCACGGTGGCTTCAAGCCCATCCTGTTTGTCAAGTGAGAGGCAAAAATGAAGCAGCTGGATCTAACCCACAACAGGGAATGCCTGGCCGAGCCGGGGCGTCCGTGGGCTCAGCTCCCCAGGTGACGCCATGCTCCCTTCCAGGAACACCCAGACACCCCCAACGCACGTCTGTCTGCTCCAACGCCGCCAGCACCTGGCTTCTCAGTCTTCTCAGACACAGTGACCCCAGGACAGTTTCGCTTCATTGTTTTAGTGGCCATTTCCAACCTTCTGGGCACCTTTTATAAGTGACCGTATGGATTTCCACCCTTGGGAAGGCCTTGTTCCCAGTACCTTACAGGTGCGTTTCTGGGGGCCTCTTTTTCCTCACCAAGTGGAAGGAGCCTGTACGATCTGGAAGCTTTGCTTCCCTTTCCTCTAACACGGTTCCCGGTTTTCACACTTACCAGTCTCATGTTTATCTTTCTTCTCCCAGTGCCGAGACCCCAGAGCCCCTGGCAAGTGATCCTCCTGCTGCTGCTGGCCGACTCGGGCCGCCGTCCTTCTGGCGTGGGTCTGGGTGTGTTTCGAGGCCAAGGTGACACACGTGCAGAGCGTCACACCGATTACTGTGAGCCCCTCCTATCTCCGTGGCCCACGGTTAGCACCCCCTGACGGGGGTCCTTGGCTTCCTTCATCCTTGAGACCGTCTAGGGATCTTGACAGGCACTGGGTGGAGCCTCAGGTCCCTGTGGAGAGCACTGACGTCACCGCAACGCCGTCCTTCTGTTCTTGGCGCTGGCGGGCCCTTTGCCTCTTCCAAGTTCTCATTCCATTTTCTTCAGTGTCTCGGTTTTTTATCAGCAGAGTTTGCCTGCCTCTCTGCCTACTTGTGATCTCTGTCTGTCAAATAAATAAATAAAATCTTAAAAAAAAAAAAAGGAAGGGTGTTGTTTAGTCTCCACAGATTTGGGGATTTTCCTGTTATTCCATTGTGATCTGAAAGCAGACAACATATGCTTTATATTCTTCTAAGTTTGTTTGGCTGTGCTTTATGGCTCAGAATGTGATCTATTCTGCTGAATGTCCCACGTGAGCTTGACAAGAATGTGTGTCCTGCTTGTGTTAGAGGAAGTCTTCTGTAGATGTCAGTGGCATCCAGTTGATCGATGAGGCTAAGTTCGACTTTGTGCCTGCATACCTGGGATGATGCATGGAGGGTAGTGAAAGCAGTGCTTAGAGGGAAACTTCCAAGGCTGAATGTACACATGAGAAGAAAAAGTTAAATTCGTTGCAGGTGTACACCAGTGATTCGAGGATTCTGTGCATTAGGCAATGGTCACCATCGTAAGTGCCGTCACCATCTGTCACCATACAAACCTACTACGATATAAATAACTGCATTCCCTGTGCTGTGCTCTTTTGTTCTACGAGTTTTTTTATTCTATGATGGTAAGTCTGTACGTCTTAACCTTTCGGTAAGCCTGCGCCTATGACTGAACTTCACAAGCTCCTCTCAGGTGTTTTTGCCTGTAAGTGGGACAGGGTGGGAAGGGGGCTGAGGCTGGGTATTCCCAGTCCCTGGGATGAGCGCAGCTCTGACAGTGCCCAGCAGGACAGGCTCCAGCGAACAGCTTCTCCTGGCGGCCGGCTTGGGGAGAACACAGAGCTGCCATCCTTCCGGATTACTCCCCTTTCTGCTGCAGGAAGCACTAAGGGATTTTTCTTCTGTGTGCACGATGAGGACCTGTTAGGGACCCTGGAAGTAAAAGCCATACAAGCGTGGGGGCCCCTAATCCTGGGTCCCCTGGGGTTTTTGCCTCAACATTGTCCACATGGATCTCCAGCAGCTCATCAGTGACTGTTCTGGGCTTCCTGCCTGGTCATGTTCCCACGGAGGTTTCTCCTTCTGCATTTCCACTCTGCTGAGGGCTCTCTGCCTGTCCGTCCCTCCAACTTGGGAGCCATGGTTTGCCCCATGGCCTCCGTTCTCTGACATAGCTGAGTTAAAATCTCCATTTTTCAGTTTGTTATTAGGGTGAAGGGGTGACTGCTGAGAGCCTTACATGCTGAATTAGAAGTTAAACTTTCATCAACTTGTTAATGATCCACAACCTTACATTTCTAGAATAAGCCTGAATTAGTCCTGGTGTAGTGTGTAGATTGGATGTAGACACAGATAAACGCATACACAAGTACATGCAGAGCTGGATTCAGTCTATTAATATTCTGCATATTTGTATTTACTTTAATCAATGATATGAATCTTTCATTTTCCTTCCATAAAGCCCTTCTCCTTGACAAGTTGTGGAATTAAGATTATGTTGTCCTTTAAAGCAAACAAGGAATTTTGTTTTAAGAGATTTATTTATTTGACAGAGAGAGAGAGATCACAAGTAGGCAGAGGCAGGCAGAGAGAGGAAGGGAAGCAGGCTCCCTGCTGAGCAGAGAGCCGGATGCAGGGCTCAATCCCAGGACCCTGAGACCATGACTTGAGCCGAAGGCAGACGCTTTAACCCACTGAGCCATCCAGGCGCCCAAACAAGGAAATTTTTATCTCTTTTCTTATAATCTAGAATCATTTGTGACAGGTTTATGTTGCTGTTTTAAAAGTATTTTGGAATCAGCAACAAAGCCAGGGACCTGGAGTATAGTGGGGTTTTTTCTTTTCTTTGGGGTTTTAACATATTGATTCAGTATCTTTAACAGAAGAGGAATCCACAATACCAATTTATCATACTGTCAATTTTTGCAAGCTACATTTGTCAAGGAATTAACTGCGTCATCCGGATTGGCATATTTATTTTCGTAAAATTGCTTATACTAGCTTCCTTTCACTACTTAAATTTTACTGTGCCAGCTTCAGCCCAAGTACTATCATTCCTTTTTTCTACATTCTTGAGATCTGTGTTGCTGGGATTCTGTTTCTAGCTTCCTGATATGTAAGCACAGGTTACTGGGAGTTAACCCTTCCACCTGCCCACCCTTGCCCACAGGTGCCTGGGGAGGGAAGAGCTTGTTCTGAGGGCACCCCCACCCCTGGTTCCTTCTGAAACAGTACCTCCTGCTCAGGCCAGAGTCAGGCCTTTGTGTCCCAGACCAGCGCTTCCCTTCTAGGCTGCTCCACGGTGCAGACCAGCATCCGCACGAACA
This sequence comes from Mustela nivalis, assembly GCF_964662115.1. Lineage (NCBI taxonomy): Eukaryota > Metazoa > Chordata > Mammalia > Carnivora > Mustelidae > Mustela > Mustela nivalis. Next base: position 67,658,573 of record NC_139030.1, read on the forward strand.
GAGCACAGGGCACACTCGGTGTGTTTGTCCAGGGCCTGAAATTGTCTGACATCAGCATGACTGCCCCATAAAGCGGCAAGAAAGGCAGTGTGGCGGGGTATTGTTTGTGATGGCCACTGTCTCTCTACCGTCGACCCCTGCCCGGCCCCCCATGGCACTTATTCAAGCAGGGAGACTGCTGGGTGCTCGGGAAAGCTGTGGGGCAGCAAAACAGTGACATGGAGAATTTCCTGAGCCTCTCATCTCTGGGAGCTCCTGACATAAAGATCAGAGTAGGTAAGGGAGTGCAGACAGGCTCCCCTGTTCAGCAAGGCCCAAGGGTCTTATGGGTACAGGACTCAGGGGTGCCGGTCCGATAGGCTGTGTTTCAGGTTGGAGACAAGGGGAAGCCTTAAAGCCTCTCCACCCCTCAGTGCTGTTCTGGACACCTGCCCACTGTTACCACGTTTCTGGGTCTCTGAACCACAGCATGGAGCGGCCACGGCTGGCTCACCAGCCCCAGATGGTGCAGTCCGCCACCACCTCTAGTCCTGGGGCCACATGGTTCTCTTGTCCCTACCAGCAGGTGCTGTTCAGACACAGTCTAGCGATGCCGGCAGGGAAACAAACAATCTGTGTGTCTTTTAACTGAAGACACACAGATTACACACCCTGCTTTCTGAGCGCATGCTGAACAACACCTTCCGACAACAGAATACCACACCAGGCAGATGGCAATTAGCCAGGTAAACTTAGCTCATTAGCAACTCATGGGATTTATCTTCAAACGCTTAAAGACATCTTCTCCTTTGTTTAAAAAACACCTTCCTTCTGATTTATACAATTTAAGGAGCATCACATTCTGCTTCCTCCTCCACGAAACAGATGCTACCAAATACACCAAGGTCAGTCCAATCCTGACCATGCTAAGTCCATATGAATTGTTTCCTATGATCAACGTACTCACCACGACCTCATCTGAACATCCATCCTCACTGCTCTGTTGCATAAAACGTAACAGTGATGAGACATTTCATTGAAATCATTTCCTGAACACAGGCAGAATTCACTTTCTGCATCACTGAATTAAATTTTTCAATTTGCATTAGAAGTTATACAAATGATGTGCTTTTATAATTAGTCTTGAGGTAATACTTTGTAATTGTGTTACTTGGTGAATAGAAATGCAAAGGTATTAGAGAACAACATGCATTAAAAATTCCTACTTCTATTTTTAGTCTAGCTTTGGAACTTTGCCAGTTCTGTTTTGAACAAAAATGCTTCTGTTTTTCTGCTTAATGCTAACAAATTTGTTTCAACATTTCCATAGGACGAATGTCAAATCCTTGGTCATCGAGGCTGGTCCATGCACACAGCTTGTCCAGACAATGGCTTATACAGAAATAGCATCAACTTTTTCATCTTGAGTACATGGATGCTTTGATCTTGTGGGTCAGGGGCATCTGTTAACCCTTTCACTTCAGACAAATGGGCTCTGGCTTGAATTTCCATGCCATTTCCTTGTTTGTCTTTGCTTCAACCCAGTTACTGAGTAGAGGGTCTCTGATAAAAAGTTGAACCCCAGCCCCCAGGGGTAAAATAAAAAAGGGGCCTGTTATAGATGCGGGATTTGGGATATTGCTCAGTCCCATTTACTGAGAATGGTGTCTTCATGTCTAAAACTGTCTCCACCAATCGAGCACCCTGCTAGCAGAGTGCTGAGCCTCTGGACGGACCGTGGGCAGTCAGCGTGGCTTACTGCTCTGGGATGACAAGGGATCCACAACACCCATCCCCCAGGGTCTGAGTCTGTTCTCACACAGCAACCTCATATACCTGTGTGCACACCTCCCAGTGACAAAGTCATCCGTCACCAAGCAAGAGGGAGAGACACCAAGGAGATAAAACCAGGCTTGGGGGGCCAAGTGAGTGGCCAAGCCAGGACCAAGGGGCTCAAATCAGGGCTGATCCTCTGAACCCGGACACCCCAAATCGAAGCAAGCAGCTGCTGCTAACTAAAGATTGGACAGGACTCTTCCATCACATCAACAATAAGACAGTATCAGATAATTACATAGCATAATGTGGAACACACCGTCTCAGACATAGTGATAATGAAACCAGGAGAGCTCTTGATTTACTACCAAATCACATCTCCCCCTTCCTGCTTTTTCAAGCATGTATATTGCACCTGTTCAAAATATTTAGCTTTACCTAACAAGCATAGAATATTTTTTTTTGCTATGTAAATGTTTATTTTTCCAGTTTTATCGAGAAATAATTGGCACACATCACTGTGTACATTTAAGGCGTGATGGTTTGGTTTACACATGTTGTAAAATGGTCACAAGCAAGCTCCACTAACATCCGTCTTCTCATACAGATACAATAAAAAGAAAAGAAAGGAAAAACAATTGTCCTTTGGTGAGAACTCTTCAGATGTCCTGTTCTAGCAGCTTCCCAAATTCCCCTCAGCAGTGTCAGCCGCTATCACCACAGCACTCATCACATCCCCAGTGCTTGGCTATAGCCAGAGGCTGTGTCTTCTGACCACCTTCCTCTCACTCCCTGTCCATGCCTCTGGGAGCCACATCGCGTCTCTATGTCTACGAGCTGGGTTTGTATCTGTCTTTGTTTTCTAGAGACCACAGCTAAATGAGAATAGTCTGTGTCCATGTCTGATTTATTTCACGTAGCACAATGCCCTCCAAGTCCATCTGCGTTGTCACAAATGGTAGAGTCTCCTCATTTTTTACGGCTGAGTAATATTCCATTCTATACCCACCTTGGCCTCTTCATCCCTTGATGGTCCCTTGGGTTGGTTCCACATCTCGGCTACTATAAGGAATGCTGCAGAGAAAGTAGGGTAGATGTACCTTTTAAGGTAGTGTTTCCCTTTCCTCTAATATGGTTCCAAGAGTGGAATTGCTGGATCATAGGGTAGTTCTACTTTTGATTCTGGGGTGTCCTCTATACTGTTTCCCACAATAGCTACACCACTTTACATTCCCACCAACAGCGCATGAGTGTTCTCATCTCCACATCCGCGCCAACATTCACTGCTTCTTGTCCTTCCAAGGATGGCCGTTCTCACAGGTGTGAGGTGGTATCTCATTGCGACTCTCATTTACATTTCCCTGATGCCCATGATGTTGATAAATGCATTTTTAAATCAGACATATTTGCAAGCTCGCAATATGAAAATAAATGTTCATTTCTGTCCTCTCCAGAATCTCTCCAATTTAGTGCACCATGATTTCTATCTATGTCAATTATCTCTTACCACAAATGGCCTTGTGGTGACTTGGGAGTCAGGGGCTGGGGGACACCCTGGGTGACAGACTCAGGACCCCAGTTCTGTAGAGATGTTCTAAGGCCACATCCGGCCAGCTCCAGGGGGAGTCTGGACTCAGATACAGGGCCCTGACAAAGTCAGTCATAGTCTGATACAGACTCAAAACAGCATGCTCTGCATTTTTTTTTTTCAGACAAAATACAAGATAAACCACACTGCAGATTTGTGGCTCCAAAGTTTAGCTCATGTGTAGAACCATAGGAATTAATATTTTAATACAAAGCTTAAGAAGAAACACAAGTAAACTTACTATCATCATTTAAATAGCAAGAAACATTATCCTGAAGCTTCTCTAAGAACTGCTTTTTTGTTTCCCATAAAAATAGCAACTCTAAAATGTGTTCTCCCTTCCTTCCTTTCATCACTAATCCAATTTTAGGGCAAAACTTGTTGAAAAAGAATGTTAACTCTAAAGAGCTCATGAGATCTGAAAGTACACTGTCCTCCTAGACAAGCATCACCACCACCATCACCACCATCACCACCATCACCATCACCACCATCACCACCACCACTACCATCACCACCATCACTACCACCACCACCATCACTACCACTGCTACCATCACCACCATCACCACCATCACTACCACCACCACCATCACCACCATCACCACCATCACCATCACCACCATCACCACCACCACTACCATCACTACCATCACTACCATCACCACCATCACCACCACTGCTACCATCACCACCATCACCACCATCACCACCATCACCACCATCATACCACCACCATCACCACCATTACCACCACCACCACCACAACCATCACTACCCCCATCACCATCACCACCACCATCACCACTGTCACTACCACCGCCACCATCACCACCGTCACTACCACCACCACCATCACCAACACCACCATCATCACTGTCACCACCATCACCATTACCATCATCACCACCACCATCACCATCACCACCATCACCACCACTATCATCATCACCATCACCACCATCACCATCATCACCCCCCATCATCATCACCCAAGCAGATTTTTGTCTGGAAAAGTTGTCCCTGAGAAAACAGAAGAGAAGGGTGTTTTTGGCAGTGGATTTGTTTTTTGTTTTTTGGTTTTTTTGGTTAGAGTCCAAAGAGTATAATTCTCAGCATTTTATCTAGAGTTAGCAGGTTGAGCTATGTCATACAAAATATTCTTAATTAATTTAGAAATCCTCACAAAAACTTTATGAGGTAGGAAGTTTTATTGCCAAAACAAAGAAGCTCTAATGAATTAGTCTAGTTGGATTACAATGTTTAAATGCATTTTCAGAAAATAAATATAATTTTCAGAATTGCGTGCTTGAATTGTGATGAAAATAGATCAGCAATCAAGCATGGGAGAAAGACAAAGAACAATATGAATGCAGTCAAACCTCTGTGCTTGCTTTGTTTCTTTGTATGTGTTTGACTGCATTATTTATCTGTGTGTGTGTGTGTGTGTGTGTGTGTGTGTGTGTGTGAATGAAGTCTACATCAGTGGTTATTAGCCTTTAGCATGGTATACAAAGAGAACAATTATAGCTCCTTCCCAATGTCCACTCAGTCAAACACGCAATGGGCACTGTGACTGTCCCCAAGGTGAGCCCATGGAGCCTGACATGCCTACAAATGAAGGAGGGCAGGAGAATGAGGGCCAGGTTACCAAGGCAGGGGCAGGGTTCCTGAGGAGCACGCTCCAGGTCTCATGGGCCAGGGGTGGATCTTGGTGGCAGACCAGGTTCAACATCCTCTGAGGACACCAACAGACACATGAGAAGCACCTGCAGACAGAACCCTGGCTGGATGGACAGGGGCGTGGGGGGAGGGGCAGCAGGAGGAGGTGCAGGCCAGGCACACCTTTTAAAGGCAGCTTGAGAGTTTCTGAGCCACAGTCCTGCTTGAAAAACACAGGCTGAACTCGTTGAGAAAAAATCTTGGTCAAGGAGACCCTGAGGAAGAAGGCATCCAGGACCCGGGAGAACCCAGAGAGGACAGGACGGGTGTGCGGGCTGAATTCACTGCAGCACACTTCACTGGCTCCATCATAGAGTCCCATGGCCTTCAGAAGATTCTGGAGTGTGTGTTGCGGGCAGAGAGTTCTCACATCCCACTTCCCTCTATGGACGGAAGAAGCCAGCCTCGAAAATCAGCTTGAACACAGCCTGGATGTGTTTCTACAGGAAAGTGAGGGGTTGAGGGCTGGTACCTCAGAAAAGCCTGTTCCCCAGACAGACACTCCCATCAGGGGACAAGCTATGGGACATTCTGGCTTTGAGATGAGGAGGGAATTTAACACTCAGTGGGTTGCTGGATATTGTTTTGTTCCTAGTAGCTTATATAATAGATTGATCCAACAAAAATTTGGACTTCGGGGACTCTGTGGAAGAACATGCAGAAAACAACAAACATTCCTCCAGCATCTTGTTCAAAAGAAACTAGAACCTTGTACTTCAGAAAGAGTTTTCATGAGATAGGAAAAAATAGTGCTTTTCTTTAAAAGCACTTTGGGGGGAGTGGTAGGTCTGGGACTGTCAGTGATGTGGGAAGTAAGCCTTAGAGAAGAAGGAAGTCAGTGATTTAGACGATCTTTGTAAGTTTGAAAGAGAACGATAAATTAAACCCAAATAACATGAATGCAATACAAAATAACATGAGAGAGAGAAAGTACCGGAAGTGGGATATTTGAAAAAACCAATAAAACCAGTAGCTACAGGGAAGCTTCAGGGAAGAGGAAGCAGGTGACTTACATCAGAATCAAGGGAGCGACCACAGTAGAACATGTGGCATATCCTCGCAAATATCCAATTTTAGAGGAGATGAACAAACCATCTGGAGGGTCACAACCACCAGGGAGACACAGAAGAAAATCTGAATCATCCTCTAATGAGGAAAGAAATGCATCCACAATGAAAATCTTCCCCACAAATCTCCCTCAGGCACACATGGCTTTCTGATCCATCCTACAAAATACTTAAGGGAAAAAGCACCACCAATTACACTAAGTCATTCCAGGGAATACAAAGAAGATAGATCATTTGTGAGTCATCTCGTGTGGCTGAGATCAGGTGGTCATGCGTGCAGAAGGACAGTGGGGAAGACTGTACGCCACGCACAGAGTGTTCTACCAAATAAACCAGGAACAAAGGAATCCGCGCTGTATGATTCTGTTTCTATAAAAATTCAAGTTCAAAAACTATAAAGTTCATAAATTCACTGATCATTTCCTGGTGACCATGGAAGTGTGACTTGGGGGGAAGAGCGACGTGGGGGGAAGGGCACCTGGAGGCGCAGGTCACTGAAAGGTGTTCCACCTCCCGCACTGAGCATGGCCATTTTGCAGAGTCGCTAGCTCTGATTAAAGTGGGAACAGACAGAATGGCCACGTGCTTCTCCCAGCCCTGAAAAATGGCCTGGAGCAGGCATGGAGCGGGACCTGGGGCCGGGTTTCCCCGGGATACCACCAGCAAGATGGAGTAAGGACAGGTCTGGGACATTGTGGGCATATGCGGCCCCAAGGTTAACTGGGAGGTCGGGGTTGGGAGACGCACCGCAGGCAGATGTGCAAGAGCGAATGCAGGGGTGGGGACCCCAGGCTGAGATACGGACACCAGGGCATCCCCCTCCCGTGCATCCGGGGTTGGGGGACTGCAGTTTGTGGGCCAGCATTGGGAGGTGGGGATGGGGTGAAGACCCTGGGGGCAGTGGATAGATAAACAGAAGCACGGTCCTAAAAGCATAAAGCAGGTGGCCAGAGCAGCCGCAGAGAGGAAGGCAGGCAGCAGGTGCCTGAGGGACCAGGGGCCCAGACGGACGCGGGAGACCCAGCTGGGCCCAGGGCCGAGCCGTCTGCCTCAGCAGGAAGACACCGCGCCCAGCAGGCTCAGTGTCCCCGGTGTGTCAGGACAGCCGTGGGAAGAGCCGCAGCTGACGTTCCTGGGTGGACTTCCCTGGGCCCCCCTGCGGCTCCAGAGGCCCTTGTCTTTCTGTATTCACACAAACACGATTTTCCCTTATATACCTGTTAAATAAACATTAAAGGACTGAGTGCTCACGTTGTTGTATAATTTGTATCAACACAGCTACCTCCCAGCACTCATTGAGCCTTAGTAACGACAGACAAAACGTCCAAGAGGGGAACTGCTCTAGAAAGAGCAGAGTCTTCATACCGCATGCTAGGGCGTTCACTGTCAAGCGGACGGAGGGGAAACTTGAGGGACGTCAAGGACACATGGCAGAGGCCAGTGCTCCTGAAAAGAAGGGGTGAGAGGCCCGCAAAGCTGCAGGTGCCCGGGGGGAGGAAGACGGCAGAGGAAGGCCCCGTCGGGTCCCCAGTGTCAGTGTGTCCCAGACCATAGGCCAGCGCCTGCTCCAGACACACAGTCCACACACCTGGCCACATCACGTGGCTGTCCCACCTGATGTGGTGGCCGAAGGGTAAGCCAGGAGGAGGGGAGCCATGGGGGCTGCACAACAGTGACTGAGTGCTGTCAGATGTGGGAATGACACAGTCGTCCTGACGCTTACCTCCACCATCAGGACAAAGTGGCCCCCCAGCCCCACAGAGACTGGCTGGGACAGTCCCCCACATGCCCAAAGGTGGGGAAAGAACTGGAACCTGGGGAACAGCAGCCTCATCCCCAGGCCCCCGTCAGTGTGTGGCTCCTCAACTCCAGTGACCAGCGGTGGTCCCAGGTCAGGGTGCCCACAGCAATACCCCCAGGGCAGGATGCACACCCAGCGGGCACTGGTGGGGTCATGTCCCCATCATGCCCAGTTTTACTTCCCCCACCTCACCTGGGGCAGCACTGCCTTCTCTGCCTCTTCAACCCCCGGAAGCTGCCTGTCCCACCCCACCACAGCTGCCCCCCCACACCTGCCCCGCCACACCTCACATAGGCCCCACCCCGCCACACCTGTCTGACCACACCTGAGGCAGGCGTGGGTGTGAAACAATCTGGAGCTGCTGGCTTTGCACCAGGGTTCAGGCATCATACCCCAGCAACCCTAGCAGGATTCTTAAAAATTCCCATCCCCCATGAGACAGCCACCCACTGTTTTCTCCTTGCTGAGATTTTTTTTATTTGATCCCATCCTTGGCTTCTTCCCTTCTGTGCATCTTGGCCTAGCTCTTGGGGGACGTCCACACTCCAGGATGTCCCCCATTTTGGCGAATTGAGAGAATTTGCTAACTTCCCAAACATATCTGGGTCTTTGCTCTAACATAAGGTACTCATTCAGAGGTTTGACATTAATGCTATGAGGCAGGTGGGCTCCAGCCACAGGAGCAGCGCAGGACCTCTGGGGATTACCCTTTCACTGCCGAGGGGTTAGCAACACTTGGTGTTCAATTGGTGACAAAAGCCCCTGAATTTCTGGTCTTCCGATTCTCTGTGACTCCTGAAACTTGGACAACACCATTGTCAGGTCATCTCTTTCATGTTTTTAGATCTCTTCCCCCAAAGCTGCCATTGTCTGCCTTCCCGATTGTCTCCAGGTCTTTCCCCAGGGTCCCATTGCTGCGTGACACCGATGGTCATCACCCAGTGTCCATTTGGCTTCCTCCCTGCCTGCAGACCCACAGCTGACCGAAACCCATGTGTCTCTTTTCTGCAACATCTCACCTCTGGTACCAGTGGGGTATCCGTCAGAATAGGTCATAGCAGCGAATTACCCCCAAAGTTCTGTAGCTCAACACAGAAGGCCCATTGTCTGCTCTTCTCACACACTATTGGGGCCTCTGCCCACCGAGTGTCTTGGGGACCAGACTGGACGGTCATCATCACGCAGCACGTCAGCGGACCGCCAAAGAGAAAAGCATTCAGAAGGTGCCAAACCGGCAAGAAGCCCCCAAAATCATTGGCCAGACTCTGGGGACCTGCAGCCCTACTGCATGCCCAGGAGGGAGGGGGCCCAGGCAATAGGGCCCCTAGTGAGTGAGTGGGTAGGGATGGTAGAAGACCCTGAGAACCCTAATAGATTCTGTGCTTGGAAGTAACACTAACAATCCCAGGCTTTCCTTCATGCTCGTGTCTACAATCCTGCAAAATTGAAAACCAATTTTTATCTCAAATGACAATGTAATATCACTTGGGCTCAACATATCAGTCCTTCAGGACCTTGTGTCTGGTGGTCATTTTAATGCTATCTACTAAAATCATATAATTTCACTAATAATTAGTGATGCTAGTGCGTCCATCACGTCTGGAACCAGGTCTTCTCAAAAGTCTCAGTGACTCCAGACAGACTTTGTGCACTGGCTCTGGGGCACGGCACACCAAAGAGACACCCTGAGCCTGCCGGGTCACCCCAGAGAGCTGGCCCCACCTGCTGCATGGAAGCCTTAGCTGTGTCTGGGTGGCTGGACAGACCCCAGATCTTCAAGGGATTTTGTTTCTGCATCTCTAGTGCATATGCCCCCACAGCCCCAGCAGAGGCTCCCACGCGACAATCAGGGGCACTCCATACACATTCCTGAGCTGTCCAGCGCCCGTATCCTGTGGCTTTCTGGAAACGGGGATCTTACAAGAGGATGAGCCACTCCTCACCGGTGAGTTCTAGTCTCCACAGTCTCTGGCACCTATTAACAGATGTCCTCATGATGCGGCCTCAGACATAGAGCCCAGCAGATGCCGCTCTGCCATCTGTTCAGAAAGTGCTGGTGAGACAGAGCCACCAACTGACGGAGCCGCTGATGGAGCTGCTGACTGACAGAATCACTGACTGTTGGAATCACTGATGGAGCCGCGGACTGACAGAGCCACTGGCTGCTGACAGGGTTGCTGACTGAGTCGCTGACGGAGTGGCTGACTGACAAAGTTGCTGACAGAGCTGCTGACAGAGCCGCCAACACAGCCGCAGGCAAGCCGACGCCCCCACTCCTCCCAGACCCCCATCCTCACAGCCAAGAGCTCCAAGGAGGCACAGACAGGAAAGCAGGTGGCCAGGAGTCTCATCTCTGCCTCATCTCAGGCCTCGGGGGGAAGGAGCATAAGGACAGGGGTGACATCCGCTCCTCTCCCTGGACACAGGAAAACCACGGGCACCTCTGCCCGGACACCCTGTTCTCCTCTGCCGTCAGTTTTCGCAGCAAAGCCAGTCGTTCCACATCCGCGAGGGCAACAGTCTGGGCTCCCCTCAGGTCCCCACTCTCCCTCCCAGTAGATCCCACAGGGGTCCAGACAGGCGGGTCCACAGGGTGGAGGAAACACGGACATCTCCTGTTGTTACTTTTCATTATGAGCTCTGATTCCCTCTCCCTTGAACCTCACGTCCTGGGTCACCGCCACGGCCTCCAGAGCACCCGCTGGGCCTGCTGTGGGGGAGGCGGTCCTGGCGCACAGGTGTGCGCCCCCAGCCTGCATCTAGCATCACCTGTGCCTCCCTTGTCATGAAACACCGAAGCCCCCGAGCACAGCCAGCAGGGCCACCCCTCGCCTTCCAGCCAGTGGCCATGGCTCCGTCCCTTCTCTGGGCCCGCCACCCACACGGATGTCCCTCACACTCGGGCTGTGTGAGGACGGGCAGGGCATTCAAGGGCCTGAGGCTCTCCCAGGTGCCACCCATGGCCACGCTCAGCCACCAGGGAGCCGTGAGCGGGGAGATGGGCCAGACGCAGGCATCAGCGGAATATTGCCTTCAGGAGAGACACAGACGCCATCAAGAAGGACCTCACCCCCTCCTCACCCATCTCCCCACGCAGCCAAGGGCAGAGGGCAGGGGAACCCAAGACCCCGGAGAGGCTCTCACACAGGGGCTCAAGGGGTCACAGGTCCCCACCCCTACCAGGCGCCCCTGCCCCTGAGGGCACCTCACCTGCTGACTGTTCCAGCTCTGCCTCCTGTGAGGTCACCTGCAGGGGCAAAGGGCAGCCAGTAACCATGTGGAGCCTCTCAGCCTCTGGGTTAAGCCTCCCAGACAGACCCACAGGCTCTGTCTCTGCTTGCATACAGCCCAGCGCCTGTCCTGGTGGAGGCTTGGTGCCTTGGACTTCAGCTACAGACCTACGCAGACCCTGCTATGGGAAGTGGTCACTTGACCTCGAAGATGCTGGCTCTCTCCCTTTTCGCCACTCTCCCGGTGAACTGGGGGCAGGTGTTCCTGGCACGTTCTCAGATTCTCCTGAGTCTCCTTCTGCACCACGGAGGGAACTACACCCACCTCCCTTTCCAGCCCAGCAGAGAGGCCTCCCTGTGAAGACTGGGCCGTGGCCACTCTTGTTGGTCCATGGACGGCCACCAGCTTCCCCACCCACTCAGGGCCCCACAGTCCTGCCGGGACTGACTGGGCTTTTCAGCCACGGCTGGGGCAGCCATCCCACGTAGCTGGCGTGTATCTGTGTCTGTCAGCAGAGAACATCCTTACAATCCTCCTCAAACACAGATGTCGTGTGAAAGATTCAGCAGTAAATAAGGAGAGGACCAGGTGGACAGGTCTGCGTGGTGCGGGCACGCCAGCAGGTAAGTGGGGAGCTCACCTGGGGTTGGTAGTTTCCACCACACCCAGCTCCAGCTTCCACAGGGCATTTGACACTTAGTAAAGCAAAATGTATGCAGCAATTAGAGCAAAAGAGTAAATTTTTCTAAAATAAATAAAGTTCTTGACCATGGGGAATATCATGAGTTCCAAAAATTAATTTGCAAATCAGCCTGATGCCTGAAATGAACTAACAGCACCGGGGGTTCCCTTTGAATGTTTGTTTTTAACATGTACTCCATGCAACTCACCTGGGGGTCACCTGGGAGTCACCTGGATGTCACCTGAATGTCACTGCTTTCCACCCCCGAGATGAAAAGGCCTCTACAGTCACCAGGACAGTGGGTGAGGGGCCCAGAAACCCTCGTCCCTTACGCCAATGGCCCTGTAGAAACGGCCGTCAAAGTGTCTTTCTCTGAAACGATATTAGGTGTTCACTGTCCAAGTCTTGTAATGTCAGGAATTGACGACATTTCAGTTAAAAGCTCATTCCAGCTGAGAATGTGTGTTTTGGCTGCTGGCACGTGCGAGTGCGTGTGAGCAGGCGGTGCGGGCGTCCAGATGGGAGGGAGGTCAGGTGAGGAAATGAGCGGCCACACGCTGCACGGTTTGCTCCGAAACTCAGGAAGTTTGAGCGCGCTTTCCTTCAGGCTCAGCACTCGGCCGTGCTTCGACTCCAATCCTGACACAGGCTCAGTCCCCTGCGGCTCGGGTCCCAGTGACAGGCTCTCCTGAGCCTGTGAGCTCCCCCACAGTTCCCCCTCCACCCCTCCCTCCCTCTGACTCCTACCTCAGCTTTCCCAGGATGTGTGCACAGTGTTAGCTCCATTTCTGCCCAGATTACACTTACCTGGGAGAACATGGCAACAATACAGGGCTAGTGGCACCAGCACCAGGCACCTCGGCATCACAGGCACCCAGCCATGACAGGAGGAGTCGCAGGCAGCCTGGCTGGGGGCTCAGGGCCAGGCTCCTGCTGACATTTCACACAATGTCTGCACGGTGAGCTCAGGTCCCGGCCTGGCTGTGCCTCTTGCCCCATGGGTGCAAGACATCCTCCTGGGCATGCTGGTGCCGGGGACCGAATCGCAGTGCTTCGTGGCATTCGGAGCATCTGGCTTCACACCTGGGAGCACATGACAGCCCCATCACGAATGGAGGAAACCGTAACCAACCAGAAGTAGAAACTGCAGTGCAATAGTGAACTCAGAATTCAGAAGCGTCGTGGTTATGGTGCCAAACGGGCATGTGAGAGGTGGGCAGGAGGGAGAAGCTGGACAGTGTTCCTAGACCCCTTTCTACGTTGCTCTTTCAGCTGCCAAATGTTATCACACGTGCTCTCATTGGCACACCTCTCATCTTTTGAAAGTAACTTTTGAGGGTCACTGAAGGTCACACATGTATTTCAAGTAGACTTTGCCGGATACAATGCAAGCTGCTCTGTTTAGCTGGGAAGTGAGAAACTCAGTCAGGGAAGGAGAGGGTTAACCTGCTCAGGTTCTAAAGGAGGGGGCGTGAAGGGTAGAGAAGACAGGTCACCGGGCAGAAATCTTCCAGCCGTCCTCAGCACCTGGCAGACACACAGACCTGTGCTGCTGCTTGGAAGCCAAGGCTGCGGTGAGGACGCAGGTGTGGCTGGCTCCGCCCTGCACACCTGCGGAGGGTGAGGGACGTACCTGCATCCCTGCTCCACCATGGCCAACCTGCCGACCCAAGACCGGGCCCGGCGGGGAGCCGTGTCCCTGGGTGTGGGCCCCTCATGGAACCAGAGAGGCCCGTGTGGCCTCTGCTCTCGTGAGAAGGGAGCCACCTCCCAGGGGGCAGGTCTGGCAGGCCTGCAGGAGCAGTCATGGAGTCCACTCGCTGACCACAAGCCCCCAGGCCAGTAGGCAGCACTGGTAGCGATTCACAGAGCAAAGTAGAAGCTGCATTACCAGATCCATGAACAACACTGAGTCCAGCTCTGGCCGAGATGAACAGCTTCACTCAAGTCCACTGAGAAACGGGCTTTTTGCCAAAGTACCGGCCTTGATGAGAAATGACTGTCCATGCAATTGTGTCTGATTAGCACAGTTTGGTCTCTGAAGCACTGGGCTTCAGGGCAGGGGAAACTATGTAATCAAAATTCTTTATCGCGCACATTGAAAAATGGCATTGAAGTTGGAATTGTGTGTGGAGTGCATTCATGGAATCGTCTAAATTCTCTTTATTAGAGTCTCCCGGTCAAGCCTGAGATGCGCACTTTTCTGAGCGAGGAGCTAGTGATGGTCATTTGTCTCCGTGGCCAAGCTGTGCGCATCTGAGAAGCTGTGAGCCCTCCTGCAGAAGCCACTCCGTGGGGAAGCCTAGTGTGCACCTGACAGCGCTGTCGGTGGCTGGCGTGAAGGGGCCCCTGCAGTGCAGGAGCGAAGCCTCTGCCCATCCCTGCGCCAGGCAAAACCCGGGGGCTCCCCCACATCCTTGCATCATGCCCAGGAAAGGAGGGCACTGTGGGAGAGGGGTGCTAAACACACCCCCCCCCAGGGCAAAGCACACCTGTCTCCCCTGCGGCCGGCCTCCCCTCTGTAAGAGCTGATTGGCCCTCTCTGCAGGACCGGGCGGGAGTTCCAGCTCAGGTCCCATCTGTTCTACCTATTGTGAGAGCGGAAGCGGAGGGCAGGACTGTCACACTAAGGGGTTTCCTTCCTTCTTTCTCTCCATGCGGTGAACCTGTGCAGACGATCTCTGAGACTCCACCACCCTCCCAGGACACCCGAGGTCAAAGGGGATGCCTCCGTGAACCACTCTGAGAACCAAGCCGCCCAGCCTACAAGCCCTTCACAGGCCCCAAGCAGGCCGTCTGCATCAGCACAGACGCGTGAACTAAGCTGAGGCACGCATACTACATCCAAGGGACTGTGGGGACTCGAGGAGGGGTGGGGGGTGGAGGCCGGCTGTGCCTGTGCTGAGGCATTTCCAGGCTGTGCCTCCCAAAGGAGCCCTCTACCCATCACGGTTGGCTCAAGCCTGGATCCCAAGTCTGGAATGAGGCTCGAGACGCTCACTTCGCCCGGGTCGCCCTTGGACCCCTGCCTTCCCTGTTCAGCAGCAAGGCCGCCCCCGGGGAGCCCCACGCAGCTGCTGCTAATCCTATCCCCGAATCCCTTTCCTCTGTGCTTGAACTGCTCGTTTAGAGTTCCAGTTCTGGAATCAGAATAGTACCACCCAAAATACCACTAAGCCTGGTAAAATGGAAGTGGGAACTCCCTTGTTTCAGCTTTTGCATATATTTGAAAAGTTTTATAATAAAATGTGAGTAGAAAATAAAATGTTTGGAAGCAATTTTTAAGAAACTCCAGACGGCACACCTTTGGACCCGTTGTCCCCCTTCCTTCCTGGTCAGGCCCAGCTGGGAAACACCCTCATGCATCCTGAGCTCTTGCTGCCCCCCTTCCCACAGCTCCCCTTCCCACGTGTCACCTCCTCCAGGAAGCCTTCTCGACCTTCAGTGCATGCTCCTTGCAGGAGGTACACCTGGTCTCCGGCCTCGCCTCCCTGAGGGCACACTTGGATCTGATGAAATTCACATTCACCCTCTCCTCATGCAGCCCTTGGCCCCGGTCAGCTCCAAACAGTGGGTGTCCGTAAGCACAACAGAGGGGAACTAACGCAGCTGCTCGGAGGGAGAGGGTCCAGCAGTGGGGCCACCGTCTGAATGAGTAAACTCGGTCGCGGCCCTCCCTATTGCACGCTCGGGAACTGCACGCCGGTATGCACTGGGAGTCCCCCTCTCTCAGCCTGGGCTTCCTTGTCGCCGCGTGTGCAGGACAGCCACCCCAAGGACACACTCATGGACCTCACTTTGCCTCTGGGCTCTCACTGAAACTGGTCTCCTGGCCAGAGAAGCCGACTCCCACCAGCCTGTCCCCACACGGCTTGGAGACATCATAACAGAACATATCCCAGAACAGAAATCCTGACATGAGGGCATAAAGGCAGGAGCCGAAGAGAAGAAAGCCACGTGATTTCTCCCAAGGATTAGTTTTTTATTCACTGTAATAAAAACAACCATTGCTAAATATATTTGTTGTCTGTTACAGGCACAGAAATGCCACTTACAGACGTTGAATGAGCCTGAGCCTGCAGGACCGGCTCCACACCTGGAACCAGGGAATGCTGGCCCCTTTCCTGCTGTGCCCGCGAGGGGCCGGTGGGTCCCAGTGGTCTTGTCACACCCTCGCTTCCCTCAGTGTTCCCCTCAGGACCTTCTGAGAATTGCCCGCTGCTGCCCTTCACTGCAACACCTCCGAACGTCCACACGTTTTCCCAGGTTCCCTCCCACCAGAAGGCAAGGGGCTGGGGGGGGTCGGCTCACTGATCTGCAAAGCTCCCAGAAATATGTCTATGTGCTAGGACCACGGTGCCCAAAGCACCCGCCTGCTCCCAGGGATCGGATCTGGCCGGATGGTCTTTATCTCAGGGCACAGGAGGGCAGTGCCGTCGGGTGTCAGCTCTGAGCCTGGCCACTATCCTCGGAGCAGGTCAAGGGAAGGCGGCTTCGTGCCCCCAGCTGGGGGTGCCCCACAGGGTCACTGCAGCCTGTGAAATCGGGATCCATGGAACAGCCGCCCCTGCCAGCCCACAGACGATGAGGCTCTTGGGCGGCAGGAGGTCCCAGGGATAGGCCACCTCTGTGCCCCAGGCCCCGCAGGGTGCCTCGCTCCTTCAAGGAGCCCCCAGCGTGGGCCTAGTGCTGGCGATGGCTCCAGACCCCCCCCTTGCCTGGGGAAAGGGAGTGACCCTCGACCCCACGGAATGCGATCTACCCAGCCTCCCCCAGGACACCCGGCCCCAAACCTCGGAGGAGAAAGCATCCAGCCACCTGACCACACGTTGACAGCTCATCCGTCGTGCGGCTGCAGTGTGCACGCAGGAAGAGGCCCGGACCCCCAACACAGCTGAGAGGAACATAAGCCCCACACCCCACAGTCCCCATCTGCTCTGTGCCTGCTTGCCCAAAACTCATGTTCACCACATGTGACAGAAGCACTAAGAGTTTGCGTGCCCTGGCCGGCTCAGGTGTGGGCTGCACGTGGGTGGGCTCCCTCTCTCAACGGACATCATGCTGCAGAGGCGCATCTCTGCATCTGCTGTTCTCAGGGCTGAGCAGTGGCGGGGCCATGACTGCGTGTCCCTGGGACCACGTGGTCCCCTGTGTGGCAGTGTGACTCCCTCCCTGGGACCCTGGATCTTGTTGTTTAGGTCCTTCACGCTTTTCTGACAAACATTGTTCTCGATTTTTGTTAAGTGAGCATAAATTTTGTATCGAGGCCTAATTTATAGTTAAAATTTACCCACTAAATAATTCCACTGAATGAGCTTTGGCAAACATATTCAATTTCATTTTTTATTTCTCCTTTGACTCATTTATTTAGTGACGTGTAGCTAATGTCCGGTATTCGCTCACAGCTGTTGGCGACAGGACAGACGGACACAGCACGGCCCCCCACCCAGCACGCCCTGGACCCCAGGCTCATTTCCTTGGCCTTGGTCACAGCAAACATGGGGTTTGTTTTCTTTCTTCAAGACTTCTGGCTCCAAGACAAAACCAAACATCTGGCAATAGAAACCCACCCAAAGCCCTGAGAGTGTCACCCAGAGGCTGTGCTGCTTTCCTGCCCCATCTTCCCACCACTCAAGGACAAACAGCCAGGAGGGCTCCTTCCCGTGTCAGTGACTGGCACCCAGCCCACCAAAGTGTTCCGCACCAGCCCGACCGCACAGCAACGATATGGCCGAGGAGTCTGTCCACAGCCGTGAGCTCGGGACACGCATGCGCCCCCCGCTGACCACAGGATCGGGGACAGGAGGACAGCCTCCTCTTTTCTCTGGGACTGAAACTTTCAAGTTTTCTTGAAATAGTTTGCAAGGAAGGTTAAAACCTAACTATGGACACCACCTTCACTGACTTATTTTCTTACAGTTTCCTGCAAAGCTCAGCATCTTTGGGAGCAGGTAAATTCGATCCGCCCAGCACCTGCTGCTCCCTCGCAGACCCACCTGCATGCCCGCTATGGCAGAGAGAGCCCAGCCGCTCATGAGGGACCGGACTTGAACGTAAGCTGTCGTGAAACGTGGCCATGCGCTATCTCCTCCTGGGCGCTGGGCACCACGCGCAAGCAGCGCCTGGGGGCCCCAGGTCCAGGTCACAAACAAGGTCCAGGCCAGTCCCCGGAGCACAGAGCTGTCATGTCACACTAACAGAAGGGCTCTCCATCATTACGTGGCAAACATTAGCGTGTCTGCCGCACCCCCATGGGGAGATGGAAGAGGTTCACATCTCCGTTCGTCCCGTTCTGCAGAAGCAAAGTCTCTGTGGCCGCAGGTTCAGGGAACCAGATGGGTCTCCTGTGCCACAGCTCATTCTTCCCGTTTCCAGGCATGTGGCTGAACTGTGGATCTGTCACATGTCACCAGTCACACTGGGAATTCCAGCTTCAGAAACCTGATATCAACAGGCATGTGGGACCCAGTGCAGCGTTGCACACTATGAACACACTCTCACAGGAGCCCACTGTGGCTGCAGTCAGCTATACTTTGACCTAACACACCACTGGAGTCCTCCTGGTACCTTCACAGGCATGTTGGCCATCAGGGGATAATCAGTCCCAAACAGAGGGTTGGGGAAAGATGACTCGTCGGCACAAGGGCTGGCCCAGCCTACTGTTGGCCCCCAGGAGCTCAACCCCAGGACCCTTGTACCTCCTGCCAAGTCCAGCTCAGAGCGAGAAGGGGGTCTGCTTGCATCGCTTGCTCTGGGAATATGCCACCGTGTCCTCCACACGGAGAATGAGAAGCACGAAAGGCAAAAGAAAACACCAGTGAATCCCTCAAGTTCAGAGGTGACACTTTGCCACTGGGAAGACATGTCGCATTCCTCAGGCACAGAGGAGGGAATCAGTCACCATTCCTGGTGAGACATGGCCCACCCCCAACACTGAAGCCCAAGCCAAGTCTCAGCCCCTCTGGTGAGCCTCTTGTCACACGCCAGAGACACCAAGCACCTTCCTGGGTGCCCACCCCCCTCGGCCCCCCTACTCCGCTCTCCTTCATAGTCACAAGTCCTGCTCCGGCCCAGTGGCCACAGCCTGACCACGTGGCCAGCCCAGCCTCAGCCTCAGGGTGTCGGGGACTCCAAGGGACGGGCAATGAGCTGGATGAGCACGGGCCCACCACCTATGAGCACCGGCAAGAGCAGGGCGTTCGCAGGACGGTGTCGGGGCCCAGGACCGGCTCCCCACATGGGTGCTCCCTGCCCAGGGCTGTGCCACTGGGCGTGAAGGGCCATCCTGGGAGACCGGGTGCAAGGCCTCCTCTGGGCTTGGCGCACCTCCTCCCTCTGTCCTTCCCTGGGGCCAGTGTTTGGTGGTCTGGTTCTGTCCTGGCATCCCTGCACTGGCCCCAGCTTCATTCTATTTGATCACCGGATCTGACCGCCGGCAGAATGACTCGTCTGATAACCCCACCCCGTAAGCCAACAGATTCCTGCTCTTTGGGGCAAATTTAACTCCACCCTCAGACATCAGCCTCCCCTCCATGCCCATAGCAATGGCAGCTCTGTTTTGTATTCATGTCCTGTTTCTGAATTTAACATCTCATCCAGCAACCTTGGCATGGCTCTAGCCTCATCACAGGTGTGAGAACATCGCCTAAAGAATTTCCTTCCAGCAGGAAACACAGACGGGGCTCAGACAAACGGAGGACACGGGGAAGCTCTAACTGCTACACCAGCTTCAAGCTCCTAGGGGCTCGGATGTACGTTTGCAGAGGATGTGGTGAGAATGTCCATGTATCGTGTTTGTCAGTGAGAATCATCACATCCCCTCCAACTATGTGTCACACCCTCTCCTCTGTGTCTGAAGAATTCCGTGACACGCACTTGACCATACAGCCCGCATGAACCCTCTCTTCTAACCCCACCACTCTGATGCTCTGCGAGGGGCTATGGGCAGCGAGCCGGCCTGTGCACAGCACGGTCACCCACGGGCAGCCCCACATTCTGTGGCTGGCCCAGTAGACCAGAAGGTGCAGGTGCAGGAGGGCCAGGTGGTGGAGATGGGGTGCCCTGCTGCCCGGGGAGGTGAGGGCAAGGGGGCCGGATGGGCTGGTGGCCCGAGTGCGATGTCCCCTCACACGGCTACCATGCCCACTGCACCAGGAACGTACACAATCGCTCCTTTTTATTCGTCCCCCGAAGGCTTCAGTGCACAGAGCTGGCGCCAATCACATTCTATGAACACGTTTTAAAAATAATATTCAATCAGCGTATTTTATGGTCCACTTCCTGATATCATAACGCAAAACAGAGTAATTACTCTCCAAGTGAGGAGATGAAAAGTCTTTCCTTTGGTGCAAGCATGATTCATTTAAAATTTCTTCACAGATGAATCCTCGGATAAAAGGTAAGACCGCAAAGGTTTTAATATTTTCCTGGTTTGTTTCATTGGGAAAGACAGGAGCAAAGATAATCACAGACAATAAAGCATTTCTCCTTGTGAGCACACGGCTCACGAAAGGGGAAGGTCCTCCATGCCTCCTACTTTCTAAATATCACTGTGGTGAACTATATTTGCAACTTCTGGTAGATCTAATTTTCCATTTGGATTGTGGAGACAGAACAGCAAAGGCTTGATTTTCTGAAGACTTTATGGACACCGGCCAGACACTCCAGGCCTCCTCGCACCTGCAAACAGCCGGGGGCGCCTGGAGGTGCAGGACGGCTTCGCCGCGTGGTGGCAACACTCCCCCTCCACCCCGTCATTGTGCCTGCTTTGAAAAGGAATTTCAAATAATTCTTCTCATTGTAATTATTTTTTATAGAGCAGGACCCACTTAAAATGAGTCAAATCCCATCGTTTGAAGCAGTGTGTTTTACACGAGCCGACCTGTGCTGCACACTCCCTGCTATTAAACCACCAAGGGGTGCCAATACATCTTCTTGTAGCTTACGTGTCTCTATGTTGTCTGAGGGGTCCCTATGAACCCCACAGACAAGGAGAACTCTAACTCCAGTGAAGCCAGAAATCACTGGAGGTCACTGAGCTCCGGGAAAGGACTGCACACACCATGAGTTATACAAACTCCCTCGCGACCTCCAGGACTGCGACTGGTGTTCCAAGGTCAAGTGACAACTCTGGGGTAGCAGTCCAGACTTGGGGGTGCTGGAACACCTGACACCAGCTGGAAGGGGCAGGATGGCCCCTGAGTGTGGACTCTTCTGCAGCTGTGTCTCAAAGGAGAAAGGGTTGGGGCCTCAGGGGATTTTGGCTGTGGGGGTTGTGCTCTGGAGAGACCTCTCACTGGGCAGCAGCAGCACCGTGGGGCCGCGTTGAGGGCACAACCCTCAAGAGGGCAGTGGGGATGGGCCAGCTGGTAGGCTGGGCTCAGGAAGGTTGGTGGTGCCCAGCCGGAGGCTCCAGGGACGGCGGCTGGAAGAGGACCAGCCCCCGCCCACTCAGCTCATCTGTGACCACATCACCCATCACAACAGAAAACACAGGAGACATGAACTGGTGAGCGTTTCAGGCAACACCAGCTACGGACACAGAAAGGGAAAAGCCCACAGTTCCTGAATCCAAATCATTAGCATTCAAATGGTTTTAGTTGTTCAAAGTTTGTGTGCTTCACACGAGCCAGTGAGTGGATGAGAACAATCCACAGCCTGAGAGAGACGCTTTGTAATCTGATCCGTGATTTCACGTTGCCTTTTCACATAATGTGTTTAAGTGGCCAATAATGACAAATTAGGAACTTTCATGCCGCGTCCCCGCAGAAACGTGAGACAGCATCTCTGGGTGCCTTTATTCTTCCCACAGAGACGGACGCCTCCATGTCCTGTTACCTGGGGAAGCATGTCCTAGCCTCCACCACAGCTCCTGACACTCCAGCCAGAGCCTGACGCTGTGAATAAACCCTTTCTCATCAGCTCAACCTGAGGAGACACAGTCCGTGGATGATGCCCTGAGTCCACAGACGCAGAAGCAACCCCAGCCTCCCCGAGGGCTGGGCTCTGGGACCACAGACCCCCAGGGCTCAGGGACACGGCCCGTGACTGCTGACCAGACCCAAGGTGCCGTCACTTGACTGAGAGTCTCCAACCAGAATCGTCCCTGCAGCTCTGAGGGGCCCTGGACCTGCGGGGAAGCTCACCTCCCCAGACAGGAGGGGGTTCACTCTCAAGGCCCACAGTCTGTCTGTGAAAGGATCGGGGGAAAAGGAGCAGTAACAGCAGGTGCTCTTCCAGCACAAGCACCCTGTGCATGTGTGTACACACATGCACACGCAAGTACATGTGTGCACACACAGAGATACATGTGTACACATGCATGCACACGGATGTGTATACACGAAAGATCACACGTGCATGCACAGGGATATGTTCACATGCCTGCAGATATAGATATACACAGATACATGTAACGAGCACACACAGGCACACATGTACACACAGTCAGATCCATACACACACTCACTGGTACACACGCATGCACACACAGGTGCACGTGCACACACGCACTCACAGGTACACATGCATGCAGATCCAGAGGCACACATGCACGCACACAGGCACACATGTACACACAGATACACGTATATTCACTGGTATACATGCATGCACACACAGAAGCACACATATGCATACACACAAGCAGATTTATCCCAGCTTATGGTGATCTTTCTTATTTTCGTGGACACAAGGTGGTCCGTGTGATTGCAGCCGAAGTGCCTTTAACACTTCTCAACGGTTTCCAAACCAGATCTGTTCCCAGGGGTACACGCTGCTCATAGTGATTTCGTGGACCTCCGTGGACAACCCATGCCCTATTCGGGACAGAGCCCCAGCCTGAGGGAGCCCCGCCTCACAGCATCTTTCCACCCTGAGTCTCAAGTGCTGAGCAATCACAGCTGAATCACGCTCGAAATACCTGGGACTCAGAAGTGGGAGCCACTTTATTTTAATCATCAGAGACCCTGGAGAAGCACCATCCTGACATCTGGACATGAGACCATTAGCATTTGCACTTGATCAAAAGAAAGAGGATTTTCTAAACTGAGCACAGTGTGGTGGTCCCTCTGCACATGGGCCGCCCCCAACCCAACTGCACTCCCTGCACCCAGGCCCCACCTTCCTCCCCAGGATGCTTGGCCATCAGCATTGCCACGTGACAAGTAACTGACAAAGGGTCTCTCTGCCTGGACACCAGCCGCTCCTGTTTTCCTTCTAGTTGACCAGCCTGAGAACATAAAGGCTTCAGCCAGACCTGCCCCAGACCTCACAGACCATCCGAACAGACCCCTGGGGCCACAGTTTGCCCCAGAGCAGGATGGAGGCCCTGCTCCCTGAGGCTTGCCCACTGGGACCCAGATCACTGACCCACAGGTGCCTGTCCACCCGCAACCTTCAGAACATAGCCTTCAGCTCCAACATCATATTGGCAGTGATGAACTAACTCTGCTCCTGAATGCCCCCCTGACAGGATCAAGGCCCCCCCGGGGTGAAGCCGGCTGGAACTGCTCTCTAGCCCCCAACTAGATCAGAGTGCTCATCAAGACATCCCAGGACCCTTCTCCTTCTCAATGATCACCACAACTGAGGCCCTACTTCATTAACCAATGGTTTTGTTACATCTGTCCCAGCCCATGAAGGGATCCCGTGAGGGTTGGAAGGGTCTTCTGCTTTCCCTCACCTCCATATCCCTGGCACTGGACTAAATAAAGTATGTGCTCAAACACTCTCAAGAGTTAGTGAAATAGGGGCGCCTGGGTGGCTCAGTGGGTTAAAGCCTCTGCTTTCGGCTCAGGTCATGATCCCAGGGTCCTGGGATCGAGCCCCACATCGGGCTCTCTGCTCGGCGGGGAGCCTGCTTCCTCCACTCTCTGCCTGCCTCTCTGCCTACTTGTGATCTCTGTCTGTCAAATAAATAAATAAAATCTTAAAAAAAAAAAAGAGTTAGTGAAATAGTCATGACATGGCAGGGGCGGCCAACTTTTCCTGTGAAAGGCCAGATGGTGAAGTTCTTGTGCTTGGGGGCCATGGGCCGTAGCACAAAGCAGACACCAAGGATACATGGTTGAGTGCCTGTAAACTTCATTTATACAAACAGCAATGGGCTGAATTTGGCCACAGTCCATAGTTTACTCTAGTGTTAAACAGAAGAAGGAGAGAACATGATTTAATTCAATAAATGCTGATACATATCTCTTCTTACCTGTTTTCATTGTAAAATTTTGGCACTTAAAATGTAAACATAGGGGCGCCTGGGTGGTTCAGTGGGTTAGGCCGCTGCCTTCGGCTCAGATTGTGATCTCAGGGTCCAGGTATCGAGTCCCGCATCAGGCTCTCTGCTCAGCGGGGAGCCTGCTTCCCTCTCTCTTTCTCTATCTGCCTTTCCGCCTACTTGTGATCTCTGTCAAATAAATAAATAAATAAATCTTTTTTAAAAAATGTAAACATATTTTATTTCCATCAAATAATCACCCATTCCTCAGAGCCTGCTAATAACACTCATGTGTCTTGTCCCTTTACTTTCATTACTAAATAGGCATTTTTACTTAAAAAATAAAAATGGTGGCTATTAGCAGACAGCACATAGCAAAACTCACCATCCTCCTTCTTATGAGTAAAAGATGGCCAACTGTTCAAGGAAGTATTACTGTTGGAAGTTCCAGGTATTGGCCATTTGCATAGAATGCTGTAATCTGTATTCAACCAGAAACCATATTCTTAAATAAGAATATCATTGAATCAGTTCTTTCTTAATGAATGTGCCTTAATTATACCAAGAGTTCTGTTCAGTGTTTTAGGCAAACATAATATATCCAAAAATAAACAGAACCAAAGTCTCTTTCAAAAATTACTCTTGACGGGGTGCCTGGGTGACTCAGTGTGTTAAAGCCTCTGCCTTCGGCTCAGGTCGCCTTCCCACTGTCTTCAGTTCAATTAGGCCACAGCTTAGATGGTGCAATGAACCTAGAAATTGATAAGCCTATATACAAGTGTTAGTTGTCTTCTTTGCCTTGCTTTCCAAAAATATCCAAGCTTCACAGAAGGTCAAGTGCCATTTGGTTTTGATGTCAGCGTTTTCTGTCTCTCCAACCATCCTTTGTGTTTCTACTTTACTACAGTTCTTTATATGAGATTTTCTTGAAAACAGCTCAAAACTCTCGTGGATATAGGGATCATCGAGATATATTGAGATGTCTTCATTCTCTTCGAGTGACATCACGATCACAGCCACTTGCTCGTCACTGTTGACTCATCCAACAGTGTCTGGGTGGACAGTGCTGATGCCCAGGTGGGGACTGGAGCAGAACGTGTCACCATGTGGTATAAACTCTGAAAATGACAGAAATCCTTGGAAGAAACTGGGCCAGGGCTGCAAGCAGATGGTTCCCTAGTGAATGGTCTGTGTGTAGGGCACACAGCACCCCGGGGTCTGGAGAGGCCCTGCCTACCGCTCCCACCCCCTCCCAGAGGCCACGTCTCTGTCCTTCTGTTTAAATGTTCTCAGTTAGAGCCTCCCCTTCTCCATCCTGCTGTTTTCTTTCTAGTCAGGAAGGACGTGTGCATCAAGGGTCCTGAGGCTAACTGGCCTGGGATCACCCATCATCACTCCCCCTAAGGAACAGTATCTGAATCCCCCATTCCAGCCTCGGTCAGAGAACTCAGCAGGCACAAGGCCTCCAGAGCCAGCGACCATGGGAGGGACAAGGCACAGCATCCCAGAGGCTGAATGGGAGGCCCAGTCCAGCTATGACTCTTGGAGGAGGAGGAGGATGTGCTCCTGTACACTCTCTTCCATGGCCCCCAGAGGCACTGGAGCCCAGCAGGGGCAGCCAGCACACCTTTGGCTGCTGGGGACACGGAGGCAAGAGACTGGACCAACACAGAGCAGAAGCCCCGCAGAAGTTGCCAAGAGACTACATGGCTGCAGGGCCGGAGAAGGTTCAGCAAGAGGTGACAGAGAAGGAGTAAGTTCTGGGGTACGTGCATACGGTCAGTAAAAGCAGACCCCAAAAGACTAAATCCCAGAAATGGGAGATTTGTTTAGCACTCTGTCCTCTCAGGGGCAGGCAGAGCCAGGGCAGGACTCAGAGCCCTCAGCACCGTCCATCCCGTAGGCAGCTTTTCCCCACATCACCTGGACACGGCCCTTCCAAATAGTAGTCAGCCCCCTTCCTAGCAGCACCAGTGGATTGCCTCCCCTGGGCACTGTTTCTGTGGGAAAGGTCTGTCTCTACACCCACTGTGTGTGCCACACCCACCCAGATAGCAACACCATCACGTTGTGAAGAAGCAGGAGAGACAGCTCACGGGGCTGCCCCATCCATGGACATGCACCATACATGGACCTCCACCGTCTGTGGACCTGCACCATTCGTGGACATGCCCCATCCGTGGACCGTGCTGTCCGTGGACCTCCCCCATCTGTGGACCATGCTGTCTGTGGACCTGCACCATCTGTGGACCTTGTGCCATCTGTGGACCTGCCCAGTCCATGGACCTGCACTGTCTGTGAACCTGCCCCATCTGTGGACTGGGCTGTCCGTGGACCTACACCATCCATGGATCTGTGCTGTCTGTGGACCTCCCCCATCCGTGGACCTGTGCTGTCCATGGACTTGTGCCATCCCTGCAGCTCGTCACTCCTGATGGGGAAACAGCTCTGTCTTGAGTGGCTAAACCATCAGGAAGATAACGTTCACCAGCTGTTCTTTTCAAAATAAAAACCTTGACTCCCAAGAAGTCTGTGTGCCGCCTGCGTGGTAGAAGAAGCCAGGCGGAGCAGGGCCGGGGAATAGGCACCTGGGTCGTGAGCAGGATGGTGTCAGTCCGAGCCTGTTCCAGGAGAATAAGGAAATCACAAGTCAGAATCTTTCCCTGCACCATCGTCATCAGCGTTGTGGTCTGATGAGGTCCCTGAGTCACAAGCTGCTGCTTGCCGACCAGGAGGACCAGACCGTGAGCAGGTGCAGAACATGGAGGCCAGCTCCGTCACTGGGATGGGCCCCCGCCGCCAAGGGCCATTCTTTCCCACAGCCCTGCCCCCCCCCCAACACAGGCACAAGGGAAAGTAAACAAGATTCGCTACTAGGTGTAATCAGGTTGACCACGGATGTCCACAGGAAGACCGGAGCTCCTGTTGCTGCCATGTCACGTCCTGTGGCGGGTCTCTGATGGGCCTGGCAAGCTGAAGCGAGCCCTCAAAGGGTAAATGTCTCCAGAGCAAGACAGTAGAGGTTGACAGGGCGTGTGCCTGTGGACACACACCCATCTGCCAACATCTCTGCACAGAACCACCGTGTCTGATTTAGTTACAGAGAGCTCAGACCCATGTCTCCAGCTCCAACCATAACCGCGTGGACTCTTCTGGCCTCCCCACACTTCTCGTCAAATATCAAGGAAGCACCAGACAGAAACCTGCTGAAAGTCTTGTGGGAGGAAAGCCCTGGTTTAGGGCAGAGCACCAGTGGAGAAGCAGCACTGGGAGGGAGTTCCTTCTGGCTCAGGCCAGTTCCAAGGTCCAAATACACGTCCTTCATCCCAGAAGGCGTCAGACATGGCAGTGATGAGACACACACCGGCAACAGCATTGTCCTGCCCCAGAGCCAGGGATGAGTGGACTGCGTCCCTTTCCCATGAAGCTCGGCACAGGAATGAGGTCAGTGCAGGACTCCGTGGCTGCTATGATGGCCTGAGTACTGTTTCCACCGACGTGCCTGTATTTGGAATGCGGGCCTCCAGAGAGCTCGTCAAGGCAAAACAAGGCCTTTGGGAATGGGCCCCAATCTGATATGGCTGGTGTCCTTGCAAGAAGAGGAGGTCCGTACACAGACACACACAGGGGGCTACCATGTGAGGACACGGGACCACGTCAGTCGGCTGAGAAGAGAAGCCGTGGAGGAGGCACCCCGCCTATACCTGAATCTCAGACCTCCCACCTTCAGGGTTGGGAGAGAGCAAGGGTCTATGTGCTCCGTCAGGGCAGCCTGAGCAGACGCGGCAGCCGGTGACCACGGGCACTGCCATGTGCCGACGCTGGCCCTTCCTGTGATCTTGTCCACAGAGGACCTGAGCCACAAGAACCCCACAGCACTCCAACTCAGAAAGGGGCCCAAATGGACACCGCTTTCTCCCTCGTGTGAACCCCGCAACTGGTCCTCACGCTCCTATGCGTATCAGGCAAGCTTCTCTCCATCCCATCTTTGTTTTTCAGGGAAATGGAGATAAAGGCAGTGTGCCATGGACGGGGCTCACATCCCACTGTGTGACCACTTAAGAACACCCGCACTCACTTCAGCTGGAATGAAGTCCCTGCCAGGCCAAGCAGCCTACATACCCCAGACAGTGGCTTCAATTCGGGGCAATGTAGCCGTAACCACTGGGGAATGAGAGTCAAGAAGCAGAGCCCCGGTCACCCAGGGAACACACAGACATGAGCTCAGGCCTCCATCATGGCCCGTGGTCGGGCATGGATCACACACAGAAACCACCGATGCCACGCCAACAAGGATGGCAAGCTCTGACCTTCAAATGCGGTTAAGAATGAAGCCAGAAGTAATTTCTTAGGACACCAAGGAAAGGAGAGTGACTCAAATTAGAAAAATCAAATCAGAAAAAGTTCAACCAGCACATGAATAAAATATGGAGAAGAAGCAAACCTACCAAAAGAAAAATAGATACAAAAAAAATTTTAAATGCCAAACTCTGTGACATGAATGATGTCATCAAAACGTATGTGTAAACCTCATTACTCAACAAATCTTAATCCAATTACGGATTTTGATCTCACATGGCCAACGTGGTCAGGCACAGTTTGCAACAAAGCTCTGAAACCCACACCCTCTCAGCCTCCACCTGAGCCCCACATATACCCCCAAAATCTTGCTGAGGGGCTGGGGGCCTGCAGGGTCAGAGAGCATGAAGTGGCCCCTCCCTACTCAGAAGCCAGTGCCGTGGACCCAGTGCATGGGCTCAGCCAGGCCTCCCCAGCATGCCGACCTCCTCCCCAGGACCTGGGGCTCCTCAAGAGGTCTCGGGACAGCATCAATGCCTTGAGCCCCTTCTGCACCTGCACCTGCACCCCTACAGGAGACCCTTCCTGTCTGTCATCACATCAAGGGCTGTCTTATCCATCAACCACGCATTTAGAGGGAGTCCTACAGGGGACACACTGAACAAGAAGTCAGTGTCCAGACAGCCCTGGAGACCGAACCACGGAACATAGTTAAATGCCTCTTAGCTGCTCAGCCGGCTCAGTCAAAAGCCAGACAATATAATGATCTATTTTAACAGCGTTGAAATGATATTTTCCATTACAAAGCATCCTGTAAATTAACTTGGCTCTGAACGCTGTGGATTGCTGTGGATTCTGATTGCATTCGCTGGGCTGTGTCCGAATCCCCAGCTCTCTCTGTTCTCAGCGGAGCTGGGGAGGCACGTCCGGCTCCCATGCTGGCCTCTGCCTGAAGAATCGCACACCGGCGGGACCCTGCGTTCCCACTCACCTGTACCACCCATATTCGGGCCATCTTGCTGAAACCAGAACCACCGTCCTCGTCCTCATGTTTTCTTCCCTCCTCCTCTGGGGTAAGGCACCCATGGGGTGAACTAGGCTGACACCTTGTGGCCGCCATCTGCAGAGAACCAGTCCTTAAACAGGGACAGTCAGCCGACGCCCGGCAGACCCACCGCACTGGGGCACCCTCAACAGTGCCAGTGACCCTGGTTGGGGTAGGGAGCCCCCTCTGAGCCCCACAGTGTGGGTAAGGGCCACCCTACAGATGCAGATCCTCTGAGCATGGGGACCGTCCCAGCTTTCTGAGGAGCAAGGAGGCCAGGATGCCAAGGGCAAAGGGAGAAGACGGTGGGCCCTGCACTGAGCAGCTGAGGTTGGCTCCTGAGGGGTGTGAGGTTGTGGGATGGGCTGGACTTAGGGGTCATCTCTCTACACATGGTCCATCAGGGAAGGACATTGATGCTGCAAAGTTGGGAGCAGCACTGGGGGGGACAGGAGGCATCTTGAGGGACCTGGGGAATGGGAGGCATCTGGAGGGACACTAGGGGATGGTAGGCACCTGGAGGGACACAGGAGAACAGGAGGCCCCGGAGGGATGTGGGTGGGGACACAGAAGGGAGCATACATTGTCTTTAATTCTTTAACATCCCATGACATTGTCCTTGTTCAGTGTGGTGACTCACATTTGGTGTCCCCTCTATTGATTTGGTTGGTTGTCTCCGTGTCTAAAAGACACCTTGCTGTCCTATCTCTCACTCTTCTTCTTGTCCTCTTGGTCTTGTGTCTCTGTGTGTTTTCTTCCAAAATACACACAAAGATCTAAGTATTACTATAAATTATAGATGTAAAATAACAAAGTAACTTTAGTGTCCCCGGAATAAATTAAAATGCCTTCAGCTTCCCAAGATGCAATCCCACATGGCAGAGTCATGGTGGGACTTGCCCCTGTCCACCGGGAGGAGCCCAGGCTAGCAGAGTAGAGGCCAAGCGAGGGCCAGGGACGATGCGCAGCCAGGTACAGGAGCACCCCCTAAAGCCACCTGTCCCCTTCCTGCTGGGATTCCTCCCCTGTCCAAAGCACATATAACCCAAACAACAGGAACTCAGCATCCAGCAGACACATGGCAAGCTTGTGCTCAAGGAGACGGGTGCTGCCCTGAGCATCTTTCTTCCTGGAATCAGAGCACGGTGGCGACCCCGAGGCTTTCGCTGCTGACTCGCAGGCACTGTAGCCACCACGTCCCCGTCGTGAGAATGAGGGCACCTTCCTTCTGTCAGAAGCAGAGACCACTTGGCTTCACAGCCTAATGGAAATCCACACAGGCAGAAAAGCCGTTTTGAAAGGAGTATACAGATGGCATTGTTTTATTATTGGAGTGTGATCAGTAAAGGTTGTTGAAAACCCATGACGGCATGGGCTCACATTCCCATGGTGCCTCATTCACATGGGCACCGTAACAGCCCTGCCCCGTCTCTGCAGAGGCTGATCTTAACCAGACACTGGCACTGGCGCTGGCTACCTGTCAGCCCACGGTCTGCTCCCCACGTCTCCAGCTGTGCGAGCCAGGCCATGATGAGCTCGAGGTCCAAGACCACTGATTGCCCCCAGCAAACCCAGATGTCTACAGTGCAGCCTGTCTTATCAGAGCTTCGCAGATGGAGGAATGTAGTGTAGATAGACTGGCTTATGGGCATGGCCCACATGGAAACGCCCAGCGTGGTCTCTGCGTGGGCCCTGACACGTGGCCATTCCCTAGACCTTGGCTACCCCCTTGTCTCTGCTGTATCCTCCCAGAACACCCAAAATGAAACCACGCTGGGCATGGGTATGAGGGTCCGGGAGGAGAGTGACACCCTATGAGCAGGCTCAGGCCACTGGGTCAAGGGCCATCAGCAAACTGGGTCCACTGGATTCCACCTGCACGGCCAGCTGGGCGAGCCCAAGCCCCAAGACCCCACGCGGGACATACACACATCCATACTTTAACTGGAAGCTTGAGCAATTTTGCTGGAGGAGGACCCGTAGCCGCCAAACTCGGGACCAACCGGATTGCTGCACGTTACCTCCGTTCACGAGTCACAGAACATGTCCCCACACAAGCCACGGTGTCAGCACAGTGTGGCCTGTTCGTCCCATGGCCCCCGATGTGTGGGGAGGACACGAGGGCTTTTGCTGCTGACAACAATGATTCAGGCTTTGGTTCTCTTCGGGGCAATTAGCCCAACCTGCCCTGTCCCAGGAGCTTTCACTACAAATAGAGCCACCGTGAGCATTTGGTACAAACCCTTTTCTTTTCCCCATGACAGCCACACAGTGTTTCCAGGACACAGGCTCACAGAATACCTTCATCTCAGGCATTTCTCAGGCTCGGACGTCCACAGAACAACTACTTACAAATCACCCACACGAAGTTGGTGGGAACCCAAGCTGACTACAGACGTGTCTTCTCCAGGCCGCTAGTGGTAACTAACCCCTTTCGTCTCTACCACATGTTTGCCGATGACTTCTAACAGCTTGAAAAGAAGGAAATCTGACCTCTTAAAAACACCATCTGGAAGGAAAGCTGCCGTTCCTCATGAGGATGACTGACCCGCACACTCATCTCCACGTGCTGCTCAAGGAGAACAGCAAGTCCAACATTCCTGATCAAGGAACCCTCTCACCTTGAGCTGGCGTCTTCCTCCCGCACTCTCCTTGCTTCTCCCCGTGTGTCAGAATCTGTCACCAGCATTGTTCCTCTTGATACAAATAGTTACCATGTTGGCCAGCTGGCGGAGCTGCCTCTGTGCCCTTCCAACACCCCCTCCCTGGGTCATGTCTGAGGTTCCTTTGCTTTGGGACACAAGATGCTTAGGGCCTCCTTGACTTCCCTGTACGACTCATGGAATCTGACATTTCTCCAAGGAGCCCTGGTTCCTGGGAAGGATGTCTAGGGACCTGGGAGCCAGGCATGTTCGCTGCTCCTAGAACGGGGCACGTTGACTCCGGAAGCTCCGAGTGGACATGCTAGGTGGGTGGGCACCACAACCTCCAACACAGCCCCACACATCCTTCCTCACGCACCCGTGTGGAATTTCCATCTCACAATGTAAAACCCTGTAGCAACCATGTAGACGAATTCACCCACCATGTTTGCCCTCCCGTATTCCTGCGCATGACTCCAACAGTGCCCCGGGCCTCTGGGATCAAGCCCCGGATCTTTTTACCATTTTTCATGGCCTTGATGGAGCTTAAAGTACCTGGGGGGCAGGTCTGCAGGACAAGGAAACTTCGAGGTATCCAGGCTCTTTCAGAGACAGTGCGTGGAGACCCAGCCATCCACCTGCCAGAAAGGAAACAGGAAACCCAAAAGTGAGCAACAGGGTTAACTGGAGGAGAAAAAATAAGACATAGTAGGTTGTGATGAATATTGACAAAATAGTAATAAAGCCCACTCTTGGAACATATGTTCTGGTTTGAACATAAATGTACCAGAAGGGAAAATTCTGCAACTTCCCATGGGACTTCACCGATGAGTGTGCTCTGTATCTCTACTCTGCTTTTGGACGGACTATGTTAACTTGACAAGTTGATTGGCTTGGAGCCCCTTCCCCGCCCCTGTGGTCCCGCCACAGACAGGTCCAGGACGGGCTTCTCTGGGGTGCCGAGCAGGACTGCATGGGACACCCCATCTCCTGCTCCCACAGAAAGAGGGACTAGTAGGTCTTTGCCAACATGAACATCCACAGATGGATTAGGAAGGGAAGGTTCCCAACTGTCTGCTGGGAGCTGGGCTGACCTGTCTTCCGTGTCAGCCTGGACCACACTTCCTCCTGGGAGACCTCCTACTGCCAATCTCCTTGACCTCAATTTACTAATCAAGCCAGCCAACAGTATTAATTTATCCATTCCAGTGCTCTTAGGGAACATATCATTGGAGTGATTTGGGTGGCTCTCTTCCCTATTTTTGGAGGGAGACGGACCAGCTGAGGATGACTTTAGGAGCTTAGTCTCGGAAAACATCATACATTTCAAACCTTGGAAAGTGCAGCAAAACACTACCTTCCAAGAAAAACATAGTTTCTGTGACCTTCATATGCCCAAGTCATCATTCCTACAGAAACCCAGGCTGTGTAATCACTCCATACCCCCAATTTTTTAATCAAAACTCCTATTAAAGTGTCAAACATTTAATAGCTAAAACACCACTTTGCTTGAAAAGCTAAAAGGCTGGAAAGAAACTGTTAATTACAGTAGTGCACATGGGCTCTGAAAGCACCAGCGGTCGGGCTCATTCTCCCATCACTGCTTCAAGAGGTGAGCTGGGGCTCTTTGTCGACACAAATTGAAAACCATTAAAAACCTGTTATCACACTGCCTGCCAGGGGACGGGCTGCCAGAGCCTGGCACTTCCGAACTCCATGGCCTGTCTGGGTCTAGCGAAAGGACCACAACCATCAGAGGAAACGTCTGATGACGTCTGACTGTCGAGGACGCCCAACACTCCCCAGAGCTGGGGCCCCAGAGGCAGGCGGGACCCAGAACCCAGCACGGGACTTGATGCTAGAAGCCCAGGCATCCACCCTTCTAGCAGTGACACCACCTCTGGTGACTTCCAGGCAGCTGAAGACCCTGCATCACCACACGCCATCCCCACTCTGTCCACAAAAGCCTTTACCGTCCCCACGGTCTGTGTCTCCATGGCGGGTTTATTTTCTGAACCACACGACTGCATGCAGTCCTCGGCGGAAAGCTGTGACTTGCAGAAAATGGCACTGAATTATTTAAAGCATGCTCTCTTTCTAGAACAGGGGTTAATTACCATTCTTCTGTGCTCCACTGAAGAGTCACAAATCAATGAAAAGCCACAGTGACTTCGAGACAGCCAGGAAACACGGTCTTCACACTGGGATGGGTATTTCCTTCCAGAGCTCATTGCAATTAAAAGTGGTTAAGCACATTTAGAGGACGGGCCTGAGCTAGGGGTGTGGTCCCCAAGAGCGGCAGTGCTGGTGTAGGGAGACGCAGTCCCTGGTAGCCTGGCTTCCTTTCTGAAATCAGACTACAGAGAAGGCAGGTCTGACCTTTTTTCAGGAGAAGGACCCACCGGGAAACCACACGGAGCACTGGAAACCTGTGCATGCCCTTCTGGGACAGCAGAGAGAGCCATATGGCATAGAGAGCATGCCGGGCCCTCCCTCCTGTAAACTCTCGACCAAGTGCCCAGCAGAGCCTGCAGGACAGGAAAGGCAAGGGACAGGGAGTTGACCCTTGGAAACAGAGGGGGCAGAGGGAGGCTTTACTCGTTGGTTCAGCCCAAAAACATCTGGAAGGTGGTGTCACACAGGGCAAATAAAGCCCCGATGGAAAACCCAAACCTTCCAGCCTCATGGTGCTGACCCATGTCCTCCAGCCCCACCCAGCAGGGACACGGTGCTATCCCACATCCTCCAGCCCAACCCAGGGGACACCGTGCTGACCCACGTCCTCCAGCCCTACCCAGAGAGGACACGGCGCTGACCCACATCTACTCCAGCCCCACCCAGCAAGGGACACAGCACTGACCCACATCCTCCAGGCCCACCCAGGGGACACAGGGTACAGCCCCCACCAGGTGTATCATGACGAGTGTCAGGACACCTGCAGAGCAAGGAGTGGGGTGTGTAGACTCACATGAAGTGTGTAACAATATACAATTAACCACATTCTATGTGAATCATGTAAGAATCCATACATGTACATGAAATATGTATACATAGATATTAGAAATACACAAATACTACATGGATCCCTGAGGGAAAGGAAGTGGGATGGAAGGAGAAAGGAAGAAAAAGAGATCTTGAAGTGGAAACCCTATACAAATTGAAAAAAAAAAATTTTTAATTGGACATTTTTAAGAAGGTTGCTCTTTAGCCTGGAAAGAAAAATATTTTCGCCCTCATTCCAACGTCCAGATCAAACATTTGCTGACAATTCGGTTCTGTTGCGATCGGAGGCCCCACCTGGCCCTTCCGGAAAGGGGATGATTTCCTCAAGATTCCGCCTAAACACTGAACTCTCAAGGGAGAAGAGATCTCAACAAACGATTAGCAAGTTAGGGGTAAAAGAAATGCCCTTAGCTTGACAAACGCCCTCCACCACAAACCAGACACAAAGATACCTACAGTCATGCTTTGTTTCCAATATTGTTCTAGAAATAAAAATAAACAAAGCTTATGAAGACTTAAAAAGAAGACGTGATCTCAGCAGCCCACGTGCCCGTGGCTGATGCATCCTTCCCATGTCTGGCTGTGGGGACCGGCTCGCAGTCGCGGCCACTGTGTGATCTCAGTGTGTCCGTGGCCACACTCACCTCCGCGTTTTGTTTGGCTCCAACTGACAAAAGTCTTTGGGGCATGTGCTTGGCTTTGCCACATTCCTGCTTCAGCCTGCCCTCGAGGGGGTACTCGGCAGCCTGCCTCCCACCCGGCCCCGGCCCACACAGGTCAGCGGAGGCTGCTGTCCTGGGGCAAGAGGACCTTGCCCCTCCACCATTAGGTCGATCTCCCAGTGAGGCACCGACGT
Organism: Mustela nivalis; assembly: GCF_964662115.1. Taxonomy (NCBI): domain Eukaryota; kingdom Metazoa; phylum Chordata; class Mammalia; order Carnivora; family Mustelidae; genus Mustela; species Mustela nivalis. The sequence continues at coordinate 67,694,478 of NC_139030.1, forward strand.
CTGCACCCAGCTCACGTGCGCCGTCCGGAGACATCCTCACGGGGAAGAGGAGGACGTGGGGATGCGGGCACTGACAGACCACCCACCCTCCTCCCTCCGGAGTTCTGCCCCAGCAGATGTTCGCTTCTCCCAGATAACCCCCAACCCTGGGGAAGTGTCCACAGGGCTTTGGAGATGACCAGTTGGAATGAGCAATGTTCACCAGAATTCACTCCTGACTCCCTGCTTGAAAGCATGAAGCGAACATTTTAGATTTCTTAGGTTCTGACCCAGATCAAAGGTGAAGACCATGTTGTATTTGCAGGTCCACTGTCCTAGAGATCTAGGAAAGCCACAGAGGGCATTTGACATCTCGCTGCAACCGTGGCTGGGAGAGTCAGTAGGCATCTGAAGCCAATGGTACGAGTTGCTGTGGATGAGTGGGTCGGGTGGGTGGGGTCCTGCTTCCTCGTGCTGACAACACTCGCCATCCACTGCGTCTTGAGAAAGGCTGGAGCTCTGGGAAGGCAGCTGGGACCCCGCTGGGTGCTGCCCCTGGAGTTCCTGGGCAGGGGAGTCCCTCACACCATCCCCAGCCGCCGATAGCCCCCAGCCCAGGATGGAGCAGAGGCCATGGCATTCGGGACAGAGGGCCTAGCAAGCCCTGGATGAGGCAGGGAAGGGACAGCGGGTGGGTTTGCCGGAGACCTTCTGGCATCGTGCCCGAGAGCACAATGTGCTACCTCCCAGATGGGTCCCCATGAGAACTGCTCTGCCGTCATTTTTTAAAACAGCTGGCTGGAAGGCAAGCCAGCCCTGTGAGGCAGAGAGGGGCTCTGACTTGTGCAGAAATGACACAGCGTCCAACAAGGCCCTGCAATGAGGATGGCCGGATTGGCCGTGCAGGACAGGCGCGCAGAGCTGAAGCCCCACCTGACCAGAGGGCTCCAGCCCCATGGCGCCCGGCCACACGGCTGTCCGGACCTAGCTGTCCCTCATGCTCAGTTAGAGGGATCTCCCCTATGGTGTGAAATGTCAGGGGCTGACCTCTGCCAATCTGAGGGCAAGAACCCAGAACAAGACAGATCTGATATTTAGACTTAGAGCTATTTTCCCAATTAAAGAATGCCCACCTCCCACGGGCCCAGAGGCAGTGGGCTCCGACCCCACACACACACAGCTGCTGCCGGACTCGGTCCCCAGGTGCTAGGGAAAGCCATCGAAACCCCGAGAAGACCACCTAATTTTCCCGTGGGCTCTCAGAAGCCCTTGAAGGCATGAAAGACATGTCTGTTCCCTTGTGCTGGCCACCCCGGGCTCGCTGCGGCAGACAGTCTGGCCGCTAACCCTGCCCACACCTAGGGTCACAGGAGGAGAACATGTCCCACCTGCACTCCTGGCCCCTCCCCACATGAGTCCCTCAGAACAGAGATAACAGGACCCCTCCTCATTTCTTTTTTTTTTTTTTTAAGATTTTATTTATTTATTTGACAGAGAGAGACACAGCAAACGAGGGAACACAAGCAGGGGAAGTGGGAGAGGGAGAAGCAGGCTTCCCGCTAAGCAAGGACCCTGATGCTGGGCTCGATCTCAGGACTCTGGAATCAAGACCTGAGCCAAAGGCAGACACTTAACAGACTGAGTCACCCAGTCTCACCCCCACCATTTCTGAGTCCCTGTACCAAGAGTGGCTTCACCCCTGCCCAGCCCCCACCCATGGATCACCCTTAAAACCAGTTGATGTTCCCCAAACATCCCACTGTCACTGCCTTCACAGAGAATCCCCACCTCCCCCAACCCCGACAAAAAAAAAAAAACCTTAAACCCAGACATTCCAATAACCTCTATTCATTCCAAAAACTTTGCCTGGTGCATTCCTTGCTTTTCCCAAAACTTACTGCCAAGAAAATGTTAAGAGACATTTCGCATGCTGTGGGTCCTGACTGATCTTTCCAAGCAGTGTTTTACACTGCTTTAAGGGACAGAAGTCTGTCCAAAAGTGCACAACACCCCAAAGTTTCAAGGACAAAGCAAGGGCACTGGGAAGTTCACTCCCATAAAAGAACCCACTTCCCATTGCACACAGAGGTGGGTCTTGGGCTGGCCAGACCAAGGTGTATAGGGTCCCCACCTTAGTGCACAGGTGCCCAACGCAACACTCTGCCCTCCCATCTCCAACAGACACCCTATTACAGCAAATTCACATCACCTGAGTGAGCCCTGAGGAGCAGGAAGGGCAGCTGGATGGGGAGAGGGGTCCTGAGTCTGAGCTGGGCATTGATGTGCTCCCAGATGAAAAGAGGGAGAAAGAAGATCTTAGAAGGGAGCTCCCCTGCTCAGTGTGGTTCTCTCTGCACCCCACGGTTAGGACAGCCTCTAGGAGATGAGGATCACCACCCCCATCCCACCTGACCACCTCTGCCACACACCGAAACCCAAAGACAGCCATCCCAGCTCCCCCTGGGGTGACTGCCTTGTGTCAGGGGTAAGGGTGTGGGGACAGACCCTACACAGGATGGGAAGAGCTGGAGAATGTGCTGGGGCCAGCGGCGGAGTCTGGAGCCCATGGCCAGGGTGAAGCCAGACAAGGAGCCGGTAAGGGACGTTTTAGGGGTACAGGAAAACACTATGCAGGGTAACAGGGGAAAGGCCACAGTCACATGCCGGCGGGGCACCACAGCACGTTCAGAAGGACCAGGGGGCTTGGAGGGCATGAAGAGGAGGACATAGAACTAGGGTCTGGGTGGGGTTATGGAACCTCAGGACCCAGTTAGTAAATGGGCCCTGATTCCCAGCAGGATTCCCAGGGCAGCCCCACAATGAGAAGCACCTGGAGCTGGTTGGTTAAAGCTCCTGGGTTCCTGCTCACCCAACATCAAGGAGGCATTGAGAGGCGACTCGGCGAATGAAGCTCTGCCTCCAGCACAGCTACATACTGGGCTCACGAGGCCCCCCAGACATGCCAAACATAGGAGAGGAGAGACAGGATCCTAATGAGTGGAAACAAAGGCTCACTGACAACAGTAGGCTTCTGGGACGTCCAGTGACCCGATTCTCACATTCAGGGTCTGCATTCCAGGAGCCCCAGGCCCAGCAGTCCTTGATAGAGGTCACCCCAAGCTGCCCATGGTGTCTCCAGGTGGGTTTTCACACCCTCCACATCCTCATGTGGAAGGTGGACTCACGCCTTCCAGCCTGGGAGAGAGGAGGTTCAGGGAGAGATGCACCCCATCCTGCTCCCAGGAAGCCCTCCCACACCTGTCCCTGTCACACAACCCATGGCTCTGTCCTGCACACCTTGGGGACATCTCGGGGCCGGAAAGATGCAGAACTAACAGGCATGAGTGGGCCAGCCACAGAACCTCCTCCAGGGAACAAGACAAGCTCTGTGGTCCATGGACTGTGGGTCTGCTTCATCCACTGTCCCCACTGAGGACAATCCTGGAAGAGGGCCCACGAGCACTCGGGTTGGAAGGACAGCTTGTGCGTCCACTGGGGTGCGGGTGCTGTCTCTGCACAAGGCCGGCATGTGGGCACATTGACGAGGTGTCAGGAATAACGGCCTGATGCGTGGGTGGTAACGAGGGGAGAACTGGCAGCAGAAACAGCCCTCGGATGACTCAAGAAGTGTTAGCAAACAGACACCCAAAGTAACGGACACGGAACCACAAACGTGAAAGAGACCACAGGTGTTGAGAAATGAAGGAATCCAAGAAAGTCATGAACCATGAGGAGTAATGGAACAGGGACTCCAGCACTGACAAGTAGAACAAATGGAAAAGAAAGCAGAATCAGTGGGTTTAACAGAAAATTTGCATGTCGGGTCATTAGAAAATCCCCACACAGAGCACAAAACAAAGACGAGGAGAACCAGGGACGGAGAAGCAGCGAGACTCAGCGGGTCTGATACACGGGGAACTGAAGTCTGGCGGGTAGGGAGGGAGGAGCAGTCACGTATGGGGAGGGAGATGCCTGAGAACATTCCAGAACTGATGGACAACACAGGCCCACAGATGCCGGGAGGCCAGTGGGCCCCACGGAGAAGAGACACCACAGCAGCCGTGCCGCCCACCCCGTGGTGAGAACAGCTACAAGGACGAGCCTGCCAGCACAGGGCACGGCCCGCCCGCTCCCAGGCACCCACGAGACAGTCACCCAAATGTGCACACATTGGGGCCACATGGGAAGCCCCAGCAAGTTCCAGAGGATCTAAATTTAAAATTTAGAGCGTGTTTTCTGACCTCAGCAGAATCAAGTGAGAAATCAAGGATGATTTTAAAGTTATTGGAAAATCCTCAACTGTCTGGAATTCACCCCCTTTTAAACAATCAGAAGATCAGAGAACAAATCCCAACAGAACGAGGGTGTGTTTTGAGATGAATGGTGCTAAAGAAAACCCATGGGAACTGGCGGGATGCAGGTGCATGAGGGCAGCTACCCTGGTGACGTGTGTCTTTGAGCAGCAGCAAGGCCAAGGGCCAGGGCTGCAGCTGCGCAGAGACGCAAATCTGGAGGTGAGCACGCCCTGCATACAGGGATGGCAAAGGGGACACGGTCACTGTGCTTCCTGCTCCTGGCTGCAGCACACCCCAGGACACCAGGCCCTCTCAGGGACAGTAAAGTTCCCAGAAGGGGGTCCCTGCATGGTCAGGAGCCAGAGCAGACCCAGCTTCCATTTCTCAGAAAGTTAAAAGAGCAGGAAATGCTGGACAGGGAGAGCCATCTGTAGTTTCCTTCCTCTTCTGTGAGTGCTGCGGTGACGGTCTGCAGTCTCTCCACCCACCATCCGCCCGTTCATGGGAGCAGCACACTGCTCTTCCTCCAGAAGACCCACACCCCCCTCCGCCACCAGGATTCCTGGGACCTAGGCCCATGCAGCAGCCCTGGGGAGGCACAGCAATGGGAGCAAGAATGGGACAGATGCAGATCAGCCCCCAGACCCAATCCCAGACATGGTGTATAAACTGCCTGAAAGAGGAGGCTTCTGAATGAAGTTAAAGCTGGAAGGGACTGGTCCTAGGTGCCAGGAGCTGGCGGAACAAGGAAGCTTGCTAGCAGGTATTCTCATCACAGAGAAGGCACAGCCAAGACATGGAGAGAGGCAGTCTGAGCACCTGGATCCAGCCCCTCCTGAAGCAGACATGATCCTTCAGCCTGCAGTGGTCAACCACCTGTCTCCCTTCAGTGACATTCCCTCTTGTTACTTTGTATCTGCCTGAGCTGGGCTCCTGCTGACGCAAACACAGCATGCCATCAAGTTGCCGCTACTCCAGATACTGGGAGCCTTGAGGGCAGGACAGTCCCTCCCCCACAGCTTCAGAGCTTTGGCACAAAACCTCCTGATGGTCTTAGGCTTGTTTCTTCAAACACCCAGGGAGCTGTAAGCATTTAACAAATAGGCCCACTTATGAAGCAAGTCCAGAAGGTATGAGGCCGGCTGCCCAGGGTCCGAGGAGGAAGGGCAAGCTCAGGGGTGACAGGAGGGAGGGAGTGGGTCTCACATCATGCTGCTCGTCCCTTGTCCACCTGCTGCGAGCTCCTGAGTGACCACCAGGCTCGGCTCACACGGGTCCCCCTCCCACCATGGACCCAGGCTATGCCCACCTGTGAGCTGGGCCACCTTCCTGGAGAGGCCAGGGGCTACTGGGGGGGGGCAGCTCCAGTGCACACAGAACATTTCACTAATACTTCCCTTCCTTTTTTCAGCCCAAACAGCCCTAATGGGCAAATCTCCTGCAGGGTGAGTGGGGCACACTTGGTTCTCCACAGCAGAAGATTTAAAAGCTTGGGATGGGGTCCCTTGCTCCACCCACGGGGCTGTTGCTGAGAACTAAGAACCACACTCCTGAGCCGCTGCCACAGTGACTCAGCACCTTCCTGGCAACGACCGAGGACGACCCTTGCTTCTGCTTCTCCCTCCAGGCACCTTCTCTGTCCCCACGGAAATAAGGGACAGGCAGCCTCAGGAAGGAAATCCAAGCTGCATGGGCTGAGGACTCCCGAAGCTGCGTTTCCCCAAAATGCCACCTTCCCTTTGTGGATTTGGCCACAGGTTCTCAGAGCACCAAGAAGGCATCCCCTTTGCCCCCTGTCCCAGCCAAGGCTGGATGACACGGCTGTGCAGAAAGCCCTGGGAACCTAGCATTGGCTCTGCCCCCACGGCTTCAAGACAACAAAAACACCCCCACTGACTGAGCCCAGTGGGTCTCAGCCCAAGGCCAGCCATGTGTGAGGGTGACCCCGTCGCTCACAGAGGAGGTTGAGAAGCACAAGAATGCCATGAGCAATGCAGCATCTTACCTGCCGGGCTGAAGCACAGGGACATGCACACGTGTACAGCCACACGAAAACACAGACACGTGTGTGTGCACACACATGCACATCTGCATGGAAATGCAGAGACACACATGCACGCACACACATGTGCTCAGCCACATGGAAACACAGAGACATGCATGCACACACATGTGCACAGACGCACAGAGACACGCATGCACACACACGTGCACGCACAGCCGAACAGAAACACAGACACAGAGAGACAGGTGCACACACGTGCACTCATACACAGCCACATGGAAATGCAGAGACCCACGTGCACGTGCACACACACATGCACAGCCATACAAAAAACAGACACGTGCTCAAACACAGGCAGATGCACACACTCCTCCAAGCCCACCATTCCACAGCCCACCACGGATCCCTGCCCAGGTCACTGACAAGGTCATCCTGATGGCACCCTGGGATGACGGGTCCCAGCACCTCTGCCAGCCCAATGTGAGGCCCCAGGCGGATGTCCTTGCTGCCTCTCTCCATCCAGTCACAGGAAGCTAGGTCCGCCGCGGAAGGGAAGCAAAGACCGTGGAGTACCTGCCGGGGAGGGGCTGCTGGGCCCGTGGACTCTCTGTCACCAGGGTGGTAACATGGACACCAGGGGGCGTGCCTGCTCTGCCCCCAGGGACAGCACCCACAGAAGGGACCCAAACCAGCTCCCAGGGATCCTTCCCCCGCTGGGACGCCCAGGTGCCCAGCACAGGCAGTGGGGTCCTCAGGGTCCTGACAACCCCATGCAGGTGTCGGTGGCCAGCTGAGCTGGGCAGAGACTGGGCCTCAGAGGCTCCTGCCAGCAGGAGCTTGTTCTGTGCAGGAGCCCCTCCTTCGGGAGGGGAGCACATGTCCGCCTCTAATGACAGGAAAGAGATCCCCCACCCTGGCAAGACTAACCAATGGGGTTTCATCCCCAGAAAAGGAGTCTGGGGAGTGGAGTGAAGGCCAGGATGAGCCCTCAGCAGCTTGCAGCTCCAGCCCAAGGCACGCCTTCCCTTCTATGTTGCTGACTATTACTGGAACGGGGTCCCCAGGCATGGCTGGGAAGGTAGACAGGTTCCCCAAGGTCTCCCAGTGGAGGCTGCCAGGGCCCCATTTCCCTGCACTCTGTCCTCCACAGGCACCCTGGGCTTTTCTCTGCCCCTCCCACACGGGCCCCTGTCCCCATCTCAGCGACAGACTCTGTACCTCTGCTACAGACAGACGGTCTACTCCGACACTCAGGCCACCTACTGACTGTCCTCCAAGGATGCAAGGCAGTTATCCCCTGAGTACGATTCAAACAACCCTTGTTTGCGGTGGAGCGTCTTGAACAGATGATCGGTTTGGACTAATAATAACATCATCAGGCTTCCACGCTCCCATGCTGGCTTTTAACGACATGCTCTGTTGGTAGACTGTAAATAAAAATAGAAATAAAATAGGCTGTTCTCAAGGAGAAAATTGCATTGATTTCCCTGTTTTACGCTTACTGGAAAATGTAGTCCAGATGGCCCAGGAATAAGTCAAAGACCGTGTGGACCATCTCGGAATGCCCCCCACCTGTTTCCTCTCTCCTGTGTCTCCCTGAGCTTCCCGGAGCAGGCGTCACCCCGCACCTGTCAGGACTGTCCAGATCTCAGAAGAATGCCAGCGGCTGTGCACCTTGAAATGTATTTTCTGCTTCTGGTAAACTCGTTGAATCCATATTTGCAAACACACAGCACAACCAAAGGCAGAAGTCAGACCTCATCGGGCTTGTCCACAGCCCCAGCTCCCAGAGCGGCTGTCAGTCGGCAGCAGCCCAGGCTGAGCAGCAGCCCCGAGAGAAACTGGAGGCTGGGGAAGAGGAGGGCATCCCCCTCTGTCTGACCCCTGGAGCACCTCCATGGGGCAGGAGCTGACTCCAGCCTCTGTCAGCCCCTCCCCCACTGGCCCGGCTATGCCCCTGGAATCCCAGTACAGCTGGTGCCCACATGTCAAGGGCTACCAGTCGTACCCCCCACCCTCCAGGCCTATGTGCCAGCGGACTGCCCTTCTCTGTGCCCCCTCACACTGGAAGCCCCATCTCTCCCCTTGGCTCCCCAGACCCCAAGGTGGCTCCTGCCTCCTCAGGCTCTGATGCCAGGGTTACTTGTTGTGGTGAGAAGAACGTCCCCTCAGGAGTGTCCACGCACCATTTCCTGCATGAACTGTGACCTCTAGTAGAACCTAGCTTGCAGCTGTGAACAAAGTCAGAGACATCATCCTGAATCGTCCAGGGTACCCGGCCAGGGATGCAAGCCTCAGCAGCAGAGAAGGCCCTCGGCTGGAGGCAGAGGACTCGCAGCTCGAAGGGGAGTGATAAAACTCGAGGCGAGGAGCACTGCACCCACGCTGCTGGTTTGAAGGTGTGGGAACGCAGACAGCCCCAGAGTGGGGGGTATTGGTCAGCGAGGATGCGGGACCTCAGTCCCAGAGGCAGGGACTGAGCTCTGCGCACGCCTGAGTGAGCCTGTGGGCTTCTTCTCCGAGCTGTAGGCAGGAGCCCAGCCCACCCGACACACCACCTCGTCTGTGTGGGGCCCTCGGCATAAGGGCCAGCCCCCAGATGGCGCCCCAGAACGTGAGATGTCATAAGCTTGCAGCCTCGTGATATCTGTTACACGACATCCCCTGTGAGGCTCTTCCCATCTTCCAGTTACTCAATGGCCAACCCCTGTGCTAAGTCCAAATACATTTCAAATCCCTGGAGTGGCTTCTGTGTCCCCCTCCTCTCAGGGGGCTCTCCCCCACATGGTTTTAAGCTCAGCTTCCTGTCACTCACTGTGCCTTGTAGGTCCCCAAGCATTCAAAGCCTGTCTCCTCCTCTCCTGTGCCATCCGAGCCCCGACCCCGCGAGTCCCCATGTGTTCCTTGGCAGAGAGAAGTGTGAGCCCCTGCCCCATATCTGCCCCGCCGAACTTCCGTGGCTGGAGCTGTCCAGGCCGGGCCACCCTGCAGAACCAGCTAGCACTGAACTGGCCTCGAGAGGTTTTGCTGCGGCTTTCGGTCCTATTAGAATTCTTCCATTAAATTAGTGATTAGTCAAGTGTTAGGACTTTTCACTTCCCCTGTAAACCGTTGTGTCCTCAGAACTCGGATGTGGTCACACAGCCAATACCCTCGACGTGGGGGTCCAGCCATGACTGCGGGCTTACTCCGAGTGTGCTGATAGAGCACAGACACAGAACTCTAGCAAAAGCACCTGCCTGGGGGCTGAACACAACTGTGGAAGAAAAGCTAACCAAGTCTTTAAGTGTGAAACAACCATACACCAAGTCACTGAATGGGGTAATTGCTACTAAAACAGTCATGCCTGGATCAAGGGGAACCACAACTCCAGTAATTTAGAGATCTTTGGTACAATAAGCACATCAGGAAATTGAACATACACATCCATCTAACTACCCACCCGCCCACCTAGCAACCCATGTCACTACCCACGCACCCACCTAACTACCCATTTCTCTATCCACCTACCTGCCTATCCACCCATCTGCCCGTCTGCTACCCACCTAGCCAATCATCCACCCACCTGCGTTTCTATGGACACACGTAAGAATAAGTCAAATGCAATAAAATGGTAATAGCTGGGGAACCTGGGTGAAGAGTTACAGGAATTACCTATACTATTTGGAGAAAATTTTCTGTAACTCCGTAATTATTTCAAAGTAAAATGATTTTTACTCACAGCCTCAAGCAAAGGGAGCTGTGCCCCATGGTATCTATAGTGTGCAGACTCTGGTGGCTTTGGGGGACCATGGGAGAACAGAGCTGAGGGATGAGGCCAGAAGAACTGAGAGGAGCCTGAGCCTACAGCCCCCACACCTGCTGCAGACTATGAGGTTTCCGTGGCAGAGAAGGGCCGCCGTGGCAGCCCGTGTCCTCACTGCTCTTGGTGCTGCAGTATTTTCTCTCAGAGTGGATATTAGACACTCAGATCTCTCAGGACAAACACCCTTCTGTTGTCCCTTTAGGAAAGAAGGTGTGGTCTGTGGCCAGGATGGCAGTGAGCTGACAGCCTCCGGGGGGCAGGGGCCACACCAGACCCGACCACTTCTGCTGGGCCAGCCCGGTTCCCGAGGGTCCATCAGGTCTGCACTGTGGTCTGAGGCTTCACTGCCCACCCCTTACTCACCATCTTCTCGTCCCGCCTCAGCGTCGGCTCCCGGAGAATCGGAGATGCCCTGTGCTGCACCCATGTTGCTCACACATCCATACTTCACACTTGCTTTAAGCAACAAAGAAGCATCAGCTCGGAACTCTCATGGGTAAGAACACAAGAGGAGAAAATACACCCATGTTGGAACCTGTGCCATGTTGAAGCAAAGGGCCAGCGGCCCTGTCACCGAAGGACAGAGCAGGGGCCTTAGTGCCAGACTGGGTATGTGGCCCCCACGACCCTGAGACACCTCAGCCCATCACACGAGGAACAGTGGGTCCTGCCATTGTGCATCCCCAAGTTCCGAGCAAGCCGTCCCACATGGTGGCCATGGGAGTAAGTATCCTTTAGGTGCTGTGGCAAACAGGACAGGCCCACGGGAGGCCAGAGGCTGAGTGATGGTGGTTCTGCATCCTTGTAAGGAACAAGGATTTCTCAAACATCAATTCATAAACAAATTCGGCAACCTGAAGGAATACCAGATTTCCAGCCCTTCTATTAAGTATGTTCTTAGTCAGACTCGGCGTTCGGGACAGTGGCCTCCATCGCTCACAAGAGCGTGGGGCTCGCTTCTGCAAAAAGTTGACTCTGGAAAGAGCTGGCTTCATGGATAGAAAAGCCCTAGTTGTCTTTAGTGTGATCTAATTTGCTGTTCATCCTCAGATCTACAGAATACAGGCGTAAGAAATGCAGTCGGCAAAACGTACCTGTATTTTCTCCAAATGAAGCCCGAAAGCATCAGCAGGCACACACGCCTGCCAGCGGCAGCCTGTGGCCACTCGATTCTCTTTCTGGAACCTCGCCGCTTCTCCCAGGACTGATGGTCCTGGCTGAGCTGGGGCAACAATTTGCAGCCTCAGCTTCCCTGTTAACTTTTTGTGTCTCCCTGGAGCCTTATCTTCATCCATCATTTCATTTTTCTGTTAAAAGCCAGCAGTATTAGGGGCACCTGGGTAGTTCAGTGGGTTAAAGCCTCTGCCTTTGGCTCAGGTCCTGGTCTCAGGGTCCTGGGATCGAGCCCCATATCGGGCTCTCTGCTCAGCAGGGACCCTGCTTCCCTACCCCCTCTCTCTGCCTGCCTCTCTGCCTACTTGTGATCTCTGTCTGTAAATAAATAAATAAAATCTTTAAAAAAAAAAAAAAAAGCCAGCCGTATTAGGAACAGTGAGTTTCGAGTATTGACACGAGGCATTATCAGGTCTCATCGCTGCCGAAGCTTCTGAGGCTGCTCACAGAGACCGTATTCCTCAGGGAGGCAGGAGGAACGTCCTGGGGACCTGGGGTTCCTCAGCAGGCAGACCCGGGGCAGCACAGCCGACAGTGGCCAGCAGGTAATCCAAGCAGTCAGCCTGCTGCCCCAAGTCCAGCTGCCTTTCCTCAGATTAAGACTGCTTTCGAAGGAGGTGACATTCAAACTCCAGCAGCTCCTTCCACTGCAGCCTCACAAGAAGCCTATTGGCAGGGCTGGCCTGACCGTGAGGGGGTGGGCTGAGTGGGGACACCAGAGCTCAAGGGTGGCCGTGGCCGAGGGCCCTACAGGGCAGCCCCGGATGCTCCACCCAGATTATGGGGCATGGGATGAGGGACTCGCCCCAGACCCTCCCCCCACCCAGGTGAGGGAAGGACTCGCGTCCCCAGATTTCCTGCAGTAGCCATCATGAAAATGACTCTACTCGGCTCAAGTTCAGTTCAAAATATCAACAAAATCATCCAAATTTCTCTCCAGGTTATCACTGTGCTTTTCCTGCCTCAAAGCCCAAGAGTCTGCAAGTCCAAGTTGGCCATTCGGCCCTGGCCAGGTACAAAGGGCTCACGGGAGATGGGGTACTGCACCAGGGACATTCACCCCTCCCCCAGATGGCCCACACTTCACCAGCACAGTGTTTTCTCAGTCCCAGAAAGGGCTTCGGAGACAAGGCATCAAGAACAATCCCCTGAACCAGTCCTAACCAGACAGCTGTCCCTGGATCCCTCCTAGGGCCACTCCACAGACTCTGAACACACCAGACCCCAAAAACTACTGGAAGGTGTCACTATGAGCAAGTGTCATCTACTCTGTTTCTAAGCAAACTTAGCATTTTGGGAGAGACTCCCCAAGTGAATCACCATGCACCAGGTTGAGCCCCTGGCTTGAGAACCAGGACCCAAACCAAGAGATGACAGAGGGACCATAAAGAACCTGACCGTGATTCTACTGGTGGAGGGTCCCTGCAGGGTCAGCTCTGAGAGAGAAATCACCCCAGAGTAAGTGTTGGCAGACATCCCAGCCCTGAGGACACAGTGATTCCTGGGCCATCCTCTCCCTGTCCAGCGTCCAAGGAGGCAGGGGACCATCCCCCACACCACCACACAGCCCATGTCAGAACCCAGTGCCCGGGTTAGTTACTGCGTCAGTGAGCCAGCACTCCCATCTCCCCAGGGAAGCCGCAAACACACCCAGAGCCCACCTTGAGCTGCACGGCACCCCACCTTGCCTGGTGCCGGGAGGCCTTCAGTAAGAGACACAGTCATGGGGAAAACCACATGAGCACACCTGTCACTGTGTGTGCACACGTGTGTATACACACGTGCGTATATGTAAGTGTATGCATGTGTGTGCACACCTGCAGACGCACACTCACAGCAGGCATCCATGCACCCTTTGCCCGTGTCCCCACCCTCAGGCCCACACAGAGGCCATCAGCCTTGCCCTCCTGCATCCCAGGGCCACAGGGAGAGGGTCGTGGTACCTGCCGCCCAGCGAGACAGACAGAGCCCTGCAGAGGACTCTCATGCACCTCAAAAAGGAACAGAGGTCGATCCTGTCGGAAGGGAAAACTCAGGGCTTCCGGCTGGCTCATCTGGTGGAGCATTTGACTCCTGATCTCAGGGCTGTGATTTCCAACCCCACACTGGGTGTACAGATTACTTAAAAATAAAAATTAAAAAAATGTTTTAATGAGGAGAACTTATCGGTCCTCGGGCTGACTTACATTATTTTTATCTTAGTGTTTAAAAATATATAAACATCAACCTAAATCTTTATCCTCCTAACAGTTTTGAAATGACAAAACTAAAACAGATTGACAACACAAATACAAGCAAATTTTTCAGAAAACAAATATCTGGTGTAACGACACTAATTTCATGTGTTAGCAGAGAATGTTGGCTTGCAGAGGCCAGGGGAGTGTCCGCACCAAGGTCACCACCGTGCCATGGGGCTCCTGGGCGCAGGCCAGGATTCCCCGGCCATTGCTGGTGGTAAGCAGGTGTCTGGCCATCACTCAGCACAGGGGCAAGCCCGCTTTGCTCCCACCCAGCTCCATGTTCCAGAACAATACTGATGGAGAAGGGAAAGGCGCTCACCCCCCAGACAGCTTGAGTCTGGTCCAACCTCCGCAGCCCACCATGGAGATAACAAGCTCCTCCCAGGGCAGGAGGTCCTGATCCCCCCCGGAAACAGGAGGGACAACACCGTGCTTCGCTCTGAAGGGGAATGAGTCCCCACTTCACAGACTGAGTGGCCAACAGGGATTTTGAAGGGAAGGGGACAGGCATGGTGGGGAGCTGACTGGCAGGTTGCAAGAAGGCAGAGATACCTGGACGCCCTCATAGCCTGTGCCTCCAGGAAGCCCTCCAGGGAGCCCTGCAGCAGACACCACCAGCAGAGGGAGCTTCGGAGTTCCCAGGAACAGGAAACTTGTCCCTCCTCATGCCTAGGGGTCCTGTGTCCAAGCTGCTAAGACAGTTCTGGCTCCAACCTGATAATATCAAGACATTTATAATTCCAGGCATGGAGGACACAGCTCCCAGGTGAAAAGTTTTACAGCACCAAGCATCCAACTTCTCGTTTCCCGTGGTTGCTCCCCTACAATTTGTCTCTATTATTTCAAGAAAACAGAGCTCATCGTGGTCATAAATTCCAGACTCCAATATTGCAAGAACAGTGTATATTGATTGCTGAAACACAGTTCCTTATAAAAAACAAAATTTAATGCTCTCCATTAATATTTCATCAATCGTTTCAATGAGATTAAACACATTATTTTTAAGTAATCTAAATGTGCATACTAGTTACAACTTTCCACTAGCATAGGCTGTTTCATTTCGTGAAAATAACCCCCCACAAGCTGTAATAAAATCTGATTTTTTGTTGTTGTTTTTTTTTAAAGTTATTATTATTTTTTAAATTTTATTTATTTGACAGCCAGAGATCACAAGTAAGCAGAGAGGAGGAAGCAGGCTCCCTGCTGAGAAGAGAGCCCAATGCGGGGCTCGATCCCAGGACGCTGGGATCATGACCTGAGCTGAAGGTGGAGGCTTACCCCCCTGAGCCCCCCAGGCGCCCTAAAATCTGGTTTTTTACACTGATTGAAACTGAATAGAGTTTGGAATCTTACAGGCAAAACACAGTAGTCACCCCATGGGCATTTGGGTTAAAGCTCTTTCTAAGGCACCCTGGAGATAGAGAAATATTAAATCAAAAGAATTAAATCGGGTCCCTTAAATTTGCGGTGGATTTCATCATACGGATCTGGTCAGCGGTCTCATGCTAAAAAGTCTCCAGGTTAACAAATCAACACACATAAGGAAGCCGATCTTATGGGAACATCACCTTTTGGAGGACGTCCTGATAAATAGCAGCGTAAACACCAAAGCACCTGGAAATCAGCCCTATGCTTGCACATTCCATCGCATCACTAGGATGTCGGTGACGCTGGTTTTAAATCATGCCTGAAAAACTTTCTGGTTCTACTCCAGCTTTGCAAATGAAGAAGACACATTCCAATCCGTGTTTAGGAATCTCATCTCAGGGGCTGCTGCTTTACAAACTGACATTTGGCTCATCTTTAGTAGAAAACCCGGGACAGCCGTCTCCTCTCCGTGCTCAGCAGTGGCTTCTCTCGATACCCTGTCCCTTGAGTGTGGCCGTGTGCTGGGCCCTGGGCTCCTGTGAACAGTGCTTCTGGGGATACGTCAGCAGCATCCCCAGATCACGTGCCCATGTCTGGCCGCATAGATGCTGAGCAGGGAAACATGCGCTCACCTACCCCAGGCAGCTGCAGCCGGTTCCCGAAGTCGGCGACTCCAAGCCCCCAGCAGCAAGAATGCCCGGGCTCAGGCCAGCCCACTCAGCAGGTGTTCTGTCCCTCTCGTTGCAGCTGTGCTGTGGGCAGGCAGCAGTGTCCCATTTAGTCCTTATTCCCCAATGAGCAATGACGTGAGCCCTCTTTAACATCCACCAGTATTTGGATATTTTCTTTTGTAAAGTGTCTGTGCAGATATTTGAACAACTTTGCTACAGAGCTGTGTGTGTTTTATTGATTGATCTGCTGTCCTTTGTAAAGACTGGATGGAATCGCTTGATATATGTACGTTTGGAGAGAGGAGACGTGGCTTTATGAGTGCAGTGGGCTAACTCAGGAAACATGGGGCCGGCTGAACCTAACGCCAGGCCATCGTGAGCAGCAGAATCACAAACGAGGGGTCCAGAGTGAGGCCCACGTCCACCTCCAGCTGGGCTCCATGTTGCTGCAGCCAACCTCCTCCACCCCAGCCTTGCGCCCATGCCTGAGGTGTGGGCACCTCGCAAAGACCACGGGGGCCGAAGTGCGTCACCAGCACTCAGGGCTCAGCCAGGCATGGGCGGCGGGACAGCACCTGCCACCACTCTGGCTTCTTTCCCCTCTATTTCTTATACCCGACCTAGGGAATGCACGTTCTAAAGATTACAAAGCAGTTTCTTGAGGACTTAGAAAGAGAGGGTAACACCGCAGAAGGGAGAAAGAGGCACAGCATGGGACTCAAGCGGCATGGGCCCCCAGCCAGCCTCCCGTCGGGCCCTCAGCAGGGTCGCGCTCATACAGAAACACACGTGTGCTGCTGGGCAGACTCATGGTAGCCACACGCTTGTCTCAAAAACTCCCGACGTCTGCTCACTTCTAAAGACTTTCGCAGCCACAACACTGGGCACGAAGGCTGCACCGGGATTCTGTCATTCCTTTTGTACCTGAGACCTCTCAGTGCACATCTCCGGGGAAAGCCAGCCTCCCACGTGCTGGCCAGTCAGGACTTAGTCCAACGTCAGCCATGGGTCAGCAGAACAGAGCACAGAAGGAAGCAGGACAGGGACTGAGACGGCCACATGTGAGCTATCCTGAGACACGGGACCTTGGCAAGCCTCAGGGTCCCCAGAGCACGGGACAGGCTCCCCAGGGGAAGGGACATAGGAAAGCCCTGGCCCTGGGGAGAGGCAGAAGGTCATGCTGGACCATTTAAGACCCTGCCTTTCCCCACACAAGACCCACCACCCTCCAAGGCAGAGGCTGCTGGGGGACAAGAGGGTCACGGAGAACCCTCATCCTCCAGGCCTGGAGACACAGGGTCTTCCTCAACTGAGGCTAGCCCCACTATGCCCACCCCAGCTTACAAACCACAGGAAACCCACAGCCCACTGTAGGGAGGAGAAAGCAGGGACCACCCCGAGGGGCAGGTGCACAGGAGGGCTGAACAGAGAGCTGCACCGGAGCCACCGGAGCCACGGAGGCTGGGCTGCCAAGAAGGCAAGCAGCATGCACACGGCACCCGGCTCAGCTCTGGGCTCCGCTCTGGGCTCAGCTCCCAGCTAGCCCGACTGGCCCACTCCAGGGGTCCCACAGGAGACACACTGGGTGGATCCCAGGCTTCACCGACGTTTCCCTCAGCATCTCCCAGCCACACCAAAGTGCAATATGACTAAGGGGAAAAGGCAAACGTGCCAGAAAGGAAAAATGTAAGAAATCTACGAGAATTCCCCAGAATTAATAAGTGAGTTCAGAGCAATTTTCATGATACAAGGCCAATGCGCAAAAATCAGGTGTGTGTCTACGTAAGGAGGGGGACCATGGGGGGACGGGATAGGAACAGGGTGGCTGGGCTGGCCCTGAGTGGGCAGGGAGGAAAGGCAGCACCCTGCACCCCACCAGGCCGCCCTAGAGTGTTTAGAGCAGAGGTCAGCAAACTGTGGCCCTCGGGGCACATCTGGCCCACAGCCTAGTTTTAGGGCCACCCTTTAGCTAAAATGTTTTTGCATTTTAAAGGGCTAAAAAAAGAAAAAACAAAAAACAAAAACAAACAAACAAAAAAAGTGTGTGACAGAGACCATATGCAGCGCCTACTGATTTTAAGTACTTGTTATCCAGATTGTGAAATGCCTGGCTTAGGGCTGCTCTGGCACTCTCTGGGGAGAAACAGAGGCTCCTTGACCATTTCCCAGAGGGAAAGCACCCCTGGCTGGACCATCACTCTGCTCCCTCCACAAACACCGGCTCGAAGCCAGCGCCCTTCCAGCGGGCGCGAGCCTTCACATAGAGACCCCACGAATGGAAGCAGGGGGTCAGGCCATTACTGTCTCTGTCCCACCTCCAGTGACAGTGGGATTCCTCCATTCTCCCAATCCGTAGCCAGCAGCATGAGTTCCTTAACACCAGTAAGGGCTAAGGGAATGTTAGACACGGCTCATTTCAATCTTCTTCTGAGACGATTAAAAATTTCTTTTCCGTCTTTACTTCAGATTTCTCACTCATTGTGGATAACAAAACGATAAGGTCTTCATCTCAGTCTGTAACGTAGTTAACTCTCCAGACGGAAGATAAATAACATCTTCAGTGAACATGGGGGGGGGGGGGGATTTTATCAGTTTCTCTATTTTAAAAATATCTGTATCATCCCAGGGAAACTGTTAATGCCAGACTCACAACATGCCACAGAGGAGTATCATCTGTTAAGACCTTCTTCCAACTCAACAGAATGTTCTGTGTCATAACCCAAACCGAAGTTAGTCACGGTCAAGAACAGTGTGTGTCTTGGGTGCCTGGGTGGCTCAGTGGGTTAAGCCGCTGCCTTCGGCTCAGGTCATGATCTCAGGGTCCTAGGATCGAGTCCCGCATCGGGCTCTCTGCTCAGCAGAGAGCCTGCTTCCTCCTCTCTCTCTGCCTGCCTCTCTGCCTACTTGTGTTCTCTCTCTGTCAAATAAATAAATAAAATCTTTAAAAAAAAAAAAAAAGAACAGTGTGTGTCTTTACTTCAAGATGTCAGAACAAATACAGTTTCTCCCGGCCCATGAAGTCAACACACTCGGGAAGAAGGCTCTTCAAATAGTGCAAATAAACATGAAGGTCTCTCAGGTTCTTCAAACAACCTGCTCTTTTAAAAGTTAGCCTCAAAAAATATATAAATTAAAAAAAGTAAAAAGTTAGCATCCATCAAAAAGGAAGGTTGCTTAAGACACAAAACCCCGTGGAATAAAACATTCCCACGAACAACGATGGGGAAGGGCCGGGACCGAGCAGGTCATCTGGGTTTTGAGCACACTTTACTAATTAGCTAAGCAAACCCAGCACAGTTCAAGTCACTCGAAAGACACTTGATGAGCAACAGAAAAGGCAGGCCTGCCTGGCTAAGGGCACTGTGAGCAGGGCAAGTGGGAGACGGAGCAAACAGTAGGGATGCACAGCCCGGGAGGACCCTCGGTTCTGGGAGGACCCTCACCCCAGGAGTTCCAGGAAGTTCCAGGAAGCTCCACGGTTCCAGGAAGAGCGGATCCACCCGCAAAGGCCACCAGTTCAGTGCATTTGGATTAGGATTCAAACAAATATATTGCTTGCAGATGGCAAGAAATCCTGCAGGTTTTAATTTGCCATTGACCTTCAGCCTTATGTCACCCAGGACTCAGTTATGAAATTCCCATCTCTCCCTGAAGAATATGTAGCAGCCTCGTGGGGAGGAGGGTAAGCTCTTCACGCCCTCAGCAACCAAGTGGTGGCTCCCTCCGTGCTCCCAAATGCAGGCAGTGGAAGCCTTTATTTATTCTCTGTGTCAATTATCTTCATACTCCAGTGGTCTTTATGGGTTTTGAGACAAGAGGGATTTATTCCATTTCAAGCTAACATTTTGCATGTGTTTCTGTTGCTATGGAAGGAAAATTTTATCTGCCAATAGCACATTCTTAGGATGCTTAAATTGATGAGGAAATGCATAATTCCCATCTTGCAAAGTTTGAGTATTTGCACAACTAATCCATTCAGGGACTTACATAAGAACAAATACATTGTAATGCTCTGTGAGTAAGGTATGTTCCAAGGCAATAAGCACTTTAATAACACCATTAGATTAATTCCCATATTTAGAAGGTGAAACTATTGTTTAATTTCAGAGTCCACACTCTATAAATTGCCGACTTATTTTTTCTCATTATAAATTTTAAAAAGCATTGAAAAAGTAAATGGAACTTCAATTTTTAACTAAGGGGGATGACTTAATCTCTCACCATAAACAATGATAAAACCAAACAAAGTATATGGAAAATGTGCTTCCCAAGCCTGACCAACAATAGCATAGATGTGCGACTCCTTGCAGGAGACCATGAAGTGAGTCTCACAGGCTTGTAGCCTCAACCAAGGAAGCAATGTCAGGATGACTGGCAGCGCCCAGAGACCTGAGGGGCAGGGGAGGTACCCTAGGGCCCGTGCAGGGACCTAGGGGGATGGTGAGGTTCCCTGGAGCTAGTGCAGGAGCCTGGGGGGGGGGGGGCAGGGACATGTCCTGCAGCAGATTGGGGTAAAAAGGAGATGCCTTGGGGCAAGTATGGAGACCTAGGGGGCTATGTAAGAGCCTTGGGGCAGGTTTAGGGAGATTCACGAGCATGATTCTGGGGGGAAAAAAAAACTACATCTTAAAATTTCAAAAAAAGTAATACTACCAACCAGAGAGGCCTGGGTGGCTCAGTCGGTTAAGCGTCTGCCTTCAGCTCAGATGATCCCAGTGTTATGGGATGGAGTCCTGCATCAGGCTCCCTGCCCAGTGGGGAGCCTGCTTCTCCCTCTGCCTGCTGCTCCTCCTGTTTGTGTCCTCTCTCCCTCTCTGTCTCTCTGTCAATAAATAAAAAAAATCTTTAAAAAAGAAAGAAAGATAGAAAGAAAGAAAAGAAATACTGCTGACCTTAAACTCTATAACCATCAAAAAGTCCATCAAAAAAATAAAATGATGGGGTTATGGACATTGGGGAGGGTATGTGCTTTGGTGAGAGCTGTGAAGTGTGTAAACCTGGCAATTCACAGACCTGTACCCCTGGGGATAAAAATATATGTTTATAAAAAAATAAAATAAAATAACTTTCAGACCAAAAAAAAAAAAAAAAAAAGATAAATAAGTTGCAACAGATTCTTGTTACCAAAAAGGGAAAAAAAAGAAGAAGTTTGAGATAGATTTTCTGGCAAAAGGAAAAGTATACTGGATGGAAATTTGGGTCGACATAAAATCATGAGGAGTCCAGAAATAATAAATCAGTGATTAGACATAAAATACATTGTTCCCATGTTTTAATGTTTATACTCTTCAAAGGAAAAACAGTAACAATGTGTTGTCAGGTTTAAAATATAAACCTGAAGAACAGAGATGGAAAAAAAGTAAATCTAGGAGAAAACCATGTGATCTTCTCAATAAATACAGAAAAACTACAGACAAAATTCAGCACTAATTTATATTTTTTAAATCTGAATATGAGAAAAATAAAGAAACTTCATCAACCTGATTAAAGGTAACTGCTTACGGGGTGCCTGGTTGGCTCAGTAGTTAAGCGTCTGCCTTGGAGTCCTGGGATTGAGCCCCCTGCTCTGTGGGGAGCCTGCTTCTCCCTTCCCCACTCCCCTTGCTTGTGTTCCCTCTCTCGTTCCCTCTCTCTCTGTGTGTCAAATAAATAAATAAAATCTTTTTTAAAAAGATATCTACTTAAAACCTATGGCTAACATCATATTTCATGGTGAAACATAATTTTTTCCCTAATATCAAGAATCAGGCAAGGATACCATTCCTATCCCCGCTACTCAACATTTCACTGGAGACCCCAGGCAGGAACCCACGCCAAACACACTGCAATAAATCAAGAAAAAATAATAATAATAAAAGAAGGACCTGGGTGGCTCAGTGGGTTAAAGCCTCTGCCTTCAGCTTGGATCATGATCCCAGAGTCCTGGGATTGAGTCCCGCATCGGGCTCTCTGCTCAGCGGGAAGCCTGCTTCCTCCTCTCTCTCTGCCTGCCTCTCTGCCCACTTGTGATCTCTGTCTGTCAAATAAATAAATAAAAATCTTTTTTAAAAAATAAATAAAGACACACACATTGGAAAGAAAAAGGTAAAATTTTATTTGAAAATGACACTATTCTCTATTAGAAAATCCTGAACGTGTCTTTAAAAGCTAAAAACAAACGAAGAGTAAGTATACCAAGGTCACGGGACTCAAGAGCAATGTACGGAACAACATTATATTTCTATATACTGGCAACAGATAACTGGAAGCTGGAGTGTTTGAAAACACAAAAGGTGCAGGGCATTTGTAACCCCAGACTTGTATTCAGAGAATCCAAACACATTGTTCAGGGACGTTACAGAACATCCAGGTAATGAAAAGACGTCTGTGGCTTTCCAAGTGGAAAACAGAGCCAGCACCAAGCCAGGACCAGGTCACCTCTGGGACACAGGGGGGAGGCCATGTTGGGACACAGAGGAAGAGGTCACAGCTGGGACACGGAGCAGGAGGTCATCATGGGACACGGAGGGGGAGGTTATGATGGGACACAGAGGGAGAAGAGGTCACCGCTGGGACAGGAAAGGGGAGGTCACCACTGCAACATGGAGGGGGAGGTCATGATGGACCACAGGGGGAAGGTCACCACTAGGACATGGAACAGGAAGTCATCATGGGACACAGAGGGGGAGGTCATGATGGGACACAGAGAGGTCACCTCTGGGACACGGATGGAGAGGTCATTGCTGGGACATGAAAAGGGAGGTCACCACTGGGACACGGAGTGGGAGGTCATGATGGGACATGGAGGATGAAGTCATGATGGACCACGGAGGGGAAGTCACAGCTAGGACATGGAGCAGGAGGTTACCATGGGATATGGAGGGAGAGGTCACAACTGGACATGGAGGGAAGGTCATGATGGGACACGGAGGGGGGTGTCACCACTGGGACATGGAGGGGACATGGAGAGGGAGATCATGAGGGGACACAGAGGGGAGGTCATCCTGGGTCATGTGGCCTCAGAAAGAAAACACATTTCCAACTGAGCCTGGCTCAGGCCCAGCACTCAGCCCCTGCCCACCCCTTCTCCGGAGACTTGGAGACAAGGTGAGGGTCTTCCAGGTGTCTCCTCCTCGTCCCCAGGAATGTCTCCATAAAGCAGAGAAGCACATGCAGCAGCAAAGACAGACATATTAGTGTACTAGAAAATTCCCTGAACCAGAGTGCCGTTCAGCTATCCAACCTAGGTCATCTGTCTTTGCTGCTGCAGATGTCTGGCACAGAAGAACTCTCAGAGCAAGATTTTCACATGCACGGAAATGATGTTCCCAAGATTCAACCCGGACGGTGGTTGGGGCTGACCTCTATGAGCAGGTGTCCCCAGCGCCCGTCTCTGACCAGGGGCGCCAGAAGCCCCCCTCCCTCGTCATGACAGCCTTATCTTCAGACTCTTCCAGAAGTTCCCTGGGGCCACACACCCAGCTAAAAACTGCCTGACCTCAGAATGACCACACACATGGTCATTCACCTGTCATTCAACGGTAAGAGCGTTCAGGGAACGCTGCTCACCTCACCTACTCACTGATTTCACGAAGAGCATCTGAACGCTGTGCAGGGAAAACCACATCTTATCTGAGCTACCAGAAACCTAGCTAGTCACTTGGGATAATAAATTAGGGGATGCCTGGGTGGCTTAGTCAGTGAAGCCTCTGCCTTCGGCTCAGGTCATGACCCTGGAATCCTGGGATGCATCCAGCCCCACACCAGGCTCCCTGCTCAGCGGGGAGTCTGTTCTCCCACTCCCTCTGCTGCTCCCCCTGCTCGTGCTCGCTCTCTGACATAAATAAAGTGGATTTATCCATCCCTCATACCTTACAGTAAAAAAAAAAACAAAATCCAAAAGCACCAAGGCTTACATGTCAGATTGAAAGTGTGAACATCCTCAAAGGAAACTCAGGAAAAGCATTTTTACTCTCAGAAGGAGGACGGCATCACTCGCCGTGAGACCTGTGCAAACTCCTGGAGAAGACCGGGAAGCCCCGGGCAGCACAAACACCGCACAGCTCGCCATCAGCAGGGTCACGGGCAAAGCCACCGCTGGGACAGTTGGACAGCAAAGATCACAGGGGCAGGTGACTTGCCATCCAACCGTCTTAACGGTAGACACCACCGACACCACACTGAGAGACCTGGGGCCTTGCCGCCTCCAACCCCCGCCACACCACATTTCCATGACCAAGGGCCAGCACAGCGGGGACAAGGGTCTGCCTCCCCCGCCGGCTCCCTGCTCCATGCACTCCACACACACATGCACATGTGACCAGCACAGTGACCCAGAGGACCCGGGGGCATGGCGTAAGGGCCAGCGGTGCAGGGGTGTGGGCAATGCAGGCCTACAGAGGGTGCAGCAGGCTGTCTGGGAGGACAGGGCTCCCTGCAGGACCCCTGGGAATGGGCAGAGCCAGAGGCAGACACATCTTCTCAGCGTCAGGCCAGACAGACCCCCTGAGCACCTGATGCTTCATTGATTCTGGGGTCTCCTTCCCCGGCCTCTGCATGACCAGAAACACAGTTCTCCCTGCCCCAATTTCATCTGGAGCTTCTCACACCAGTGTGACCAGGAAGGAGATCCTGATTCCCAGGGCCCAGCCCCTGAAGACCTGCCTACACCTCCCTGGAGAACTCTCTGGGATTTTTGGTTTGCTCCATGCTCGGTTCTCCTGCTAAGTGTGTATCACAGTGAAATCCAGCTTATTTATTTGTCAGTTTATGGCAACTTAAAAGGGATGGGGGGCAGACTGCAGGGCTGGTAATGAGACATCTCTCCAACTTCTATAGGGTTCTATGTGCTTGACGGTTTTCTGTAGCAAGTAATAAAAAAATGAAAAAACATATAAATGTGGATGTTCAAGACTTCCCCTTATGTTGCTTTTCTTTATGCCTTTACTTCTTATTTTGATTTGTTTCACTTTGTTTATTCTAGATTCGAGCATGTTTCTATTTGTGATTAACAGGATGAGAAAGCAAGAGCTTATTCTCAAAATGGGGAATCGTGCATAAGGTGCCTTTCAGCTGCTATTTGTCAGAAACAGTGAACGATTTTTTTTAAAGATTTTATTTATCTATTTGACAGAGAGAGAGATCACAGTAGGCAGAGAGGCAGGCAGAGGGTGGGGGGAAGCAGGCTCCTCGCTGAGCAGAGAGCCTGATGTGGGACTCGATCCCAGGACCCTGAGATCATGACCCAAGCCGAAGGCAAAGGCTTAACCCACTGGGCCACCCAGGCGCCCCAGGATGTGGGTTTTCTAAAGACAGTTTTGTCTCCTTTTGTGGGGCCAACAAGAGACACCACTCCTCAGAGCTGGGCTTTGAACCAGGGTCAGACGGAGATGGGGCACAAGAAGCTCAGCTCTGAACGGGGTCCGTAGGTCAGAACTTCCACTGTGATCAGAAGCCCGGTGGTGAGGGCATGGAAGCTGTAGCCTCTGAGAGGAAGGAGTAAATGTCTTCCACCCCAATTGTGTTTTCCACATGGTCAGCACACTGATTCTGTGCTTGCATTACTATTCAGCATCCGTGATCACAATTTCCTCAAACATTAGTTTTTTGTTGTCGTTAGCACATTTTTCTGGTAACTTTGGCCAAACTGCTAAAGTGAGTTTGTTTCTAAGAATCTTCCAAGATCTTCCTTTTTTGGGGAAATTATTCATAGTAAGCATGTCCAATCAATAACCCACACTTGATTAACCAGCACTCAACCAAGAAAATCGGTTACTCAAAACCTAAAGGGCATTTACATGAATTTTGTTGGATAGAGAGAGATGGATCAGTGGATGGATATTTGGGTGGATAGTTGGATGACAAATGTGCATATGGAGGGATGGATGGGTAATAGATGATGGGTGGATGGATGGAGGGTGGAAGCATATATGGATGCGTGGATAGATGGGTGGATGGATGGTTGGAAGGACAGATGATAGATGGTTGGATGGATGGATGGATGGATGAGTGGTGGATGGATGGGTGGATGGATGGGTGGATGGATGGATGGACAGATGATAGATGGTTGGATGGATGGATGGATGGATGGATGGAAGGGTGGATGGATGGATGGATGGACAGATGATAGATGGTTGGATGGATGTATGGATGGATGGAAGGACGGATGGATGGATGGAAGAAGGATGGATGGGTGGATGGACAGATGATAGATGGTTGGATGGATGTATGGATGGATGGAAGGACGGATGGATGGATGGAAGAAGGATGGATGGGTGGATGGATGAGCAGAAATGGGTGAATGGATAAATAGAGGGGTAGTTGGGTGAAAGCATGGGCCGGTGAATGGACAGAGGAGTAGATACATGGCTAGGTAGAAGAGTGAGTGGGTAATCATATTCATGAAAGGACTTGCTTTGTGAGTCCTTGCATGGAGCAGATGGCTCTTTAAGCAGCTGTATTGACCTGTGTCTAAGTCCCCTCTGTCCTCTGCATCCTGACAGGCTGGACGGTATTACTCTTCACCCCAAACCCATCCCAGAAGCACTCACCCACCCCCACGGCTGGAGAAGAACGGATCCTTAATAGGCTTGCATGCCCTTGAGCTCTACCTCTATTAAACTGTTCCTTCACACCTGGTAAAAGAAACCAGAGAAACATGAATACAACAAGTAAGGCAGAAAGCTCCAGGCTTTGAGGAAAGTTCTAATTCCTAACAGGGGGCAGAAGACTAAGTGGACTTGGTTGGCAGTTTTGAGGGAGTGACCCCTGGGGTCTCAGGTATCACGTGGACAGACAGGCTGGCTGGGTCATGGAGAAACACCTGTAGAAGTTGGAGACTCTATCCACAAGGTGTGCGCC
Organism: Mustela nivalis; assembly: GCF_964662115.1. Classification (NCBI taxonomy): domain Eukaryota; kingdom Metazoa; phylum Chordata; class Mammalia; order Carnivora; family Mustelidae; genus Mustela; species Mustela nivalis. Next base: position 67,720,853 of record NC_139030.1, read on the forward strand.
TGGGAGGTGGAGACCAGCCCCAGAGACGGAAGGCCAGAGCAGCCAGTGCTAGAAAGGCCTCGTGGAGAGTCCAGGGCTGCAGAAGCTGTGAGCCCATGGGATGGGGAGAGAACCCAGCTGGCCCCCAGTGTGACCCTTGACACGGGATGACCTTCCATGTCTGCTGTCACCCCCATCGGAGCCCTCACTCATAGGAATGTGGCATGGTGAGCTCCTGATTGCAGAGTCCATACTGATGAGTTAAACTGGGGACACTGAGGCAGCCCAGCCACTCTGGGTGTACGTGCCCTCTTGATGGCCTTTGGCTGTTGCCCTGACTACTCTGTCTCTACATTTCTCCCCAGTTTTGTGGTGTAGGTGATAACTTGTCTCCCTCCCAGGAAAGAAAGTTTTGTACATTTTTTTTTCCTTTTTTTCAGTTGAGGTGCAATTTACACAAGAGAGGTGAGCCATCTTGCAGTGGACAGATCAGTCAATCCCCGTGCTGTGCAAACACTGTTCCTGTCTCACCCCAGGACATTTTCATGGCAGCAACAGCATGGGCTCCAGGGTTCTCTCCTTGGGTTTCTAGGCCCTGAGGCTCCTGGATACACTTGTAGGAGCAAGAACAGCTGCGCTCTCACCTGCGGAGGGAGATCTGGTGTCATGGAGACCCCACAGCAAGGGGCTTCAGAGAAGATGCTGAGTGCCTGGCATTGTGCGGGGTGGAGTGCAGGCAGAAGGCTGCCCAGTCCCCTGATGGTCCAGTCTACACTGCAGCAAACTGGACATTGAAACAGAAAAGGAAGACCCCATGCCTGAGGCCCACAAGTCTCATCGGGTGCTGGGCAGGAGCCCCTCTGGGAGCCTGGGCTGCTGGAGGGTCAGCTGGGGCACAGACGAGGCCCTCAGGCAAGGCAGGAGGGAAAGACACCCAGACGCCCTTCCTGGGCCTCCTGCACCGTCACTAGTCAACGCCCACTGAGCGACAGCATCACTCTGTCCAGTTCCCCTCTGCGTTTCCTGTCCATCCTCAGGCCGGTAGTAGGAGTTCCCAGCCTCCTCCTAATCACAGCCGGGGCTACGGGCTGAAGGTAATGCTGCAAACAGCAGGGTCAGGTACTGGAAACACGGGTGGGGAGGGAGGGGCTGTGGAGGAGGAGGAGGGGAGGGAGGGACACAGGCAGGGCCGCTGAGACCGGAGCCCCAGCCCTAGCACCTTCCGAGCTCCTCATGCGTCCACACAGGCAGATAAGCTCAGGGAAAACACACAGCATATCTTCACGCTTCACAGACTGGCTCTTCCCTGAACTGAAAGTCTAGAGTGTCGTTACTGTGCAACCACAAGGCTGGTGTTTAGGTGACTATCAGTCAGAAGATGTCATGGGTCCCAGGAACCAACCGTGTGTGGCGCATCAGCGTGAGCCTCCAGCACCAACTCCTGTTAGAGACCCGCAAATGCCTTCTGTCTGCAAGGACACACCTAGACGGGAGAACGTAGTGTCTTCAAGTCTTTTCTGTAACGCTGGGGCCTCGCCCCCTCGGCTGAGCTCACGTGTGTGCGTTGTAATGGAAAGCAGGTCAGTGACTGTGTCAGGAAGGGGGACTCTCAGCAGAGCAGGACGGACACACAGAGGGAGGGCAAGGATGTGGACTACAGCCTGTAGACCTCCATCTGAGCTGGAAACTTCACCATGAGTCACTCTGGGTTCTGCTAAAAGGGAAAGGAAGGGGACGGGCCAGCTCTGCCCACAGGCAAGGTCGGAACAACGGCCACTGGGGAGCATGAGCTCCTCCACGTCCAGACTGTGGTCTCCAAGTGCCGCATCCTGCTCAGGAGAATCCGTCCTTGCAGAGGTCACAGGGTCTAAAGTCTGAGACCGGGATCCAATAGGAGGGTCCTGAAAAGGTCATGTCACACCAGAAGTAGGCAGCTCACGAACAGGACACAGAGGCCCTCGGGAGCCAAGCCACGGGCCACCGGTGGGATTCCTCGCTCATGGAGCCGGAGTAACCCACCAGTATTTTGAGAAGTTGGTAAATCCAGGGCCAGAACAGAGCTCTTCCATGGCCAGGCCACAACTGTCCACGGCGGCTGACGGTCCCCAGAGGGCCACTACCCAGGAGTCGAGCTCTAAAGACACGCACACTGCCACCACCGGCACGTGCTCCTGCCAGAATAAACAATCAATAAACTGCAGTCCAATCACAGCTCCACGTCCAAATACTGATTTTCAGGAAAACTGACAGAGAGAAGTGCAGTCAGCCACATCACACACACAAAATGTCAAGTCCACCCGTGAGAATTCCTCCACCCACCGCCTGCCCCCGCCGTGTATGTGGTGAGGACAGAGGGGGGAAGGCGCCAGCAGGTGGACAGGGATGTGAGCCCCATGGCAGGGGCTTCAACTGGCTCCCGATTTAAGAAAAAACCTGAGGGTACTGACGTTTATGAGACCGTTGGAAATTTCAGTCCTTTGATACTGAAATGGGGGCTGAAATTTTACCACCAGTGACCCTTTGTTTTCTGGGGAGACGGTGGTGCCATGGTTTGTTTTGTAAAGGAGACCCCCCCCGCCCAATATGCTACCTTGTTTTTCCCAGCTCCTCACCGCTCCCTGCAAGCATGGCCCATTCCTCCCTGCAAATGTATGGTACACACAACCCGGCACCTTCCATGTATGGCTTGGCAATGGGGCTCACCTTGGCCAAGGATGTTAGCAGAAAGGATGCTGTTGGAGGGGCTAGGCCTGTCCTCTCACGCTTTTCCTTCTGCTGAGCGAAGGACACAACCTGGTAGCCGCCAATCCCAGAAGACAGAGAAGCACAGGACTAGATTCGACTCACGTCCCATGGAAACCAGGGCCACGCTCAAAGAGGCTCGCACTGGCCATCAGGGCGTCCTGTTTATGAGGCCTTCAGGGTAAAAACAACAGCATGGACTGTCCCCTGCTCAAATGACACAGTGCACTGAGGGCTCCAGCATGGACGCTGGCCAGGGCGTCCCAGCAGTGGGGTGACCATGAGGTGTTACCTGCTGGGGGCAGGCGGGAGGTGCGTGAGGGACATGTGGCACCGCTCTCTCGTCATCAGAAAAGGTTGGAAACAAACCGTCCCAGGAAAAGGAGCAGTGGCTTGGCAGAGCATGTGCAGAGTCTGACCACACACAAGTGACCGGGTGGGAGAGGGACAGCAGCACACAGTGGGCCCCGCCGCCACCTGTGAGCAGCGCCTGGGGAAGGAGAGCAGTGAGACTCTGACCTGGTGTCTGAGTTGGAAGCACTGGTGGAGATTTGATGAGACAAATCGAAGATGATGACCTGTTTTCCCTCAGAGGGAAGGCACTCCCTCTTCTCATTTCTCATGGATTCTCCACCGGTGTCAAGGTGGAGAATCCAGACGGTGCCATGAAAACTATCAAGGAAGGTCCTGGGGTCATGAGAAATGAGAAGAGGGGGTGCCTTCCCGCTGAGGTGCCTGGGACTTGCAGGGACAGGGAACAGGGCAGCACCCACAGGAGCAGGTACAGCCTGTGACACAGCTTCCCCGCACCTGCTTCTCCGTCCTCACCCCTGCTTCTCCTCCCTACCCCTGCTTCTCTGTCCCCTGCAGATGCCCAAAGGCAGCACCTCCTACAGGAATTGACTAAGATGACCCCGGAATCATCTGATCACACAAGCAATGATACCCAGTACAGTGTGCCAGAGACCCCCAAGCCGCTGGCCAGGGAAGAGCCACAGGGCGCCCTGCTACAGGTGGCACATGACCAAAAACTCAACAGCGACCCTACAGGGTCCCAGGAGGTGCAAAAAGAGAGATGCAGGGTCCCTGGTGGCCCCTCCTCTGGGCTGGGAAGAACTGGCGGGATTTTAGGCCTAGGTGGATGTGCCTGGAAAGCCTGGGTGTGTTGGGGACAAAGAAAGGAAGGTTGGGGAAAGGTGTGCGAGCCACCTTCACGCACCTTGTGTGACTACAGAGGCAGGACTAGGTTTTGGAGAAGGAGGATCTGAGCTCCCCAGAGGGAAGGACAACAAGCCACGGTCCATGCACCCACGCCTCCATCAAAGACCCCCCCAAGCACAAATGCCTGGTGCGAAACCAGCAGGGACCACCCCAGAGAACTAGCCCTCCAGGCAGACTGCCTACTCTTCAGTTACAGACTTCAGAAGACAAACACCCACCCCAGTCCGGGGAAGCAGTGCTCACTTGCTCGTCTCCCAGGAGGGTATGAAACCTGCAGAAAAGAAAGTTGCCCAAGAGCCATTCACAAAGTCACTGTCAGCTCTGATGATGCCTGGGGAGGAATAACGAGCCAGAGCAGAGCCCAGGCCAGTAACAGGCAGGAGCTCTCGTCCCAAGGGCAGGCGCCCACCATGCACCCACCGGAAGCAGCCTGGCCGTCAGCCGGCCGCCTGTGCAGACAGGCATGCAGGCGCGGCCACAGGCGCCTCTCCTGCAGACAGTGTGACAGTCCTCTAGGTCCTCACCCGGGTCAGTGTGAGGCTGTGAGGCAGTCCACGGGCTTCTAAAGACCCCAACCATACCTGTAGCCAAAAACCAATCGGCTCCCTTCCCGGCAAAGACACCCATCAGCAGCTGCCCAGAGGCAGCCACGTGGGTCACCTGCAGCCCTTCCCAGCAGGAACAGAGGGAAGAGGGACACTTTGTAGCAATCCAATTGCTCAAGTCTTCATATCTAGAGATGGCCTTTTGGGACTACAAACTCCAGGGGAGCAGTTTGCTTAATGAGCGGGTGCCCTCGGGTGTGTGGGTGCCCTCGGGTACGCGGGTGTCCTCAGGAGGGCAGGTGCCCTCAGGTGAGACAAGGAAGCTGCGTTTGAGGCTTGCTGTTCTCTGACTATTTCAGGAAACCCAAGGCCCCAGGCCATAGGAGAGCATAGGCCCCATGTGGCCCCTGGTGGTCACTGCCAAACTCCATGATGGATCCCACATCCACCTGGGCTCACCGATGAGCTGCCAACTGAAGCAGAAAGTATCTCTCGGTGTTGTCGTGGGTTTGCTCTGTTGGTATTTTTGAAGGTGGGGGGAGGGTCCCTCACGCAGGTGCCTGGGTTCTAGAGGAAGCAGGTACCTGTCTGCCGCGGCCTGTGCTGCAAACACAGTCGATAAGAAACTCCCCAGCCCCTGACATGCAGCAACCGGTCTGACTTGGGGGTCCCTGCCTGCAGCCTCCTCCCGTGCAGGGGGAGCCTTGTCCCCTGTTGGCACTGTGTCCTCAGCGTCCATCCTGGGTCCCCAGAGGCAGGTCCCCCGAGTGCAAGGGCTGTCAGAACTCAGCTTCCTTGGAAGTCCCGAACTAGCAGAGGCACAGATGGAGCCGCAGCCCCTGGGACCCCCAGAAGCATTGAAGGGCAGGGCCAGATTTATGGTGTGAGGTGTGGTCAGAAGGAACGCTTCGTGCCCTGTGCCTAGGATAGGTCAGCTGTGCCTGTGACCCCACATCTGAGTGATCAAACACACCCCAACCATACCAGTTACACAAGGTAGTCCTGGGCCTGGGGAAGGCACGCCCTGTACCTCTATTTCTGGATTGACCCCTCGGTTGCTAAAAAGTAAGTTTTATTTTTTTACATTTGTAATTATGATTCGTTTGATAATAGGAAGTATTCAGTGAAGAAACTGTTGAATATTTTATTTATTTTCTCTTGGTTTAACTCTTCTTAAAATATTTTGTTCTCACTTTTTACCAACTTCATATATTCAGTGCTTTTTTAAAGTTTTTAACCCCCCCCCCCCCAAAAAAAAGAACTACAAAGCAATGGAGAGAGATCAGAGCTTTCAGAGAAAACCCAGCAAGGGCTTAGGATGCACCCTTTGCCCCCAGAGAGGCAAGCCCAGTGTGTGCCCAGCCCTTAGGCTGGAAAATCCAGATGTGAGAGGTGGGTACGGGAGGCTCTGTGGTATGCTACAGCTCCAGAAGAGCCACCTCAGAGACGTTTTCCTCCGCCACCTCTTCTTTCCTTTTCTGGGAAGATTTCACGGAGAAAATGTTTCCCGGATGGTTAAGACATTCTGCGGGAATGTCCCGCTTGCTGGGAATCGGGCAGCAGCTGGCCCAGCATCACATCTGGGGTGTTCTGAGCAGCCCAGGTGGGTCCCAGACATGACAAAACACCTGCTAATGGCAGTAGATTCCACTGGGCCCGAGGTCAACCCCACACCGGGGACACTGTCCAGGTCTCTCCCTGGAGGAGTTGGCAGTCCCCCAGGGCATGCAGCAAAATGACAGTAGACACCCAAACTCCACGGGCACCTGGCTGGCACAGGCTTTGGCTCAGGTCATGGTCTTGGGGTTGTGGGATCTAGCCCCACATCAGGCTCTGCACTGATCCTGGAGTCAGCTTGAGATTCTCTCTCTCCCTCTCCTGCTGCCGCTCCTCCAGCACTCTCTCGCTCTCTCTATTAAATAAATAAATAAATAAATACATCTTTTAAAAAATTTCAAGAAGCTTAATCTCCAAATTTCATGAGGACAAAGTGAGAAGAAAAAAACTCAAGACCCCAGCACAGAACAAGGACTGTTCTGTGACCGATACGCCAGTGACCAGCCAGTGACCCTGCAACCATAATTCCAGTGTACCTGGGTCCTTAGCCAGCCAGTGTGTCCCAGAGGCCCTGGACTTTGAGCCCACCCCCACCTTCACTGGCCCTGAGGGCCCAGGCCTCAGCTGCCTGGATGGCAGGCCCCTTTTGTCCCCGTCATCAGGACACATGGTCTTCCCAACCCAAGGCTCTGGGTTTCCGTGCCAAGCTGGGAGGTCCAAGGCTCACTGTGGTCCCATGGCATCTGCTGTCCCTCCGCAGAGTCTGGCTCAGTCAGTGTTTGTGGCCACGCATGGACCATGTGGGGAGCCTTTAAAAATCCCTGCCTGGTGGGCGCCTGGGTGACTCAGTGGGTTAAGCCGCTGCCTTCAGCTCAGGTCATGATCTCAGGGTCCTGGGATCGAGTCCCGCATCGGGCTCTCTGCTCAGCAGGAGCCTGCTTCCTCCTCTCTCTCTCTCTGCCTGCCTCTCTGCCTACTCGTGATCTCTCTCTGTCAAATAAATAAATAAAATCTTTAAAAAAAAAAAATCCCTGCCTGGTAATTCACAGTTGGGGCACTGGCTCTGCCAAGGTGGCCGTAAGGGGTCACCCAGCAAGATGCTGCTCTCCCAAAGGGCTCAGGGTCTGTGAGGAAGCCAGAGACACCACTGTCAGATGCCAACTCATGTCCCCATGAAGAGGAACTAAATAGTGGAGCTGACCCTGCCCAGCAGGACTGGGAGAGGGGGGACAGAAACCCCACCTAGCAGACAAGACCTGACGCGCTCTGTTGCTCCAGGCAGGACTGCCTTCCAGAGGCCCATACTTGGGGATGATGGAGCTGTTCCATGGCTCGTTCCTGGTGCAGGCTGTTCCCAGGGACACCCTTCCTCATTGCCGAGTCGTGTTCCCTTGCATGGAAGCACCAAGTCTGTGGGTCCTTTCAGCAGCTGGTGGCACTGTGTCCCATGTGAGGCGACTCACAGAGCCCCCTGGGGCGCTCACCTGTGCCCCTTGTCTTCACTTCCCCAGGTCGGCCAAGAGTACACATGTACCCATATTTGGCAAATATCACCAGTGAATGGGAATAGGCTGTCCTAACTCCTCCCAACCCTGGCTCCCCCAGGCACCTCCTGGATGAGGGGCTTGTGCTCTGACTGCCCTCCCCCACCCACCCTGACGGGACCATTGGAAGCAGGAACTTGAGATGCTTTTCAGGCCAGGGAAGCCTTTCTCACTGTGGAGACCAAAGACCAAGAACGGGAGCCCTGGAAGAAGCTGCCCTCAACCCCGGGCTCTGGGTTTGATTCAATGTCTTCCTGACCCTCACGGGAGAGGCTCGCAGAAGCCGGGGTTCCGCACGCCCTGCCTCCTGGGGCCCATGGACAGCAGTCGTTCTGATTCAGAGACAAAGAGCCCCTGTTCAGATACACACTGAGCACCAACATTTGGAAACCCAGACCCAGTACACATGGAGCCCAGGGAACCTGAAGACACTCCAGCCTGTTTCTCGGAGGGGAACCAGGTATCTGGGTCTCATCTAAACAGACAAGGAAACACGGCTCAGGCTTCTGTCATGTGTCCCCTTCACTATGCTCCTGCTGCAGAAAAGGGATTTAAATCCCTCAAACGAACTGCCGATTCCCACGGTCTCATCCTTCCTGCGATGAGGTTTACTGCATAAACACTGAAAGCAAAATGCATCTACACTTTAAGACACATGCCTGTGGGTTCAACCCTTGCTTTGGGAATGTTTACAAGAGTTGTTTTCTCTCAAGAATGTTCCCTTGGCTTGTGGGGCATTTGCACAATTGCTTGAAAACAGGTCTGTCTCTCTCTCTCCCTCTGAAAAAGCTTCAACCAAACGCTCTCTTTCAGTCATGAATCAGGCTCTAGAGTTTAGACCAAGCCAGCTGATTAAACATCGGCCCAGACTCAGCATCCAGTGGGACACTGCAGCCCTGGCTCTTGGCTGCAGACATGGGGTTGACCACCCACGCTGTGGGATGGAAGCCAAAAGGTCTCGCGGTGGTCAGGTCTGTCCACCGGTTGCAGACCGGGGCCGTGTCCCCCTCAACCCCAGCCCCAGCATCAGCCGCTCCTCAGACCTGCCTCCCTGGGTGTTCCTGTCACCTGTCATGGGCCAGCATAGCCTGTACTGAGCCACAGTGGCCTCGCACGTGACCCTGACATTCCCAGAGCAGGCTGGCTGGCCCCAGCCAGGGCACGGCCTGTCTGGTGGGGTCTGGAAAACGAGAGGCTGACTTGGCCGGTGGACTGTGCATTTGACATGGTTATTCATCCCAGGAAGAGGCGTGATGTCCCGCAGGGGACACTCTGGTCTTGCTGCCAGTGTGGCTCAATAGCGTCAAGCTTGGGGTTTCTGGAACTCTCCACTCCAGAGACAGCTGGGACCTTCCTGGCATCGGGGTCTGGGGGAGGTACCTGGACAGGTCCTCAGTTCCCAGCACACTCCATGTGGAGACCGAGGACAGCATCATGCATCTGCTCCCATCCCCGCCACAGACGCCTGCTCCTCAATCCACAGCCCTCCCACTGCTCCCACCAAACAGCATTCTCCCGCCCACCCTCCATCCCTGACTCAAGCCGGTGGGTGAAGACCGTGGCGTCCCTGCCCTACAGACTCAGCTAGATTTGTAGAGTGCCTGGCTAGCCACCACGTCCCCAGCCTCTGCTCCGTATATCCTGGGGTCAGCGTAAGAGGTTCAGCTCAAGGGCCAACTCTGCACCCAGGGGACATCAGGAGGGCAGCCCTCCAGGTGCACATGCCAAGCTGCACACCCTCTCCAGGCCCCCGCCTCAGGGTTCCAGAGTGCTGGTGTCTGATGCTCCCTCCTCAAACCCAGGAATGTGGGTCTTTCTAAACCTCCTCAGCTGTGTGTGAGGACCCTTCTCCCACCCCAGGTATCCCTGTGGTTGTGCGTCCCATCTCAGCAACCAGGACCCGCCTAGCAGGAAACCACAGTCTGTGCTTGGGTGTACCTCCCAGGGAAAAGCACATGTGTCCGGCACCGTGATCCCTATTGCCCCCCATGCTACTCCTTTAAGGGCCTGCCTGGTTCTGGGGTGCTGGAGGGACCCCACCGTCCTGACACCAAGGCCCCAGACTGCAGACATTCACCTTCAGACAGTCACCTAACCCTGCTCCTCGGGACACAGAGGTTGCTCTTCTGGCTGTTTCTCTCCACCTGGCTCCTACGAGCTCCCCCGCAACCTCCACTTCGGGAAAGCCAGCCTCTAACCGCATGGTGGACGCTCCCCCAGGGGAGCTGACAGCCTTACAGGCTTCCAGCATCTTCTTCAGAAAATGTGTTTCTTCTCATTTTTGAAAAAAAAAGAAAATCCTAGAAGCAACAATGTGCCTTAAGCATTCCTCCTCCAGGCACCAGATACACCTGTGAGGCTGCAGCTCTCCGTGGAAACCTGGTCGCTGTAGCAGGCAAAGCACGCAGCCTGAAACCCTGGAGCCCAAGTCCTGTGTCCTGCAGAGATGCCTTCCCTGTGGCTACAAAGTGCATTTGTGCAGGGAAAGGTCAATGGCGCCAAGGTCAAGGGAGAGGGGCCCTACCCATGGAGAGAACAAGTACGGAAGGCTGAAACTCAGGAAACATGGGGTCTGGTCAGTTACCATGGTTACCTGCCACTGTCTCGGCTCTGGAACGTGACAGTGATGCCATCTCGGGGACCAGATGCCTTTGTCCCTGGAAGCAGCTTGGCCCCACTCTCATTCCGTCCCCAAGACCAAGCCTGTGCACGTGGGGAGCCACATGGGACCTCAGATGAGCACATCTCCTGATGTGCACTGCTGGTCCCGCTGCAAGCTGGACTATGGAGGCAGATGCAGCATGCTTCCCTGAGTTCTCCAGATCCGGACTCCCAGCGCTTGGCTGAAAGGGGGTTTGTGGTGTGCAGTCTGTTTCCAGAGACAACGGTCACTTATAACCCTGCTCCGTCCTGCGGGACCCCAGCTCTCTGTCCTAGCGACTGTCTGAGCAAAAAGGGAAGAAACAGTGTGAGAAAAACAAAATCCACATGTATCCATCCAGGGCTGACCAAACGGCAACCCACCCAGCAGACGGCTAGGGCTCAGGGAGCTGTAGGAAATACAAGGCAGAAGGAACAGGACGAGGAAGCTAGACTAGTAAGTGACAGAGGTCTGGACAAGGTCTCTACTCCCTTTAGGGGACAGCCAGGACCCAGCAGGCAGATGACCCAAGTGGGTTAAGATTCTATCTCTGGGGGAGCCGAAACTGTAATTAGGTGAAGTCTGGATGGTGAAAAGGGGCTTTTCCGGGCCTGCTATCTTGTTGTGAACAAGAGAGGAAAACGGGCCATGCAGTCCTGACATCCGTGAGTCATGAACGCAAGGGTCTCCTCCCACTGTCACAGCTGCAACCCCAATGCTGGGGAAGGGGCAGCCCCACGCTGGGAAGGTCACAGCCCAGATGGCAGGGCCCACGAGGGGCTAACCCCTGTGAGCCCCTGTTCCCACCCAGGACACCAGGAAGAGCAGAGAGTTGGAACAATAAAAAAATGGTCTCTATCTGAACAACGAGGCTGGCCCCTCATCTACAGGGAAGCCATGTTCTGTGAGCCACGCCGGCTGCTTTGATTCTGTGGCCCCATCAGTGAGCCCCGACCACCTCCATTCTCCTCCCCACTTAAAACAGCAGTGACCCTGAACGCATATTTACCCATCGGCCCAGTGAGCACCCATGACCAGAAGCAGCTGTCCCATGCCAACAGAGGTGAGCTGGCAGGGGACAGCCGGTCCCACTGCCCAATAGCAGCACCACCAAGCACCCCGAGGGACCCTGCGGGTGCCTTGGGTGCAGGTCAGACACAGAGCTCCTCCCCAGGCCCAGGGACTCACAGGGAGCCCCGTGGGGAGCACACAGGCCCAGAACCAAGACCCAGCGCCAGCTGCCCCCAGGCTACCCTGCACCTTTAATTCAGGCAAGCCATATATTTTTTTTTTTTTAAGATTTTATTTATTTATTTGAAAGACGGAGATCACAAGTAGGCAGAGAGGCAGGCAGAGAGAGAGAGAGAGGGAAGCAGGCTTCCTGCGGAGCAGGGAGCCCGATGCGGGGCTCGATCCCAGGACCCTGAGATCATGACCCGAGCCAAAGGCAGCAGCCCAAACCACTGAGCCACCCAGGCGCCCCAAGCCATATTTTCTTTAACTGTTTTTTAATCTTAAAGTGCATGGGAAGACAGTCGATACCACAGGGATTTACTCCCAAGTCCTGTGATCTTGCTCCCAGTGGCCAGGGCCCTATCCCACTCTCCCAGGATCAAGGCCCAGCACTAAGCCCCCGGGCTGTCCACCAAGAAGTGAGGCACTGAAACAGCCGGCATGCAGGAGAGTTCTAAGTACAAATTCACCGCAGGGATATAAATAGCAAAACACCAAAACCCACCTAAATATCCAGCAATGTCTAGTGAATTCTAAACCTCCCCCACATCAAACACTGAGCAGTTCATGCATTTACCAAGAGTTTGAAACCACACACAGAAGACTCCTGTGGCCCAGGGAAAGTAAGCTGTGAGACGATGCGTGTGCCCTCCCCCACCCTCCCCCACCCTCCTCCTCCACCCCTCCTCCACCCTTCTACCCTCACTCTGTCCCCTTCTGTTCCTCCTTCCCCTCCCCACCTCCCCTCCCCCTCAGCTGTATTCTGAGGAATACAGGAGAGATGAACATCTTGCACTGGTGGGACCCAGGGGACACACAGACCCACACATGCAGACCTGGGTCCCACCCAAGTGACCTGCAATTGCCATTGAGTCTGAATCTCTTTGCCGACAAAATCGGAATTCCATAAAAATATATGTGACAAACTTTTAAACAGCCTATGTGGCACACCAATCCTGACACCACAAATCTGGTAAAATTAAGCTCTTCAATCTGCTTCGGCAGCCGCAGCCGGCCCACAGAGCTCAGCACAGCATTTGAAATCACTCAGCAAACCCTTCCCAGACGCTGACTAAATCTGGTCACCAACACAACTCTGATTAAAGGAAAGGACCCCGAGTGGCTGCTGAGAAGGAGGAAAATGAAAGAATCCTACCACCAGGACCCGCAGTGACCCACGGTAACCTCGGGGATCCAGGTGGGGTCAGGCTCAGCTGCCCCGTTACTGCCCAAGTCCTTGCCGCCTCCCCTTCACCAGCTGGAGAACCAAGAAGTCAGCCCATGGAGAGAGAGGGCACTAAACCAAGCAGCAGGGGCCTAGCCTGCTAGGCAGCCTGGGGCACGAACCCAGGGTCCCCAGGCCCCACCCCTCCTTTGCAGTAGAGTTCACCTCCCAGCCCCCGCAGCAGACCCCAGGAGGCCTGCCCACTCTGACCTCCTCTCCTGTTCCCACCATGAGGGTGTGCAGGACTTGTCATGACTCTGTCCCCGGCTGGCCTGCTGAGCACACGGACACAGGATAGCCAGACTAGCCTGCCCTCACTTCCCCTGTGGCTGAGCTCAGAAGCATGGTCCAGCCCTGCCCTCTCAGTCTGGCTCAGTCTGGCTCAGCTGCCACACCCTCCCCGCTTCTGCCGGTTTATGGGAAATGAACCCAGGTCCGTGGCTGGTTTGTTACACGGCAGTAGCTAACAGACGTGTGTGCAGTGAGTGTTAACTTCTCCTCTCCCACTGCCACCGGGTCACAGGTGGCTGTCTGACAAACACATCCTTGTCCTTTGTAGATCCATCCCTAGGGACCCAGGCTGGGCTTCCAGCCCCATAACAACCCTCGTGCCTCTGGCTTCGGGACATCAGCCATGTACCACCAGCCCAAGGCTCTTCGCCCAAACACAGGCCCCTCTGTTCTGGGAGAACACAGAGAACACTGAAGGGGCGTCACGCACCCACAGCTGCACTCTGAGAAGCCAGTCATGTAAATCACACAGAAGACTCACAATCAATGTGGTTTAGCACCTGTCAGTGTCCAGAATCCTTCAAAACCTCTCTGAAGCGGCTGAAATCCGCAGGCTTTCCTAAGATAACCTCCAACCTCTGTGCAGCCTGCCAAGTGGGCTGAAGCCGGTGTGGGGAGGACCCCCGGTCTTGCGACACTCAGTGGCTTGGACCTAAGTCCTCTCCCTTTCACACAGTTTGACATGAAAAGAATCTCACCAGGAAAATCTCCGCCTCCACCAGCCGCCCTGTCCTTTGTGTCTCTCAGAGTAGTCCCATGGGGTGACGGCTGTTAAATCAGTCTCGGTAAAGTCCCATGTCCTGGAGGGCAGCTCCGGTGCCAGTGGGGACCCCCTGGGACTCCCTTCAGCGCCCTTACCACCCCAAAGCTCTCGGCCACGTGGCAACGGGGCTGTTCCCTCCAAGCAGTGGAAACACCGTTATTTTATGGTGGTGCTTGTGTGCTCCCCATTTCCAAGAAGACCCTTAGGGAGATTTTAACAGGACACAAACGATTAAAATAGAAAACCAAAGCTGCAAGAGAAGGGGTCAGTGATGCGATAAACAGAGAAGAAACCCAGTGGGTGCCGTGGACCCCAGGCTGAGCACACGGCCAGCCTGTGGGTCCGGGAGGAGCAGGGGCACCCCTCACTCACTGTTCTATTTGCCCAGCAAGGCTGGGGGGATGTACTGACGGGGGCTGCCCCTCTCTCCTCTGCACCGGGTCCTCACAGAATGGCAGCCCCACTCCAGAAGCCTGGCGGGAGGACCTGTGACTCCTTGCCACTGAAAGCCCCAGAGCAGCCCCTCCCATGGATGAACAGGCACTTAAAATTGTGTCTCAGCTCCATTCCATTTACCTGACGTGATGGCATGATCTTAGTGCTGCTCATAAACCCCAGGGTTCTAAGGGTTTGTTCTGATGTTTGCAGTGCTTTCGCAAAATCTGAAAAGGAGCTCTCTGTCAGCCAATGCCCCAGCTTCTGTGGGCTGTTCTCTTTCCCCGCGGGGTGGGGGGGTGGGGTGCGGTTTAAACCCAATCACAGCCCATCTCCCTTCAGGGGATGAACGTCTGTGGTCAAGCCAGACAGGGAGAACGTTTGTGGATTTATGCTCTCTGCGTTTACAGCCTCTCAGCCTGGAGGAGGCAGCTGGAAGGAAAGGGGACAGCACTTCCCATAAACGTGTCCTGCTAAGAACTGCCGAAATGTGAAATCAGCAAAGCAGCAGCTTCAGGGTTTCTGCAGAGCAAGTGCTCCTCAGCGAATCCCCTGAGAGACACATCTTCGCTCTGGGGGCCTGACACATGACTCATTTCCCTTGTAATGCCACGTGGCCTTTCCGGTAAGCAGGCGATGCACCGTTCAGAGCTAAGATCTCTTCAGTCAATCCAAGCACCCAACAGCCACTGCCCAGCAAGGGCCATCGTGTGCCAGGCAGGGGGTGAATGCTGGGGACACAAGGGCCCCTGCTCTCAGGCACCCCAGCCAATGACCAGCAGGTGGAGAGTTGGAGGGACCTGGGGAGTGGTCCTGGGTTTTCAGAATCCACCCCTGTGGTTTACCTCCCAGTGTCCACACCCCTCCTGCTTTGCTATCAGCTGTGGTCGCACTCTGCTCCCCACCAGGCATGTGCTCCTGGTGAGACACTGAGTCAAGAAGACCTCCCTAGGTCTGCTGGGACACACAGCCCTCTTCTCCACTGGCTTTGGACAAGGGGTGAGCTGAGAGGCAAGAACACCTGAGAATGGTCAGAGAAAGGGGCAGAACCAAAAGACCAGAAAGAAGCAAGCTGCTCCAGATGGCATTGAACCCCTGGATCCAACCATACCTGAAGGTAGCCCATGCTAGAGTTTTTAGCTTTATGACCCAATGAATTCTTTCTCACTTGGCATTTTTGAGTCAGTTTTCTGTCCCTTATGGACAAAGATCCTGACTTCTATTCCATTTCAAAGAGACTCTGTGTTTCTTTGATTCCAGCAACGTGATGGTGGAGATACAGTGTTCCAAAGAGACTCTGTGTTTCTTTGATTCCAGCAATGTAGTGGTGGAGATACAGTGAGCCATGGGAAGCAAATCTCTCAGAGTCATGGGGCTTCAGGACCTACACCCACACTTCCCACACTGAGGGGGGACATCTGATGATATATTTTCTGGGGTCAGGGAGTCCGTGCAATTTTTGTAAATGCTGTGTGTTGTTCTTAGTGATGATCTGAAACGACAAATAGCAACACTCCAGCTCATACCAGTGACGCTCAGTGTGGAAGGCAGACACCTGGTTTCATAGCCGAGTCCACATGCGGGCGGATGGTCACATCCTCGCTGGTGAGCATGGGGGGCCCTCACAGGGCACTGTAAGAGCCAGGTATGCCTGCAGTGTGACTACAAGGAAGCAGACCCGTCTGGCCTCACTCGGCACAGAGGGGCCCTCAGAGGTATGCCCCGAGCTCACAGACCACACGCCACCCAGCACTGAGCAGGGCAGGAAACATGAGACGGCAAAGCCTCCTCGGAAAAGTCATCTTCATTTCTCAGCACGACTTCGGACGTGCACCATCCCGTTGATTATCCCATCAATATGACCTGCCGGTCAGTAAAGCTATTGCAGATGAAAAATTACCACAGCCGTGATGAAGAGCCAGGTGACAAGTCGTCTGGGCAGAAATTCTCATATCCAGGTAGGACACCAAGAAAGCATAAAGAAGCCAAACACACCTGGGGTTAAATTCAGCATTGGAGTTTCGTTTCAGAAGAATGTCACCACACCTAAATCAGGGCTATTACTCGGACAGATTCTGTGGGGAATCTATAGCTCCATGTGGGGATGCCCGAGTGGCTCAGTGGGTTAAGCCTCTGCCTTCAGCTGAAGTCATGATCCCAGGGTCCTAGAATCGAGTCCCACATCGGGCTCCCCACTCAGCGGGAAGCCTGCTTCTCCCTCTCCCATTTCTCCTGCTTATGTTCCCTCTCTCACTGTGTCTTTCTCTGTCAAATAAATAAAATCTTTAAAAAAATATAAAATAAAGCTCTGTTTGGTCAGTACAGTACATAGTACCTGTTGTTACTGTGTAGCGGAAAAGAGGTGAAAGAAATAGATGTTTCTACACCTCCGTGTTTGCAGACAACTTAGCAACATGAATAACTTATTGATACTTTTCCCTTCCCACAGACTGTGCCCGCTTCTACAACAAACCATGTGGACTGGGCTTTAAACAACACACATTTACTGCTCACCGTTCTGGAGGCCGGACACCCAAGATCAAGGTGCGGTCAAGGTTGCCTCCTGGGGCGGCCACATCCTGGTTCTGGGCTATCAGCTTTTTGCTATGCCCTCCAGGAGAAGGGGTGAGGGAGATCTGTGAGGCCCCTACAAGGGCTCTAACGCCATCCTCGGGGCCCTACTGCACTTGCCATCACACTGGGGTCAAGATTTCAGCATACAAACTAGGGGGAGGGATCATAAATATTCAGACCATAACATGTGGGTTTCCTGATAGTTTTGCAGGAAGGACCCTGAGCCCGAAATGTAGAGCAGTCTTCCCCCATCTCAGAGAAAGTCTGGGGCAGGGGGCCGGAGGGTGGCCAGCCCCCACCCACCAGCTCGTCCATGTATTTCTAGCAGGGAAGGGAAGGCACTAACTGTAGCCCCATAGGACAAGGGGGCTGTGGCCCACACCCCGCTCCCTGCACCGCACTAACAGCACCATTTCCCAAGGATGTGTCCCACAATTCACGATGAGAGCCCACGCCTGGTGGAGTTGGTTAGGGCCCCTTGGCCTCCAGCTGTGACCTCAGGAAAGCAGCATCCGGAACGCAGGACCTCATACCCTTGGAGCCCAGTGCCGCACACCCAGCTTTGGAGAGTCTGCTGGTCCTGAAACTCCAGGGACAGGCGTCTTCTGATTATAAGCCTGTCTTTCTCCCCATGAATCCCCACTTCTGGGCCCCCAAAGACAAATCAGAGAGAAAGATAACCTCCGCAGCTAGTGCTGTTCCCATCATGACCAGCCATAAACACGGTCACGGGGTGACACCTTCGTCCTCAGGAAGCCACCACATTTAACCACCTCATAAGCTCACTGACACCCTTCAAAATGCAAGGGGTAAAAAGCAAACCAGTGGTGAAGGCGTTCCTGGCTTCTAGGTCACAGATGACCCTCGGGGGAGGGAAGGAAGCCTCTGTCTCTGTAATCGCCCCCTCTAAATAATCTGCCCCCGGGGCCCACCCACCAGCCGCCACCCACTGATTGGATTTAACCAGAATCTTCCAGGTTACAGCGCTCCGTGGTAGTCCCTGCCCCCACCCCCTCCCACCTGTACCTCTGTCAGCTCCAATGCCCTCCCACCCCACCCCTTCCTACCCCCTCTACCTCTACTCCCTACCTCCCCTCCCACCTCACCCCCACTCCTACACCCTCCCACCCCCACTCCCCACTTTCATCCCCAACCCACCTCTTCCCACCCCCTCCAACCCACCCCATCCCTGACCCACCCACTAGCCCCACTCCCACCCCCTCCACCTCCACCCCCACCCCTCCAGCCCATCCCCCTACCTCCAACAGTGTCTCTCCAGGTTTTGACCAGGAAGCACAGGACCTCCACCCAGAAGAAGGTCCTGCTGCCACCACCCAGTTCAGCCAGCCAGCCTCACAACAGCCCTGGCCTCCCCCACCCTGCCCCCAGCCCAATCCAGGGGACATATGGCCCCAGGGGCAGAACCTGTGAGAGCCATCAAGGGACAGTTGAGTCCAGAAGGCCCAAGAGTGAACGCTGATTAGCGGGTGGCACAGCTATAAGCAGTGACCACAGACTCGGTTATTAAAACCAGAGACCGGTTTTCTCACGGGGGCAAGGGCCAGTGTCATCCACAAGGTCATGCTCCCGGGGGTTCTGGGACAGTCCGTCTCTCTCATGTGGGGCATTACCAGCAAGGGAGACGCCATCTACTCCTGGCTGCTCCCCTACATCTCGTGTCTCCTCTTCTTGGAAGGACACCCATTGCTGGATCTGGGGTCCACCCTTGGATTATAAATGACACCTACAAAGACCCTTTATCCAAATAAGGCCACATTTTGAGCTTCCAGGTGGACATAGACATTAGAACATTGTTCATCCAACCAGAAACATCCAAGAAACAGAGGAGGAAATGGACCCTCACCTGCAGCTGCTCCCCACAAAGAAGAAGGCCACGGGGGTGTGCGTCCACTTGACAGCCCACCATCCCCAGGAACCATGCCCACACCTTCAATCCCTGCCCCCAACTGTCCTGCCTACCGGGAGCTCAGCGCTGTCACCCCTCCCACTGTGGCTCTGTGATCTCTGCTCTCAGACCCATACTGGGGGAGGGCACACGGCTGACCTGTTCCCACAAGCAGCCCCTTCAGCTGCTATATCTCCTGCCAGGAGGTGCCCACTGCCCCTGCGCGGCTCCCTGGGACCCCAGCCCGCCCACCACGCCCTAGCCCACTGCCTGACCACACGGTACCCAGTGCTCCCAGTATCCCCGCACCCCAGCAGAGGTTCCTTCCGTCCAGGGCGCACCCTACTTCGCCCGCCAGACCAGTCCCAGCACCCCACCTCCGTTCGTTCCACAGGATTTTGAGCAGTTTTTTGTGCGTCTTTCTGGAAATCTGCAGCTTTCCAAAGCAACTGGCGTAGCGTGCTCCCCTGCCAGGTGTCTTGGGGCCACTGGCCATGCGGACTCCCAGCAAGGGAAGAGGAGGACGGCTGTGGGGTTCCCCAGCGGGTTTCAGGCTTCTCTTTGGGGTCATTACAAGTGGACCTGCCACGTCATTCACCCTCTGGTCTTTGCATGAGTGGGCCCATCAAGTCCCCAGGAGGGAAATGCCCGCCCCCAGGCAGGTGTGCACTCACCCTTGTAACGGACTGCCAAGCTGTCCTCTAGAGTTGTTCGGTCTTGCCTTCCTTCCCCCACGTCCTGGCGGTGCTGGACGGGACCCACGCCTTCCACATTAGCCACTGGGAGACACATGTCGTGGATTCACAGTGCATGCCCCTAAGCACAAGCAGGGGAGCATCTCTGCATGTGCTGCTGAACCCATGTCCCTCCTTTGGTGAAGTGGTCGTCAGGCCTGGTGCCTGCCTTTTCACTCAGTTGTGGGACGTTTTCCTGTGTTCAGGACACAAGTCCTTCCTCAGATTCATGGTTTGCAAATGTGTTCTGCTCCTCTGTGGGGTGACTTTTCATGCTCTCCACAGTGTCTCTCAAAAAGCAGATTGGATTTAAGTGACATCTAGGGCCTTCGTTGTTTCTATATGATTGTGCTGTTTGGGGTCACTGCTGAGGAACTTTCCCCTGGCCCATAGTTACAGAGACTCTCTTTCCCCTCTGCTCTCCTCCAGCTGTGTTACACACTTAGTCGTGCAAGAGATGCACTGGGGAAGAGGGCTGGAGCCACGGGATGCTTGTGGGCCCAGCCTGGCTCTCAGGCCCCTGGGGTTGAGGCAGGTGAGAGAAGGAGTCTGGACTCTGGCCCACCCATCCATCTGTGTGATAGGACAAGGTGAGGCAGCCCCTATGGCCCAGCCACCAACTTGTGGTCATCCAAGCCACCCACAGGGACACACAGTGTCTAAAATGAGCAATCAGGAATTCACACTGTTTCTGGATAACATGCACAATCAAACTACTCTCACTTCAGCTTTAAAAAAATGCACCCAGGTGGGGGCTTCTGGGTGCGCAGTTGGTTAAGAGTCAGGTCATGTTCCCAGGATCCTGGGGTATGGGCATCGAGCAAAGCCCTGAATCCAGCGCCGCACTCAGCGGGGGTCTGTGGCTCCCTCTGTCCCTGCTTGCACACTCGCTCTTTCTTGATCTCTCTCTCTCACTCGCTCACTCTCTTGCTCTCTCCCGCTCTCTCTCTTTCCCTCTCACTCCTTCACTCCACCAAATAAATAACTCAAATCTTTAATAGAAATGCACGTGTGTGTGTTTGTCCAGGAAACCATGCCTTCCAGCTTTGGGATAGCATCTGTCCCCCGGCGCCGGATCCACTGCTCACTCCAACAGAGCAGCAGGCTTCCAAAAACCCAGCGGAGGAGAACCACTCCCGGGAGCGGCCTGTGCCGTTTGGAACAGGCTGACGGTGACGCCTGTCGGAGGGGAATACCCATGTTAGATGAAACGCTGGGTTCACTTGAATCAATGTGGCTTCTGATGCCCGCAAGACCACATAGCGTGGTTGGCTTTTACAACACATCCTGCCAACTCAGCGGATCCTCACTAACACATTTTCCTTCCAAATTAAACATCTGTGTATAGCTTTTGTGGTTATGTGGCCTGGGAACTTGTGAATAGCAGAATTGTTTCACCTTTTCCGGGTTGACATGGTCAGGTTGGCAGCTAGAAAGTGTCTGAAGTCAGCGGTCGGAACCTATTCCACTCCTCAACAAGAGAGCCGGCTGGGACATGCACACGGAAAGGGGTGTGCGCTCCCCGTGCTGATCAACATAGGGCCTGCAGGCTCGGACCCCCCCACCCCTGGACAACGTCCCAGGAGCCCTGCCCACCTGTGCCACCAGCTGGACTTCTCTCTGCCCTCATTCGTCAGGTCCAGATGCCCCGTTCTGTCCATGGCACTGCTAATTGTCATCACTGGTAACAACCATTGTCCAAACACAACACGCCGTTGACTGGCCTACCCCGGGGTCGTCTGGGCCCTGGGGGGTCGTGCGTGTGCCGAAGACGGGACTTGCTGGGCGGGCGTGCACATGTGTGACTCTAGTATGTCGCACGTCAGGCTGTGTTCCGAGCACGGTACCAGCACCTGTGGTCCCTAGCAGCCCAGGACGCGCCAGCCGCTCCCTGCTGACCACAGGCCAGCACAGACGCTGTGGGGCTAACTGTGGCCGCACTCCTCGTGGGGCCAGCGCTCCCGCCTGCGCCCTTTGTTTTTCCTGTTTGTGACACGTTTGGAAGATCTGGCACCAGTTCTTCAAGTCTGTCACCTGCTGCTTCTGCTGGATTTGTGCCAGTCCTTCCCATGTTCTGCGCAGGGGCCGTTGCAGCCAGACTTCATACGTATCTTCAGTGTCCTCTCCCATCCCACAAGGGCCCTTCAGGTTCTTTGTCTTTGGGTGGTTTTCCAGCCTGAGTTCTGGCTCCGGGCTCTGCACCCACTCAGCTGGAACCAGGGTTCCTGAGTCCTGTGCTTTGTCCTTAAAGAAACGCTTCTTCCCTGACTGTGTGTGTGGCGGACTGAGGACATGCGTGGCCGCGTGGAGACAGGCAATCGGAGGACAAGCCCACCTTGGGAACTGGTATCAGCCTGCTATGTGGAGCCTGGGGCTGTCCCTACATCCCCAAGTCCGGATAAGGAGTATTTCTATGTCTCCCCTTAGGAAGTAGTTCATTTACACACTGACAGTAGCTAATTGCATTTGGGAGGGCTTAGTGAAACTGAATCAGAATGAGAAATTAATAGATTAATACATTAATAGCTGAAAAAATCAGGGTCCAAGGAAAACAAAGGCAGACAAAGTCAGCAGTTTCGAGTAGATAGTCGTCCCGTTCGGTCCGGGGATGAAATTCAGATTATCTAGAATGATGTTAATATTCAGATTAATCACCAAAGTGTCAAAGCGTGTGCCCTAGGATGTTGATAGACTGTCCACAAAATAGATGTGGGTCCTATTATCAAATACAGCCAAGAAATGTAGGGTTGGTTAGAAAGACAGGGGCCACCCAACCCCAGAACACTGCCAGCCAAGGATCGTAACTGAATCTATAAAACCCAGCATCCCTGCATGCAAAACCCTCTTCTGTGTGCTCTGTGGTGGGGTATGTGAGGCCAGGAACCCTTAGCCTGGCTACCAGAATCCAGGGACTCTAGTCCCTGGTCAGCACCAGCCAGCACTGGTCAGTTATATATCCCGACAAGGACCCAGAGTGTGGGGACGCAACCCCCTTGGACCGGCCATGCTCACAGTCACCCAGTGAGAGCGGGATCCAGGGATCCACAGCCTGTCCCAGCTGAGCCTGCTCCCATCACACCAGCGGCCTCCTACAACCCCTGGGCAGACTTAACGCAACTACCAGAAAGCGCTAGAAAACCACCAAAAGCAGAAAGGAACTGGCAAGTCCCTGGTTGTTGGAGGAAGGCATGCACTGGACACATTTCTCTCTTTCAGGACATTTTGCCAGAGTGCAGCTGGCCCCACAAAGGGAGACAAAACTGTCTTTAGAAAACCCACATCCTGGGGTGCCTGGGAGGCTCAGTGGGTTAAGCCTCTGCCTTCGGCTCAGGTCATGATCTCGGAGTCCTGGGACCAAGCCCTGCATCGGGCTCTCTGCTCAGCAGGAATCCTGCTTCCCCTTCTCTCTCTACCTGCTTCTCTGCCTACTTGTGATCTGTCTGTCAAATAAATAAATAAAATCTGAAAGAAAGAAAGAAAGAAAGAAAGAAAGAAAGAAAGAAAGAAAGAAAGAAAGAAAGAAAGAAAGAAAGAAAAAGAACCCCCACATCCAGCTGGTGCAAAGAGCCAGAGCATGGCTGGGTCGCTGCTGGGGTGGTGGGTCCCAGAGAGGGGAGCAAGAGAGGGAGCCCCAGGTCGGCTGCTGATCCCAAACACATGTGTGGGACTCCCAGCAGCCCTCAGGGACTGGTCAGGGACCCAGGGACTCAGAGCTGGGAATTTACCTAAGTAACCTGATTCAACAAAAACACACCGTCCAAAAGTCCAGGACATAATCCACAGTCACACACACAGGAATGGGGAGTTGGGACCAGTCATCCTCGCAGAAGCAGTGAGCCCAGCCCGCCCCATGGGCCAGATGTCCAAGACAGCAGACTCAGGTTCTGAAGGGCGGTTAGAATTTGCTCATTTTGCATGAAAAGAAACGAAATTTCAACCACAATGAAAACGACAGTCAGTGATCTATTAGAATTTCAGAACCCAGAAACATGGAGTCCTACAGGCACAGAGCGGATCTCGGGTGACAGAAGCACAAGGCACAAGAATCCAGCTGGCCCAGGAGAAGGGGGGCTGCACGGAGCGGCATAGGGTGCAGCCTGTGTGGTTGGAGCCACAGATGGAGAGGACACAGGAGGGACACGCCCAAGTCAGCAATGCTGGTGACTGGCACCCTCCACCCCAGGGCACAGACAGCCAGCCCAGCGCTCATGGAGGAGAAATGGGAGGCCCAGCCCTCCCGGCGGGAATTAGCCGGGGCTTTGCCAGCAAGTTCCCTGTGTGATGAGAGGTGGCTGCGCGATACCTCCTGCACAGTGTCCCCCAGCCACATGGAAACATCGAGCCCATGCACCTGCCATGGGGAGAAACTCAGCACCCAGCGAGGCATCTGCATGTGTGTGGAGCCCTCCAGGGACAGAGCAGACAGCAGGCCTTCCAGGGACCCGGGGACCCTGCCTGGAGTACCCACAAGCCCTGTCAGCCCTGGGCTGGTCCACGCTTGTGCTCAGCAGCTGCTGGTTCCAGCTGGCCCCAACTCTGGGCCAAGCCCCACGCCACCTCAGCTCCCAGATCTGTCCCCTCCTCTTGGAGCCCAAGCTTTGAGGTGAGCTGCTGTGCCTGGGGAGTCACTCTGGGCCCTTCCTCTGTAGGGGCCACTGGCCTTCACCAGGCCCCAAGAGCTGAGCCCCTCTCTCCCACCCTAGCCCCTCCTCTGCCTCCATGCCTGTGCAGTGGGCCCCACAGTATCTGGGTGCAAGCCCTCAGATGGCCCCCAGCCTCAGAGTCATGGGAAACACAGCAGAGGTGTCTTCCCTTGCAGGAGGATGCCCCCAGTGTGAACTGGGGGTCATCACCGGGCGGGATCCTCCTGCCCACCAGCTGGGAGTTGGCTCACGCCCTCCAGACCCAGGAATAGTCAGGGGCATCCTCCGGGGCTGTGCTTGCTTCCTGCAGTGGCCATGACAGCTGTGACCACAAACGGTGGCTTCATACACCAGAAGTTTATCGTCTTAGGTAAGACCACAGAATCCCGAGCTCAGGCGCAAGCAGGGCAGAGCCCCTCTGAGGACGAGAATGTGTCCCAGGCTCCCCGGCTGCTGGTTCTTGTCCTTTCCAAAACGTGGACACGAGGGCACCTGGGTGGTTCAGTGGTTTAAGCCTCTGCCTTCAGCTCAGGTCATGATCTCAGGGTCCTGGGATCGAGTACCACATCAGGAATCTCTGCACAGCAGGGAGTCTGCTTCCCCCTCTCTCTGCCTACTTGTGATCTCACGCACTCTCTCTGTCAAATAAATAAATAAATAAAAAGGTGGACACAACATCTCCACTTGCCTCTCATGTAAACCCACAGTCCTTACTCCCCTTGTCCCCAAAGCCTCCTCCCAGTACACCTCTGGGGAAAAGGTGGCCACTTCTGTTGGATGCAGGATGTTCAGAGCATGCAGAGAGCCAGAGCGCCCCCAGATTTCAGGGTGCAGCCCCCGCCCTGTGGTGGCAGAGAGGCCACTGAATGGGGGAACAGCAGTCTGAGCACAGGGCACCCCAGGAGCCGAGCCAGGCAGCCTCTGTAAACCCACCCCTGCCGGCAAGGTGCGGACTCTGGTGGGCTTCATCCCTGGTACTCCTGCCAGGGAGACTTGGGAGGAGGAATATAGTTTTTGAAATACATTTGGGGGGAAATGACCAGATTTAGAGAAAAATAACATCAAGCAAACCAGGGCGTCTCAGCAAAGATGTTAGGAAGCCCCAGCTTGTGGAACAAGGCACCTGGCGATCCGGGTCAGCAGCGGGCGAGTCCGCAGGACTGGCCCCACGGGGGAAGGGGCAGACCCGCATCAGGGGGGCGCCTCTCAGTGCCAGCCACGTGGACATTTGAGAGAGAGGCTCCAGCCCCACTTTGAGTCATAGCCAAACACACAAATGTGCGTGTGCACACCCCCTTGTTTCTCCTGGCCAGGGTCGGCACTCAGAACCACCAGTCACCCCTACGGACCGCAGCTGGGGAGGGCTCCCTGAGCAGGGATGAAGGGTCGCTGCAGGCCTGGTGTGCACGACTGGTGTGCAGCTCAGCGAGAACTCAGAAACCCCAGAAGGAGGGGCTCGTACTTCAGCACCACAGTCAGTGAATCGGGAAGAGAAGAGGCGGCCGGGTGAGCCTCACGGGCTCCAAAACCTGGCACCTGAGCCAGGCCATGTTCCTGCTGGCCTGGAAAAAAATAAAGCATCCAGGAAAAATGGACTTGACAGGTGGTTCTGGTCAGGAAACTGATAACAAAAACTGACCTCCCCACCCCCACCCCCAACACCCATGGTTTGTGAGCTGCCTGGCGTCTGTGCATCCATCTGTCCTCTCCTGGCCATCCTGGCCCAGCACAGCAAGAGGGGACTGGCTCAGAGCTCCTGACCATCTCCAGGCAGGGGTTTTGTCTCCTTCTGGAACCCAAGTCCCCCACAGTCCCTACGGGCTCCCAGAGCTCCCCGTGCCTGTTGTGCCTGGCCCTCCTGCAGCCGGCTGCCTCGGTGACTTGAAGTTAATTACTAGCCAACACTTAAAATCTGGATATGGCCCCTGAACAATCCAGACGTGGGGCTTCCATTGAGAAAGCGTCTTCATAGCATCAGTGAGCCTGGGCTGACGGCCAGCTGCCCTTCCTGCTTGACTGTGTCTCTGTTTGCCACAGACTTCACCACTCCCAACACTGAGCTGTCACAAAGGAAGGTTGCACGCAGCCCCTCCCCCTGCCTCATGTATCCCTTCCCCATCGTTCTGCCGCTGAGATCCCCCTTGTCTTTCACCCACTGCAGATGCCGCGTCCTCTGTGGGGCCTTCTGGGATGTCTCTCCACACCCTGGGATCCCACAGCATTGGGGTTCACTTCTGTGGGAGGATGTGTACCTCTGTGCCCTCATGCACTCAATGACCAGTGACAGCTGCAGTCTGGACACCGCTCTGGTGGACATGGCAGCAAACCCCTGCCCCCGAGAGCAGCCCTCCAGTAGGAAAGCAGGGTAGATCCTGGGGGACAGGTGGCTGTTTCAAATAGCAAGGCCACAAAGGACCACATGCCTGCCCAGAGTCAGGACATCCTGAGCATAAATGCCGGACGTCGGTCCTTTGAGAAACCACAGGCTTCATCCAAAAATGGCACCCAGAAGGGGACAGCCCCCCAGGGATGGCCAGGCACCACACCCCACACTGGGGCCCACACTTGGCAGTCTGCCCTGACCACACCCTACTTCTTCCCAGATGGGTGTCCCACGAACGCTAGCTTTTCCTCGAGAGTCTTGTGTTTTATGTACTTTCCTGCATTTGCAGATTGGCCAAGGAAGGGCTGGCAGGCACCAGGCTGGCAGGCTGAGTGCTGGGAGCTGAGAAGCTACAGCCTCTGGGTCATGCGCCCCCAAAGACCAGAGTCACAGGCAAGCTGCCGAACCCTGAGGACTCTGCCCGGGCGTCCACGGAGCATGGAGCATGGCTGCTGAGCCCTGGCGAAGAAGGGGAGTCTGGGCCACAACTGTTGGGTCTGTGCAGGCCTCCCTGAGGCTGAGAGGCTGGTGAGGGTCCCAGGACCCTCTCTCCACACGGGGGCGTCTACGCAGCCGTAACAGACACCAGGGCTGGGTTCCCTGGTTTTAGGGGAGGGCTCTGGCGAGCCACAGGTACTGTTTCCTGGTCTTCTACCACCATCTGTTGGCAGAGGTGGAATTCTGGACACGGGAGGAGACATCGCATCCTTGCCCAGGGGACACACAGCAACCATAGAGCCCACGGCTCCACGGGCTGCTGCATCACTGCACCCACCAACCACAGACCCACAGACACATGAGAACATTTGGGGAGAGGACCTTTCTCCCAACAAAGCACTTCTTTGCGTGGCTGGCTGACAGGTCTCAAGTATCTCCCAGCTTAACCAGGACAACAGTCCGCACTGGCCAGCCCCTCGCGGCTACAGGGGGTTCTGCTCACGCATCTGGCACCCGGCTCTCACCACAATGCCGCTGTCACCTTGCTGTCCTGTGACCTCCTGCCTCTTCCCTTCTCCATCTGCAAGTGGATTCAACCTTCCTTTTCTGTAAAAGCTCTCTGTGTGTTGTGGACACTTGTTTCCCTGACATCGTGTTGTGAGGTTTTTCAAAACACATCCCTGGCCAACCATCTCTGCTCACTGACTCCCTACAACTGAAAACCCTCATGTTGTTTTAACTTGACCACCTTGTCTGATTCGGGGGTTTTGCAGGAAAAGTCTATTCAGAGTGTCACAGATCCAACCTCCAGGTCCCCCTGAGTCGTGCCCTGGGCTTGGGAAGATCAGAGGAGAAACCCAGAAAGTTAAAGCCCCTGCCTATGGCAGACTGTGTCTCAAATGCCTCCCATGGCTCTGGTTTTCCTGTTAGACAAATAATTCCTGCTCAACTCAAACACCTCATGACCTGCTGAGGAAAGGAACGCACCCCTGGTGACCCTGTCACAGTGATGGAAGCAGGACCCACACACACTGTGGAGACCTCAGAGGTCCTGCCTTGTATGTGTAAAAGAAAGGGGTCTCTTTCTTGACTTTGCTTGAGTTGGAGATGGGCACTTGCTTGAGTTGGAGATGGGCACTTTGGTGTTGCTGGTGGGCAGGCTGGCCGCCCCTCATCCACCAGCCAGCGCCAGGCAGAGCAACCCGAAACACCCCTGGTGCCATGTTGGGTACGTCCGGTTGTTGCTCTAAAGTGACCTGCCGTGTACTGGCTGCAAAGATCTCTCTTCCCAAGGCACAGGCCTGGGACCCAGCGTGATGCTCAGCCAGGCCACATGCTCAGTAGCAGTCAAGCCCGGGGGCCACCCTCTGCTCAGCCTCCAGCTCCCTGTCCACCTACTGGGCTCCCTGGGAGCAGCATCTCAGCAGAAGAAATCTGTTGGTCACCATAACACCAGCCAGCAGGCAGCGAGCTCAGCGGACTCCACAGTCCTGGACTGAGGGCCGAGGCTTGCGCGTCTGCCAGTAACTGTGTTCCAGGAGCCAAATTATGTCTCCAGGGCCTGCAGCCAGATGGGAGGCCGCTTGTCCTTCCTGGCAACTGGACTGGCGCCAGGTGCCACATCACGAAGGCCATATAAGAGTGAGCGAGCTCCGGAGAGACGCTCAGAGGACGCCCACCCCGGGGGAGACACCCTCAGGACACCCAGAGATTTGGCTGGGGAACCCCTGAAACGTAAGCTCTGTCCTGTTTGCCAGAGGACACTAACCTTGTGGGAGATGGGCTGAGGGTTGGGGGCCCCATCAATGAGAAAAACAGAGGGGAGCTGGGGCTCACACAAGAACTGGAGACTTTCCAGGCATATTTCTGGGGCGACACCCCAGGTGCAGACGCGGCTGGGTGTACGGTGCTCTCGCATCTGGCTCTGGGCCCTGCTGGAGTGCTCCCTCTGCCCACTTTCTGGTTTTCCCTTTGTCTGTGGGCTGGTCGTCTCCGCCGCAGAAGGGTTTGTAGGTCGAGCCTCCGGGGAACCCACCGAGGAGAGCAGTCAGGTCTCAGCCTCAAAGCCTTGACTTGCCACACAGGAAGTCGATGCCAGCCCCTGGTTTCTCTGAGGACTTCCACCCAGACCCCTAAGGAAAACCAAAGTTCCCTGTGGGCCACGGGGGGTGCGTGCGGTCTCAGGCCGTGTGTCCAGCTCTCAACCAGCCAACACGCGCACTCCTTCACCCACTGGCACACTGACTTTGTGCTGGTGGACATGGCTGATGGCAGCCCCTTGCAGGAAACTGCCACATTGGCTCCACGTGCCCTCACAGGGGACCTGGGAGCCGGAGCCCGAGAGGATCCGTCGTAAGGGACATATTAGGCAACCTGCCCAGACCCTTCCCTCTCCAATAGTGGAACTGAACTTTTTAGCGTGTTCTGGCCCATTCGACTCCCCAGCCAGCAGTATTTCAGATTAAGGGTAAGTGACCATCGGGAAGCTGAGTGAAGGTGACCCCAGGGGCAGTGTTGGTGACAGGGTTGGCCCAAAATCAGTCCATATGCTCCACAGCCCAGAACTAAGTCTGCCAGGCGACCAGTGCTGGTGGGCTTGTCGGCCACCAGTCAGCTCAGCACAGATGGGCCACGGTTCCACGGCCACGGCTCCACGGCCACGGCTCCATAGCCACTTTTCTCAGAGACTGGAGTACTTTGAGGGCTGAGCAAGACGCAGGAGACACAGACCCAGAAGCTGGTCTCCTGGGTGACCCCAGGGGCAGTGTTGGTGACAGGGTTGGCCCAAAATCAGTCCATATGCTCCACAGCCCAGAACTAAGTCTGCCAGGCGACCAGTGCTGGTGGGCTTGTCGGCCACCAGTCAGCTCAGCACAGATGGGCCACGGTTCCACGGCCACGGCTCCACGGCCACGGCTCCATAGCCACTTTTCTCAGAGACTGGAGTACTTTGAGGGCTGAGCAAGACGCAGGAGACACAGACCCAGAAGCTGGTCTCCTGGGGACCCCTGCACTTCTCCTGGGACCCTGCCCTCCCTTCAAAGCTTGCATCTGCTCGCAGAGCCCCCCACCCCTCCTCCCACCTCCCCTGCCCTCCTTCTCCCAGCACGCCTTCCTTACAGGAGTGAGCATCGCCTCGCATCCCCATCAAGATGGGCTTCCTCTTCTCCTTTGTCTGACTCCGTCCATGTGTTTGTCCAGCGCCGTCTGACGGGAAGTAATTTGGCATGAAAAGCTCTACATTCCTGGCTGGGTCTGACCCTCCCTCGGGCATCTCTGTTGAGTCTTACATGCGTGAAACAGGATGAAACCGAGAGCCCCGTGGTGTGGCAGACGCCACTGTTCTCGCAGTCAGACGTCTGGGGCGGCATCGGCTGTGCTGGGACCCTGGGGCCAGGCCAGCCCCAGAGGCAGGCGGGCCCTGAATGCTGCTGGCAGGCATGCCCGCAAGTTATCCCCCTGACAGATTCATTGCGGGGGGTCCCCATAGGGGTTTCTGAGAATCCCTGAGAGCCCAGTGAGCCTATGGGGCCATGCCCTGGCTCTGGGATCATAGTAAGTCCCAAGACAGAACCCTCCAGAAGACCCTTGGGGTGTGAGAATGCCATGTGGGGGCAGCGGGCGTCCGAGTTCGGCAGCGTGTCACATGGCCTGCAGCTAGAAGTTTAACTACCAATTTGCTGCAGGCCAGACTACATGCCACCCTCTCCTTCTGGACTCCTTAGTTTTTGCCAAAAGGAAGATCTCTGTACTTACTTCTAACCTACACTATTCAGTGCTATTTCTCTGCATGACCAGCAATGGCTTGTGGGGCTTCTCTTGGGGCCTCGAGTCCCAGGAGGGGAGCTCAGACCTCTGTCAGTCACCAACGGGGCTACAGCACAATTCTGGGGCTCTGCCGCCAAGACCCTGGAGGCCTCCACTCGCCCCACTTATCCACACTGCTCCCGCGTCCCCCCCTTCCCTGGCACACAGCAGACAACCACCACTGTCCCCAGATCGTGCCAAAAAACAGGTGGACAGGACCCTGTCTGGGAAACAGATGTGCACCAGCTGGATTCTGCCGTGGCTGTTTCAGAGCCTTCCTCTGCATGGCCTCAGCGCCCAGCTCAGTCCCCCGGCATTCCAGACGATACCCACCCTGGCTGGAGCCCTGAGGCCACTCTCCCAAAACCACAAACAAAACTAGACCCTTTCTTAAGTTTGGAGAAGCCCAAAGATCCCAAACGGCGTTTGCTATCAGCTGCTGCTTGCATTCGTGCGGAAACCATTCAGAAGGCAGCGGGGCAGAGCGTCTGCTGCCCACAGCCGTGTGCTCCTGAGCCTGCCTTCCTGACACCCCGGCCCCAGGGTGCTCCCAGAAACACAGGGGGGCATCTGGTGTGTAGGGCTGAGCCAGCGCCCAGTTGTTAACACGCTGGTTCCCTGCGATGTCCAACCACGCGGCACAAATGCTAAGTCCTGTCAACTCTCCCTTTTCCAGAGAATGAGTGACAGCCACGCTCTGAAGCACCCAGGAAGGGTGGCGTTCGATGCCGGTG
Source organism: Mustela nivalis (assembly GCF_964662115.1). NCBI lineage: Eukaryota > Metazoa > Chordata > Mammalia > Carnivora > Mustelidae > Mustela > Mustela nivalis. The sequence goes on from NC_139030.1 coordinate 67,752,248, forward strand.
TGATAAAGATGTTTTGGGAGGAAAAAATCAAGCTGCACACAAGACAACTTCAGAGCGAGGCCATGAGGACCCGCAGGAGTGCCCTGGACAGGTAAGCTCACCGAGCAGCAAGGCTTGGGCTCCACGAACGGGAGCCCCCACAGGGGGCCACCCCCCCCCCACAACTGGGGCCATAGCCACCTGCCCCCAGGCCAGCTGTCACAGCAGGAGGGGTCACTGGTGTGACTGCAGGAAGAACTGGAACTGCAAAACCACACCCACAACAATAGGGCCTGCAACTACCACCAGGTCTGCAGGTGTGAGAGACAGCACCCCACCAATCCACCCCCACCCAGCACCACCTCCCTCCATCCACCACCCCTCCATCCCTCACCCTATCCCTCCATCCCAGCCCCATTCTCCTATCCCACACCCCACCCCCATCGCTCACCCCATTCCACATTTCCCTACCCCCCCACTCCTGAAGGTCTTGTGGGAAGTTGTCAGAGAACCTGTGTCTGGTTAGGCTGGTTTTCTGACAGGCACTCCCTGAGGGCAGGATAAGTTCATCATACTCCTTCCCACACATTAGCAGATCCAAAGCCCCCTTTCATCCCTGGGATGGAGGCCAGGGGCCTGTGGGTGCTGAAGAGGGTCTCCAGGGTGACTGTGAGCAGACTGAGGAGTGCCTGGTCTCAGGGACAGCTAAGAGGGCAGATTAGCACATAATTCGCACCTAGACAAGGGCTCAAATGGACAGATATTCCAAAGTGGTCACAGCTTTCATCCCCAAATAGCACCAGCAGCTGCTATCCGGGAGCCCAGTTGGAAAGAGGGTACCTGGCAGCCGCGATGGGACCGGACTTGGTGCTGACCTTACCAGAGTCCTGGTTGCTGGGCGGGCCACCCACCCTGTCATCCAGGACATCTCCCCTGTTAGGCGCAGTAAGGGAAGCCATGGTGCCATCCCCCTAACCTCTCAGGGTGGGGGTCCCAGCACAGAGCCCAAACGTAGAAAGAGGGGACCTCCACTACGGCCCCCTGCTCCCCGCTGTAGTCCCCACATCCTCATCCTTGTCCTACACATGCCATCGGGCCCTGGAAATTTCTGGGTCTTCTGCCCACGGTACAGGCCCCAGGGATGGGCTCTGGGGCAGACGGCGAGAGTGTGGTCAGCGATGGCCGAGTTAGTCACCAAGGGTCTGGGCCGCTCAAGGACTGTGGAGGGTGACATTCTGCAGGGACATATGGCTGCTATTGAGGGCACAGACCACAGCCAAAAGGACTGTGCCCCGTCCCCCAGACAGTGGCAACTCCTCACAGCACCCACAGGCCCCCAGAAGCCAGGGGCTCGGTGAAGGGGGCAAGGGGCCTTCCCATGTGGGGATAGCCAGGCCATTCCCACCCGGGTCACCCCTGTGCATCCTGTTGTGGTCACTTTCCCAGGCAGGGGTGCCAGGCAGGCGGGCAGCACAGGGAAAGGAGAGCACTCCAACAGGGGTGCCAGTGAAGGAGTTCAGTTCTCCGGGCCTCAGAAGTTTCCAGAAGCTGCTTCCTGAGCAAAGCACTTCCCCTCTTCAGGCTAGAGACCCGAGTGATGTCCTCCATGTGGCCCCCTGGACGGGACTGGCCAAGCCCTGGGAGACTGGCTGCAGGGCTCTCTGGGACCCCACAAGGTCACAGCCGCTGGCAGCCTGGGGGCTGCTGGGCTGTGTTAGAACATGTGCTCAGGTGCCGACAGAGGCCTGGCTGCCACCCGGCCCTAAAACAGTGACTCACAGGCTGAAATTATCACTGTCCCAGGCTCCGCGGCGAGTGGGCTCGGATGCTGGAGGGGAGGAACAAGGCGCTGCAGGGCCCCCCCGGAGGTAGCCACCCAGCCTTCCCTGCTGGGCACTGAGCCCTTTCCTACGCAGGACACCGCTGCCACCTGAGGCCTGCAGACTTGCCCTGCCCGGGGTCCAAAGGCACCCGAGGCTCAGTGCAGAGGTTCGGGGCAGAACAACCACCAGGACCAGAGCCGCTGAGAAGCTCATTGGGCACATGCCCAATAAAACCTAAGATACTGCATTACATGTTTCCTGCAAAATTTCATTCCTATCGTTAAGTCTTCCCCACATTAGAAGATTTCCATGATGTTGCTGACCTGGGACAAACCCCGGAGGAAGTTGGAGCCTGAGGGGGACAAGTCGGTGCCCCCATCTTCTCCGGCCTGCGACTTAAACACGTCTGTCCTCCCTCTGATCAAAATATGCACGTTAATCCCCACCCTGGGATACCGTCCGATGCGACATGGTGTAAAGCTTCTTGCTTTTCCGAATCCCCTTAAACACATCATTCCTGACCCAGAACATCTCAGGAACTTACAGATCCTTATTTTCTCAGTTGGAATATATGTAATTCCAAGGTCCACGAAGGCCCTTACTACCAGGATCTAGGGCTTTACTGCTCTCAGTCCTATCCCTCTGGGGCCCCCACGGTGGCTGTGACCATCCTGGAGGGGCAGGAGGGCCAAGCACACAGCAGAGGCCAGGCTGCCTGAGGACCTGAGCCACATCAACTGATGGGGACCCGGACTGCAGCCAACACAATCCCGACAGCCGCATTCCAACTGCGTGCACCTGCTGTCACCACTGCGTCCCATCCTCAGTGACTTAGGACCCAGGGTGGGGGATGGGATCCAGCCAGTGTCATGTCTCCAGATGTAACTACCTATTGGGTTTGGGTTTTGTTGTGATTCCCCAACCAAGCCGGCAAGCAGAGGGGGAATAAGCACAGCTTTGCCAGTCATGAGACACTGCCCAGAGAAAACACATCAACCAATAGCTAAGGTGCATTCAGACGCCTCGAAGGGCATTTCCAGAGGGCAGAAAGATAGGTCCAACCCTGCACAAAGCGTGGATGTCTGGTTCTCCAATTCAACACGTGGAGAGAACCCTGTGAATGTCCCTTGCGACACCAGCCCATGAATACATGTTCCTCCTGTGGCCCCTAGGCTGTCTGACATCACTCGTGACTCAGATTCCACTGATGAACACACTGGGGGATGTGGCCATTAATAGCCCCAAGTAGTTCCTAGGCAGAGGTCACTCCCTGGCATCTGCAACACCGCAGGCTGCCGGAAGGTAACTCTGTTTAGTGGTATACTCAGAACACTGTGGCACAGAACACTAACCAGCAGAGCTGTCCAGTTAGACTGGGGCAGGCAGACGAGTGTGTTCACAAAGCTGCCCATGCCGCCAGGCTCTGAGGAATTTTCTAGAACAGTCATGCCCTCCTTGCTTTCTGTCGGTGGTTGGAGCCCATGTCTCTCCAGTTACCCACTGCCTTCCGATGCCAGGGCATGGACCAGGCACATCTGTGGTCTCTCCACCACTAAGTGACCCCCAGACAAAGCCAAGCCAGGCTCCCAGGCAGGAGACATCAGGTGAGGAAGAGGTTAGGAACGGGCAGGGGGTGGGGGGCTGTGGGTCCCATGGCGCTGCCTGGACCCAGGGACTGGGCCCCGAGCTCACCCAGCTCCACACCTGGGCCACCGTGTGCCGGCCACTCCGAGGGCTCCCACCCAGTGCTCCTACACACAACCATTGGGTGCCAAGTGCACAGGGGAGAGGTGCCTTGACCCCGCAGGGCACTGACGGGCACCCTCTTTCCTGCTCTCTGAAGCCGTCCCACCCAGGTCTGCAGCTCGTTCTGAAGAGCCCGGCCCCCTGGGCTGCTCACACCGGCCACAGCCTCGGAAGGCATCCCATACCCTGCACCCGATTGTGCCAGACTCACTATAGGCAATGGAACCAAGCAGCCCTGCGTGTGGGACGGACTCAGGGAGCATAGCCACAGTCTGCATGTCCCCACGCGCCTCTGACGGACCAGAAGCCAGATGATCCCTTCCTTCCTCACCGGCTACTGGTTTGTCCTCGAGCCTCTCTCATCCTTTAAACCTAGAAACACAGCCATTCACTCTAGAGGCTCCAGGGATTCAAAATAAAACTGGGACTGTCCCCTCCCACCAAGGACCAGCAACAGGGCCTCGGTCCACAGCCCTCCATACCCCAGCACGAAGTATCCCCTGGGCTCCCCCGATCCCAACTGATGGACCATCTCACTGGGGGCTGACGCCCAATCACCCCATCCCCTCACCAGGGGCTGACAACCCCCCCATTGTCCCCCTCTCCTTCATGGGCAGCACCCCTGCATGAGGCTGAGGGCCCCTTCCCTGGGAACAGTTTGGTCCTAGGGTTCATGGACAACCATATCAGTAACTGTATACAATGCAAAGGGAGAAAACAAATATAAGACGGAGACTGTCAGACGAACAGCAAACCTGACGAAATATAAAACAAGAAGACATAGATGGGCACCTGGATGGCTCGGTCAGTTGATGAGTGACCCTCAAACTCTTAATTTCGGCTCAGGTGGTGATAGCAGGGTTGTGGGGTCGAGCCTGGCATCCAGCTCTGCCTCTGGTATGGGGTCTGCCTCAGATTCTTCCCCTCTTCCCCATAGGCCCCTCCCCACTGAGCTGTCTCTCTCTAAAACAAATGAATTTTTTTAAAAAAAGAAGAAAGTTACAAAAGAAACATAAGGACACAGGTTAAATGTTCGAAGGAGAGCCAGATATGCCCTGCAGAACCTAGCATAAGGAAGCTTCCGTGGAATGCTGTCAGGCTAAGTGGTCTCACCAGAGGAACAGAGGGCAAAGAGACAGTCTTTCAGGAAAACATAAAAAATCCTAACTACTTATAAACCTGATAACAGAGTCTCAAAATATATAAAGAAAAATGAGCAGAACTAAAGGGAAAAGACAGAGCCAGGGCCTGTCCTATGACTGTGGCCACTGGTGCGCGGCGAACATTCCCCCTCCATCCAGACAGGGCACCAGGAGGCACAGCTTCACCCTCCTGACAGATCAGGGGCTCAGCAAGGATCCTCACAGAGCAGTTCACGGCCCCTGTGAGGGACACACCATCCTGCTGCCCTAGGGCTGAGTCACGGATTCAGGGCCTGCAGTCAGCACACCTGTGGTCACCCATCCCCACCTCTGATACCCACAGACCAGCTGGGACCTTGTCCACAAACAGGCCACATAGCCACGGCCCAGAGAAAATGTGGCCCAGCCGCGGCCCCTCACACCTGTGCTGGTCCTGGTGGCTCCTGGCTCCAGCCACCGGTCCTGCAGCCTGTCCTGCCCTCAGCCTCTCAGGAAGACCTGACTGTGGCCTCAGGCTGGGTTGACCCCGATTGGGGACAGCAGCCTGCCTGGGCTCCATAATGGGCCCTGCTGTCTGGCCGGGATCTTATGGCCAAGCTCCAGCCAGCCACTCCTTGCAGGGGGAAGGCCAACTTTGGGAAGCCTGGCACAGGGCAGCACCCACTCCCTCACACATCAGGAAGGAATGAAGCCCCACTTGTCGGCTGCATCACTCACGGCCTCCCCTACTGCTGCCACCCCAGGGCCTCTGGCCTGGGCTAACAGTCTCAGCATTCTGAGTGGGCTCCTGGCAGGCTCCTCAGGAGAGTATCAGGGCATCAAGGGGCTGGTGCTCCACCCCACACTTCCCCGCACCCCGAGCCACTGGGAAGATCAGGATCGGGAGGATAAGAGAGCTTGGTGCACCGCGGAGGGGGCTTTGTCTCTGCTTTCCTCTTTTTCAATAATAAGTGTGTGTCACTTTCATGATGTTCTTCTTGTATTTAAAAGAAGGACGACGCCATCTTTCTATCCTTGCCCTGAAGCCAAGCCCAGTCCTGCAGGCCCTGGGTCATCACCGGGGAAAGTCAAAAATCCAGGCAGGCTCAGGTGGCGGGGTGGCTGAGCAGGCGCAGGAGGGGACTCAGCTGTTCCAGACTTACGTTCAGTGAAGAATTATTCTGACAGTGAAAGGACACACAAAGTCCCATTTCGTCATGATCTGAGGGTAATAGTGCTACAGGAAGGTGTAGAGTAGAAACTCTAGGCAGATACACAACAGACACCCCAGTGACATCCAGAAGCAGCGAACCCTCCACTTCCAGGAGGGTTTGAACTCTTCGTGTGACTCTTCTAATAAAAATAGGGGGAACGGTTCAGACCAGGAGCTATACTAAGTGTGTGTTTCCTTTGAGTGCCCCAGGAGCTCTGCCTGGAGGCAAGCCCACCCTGTCTTGGGTGCTTGGGGTCTTGCCCCACCCTGGCCAGAAAAGGGCTTAAAGATCTGCCTGCCCACAAACTCACCCAGCCCTTTTGGGATTACAATGGTAGAATTCTAGAATTTGCTGGGAAGCAACATCAGCCTACACTTGCTGATGAGAACAGCTGGACCATACGGTAGATGTGTTTTCTAATCTAAGTCAACAAATTGTCCTCTGACCTTTCAACTCAGAGAAAACATAAAAGAAGAGCATTTCAGGTGGGGCAACTCAAAATCAGGAACCCAGCTGTTGCCATGTACAGAGTGAGGTCCCAGCTGCCTGCTGCCGGCTTAGGCGAGGGCATGTGGGACTTGCAGGATCCAGCCACGTGATGGGACGTGCTCTGAGCACTGTGTCCAGGCGTGGGACATGACTGTTCTAGGTCCCCGGCTAATCAGAGTCTGTTTGGTGGAGCCCCCTCCCCTCCCCCCTGCCCTGCAGGTGATCTCCTTGAAGTCCTCCCTCAACACACAGGCCCTTGCTTCTTCCTCCCAGCTTGAGAAGTTCATATCACTGTGCCCACTGCCCAGGGTGTAGGAAGTGTGATTCATTCCTTCACTAGAACATTTAGCAAAAATCAGGAAACTGTTCACACTTTGAGGCCCCAACTTTGGCTGAACTAACAATAATTGATTTAAAATGTGATTGCCTTTGGTTCTCTTTAAAATATTGTATACATTCTGTGTCTCCATTACCAACTGAGTTCCAAAAATAGTTACTGCTACATCATACTGAATTAGGCCCAACCTGATCATTCAGGCTGTACTAGAAACAGGTGTGGAATCAGGTGCAGACTCAAGTATAGGTTCAGGTGAGGGCTCCAGTGTGGGCTCAAGGTGTGGACTCAGGTGTGGACTCAGGTGTGGGTTAAGGTGTGGACTCAGGTGTGGACTCAGGTGAGGGCTCCAGAGTGGGTTCAGGTGTAGACTCAAGTGTGGGCTCAGGTGTGGACTCAGGTGTGGGCTCAGGTGTGGGTTCAGGTGTGGACTCAGATGTAGGCTGTCCTAGATTTGAGTCCCAGGCTTGCCCTTGGCATTTTAACTGATGTCTGTAAGCCTGAGGTCTCCCGTGGTTATGAAGGTAGACGTGGCACTCAAAATACCTGATCTGTTTACATATCAGTCTGCCACCCAGTAAGTGCGTCTACTGCATTCGCTCTTGGTTTTATTAATGAAACTTAATTCTTTATTTATTTATTTATTTATTTTAGATTTTATTTATTTATTTGACAGAGAGAGATCACAAGTAGACGGAGAGAGAGGCAGGCAGAGAGAGAGAGAGGGAAGCAGGCTCCCTGCTGAGCAGAGAGCCCGATGCGGGACTCCATCCCAGGACCCTGAGATCATGACCTGAGCCGAAGGCAGCGGCTTAACCCACTGAGCCACCCAGGCGCCCTTAATTCTTTATTTAAAAGATTTTATATACTTCATAGAGAGCATGTGCAGGCGCATGAGTGCAGGGAGGGGCAGAGGAAGAGGGAGAATCCCAAGCAGACGCCCCACTGAGCAGCGAGCCAACACCGGCCTCAATCCCACGATCAAATCTGCTTAATCAACCCAATCACCCAGGCGCCCTGATGAAACTTAATTCTTCATGAATTAATTCTTAATGACTTAATGAAATTTAACTACTCATAAAGACTAATGTTAACGATGCTGATGGCGAATGGAGTTTGCTGGATTTTTTTCTTTAAGATTTTATTTATTTATTTGACAGGCAGAGAGGCAGGCAGAGAGAGAGGAGGAGGAAGCAGGCTCCCCGCTGAGCAGAAAGCCCGATGCGGGGCTCAATCCCAGGACTCTGGGATCATGACTTGAGCTGAAGGCAGAGGCTTTAACCCACTGAGCCACCCAGGCGCCCCTGGAATTTGCTGGATTTTAACAAAACTGAGGAAACTGAAACAGTTAAAACAGCTGCAATAGATCCCGCATCTCTGGGCTGCGCTGCCAGCCAGCGACCACACGGGGGCGCCGCAGGACAGCACGGGCGGCCAGGGCAGGAGCAGGAGCCCGGGGTCTGGCAGAGGGGGCTGGGGCTGGAGGAAGGAGGGGAGGGTCGAGGGGAGGGTCGAGGGGAGGGACGGGATCTGGAGGAGGGGACGGGGCTGGAGGAGAGGATGGGGGCTGTGGCTGGAGGAGGGGTTGGGGCAGCGGGGACCAAGGGCTGGAGGAGGGAGACGGGGCTGGAGGGGAGAGGGGGCTGAAGGAGGGGGGAGGGGCGGGGGCTGGAGGAAGGGTCCAGGAGCTGGAGAAGCGGGGCGGAGAGACCAGGCAGACCCACATGTCCTTACTCCTACCGGAGCTGACTGGCATGGGTCCCTCAAACAAAAGACACCAGGCGGGAGACTGATAATAGCCCCCTCCCCAGGGCGGCCTTGGTGGGCAGGGTCCCTGATCTGCAGAAAGTGAGCCAGAGGGGGCCCTCTGTGGGGAGGGGCAGGGCCTCTGAGGAGCCCCTCTCAGGTTCTGGGTGAGGGTCAGGAAGGTGTCCACCCGCAGGCCCAAAGGGGTGCTCCTCAGGATGGGTGAGGTCTGTCCTGTCCTGGGACCCCTGCGACTGCGGACAGATTGTCTCAGGAGAAAGTCCAGCTGCAGTGCCCACGGTGGCCACAGTTCCCCCCCAAACAGCCATTTCCAGGGAAAGCCAGTGATCTGGGCAGGGACCGCTGTGTGGGGACCAGACAAAGCCAGGCCATGTGGGACCTTCCTAATCAGACACACCTCTACGCAGCCACCCAATTCAGTCTTCACCCCAAGTGTGGACAGGACACCCATGGTGGGAAGATGCTACCTGCTCGAGGACAGAGGGTTCTCACCTGGTGTAGACAGGACCCTGAAGGTAGGTGGTGGGTCCTGGCCTTACAGTGAGAGTCCCACCTGGTGTAGACAGGGACATGGAGAGTCTGGATTTAGGTCTTCCCTGCCTCCCCCAGCAGGGTCCTGCAGGATCCAGGTCAGGCTCAGGGCAGCTGGACAGAGAGCCTTGGACAGAGGTCTCCATACACTCACCCCTCCCCACAAGGCAAGGCTTCCCCAGACCCTCTTGTCTGACCCTGGGGTCCCTCCAGACCCAGCCCCACCTACCTGGGGTGCTGGGGGCCAGGTCAGGCCTAGGGGAAGAGGGTGTGGCGACCTGACATTGTTGTGCCCACTGACCCACCTTGCTGGAAGCCATGCAGCCCAACCCCCACCCTGTGGAAGTGGGCTCTCTGGCCTTTGAAGGTGGAAATCCAGAGTGACTGATGGACAGGAGGGCTCTGACTTCTGGCATGGACAGCTCTTCTCAAACCGCACCAGTGCTGGAGGGGTCCAGGGTCCCTGGGGCTGGCAGGGCTGTGTCTCGTCCCCTGCCCTCTGGGTGGGATATGTCTTCTTGGCCACGGTTCAGGGAACAGCTTCGGGAAAGATGCATGCTGGGTGGTCACCAGCCCAGGCTCACGGGGGGCTTTAATCATTCCCCAGGGTGCACCCAGGAAAATCCCATGGATGCCCACAGGAACACTGCTGAAGGGGAGGCTGGCCTGGATGTCCTGTCCCGCCACCCCTGGCCAGGAATCCAGAAGCTGTCAGGGGAAGAAGTGCATGTGACCCACTCCCCTCAGGGGCCGACAGGGGACAGTGATGTGCCCAGCACGCCCTCCCACCTAAGAACCTTCTCCTGGCGGCCAGCTTCCTCGCAGCACAGGCACACTGTTGTTTTTCTCCTTTTAACTTTTATTTTATTGGACCATAACACTCACACAGACACACGCTTAGACCCCAGGTGGGCAGCTTGGCAGATAATCACAGTGTGGACGTCCATGAAGCCACGACTCCCATCAGGAGACTAGACACACAAAAGCAGGGGTGCAGGAAAAGGCTGTGGGCCCAGGCTCCGCTCGGGGAGGGCGGATAGGGATGGGTTGGGGGCCCTGGGGTTGCGGGCAGGGGCAGAGGATCCCGCTGCTCTGCAGCTGAGGGGCACGGGGAGACCCCAGCAGGCAGCGTCAGGTTTGCGGTGGCCATCAGGGGCTGAACTTGTACAGGTACATGATCCAGAGGACACAGACAGTCATGGACACCCAGATCCACACTTCTTCATAGGGGTCGAAACGCGGCGCGCAGCACTCGTCATCCCAGCAGAAGTCCTCTTCCCAGCCGGGATCGGAGCCGGACCCGCTGAGCCTGGCCCTCGGCTGCATCATCTTCTTGTCATAGCCATGCATGGCCAGGCCACTGCTCCGGCGGCCACTGGCGATGGAGCCAGGGCCCTTGTGTCTTATGAGGTTGAAGACGGAGAAGGGGATGCTGATGGAGCCCTCGCTGATGGTGACAGGTCTACGGGCATGGGTGCCTGGGAGAGGATCCTGGCCGGCAGGGACAGGGCCGTCACCACCACCCTCCTCCTTGCCTTGGGGAGTATCAGCAGGAGCATTCTTGCCTTTGTCTTCATCCGTAAAGATGAAGGGGAAGGTGACGCAGCCGTCAATGCCAGGGATGGAGTTGTCTCTGATGAGGTCTGCCAGAGACGAGGGGAAGGTGACAGAGCCCTCTCCATCATCCGTGAGGCCAATGATATAGGACACCGGTGGGGGGTCATTTCCAGCAGCACTGGGGACGGAGCCCAGGCCCTTCTCAGGGTCGATGGGGCTGGAGATGGAGCCCCGGCCTTTGAAGATGAAGCCTTTCAGCTGGAAAGGCTTGATGCTGCTGATAAGGAGGCCTCTGCCATGGAAGATGGGGCATTTGATATTCACCAGGAGGCCTCTGCGCTTGGGCATGGCCATGGACCTGGTGGGCAAGTAGATGGAGCCCTTGGCGATGATAAGTGGTGCATGGGGGTCGGCCGCTGGGGGGTAGCCCGAGCTGAGGCCGACGTTCCCCTGGTCCCTATGCACATGCACAAGGGAGAAGGGGACGGTGACGATGTCATCATCTTGGCTGAAGAAGTCGCTGCTCTCAGAAATCGGGTTCCTGATGAAGTCGGACACCGACAGCGGGATGGTGATGGAGTTGGGGGTGTAGCCCCTGGCACGGTCGACCACGGGCCCGCTGCCAAGGGTGAGCAGCTGCTTGCCGGCAGCGGGGGTGGCCACATCATCCTCTCCGTACAAGGTGTACCTGCCCTTGATGGTGGGGGTGCTCCCGACCTCAGGCCCCCAGGCTGGATCTGGAGGCTTCTGGAAGAAGCAGACGCCCAGATCGCAGGCCTCGCAGCGCTCCCCGAAGCAGATCTCGGGGCACTGGTCGGAGCTGAGGCTCTCCCCATAGCACTTCTGCAGGATGACCGGGACCAGCTTGTTGAGAAAGAGCCGCACGTTCAGAAGGCTCACCTGGCAATCACCCCCAGTGCCCGGCGGGCAGAGCCGGCACTGCTGGCCCCAGATGCGCATCTTCACCAGCCCCAGGCGGCTGTCCTCGTCCAAGCACGCCTGGAAGAGGATGTGCACGTGGGCTGAGGACCAGCCCCACTGGCAGCGGCCACACTGGAGCCTGGGGGTGGGGAGGACAGAGGCAGCCATGAGCAGACTGGCAGGGACGGCCCTTTCCCCTGGCCAGCTTGGGGGCTGGCCCAGCAGGAGCTCCTTCACCCGAGACCCCTCCCACAGGTGCACGACCCTCGCCTGCAGCATGTCATCAGGAAAGCTGAAAAGTAAATCCCTTTCTATGAGTTTCGTACCAAAAGCCCGCTGGATGGCAAAGACTGGCCTGACCCCTGTGGGAGGTCACTCCCCTGCTGCTGCCTCGTGCTGCCCTTTTGTGTTGTGGCTCGGGCTTCACTGCCCTGCGGACATGTCACCAAGAGCCAAAAACAGTCCTGTGGGTCCTGTGAGGGGGGCAGAAGGTGTCTCTATGCTGAGCAGAGAAATGAGGGGAGGCCCTGGAGGAAGAGCCCCACCCCCACGGAGAAAAGGTGAGCTAGCATAGGCAGGGGAATCTCGGGACATTGAAGTTCGGGGAGAGCCAGGAGGGCTGGGGGCTCCCAGGACGATGGCAAGCGAGCCCCTTGGACAGGTCTGCTCTGGCTCCAAACCTATGAGCAAGACTGCCATGAACCCTGGGGCTGAAGAAGGCACCAGTCTGGGGTCTCTGTGGTCATATGCCCCAGGGCCAGGAGGTGGGCCTCTTCTCCAAGACCCTTAGGTCACGGATGAGCAACCACATGCACACCGGAAGCCCGCCCAGCATCTCGCAGGCAGTGCCATCCCATGGAACTTTCTGTGACGGAGAGGGCAGGCTCCATCTGCGCGCGCCCAGCCTACAGCCCACAGCCACAGGTGGGGCTGGGCTCGGCGAGCGCCCTGGGGAGCTGAACTTTCCACCTGTGCCCAGCGGCTGCCGTGTTGCAGAACGTGGCGCGGTCCCTTGTGCCCCACCCAACCCGCTCCCTGGTCTTTCTGTAGGAAAGCTGAAAGGCGAGGGAACGGTGTTTGTGACCCTCCTCTACCACCGAAGGCAGCTCCGGCTTGGCTGTGGGAAAAGGTGCTTCTCAGACACGGTGCGGGGGGGGGGGGGCTGCTGATTCTCCTAATACCCGGGGAACCCAGCCTCCCACTGAACACCTCACCCCAGGGGTTTCAGACACCAGGAGTTGTGGCATCTGTGTCAAAATGTGGCTGTCCAGAGTCCCCACAGTGACCTGTCCATGAGGCTCCATCACCCCACTGGCCCCCCTCCCTGCCGGCCTCTGGAGGGCCAGGGATGCCTGGCTGGGTGGGGTCCCTGTAGGCCTGGCCCGTCCCCACTGTTGTCACCATGACAGTGAGCAACAGGTCTCACCCAAGGACCCCCACAACACTGGGGCTCTCAGCCAGGCCCCTGCCTGGCCCGCAACCTAGTCCAGACACAGCTCCCCCTCTCTGGGCCTGTGCCCCTTTGACCACGACTCAGCACCCCCTCCTCGGGCCCCTCTGCAGGCTGGGCTTGAGCATAGGCACCTGCCCCTACCCGGCTCTGGCTGGCTCTGCTGCCATGGAAACCAGAAGATGCTGCCTCAAGCAAACAAGGCTCTCACGCCAGGGTGGCCAAGTCACACCCCAGCATCTGCCCCGCCCCCGCTTCCCCAGGGCCCCCACTGGGGTGGCCAGCACTGAGGGACTGAACAGAGGTGGCTCCCAGCCCCCCACTTCCCCAGCCCACCTACCTGCTGGGGGCCAAGAGCTGGCTGGGTGTATGACCCCTCCTGGACCATGAGGGCTGGTCGGCGGCATCCCAGCCTCCAGACTCAAGGCTGACCGAGCTGGGGGTTAAGCAGCATCAGCCCCTCCCCTCCCAGTGACCCATCAAGGCCCCTGCCCACCGCCGCGCACCTGGAAAGCCCCCTCAGCCGGTACTGGAAACCACCGCCCTCCACGTGCCCGGATGCCAGGTTCTCCTCGGGAACCAGCTCCCAGGTGTCCTGGGGTTTCCTCTTGGCCATCAGCTGGGCCAGGGTGCTGGCCCACACGTCCACCCCGTCCATGCTGGCACCGGGCTCCGCAGTGCGGACTGACAGCTGCGCCAGCCCCAGCTCCCAGGAAGCCCAGGATCCTGCATCCCGCACCCTCACCAGCCAATCGCGGCCTTGACAACCATCCAGTCTCCATGGCAACAGGGTTCGTCTCCAAGACATGAGAAACAGGCCTTTCCTTCTTATCCCCTTGAATATTTTTTATTACGCAAGCAATATATTTTCATTTTAGGAAAAATGAAAAACAAACAGATATATCCAAAGGAAAATATGCGATAGAAAATAAATCCTCACAAAATCGTCACGGTGGGCTGATGTCCGTACATGGCCCAGGCACATTCACACACGTACACCGGTATGTCTTCTCCTCAAGCAAGAAATCACCCTGAACGTGTGCTGGTGCGCCCTGGCCTCTTCGGCCCACGACCTGTCATGGACAGTGCTGCCCACTCATCTGCGTGCAAATGTCTCCGTCCATCCAGCCGCCTCGGTCCCCGACTGCTCGGTGCTCCTTCGCCATCGGAAACAAGGCCAGGAGGACATGCACTGAGTGTGTATCCTTGCAAATTCTCCTATGGGTTTTTTTTTTCAAACTTTATATTGGCCAGAAACATAGAACATTTGCATAAACAACGGCTAAAACATAATGCAGAGCATCACGGTTTTGTAAAGACTAGTTGTGCACCTGAAGGGCAGCCCCCCACCTACTCCGTAGGCTCCTCCCCTGCAGAGGCCCCTCCAGCCTGGCCAGGACCCCTTCCAGATCCACGACTGGAGACGTTCCCCTTCACCACCTTGGGCTTTATGTAAATGGAATCGTGCAGGACATATTTTGTGTGTGTGGGTCTGGGTCCCCGCCCTCCCCTGGCTCACAGAAGCATCACAGCGACCACCCCCCTCTTGTACACGCAGCCACGCTGCCGTGTGCCCCACATGAGGCTTGTGGCACCCGCTGGAAAACCGTCCTCAGGCCTCAGGCTTCCACCCCTCCCAGGACCTGGGCTCCCTGGGTCTTTCCTCCTGCCCACCCCCCGGGCCCTGTCCTGTTCCCATGCCTCCTGCTGGGGTCACAGTTTCATCTTTCCATTCCCACCCCTCTAGGGCTGCGAATGCTGCACCCAGTCCTGCTGCTTTTTTGGTGGCCCCAGAAGCTCCAGAGTGGGACGTGAGCCCACTCCTCCCAAGGGTAGAGCAAACGCCTCACCCCTGTGGCTCCCTAAACCTCTCGCTCACCCTTTGTGCCTCCATGACAGCCTCTCTGACCTGTGTGCAGAGCGATTCTTCTCCTCTCTCAACGGCTGACGAATTCTCTGCTCATCTTTGTCCCGTCCGCAGCTGATCCTGGCAAGTGAGTGGATGGCCCTTTCACATTTTGCATTTCCGAAACTTCTTGGCTGTCTCAGCTATGCGCCATCTGTCTGCCTTGCAGCAAAGTGAGATCACGGGGTAGGAGAGGAAATGATTGGGATGTGCTCCTGGGAAGGTTCCATCCTGCAGGACCAGCTGGCTGGGAAAACCCCCCGCCCCTGCACTCTCCCCCACGTCTGTTCGTTGATGCAGACATGATGTCTGGCACTCCTGCAGCCCCCTTGGACCATGAGGTGAACTTGCAGTTAGAAGCTACATGCGGAAGAAGCAGAAAGTCAAGACTTTGCAACCTTGATGACAGCTGGAATCCCTATACTACTTCAGGATCACCTACTTCCAGATTTGTTGTTCAAGAGAGAGGTAAATACCCAGATCCTGCTCTCATGGTAAGTAAGACCTTGTGCTCTGGGTTTTCTGGCTGGTCTAGGGCCATTGTGTATAGGCGAGCAAGCATGTGGACCTGGTCACATGGGTAGCAGTGGTCCCAGGAGACAGCTGGAGCATGGTCTGCAGAGGTCCCCACAGGGCTTTTCCTCTCCACCTGGCCTCTCTGGGCCCTGCACAACCTGCTGGGTGTGGGAGCCTGTGCTCCACCCCATGTTCCACCCCATGCTCCAGGCCCATCTGCACGGCCCACCCCACAGCCTTCTCTGCTCCAGAAACCACAACCTGCCTCTGAGTTTAGGGAAGTCTTGGTATCAGGACTGACCACCATCCAAAAATAAGCTTTGATACAGGAACTTCCTTATACCTTTCCCAGAAGATCGCTCGAAAGGCATAGGGGACAGACCCCAGGGAAGCCAGCCTCCATGTGCCTCTTCCCATATGCCCATTTATCTGTCCCCCCCAAACCCACAAACCAAGCTCTCTGCAAAAGCTACTCACACACCAACTAACAAGTCGGTTGGCTTCTTCACCAGACGGTGATGGACAAGGCAGAATACGGCACAGTGTTCGGCCAACACCTGAGGGCTCTGCGTGACCCCGAAGCTGGCCTGCTGTGTGGGGTCCACCTGCATGGACTCTAGGAATGAGGCTGGCTAGCAGCCCCTCCGCCGTCTGCCCTCCGCCGTCTGCCCACCACTCTGCAACCAGTCTCCCGATGCATCGATGACTCCAGAATGGGCCGGGCTGGGGATGGAGAGCAGTGCCAAGGGCAACTGCCCTTGCTGCCGCCCCACCTGATGGAGACAGCACTTTCTTGTCTGCCTGCCCACCCTCCATGGACACTCCTTTTGGCTCACACTCCCCTGCCTGGCACTTAGCTTCTTGAGTTCAGTTTTTAGAGAAGATGGTTAGAAGGCAGGGCTCAGCCCTCACCACTGGGGGACCTCTAGGTGGAGCATTTGAAAGCAGATCTTCTGGCAGCCCTGATGAGCCATGAGGACAGTCTCCTGCAGGTGACGATGCTCAGAGCCTCTGTCTCCCTCTTGGCCTGGGCGTGGCCTGGGCACGTCCCCCCAAAACCTCTCCATGCCATGCTGGACCAGATAAATGCCAGCTTTGGGACAGGACAGCATAGCCAATGAGTCAGAGCTGGAAGCCAGGCTGGGAGAGGAGGGTATTGCAGGGTCCAGCTCTAGGCCACCTAGCTGATTGGACCCCACCTTGTGTGTCTGGAAGGAGAGAAGTTGAGAGAGACAGACAGGCAAGAAGAGAAAATCAGGTGGAAATAATCGTGCTGGGCTCACCCCTGCCTTCCCCCAAACCTCGGTTCCAGGGACACAGGCCACTTGGGCAGACCCCAGGCCCAGTCCCCAGCAAGCAGGCAAGGTGCGTGTCTCTGGGCTACGGGCGGGGGCCATGGAGTCCATGGCTAGGATGGCAGCATCTGTCCCTTGAAGCCCCATGTCCAACATCCAGTGTTCTGCTCCCACAAGCCCTTCTCACCCACCCCCCACCCCGCAAAGTTCCTTGCCCTGGTGTCCACCCACTGCTGCCCTGCCGGGGGCCAGTCACGTATACCAAGCCCCGGTGGGGATCCATGAGAGCCACAGAGACTGAGAATAAAACATAACCGGCAAGAATAGCTTGGTCTGACAGTTCAGTTTTCCACACAGGTGCACAGCCAGATTTCACGGCTCCACTGAAATCAGCAGGTAAGTGTGGGGCAGGGCAGGGTCCCTCCTCACCCACATCCACTGGAGCAGAGCAGAGGTCCCAGAGGGCAGGTAGCTGGCAAGTGCCTGGCATCATGGCCTGCAGGGGGCTGCCCCTGTGCCAGCTGGGGGGACCAGCAAGCTAGGAGTCCAAGTGGCGGACACGCAGAGGACACACGCAGCACGCGTCTCACAACACACACGTGCGAGCGCAGACACACGGACACACACACACGTACCCATGCACACGCACCCCACACAAAATGCAGCCACATACACACACAAACACACGTGGAAATTTAAGCTGCAAGTAAGTTCACGTTAAAAAGCAGTGTTCTCGAAAGTTGACAAAGAAAGGGGAGCAGGAAATCTGTAACTTGTCATCTTAGCAAACAGATACCCCGACCATCTAGGTTCTTGTCTATAATAAATGGTGTCATGTTTTGTTCACATTTTTTAAAATTGGGTTTTTTAATTGGGCAAATAACTTGGGTGCTCTTTTTTAACTTCTGGGAAATGCTTCAAAAACAGGATAGAACAAAAAGTTTTTATTTGCAAACACTATTAACCATTTCCTGTTCCGACCTCAGAAATACTGCGAACCCGCCGCTGCCTCCCGGGGCCACAGCTCCGTCCAGGCCGGGGTGACATCACCGCCCAGCCGCTCAGAAGCATTTTCAGGATGATCCTTCTGTTTCCTGTGCTTTACCATAAATGGAAACTTCCCTGTGACCGGGCTGCTGCCTCGGGAAAGCGCGGGGAGATCCCCGTCTCCCCCACTTTCCATCGTTCTGGCTCAGGTTCCACCCGCCCGCCTGCCTGCCCGCCCGCACACCCTGCCTGGCGTCACAGCTGGGCTGGCACCTTGGAAACTAGACTCCTCTTCTCTGACGGGGAGGGTGGGAGGGCCCCAGGCAGGAAGCTTCTCCCGCCCCCCACAACCAGACCCTCCTGCTTCAGGGGAGATGGCAGCACCCACCTTGCCAACAACCCCCACCCCCAGGGCCATGTGTTAGTCCGGCGAAAAGCACATGGGGGGGCGGGAGGGCGGAGCGGGGGGGGCGGGGACAGGGGAGCTTCCCCAGGGAGCACACACGGCCTAGGCAGGACCACAGGACAACAGGCATGTGGCAAGGAGCACGTGGGACAGGAGGCCCTCGGGGGACGGCGGAGGCTGTAGATCCCAGACTCCCTGCACCGATCAGCCCCAGCACAGGCCTCAGCCGGGACCAGCCCGCCTGCACTCGGCCCACTGCAGAGCTCTGGGCAGATACAAGAAGGAGCCCACCAGCCACACAGGGACGTGGACAGATCGTGCCCCACCCCACCCCACAGGCCACATGCTGGATCACCCCCAGGCTGACATGGAGCAGATGTGAAAGCCGGTGATGACTGGAAGGAGGAACAGGCACGAGGGTGTGGTGACTCCTGTGTGTGGGGGTGCAGGGTGGTCCCAGGGCCACAAGACATGCACACAAGAACCACGCACGGGAACTGACTGTGCTCAGGGCATGGTCCCCGTGTCAGCATCCTGGTTGTCACACCACTGCCGGTTGTGCAATGTGTTACCGAGAGAGCCTGAGCCACGTGTGAGGGGCCGGCTCTCGGCTGTTTCCGAGACTGCGAGGGAACCTAGTTACCTCACTGACCACACACACCTTTCTTCATCAACTATCATTTGAATGGGGCTCCTGGGTTGTCCCTGGTGCCTACTTGTAAATGGAGACAGGGACGGGCAACCCCAGCTGTAACCTCAGCTGGGACCCCCCAAACCCAAAGGGGTGAAACCATGACACAGGGCAGGGAGGAGAATGCCAGCCTGTGGGGGACACAAGGAGGGACACAAAAGACCCTGATCTTGCCCTTCTCTCCAGCCAGGGAGCCTGTCCTATCCCTAAGATGATGAGGGAAGGAGACAGTGTGTGACAGGGACAGTGTAATGGGGACACTGTGTGACCGGGGCACTGTATGTGATGGGGACCGTGAGTATGACAGGGACGTGTGTGCTTTGAACAGTATGCAGTGGGGACAGTATGTCTTGGAGAGATAGTGTGTGTGATGGGGACAGTATGATGGGGACACTGTGTGACAGGGACACTGTGTGTGATGAGGACAGTATGATGGGGACAACGTGTGGTTTGAACAGTATGCAGTGGGGACAGTATTTCTTGGGGGGACGGTGTGTGTGACAGGGACAGTGAGTATGACAGGGACACTGTGTAACAGGAAGAATATGTCTTTGGGGGAAAGTGTGCTGACAAGTGGTAGAAAGCTCCCTTTGGGAGTACAGCACCCCAGCAGTCCCTGGGACCCCTGCCCCTCCCCCACCTGTCCCAGCTTCCTTCCCAGGCTCTGATCCCAACACCTGCTGCGCCTGCCCACCCTAGTGTGGAGTGTGAGGTTCCTCCAGGCTGTGTACCCATCCCCTTCCTGCCTGCAGGGTCTCTGTGCCCTCCTGTGACTCCAAATCCTCCTGTTGACCCAACCCTCCAGGTCGCAAATGCCCCTTCCAACCTTTTGAGTGGGCCGTTCCCACAGCCCCTCACCCCAAGGGAGCTCAGCGGGATGGAGGAGAAAGGAGGACACAGCGGTGTTGGGGTGTTGGGGGAGGGGCACAGTGCATCCCGACTCAGGACAGGCAGACATGCATTCAAGCTCTTGCAGATGGAATCACAGCTGGGGTGGCTGGGGGGTGGAGGGTGAGGGGTGGCTCTGTAGTCGCCTGGAATCCCAGCACACACCCCTCATGCAGGGAGGCATGTCTCCCAGCACAGAGCCTGGGGCTCGAAAATACAGGTCCCCCCTGTGCCCACGGGGCCCGAGACTTGCCCGGCGCCTGGCAGCCCCGAATCCCACCTGACCGCACATCCCCAGTCCGGGGCCCAAGGGGAAGCCCCGAGGGCTGGCGGACCTGGAGACACCTGTCCGGAGCGGAGGGCCCACCCACCCCCCAGCAATCCGAGGCCTCCCGGCCTAGTGCCCCGCCCCCCGCCGCCCACGCGGGGCTCGGGGAGTGGCCCTGCGCTCACCACCGAAGCTTCCTCTGCTCGCCTTCGCTTGCAGACACCATCTTTGATGCTCTTTTTCCATCGTTTCAGTTGTCTTTAATGTTTTCCCTTGGCAGCCGAGCCCGAGGTGAACGGGGCCGGGGAGGCGCCAGCTGTCGGGCTGCTGCCCTGGCTGTGAGACCCACGCACCCAGCCTGGGGCTGCCGCTGTCAGCAGTTTCCTCTCGCGCTTTCCATTCATCACCAACCGCTTTCAGCAAACCCGCCATGGCCAGACGTGTGGCTGCACGCGGCCGGCGCCCTAGGGACCCCAGGCCCACGACCTAGCCCGTGCCGCCCCCTCCCCGCCCGGATGAGCCTGGAGACCCCGGCCCACGACCGCCCCCAACCGCCCCTGTCCCCAGGCTGCGCTGAGCAGCCCAAACGCTGAAGGTTAAGCCCCCAACACTGGACGTCCTCAGGACACCGGCAGGTGGCACCCTGAAGCTTGGGGGCTGGGGGTGCCAGCTTCCTGCAGGAGCCCCTTCCCCCGACCCAGGGCCAGGGCACTCCAAGGCCTGGGACAGGACAGGAGGGGAGGGGGTCTCAGGTAGGCCTACCAGAAATGCCCTTCCCGGACCCAGCCTGGGGCTCAGGCAGCCCCTCAGCTGCTTCCCGGACCCAGTCTGGGGCTTAGGCAGACCCTCAGCTGCCCCAGCATGGCCTTGCAGCCCTCAGGGGAGGGGCACACCCTTGGCAGTGGCCCTGCCCCCACCATCTCCAGCACTTGCAGAGTGTGGTTGGTTCAAGCCTTCAAGAGAAGACAAGGTGGGCATGGAAGACAAAGTGGGCATGGGCTTGAGCCCAGCCCTCAACGCAGCCCCAGGGGCCTGAATGCACAGTCCACCTGCAAAGGGCAGAATGGGTGGGGGAGGGGAGAACAGAGAGTCCAGTATCCCTCACAAGCCTCAGCAGAAGGGGAAAGAAGCCACAACAAATGACAAATTGCTCAGGTGGAGAGACCCCCACAGGGGAAGAGGGGCAGCTGGGTGTCCCCCCCATCCGCCTGTGCTTCACTCTTCCCCACCCCTCCCCCCACCCTCTGTACTTCTTTCTCTCGCCCATCCCCCTTCTCAGTCCCCTACTCTGTCTCCCCCATCTTTCTCTCCCTCAGTCCCCCAGTCTCTCTCGGGCTCCCCTCCTATTTCCACCCACGTGGAGGAAGAGGAGGAGGAAGAGGGGGTGGGGCTGGGGCGTGTCGCTCCGTCCTGACCCGGGACAGTTTCCTTTCCGCTCACACCTCTGCCAGAGCCGTGGAGGAGGAGACTGGCAAACGAGGCTGGCTGCGCTCTGGGCATGGGGACCCCACGGGCGCCCTGGCCGCTCGTCTGGGCCGTGCTGCAGCTGGGCTGGTGGCCAGGACGGCTCCTAGGTATGTGGGTCAGGGCTGGGTGGCACGGGATCAGGTCTCAGGGAAAGACCTCTGGCTCTTGGTCCCTGGCAGACAGACAGGGAGGGGGCTGTGCTGGGATCTGGCCTCAAAGGCCCAGCACTGCCCCTGGCAGGGTGCTGTGTGACTTTGGGTGGGTGAAGTGCATCTCTGGGCTCCAGCTTCTTGCCTGCCCACCTCACTTGGCGGTGAGTCCAGCCCTCACCTATGAGCAGGCAGAAACATCCCAGCTGTTCCTCAGGGTCCTGTGGGACAGGCTTGCCCCTCTGTAGGATAAGGGCTGACCAGAGCGCCAAACCTCAGCCCAGATGCCCCATATTTTCCAGGGATTGGGACCAGCGCCCCAGGGGACTGACTGTCTCTGTGAGGTCCCAGACAGATGGCCAAGAGACATTTCTCTAATTATATCAGAAGAGTAGCCATTCAAGTGGAGACTGTCCACTTCTGCAGCCCACCTGCTGTGGGCCTAGGTCTCTGGACGAGACTCTTGTGTGTATAGGGTCTGGGTATGGCTGCGAGCATCCACAGCAGGTTCCGGCAAGGGGGCCTGGCCCTTACCCCCCTTGCACAGATTATCTACCACTGGGGACCCCGGTCGAAGTCCATTGGTCGGGGAGAGGGGCCCAGCTGCCCTTGTCCTCGGCTACTGCACAGATGGGAACATTGAGGAAGGTGGATCCTTTGGGTGGGTCCAGGGTCTTTCCTCTGGACCTCATTGGGCTGGGAGGTGGCATGGCCCCCAGAAGGACCACGACGAGGTCCCACTGGGACTGCCCTTCCTGGAGTCTTGGTGCACCTCCCGGGCCTGCTGGGCAATGGTGGGGTGCCAGCCACCCTATGTTTCCTCCCCAGCCCAGCCTGGCTCTCCAGGAAGGCATGTAGGCCACTCTCAAGATTAGCGGAGGAAACTCAGAGCTGAGGTCAGAGGCCCAAGGGCATGTGGCCAAAGGTGCCCCGTTGGGGGGCCTTGCGGAGGAGCCCAGGCACAGAGGCAGAGGTGTGAGTATCACCCCAGGAGGGGGAACGGAGGCATAAATGTGGGCCTTGACTCAGCCCTGGAGGCCCACAACCCCCCGGGACCCCTTCCCCAAGCAGGGTAAGGTGAGAATGAGATACTGCAGCCGCTGTCCAGAGTCAAAGGCACCAGCTTGGGGCTCATTTTCCCCATCTCAACCCTGAGCACACCACGTTGCCAACATCGTATGTCGGGTCACCCTCTTCCCCTTCCACCAGACTCGGGCGCTCCTGGCTGCGGGGACATTTGAGTGCTATCTCTTTGCTTTCCTAATGTATGGCCTTTATTATTTGGATCATTCTCATGGATGTCTCCCCACCCCCCCATACCTCCTTACGTACGTGTTTTTCTTCCATTTAATGGAATATCCCAAACTCAGTAGCTGGCTGGCCCAGATCCTAGTGAATGAGAGTAAGGAAGAGTACAGCTTTGGAACAGGACAGGCTTGAGTTCAAAGGAAGGCATGGCTGATGAGACCTTTGGCAAGTCACCTCGTCTCACTGGGCAGCGGCATTCTTACCTGCGGCTGGGGACGCTAGTGTCTGCCTTGCGCTGAGAATTCAAAAAGGTCAATTCTGAAAACTGCCTGCATAGCCCATGATCTCTTTTTTGAAGGCAGATTTGTTTTAGTTATTTTTCCAACTTAAAATGTTGAAAAATGTCTGAAACATACAGAAAAGTCACAAGAACGCAGTAGTGAACACCCGTTACTCCAAGTTTCTGATTGGCTGTATTGGCACCTTTGTGAATGGATTTGCTGGGGCTTCGGGGGGAAAAAAGCCAGCCCCTGGAGGCTTCAGCACCTGGAGGTTGTAGTCTGGCATTTCTGGAGGCGGGAAGTCCGAGACCAGGTGTGCATGGGGCCAATTCCCGCCGGGACCGTGAGGGAGGCTCCCTTCCGGGCTCCCCCAGCGCCTGGTGTTTGCCAGCAATCCTGGGGGCCTCAGCCTGTGGATGCAATAGCCCATCTGGCTCCAGCGTCATGTGGCGCTCCCCTCATACGCTGGTGTCCAAATTTTCCCCTTCTTGTAAGGACACCAGCCATGTTGCATTAGGAACCCATGGGTTTTAGCTTATCTTAAGAAATTATGTCTGCGGGGCACCTGGGTGGCTCAATGGGTTAAAGCCTCTGCCTTCGGCTCCCGTCATGATCCCAGGGTCCTGGGATTGAGCCCCGCATCAGGCTCTCTGCTCAGCAGGGAGCCCGCTTCCTCCTCTCTCTCTCTGCTTGCCTCTCTGCCTACTTGTGATCTCTCTCCGTCAAATAAATAAATAAAAATCTTTTTTAAAAAAATTCTTAAAAAGCCATTAAAAAAAGAAATTATGTCTGCAATAACCCTTTTTTTTTTAGTAGTCTCCGTACCCAACATGGGTCTTGAACTCACGACCCTGAGGTGGAGAGTCACAAGCTCTACCCACAAGCCAGTGCCCCTACCCTATTTCCAAATAAGGTCACAATGTGCATGCTGAGGCTCAGGGCCGTGCCAGCAGGTGCACTGGGGGGCACGGCTCCACTCATCTCACAGAGGTCAGACCTCTCTACTAACACTCCAGGGGCTCTCCCCCCGGGCCCTTCGTTCTGATGCTCCCTCTCGCTGGATTATCTTGCCCTGATGGGAGCCCAGTCAAGGGCCGCCTACCTCCCTGGATGTCACTGTCCTTGGTTTCTTCTGACTCTGGTCAAACGCCAGTTCTCTCTGCCACCACCACTGGCATTCTGGTTGGTTTTTTTCTTTTTTCTTTTTTTTAACTCAGATCTCAATTTTATTTTAGATATGGAAAACTTAGAATTAGGAATATATTTTTTAAAGATTTTATTTATTGGGGCGGTTGGGTGGCTCAATCAGTTGAACATCTGCCTTTGGCTCAGGTCATGATCTCAGGTCCTGGGATCGAGCCCCACATCAGGTTCCCTGCTCAGCAGAGAGTCTGCTTCTCCCTCTCCCTCTTCCTTTGTGTGCTCTCCCTCTCTCTCTCTCAAATAAATAAATAAAATCTTTAACAAAAAAATATTTATTTGAGAGAGAGAGAGAGAGAGTGAGCACAAGCAGGGGGAACAGCAGAGGGAAAGGGAGAAGCAGACTCCCTGCTGGGCAGGGAGCCTGATATGGGGCTCGATCCCAGGACTCCAGGATCATGACCTTAGCCGAAGGCAGACGCTTAAGCAATTGAGCCACCCAGGCGCCTGAATTAGGAACATTTATATTAGTTGTAGGCGCACAGTGAAATGATTCGCTATTTGTACATATTACAAAATTTAACCAGTTAACACTTGTCATCACAGAGTCACAAAATCTGTAAGGAGAACTTTCAGTATTCACTCTTCTAGGTACTTTGAAACGTGCGAGCAAGGATTATTAGCTACCGTCCCCATGACTTACATCCCATCCCCGGGACTTACTCATTTTATAACTGCAAGTTCGTGTCTCTTGACCCCTTCATTCCTTCCACTGACACCCCACTCCCACCTCAGACGACTGCTAATCTGTTCCCTATATCCAGGAGCTAAGTTTTTGTTTAATTTTTTCTTTCTCTTTTTCTTTCTTTTTTTTTTTTCTTTAGTCTCCACGTATAAATGAGATCACACAGTATTCATCTTTCTCTGACTGACTTATTTTTTTTTCTTTTTTAAGATTTTATTTATTTATTTGACAGAGATAACAAGTAGGCAGAGAGGCAGGCGGGTGGGGGTGGGGAAGCAGGCTCCCTGCTGAGCAGAGAGCCCCAATGCTATTTGGGACTTGATCCCAGGACCCCGAGATCACCAGGACTTGATCCCAGGAGCCCGAGATCACAATCTGAGCCAATGGCAGAGGCTCCAACCCACTGAGCCACCCAGGTGCCCATGACTGACTTATTTCACTTAACGTAATGCCCTCCTTGTCCACCCATGTTGTCACAAATGACAAGATCTCATTCTTACGGCTACGTGATGTCCCATTGTGTGCGCACACCACACCTTTTTAACCACTCATCTGTGGACAGACACGCGGGCTGCTTTTGTACCGTGGGTCTTGTAGATAATGCCGTAGGACATATGGCAGTGCATGTGGCTTTTTTCTAATTTGTGTTTTTGTTCTCTTTGGGTAAATACTCAGTAGTACAGTAGCTGGATCCTAGGGCAGCTCTATTAAGTTTCTAAGGACCCTCCACGCTGTTCTCTGCGGTAGCTGTGCCAGCTCCCATCTCCACCAACAGCGCACGAGGGTGCCTTTTTCTCGTTGTTTCGTGTCTTGTTGAGTCTAGCCATCCTGACAGGTGTGAAGTGATATCTCATTGTGGTTTCCATTTGCATTTCCCTGACGATGAGGGATGGTGAGCATCTTTCCTGGTGTCTGTCAGCCCTCTGGACGCCTTTGGACAACTGTCTATTTAGGTCCTCTGTGCATTCTTTAATC
Source organism: Mustela nivalis (assembly GCF_964662115.1). Lineage (NCBI taxonomy): Eukaryota > Metazoa > Chordata > Mammalia > Carnivora > Mustelidae > Mustela > Mustela nivalis. The sequence continues at coordinate 67,778,142 of NC_139030.1, forward strand.
TGATTATTTGGGGATTTTTGCTATTGAGTTCTGTGAGTTCTTTACGTGTTTTGGATATTAACCCTTCATCAGATAAATGATTTACAAGTATTTCCTCCCGTCCTGTAGGTTGCCTTTCCATCATGTTGATGGTTTCCATTGCTGTGTGAAGGGTTTGAGTTTAGTGTAGTCCCCAATAAAAACTTGCTTGTTTTCCCTGCCGTGAACCCCCAACGTGCCCCTGACGGGTCCCAGCAGGGTGGGTAGGTGCGTGTCATCTGGGTGCATCGGACACGTGTGGGACCTCAGGGACGTGTTGATCCTCCATGCGGCAAGTTCAGGGACCCCACGGCAAGGAAGTGAAGGCACCCTGTCCCCCTCCTGCCGAGTGAGAGACTCAAGGGCGTTGTAGGAGCTGAACGTCCCCCGGGTGACTCTTCCAGTACCATAGGCAGGTCTTGCATAAATCAACTGCTGCTGGGTGCTAGATGAGAAAGTTGTGACCTCCAGGACAGCAGTGGCTGTGCCCCCTGCCACGCAGCCCGTCCCACCACGCTGGGCCCGACTCTGAGATCTCCCCGCCTGTGCACACGGCTCCCTCCTTGACCCATTCCCCAAAGAAAGGCCCTGGGGCCCCTTACCGACATTTTATTATCAAATATGAAATAAGTAGATGACACTTCAATGTTTAAAGCCAAACAACACAAGATTCACAGGTGTCCCTACTGTAGGGACGGCCGTACTTAGTCGGGCTCTACTACCAGCGCTCCTCTGGGGAAGTTTGGGTTGACTTAGAAGTGTGTGTACACAGGGTCCCTGTCCCATCTGGCCGTCACACCTGCTCCCAGAAAGCAGCGAGCCCAGTGCCCACTGAGCCCCCCTCTCACCCCAGTGAGGTTTTCCCACCGGCCCGCTTCTTCAGGTGTCCCTGAGCCCCCATTCCAGGAAGCTCATCTTTCTCCATGTGGACAGGCTGCTGAGCACCCAGCCGGGATCCCCCCATGGGCCTGCACCCCAGCCAAACCATCAGAGCCCTCAACAGCCATGCACCTTGTGACTTTGGGGAGGTGGGTACTCCCTGGTCAGAATGGGCTCTGGGGCAGCTACAGGGTGAAGGGCTGCCCCTTTCCACACTCCCCACAGGGAAGACCACCCTGACATGTCTCAGGCCGGACCCATGGCTGCTGCTGCATCCAGGCTCTGGCGCTGACCATGCTGTGAGACCCCTGGGGGTGGGGGTACAACAGGCACAGAGATGGGGGTGCCCTGGAGAGGGGTCCAAGGAAAAGCAAGGAAGCCATGGTGCCACCAAAGAGAATGGGGTCTCAAGGGCCACCAGGAGGGACCTGGGAGTCAGCAGAGCCTGAGCAGGACCAGGAGGCTGCCACATAGAGACCGAGGCAGAGGCTGGGCTAAGGGCCACCCAGTCTGCCCTCCTTGCCAAGTTCGGGTTCCCCGAGAGGTGCTGCAAAGAGCCAACCAACAGACAAGTGACCCAAGTGGTCACCAATTTGGGTGAGGGGTGGGGTAGTTGAGAGTCTGATCCAGAGTCCACTCAGGAGCCCAGGGGGAGGCCTGCCAGGGCGGGGGCGGGTGCTCTACAGGAGGGGAGGGGATGCTATGCACCTTGCGGAACCCCAAGGGCCACTCCTCAGAGGCCCAGATTCTGTCTGGAGGCCTCAGTGGGAGGGGGTTCCTGGTGGGCATTTGTCAGGAGGCAGGTGCAGGCACATCTCCAGTGGGACCAGGGGCACGTGGGGCTGGGCAGGAGACATGCAGAGTGAGTGGGGGAAGGCCCACGGACCCAGCAGCCCAGGCCAAGGCAGCAATGCTCTGGCCGACTTCAGCACCCCCACACCCCGATTGCCTGGTTACTCCCATGATGCTCTCTTTGTAAACGCGTGAGCTTCTCAAATACACGGATAACGAAGACATGCGTCAGGACCGCCAGGGAGGTCCCACTGTGGTGGGTCGGCTGTGAGTGGGTGGGACACGCAATGACAAATAGGAAAGGGGTTTAGCATGGTCCTCTGTGGGTGGGGGGTCTCCTCTGGGAAAGCCGGGCTGGGGGCCATGGGCAGATGCCCAGCCCCCAGGGCAGTGGGCCTCCCGTCTTTGCAGTGTTTGGGAGCTGAGCAGTATGGGACGTGTAGGGGGGGCCAGGAAATGACCTCACTGGACCACGTCTTGGGTCTGGGTATTCCCTCCCGGGTGAGGAAGCCAAGGTCTAGAGCAGTGTGGCAGTGGCCCGGAGGAGCCCCGGGCTTCCAGGCAAGGTCCCCTGGCCGGGGTCAGGGCAGCCAGAGGCAGACCCGGAGCTGGGTCCCTACAGAGCAGCTTGAGACCTGGCGCATCCTCCATCTGCACCTTGGTCCCCGTGTGCCTATCAGGAATCACAGCACAGCCTCCCTGGTGAGCCAGCTATGGAGAATGGAAGGCTTAGCACGTATGGGCTTGGCCATGGCTCCTACCCTGGGACCCTGGGAGACTCTGACCTGTTCCTGTGTCACCTTGACTCCCTGGGGGGTGCTGCTGTCCTGTGGCCAGGGCCAGATAGGAGGGGCTTCTGCCAAGTGTGGGGGGGGATGGTCACACACACTCATGCAGACACGTGTGCATGTGGTGGTGAGGCAGGCACCGGTGGAAGGAGGTGTGAGGCCCTCCAAGGATGTGGGAGTATCCCTGGGGCCAGGGCCTGGCAATCAGCTGTTCTTGCAAGAGGAGTGTGGGCCAGAGACCAGGACCATCGGGGGCCTCCGTTTCTATCCATATCAGGGATAATGGCCCAGCTGCTCTGAACTCCAGTCCCCTGAATCATGTCAGAAGGCAGAAGGCAGACCCCATCCCAGCTCTAAGCTTGTCCCACAATGGGCCGAAGGCTGGACCCTGAGCCTGCCGGATGCTGAGCTTTCCAAGGGAGGCCCCCACCAGCCAGCCCAGCATCCTGGCCCCGCCCTGCCCCCCTCAGGGCACACAGGACCAGGCTAGCACGATGAGCCAGGGACCCAGGATGGTGGAGCTAGGATCATGACAGTTAGGCCTGCAGGGAGGACCTGAAACCCCACCGTTTGGGGGAGAAATAGGAGATTTAGGGGTCAGAGCCAGAACACAGCCCGGGCCTCGGGTCCCAGTACCGTCAAACCCCACCCCACCATGGAGTTGCCTGGTGAGACGTGAGCACCACATCCCTGGGGGCGTGCAAGAAGTTGCAAGGCTTGGAGGCAGAGGCCCTGTAGCTGGGGGAGTTGGGGGGAAGGATCTGGGCCACCGTCCCCACACCCCTCCCTCACTGGCTTCTGGTCCTCCCCCACAGATTCCCCCGACAGGCCCTGGAGCCCCCTCACCTTCTCCCCGGCACAGCTCACTGTGCACGAGGGGGACAACGCCACCTTCACCTGCAGCCTCTCCAGCGTCCCCAAGAGCTTTGTGCTCAACTGGTACCGTATGAGCCCCCGCAACCAGACAGACAAGCTGGTCGCCTTCCAGGAGGACCACGTCCAGCCCGGCCCGGACAGACGCTTCCACATCACGCGGCTGCCCAGCGGCCGGGATTTCCACCTGAGCATCGCAGCTGCCAGGCCTAATGACAGCGGCACCTACCTGTGCGGGGCCATCTACCTGCCCCCCAACACACAGATCAACGAGAGCCCCCGTGCGGAGCTCACCGTGAAGGGTGCGGCCTCAAGCCCAAGATGGGGGTGTGCAGTGGGCAGGGCCTCCCCGGCTCCACAAGCAGCTCTGTCCACACCCAGGCCCGCAGGGACAAATGGCATCAACCATCAACCTCTGGGATGGGACACCCCCCCAGACCCTCTGCCCTTGGCGGGAGGGCACAGCCTGAGGGAGGGCAGCAGGTGGCTGGCACCTCTCAGGATGCAGCAAAGCTCAGGTTCAGCAGAGGTGTGGGCAGGGCGGGGTTGGGGGCAAGACTGGCTAGTGCAAGAGCAGGGGCCGGACCCTTGGACATGGAGAGCGGAGGGGAGGGCCCTGAGTCCCCGCCCTGGCTTCCCTCCTGCGACCCCCTCCCTGAGTCCCTTCTCTAAGGGACTTCCCTATGTGCCTCTCTCTCAGCTCCCCTCCCTGTGTCCCCCTCCCTGAGTCCCCTCCTTGAATCCCCATTACTAAGTCCCCTCTGTGAATCTCTCTCATTTTGCCTTTCCAGAGAGAATCCTGGAGCCCCCCACAGAGAGCCCCAGTCCCCCACCCAGACTCCCTGGCCAGTTACAGGGGTTGGTCATTGGCATCACAGGTGTGCTGGTGGGGGTCCTACTCCTGCTGCTGCTGACCTGGGTCCTGGCCACTGCCTTCCCCAGGGCCACTCGAGGTAAGGCCCCGCCAAGCCCCACTGTTGTCACTACCCCAGTCTCCTGAAGCCCCTCCCCCCAGCCACAACCACCCCTCCCCGCCCACAGTGAGCACTTCTCATGGAGGGGCTGGGGCTGAAGTGGGCCTCCCAGGTTCTGGGGTCCCCCCTCTCCCATACACTTACTCTAAGGAGGGGTCTGAGGGGAGTGGGGTGGAGCGGGTTGTGGCCAAGGTCACACAGAAAGGCAAGCAACAGCCCCCTCCCAGGCTGAGCCATCTATGCTGGGAACACAGGGCCCTCCCAAACCTCAGGCCACACCACAGCCCACAGGACACTGAAAGGATTTCTTGACAACCACAGACACCAGGGTGGTTGCTGTGAGCCCCCCAGTCACCGCCTGCACACATCCTGACCTCCTGGTTGTCCTAGACAGCTTGGACTCAGTCACTCTGATGACCACGTCTGGGGCTGGAAGGAGGCACCCAGAGGGGACCCAGCCTGGGGATCAGCTCCTTCGAAGGCCCGGTCCTGGTATCCTGGGCCAGGGGGCACCCCAGGGATCATGTGGCTGAATGGGAGGCCCCATGGGGTCCCAGACAAGGCCCCCTGAAGCTGTGTGGTCTCTGACGGAGAGACACTGGCTGCTGCGTTGCTGATCAAGCGTCCACTGTGCATGGGGGGCTGGTGCCTGCATGTTTCCCCGTGGGGGGTTTGTGGCCAGAGATGGCAGGTTCCTGTGGCAGGAGTATGGGGACTGGAAGCCAGAGGGCCTGTATTGCCACCACCCAGCACAACTCCCGGTCCACATGGGACCTGTGGCTCTCCACTTGATGATCAGGGACACGGGGTCCTTGCGTGGGGGGTAGGGTTAGCCAGACCATCGGGCAGGGGAGAGGACATTCGGTCACCCTCGTGGGAGCCCCTGGGGAGGAAGGGCCCTGCTACAAAGCCTCCAGCCCCACCACCTGCAGGAGCGTGGGGTGTCCCGGGCCTCCTCACTCCATATGTGCTTCTCTGTAGGTACCTGTGCCTGTGGGAGCGAGGACGAGCCCCTGGTGAGTTCCTTCCCTTTGTGGCCCCGGGGGATGGGGGTCCACAGGCTCAGGAGCACGCCTGTCTCCAGCCTTGTCACGGGATCTGAGCACAGGGACATCAGACCTAGCAAGGGTCCGAGAGCCCAAGCCCTGCCCTGGCCCCTGGTGGGCACGCGTGCACCTGCCTGTCCGCCACCACAGACCACTAACACCTCCCTCTTTCTCTCCCCAAAGAAGGAGGGCCCCTGTGCAGCGCCTGTGTTCACCGTAGACTATGGGGAGCTGGACTTCCAGTGGCGAGAGAAGACGCCGGAGCCCCCCGCTCCCTGCATCCCTGAACAGACGGAGTATGCCACAATTGTCTTCCCCAGCATGCCGGGATCCCCGGGCCGCAGGGCCTCAGCCAATAGCCCTCAGGGACCCCAGCCTCTGAGCCCCGAACACGGACCCTGCCCCTGGCCCCTCTGACCAGCGGCTTCCTCGGGCGGCCTGCATCCCTCAGACCCTCCACTGGGAGCCCAGGTGGGAGCCTTCCCTGAAGGAGTGTGCAGTGGGGAGGAGGTGGGGAGTCGCCCCAGGACTGAGCCCGGTGATGGTGACCAGCCTTGCCTGCGCCAGCCCTGCTCAACTCCTCTTGTACAACCTGGGGGTGGGAGGTGTCCCTGTCGCCTGCTGTGGTCAGGAAAGGAGACCACCCAGGACTGAAGGCCCAGCTGCCTGAGCCAGTCACTTTCTGGTTGTGCTGCACTGGGCCTTCCACCAGTGTCTCCCCAGGGGGGAGGGCTGGTCTAGTGCTGTGGCCTCCAGAGGGTCAGGCTGCCCGAATCTCCATGGCCCCCCACCGCCTCCCAGGGGAGCCTGCTGCCAGGACAAGGGAGCACAAGGACCCTGGTTGGAGACTCTGCTTTGGAGTGGCCCACTGACGTGCCCCCTTGTGCACCCAGAGGGCTTCGCGCAGGGGGTGGGGACCTTGTGCTCCTCCAGGCTTGGGAGGGAGCTCCTGGCAAGGCAGAGTGGGGGCCCACGGGCCACCCCCAGGCACGGCCCCACCCACCAAGCAGCCCCAAGGTGGCGGGGTAGCAAGGAAAAGAACAGGCAGAGTTAGAGTCACCCCCTCAGAGGCCAGACCTGGGGACCCTCCCCGGGAATCTCCCTCTGGTTGGCAACCACACACGGTGCTATTTAAAGGGGCCTCGCCCAGCAGGCAGGTCTGCTGCAGCGCAGCCCGGTCCGCAGCTGCCTGGGTGTCAGGGACTTGGGAGCACATGTCCTGTCTTGCGTTCCACAAACACTTCAGAGCCCCTCACCCTATTCTATTATATTATAATTAAATAATGACAAAAGTTCTAAGAAAAGACCAAGTTCTCTCCTGCTTTTGTGGTGGGAGGGGAGGGGGGTGAGTTTCTGCCCAAAGATGGAGGACCCAGCCAGCCCTCCCCAGGCCCTCATCCTCACTGCCCCAGAGACTCCCCAAGGCCTCTCATCTCTGCTCCCCCCACGTGCATGTCCCACAGCCTCCATAGGGTGAGATCCCTACAGTTCAGGGTGCCATGGGGCATTACCCTCCAGGAAGCCTGTCTCCAGACTTCCTCAGCCTGGCACGGCTCCCCCTGACCTGAGAGTCCCTCCCAGGCAGCACCAGGGCCCTGGGCAGTGGGCATGCAGGTGGACTGCACAGGTGGAGAGAGGGTGCAGCATCGGTAGAGAAAGAGCCCTTCCCACTCACAAAGGAGCATCTGTCCATCTTCCGGAAGAAGATACAGCCCCGCTGTGAGGAGACCTGAGTTCTCGTCCCAAACTTGCCCCTTCCCAGGGCACCCTGTCCAAACCCTCAGGGGCCGTCCGTGCACAAAGTTCCCCCCAGGTCCTCTGCACGCACACCCTGGCTTGCCGCACAGGGGTCCTATCCTACTGTGCCAGGGTCCTGGCCAGTGCTGTGCAGGACGTAGATGCACCTCGCCCAGGACAAGGCAAGGAGGCCGCCTTGCTCTGAGGGTGCCAGGCGGAGTCACACATGGAGGGACACTGCTGGGGAGTCTGCGGGCTGTGCAGGCTTGAGAGTCTGAAGAAACCAGTAGCTTCCATGGAAAGACAAGGACAGTAGTGAGAAAATGTCACACATCTAAAACTAACCCCCAGAAACACTTGGCTTTCATATTTTCAAACAATAAGCAGTCAGAAGAAAAAGTGGCCAAGATCTTCTATTGACAACAGCAACAGAGATCAAATGCCCGAGGCATCGGTTTTATGAGAAATGTGTGACCCCACAGGACAGCTTGGGTGCAAGGGCGGAACACCCCCGTGGCAGGAACACTTGGCGCCGTTCAGAGGCCACGTTAACCGTAGCGGTAACACCGTCCCAATAGAAGCCCACATCTCTGCAACTGAGAAGTTCACACGGAGAAACAAGCAGGCAAGAGCCAAGGAAACCGAGAAAAGAAAGTGAAAGACAGCAGCTTTATCAGACCTGCAACTATCGACGGACGGTGGCACACACACCAGAGGACGACCGTTAGGGGACAAAGACAGAGGCAGTGGTAAGTGGTGTTTATAGCACGAATAAAAAGTATCAGGCAAACTCCCTCCTCCTGCCTTGCACTTGCACGCATCCCAAATGTAAGTGTAAAACAGAAACCCTGAGGCTGGAAGGCAGGGGTGAGTTCCTCACCCTAGAGCAGAAGACCTTCCTGATGCTGGCTAGAATTCACAGTGTCATGAAAGAGTAGATGGAGTCATTCCATTCTACAAATTGGAGGAAATGCTTTAATGTGGCAAAGAGAAGTGTCAAAGCAAACTAAGGGAAAGTATTGATAATATTACACAAAAGGTTAATACTCCAATTAGATAAAGATCATCTAAAACACGGAAAGGGCGAGGTCAAAGGAACAGTGGGAAAGTGGAGAGAAGCTATGATGAGGCACTTCCTAGCTATGCACACGTGCATGTACACATGCACATGTATACACACATGCACGTGTACATGCATGCACAAATGTATGTACATGCACACATACACATACACATGAATGAGCACACGTACATGTGCACACTTGTATGACACAACCATACTCATGGGCACGCACGTGTGCATATACACACATGTACACAAACGTGTGTACTCAGATGCACACGTACCACACAAACCAAAAACACTATACATATGTGCACTCCATGTATGGATGTACACATCCCTTCAGCAACAAAAGCTGTTCCATTCACTCATAAGGAAAATGCAGACTATAGGGAGCCTGTCCGCAGGCAACACTGAACCATCCTCCACATCACTGGCGAGGATTCAGGGACGAAGGCCCCTAGAGCACCGGAGTGTGGCGGGCGGGATGGCCACACTGGAGAACTTACACTAGCCAGGCGTTAGCCAAGCATTTGCAGTTTGACCCACAAATCCCACCTGTGAAATAACGCCCGGGGGTGAGCCAGGTGCCCGGGAGGTCCCAGGGCAGGTGGCCGGAGCAGGAGGGCCCGACACAGGCTCTGAGTGAAGAGAGTCCCTGGGACCTTGGCCCATGCTAGTCAGTGTGGGGTATGGGCAACTCACTGCCCCTGCAAGGAACCGAGTTGGCGTCCCATCAAAAAACCAGGGAGCACTTTGAGCATAAAAAAATACCAAAATTAAAAGTAAAAATCAAATTAACACATTTTGAATATGTTTTTAAACAAATGAGATCATTATCTTAAAAAAAAAAAAGACAAAACACACAGCAGAGAGGGCAGGAAGCAGTGGCCTCGCCAAGCCACCGGCCGGGCCACCCACTGGCAGCAGCGAGGCTCCGATGAGAAGCCAGCGAGCCAGGCACAGTCAGCACTTTGCTGCTCACCTTCCCGGAACACGGCCTCTGCAGCCCGCCTCCACTCACTTTTTCCATCCCCTGCTCTGCCCCAGCCCCATGTGTCAACGACCCAGGCTGGGGCATCTCGCCCACCCCCACCCACGCCCGCCCAGCAGGTCCCTCCCTGCCAGCCCCATGCATCTCACTGGCGGTGGTGGCAGGAACAGGGAGGGGGGGTGAGCCTGGGCTTTTCAAATGAGGCCCGAGGCAGGGAACCCAGAGCATATGGCATGTGGCCGCCCTCACAGCCAGGGCCCACCTGAGCCCTGCACTTGGAGCCCCTCTGCCCAGGAGGACGAGCCCTCCCACGACCTGGGCTACCCTTTCCTGGTCTACAGAGCTGGAGCCAAGAGCTGGCCACCTTCAGTGAGGAATCCAAGGTCAAGCTGGACACACAATTTCCCCTGGGGTCACATCCCCTGTTAATGGGGTACAATGTAACTGATGATTTCAACAGCGATACAGAATTATCAACCGAAGTCCTGGCTCACTCAGGGCTTCATCTCGGTGTCACACACCCTGAGGTTTGGACAAATGCACAGTGACACGTCCCCACCATGAGAGCATCACATAGCGTCATCCCACGGCCCTAGGAGTCCTCTACACCCCACCTGTTTATCCCTCCTCCCCACAAACTCTGGCAACCACCCGTCTCTTGTCATATGGGGTCACAGGGCACACTTCCACTCAGTGGTACACAGTTCAGGGTTCTCCATGTCTTCTCTGTCTGGACGGACCACAGCTTGTCCGCTCATCTTCCAAAGGACATCCGGATTTCTTGCAAGGTCCGGCAATGACGAATGAAGTCACTATGCACACCCATGTGCAGGTTTCTGTGTGGACATGAGTTTCCAGTTCATCTGGATAAGCACCAATGACCACAACTGCCACATCCTATGATAAGAGGTGGTTGTTGATAAGAAACCACCAAACTGTTCCTGGTGGCTACCCTGTCCCGCCCTCTGCCCGCGGGAGGGACAGTCCTGCCGGGACGTCCCCACCCTCGCCAGCAGGTGGTGCTGGCAGCGCTCCAGATCCTGCCCATTCTGCTAAGTGAGCCGCAGGACCTTCCCCTGACACAGGATATGGAGCATTTTTCCATACTCTCAGTTGCCAAAATACACAAACAACTCTTAAACTCAACAGTGAGAAGACAAACAGCCCAACTGAAAAAGAGGCAAAGCTCTAAACAGACACTCACCAAAAAAAATCTACAGATGGTACCACCACTTTGGAAGACTGGAGAGACAGCTTCCCACACGGGAATCTACCCAGTAAACCAGCACGGATGGTCCTGAGACTCCCGGCAGAATTCACGGGGAAGCTGGGCCACCCAAAACTCTCCTCTCCTAGTATGCAGACTTTCAGTGAGGGATTTGGGGTCTTTAATAGGGTTTTTCCGATTTTCTATTTCTTCTTTAATAAGTTGTATTTTTCCAGGAATTGTGCATCTTGTCTGAATTTTTAAGTGTATTGGCATAAAAAGGTTCCTAATATCTTCTTGAAATCTTTGAACATCTGGAGGAGCCCCGCACACCCTCTCCCATTCCTGATGCGGCTTATTCACAGTTCTCTTTTTCTATCACCAGTCTCAACAAGATTATCAGCTTAATCAGTTTTCTAAAAACCTGGCTTTGGCTCTCTTTATTCCCTCTACCATATGATTTTTCCTATCCCTCTAGGTTTGCTCATGATTGTTCTCTTCCTTGTCCTCCCCCTTGGATTCAGTTTCCTGCCCCCGCTACGGTGGGGCGGCGGCGGCCCTCGCTTCAGCCCCTCTCGCACAGTGCGTGCAGTGTTCACGTAATTAATTTCAGACTCTTTCCTCACTTTCACCAGACCTGCTTCTTTGGGCCAGGAGCAATTCAGAATCATGTTTCTCAATTTTCAGAAATCTTCACAAGGAAGATTTCCTTTCCATTCGCATTTATTTCTAGCTCAGTTTCACTGTAATTGTCAATCCTTCAAAGTCTTGTAGAGACTTGAATTCATGATCCAGCATGATGTCAGTTTTTACACCTGGGTGTATTTGAACAGGTGTAAACAGGTGTATTTGAACGCGGTTATCTCCTGCTGGGTTCTCTGTGTGTCCATTTAGTAAGGTCTGCCCATCAGCCTGACCATATCTTTTGTATCCTCACTGACTTTGTCTGTTTGCTCTATCAGTCTAAAATTTTCCACTACAACTATGGCTCTATTTTCTCCTCTAGGTCTGTCTGCTTTTGCGTCATATTTCAAAGCACAGTGTTAGAGACATACAAATGGGTCTGGCGAGAGGGCCCATCAGGAAGGCCGGCAGCGCTCCTGAGGCTTACCCCTGAGGCTGCGAGGTTTGGGGCCCGCCGGCACATTCTGCAGGACCTCAGCGAGGGAGAACATGCAGAAGGAGATCTCCTCGTAGGAGACCCTGGCCCCACTCTCATACAGACAAGCAAAGGTCGGGGCTCCCTTGAGGGTGGGACCAATGGAGGCCAGGTCAGAGTAGCCACTGGGGCCCTCGTAGATCACCCAGGGCTCTGTCCAGCTGTGGGGGTCCAGGGGGGACCGGCTCAAATGGATTCCCATGTGCAGCCGAGCCCTGCGTCCCACCGGGTGGGAATACAGGAGCCAGGTGGGGCTCTGAGACAGGGTAGCAGGGAGCCAAGGGAGTCTTGGGGCCCAGGGGCCCCTGGTCCCACTGAGCCCAGGCCCCAGGCCAGGCTCCTGAGGGCTGGACCTACATCCCTCCATCCCGCTGAGCCCTTGGTCCCCTTGGGTGTCTGTAATACCCTCCTCTGAGGGTTGCCGAACTCTGGGACAGAGGCATGGGGACTGGGGGTGGTTCCTGGCATCTGCCGACCATCTCTCAACCCTTAGAGAGTGGAGCGGGCCAGGGAAGCCCAGGATGCTGCCTTGGCAGCCCCAGGAGGTCTCAGCCAGTGCCGGCACGAGCTCCCCGGGCAGGAAGGAAGCACCCTCATCTGTACTGAATGCCTGCACGCGGCTGCCCAGGGGACTCCGGGCGTTGCAGTAGAGGAGGCCACCCGCCTGCCCACCGTCCAGCGCAGCCAGCTGGCACTCGCCCGAGCGAAGGTTGGGCACAAGGCCTCCACGATGCCAGGTGCGACCGTGGTCATCGCTGTAGAAGGTGAAGGCATGGGGGCTGGTCCTGCAGATCCTGCCGAAGCATTCCCTCCGGTCCACGCGGTAGGTGTAGGCCGGCACCAGGAGGCGGCCGGAACGCAGCTGGATGCCGTGGCCAGGGCCGACGGCAAATGTGGCCCAGTCTGTGGAGAAGAGGGGCTGCCGGCCATCCCAGCCAGGAGACGGCCGTGGCCGCAGCCTGGCACCACCACCCACCCCAGGGAGTTGGGGAGGATCCACAGCCAGTGCCTCAGATTAAGGGACGGCTCATGAGGAAGCCCCCACCGACCGTGTGTCCCTGCCCTCCACTCCTGCTGGCCGCTCTAGATCGTCAGGGGCCAGACAAGCCTCTCTCCAGCATCAGCAGGAGCCAGGAGCCAGGAGCCCAGGCAGGCTACTTGGCTAAGTTCTCAGCTTGTGAGCAGGTAGCCAGTCCCGGAGTGTGGATGGACAGTCAACAACAGTGCTGTCCAGACAGCGGGGCAGCCAAGGGCAGGGGCTATGCAGACCTTCAGGGTGGGGTCGAGCCCTGGGCCTGAATCCCATGGAATGGGTTCCACGGGAGCAGATCGCTCTCTAGACCAGCTCTGTGTGTCCTGTCCAAGCCTCAGAACCTGCCACACCTCTCAGCTTAGATCCTATCTACAAGGGTCAGGGTGACCCCTAGGTCAGTGTCCCCATGGCAGGGTTGGGGTGGCCTCAGAGGGCAGTTGGTGGTCAGGCCTTTAAGGAAGGGGCAGAAGGAGTGGAGGAAAAGCTTTAGGGTCAGGCAACATGCACAGACCTGATCCCTAAGCTGGACATCCCCGGGTTAGAAGGCAGACGGCAAGTGGTAAAGGAGGTGAGGCAGCAGTGGAGTTGGGAGGAGGGAAGGAACTCAGCGCTCAGACAGAGACAGTCTCAGTTAGATGAGCCTGCTCTCCAGGCCTAGGGAGGTAACCAGCACCCATCTCTAGGACGGAGGGGTTCAGGGGAGGGGGTGGCAGCCCCAGGAAACAGTGGGAGTGGTCCTTAGGCTGGGAGCCATTGTAGGTAGCCCCCTGACCTGCAGCTGGACCCTTCCCCCGCCCCCCATCGTTTGGACCTCCAACCCAGTGTGGACCCCCCAGACCACTGTGTAGACACCTCCCCATGAGACCCCACCCGCCACTCTGTGGGCCCCCTAGCCCAGTGCAGACAAGCCCAGGTGCATCCCACCCTGCTCCCCACCACCCTATGAACATCACAGCCCCCTACCCACACCCCACCTACCCTGCTCTGCGCCGCCCACCGCCTCCTCCGTGAGGTCCCTGGCCGGGCCCCAGCTGCGCCCCGCGTCCCGGCTGGTCACGCAGCAGAGGCGAGCGGCATTCCTGCCAGTGGCGATCTGCGTGGCCTCGGGCGTGCGGCCCCGCACCGCGATGAAGAAGAGGAAGATGGTAGCCGTGTGGGCATCATGCACGGGGCAGGGGTTCATGGACCGGTGCTCCTCCAAGGCTGCCGTCGCCAGCACGCGCACGGCACCCCACTGCCCGGCGGAGGGAGGGAGGAAGGGAGGGCAGGCAGCCTCAGTTTACCTGTGCGCCGGGCGGTGCCCTGCCCGAGTCCTGCCCGCCATAGGTGCCCTACACTCACCCTCACGGAGCTCCCGGCCAGCGTGCCGCTCCTTTGCACCAGGCGGTGGGCATGGGCATCATCAGGGCTGAGCCGCTGCTCTGCAAAGGCCAGTAGGGTGGGCACAGGAGGCACAGACAGCAGTGCGGGCACACGGTACGTCAGGCCACTCCTCTCGCGCTGGAAGAGCACAGTCCGCTCGGGGACATGTGGGGCCCCCATGTTCTGGGGGGCACAAGCCGGGGTTCAGTTTCCCCAAATAAGGGTCCCACGACCACAGGCAGCAGGGAGACACAAACAGACACACCAGATACACAGAAAATGAAACAAGGAGAGACTTAAGCACTGAACAGAGAGGCACACACAGACGCACGCGCATTCACCACGGCCCTGGGAGACAGAAAGACGCTTGCATTCCACACACTCAGACACAGGCTTCTTGGAGAAGGCGCCCCAGCTGCTGCCCCCACCCTTCTCAGACCTGGGGGGCTCTGGGATTCTCGGGAGTGGCCAGGATGGATGGGGGCGGGGTGGGGGGAGTGGCCTGCTGAAGGCTGTGGGGGGCGCCAGTGGGTGTCCTGCTGAGAAGGGGCCTGAAGTCCAAGTCTGAGCAGGATGTCTGCAGGTGCAGGGAACCAGCCACCCTGCTCCTTGGGCTCCTGAGCCAAGCTGGGAGTTATGGGAGGTCCAGCAGAGCCACCCCACCCGCAGGGTGCCCCAAATGGCTCCCACATGTGCCTCAAGGGAGGTAGAGGCTGTGCAGGCTGGAGGGGCAGTGAGCAGGACCCTGAGGAGGCCAAAGAGGTCACCGCCCTGCTGTCCTACCCCACCCCCTCCTGGCAGAAAGGGGGCCCAGCCAGCTCCAGCCTGCACTGGGGGTACCCTTGGGAAGAAGCTGCTCCCCACAATGACAGGAGGAAGATCTGCACCCGCCATGTCTGAGGCCCGACAAGCGGCTGCTCACAGAGGTGGGAAGCCAGGCTGGGGAGGGTGTGCCGAGCCTGGGGGCCTCCTGGAGCAAAGGCTAAGAGGGGAGGGGAGAAGGGCAAAGAGGAGGCCACATTCCAGGCACCAGGCCGACCCTGGCTGGAAGGACCCAGGGAGGGACTCAGCAAGGACAAAGAGGGCTGTCCTCGCTGCAGTCCTGTTCCCGACTTCTGTCCCTGCGTCCGGCGCTGCACCGCCCGGCTCCCTGACCTTGGCCGGTCACCTGGCCCCCTTACCACAAGTTGGGGCTCCTGTAGGGGTGCGGGGGAATGACCAAGGGCAGCCTTTCTGCAAGTAGCCTTCCTCCCGGGAGTGTGCTCCCAAGTGAGGCCATGAAGGGGTATATCTGGTGTGCACCAGGGGTCTGCGATCTCCCAGAGGGGGGTTTCTTTCTCTGATTTGCACAAAGGCAACCATGGGCTGACCCGGCCCCCCACAGGGATGCAAGTGAGGGAGGGAACACGGTCGGGATCTGGGGCCGGCAGGCAGAGCCAGACTTGGAGCAGCCAGAGCCCACAGCCAGATGCTGGTCAGCGCTTTGCACCAAGGGGAGGAGAGAGTGGGAGGAGGGGGGAGAGCACGAAGCCCCATATCCCACTTGGTAGCACCGCTCTCAGAGGGTCAAGCCGCTGCACACAGGGCATGGCCTGGACACACCTGAGGAGAAGGGATGGAAAGGGGTTGACCCGTGACAGGAAGAACACCCTAAACAAGAGTGGCCTCGCTCAGACGCATGGGAGGTCACACTGGCTGGCTCAGCCGGCGGCCCCAAAACACAGACACCTCACCTCAGCCCACCTCTGCCCAAGGCCACCTCCTCCTGAAAGGCTCTCATGGGCAGCGCCGTGGCCTGCTCCATCGCCCGTTGAGCCCAGCAGGCCCCCTGCCAATCTCAGGCCTGGGGGCTGTGAGAGCAACTTCCTGTGTCGGGAAGCCCCTGGGCCCCACGCCCACTCTGCCTTCAAAGGGCAATTGTGCCCCAGCAGGAAGCAGGTGTCAGTGGCACGTGTCCCTCCAGGCTGAATGGACACAAGGGCACATTCTTTGCACTTGGCTTCCTCCACTGGGCCAGAGACCACCTGGACTGTGAGGTTGCCCAGAACCGCTGCTCACTCTGCTGCCTGCCCAAGCAGGATGAGGGCATCCCACGCTGTCCTTGCCTAGGCCCCAGGTCTCTGCAGAGCCCCAAAGTCCTGGAGAGAACCTCTCAATCTAAGAGGCAAAGCAGAGCCTCATGGGCAACTAGACCAGTTTGGCCAAATCGTTAGGGTCCAAGGATTTGGCTTGACCAGGATAGGACAGCTGTGTCCCAACATCTTGTCGGGGCTTCTGGACAGCCCAGGTCCCCACCCACACCCCCAGAGGAGCACAGCCCCTGTCCTCCGGCAGGATCCCAGCCTGCCGCAGGGCACTTAAAAGCACGCGTATGAAGAGCAAAGGGCTTTGCATACAAGTTGGGCAGAGGGGTCCCCACGTCTGTCACTTTGGGAAGGGTCTCAAGTCTGACCTGAGTGACCTGTGCCAGGTGAGAGGCCAGAACTCAGTTGCAAAGCTCGGGCCTCGTGGAGCAGGGCCCACACACCCGTCAGCTTCCACAGGCCGGGTCAGGCCCCCAGCTCTGAGCCCCAGCCCAGTGTACCTCTCCCAGCCTCTTAATCAATCCCTAGGCCCTTGGGCACCCCTGCTGCTTGGACCAGGCAGTGATCCCAGGCGGGGCATCCGTGAAGAGCATCTGACCAGTCAGCCTACCATGCACGGACCCTGCCCTCGGCCCAAGGAAGGGCGGCCAGGAGGACGGAGGAGCCTATTTCTGGCCCTCAGGGGCTGGGGTTCAGGTGAGCGGGGAGGGAACTCACCAGGCACCACGGGGAGGCTGCAGAACGGCTGTGGGGCAACGGCAGGAGTGCCTGCTTCTCCAACCCAGGGAGCAGGGTGGAGACAAGGGCTGGCCGGCTGTGTGGGCCAAAGTCGGAGCTGGCAGGGTCCCAGGGCTGCGTCAGGACCCAGGCTCGGACCCCCCACCCCCACCAGCTGTGTGGCTTTAGTGCAGTGAGGAGAGGGGTGGTGCCGGGCCACACTGGGGAAGGCCCGACCAGGGCCACACAGGGCTCCTCTGTCCACCCTGCAGTGCTTGGATCTGGGAGCTCACCATCCCACAAGGCTGTGCGGGGGCAGCCTGCAGCAAGGGGCATACAGATCTCCCTGTCCCCAAGCCTCCTCCAGAGACAGCCTCCCACAAAAACCCCTGTGAGCCATCAGACTCTCGGTGAGGTTCTGCGAACTTCCCACCACAGCCTGGATGCCAGCCCCTTTGGCTCTCCCTCGGCTCTGGCCTATGTCCATGCTAGGCAGCCAGCGCAGCCTGGGGGTGGAGCAGCACCACACCCGCTTCCTAGCACCAGCCGCCTTGTCAGTGCTCCTGCCGGCTTTCACCGATGACCACAGCCTGGTGACCACTGTCCAGACCAGCGCCTCCGGGGAGCCCTCAGCATCCCAGCCCGATCAGTGAAGAGGACTTTCCCCCTCAGGGGTTCCCTGGGCCCCACCTGCACAGCAGGACCCTGTACAATTAGACCCCAAGACCTGACCTTTACTGTCCACCTGCTTGTACCCACTGACCTTCATCCCACGTTTTTCTTGAAGCTCTTCTTTCCAGCTGATCTCTAACTCAGGCCAAAACCCGACAGGTAAAGCATCCTGTAAAGGATGCTGAAACTGCCCCCCACCTGCTGCCCCCCCAACCTTGGGCAATAACAATTGCCTGGACCACCCGGGCCAGTGGGAGCTCAGCCCCTGACTCACGGACTCACGCCTGCGCACATGGACTGCAGAGTGGCCGACTGATACCCTGACCTCATTATGACACTAAGACCTCTGCCCAAGGAGGAGCACTAGTCCTTCCTCAAGGGGCAGGCATGACCTTGTGCCCACCTCTGCATATAGTGACAAGGCTCCTCTTTCTGAAGATTCATCCTAACCCTAAACACAAGGACTCCATCCTCCCTTGCTCAGGGAGTCACGGCTCTGGAACGTATTCCCTGGGATCTCCTTATTTGGAGCAAATAAAGTTGCCTTTGTGCGACAGCTTACCTGGTGCAGTTTCCACGTGTGACTCACTGAGGAGAGAACTCAGGTCCACTCAATTACAAGAGGACTTCAAAGGGAAAACAGGGCTCTGGGAAAATGAAGACATCCTATGCTGTCCATGGGGAGATGACAAACTTGCCATGTCTTCAGGTCCCCGGGGGAGCTGGGGAGGGGACAGAGGGAAGCCCAGGGCTCTCTGCCACAGAAGGAAAAGGGGAGACTGGGGGAAGGGGTCAGCACTGATGTGGGAAACAAGGGTAAAAGACAAATTAAATTTCCTCATACCTACAGCCCACTGACAAGTCCTTGAAACGGGCAGAGTGACCTTCCCCGGGGAGCTCGGCTGCCTCCCTGTGGACACCTTCCTAAGGGCACAGGCAATCTTAGCCTGACCCCAGGACCCTGTGAGTCTACTTTAACTATAGAAATTCCTTTGGAAACTTCCTTTATCACTACCCCCCAAGATACATGTTGGCCATCACCCCCAGGCATACGACCCACCTATTACATCTGGAGGGTCTTATGACTGAGTTTTTACTAAGCAGTAATAAATGACCTTTCCCAGCAATAGTTATCCCTCGGGATCCTGGAAACCTCGTTGCCAAAATACCTGGGAGGCTTATTACACTCTCCCTAATCCCCTACCAACTTTACAGTATATAATGGGCCCCTCCTCAGAACCCCAGAGCAACTCTTCCCAAGCATGGATTCCGTCCCCGTGCTTTAATAAAACCACCTTTTGGCACCAAAGACATCTCAAGGATTCTTTCTTAGCTGTTCACTCCAGACCCCAATGCTTCCACATCAAGTACCATCTCCCCATCTCTCAGGGCCTCTCTGAATCCACCTCCCTTCCCCTGTCCCCCACGTCTGGGCCTGGTGCTGGGTCCCCTGCTGAGCCCCCATGACCCCACACCACCTATGTGAAGCCCCCGTGTCCAGCTGGGCTGTCGAAGCAGGGTGCCCACTGGGGCCCTGGAAGGAGGCAGCCCAAACACAGGCTTCGTTCCCTCTACTTGGGGATTTGAGGTTTGGGTGTGTTTGCTTGTTTTTTCATTTTAACAACACCAAAGAATGCTTAATAAATAACTTATCATTTGAAAAGCTTTTATTCATAGAGGCTTTCAACAATATGGTGAAAAAAAATTTAAGTAAGCTATTAGTCATCTTCCCTGTCTACTGATGTCAGAGCTAGCTGTGTTTCATAAATTACAATCACCTTTCCTCTATAAACAGGATAAGAGATCCGTGGGGTTTGTTTTCTGTTGGGAGTATAGCTGACACACAACATTCTGTGAGTTTCAGGTCAGAACACAGCGATCTGACAAGTAGGTGTGTGACAAAAAGCCTCACCTCGGCCAGTGGTCACCATCGTCCGCACACCAGACCACTGCACAGTGACAGACTGCATCCTCTCCCCTGTCCACCGTCCTTATTTCTGCCTTCCTAAACTGAAAGTTTGTATCTCTAACCCTACTCCCCCATCCTCCCCACCCTCTTAATGTTCTAATGAGACACCAACCTTTTTAAATATAGAGATTTCACTTAAAAATCTGTATTTCTAGCTTCTCTTGAAAAATCAGAAGGAAGGTCTGGCTCCTGGGCATCCTCGGTCCTCTGGGGCCATCACACACCCTCCTGGGCTGCCTGCCCCCACCCCTCCCCACTCCAGCATCACCAAGGCTCCAAAATCCCCCCACCTTAGGGGAGTTTCTGCAGACCCTGTGCTCCCAACGCTATCATTTTAGCAGCTGCAAACAACTTGATTTGAAACTTCCCTTCTGAAGGGAGTTCCCTTGCTGGCTGTTTTCCAAGCTGTCTCTTCCAATCTGCATATACTTCACTTTGAATAAATAACCCTGAAATTCCTTCCAAAGAGACAGAACTGATTTATGTTTCCTCCAGCCATGAAGGCAAAAGCAAACACCCTTGGATTTCTGCTGGAACTTCGTGGTCCTGATCCGCGTGCCGCTGAGAACAGACCCCCTTCTGGGGCGGCAGGGACAGAAGCGGCCACCTGTCTCCCTTACCCCACGCTGGCAGGCTGGCCGGGCTGACCCATGCAGGGGGCTCTGTGGCTCAGGGGGGGCCCGCCTGATGCTCAGGGCACCACATTTGCCTGGATACTTCCTTCCAACCAGGGCCATATTTTCATTTCTTTCTTTGGCTGTAGCTTCTTACTGATAACTCTGACCCTCCTTCAGGCTCTCCATTATCCGCCTAATGGCTCTTCTGCATCTGATTGCTTTCTTCGCTGTCCCTCAGGACAGGCCTCCACGATCTCCTCTGGGTGGAGGACGACGATCCTCGGGGTGGTGTCCCCGCCACCCCTGATTCCGCCCTGCCCATGCTGTTCTTTTCTATCTCGGTGTAGTGCTTTGAAAGTCACGTTTTCAGTTTCCAATATCCTCTTTTCCTTTCAAAATCTCGACAATATGTCTTCTAATCTCACTGAAGATTCATTCTTCTTAAAATTTCCCTCCATGAAACTGGTGTCCCAGGGAGCTGTCTCTTCTGATTGCTGGCAGGTTCCTTGACAGGTAGATCCCCGAGAAGGGTGGCCATGCCCATACATGGAGCCCCTCCTCAGGTGCCCCAGCCAAGCTCCTGGGGTCGTCAGGCCCAAGAACCTTATGAGGAAGGAGGATGGACCCGGTGCCAGGCAGATGGGCCAGCTGAGCATTTAGGCTTCACATGTAAGAGCAGCTCTGTTCCGTGAGTGCCCCAGACCCCCCACTTTCCTCAGGACGTGGAGTCTACAGCACTGGTGTGCACCCCACTCTAACCTCCGGGCCCCCAGGCACCCGGATTACATCCTTCGAGACAGGGGGCCCTCCGTCCCTCCCAACAATTGAGAAACGGGTGCCTGGATACTGCCCTCCGAGGAGGCTCTCCAAATGCCGTCAGCCATGTGACCACCCTCCTCTGGGACTGCATCCAGGGTGCCCTCCAGGACAACAGAGTGTGCTATAAGCCGCAGGAGCTCCTCCAGCAGGTCAGATAACCCACATTCCAAGGGGGCCATCCGGACAGGGGGCTGGGGCCCTAATCCTCACCTTGAGCTCTGGCTAAACCATTTGTCTCATAAGCAGTTTCAACTTTTCTCAACCTAAAGCCATTCTTTACTTGCAAAGATGCCTCATCCATCCACAGATGGGAAGCTGGACATTTCAGATCCTTGCTGCCTTGTGCCAGCTTCCCAGAGCTCCCCATGGGCATCACACAACCCTCTCTGTGACCAGCCCCATGTCCCACCACCAGCAGATTTGGGGAGCCGCCAGGGCTCCTTCAGAGACTCCCAGACCCGCTGCCCAAGCTTTTCCTGACCCCCTGTGCTCGAGTTCCTGTGATGGTCGATGTGCCCACATGTGTCCTTTCGAGGGGCAGTTTGTCAACTTGTAATTTAGTGTCACTCACTTTTCTATCTTGTAAGGTTTTTCTACTTGTTAACCAGGTTCAAACCCTCAAATCCTAAAGTGGGACCCTCACTGCAGTGGCGCCTCCAAGAGGATGGATCCCGAGTGGGTGCCTTTAGTGCGGTCTTCACACGACGCACAGCTGCCCCAAGAGACCCCCTCCTCACCAGTCGATACCCTGGTCTCCCAGGGATGACAGAAGGGCTGGGACTCATGCCCTGTCCCTGGCGCTGCCCCCTACTCCAGGAAGGCGAGGCGTTTGGGTTGCTTTTCCGGGAACTGCAGGGCGTACAAGCGGGCCATATACTGAAGCTCGGGAGTGACCATCCTCTCACACATCCGCTGTGTCTGTTCATCCAGGCCCTGCCTGAGGTTGTAGCCCAGGATGTCGGCATGGCCCGACTGGAAGGGGCGCAGCTGGCGGTCGGCGATCTGCGACTGGTTCTTGGCGGTGCCGTCCTGCAGACACCGCTCCCTGAGCTCCCGCCGCCGCGCCCGCAGCCGCGCCACTTCGGCGCGCAGCAGCCGCGGGCCCAGCTCGGCGTGCGCGCGAACCCAGAAGCTGCGGTTGAAGTGCTGGTAGAGCTGCCAGTCCAGGGCGCACCAGCGCTGCGCGCGCTCCCTGCCTACGGCCGTCAGGGGGGCCACGCTGCGCGCGCTCCGCGAGTTGAGCGGGAAGGTCACCACGTCGTCCAGCCGCCAGCGCAGCGCGCGCCGCAGCAGCACCATAGACTCGTCGAAGTGCTCGGCGATGAGCACCAGCTGGAATTGCCGTTCCACGTCAGCCAGGCGCGCGCGCACGTAGCCCTCGTCGTCGGCACGCGCATTGTTGTCGAAGCCCAGGTCGAACCACATGTTGTTCCTGGCAAAGGCGTTGGGCAGGCCCACACTCTGGTTGTAGTAGGTCCACGGGGAGGCCAGGAAGGCATCCAGGCTCTCCGCATCCTTGAACGCAGGAACGTAGTCTTTGTAGTACGTGAAGGCGGACTCCAGCTGGAAGACGGGGTTTCTGATGATGGAAAAGTAGAAAGTGTCGTTGGGCATGACTTTCTGCACCTGTGTGGAGACCCGGCAGGAAGGGCTGGTGACTCTCAGGCTCCCTGCAGCAACCCAGCATGCAGACGTCCCCTCCCACAGCACAGGAAGGATCCTGAAGCATCTGAAGTGGGCCCCGCCCTTCCCCAGCACCCCTGCACCTTTGGAAGGCCAGTCAGGGGGAACCCCCATCAAGGAAGTGACCTCTACACTGAGATACAAATAACCCAGAGGAGGAGATGTGAAGAGTGTCCCCTCAAAAATGGACCCTGGGCAAAGGTCCTGAGTAGGAAGAAGTAGAGGGGTTTGGGAAGCAAAAGCAGGAGTCCAGAGAGGTAGGTGGAGAGGACGGCAGGCCGTGAGGGCATCTGATTCCAAGAACAATGACAGCCAACTGTCTGCGGGAGAGAGGAGCAGGGTGCGAGCCAGCCACCCCTGCCCCCAGGTGAGGCTCTGGCAAGGTCTGCAGGTACACACATCCACAGCCTTCGTCCCTTTGGTGTCTCGGGCACAACCACCCCCGTGGCGTTGTGTTGAAGGCACAACCCTATGGGGAGCCTGGGACCGGTCCTTCCACTTCCACCCCTCCTGCCCATGCCCCACACCTCAGGCAGGTTGAACCTCAGGTGGTTGCCCATGATGTTGAAACGCTGCTGCGGGCCTTGGGGCTCTGAGCCCTCCACGTAGCGTGCCAGGAAGAGCCAGGGGTAGCCCAGGTGGAATCTGGAGCCTGCGGGCAGGGCCACGGACAAGTTGTGCGTCTCAGCGAAGCGGAAGAGGATGTTGAGCACAGTGCTGCTGGCCGTCTTGTGCGTCTTGAGGAACATGACATTGACAATGGGCGGCCCCTCGGCCTGGCTCCGGAGCAGGCTGGGAGGAGAGCATGGCCACTGTCAACCAGGGAGGGTCCGTGGACCCCCCCCCCCACCCAGTGCAACCCCCAAACCATCTTCTGTCACCAACCCCTCCCCAGTCCAAGATCCCCCGCCCCACACTTGCCCTGCCAATGATACCCAGACCCTGCACCTCCAACTGTGCTTCCTTCCACTCAACAAGAGACCCCCAACCCTGCAACCCTGGAGGACCCACCAGCACAGACCTGACTGCTCCCTAAGTGACCACATCCTCTGTCCCCCCACATACCATAGGTTGGGCCCCTGGGGCCCTGGCGCCCCCTCTCTGGCCCCCAAGTTCCTATCTGGCCCCCAGGGCATCCAGCATGGTGCTGGCCCCGTGGCCTGGACCCCACACCCAGAGTTTCTTGGCTGACATGTCACACAGGGACCGGCCAGGCTGATTGCAGGGCTGAAGGGGATATCGGTGCCCACTCTCATTGTCCCGTGATGGCACCCATCCCGCTGTGCCTCCAGCCTGCAGCGACAGGCACCCCTCCTGCCCCAGTAAGAATAACCCTTGATAGTGGGGGACAGGATACACAGGCATGTGCCAGCCCTGGGGACAATGGGAGGACCACGGGAGAGACCGAAGGAGCTTTGGTGCCCCCTGGGGAGATCCAACCAGAGAGGTGGGGAGGTGGGGAGAGGAGGCCTGGAGCCACACCTCTCAGCGGCCAGGCCGAAACAGAGGGCCTGTGTGAATATCCCTGCAGACCCTGGGCCTCACAGGATGAACCCCAAGCAGGCAGGAGAGCAGGGGATCTGACCTTCCCAGGCCCACCCTGGACCCTAGCCCTGCCTCCTAGTACCTTGTCACTCTCTGCACACAGCAGCTCCACCCAAGATAGGCCCAGCCCTGGCTCACTCCCGCCCTCCCTGAGCCTTGCCCAGAGGTGCCTTGCCCAGAGGCCTGGGCAGCTTGCTGCCCTCAGGAGACCCTGGAGGGCTCCAGAAGGCTATGGATCCCTAAAGGGAAGGGCCCATCCCTCCTCTCATAGACAGGAGAAAGCTGAGTCCCCTGGGGAGGCATGAACTGCATGATCACTAGCCAATGCAGAGTGTGACGCGGAGGTGGGCAGGCTGGGGTCACAGGCCCTGCCCCAGGGGCGGGCACCTGTGCAGAACTCACGGTATGAATAGCCCCACGTCCATGTGCAGGATGCCAGCCAGCAGGAGCATGGTCAGGGCCAGGAGGAGGACAGCCTGGAAACACCTGTGGGGCAAAGAAAGCCCTTCAGACCTCCCTTCAGGAGCAGGGAGGGGCCGGCACAATCTCTGCCCCACCATCCACACCATCACTGTGTATCCATTCCTATGGAGAATGTACCCGCACCCATCCCCGGGGGGCCCTGGGGTGGGGGACCTGAGACCCAGGAAGGGCCTGAATCATCAGACTCTACACCCTCCCAGGCCCCCAGTTTTATCGGCAGCAGCTCCACAGTGGCTCCAAAGCCAGGAGAAGCTGGGGGGAGAGGATGGGGAGGGGCCAGCTGATGGGCCCTGAGCAGGGTCCCCAGGGAGACTGGCCTGACAGAGACTCATGAACTCCGCACCCCCCAGGACACATCAGGGGAGGGCCTGAGAGGTGAGACATCCTATAATTCTACCCCTGGGGGAAGGGAGGGGCCCCATGAGAGAAAGAGAGGCCCTTTGGAGGGTCTGCCTGCATACCAGGCACTCAGTAGGTGGGCTGGAGGCATGGGTCCCTCCCAGTCCCCGTCACCCAGGGGAGATGCTGCAACCAGATCAGGGAAGAGACAGGACTGGGGCAAGGGGAGACCCATAGAGTCAGGTGGGACACCCCCTTGTCCTGCCACCCCTGGGACAAAGGAGCTGCAGCAGCACCCTCCCACCCCACCCCATCCCGCCCCACCCACCCCACCCACCCCACCCACCCCACCCCTGCTAAGTGTTCCGGCTAGGGCAGGGCACCGAGGTAGCACTGGACTTCAAGCGAGCTGCCATAAGGGATCCCCCTGCTCCTCCCCACCCCAAGGCCACCTGGGTACACAGGGGGCGGGGCCTGGGAGGGATAGGAAGCAGCAGCTGTTCTCCTCTATGAATATTACTGGTGTATAGGCCACCCCAAATTCACACCCCCAGCCTGAGCGAGTCCCAGCTCCCCACTGGGGTGTCCAAAGGCATCAGAGTCACCAGGGTCCAGACTGCAGCTCCTGATATGCCTGCCACACCCCTTCCCCTTGGTGGTCAGCAGTTCCCTCCACCTGCGCTGGCTTTGTGGCCCCATGAAGTGCCTGTCTGTCCCACCTTCAGCCTTGAGCCACAGCCGCTCACCTCCTGCACGGCTCCCGAGCCCATGGCAGCCGGCTGTCCCAAGTCCATGTGTCCCTACCCTCCCATGGGCAGTCCACTCTCCTTTAGCAGCCCAAACAACCCTTGCATCCAAAAGCCCAGTGTGCTCAAACCCACACCCTTAGTTTAAAAAGCTGACTCTCAGGGATGCCTGGGTGGCTCAGTCATTAAGCATCTGCCTTTGGCTCAGGTCGTGATCCTAGGGTCCTGGGATTGAGCCCCACATCAGGCTCCCTGCTCGGCAGGAAGCATGTTTTCCCTCTCCCACTCCCCCTGCTTGTGTTCCTGCTCTTACTATCTCTCTCTGTCTATCAAATAAATAAAATCTTTAAAATAATAATAAAAATTAAATAATCTTTAAAAATCTTGAAATAAATCAAATAAATAAAAATAACTCTCTAGGCCAACTCTCCAGGTTGCTACTCTCTCCAGCCACCCCCTTCCTCTAGTCCTCACACATCTGGCCTCGGGGCCTTTGTGCATACTGAGGATTTAGCTGCTGCATGCCTCACCCCCAGCTCCACTGGTCTCTGCTCCATCCTCACCTTCCCCAGTGACCTCCCCAACCCTCCTGCAGGAGCTGTCACCACCCTCGCTGTTTCTCCCCCCAGCCTCACTGCTGCCTGGAGGGGTCATGTATGCTCTGTCTGAGTATAGTCTGTAGTGCCCATGAATGAGTAAGCCCCCTTGGTCCCTGGAAGAGAAATTGCATATATAAGTCACAATTGCTGAGTGAATAAATGAAGCCAAGCATACATTCTCTCCTCCTGCTGCAGACTTAGCAATTTGGGAC
Source organism: Mustela nivalis (assembly GCF_964662115.1). NCBI lineage: Eukaryota > Metazoa > Chordata > Mammalia > Carnivora > Mustelidae > Mustela > Mustela nivalis. Next base: position 67,804,552 of record NC_139030.1, read on the forward strand.
AAGTTTGGAAGGTGTGGGAGCAAATCTTTTAGAACAAAATGTCCTGAGACCCATAAGTGGAGCTACCAGTCAGTGGCTGGAAAAGGAGTCAGACCTCAAGGAATTGCTGTGGCACACATTTTCATGTCGGCATAAAAGTGCCACATCACTTAGCTCCTTGGTCCCAAGAATCAGAAAACACTGGTGGATTTTCCTCATCAATCTAGAATTCTGGAGAGGGGAGGCTGCTGGTTCTGGCAGACTCAGCCCCACCACACTGAGGATGTTGACATATCTCTTTTTCCAGGTTTGTTGCCTCATGGTCACAAGATGGCTGCCAAGCTCCAGACATCACCTCAACAAGAAGGGAAATGGAAGAAGGGACAGGGCCAGCCATGATAAAGAGCCAAAGAGCCATCTAGAAGCTCCTAGAGAGCCTCCACTTCCACCTTGTTGGCCAAAATTCGTTCACATGGTCACCTCCAGCTGCAAGGGGGAGCTCAGAAAGCATTTGTCAAGTGTTTACAACTGTGTGGCGGGGGGCCAGGGAGAAGGTGGTGTCTATATAGCTCCATTTCTATAAATCTATGGGAATTCTGGGGGGAGCAGCCAGTGCCCAAGCTGGGCCTGCTCACAGAGGCAAACATGTCTATGAAAGAAATACAAGTGGCTGTCCCAGATGTGGCCTGGCTGGTGGCCTGCAACCCACGTGGCCAGGCCAGCAGCTGGGGCCCCTCGCAGCCCAGGGCTTCCCAGGAGTCAGGCCTCTGTTTGTCCCGACACTGGGATGGCTGGCACCTTCCAGATACCAGGCTCTTCAGACAGGATTCATGAGCCCGACGGCACTGGGCATGGCTGCAGCCCACCGCAGGCACACAGCAGCCCAATGGGAAAACCCCATCTTCAGGGCCTTGGGCAGTCCACGTCTCTGCAGGTGGTCCGCGTCTCCCATTATTTTCCCAGCATGTGATAGATAAGTGTCCATTATGTTGCTGCCTGTAACTGATTCCAGCCCTTCAGCGCTGAAAACGTCCATTTGCATCGAGGTGTCTTCAGCCGTGATTTCCAGCAAGCCGACCTGCAGCAAGGTTGCTCGAGAGAACCACGTGGACCTCCTCACTCCACAGCAGACAGCATTGCCCCACCCAGCTCACCAGAGCCTTGCCCTCGTGCAGACGTGAGCTCAGCTGGGGAGAGGCAGGGGTCTCTTCTGCCGGGGTCAGAATGCCACCTGGAGGGACTGCAGCCTCTTCAGAGCCCATGACCCCTGCCACGCCCTGCATGTGGCCTGGCCGTGTGACAAGTGACCTATATGGTTTAGTGGACTGTTGACTAGATTCCTTCTGCATCCTGAATTCTTGGAGAGATGAAGCACCTACAAAGACCCGACTTCACCGGTGATGACACAGGGCTTGGATTCTGAGCTCTGAGAGGGATGACCCGGTTGAAGCCACCCAGCCCGACCGCTGCCTCCCGGACAGGTGGCTGCCAGGTACCTGTCTGCAGATACACCCAGGAAGGTTCCACAGCTGTCCTTCCCAGTTGGTTCCAAGTTTTCACAGCCTTCTCCAGAACACTGTCTCCTCCCACCTGCTTCCCAAGGACACACATACCACGGAGTAGACTCCTAGCCTCTCCTTGGATGGGATCTGCGGTCAGAGGGTGAGTTCCAGGCTTCCCTGTGTTTGAAGAGGGAAAAGGACAGAGGGGCCTCTCCAGGAGCCTAGTTTGGGGCCTGAGTCTCCCCAATAGGCTGTGCCTGGCAAGGGCAGACTGTCTCATGGGCTCCAGCCACACAGAGGACCAACTGGTACTAAGGCCTCTGAGCAGAGGAAGTGGGGCTGAGAGGGCTCTGCCATGGGACACTTGGCCCTTAGGAGGTCAAGTTGCAGGTCATGAAAGGATTGGATCCCACACCTGGACTCCAGAGCTTAGCATCTGGACAGGACACAGGGAGGAGTTTCCTGCTTGGATATGGGTTTTTACAGAGAGCTTTACAGGGTGCATAGGAGTGTGACAACCAGATGGGGAAAGCATTCCAACCAAGGGGGAGTAGGACTGAGAAGCTGGCCTAGAAGAACCGGTTAAGAGCTGGGCACCTCCATCAGGGCAACAGTGGAACAGCAGGGAGACCAGACTTGGGCCTAGTAGGACACCCCTCAGCCTTCCCATGACATGAAGGTGGACTGGTATGGGCTGACTGCTCAGTGGTGAAAGGTGTGTCCACGTGCCAACCAGGGAAGTGGAGAGGAGGGGATGGCTGGCCCGGTCACCGCCCTTGGGCCCTGAGTCTGAAGCAAGGAGTGCTCACCCCTACACAGCTGTGGCCAGCACCCCTCCATCCTGGGGGAAAGGAGATGACCGATTTCTGCAGAAAACTCTCAAAGTTTAGGGGCACCTGCGTGGCCCAGTCAGTTAAGCATCTGATTTCGGCTCAGGTCATGGTCGCTGGTCCTGGGATAGAGCCCCCACATTGGGCTCCCTGCTTGGTTGGGAGTCTGCTTCTCCCTCTGGCCCTCCTCTGTGCTCTCTCAAATAAACACAATCTTTTAGAAAAAAAGGGGGGGGCTCTTTAAGTTTAATAATAAAAAAGTGGAGTGTCTGGCTGGCTCAGTTGGTAGAGCATGTGACTCTTACTCTTGAGGTTGTGAGTTCAAGCCCCACATTGGGTGTGAATCCTACTTTAAAAAATAAAATAAAATAAAATACAAAACACTCTGGGAGGTTAACATAATTCCCAAAGGAGACTCCTTAACTAGAAAGTCAGTTTTAAAGTTCAAATGGAAGGAAATCATATAGTAACAGCTAGGGAAATTCTAAGCAATAATGAGCAGGAGTGCCCAGTCTATACCACAAGGCCCAGAAAATCAATCTCTGGAGCTCTTGTGCAGGATGGAAGGAGCCATGGGGGTGTGGGGAGTGAGGTGGCTTTCTGGGCACGGAGCAGAGGGAGGCACGGCAGATGGCATGAGCTCAGCTGGCCAACTCCAGAAAAGGATTATGTTAGATTTCCACCTCATCCCATCAATCAGAATCCATGCCACACAGGCCACGTGCCTGGCCTGAGGCCCCCACCAGGTAGCAGCAAGGAGGCCTGTGGCCCAGAGTTGTGTCCCCCCACGGCTCCCACTGTCCCCGCCTGGGCAGCTTTCACTGCGGCCCAGCTGGAGACGGAAGGAGACACGCACCAGCATCCTTCCACGTGGAACAGCGCCAGGACTCCAGGTGGAGGACATGGCCATGGTCCACAGCCATGACACGCCCCAGGGAGAGGGGCAGGTCGGGTCAGAGCAGAGCCTTGGTGGAGAGGGTGGAAATCAGGGCACCCCAGAAGCCCAGGAAGGGAGATGAGGGGGTGCTGGTGACGAGGAGACGGGGACTTTGCTACAATGTTGCCATCTCACAGGAAGCACTGTGCCCTCCTCAGTCGATGGCTGACCTGGGAGCTCTGCACCCGGCCTGGCTGTCTCCACGTCTCCATAGGCTCCGGAAGCACATATCCTGGCTTGCTGGCTCTTGTAGCCGCTGGAAAAGAGAGATTTCTCCAGCTTCCATTTCTGGGCACTTGCCACTAGAGGAGAAAACCACCTGTTTCACAGTATGGCATCACTTCCGGTCATGCCACCTATTTACCATGCATCACGGCCTTGTCCCAGAGTTCTGGTGGCCCTGACTTGGCATCCCTGCCATCTGGGCTTGTCTTGGGCTCCTCCCGGCCCAGGCCTGGAGCCAGCTGCATCTCTAAGGAGCCTGGTGTCCTACTGGCAGGAATGGTCTTCAGGGACCATCCTCTGGGGGCGGCTCAGAGAAGGTGGTAGTTTCAAGGCCCTGTCGGGCGATGGAGACAGAATCCCTCATGAGCTCACACGGGCGTGTCCAGCTCCAATTTCAGCTAAACCCCAAGCCCACAGCTCTTTGAAGGAAACTTCTTACAGCGTCTCGTCCCCTTTCCCGCACAGCAGTGTGGTCTCCAAGTCACAGGAGATGGCAGAACTGAGGTCTCCCATCCTTACTCATCTCTCCACCCACAGTGCTCACATGAAACCAAAGCAAGGCCGCGTCCAGGCATCTTCCGTCCCTTGTCCACAAAGGCAGAAGGAGAGCCCACCGCCAGACGGGAGCGGGACCCCAGTTGGACGTGTGTGATTCTCAGGGGGCCCGGGCACCTACAGCCAGTGAGAAGGAACAAGCTTTCCCGAACCCCACAGGGCTGTCCTTCAGAAGGCCACACCCTGGTCACGGGGTCACACGGTCACGGGCTCTTGCACTAGTCCAGCTGTTTCTGCCGAGCCCTTCCCCTCTCCCTGCCCTATGAACCTAAGTGCCAAGGAGGCCACAGAGGTGCCCAGCCCGGACAGGACCATTCCAGCGCCAGCTGGTATGCAGCCCCGCCAGCTCCCTCGGACACCGTACTGTCCCGCCTCGGACAACTCCCTCTGCCAACACCACGTGTCTCCTGGCCCCTGAGCACGGACTAGGAAAACTCTGGCACACGCTGCCCATCTGTTACAAGTTTTTGCACTGACATTCACAACCGCCCCTCTGGTCTTGAGGCAACAGGAATTTGTCTCTGTTCTTCCAGCTGTACGATGAGAACAAACGGTCCTCAGAGAAATCCATTGGTTTCTAAAGAGAGGCTTCTCTTTTGCCAAAAGGCCCTCTGGTCCAACACCCACGGGGTCCGCAGGGTCCTCGGTTTTGGAGCCACCGGGGACCAGGTGGCCAGGCATCCAGGCCGCAGCCGGGCCCGCAGGTGGTCAGTATGTTCTGCCAAGCAGCTCGACAGGGACCGAGCCCCTCCGTGGCCTGTATGTGCCCTGCACACAGAGTGTCCCACAGACGCGCGGTCAGCATGAGACCCCACTGCACGGGCAGTTTTAAATGGGGACATTGTCTGGTATGTGAATTGCGTCAATAAAACTGTCTAACACGATAAAAAATAAATTTAAAAATATTCTTAAAGAGCTCAGCTGCCAAAAAAAACTGAAAGCTAACAATTGTGGGAATAAATAAATACAGCTGGAAATGATTACCACGCGACATTGCTTCCAATGTCTGCCAAGCTGCCTTTCCTTTGGCAGTCGGCCTGCATGCTCAGTGAACACCTTCCAAAGGGTCTCAGACCTCCTGCATCTGCAATCACCGGGGAGAGGGTTCCAGGCCCCACGTCCAGGCCGTGCGCCTGCCGCCCACCTCAGGAATGTTTACGAGGCTGCTTCCCAGCAGTGGTCAGGGGGCCAGCAGGCTCTCCGTCAGGCCTTGCCTGACGGAGAGGCCACGGCGTCCTAGCCCATGAAAACAGAACCCCTGCCGCAGAGGCCTGAGAGCCAAGGCTGCCCACCAGATGCGGCCCTGGTCTGGTTCCGGTGGGGCGCAGGGAGAGCTCAAGGCCCCCAGGCCCCTGAGCCCCAGATGAGTAGCTGATGGCCGGGGTCAGGAAGCCCCTGAGCCCCAGGTGAGCACTCCAGGTGGGTCTGCCCTCAGGTCACTCGGGAGAGTTCTCCCGTGTCTGGGTAAGAACTAGTCAAAAAGCTAAAGTCACGGGTCACAAACAGGGTTAAGACATCCCCACTCCAGCTCCAGGAACTTCTGGTTTCACTGAGCTTGTTTACTATGTGGGAGACTCACAAGGGTTTTATGGAAATGGGATTTTTATACCCAGGATCTCTCTCTCACACACGTCAATCTATCTGACCAGCTCCTGAAAGACAGAGAGACATCCGCCTCAGGGGGACTGTAGACGGACACAGAACCCAATATCTGCCGGTCATTCAGTGGCCAACCAGTTTTAGCCAAAATCTAGGAAAACAATACGGAGCCTTATCTCAGAGCTGACAAGTCAGCCCCACAAAATCCACAACCACCTGCCTAGCCACCCTGTCTCCCTTCCCTCTTGGTGGCCCCACAGCCTGAGGAAAGCAGAGTGGACTGTCCCTTCTGCACCCCCACACACAATGGTTGTTACAAAGCCCTCTTTCCGCTGGCCCTCCAGACACAAGCATGGGCTTTCTTAGAACACATTCTCCCTCAGCGCACCAGGGCCCTAACCCAGAGCTCGTATGTGGGATCCAGAGTTGTCAGATAACCCCCCCCCCACCGTTCATTCTTCATATGGTCCTCGTCGAGCCCCAACGCACTGCAGAGCACAAGGACAGGCCAAGGGGAGCAGGTGCAGTGAGAGTCTGGAATTAGTGGGGACCGAGGACAGGACTGACCGTTCCTCAGGGCTCCCTCCCCATGACCAAACACTTGGCCTAAAATGCTGTCCCATCAGGAGACCAGGCCCCACAGGCCCCCTCCCCAGCTCAGCAGCCTGAGAACCATCAGTGAGGAGCTGGCCTCCAGTGCCCCCCCAATGGATTAGTGTGAGGCCATCGCCAAGGTGCCCAAGGTCTCCCCCGGACTGGGGACAACTCCCAGGGCTGAAGACTCTGTCAGTGCCAGGTGGATGGAGGCCACAGGCCAGGGAGTCAGGAGCATGGAGCCATCCATACGAAAGCCACATCAGAAAGGGACAGGGATGGGGTGTCAGACAACCAAATGCAACATCTCGCAAAGAACAGAGGGGAATATGGGCCACCCTCCACCCAGGGGCTCCTTCTAGAGAAAGAAAAGAAGGCCACATCATTACTGTCTGCTGGAAGTGAAGAGCAGAGACACAGCCACAGATGCCTGTCCCTCCACCCGCCTCCCGCAGCCTCCCTCCCTCCCGGACTGTTGAAGCCCATGGCCCCACACCTGAGCCAGGAGTGATGGCCGTGCTTTGACCAACAGAACATACCAATGTGATGCTGGGAGGTTCCTGGGAGACCCATAAAAATCTTGCAGCTTCTGCTCCCCGAAAACACCCCCAGAGACGGGCCCCCAAGGGGGCTGCAGTACTTCCAGAAGAGAAAGGCCACCTGGAGCTTTGAGGTGGCCCAGCCAGTGAGCGAGACCATCCAGGGCCTTCCAACCCCACAACCACCAGCTGAACACAGCCCCTAGGGATATGGCAGGCAGGACCCCGAGAAAGAGCATGGCATCACTTCCAGTAGCTGGGTCTTGCATCTCTCCGGACTTCTCCCAAACACCCCTGCATCGTGCTCAACAGCTCAGGTTGTTGCTGGCCTAGCTGTGAGCAGCACCCATTTTCTGGGCAGTCAGTTCAGTGGTTCACCCCCTCGGGGCAGGGGCATGGAGCTAGCACTGCTAGAGAATAGAGTCGAATAGACATAGAATACAGTGGAAAGGGATGGGGTGGGCAGAATGGGATAGGGTAGGAGGCGCCTGGGTAGCTCAGTTGGCTAAGCATCTGTCTGACTCTTGATTCCAGTTCAGGTCTTGATTTCAGGGTCATGAGTTTAAGCCCCACATTAGGCTTCACACCGGGCATGAAGCCTACTTTAAACAAAAAAGAATAGGATAGAATGGAATGGATAAGATGGGTTAGAATAGATACAGAATAAAATATATGACAGAGTAGAAAAGAATAAACAGAACAGATTAAAATAAACATGGAGTAGACAGACCAGACCAGAAAATGCCCGAGAACAATCAGCTGTGGAAAGGTTGAGGGCTGTGCTGTGACACTTGTCTTCACGTTGACACATAGACTGAATTGTGTCCTGGGCAGCGGTCCTCCCACTGTGAGAACTGTGAGAACACAGTTCACTGTCACTGTGAGAACACTGGCGCTCCGCTATCCCACGGCAGGTGCATCCTGCCTCTGCCCCCATCGTGCTTCGTCTGGGGAGCCCCCATCCACTGGGAGGGCTGCCCCAGGCCCAGGAGTCCCAGTCTGTGTGGGGAATGTGCCGGCTGTGGTCTCTCCCAGCCTCTCTGGCCCATCCCCACTTTTCTTGGGAGCCCCACAAGTCCTGATACAGCCTCTTCCCTGCGCCCACCCCAGGTGGTGGGAGACACTATCTGCTCTGAGGGGCGGGCTCAGACCCTCCTTCCCTCCACTCTGGCCAGAGCTGGGGTGGTGGTTCCTGGGTGGGTGAGCCTGGCCTGGCCCTGGCCTGGCCCTGGCCCTGCTTGGCTGCCCTGGCTTCCCCCACCCTGCCTGGGGAGGGGAGATGAGCAGCCACCACGCAGAGCCGCACCCCCCCACCCCCCACCCTCCCACCTCCTAGCTTGTCCCAGCCAGCTCTCAATTGTGCAAGGACAAACACTAACGTTTGAAAACCAGTTGTAATCCGCCTTGGGGCAGAAAGGAAAGGGACCCCTTTCCTTTTGTCCGAGTGTGGACTTTGAAAACTTGTAATTGTGAATTCCCCGTCTGTACCCTTGAGATACGTGTACAGTTCTAAAGAGCTGAGTAGATTCTTGCCAGTCTTACAGCCTGGGAAAACGTGCATCCTGCTGGGGGCAGCAGGGGCGGGGGTCAGCGATCGGGCTGTCAGCTGAGCCCCCGTGTGAGGGCATGACTCCCAGGCGATTCCATGCCCAGTCCTGTGGTGAAGGACGCCACACCACAAGGCCCCAGGCCAGCAACTTGGGCTAACAGCCTGGTCTCTGAGGCCCTTGTCAGCCTGAGCCTCCCACACCAAGCTGAGCAGTTCCATGAGCCCACAGCCCACCAGGCCAGCCAGGAGGACGCCCCCCCACCCCACCGGAGCCAGGCCCTCCTGTCAGAGCCCCCCGACCTGGCCTGCACCTCCCCTCATCATCGACAGCAGCCCCCTCAATAAGTCTGCTGAAGCCTGCATGCTTGCTGCCACTGTGGGTGCGGGGTCCACGTAGCCGGCCCCTCCTCTGGCCCCGCATACCCAGGAGACCCACTGCCTTGAGGGACCCTTGGCAGTGCCCACCCCCCACCAGCAGGAGCAAGCCGGTCTCCACCTGACAGGAGCAGGTAGGGGAGGGGCAGGCAGGGTCTCCTGGTCCCACCCCACCCCCCGACCCCCCACACCCCCCACACCTGCCCCGAGCACCCAGGGTGCCTGCAGGGGAGAGGTGGCATCAGGTCACTCTGGCAGACCCCATGGACTGTGGCCTTGGCCTCTGCGGCTGGACACCTCACCCCGTGTCCACTAGCGCACTAGCACACCCCACCCTCAGGACCACTGCAGCAGCCACCAGGCTTGAATCTGGAGGGCCAGCGGTGGTAGCCTCCCCTTACCCGGGCGGACCACTCCAGCAGGTACCAGTGGGCCATAATGCTGGGAACATAGGACACAACTTGCAAAGCACTTCCCATCTGTCCTTCACAGAGGTGTCCATAGCTCTGAGAGGCCAGCAGGCTATGAGCCAAGCCTCTTCTGGGGCCAGGAGTGGGGACGACACTACCTCACGGTCTTCAGCCCTCCATGATCCTCCCTCCCTGCTCCTGCCCAGGAGAGAGGAGCCTCACAGGGTACCAGCCACTGAGATCAGGATGGCCACATCTCCAAGCTGTGGTCAGATGCCAAACACAGTGCCTTCCAGAAGGCGTGGTCTTGACTGCTCCTGAGCATGGCAGGAGCTCCACCCTAGGGCGTCTTCCAGATGGTTCTTTCCTCTGTCCACCGTACCCAGACCCACACAGCACACCCTGCCCCCCAGCCGGAGCTTCCAGGAGACCCGCACCGATGGCCCAGCCTTCCCAGGGTCCCAGCAGCCGGCTCAGCAGACACCTGTCCACGGATCAGTCAGGGATGCCCACGGATGGGCCAGCACTCTTGCTGTGGTGGGGGTACAAGACAGCTTTCAGGCAAAAGCCAGGCTTTTCCTAGGAGCATGGTGACCTCACCAGATCACGACTGGGGCAGCACCCTGGGGCCTGCCATCAGCCCCAGGCCTGGCTCCCTCTGGCCTCCACGCATGCCCTGTCCAGCCCATTTGCAGCCCCCACAGCCAGGCACCAGCAGACTTTACCCAGGGCTCCCTGCGTGTCCCCCCACTACTCTTAGAACTGGCCCCATGGGACACATGCCTCCCAAGGGGTCACACATGGGGACACACAAGGGTCTCACATGGCGTCGCACACAGGGACACACTGGCCCCATGGGCAGGACTCCTCAGGGCTCAGCACTCCAGAGGCTCCCTTGTCCCCAGACGCACAAGTATTCAGGGGGCCCCCACTTGACACATTCAGGGCCAGGACTCAGAACTTTGGGGTTTCCGTTCTGCCATCCAGAGATCCACCACTTAGGGCTGGGGTCTCCGGCACCAACAGGATTCTGCTGGGGGTGCCACCCACATCTGGGCTTGTCCCAAACCTTGGGGCAGCTGAGGACAGTATGTGCCTTCATACATCATGATCCCGGAACTCGCTGAGAGGGGAGGTCTCGTCTCTGCTTCAGGCAGCTCCTCGGACCACCCAGGGCCACTGGATACTTGCATGGCCACGTCTCCCAGGGCCATCTGCTCCCTATGCCCGGAGTCTGAGTACCCACCTGGCCAGGTCCGTCTGGGACGGTCCCCCTGTCCTCAGGGCCATGACTCAGCCCACCTGTCAACCAGCCAAGCACACCGGCCTGCATGGGAAGAGCCTCCAAACATTTGCATAATTCAAGGAAAATAAACAAGACGTTCTGGACAGTCTGTGCCTCTCAGGGTGTGGGAATAGTAAGGGAATGTGGCCACAGTGACCCAGGGCGCCCCTTCTTCCTGGGTCTTCAAGCCAAACCGGGGAGCCTGGGACACACGGAGCAGCTGCGGCCCCAACCCTGTGTCAGCACAGTGACCTTCGGTAGGACTAAGACACACCATCCTGCTGCCCCACCAGGCAGCCTGCTTCCTGGGTCTCCCCCTGGGGTTCCCTCCCCTTCCAGAGGGAGGAAACCAGAGGCCTGGGCACCAGTGGGGCCCGGGCTTGGCCTCTAGCTAGCCAAGCGATCCTTCCCAAACTTTCACATCTCCCCCTTACAAGCTTGGTGACCCCATTCACCTCCACGGAAGAGGGACACCTGGATCCTCCCCCCTCGGACAGCTCCTGGTGGACCCCTTATCCTCACCGGTGGGTGGAAGTCATGTCTTCAGATATGCTGGTTGTGCTCAAGCCCAGGGCCCACAGGGAGGCACCCAGAGGCACTGGCTTCTCCCCAGAGCATGTGGGATGAGATAGAGAAGGAAAATGCAAAGCATTTCCAGGCACACCCACCTCCCCTCCACACCTAAACTGCGTTGAAAAACCCAACTTCTTCTATGTCTACAAGAGAAAACAGCGCTTATGACTCAGAGCCGGCAGGGCCAGGCACCCACACCCTAGAGGAGACTCGCTCTAAGTCCCTGGAGCCCCCACCGAGGGCCCTAACACACATGCGGGGAACTAGCTAGAAGGGTCAGGGGCTCAGGCAGGGACACCCCCGAAGCCAGGAAGACCCATGCTGCAAACATAGGGGCCTGACCGTGGCCCAGGGACCAAAGGCCTGGAGGTCCCAGATTCCTAGCCACCACCTGCCCAGGCCTCAAGCACAGACACAGAACTGTCGTCGGCTGAGCTTGAGCCACGTATCCCCTCAGAGCCCCAGGACCCAGGAGGGGTCACTCACAGTCCGAAATAAAGCCCCCGCTGGTGAGTCTGGGGCATCATAAGAGAAAAAAAGCTCCAAATCTAACAACTTCCTTTTAAAGACAGAGAATAACTTCTGCCAGGTCCTCAGACCACCCAGGAATTCAAGACATGTTCTGTGTCTGTGCTGCCAACACCCCCAGCTTACCTGTGTGTGTCCCTTGGCAGGGGCGGCATGCTGTCTGGGGCCTGCGGTGACAGCAGGGGGCAGCTGGCGGGCTGGCAGATGGAGCCGGCTCTCGGCCCCTGGGCACAGGCACCGGGCAAACCATGAACTTCCCTCCCCGGGGAGCTGGCCCGTTGCTCAGGTGCAAGCGAGGCCACACCCTCCACCCTGCGGACAGCTTCAGCCTCCACTCTCAGGAAGATCCAGACTTTCCTGGGGTGTGGCGGGGGTGGAGAGTTTCCTCTCTAGGCTCGCCCCCCAGGCTGCACCCTGCTCCCCAGTCTCCATCCACCAAAGGGGGGTTGGGGGCATGGGCAGCTTCCAGGGCCTCTGGACCCAGAGCTCAGGGCGAGGTGGGAGGTGAAGGCGGAGGTTCAGCCGATCTCTCAGAGGATGAATAAGGGAAATAGGAGATCAAATTCAGACCTGTTCTCCTCTCCTGCTTCACAGCTCGCTTTATGCTAGGGGAAGTCCAACTATTTTGTACGTCTTAGGATGGAAAAGAACTTTAGAACAAGGACACTGCAACGCGAGATAGAAATACGAGTAGAGAGTTACTGCATGAGAGTTCAGTTCAGGAAAGAAGTAAACACAGTCTGAAGATGAAGGACAGACAGGGACAGGGGGAAGTGTCTCCAGCTCTCCCACGAGTGCTACATCCATCAGAGGACAGAAACCCCAGAAGAGCCAAGGAGGCGGGCTCGGTGGACACCCCTCGCCACACTGGCCACCAGGCACCTGCGGCTTCATGCGCCCAGCCAGCCAGCGGGCAGCAGGACATCACCGCCCGGCCCAGCCCGTGGGCCACCTTCCCACCGCCCACCCACCCCCCACTGGGCCAGCTGAGTCCCCACACCATCCTCCCTGCTGGCTGGCACCTGGCACTCTGATTACGTTGAAAAGGCGGGTGGGCCAGGGGCTTCGAGGAGGAGAGGGGTGCCATGGATGGAGGCCAGGTTAGGCTGCTCCCGTGTCCTCTGCTGCTGGGCCTCCCACCCCCAGGTCAGCGGGCAGGAGCATCTTGCCACCATGCACACAGTGTCACACAGGACTCCTGGGTCCAGCTTAGAGGGCAGGGAGTCTGCACCCTCAGGACAACCCTCCACTGAATGGTGGGGTGGGGGCGGGGAGGATGAGGTCTGCTGCCACCCTCCATGGGGCTCCAAGAGGGATCTCTGTGGAGCCAGGGCAAATGCCCGTCCCCCTGCTCATGGGTCTGAAGGAACTAGGGCTCTGCCCTCCAAGCCGCCACAGGTTGGACCTTTGTTCTGGGTCTGAGCAGCTGCCCAGACAGCTCTCTTTCCAGGAGGGTCACAGGGAAGCCAAGAGCACACCTCACGCCCCCACTACAGCCCATTCCCTACACCTCACAATATGAAAAGCCACATGACCAAGCCCAAGGTCAAGGGGAAGGGTGTGGAGCCACGCCGGGAAATGGGGAGCCCCTCCCCATAGGGGGTCCTTCCCGGAGGTGGCAGTGATCCATGGGACATCCTGTGCAACACCTCCAACCCCAACCCAGGTGAGAGATGTCATTGGATGTAGACCAGGTACCCGGTGAGCTTCCTGTGGCCCTAGGGAGGGTGATGGCAGAGAGAGGGGCCTGGCCCAGGCCCTAGTCAGACTTCGGGCCCTCCTCCCCTCTGTTCCGGAGTTCCCTGTGCAGTCTTGGCCACAGTGTCCCCTGTCTATCCCCCCACCGGGGAGCCCAGTCCAGAGAAGTTCAGTCCTTCCTACAGCACAGGGTCTCCTCTGTTTCCCTGGGGTCGGCCCTCTTTGGGCCAGAATGCAGATGCCTATCTGGCTGCCCCGGGAAGGGTTGTGGTGGGGCCAATAGACCAAGGCACCCATCACTCTAGCTTCAAAAGGTCCTTCATCTACCTCAGCAGGTTCCCGCCCCCATCCAAGAAAGCACGCTTCTGGCTGACAGGGCAGTCATCTGTCTGTCCACTTTGAGATGGAAAGGAGTCCCCAGGTGGGTACAGGGCCAGGACTCTCCAGCACAGACACCCCACCTCCCTACCTGCCTGGGCCTCCAATTTTGTTGTTGCTACAAACGATTCCCTTCCCCCTGACATACTGTCCCTGTAACCCTGACTGTCCACCAGCGCCCTGGGTGGACACTGGCTGCCCCTCACAGAGCCAGAATCTCTGATGGGTGACAAGCATCCGGCTCCATCCTGAGCGACCCGAAAAACCACAGAGCTGCCGGAAAGCCTGTCTCTGTGGTATCCCCGGACAGTGATGGGTGGAGCTCAGGGTCCAGAGTGATGCAGCTGGAGGCACCAGGTGTCCAGAGCCATGAGCCCCAGGGGGGGCCCTGTGGGACCAGGTCTTGGCCAGGGGCTAGGAGGCCAAAGTGAGGGGAGAGAATGAAGGGTGGTGCAGCTGAGTTCAGGGAAAACAGGGCAAGGATGGACCATGGGGTGGGGAAGGCGAGGGCTCCAGAAGAGGAGACGTCCATGGGAGCTACCCTGGGGACATGGGATGGGCAGGGCACGCTGCGGGGTGCTGGGACATGAGCCCACCCCACAGTGTCATCATGAGGCTCTGAACTTGGGAGACCTGGCTAGATGACCTTTTCTTCTACCTTTCAAGGCCTAGCAGATGGGACAGACAAGGGGCCCTGGTGGCACCCTGGAATGCCCCTGTCAAGGCAGTGGGCTCAGTGAGAGGACAGTGTGCTTCTTGTCTATCCCCCACACAGGCCCCCCATGTGGGATGGATGTTTCCCTGTGCCCTGTGGCCAGGCCACATAGGCAGGGCAGGGTGGGGCTGGTCAGTCTCAGAAGGGGTCCTGCTGCTCCTCACCTGCGATGCACCCATGAGCCCCAGTGTCCACTCTGACAAGGGCCTGGGATGGAGAGCCCCACGTCACCCCACAACAGGGGAGGCCCAGGGGGCAGCGTGGATGTGGGTGCCCTGAGACACCCACGGCCTCCCCTCCCCACTCACCCATGCCTGCAGCCTAAAGTCATGATCCCAATGGCAGGTGGCAGCCGACTCCACCTGGACACACCATGAGCCTCTGCATCCTCCCTCCCTGCTCCACATTTAAGGGGGACAGTGCCTTTCCACCCGCTGCCCAAACCTTGACTGTCATCAGCTGGGAGTCACCTCTCTGATCCCTGCATTTACAGACACTGGGGCTCAGGAGCATGTTTCAGCAGTTGGGATCCCTCTCCCCTGGCCCCAGACGGGAAGAGTGGGCTATCCACTGTACCCCCAGTTCGGATTGGGGCTGGGGGAGCAGAACAGGACAAAGCAATGTGACATGGAGCCTTGGCAGTCCAGCCCCAGGGACGGAGGAAAGGAACCATCGTGGTGCCCAGGCCGTGGGCCGAGCCCACGGGAGAGCAGTGTCCGCTGGGGTCTAGCTTACACCCAGCAGGAGGATTCCAGGGGACACCGGGAGCAGGTGCAGTGCCCCTGCTGGCAGAGCCACAGCTGGAGGGCCCAACGGGCACTTCCATGCTGCCCAACTGCAGGATCCCTGTCCATGCTGCCCTGGCCTGCCTCACAGGAGGGGCCATCTGGCATGGGCAGGGGGCCTCCAGCAGCATGGGCCTGCTCGGACACTTGTCTCCATGTTGGACATGGAGTCCAGTCCTGCCAGGGATGGACAGACATGGAGGCACACCCTTCTTGCTGGCCCAGGGCTCAGGGGAGAGAGGACCAGGACCTCTGCCAGCAAACCAACTGCCTGCCAGTGTCCACAGAGCAGGCCTCCAGGGCCCTGGCTTTGAACCACATCCGTAAACAGGAGTGTGACCATGCTCTGGGGAAGAGTCACTGCCCCTGCCATGTCTCTCCTTCTGGGGCCAAAGGCAAATGAAAACTCGGGCAGCCAGATCAGACAGGTCCCAGCCCCGTGCCTCCACACCCCCTCGGACCCACCTGCCACTCATCTCCCTTGCTGTCCAGGGGCCCATGGCCACTGGGCCCAAAAGTGTCTGGGCCCTGCATATTCTGCCCAGAGATGAAAGGATGGCATCTGACTGGTCCACCGTCCCATGGAGCACCTAGCTTCGTACCCATGGACCAGAGCCAGCAGGGAGGGGAGCCAGGATCCAGACCTACCCAGAAAGCTCTCTCCTCACATACCCCTGCATAGGAGCTTTCCAAGAAACCTCACAGTGACTCTGGGTGTCCCCACAGGACAGGGGGCAGGATATGCCAACACCTATGGGAGGCTTGCCCAGGGGCCACTATGAATCCAAGACTGCTGGGGGCAGGGTCCAGCCTGCACACTCCTCCTCAGCACTCCAGCGGACAGGTCATGTCTCCACCACCCACCTGGCCTTTGGAGCCTGATCGTTTGGTAGGACAAGACCCAACCTGCTTTCCCCAACCCCTGAGGTCCAACGGGCCTCAAGCCTAGGGTGGCAGGTGGTATACTAGGGAAGAGTAGGGTGAGGGAGCCCACTGAGTAGACCCCGGTCCCCATGAGGGTCAGGCCTGGGACTATGGCCAGCATAAGCACAGTCACTGGTCAGTGGGCACTGTGTCCGGCAGCTTGTCACCTCTTCCCTTCCCCAGGGCAGCACCCTGCAGGGCCCTGCAGAGCCACATGACCCCCAAACTCTTCATCTGAGCCCTCAGGGTCCTCTATCATCAGACACCACAGTACTGACCTAACAGGAAGTCAGCTCTCCCGAAGACTCTGCTCCCCTCAGGCCCAAGGAGGGCGGCCCAGCCCCAGCCACATCCCAGGGTGAGGCGTGGGCAGTGTCCTGGCTCCCCTGCGTTCCCTGGGCTGAGACCACTGGGCCTATTCCCGCCATCCCTCAGGCAGCAGCTCAGGTCCGTGGCTGGGGCTTCCTCCTTACCACACCCTGCGCCCTTCCAACCCAGGGCCTGGCAGGCATGGGCCAGGAGCAGTGAGGGCCACTGGCCCCTCTGTTTTGTAACCACTTCTCGTGTTGCAGCAGCTTAGAGGTTTGAAGGTGAAACTCATAAGCTTTTCCTAATCCAGACACAATAACAGCCCTCAACTCCTCCCAGAGCACTGGGAGATAATCCTCGCAGAAGCCCCACCTGCCCGGAACTGGTCCAGGAGGGGCCAGGTTTGGGTCTGAAGACCAGCTTTGGGTAGTCGACATTCCTGACAGCCTGCAGCCTGGCTTCCTACCTCTTCACATAATGTCTGGTGTGGCCACGCAGCCATGAGCTGCAGGATGATGCAGAACTCAATGCAGTTGGACAGATGCCCCACTAGGACTCACAACGGTCCATAGCCACTGGAGAGCCTGTTCTCCGCAGGCATGAAGGCAGGCGGCCAGCACTTCATGGGTCTGAGGCGCCGTCCAGACAAGACAGCATAGTACACGCCAGTGAGTCCCGTACGTGTGCGTCTATTGCATGTACACACA
The DNA here is from genome assembly GCF_964662115.1 of Mustela nivalis. Classification (NCBI taxonomy): domain Eukaryota; kingdom Metazoa; phylum Chordata; class Mammalia; order Carnivora; family Mustelidae; genus Mustela; species Mustela nivalis. The sequence goes on from NC_139030.1 coordinate 67,821,548, forward strand.
CGCACCACATCTGTACCAGCCTGTGTGTACCTCATGTGCACATGTGTACTGTATGTGTGCACCACGTCTGCACATGGCCCGTGTGTATGTGTGTGTGTCCATGCAGGTGCATTCCACAGGGCGAGGCCAAGTGGCCCTACTTCACACTCTGACGTTTGGAGGACCAGCTCATCCGCTGGGGAGATGGAGGCTCTTCCTGCCACCTGCTGCCTGTGACCCCCAGTCACTGTGCTGCCTTCTCAAAGCCCCACCTCGACTCTAACAGAAAACACCTAAGATCTTAAGCCTTTTAATACCTCACGTTGTTTCCATTCTCGACAGTAAATTTGCTGAGTCACAACTCTCACTGATGATGACTATGCTACCTCCACGCAACCAACATCAACCGCCTCCCAAGCCCATGAGGTTTTAAGTCAGGGGTGGGGGGGAGGGATGGGACAGAGGAAGGGGTTGGGCTTGGGGCACGGTGTTGGCGCCCAGTGTCCTACTGCTGAGGGAACAGGCATCTCGCCACAGGCTTCACCAGATTGTTCCAGAAACAGATACAAGGACAGCGTTGTGATCAATTCTCATTTTTTACTGGAAGTTCATGACAGCCAGAAAGAGAAAACGTGTCCAGACCTTCTTCACTGCCCCAGGAGCAGGCCCGGGCCCAGGGCAACAGTGGGGCGGGTGAGGGTGCAGTGTGCGCGCCAAGCCTGCCCCGCTGGGCACATGCACTCGTGCACATCGGGGCTTCTCACGCTAGCCTCACGGACATGGAAGCAGAAGCAGAAGTCACAGCTCCAGGCACATCACTGCGAACCACCAGGGTTGTCTTGCCAATGGATGGGCCTTCTAGAAAATGGGGGAACGATGCCTTCCAGGGCGGAGACCATCCTATTACTCTGGCTCATCCATGCTCTGGTCATCCACAAGGCACTGGCGACCGAGGCTATTGCTCAAAGCTTCAGGACGGAGCCCACACAGTCCCACAGAGCTCGTCACCTCTGCCAGGGACACATCCTGCCTGAGGGACCCAGGCACAGGACCATCCATGCCCCTCCCACAGTGGCAGCCCCCAGTACAGTGGAATGTGGCCTGGTCTCCCAAATGGGCAGAAGAGCTCTCCCACCCAGACCACACAGGACGGGCCACAGGAGGCTCTTGCCTAGCCTGCAGAGAGGGTCGGGCAGTGCCCACATAGGGGCTGAGAGAGCAGACCAGGTGGCTTGGGTGGCTTTCCCCAGCAGGGCTGGAAAGAGCCAGGAAGAACCCTGCCTGGGGGCCAGCTCTGGCCCCTCCAGCCTGTGGCTGGGTGCCCTCACCTGCTGCTGCCCCACTCAGCTCATGCCAACCCCACAGGCCCACAGCCACAGGCAAAACCAGGGTTGGGTCAAGGCCCCTCTTGCGTCTCCTGCGGACCCTGCAGGTCCTGTCAGGCCTGAGCAGGCAGTGTCTTGTAGGGGTTCAGGATGCCCTTGGGGTCCAGGAGTGCCTTGAGCTGCTGCATGAGCCTCAGGGCCTCAGGCGGCTTGCTGTAGCTGAAAACGCCCCTCTTCTTGAAGCCCAGGCCATGCTCAGCGCTGACGCTGCCCCGCTGCCTGGCTGTCCATTCGTACACGTACGGTTCCAGGTCAGCCAGCAGCGAGGGGCTGAAGGCCTCTGACGTCACATTGAGGTGCAGGTTACCATCCCCTACAGGCACAGGAATGCTGGGGTCAGGCTGGGCAGGCTGAGACCCCTTCCTGACAGCCCCTAGTCCTGCCCTGCCCTCGTGCCTGCACCACTGGCCACAGGCCTGCAGTGACAGAAGGGGCCTGCAGTGACCATGCCACAGCCTCCCCTCTACCCACAGGGCCCCCTGAGGCTTCCAGCTCCCAGCGACAGACCACCCGCCCAGCCAGCCTCTGCAGGCAGTCCCACATGCCCTGAGGGGCAGAGAGCCTCATGAGCCAGCAGGAGGAGCTCCCAGAGGCTAGAGCAAAGCCCAGGGCAGCACGGGGCGCAGGCCTAGGAACTCTGATCCAGTGACAGAGAGCCTCTCATGGTAACCTCCCTCTGGGCTTCTCAAATGTAGGGAGCACACAAGGGACCCCCCTCCCACCAGAGTGGTCCCGCTGCTACCCTGCAGGCAGAGGCTCCAAATCCCCCACGGAGGGGCCTGCACAACCACCAGCCAGCCTGCAGGTTTCCAGCTGTAATTCCCACTACCTCACTGGTCCCACGGACCCTGAGCTAAGAGCATGAGGACGAGACAGGCTCCAGCTAGGAGACCCTGCCCCCTCTACTTGCACCCCTGCACAAGCAAATCACCTCCAATCCAGGCCTCATGTAATCCCCATAGACGAAGCCCCGAGAGAGACGAGCCCACTCCCAAATTTCCATGCACACAAGAGCAGCCACAATGAGCAAGAACCTGACCACAAAGGCTTCAGATCCTGTAACTTCCAGAAACAGAACCCAAATGTCTCCTACGTTTATAGAAGTAAGAGATAAAGCGCATAAGACACAGACTGAGCAAGCATCTCAAGTCAACCAACTTCCAGAAAAGAAACTACCAATCACCAAGAGGCCGGAGTACACAGACAGGTTTCGATGCGTGTTACCCCCCACAGGAGATGAACAGCACGGAAGGGAAATCAAACATGTGACCTGAACATGGTACGAAGTCAGGGCAGGGCTGCGGAGAAGGCAGGTGGAGAGCCACAGGGCTGTAGCCCCGGGAACGCAGCCAGGAAGGCAGGGGAGGATGGGCAGAGATATCTGGGGATAGAAGGGCAGAGCCATCCCTCTCACCACAGCCCCATGGCACCCAGACGCAAAGGCAAACGCTCACCCAAACGAGTGACCCGGAAGAGCCCCCCAGACAAGGGAAGACAAGAAAACTGGGATCCCTCTGGACAGCAGCACCGCAGGTCCATGCACAGCAGGCCGCCTTGCCCCACGTGGGAGGAACAGTCACTGTGCGGATGTTCGAGTTTGAAGAAGCCCTGAGCAATAGGTTAGCAGAATCCATGATGCTCGTCACCTCCTGTCCCTGGAGCCAGAGAAGGCATCAGGCAGAGGCCACGACACCAGAATGAAGAGGGACACAGGCGTGGCTGAGCCTGGGCCATCGCCGGCTGCATAACATCGGCACCGCCACACAGGGCAGGAAACAGAACCAAACTACACTCCAGGAGGGGCACCCAGGGGGGCTCAGGTGGTGAAGCATCTGCCTTCAGATCAGGTCGTGGTCCTGGGGTCCCGGGATCAAGCCCTGTGTCAGGCTCCCTGCTCAGCAGGGAGTCTGCTTCTCCCTCTGCCACTCCCTCTGCTTTCATGCTCCTTCTCTCAAATAAATAAAAATCTTTCAAAAATAAATAAATAATAAAGACAACAAATGACAAACTGCATGACAGGGAGACCCCACCTCCACGGTGTCTGTGAAAGACGCATCTACATCATAGGATGGAAGACAGTGAAGGTAATGGGAACAAACACATGTCAGGGAAACACTAAATGGGAGGAGCCCGTGTGACTGGTCAGAGGCCAGCGCAGGTCCAGCATTCAGAAGGGTCTGTGATGAGAGTGCCCGTTCACCCTGGAATGCGAGGACAGGTGCAACCCCTATCCTCCAAGAGGATGTAGCCTCGGGAGAGGGGAGCAGCCTGCTGCTACTGTGCCAACTTCCGCCCTCTCACTGATGCGGGGGGTGGGGGGGCCGTGGGTGCACATGTGGTTCGGACTGGGGGCACGCACAGCTCAGACCAGGGGGATGCATGGGGCTCGGACCAGGCGGCCACGCTGGCCCCACAGGGGCCCCTCCAACCTCACCCAGAGCCCGACAAGGCGACACACAGACATTATTTAACAAGAGCCATAGTGGGATCGGCGAGCCTGGTCCTCAGGGGGAGTCTAACCCCTGCGACCAAGTGGAGAGGCTGGAGGCCCTGAGAATTCCCGTGCTTAGAGGCACCGCAAGACGCACCTGACAGGGGAGAAGACTGAGGACACTGAGGACAACAGTAATGACAAGAAACATGAGACAGAACAGAGAAAGCGGCCGACCGGGCGGGACCACAGACCCCATGAGCATGCGACAGACGCAGATGAGGAAAGACACGAGGAACAAACCCTACCGGGACTAAAACAGGGGCCACCCTACTAATGCTGATGTGACACAGGAATGAGAGCGTGACAGACACCTGTGTGTCAACATGTCCAAGGCTTCAGAAGAAACGGACACACTTCCAGAAAACAAAATGACTGAAACCGACCCAGGAAGCTCAGCCTGCCCTGCAGCTGGGGAAGAAACTGGTTTGCGGTCAGCTCCTCACCGCCCAGCACACAAAACCCTCTGCCCCAAATCCTCACCGGAGCTCCTGCCACATGGCCAATGAGGCATCGAGGCCAACCATTCGGACCCCTCGGGGCCCGAGGGAGAGACCACAGCCATGCCACTGTGGGATGACACTGGCGTCCATCGCAGACACGGGGAAGGGACTTACAGCCCAGGACATACCAGGGAAACCCGGCACATAACAGAGGCACACGGACCAAACAAGACACAGAGGACCGTGGCCAAGCTAGGCAACCCCCAGACTACAGCCCCACCTGCAGAAGGGGCCCGGCAGAACAGCCTCACGGACCGCAAGGAAACCAGGCCGGTTGCCCCCCTGGACACCAGAGAATCCCTCAACAGGCCGTGAGTCTCGCCCCACCGGCAGCAAAGGCTGCACTCAGTGCCCCTCGAGGTGGAAGGTGGGCCAGCAATCCCCAGCCCCACATCCATACCCAGCAGCCTCAGCACCTCGCCCGGGCCCTGGCCGAGGCACCTGTCCTCCACCCCTGCTCGGGTGTCCCCCTCCCAGAGGCCGTGCCAGGCTTCCTCCCTGACACTGGGTTTGCCAGCCCCACATCTCCACCTGCCCCGTTCTGCTTGAGATTTCCCAGTGGTTTTTACTTTCATGTAGTCCAAGTTAGCAGCAATCTCCCCCTATGGTTTATGCCTCCCGTGTGGTCCTGACGAGATCTCCCCACCTCAAGGTCACACATGCACTCTCCCATCCCCTTCTTAAAATTTCACACATCGTCCTTCACGGGTGGGAGTCTACTCTACACAGCAGCACTGTATGCCAGGAGGGAGGGACCTTTCCTGTCCCACAGACAGCAGGTGCCCTGAGCCACTGAATGTCCTCACTGTCCTTGATGCCAGGAACCTTCTCTCCCACCCCAACTCTGGGGTCACCATCTGTCACACACTGAGCATCCCAGACACCTGACTTGCGGAGCCTGCTCACAGGAAAAGTAAGGCACCACCTGTGAAAACCGTTGTGATGGGCGCCTGGGTGGCTCAGTGGGTTAAGCCTCTGCCTTCAGCTCAGGTCATGATCTCAGTGTCCTGGGATCGAGTCCCGCATCAGGCTCTCTGCTTGGCAGGGAGCCTGCTTCCCCCTCCTTTCTCTGCCTGCCTCTCTGCCGACTTGTGATCTCTCTCTGTCAAATGAATAAATAAAATCTTTAAAAAAAAAGAAAAGAAAAAGAAAACCGTTGTGATGACAAGTTCCCAAAACAAGCATCAGAGATGCCGTGTGCCAAGCTCCTCACCCCATTTCTCCAAATCCTCCCTTAACTGCAGGAGGGGGACCTGAACCCCCATTACAGACAGGCCATGGAGGCTGCAGGCATGGGGCCCTGGGCATCCCATACGCACGGCTTTCAGACCCCTTTCCAAGGGCTGCCATAATCGAGAGGGAAGAGACATTCCTTTCTGAGGAATTAATCACTTTAAATGAAGTAAATTAATAAAGCTTGATTTTTCTGCAAAATAGAATTATCTGAAACTAGTTTTCAAACGCTTGCACCTGGCAAGGGGAGTGAGAGGGACTCGTCAGGGATACAGCAGGCTGGGTGTGAGGGCAGGCCACCGTGGTGGCCAGCAAACGGAGGTCCTTTCCAAAATGCCCGAGAACCATGAAGATGATTAGAATTCTCTCAACAACTAGTATCCCCATCACCACGTGATCCCAGAACAGCTCACCCAAGTGGCCATAGCCCACCACATGCTTGGCCTGTGAGCCAAGGCGGGCGCGCAGATCAGACACAAGGTCGTAAAGCCTCTCAGTGGGCAGAGAAAGGTCGTACTTGTACACGTAGCCATCCCGGCTCAGCGCCTCCGAGATCCTCTCCCTCAGGGCCCACAGCGCCTGGGACGGACAGAAAACAAAGTCAGAGGGGCACCGTGAAGGGTGTCTAACAGCAACTAGAATGCTGCCTGCCTCAGATGACCAGGAAGGTCATGACGGAACTTCCCAGGTGACAAAAATATTCTGTGTTGTGACAAGCATGGAGCTCTGACCCAAGAATCCATATAGGACGAGACTCCAGAATGCGGCCATGGTTCACCCCAGGGCACACAGACAGCCCCTCTCCAGGAGGATGGAGGACACTCTGGGTGGCATGGTGGGAGAGGCTGGTCGGGGCCGCTGGCCGGCGAGGGAAGACACTGCAGACAGAGGGGACGGGGCTGCTGGGCCCTGGGCTGCCCGAGACACACATGGGTGCTCGAGCTTAAGCGGGAAAGTGAGTGCAGCGCGGGGTGGGGCTGAGGGGGCCTGGGGAGTTGGGGGCTCTTCGCATCACTGCCCTTCCGCACAAAGCCAGCCATGGCTTACTGGCTTGGCTGGCTGACTGGTCACAGAGGACACCTGAAGTCCTGGTTACGGAGTGGAGGAAATGGTGCTGAATGTGCCATTGCTCGGCTACGGGGCTGGCCCCGTCCCACCCACCACATGTCCCCCTATTCAGGAAATGTCTCAGCAAAATTTCTGCGTGGTAAGGACTGGTTCCTCCTGCTTTTCCACATGACACAATGCCAGGTCTGCCCCAGAAGAGTAGCAACAGCCCCTTACCTCCACAGACACCAGCCAGCGTCTGGCTTCCCCCATTCACTCACTGGCTTTCAGGGTCACCACTCGGTCCCTCTGTGCCCTCTCCTCGACTCCCACTCCCAACGTGCAGCAGCTCCTGCCCGCCACCTTTCTCACACACCTAGACCAGCAACAACCCTGCACAGTCCCCCGCACTGCTGGACCCCAAGCTGGAGTACTACAGGGCCATGCTGCTACCCATAGGCTTCCCTGTCTGACCGTCCATACCTGCCCCACCCACGGGCTCCCACTGCCTGGGCCCTCCCAGGATGGTGACAGCAGATCTGACCACCACAGACCCCCACAATGGTGATGGTGGCTCCCACTGGGTGACTCAGTCAGTTCAGTGTCTGACTCTTGGTTTCAGCTCAGGTCATGATCTCAAGTTGTGAAATCAAGCCTGTGTCACACTTCATGCTTGGTGGGACATCTGTTTGATACTTTCTCTCCCTCTGCCCCTCCCCCCACTCACGTTCACTCGCTTTCTCAAATAAGTAATTTTTTAAAAAATAATTTAAAATAAAATATCACTGATCACAATAAAGACCCAAAAACATGTTTCCCAAAAGGCAGGATACCTGCTCACGTTCAGACAACCCGTGCTCTGAGCCAGACACGAGGCCTAGCACAGATGTCCTGGACCAGCTGAGCACGGGGGATGCGAGGAGGCACGGGCAGCACACACACACCTTGAGTCTGGTCTGGTCCGTGGCCACAGTCCCATCCGTCACCAGGCCGGAGCTCAGCGCCTGCTCCAGAAAGTCACTCAGCTTCTCGGAGTCATGCCCTGCTCTGGAGCCTGAGGTCTCCACTAGGACATAGAACGGACTTTCTGGAAGGCACAGAAAGCAGGATGAACAGAGGTGGTCAGACAGAGTGAGGACAGGCCTGGGTTGGCCTGTCTGAGCATCTCTGGCAGCCCCTGTGCGGCCTATAGAACAGGAAGCCTCTGCTCAGACTTAGTCTCCCGTGGCTTAAAGACCAGTGTTTCATGGGTGCCTGGGGAGTACGTCCGACTCCTGGTTTCAGCTCAGGTCTTGATCTCAGGGTTGTGGGACCAAGCGCCGTGTCAGGCTCCGTGCTCTGTGGGGAGTCTTCTTGTTCCTCTCCTCTTGGTCAAGCCCCCGCCCCCGCCCAGCTCTCAGGTACATTCACTCTCTCTCTCTCAAATAAATTAAAATAATTAATATAAATAGGTCCTTCCTGGGGTGCCTGGTTGGCTCAGTCAGAAAAATATGTGACTTCTGACCTCAGGGTTGTGACCTCAACCCCCACACTGGCTATAGAGATTACCAAAAAAATAAACTTAAAAAAAAAAAACAAATAAAAATAGGTCTTTCACTGGGAAAGAAACCACACTCCCCAGAACACATGAACAGCCATGAGCGATGTCACGGGCACCTGCACAGGGCTGTGGGCAGGGAGCCCCTCTTACCTTCCTGCGGTGCTGGGCAGGCCACAGGCTACAGGAGAGACCACTGTGCCCACGTGGTGCTGTGATGCCCACAGCGCTCGGCTTAGCACAACATGCAAAAAAGGCATGATTTTGCCCAAGCTGTCTCTTTTTTACAGTTTTTTAAAAAAATGCATTAGGAACTATAAGAGAATTTTAAGCTTGTCTTTTTTTTAAGGCTACTGTGAATTTATTTTTAACTTACTGAAACCAACAAATGAAAACACCAAATGCACAGCTCTTCCCTTTAGTACTACGTTAAAAGTGCCTTCCAGAAAAATACTACAAGCCCATCCTACTATAAGGAGAACAAGTGCTTTCTAGATACTGGCATTTCTCCATGATGAAATGCAAATTCTGCTCTTTAATTTATCACATGTCCTAGAAAACACTGGGAGTGTTTTAATTTTTATGGGCTCCTTTTCCAATTATAAAAGTAAAAACATGCTTATAAAAGGGAGTTTGGAAAACAAAGACAAGTAAATGAAAAAAAAAAAAAATTCCCCAGCTTGCCATATATAGCAACCAGCATGGTCAATAGCACTCCTTCCTGTCTTCCAGTTAGAGAGATCTGCACACTGAAACCTGCCCAGGACAGTGGGCTGGCCTTTCCTTTCTCCTAAACATGACCTTAGGAGCAGCTTTCTCACACACGCATCCAAGGGCCACACAGTGCTCCATCTACTCAGAGACTCTCCATCCTCCCAGGGACCTTCCGTCCACCCAGAGACAAACCGTCATCCAGGGACCCTCCGTGCACCCAGGGATGTTCCATCTGCCCAGGGACTCTCCGTCCGCCCAGGGATGCTGTCTACCCAGGGGCACTCTCTCCACCCAGACACCCTCCATCTGCCCAGACACCCTCCATCCTCCCAGGGACCTTCCATCCACCCAGAGATGCTCTGTCTTCCCAGAGACCCTCTGTCCACCCAGGGACCCTCTGCCCGCCCAGAGACCCTCCGTCCGTCCAGGAACGCTGTCTACCTAGGGACCTTCCATCTGCCCAGGGACCCTCTGTCTGCCCAAAGACCCTCCATCCACCCAGGGACCCTCTGTCTGCCCAGAAACCCTCCATCCATCCAGGAATGCTATCTATCCAGAGACGCTCCTCCCATCCGGGGATACTGTCTACCCAGGGACCTTCCGCACACCCAGGGACACTCCATCCTTCCAGGGACTTCCACCCACCCAGAGACCCTCCATCCACCCAGACACCTTCTGTCTGCCCAGCGACACTGTCTAACCAGGGAGCTTCCATCCGCTCAGGGACCCTCTGTCTGCCAGAGACTCTCCATCTGCCCAGGGATACTCTATCCACCCAGAGACCCTCTGTCCACCCAGGGACCCTCCATCTGCCCATGGGTCCCCCACCTTTCCAGTGATTGTATCATATCTTATTTCTTTACTACTGGATGTTCCAGTTGTTTCCTGTTCTATTGTACCAAATGCAACACCTCATTAAAAATTTAGAGCATAAAGATCTTTCTGCCTGACCACACACTAAAGTCCTAACCCAGCCCGTCTGACTACAGAGAGGGACTCAATGTTATATTAGGCCATAAGGGCGGGCCTGGATCCGACAGGACCGCCACTCTCCTATGAGGATGAAGCACCACGGATCTCCTATACACATAAGGCCACCTGAGCACACAGTGAGAAGGGTACTGTTGGCTGCACCTGACACAGGCCGAGCCGCCCCACAATCCTAAACTCCAGCCTCCAGAGCCACAAGAAGCAGCCATCCTATGTGGACGCCCTAAGCCTGTGGCTTTCCACCAGCACTGCCCGCACCAAAGCCACCACATTTCAGGAGGCTCTTGGAGGTGAAGACACTGAGACCCACAGTAGAGAGCTAGTAGCACGATAGCAGGTGGCCCTTGGAATGCAGGGCCAGGGCTCGGTTGGCTAACTGGGAAAGTTCCACGGACCAGTGGATCCTCTGGTGGAAAAGAAACACTTTTGACCAGCACTTCGAGGACCCTCAGAGACCCTGGGGCTCTGGCACAACTGGCGGCAGCAACTGCACCCACACTGGGGGCCCAGTTCCCATGCGGGTCAGAGTCTCACTCGTCCAGGTACGGTGACACTGGAGCCGCGCAGATTCCGGCAACCTTGTCGCTGCCTCCCATTCTGTGGACAGACTGATGGCCTGTCAGTGACCAAAGAGAGCATCCCCTGAGACCTATGGCATGAGGGCCACAGCGGAAGCTGACCAGCCGCAGGGGTCGGTACCTTGCACGGGGCTGGCAAGGTGCAGGTGGTGCGTGACCAGCCACATGCACTCAGCGTCCATGAACTCGTACGCTGACAGGATCTCACCCAGCAGCTCCTTGCTACTGCTGAAGGTCTGCAGGACTTCAGCAAAGCCCGGACAACCTGCGAAGGCAACAAGACCTCAGGCGCAGGCACCAGAGCCCCAGCCAGACACCCCTAAGTCCCCCTGTGAAACAGCTGCGCTGAGTGGCCCTGGGTGCTGGCGAGCAGGGTAGCCCAGTGGAGCAGCAGAGCACCATCACAGGGACGCACACGAGCCAGTGGCATGCGTGTCCCAGGTAGTGACAGTCCAGGAGGAAAGGCCCGTCAGAGGACCCATGGTGTGCAGGAAGGTCACAGGAACCAGAGGGGCCTGGGCGCACAGGGGGCCAGAGATAAGGTCGTACTGGGCAAGGGCTTCACTGCTTTTCTCTCACCACAGTGAGCACTTGTGTCTCCAGGAGCCCAGGGCGAATCACTCAACTTATAGAACAAGGAGAAATCTCTGAGGTGCCCGGGCCTGGGGAGCGCGCCGTCAGCGGCCGGGAGCAGGTGGGAAGGGCCCAGGATACCGACTCTATGCTGGGGACGGGGTGGAAAAGCTGATGGGAGTGTGTTCATAGAGTGCAAGGCCAGAGGCAGACGTCTCCTGGGCATACCCGGGAGCTCGTGGAGTTCCGCAGCTGGATAGCGGGGCTGGATGCGGGGGCTCAGCCACCCGGGACAACAGCACGCGGCAACACCCGTAAGCGGAAAAGATGGGAAACAACACAGCAGGAGTGTAAAAGGGTGGAAACTGTGGGAGGAATGAAGAAGACCGACCACAGAGCTTTGTCATGTGTGCATCCGATCATAGCCCTAAAGGGGGAGGAAGATGGTCAGACGCCTCCAACTGACAAGACACCAAGACACAGGGTGAGGAGGCTTGGAAGATCCGAGGTGAGAATGTGTCCTCAGAGGCAAGAAACCCCAAACCACAGATGAGCAAAGACACAGAGAAAATCTTCGAAGTGACCGAAGAACAAAGCGTCAGCACTGGGAGCAGCAGCCATAGAGGACACAAGCACAGGATGCGGGATGACTCTGAGCAGCCTCGTTTGAGAACCAGCGACAATGTCTCCATGGGCAAGAGCTGGGGAGGCGCGGCCAATGGGCCAGCCGTGAGACCCAGGCCATGCTCGCGGGGAGCACGAGCCCAGTGCAGAACGGCACATCAGGAAGAGGAAATGGCACGTTTGCAAGAAAACAGCAATTCCAGCCACAGAGACAAGGGAGGCCGTGAGACCCGGCACTCTGCCATGGGTACAGACACCACAGAGCACAGCCAACAGCGGACTAGGGAGTTAAGTTGCCCACGGTGACCTCCAGAAGACCGGATGTCTCCACAGCCTCTTAACTACCAGAGTTTGACAGGCTCTGAGTGGAGGCGAGGCAGAATATGGTTTCAGAGGAGGAGACCCAAGCCCACGCTCGCAGTCTGCTGGAAGCAGAGGACCCGATGGGCAACTGGGGACAGGGCAGGGGACAGAAGGGACAGCAGGAGGGACAGCATGACAGTGGGGAAAGTAGAGGGACAGCAAGGGGTCATGGTGGGGACAGCAGGAGGACAGTGGGAACAGGGTGGAAGACAGGGTAGAGAACAGATCAGGGACAGGGTAGGGGACAGGGCAGGGGACAGTGAAGGACACAGTGGGGGATAGGGCAGAGGTCTGTGAGGGACAGTGGGGGACAGCATTGGGGACAGTAGGGAACAGGGCAGGGATAGTAGGGACAGCAGGGGGATAGCACACGGACAGTATGGGGGACAGGGCAGGGACAGTGAGGGACAGCAGGGGGATGGAGAGGACGGTGTTCCTACGGCTGTGACTGATTCAGGAATGAACACACCAGAAATGACACTGCTTCACTCAGAATCAAGGAAGGAGATGGAGCGGCAGAGCTGAGCAGAGCCCCAGTTGTGCTAAAGAACAGGGTGTTCTGCCCTGAGATGCGAGAGGCCTCCTGCAGACCCCCCATCAGGAGCACCAACCCTCCAGACACAGAAGCCAGGAGACACAGGAACGGCCCCCCTCATGCCAAGGGCCAGGCAGCAGGGCAGGGGGAGGGACAGGGCACCCAGCGGTGTACCCGACAGCCAGCCTACCGAGAAAAGCCACGTTCACTGCCCTGGGCTTGGGTGGACACTGGATAGACACAGCCGTGATGACCCCCAGCGTGCCCTCTGACCCGATGAAGAGCTGCTTCAGGTCATAGCCCGTGTTGTCCTTCCGCAGAGAGGTCAGGCAGTCCAGGACAGTGCCGTCGGCCAGCACCTAGCCAAGATGGGGAGAAGCAAGGGCCTATACGTGGGCCCTCGCAGGCGTCCCTCTCCTCTCAACCCCATGCCCAGGGGTCCCACAGAAAGCAGAGCCAAGCACGAGCCCTCACCCCACCCCAGATGGAGGCCCCAGGGTGACCCCAGGCCAGAATGCGCACCAATGGGGCTAAGAGAGGACTTTCATGCCCCCCACACCCATGGAGCTCAGGGCCCAAAGTTGGGAGGCAGTGGCAGAGAATCACATAGCGCAGGGTCCACGCCCTGCAGACACCTCATCCACCAGGCCTGGGACCTCTCCCAGTGCCGCCAGGCCCCTGCCCTGCCACCGCCCCCCCTTCCACCCCCCCCTTGCCGCTTGCTGCTCCAACCTTGCCCCACCACACTGACCCCACCCCAGCCCCGCCCCGGCCTTGCCCCACACCACCCCAGAGAGAGTGCCTAAGGGGGCACAGACCCATGGAGTCAAGGCAGGTTGGGCAGGGGCCCACAGACACCTCACACGTTAAGTACTCTCAGCACTGGGAAAAGGCTGAGGGTCCGGCCACTCGGACACGAACAGGGGGACACAGAGACAGAGGAAAGTGGCCGGCGCCCCAGCTCACCACCTCCAGGCCCAGGACAGTCCCATGAAGTGAGCCATAGCGCAGAAACCGCAGGCCGCCTGCGTTGGTTGCCACATTTCCCCCAATGTGGCAGCTGCCCTTCGCCCCCAGGTCCAGGGGCATGACGAAGCCCCTCTCCTCCACGTACCGGCTGAGCTCTTCCAGGACGCAGCCCGCCTGGCATACCAGGGTCCCTGCCAAGAGAACGTGCTGCCATGGGTGTTCTCAGTCCAGGAGGAGCCAGAAGATGCACCACAGGGGCTCTGCAGGGGTTAGCCACATGGGACAGGGTTCTCCCTCGAGGACAAGGAGCATGTCCCCCAACCTGTCCCCCAGAAGTTACCGTTATCTTTTACCAAGAAGAAAAAGAAAAACTGATGGGAAAAATAAAGAAGGAAATCCTCACGCACACACTCGTGGAAGGGAAGGGATGAGCGTCGCTATACGGCAGTGGCCCCTACCCGTGGTGGGGAGTCCCACCACCAGGGGACACGGACCTTGGAGCACTGTTGGCACAGAGCTATGGTGCCCAGGTGCCCCCAGCACAGAGGATGACCCGCCCAAAATGCTCTGCTGGAGGGACTGCTGGGGCCGCTGAGCAGAAAGCATCTCGAGACCTCCTCGTACCCTGTCCTTTGTGCCCTGTTTACAAGGGCAAAAAGAGCCATCCTGGTTAGAAAATGTCAGAGTTGGAGGAGCTGCAGCAACAGCCCATGCCCTTCAGGACAGACCCACAGCACAAACCACCTAAGTGACCCCTGGACAGCACCCCCAGGGCAGAAAAAGCTGGGCCTCTCCTCCCCAGCCCTGCCAAACGTGCGCCTGCCTGGCTGCTCGCTGGGAGGGGCCATGTTTCCCCAACCTAACTGCACATCTTGTGGGGAGACACTTGGCATCGGGCCAGCGACCTGTCCAGATCCACCTCTCCACCTGTTAGTAAAGTACAGTACACCTCACCACCAGGCCACAGTGCAGGCTTACCGGACACGCTGTTGAAACTGATGACCCGGTTCATCAGGGTGGTGGACAAGATGATCTCATCAAAGACGGGCACACTGCCCCCCACCATGCCCGTGTTTCCCCCCTGCGGGTTGACGGCCAGGTTCCTCTCATGACAGTACCTGGGGCAAGCACAGGATGGGCATCAGGGCTCCCTGCCCTCCCCCTGCACCACCATCCCTGTGCAACGTGATCCAGGCCAACCCTGGCTGCAAGCCCACCCAACCTGGAGTCCCCCCTCCTCCTGCTGTGACCTCCATGGGCAGCACCCTTGGTCCCTGCGCACGGCCGGCGGGTCTGAGGAGGCCCAGGGCCACCCAAAACGGCAGCGAGCCACAAGTCTGCACAGTCCGGATCACAGACAGGTTGGCATTCGTGCCCGAACATCCTGAGAGGCCACGGCTCTCCCTGTACAATGCACTGCACAATGCAGGGGCCAGCGGCACCCCCTGCTGTTCACCAAAAGCATTGCAGCCCCTCCACCCAACGTGTCCCTTCCACCTCCACCAGAAACTGGCCTGGAAGCCTAAGGAGCACAGAGGGACGGGCACAGATATGGCCAAATGGGGAAGACACAACGTGAAGTACCTAACCCCACCAGGCAGGGAAGAAGCGAGAGGAACAAAACCTCACCAGGGTCTACATCTGGAGGGAAGAGGGCTTGCTTTCGCATGCCCTCCTCGGTCGTGTGCCCTCCCAGTCGCCCACCACCACCCGGGCGCCCCTGCGCGCTCCTTACCTGAGGATGCGAGCCACCTCCTGGGAGGTCCGGGGCCTGAGCAGCACCTTGCTACAACCTGCAACACGAAGGACACATTACTCACACAGAAGGCAGCGCTCCGTCTACCCTCCGGAAGAAGGTCCTCCTTCCTCTGCAGGCCACCGGCACAACCAGGGTCAGCACCAAGCCCAGGAACCTCAGGGACGAGGGTGAGGTGCCAGACACGGGCCCCACCTCTCTGGGTGGGGAGGCCACGGCTGGAGCGCCTGCCTGGCTGCTCACTGGGAGGGGCCGTGTTTCCCCCACCTAACTGCACACCTTATGGGGAGACACTTGACATCGGGCCAGCGACCTGTCCAGATCCACCCCTCCACCTGTGTTAGTACCTGACTTCCCACTGTGGGGCGGGGCTACCCATCCCCCTCCCATATGTGTCTCATCTACTCGGGGCACACTCATGGCTCCTTCTACGCATCAGGTGGAGGCTCTAAGCTGTGATGACTGACGGGATGCCAGGAGGTGGCCAGCAGGAACCCCTGAACACCCACACTTCGGGGTTCCTGACCATGGGCTCCCTGAGACAAGCAGGCTCTCTCTGGTCCTCTGACTTCATTCCAAGTGGACAAGCAGGTGAGGAGGCTCCCGGGAGGCGGGAAGCACAGGCACCACCCACCCCACCACCACCACCGTGTCAGTGACCTCTCACGCAGCTTTGAGATCTGGCTGCAGTTCTTAGCTTACATGCTTTTTAGCAAAGTCTAAGTTACTAATATTTACAATGCTTGTATTAAATATAATTTAATCATACATTTACATGTTAATTTTTAATAACAGCTGTGCTTCACAACTGGCTTGATACAAAAATCTAACAATTTTTAAGTAACTGGCTCTCCCTGCACGTCCCTGCCCCTGAGCCTCCAGGAGGCCTTAGCAGTCTACTGTCCACCTTAGGACACTGGCCAAAGGGAGGCAGCTGTCAGCATGCTGCTGGCTGATGACGGCACTGGCTTCTGGAACATGTTGGGGGAAGTAGGAAAGGACTTTGTAGATGGGCTGCCCCAGGGTTCACTAACATTCATCTATGCTCTGGTCTTCTCTCTCATGTGCTCAGAGTCTCTTCAGTCGAGGGACGGACTCAAAGGAACGGAAGGGAAAACAGAAGCAGGAAAGGCTTCAGTGCAGAAGGAGCAGAGCCAGCTCTGGAGGGGACAGGCAGGGAGGAGCTAAGGCTGCAAGCCTCTCTGGCCCACGACTCTCATCCCTCCACTTGAGAAAGGCCAACTGAGTGCCAGTTCCTGGTCTCAGCAGCACAGTCCCCATGCTGCCCACCACCTGCTTCTCCGCCCTCCTGGATTCCAGGCAGCCCTCCAAGGCCTTCGCTCACTTGGGACAGCCAGGGCGTGGGGTACAGAAGGACCCTCCTGGGACATGGCCTGTCACCTGTCACAGCATGCCTACTCCCGGCTGGCGGGCTCCCTGACTTCCTCCCAGGGACCAGAGCACACTGCCACGTCAAGGATGGCAAACCCCACACTCAGGCCAAGCCCAGCCTGGGCTACGCCTGCACATGGAGCCCTGCGGGAACAGCCCAATGCCCATTTGTTTGGTGTGGCTGCTTTCAGATGACAGACTGTGGCAGACACCGACTCGACCTCTGCAGGACACTGCTGACCCTGACGGCTGAAACATTCGCCTCCAACTCTTCTCTCCCAGCGGCTCAGCCCTGGGGCCCAACACTCCACCCCTGGGAACTTGGGCTGAGGGTCTTGCTCCCCAGGCTCCAGGAACAACTTCCTGGCTTATTTCCTCTCATCCCAACGCAGCAGTCCCTGGGCCTTCCCTGTCCCACACACTAGGGGACAGGCAGCAGTCTCTCTTGCACCACACCACACCCCCCCACAGACCATAGCTCTCACTGCCTCCCCCGTCCTCATGTTAGCAGTGCCCCCACCTGCTTCTACATGGGCCCCCACTGCCGCTCCTCCTAAGACTGCAGCCCCAGGAGGGCCTGGGTCCCTCCACGCCCAGCTCCTGGACAACTTCACGGCAATCCTGTTTCTCACCAAGCTACCAGTTCTTTCCTCTCAACCAGATCATTCCCATCCACCTATTAATCTGCTGCGACAGCAGTCTTGTCTGAAACCGGCCCCGAAAAGGCAAAAACATCTTCTCTTGAACCCATCCCAACCCCTGCCCCGGCCCCTCTGTCCCCCTAAGCCTCCAGATGGGGCCTCCCAAGCCCCTACGAACAGCTCCAGCCGGAGGCATGTCCCTTCCACGCTACAGACAACCATGGGCCCTGGTACAGCAGCTGTTCCTGACCAGGCAACCCCTGGCTCCCCTTTCTTCACACATGTACCAGGTCCTCCTCAGCCCCAGCCCAAGCTGCTCAGTCCCCTTGGTTGGCTGGTGCCTGCTCGCCCCCATGGACCACAGCGGCCACTGGCCTCCTTGGACATTGGAGCTGCATGGACCCAGCCCTGGGCTAGCTGGCTTCACAGTCCAACGGGCCCCTTCGCGTGTCCAACTGGACTTGTCCAGACCCAGATTTCCAGTTTCCCCACAGACCTGGTGCTCCTGCCATTTTCCTCAGCAAGCGGAAGGCTACCTCTGCAGCTGCTCAGGCCATGGGTCCCTGCATCCTGGCTTCTCTTACACCCTACACACCCATCAGCACATCCCAGACTCTTCTGTGCACACACACAGAGCTGACACCATTTCACCTGACCACCCATCGAAGTCTCAGCTCTCCTCCGAGCTTCCATGCCCAGGGAGTGAAAGCCTCTCCTCGACACGGCAGCCATACCAGGCTGTGGGCCTCTCTCCTCCTGGCCTCCTAGTAGCTCCCCATCAGTTACTGGGACTCACCTGGCCCTCGACGTATCGATGACCCAGCCTCCTCGCTCTCTGACCTCCCCATTGTCCGTCCACTCCAGCCACACTTGGGTCTACAGCTCCCCAAACATGCCAAGCACAGACTTGCTCAGAGGCTTTGCACTGGCTATTCCTATCTCAGAACACCCTTCCAGATGGCTTCCCCAGGTTCCAAGGAAACAGCGTGTGCTGGGGGACTCTCCTGGGCAGGCATGCCCACTTGGCAGGCAGCCCACTGTTCATGCCACCACCCCTCTGGTGAGCCTCCTGTCCATCCTGTCCCCAGCCCTGCACTGTGTGCAGACACACAGTGAGATGCTCACTGAAGTTTATGGGGTCCACCCATGAGCAAAGCGATCTAATTTTTGGACAGTTTCCATTTCAAATAAAATCCATTTTTAAGAGAATTATAAAATCTTTTTTTTTTTTAAAGATTTTATTTATTTATTTGACAGAGAGAGATCACAAGTAGGCAGAGGCAGGCAGAGAGAGAGGAGGAAGCAGGCTCCCTGCTGAGCAGAGAGCCCGATGCAGGACTCGATCCCAGGAACCTGAGATCATGACCTGAGCCGAAGGCAGCGGCTTAACCCACTGAGCCACCCAGGCGCCCCGAGAATTATAAAATCTTAATCAGCTTTTACTAGCTGCATTTTCTATAGAACTCTAAGACTAAAACATAAAATGATCATAAGTTTAGACATGCTTTCTCCCCCAAAAACAGCTACATAAAGGGGTTATTTCGACAAAAATTGAACAAACAACTTCAACAGACACCCGCTGGGCAGGTGTTGTACACCATGTGTGTACAACATAGTGCACACATGTGAGCAGCCATATGTCAGCAGCCAGGGGGCGGGGGTCGTCCACTGGAGCACACAGACACAGACCGAGCCACATGAAGCTTCCAAGAAGAGCCCCCAGCACACAGCTAAGCCCTGTCCAGGAAGGTGGGGCAGACAAGCCCCATCCCAGTTACAGTGTGCACTCTGAAAGTCCCAGGAGGAAGATGTCCCGAGTCTTGAGTACCCAGCACCCTGGGCTCTTACCTCTGAGGTGGGAGCCCCATCCCCAGTTTGTGGCTGCAGGGCCGGCCAGGACCGGGGCCTGGCCTGGTTGAGCCCAGGTTGGACAGCACCCTCTCCTGCCTCTGGGAGCACGCATGTGAACCTGCAGGCCCGGTGTGGGCATTGGGCTCCCAGCAGGCACCACCCCTCAGCCCCGGGGGGTCCTGACTTAGCAGGCAGGGTGGGGTTGGAAGCCCTTCCACTCTGGGCACTTGGCCCACAAGGAACAGTCCAAGGAGGGTGCCTGGGTGGTTCCGCTGGCTAAACGTCTGCCTGGGATAGAGCCCTGTGTCAGACTCCCTGCTCAGCGGGGACCCTATGTCTTCCTCTCCTCCCTGCTTGTGCTCTCCCCTGCTGTCTGCCACTATCTCTGCTTCTCTCAAATAAATGAATAAGAGTCTTTAAAAAATTAGAAGTCTGAGGACTTCCAAAGTACCTGACCCGAATCTCTCCCTGTAAGTACAGCGTGTCCCACAACCACCTCCACGTGCTACAGACTCTGCACCACAGGTCAGTTCACAAGCTGGTTCAGACCTGCTCTCGGGAGTTCTTCAAGCCCACGCACAGCCCTTGCCATGGTTGAGTCGCGGCCCCACTGGACACCCCCCCACACACACACACAAAATACTCTGTCAAGTCCCGCGGGCACCGGATCCAGCCCTACCTGGCTGCTGGCGTGTCCTGGCATTACATGTGTAATTCGTGACTCTGTTGTAAGCAAGTTGTCTTCTGGGTCTCTTTAATATTCTATAAGAACATCGTATTGGTGCTTTGTGTTTTGTAACTGAAAAGGCAGCTTACATTATATCTGAAAATGTTGCAGAACAGAACACAGAGTGACGGGATCTTTCCTGTGGGAAGGTGTGCACTGGGTCTGGAAGGCTGAGAACTCCCAAGCTGGCACAGGCGTGTGCTGCTGCAGACACATGTGCTGGGAGGAGCAGGGCTCAGGCGGCCCAACCAGCCCCTGCTTCTTGTCTGAAGGAGCGGCCGCAGAAGACCGGGCCTCCCAAAGTGTGTCCCCGTCGCATCCCTCAGAACCTGTGCACGTGCACTGATTTACATAAAAGGTCATGACATACGTGATCAAGTTAAGGGTCCTGAGAGAAGGTCCTAGATTTAGGTGATGCCAGGTGTCTTAAAGGGACACAGACACCTGCAGCCCCCAGGAAGGAGCCCCCAGAGCCTCTAGTGGGAGCAGGTCCAGCCTCCAGAGCTGGGAGCAGGCGAGCCTCCATCACCTAGCTTGTGCTAGCTGTCACAGAGGCCCTGGGAGTTCACGTGCATCTCTCAGAGCAGCCGGCCACCTTGTCTTTTATTCTGCAGACATCACGCAGCACCAATAAACCTCCAGTAATGTTGTTTTCACAACAGTTTGAAACTACAACACAGCCTTTCCTCAACATGAGAGGGTGTGTGTGCCAGGCACGCCCCTCCAACCCAGCATGGTCACAGCCCCTCCCTGGAGCATGTGCTGTGGCCAGACCCTCACTCACCTCGGACAGTCCTCAGCCAGTCCACGTTGGAAGCCTCCAGCACCTCTGGGTCTGTGACGACCCCGCCTGGGAGGATGCGTTCAAAGGCTGCCAGGTCTTCCGCAGAAACCACCGAGAAGGGCAGTCGTGTCACAGGGTAGCGCTGCTGGGTCAGTACCACCTCCGGTGCACCAGGGGGTGTGGAGGAGCTGCTCCTGCGGACCAGGGGGCTGGCGCTAAGGGCCCCCCCAGAGCTGAGCAGGCTGGGGATCCTGGACACCCCTGCCCATGTCCTGTGCTGCACAGAAGCTCCCCAAGCGCACACCGCCTGCCACCGGCAGAGCCACACCAGCTGCCTGGGCACCACATGGGGCCCCATCGCTCCTGCTCCTGCCCTAAAAAGGAAGCGGTAGGACCTGCAGATCCAGAAACCACAACCCAAGCCCAGCTGCAGTCCAGGAACTGAGGCAGTCTTCCAGGGTGAGACCATGAGGTTCCAGCCTCCTGGAGAGACCAGGCAGAGGGCATGGGGGCGGAGGCGCTAGGCAGGCTGCCTTTGAGCCTGACCCGGCTCGGCTTCCCTGTAAGGCCCTTCTGGGCACAGGACAGTGGCTGGGAGCTGGTCGAGTCAGAGTCGAACACTTGCAGTAACAGAGCTCCCTCTTAACCCTCCAGCTTCAGGACGAAACCAGAGTCTAGGCACTAAACGGACGGATGCCCTGAATTATGCAATGCAGAATGGCTAAAACGGTAAATGCTGTGTTTGGGGCACACGCCGGCACAAATCTGGACAGTGCAGTTGTTAACGACAAACACGGGAAGGGAGCCTTCCGGGCTGCACACCCCGCTTCAGACACCAGCCAGCGGCGCTGCCCCCAGCCCCGCTGAGAGTACAGAGGGCAGGGCACAGGGGCGCGCCCCTCCGCGGGCTCCCCGGGCTGCCGAGTCGGGTCCGGAGTTCGCACACATCCTGTGCGTCCGGGGACGCGGCCATCGGGGCAGTCCACGGGCCGAGGGCCGGACGCGGGGCCACTCACTCGGGGGAGAGGACGCAACCCCGCAGACTCGCACTCAAGGACGCCCCCGACGCCCCGACCTGCGGTCCCCCCACCGCCTCAAACCGCGTCCCCGACCCCTTGACCCGAGGGCCCCGGCGGCCGCGCGCGCACACTCACGTCCGCACCCCCGACCCGCCGCCGCAAGCGCCGTACGGCCCGAGCCGGGACCGACTGCGCCTGCGCGCTGGGGCCCTCCGGCCCCGCCCTAGGCCCCGCCCCCCGGGACTCTGGCGCCCTCCGGGCCCCGCCCCCAACCGTGCGGGCTGCAGGTGCACTGGGGCGGGCGCGTACTTCGGCCTGCCACACACCTGCCTGCCACACACCGCGGGACAGCCGGCCTGGACCGGTGTCCGGCACTGCCCAGCAGGGGTCCCCGCACACTCTCCCAGCCCTTCCCCAGGGCCGGCTCTACCGTGGTCCACATAACCACCCCGCTCCTTGCCCTGCTGCGGGGCTCCCCCCAGGGAACTCTGTCCCGCCCCCAAAACTCTCTAACTCCCTCAGGGATCTCTGCCCCCTCAAGGGCACTCTGCCCCATAAGGGGTCTCTGGCTCCCCGACCCAGGGAACTCTGCTCCCCCCGGGGGTCTCTGGCTACCCCCAGCAGGTCGGGTGTGCATCACAGGCAGAAGCCACAAGGCTCAGAAAGCTGCTTGTGCCACACAACCTGCCTGAGCCTTTTCCTGAACAAAGGCTCAAGTGAGGAGAGGTCAGAGGGGCCGTGCCAGAGCTGGGTGGCCCGGACACCGCCCCCACGTGGGAAGCAAAGGCAGCCTGGCAGGAATGCTGCCTCTTACAGCCCCACCCTGGGCTCTGGCAGGCCCTCTGACCTCTGGCCTTTGGGGCCATGAGGCCTGGGCACCTGAAGAAGACAAAGGCAGGGGTGACTGATGGATGTCCCAGTGACATCAGCCCTGCAGCACTGTGCCACCTACTGGCCTCATCACATTCCCTTCAAGGGTGCAAGCTGCCGCTGGGTCCCAGCTCCCCGGGGCACCTCCTCCCTGAGCTCTGCAACACCTGCCCCCCTACCTTACCCACAGCAGGGCAGCCAGCCCTCCAGGGCTCCAAGTCCTAATCCGTGCTCCTGCTACAGGCTGCTCCCTCCATCAACTCCAGAACACCCCCCACCAGCCTGCTCCTGCAATCCCCATCACCTCGGTGCTCCCCTTCTGCCTTTTCTCCCAACACCCCACATTGAACTGCTGCCACAGTGAACCTGGTTCAGGAGTGGGGCTCATCTCCCACCCTCTGGCTCCCTGCCGTCCTCGCGGGGCTTCTCTTGCACTAGCTGGACTCATCCAGTTACCTGGATACAGATGCCGACAGTGGAGCTGACAGAATGCTTTGGGGATGTTAAAATAACAAAGACATCTGGTCCACAGGACGGAGGCCAGCCTGTGGAGGTGCCCTGTTGGCTTCGTCACACAGGACAAATGGCTCCTCATGGTGTTGCAAATTGGCCGAAAGAACGAGCACAGGCCAGATCCGTGACAGCATGCCATGTGCCAACTCTGGCAGTGATGCCAGAAGGGGACAGCAGCTGCAGCTGGACGCATCACCTGTGTCTCCAGAAAACTACATACCTTATAACCCACCCACCTCCTGTCTACCTGTGTTAAGTATGTCATACGTCACCACTAAGTCTTCCCACTAGGGATGCATTTTGCCTTTGGATGACTGTCCTGGCAAGAAAAGGACATTCCAAAGACATCCACCTGGCTTCCCTATGGTAATGGCCCTTGCTCCACAGGTCAATGTGAATCCATGTGGGATTCTGCCGGTTTTAGGTCTCTTTCAATGGCACATTCCAACTGTGGGAAGACAAGCAGAGTCTGTGGACACACTCAGACAAATGTCACCTGTCACTTGATAATGGTAGGCCCTCCTGGATTAGTCGACCAGGGGCGTTGTGGACCTCCGGGACTTACTAACCACTCAGAGCCAGGGAAGATTATCACACCCACCCCACTGGTGTTCCCTTTTTCTAGGCAGTCACCCCAACAAATGGCTGCAGGGACCCTTGAAGTGCCCAGAGGGAATGCGTGCTTGTGGAGGCATTCCAGGACCTTCCATCAGAACCTCACCCGACCTCCAGTTAGGACTCTGGGTCTGTGAGTTGGTTTTCATCTGGAAAACAGGTGAGAGGCTGGGCCTGTCCACTGTGGTGACCAAGCTGGGTTTCAGGACCCTGACCATTAACACTCTTCAAGGAAAAATGTCCTAAGTACTAATTAGTTCCCCAAGGGGTCTTCACGCCTGTGCAGATCTGGGAGCGCAGACCTCTGTTCCAGAGAAAGCACTTTATGCCTTTATAAAAGAGCAACTCCAAGTAGTCCACAAGGACATTTCTCCGGGGCTTGGGGACCGGTTCCGGACACAGTGGCAGCCAAGCCATGACCCTCACAGCTCACTAGAGGGTCCACTTACCATCTCTGGCCATAGCACTGAGCGTTTATCATTTCCTAGAATGACTCCTTCTCAAACCTTTGTTCCAAAAAATACTTCATTTATTAAACAATATATCCATAATCTAGAACATGATCCAAAAATACAGATATACATCTCTACATTATTTAATAAAAAGATTTACAATATTATCTTTCCTTTACAAAGGGAACATAGATAATTCCTTGAAAATAAAATGTAACATTCGTGTTAAAGCTGCATCATCTTTTTGGATGAAATGTGGTAAAAGTGAAGACCACAAAATACATTTGTAGAAAGAAACTTCATAGAACTCTCTTCTGAATGAGAACATTTTTCTTAGACTTTGTTTTAAAACTTCTCTCGGCACAGAGAATGAGGACCAGTCCCGGCTCACTAACAACTAGGGAAAACCTTCCATCTCCAAGGCCCATGACAAGTGTCCGAATTCCAGCCACAGCCACACAGGGGAGCTGCTCTCAGGACAGTGTTACTGCTCAAAGCCAACCCTGCCCTGGGCAGCCAGCTACAAGTCGGGAGTGCCTCGTGGCTGCCCGGGACAGGACCATCGTCCCCACATGTCCCAGCAAATCTCCATCATCCCTGCGCAGACCAGAAGCCACCAGGCTCCTGTGGCCGTGGCTGGTCACATCTCACAGCTGGCCACCCCGGGGCCAGACATGCAGGCCCAGCTCTATCCACAGCCCCAGCCAGCAGCTCTATAGGCAACGGCCACGGGGGGCTCAGTTTCACACATTATTTTTGGAAGTGCAACATGTGTTCTTCTACAGGAAAACGAGAGGCTATTTGTCAACCTACTGACTGCTAACACAGCACTGAGTGTCCTCTGAACAAGGTGCCCCTTCTCTGCAAGGAAGTCCCGCGGCCCTTGGCTCAAGTGCAGCTGAGACAGGGACCTCTGAGCCCAGCCCAGACCCCCACTCAACCCAAGGAACAGGGCTCTGCAGCCACATCCGGGTCAGGTCCGGTGCCCGGCAGGCGCACAGGATCTGGTGGGAATCACCCCACTGCCGGCGGTCAGGCCTCATGGGGTGATCATCAGAGGCACCAGCCACCCCTGCAGGACTGGAGCCAGGCCAACAGGGAGGACCTGGTCTCCTCAGCAAACAGTCGTTGCTGGGTGTTGCTGCGACTATGGGCAGCACTCGCAGTCAGGAAGGGGCAGCGGATCCGTGTTGACACAGTGTTCTGGGGAGGGAATCTTCCTATTCTGCTCACGTCTTGTCTTCTCCAAAGCTCTACCTACCCATGTTGTTCCAGGGATATTTATGTAACCGACAGAGGTGAACGCAAGAGACAGCAGGCACAGAGACCTACAAAAAGAAGGCTGGTGGCTGGGCTGTAACCTGGTGACATGCAAAACCCCACAGGGAAGTTGGCCGGCCCTCCTGCGCTGCAAGCGAGGCCCCGGACCAGGCACCCCGGCCAGCAACCAAGCCACCCCCTAGGCACCAGTTTCCCGTGATGACAGCAGCCGGGAAGTGTTCTAAGATGCAGTGCAAATAGTAAAGCAGCTTCCAAAGGGCCATCACAAACTCGTGCGCTCACCTGCCCTCTCCACAGAGACTGGTAAAAGAGTGAAGGAAACAGTTTTCCACAATTTATTCCCCACAATCTTTAAACACCTGTGTTAACAAAAATCTAAGTGACTAAATACAAACGAGCCTCGTTTTTGGCCACAACTGAGACCGAGGAACGCAAGCTGGCCGGTGCTCCTCCTGAGCCCCCCACCCCTCCTTTCTGGGCAGCAGGAAGGCATTGGCTCTGGGATAGCTCGTCAGGCCAGCTGCTGACCCCCTACCCTAACCATGCAGCACAGGACCGAAAGGGTGGCACTCTCCAACTGACCCCACCTGCAGTGCCCTGGAAGCCCCGAAGGGACAGTGGGACAGCACGTGGGGCACGGGCTGAACCACCGAGAACCACAGATGTAGGCTCACGGCCCTCTGATGTCAAAGCTAACATTCACCTCTCATTTACCGACTGGAAACAGCCTTGGTGAGGAGTGGCCACGCAGGACACAGTCCCCCAAGTTTCTCTCCACGTCATCTCCTGCCCTTGGTGAAATATTAAAGAAAAGGCGGGAACATATGGTAGACACGGTCACTGCAGGAAGCAGGTGCACCATTCCAGAAGGTCTCCTGATAAAGAAAGCAAGATTCTTCATCAGTTAGGAATGTCACATCTTGACACCGCCTCCTGGATTTCTTTTCCTGCCTGGAGGACAGAAACAGGTTCCCTTTCTTCAGGACTCCTCGGACTCCTTTAGACGTGTGCCGGAGGGTCTCCAAGTCCACGCATGTTCCCAGAAGTCACACTACGCACCATCACAAATGGATTGCAACACACCAAGCATATGTAATTTCCCCCAACTATTCCCAAAAACATGGTTCAGGACTGGTTTGGTGAATGCAGATTAAACAGAAGACACATTCTAGTTTGCCAGCTTCATTCCAGGACTGTGTGGCACAAGAAATTCACAAATCGTATCACATGATCATTGTCCCCTTGGACAGGAGCTGCTGACCGACCCATGTGCAACAGAACAGGTTTAAAATCAGGTCTCACTGGACTGGACTCACTTCACAGACACACAGACCCACGATCTCCATGCTGTTATGATAATTTGATCTTCACAGTAAAAACGTCAGGAATTCCCAGAGAAACAGCGCACCCACTGTCTGTCACACGGCTCCCGTGGGCCAGTCACGGGAACGACCGCTGTGTGCTGACAGAGAGCCATCTACTCCAGAAGATGAAACCCTCACAGAGGGAACGGGGAGCTCAGACGGAAACAGGCAGTGCACAGTGAAACAGAGAGCTCCGCCCCTAGGGAGAGCCCACCTGGCCCAGGCAGGCCATAGGCCCTGGTGCAGAGCCCAAACACGGCAGACGACTCCGGCAAGGCCTCGCAGGGGACAGATGCGCTGCCCCACGAGCTGGGGCAGCCCCAGGAAAGCAGGACGGAGCACGCGGGCTTGCGCCTCAGCTGCAGAGGGACGGCAGCGCATGGGCTGGACGGTCCCCACTACGGCGCCCATGGAAGGCTCAGCTCTCCGGCACAGAGCCGGTACCACGTCTCCAGAACAAAGTCATCATGACGAGTCCCCGTAAGACCACTCCTCGTGCAAACAGGGCTCGGGAGGATTCTTGTTTGTTTTAGGAAGTCTCCAGAATTACAACTGGCCACTGAGTTCTTAAATATCATTGGAAACAAGGTAGTTTTAAAATGAAGAGAAAATATTGCAACGTGAAGAAGGAATATATTAACTTGCTCTTCTGGTCCGGGCATCCACCTTACTTCTTCTTCCTCCTTTCCTGAACACACCGTGGACAGAACCTGAGAAGAAAGACACAGGGATCAACCCTGTGGGTGCTGAGGCCCCAGCCTGCCCCCCGGGACCGCCAAGACAGTGCCAGGGGACAGTGCTCAGAGCACACAGCTGTCGCATTGGGAAACCCCCGGCAAGGGGAACCCCACTGAGTCACCCTGGCCAGCATGTTCTGGAGTCGACAGATACAAATCAGTGAGGAAGACTGTTTCTGCCCACGAATGCTCCTCAAAGTCAAGTTAACTGGTCATCCCTGGGCACGCCTGTGGTCGCCACTGATCACACTGGAGGTCACACCCACAGTCACACTGGGGACCAAGAACAGTGGAGCACGGTGCATGGCACACTCAGCAAGGCGTGCTGATGAGCCCTAGGACCTGCATGACTAGCCAGGTCTCCCTGGTGATCCTGGGCAAGCAGGACGCTGCTCTCACCTCGGCTCTCCTGGCTCCTGACTCAGGAGGCGGCTAATGGGCCCATCCCAGCCCCAGGCCTGTTTGCAAGGGTTGGGTCCGTGCCTGGAAGTGACCACCGAGCACGCCACTGCAGCAGCCCCAGAGGAAGCGAAGTCCCCTCGCAGCAAACAGGCCTATATAACACTTGTACAGCATGAACACGTGTCAGAGCTGCAAGCTTACTTAAAAGGGAAGCTGCCTGAACCCTGTGTTTCTGGAAAGACCCCAGAGAAACACAGAGTTACACAGCAGTGGCGGGGCCCACCTGGCCTTCCCGACGCTGCTCGTCCTACCCTGCTTCTAGCACATGGTGGGGGGATCCCCATCTGCACGGCCCTCCCAGAAGCAAAATGATTTTCCATCACCTGCGGACTCTTCCACCCAAGATTTCCACAAACAACTCAAACCAAATCTCCCTGCCTCGTGCCCCACCATGAGCCACACCTGCCACACAGGTGGGCCAGCAACCCCACACCTCCCACTCAGGTGCCCGCCCGGGCAGCAGGGCTCTGTCAGGGGCGAGTCCCACGGCTGCTCAGACTCCCTGAGGTGACCCGGTGCCGGGTCTGCTGGCACCCACTGAAACCTGGGATGACACAGTCTGTCCTTTGGGACTTTCTCCTCTCCTCTGGAGAACAAGATTTCCAGGATTTCATTTTAGGGTGTACATCCCTTCTAAGCACAGATAAATAAAACCTGGGTTTTATTGAAACCTCAGAAATCTCAGAACAACACAAAAGCTGCTGCTGCCATTGAACCCAAGGATCAGGAAAAGAAAGGACTCACACTCTCCAAGCACCTTCCCAATGCAACAGAGGCCCCTCAGCAGGTGCCCAGCCTGTGCCCAAGTTTGCATCCATCCTAATGTTTGTGCTCTTTGCCTTTTCCCAAAACTTCTCCAGGGACAAGAGCTCTCCATTTCACACCTGTATTTCAGAGTATCTCTACCTCAATAAATAGAGGCAAAACAGGGGCACCTGGGTGGCTCAGTGGCTTAAGCCTCTTGTTTCAGCTCAGGTCATGATCTCAGGGTCCTGGGATCGAGCCCCACATCAGGCTCTCTGTTCAGCGGGGAGCTTGCTTTCCTTCCTCTCTCTCTCTCTGCCTGCCTCTCTGCCTACTTGTGGTCTCTCTCTCTGTCAAATAAATAAAATCTTAAAAAAAAAAAAAAAAAAGAATCAAAACAGCTGTTCTCTCCAAGAATCTCACAAATGTCATTAGAGACCTGGCCCCAGGTGAGGAGGGCAGCAGCTGTTCCCCCAGCAGCTCAGCCCCAAGAACCAGGAGCACTGCATTGGGGGGCCCAGTTCAGAGGGAAGCGGCGTGTAGGATGCCCCACAGACGGGGAAGGACCGAGCAGCGCCCCATACTGACCATTTTCCTTTGGGTTTCGTGGTCAGATCCACGCAGGCGAAGTGAAACCACTCAATAGGACACTGCAAGGTAGAGGGTAGGCCACAGTCAGGACTCCTGTACTCCATGGGCCGGACACCAGGGTGCACGGCCCAGGCCGCAGCCCGTGCCCAGCACCGCAACCCCCACCCCACTACCAGGGATGCCGGCCCCGCCCGCAGCCCATGCCAGCGCCCACACTCACGTCTGGGTTGTCGCAGCCTATCATCTCCCCATAGGACACCTGGTGGCACAGGCAGTACGTGGGCTCATTTGGGTCCACAGGCATGTCCAGCACATCAGAGGGGTGCACGGACAGGATGGTGTCGGTGAACTCAGACCTGCAGGGAAACCCCGGCCGTGAGCACAGGCGGGCAGGGATGGAGCATGCCTCTGGCACAAGGGGGGCACAAAGGCACCCCAGAGGATGTGAGGGGAAGCACTCACCACCCAGCACTGGGGTTTGACCCCACTCTGGGGGCACGAATCCATCTCTGTCTTGTCCCTCCATCTGGACAGGACCTATTTCCTGGGCTCCCTTACCCCCCTGCCCCAGATCCACCCTCCCCAGCCTCTTGGGGATCCTCTCCTTCGGTGGAGGCACACACCCCCAACTCACCAGCCGCCCAGGTGATGACATTGGAGAACCCTGGACCTCAACCAAGACTGACCCTGCCGCCTTCACTCACACACCCAGGACCACATCTCCACCCCACACATGCCCACGGCACCTTCACCCCAAAACGCAGAAACCTCCAGATGCCCTCCCCATTCCTGGAGCTGTTAGTCTTGGGAACCCCCTCCCACCCCCAGCTGCCCACCTGCCAGCGGGCCATTTCTGACATGGCGCCGCCACCCCCCCCCATGAAGCAGGCCTATTGCTCCCCACTTCCACTGCCCCTCTAGATCATGAACCAGTGGCCCAGCCAGAATCCAGCCTGCCCAAGCCTCCCTCCCTGTGGGCTGCCCAAAGCCCTGCAGCTGAGCAGTGGGGAGAGCTGAAGGGAACATTCGCCTGCGAGAGAGCGTGAAGGGCTGGGGTGCTCACTCTTTCCGTGATTTGGCAGCTTCAAAGAACCCCGCCACTACCGAACAATGTAGACACTCTGCTCTGACTGGCAAAGAAAGACCACCCTCCCTCCCCCTCCAGAATCAAGAACACGCAACTGCCGCGGAGACACAGCCAGTTCACACCAGGAGCTTGAGAGGGAGCTAAGAAACAGCAGCAGGTCACATGGAAGCACACCGATGGTATGTCCCAGAAGCTACTGCCACCCTGTTCTCCCAAACTCTCTATCAGTAAACACTCTGTGCCTCTACAGTCAGATCCCAGGCTTAGCCCTGTGCCTCCATGCCACACTGCTGTCCTCCATCCCAGTGCCCCCTTACCCCCAGAGACTACCGTCCTCCATCCCAGCACCACCCCAAGACCACTGTCCTCCATCCCAGCACCCCCCACCCTGAGACCACCATCCTCCATCACAGTACCCCCTCCAGAGACCACCATCCTCCGTCCCAGTGCCCCCCCCGCCCCCGAGACCACCATCCTCTGTCCCAGCAACCCCCCGACTGCCGTCCTCTGTCCTGGGGTCACCCCCCCACCAACTGCCATCCTCTGTCCCAGCACCTCCCCGCAAGAGCACTGTCCTCTGTCCCAGCAACCCCCACCGAGACTGCCATCCTCCATCCCAGCACAGCCCCCACCATCCTCTGTCCTAGTACCCCCACAAAAGCACCATCCTGTCCCAGGACCACCCCCAAGAGCGCCATCTTCTGTCCCAGTGGCTGTCCCCCACAGAGAGCACCACCCCTCGGGTGGAGCAAGTGATGTCCCTTAAGGCTCCAGAGCCTGTCACAGCCTCTGCCCTCCACAGCTGAGCTGCTGTCTGTCTCTGGGAACAGACAGGGCTTTCTCTTTTTATCTGAAATCTGGATGCATCAAGAAAGGTACCCTGCTCCACATGCACTCACACGCACTCCCCACACGCTCACATGTGCGTACACACTCCCCACACACACGCATACTCTCCACACACATGCATACACTTTCCACACATGCTCACATGCTCTCCACACACTCTCACACATGCTTACAAGCTCTCCACACACCCCAGGCATTCAGCCACCCTCCAGGCAGCAACATGGTCTCCAGTTGTTCTGCCAAGCAGATTTCTCGGCTTGGCCTGACACCCTCACCCACTGCTGGATGTATCCCTCCCATCAGTGGGCTTCCACCCCCGGGCACTCACCTGGATGCTCAGTGCCAACCCGTGGGGTCCCCCACAGGCGCACTCAGGGCACGCGCCTTCCATGTGCCAACTGCGCTTCGGCGGCTCTGTGTGCTCTGCTGGCAAAGCCTGACTCAACTACCACACGGCGAGCTGACACCAGCCCTGATCCCCCATTCCCCAGGTGCAAGGGCCGCCTCCCTCCAGTCTCAGCTGAGGGGGTTCTGGGGCAGGAGGGTGGAAGGGAATGCCAGGAGGTCCCAGGGAGGCCAAGCCCACCAGGCAGGCTACAAATCCCATGTCAGCCGTGCTGGGCACGAGCGGTGTCTTCTGAGCTCACTTCCCTAGACACAGTGGATACCCCTCCCCAGGCAGCCCAGGGACCCCCCCTCCAGTGTCTGAACCTCCGCTGTGAGGAGCAATTTCGGAGCAAGACTTCGAGCAGGCCCAGAGCTGCTCATGCAGCCCTCACACACCTGTCACCCCAGTGAGCTCCTCTGGGCTGTCCCGACATCCATACAGTAGGACAGGAGCAGCACAGCTGCTCTGGGGGGCGTGGAGAAGGACTTCACGCAGTAGGGCCAAGTCCAGCCCAACCTGCCTGCCAAGGAGCTCTGCATACCTCCCCCCTCGAAGTTCCCCTTCTCAGCTGCAGCCAGCCCAGAAGAAAAGCTGGGGCAGCAGCAGCCACACGGTCCACCTCCTCAACGCCATCAGACAGTGGTCAGCAATGTGCACTGTCACAGCTCTGTCCAGGGAGAAGCTGCATGCTCGTTCATCTCAAGTGTGTCCACATAGGCAGCAGCAAGACACATGGGTCACCATGAGGTCTGAGCACAGTCAGGTGCACGCCCCGCCAGGGAGGCTGGGGCCTTGTTCCCCACAAGGGGACCCCTGGTGAGAAGGAGGCCAATGATGGCACCTGCTGTCTCCATAAGAGGCTACTGTGCTTTGGGTTCTGATCAGCAAGGAGCAGGAAGACTCAGAACCCTGCAGCTACAAGTCAAGAAAACAGGCCCGGTAAGCTGCTAAGACCACGTTTTAAAGACACTGGCAAAGCTGTGGAGTGACATGGTCCAGAAGCACCCAGGCCAAGGGAGGGGCGGTGGCCGAGCTGGCAAGCTGCCCCACTCCTGGGCTCAGCCAAGGACTGGCTGTGCTCCGGGGGATGCACCGAGCCAACATGGCCGCAGACACTTGCAACCCTTACACTCATGGCAGGAGGAACCCCATAGCCTGTTTATTGAACCCGGAGGCCCTGCAGCTGCGGCAGAGTGGCAGGAAGGCTGAGCAAAGATCTGTGTGGTGCTCTTGGGGAAAGGGCCTGCCTCCTCCTGACCTCTGCCAACCACAGCAACACGGCAGGCAGGACACAGGACGGGAAAGCTACGCGTTGCCAGAGCGCTGCCCAGCCACACAGGGAGCCTTTCAAGAAGGAGAAATAAACCATGGGTTCCCATCAAGAATGGGGGAGGGTCTCCCCTCATGAGGTTTCGACATCAGAGGGGACTAGGCCCAGGCAAAGGGCCTCTAGCCCCCACGCAGCTCAGTTTGCCTGCACCAAAAGCAAAAGAAATTCCTGGGGAGAAATCTCACCCCACATACTCCTGGCACCCTGAAGTCAGACAGATACGAAGAACCATGGGATGCGGAAAAGAGCAGGAAAATGTGGCTGCAACCCCAGGAGAAGCTCAGGAGAGGCTCAACTCCGCCAGACCCACAGAGCGCCAGCTCAAGGAACCAGGTGACCCCAGTCTAAATTCAAACAAATCCCCGGAGCAAATGAGGAGAAGCATTGTCTTAATGTTTAGTGAAGATATGCTCTTGGGGTTTCGTGTCTTGTCAGCAACATCAAAACCCTGGGAAATGCCAGGAGTCAAACAGTCCAGGTTCTTTGAAAGGAAAATTATGAAGAAAGAAAGGGAAGGAGACAAATGCCCAAACGAAAGAGACTAACAGGACTTAACGACACAAGAAAAGAACAAAGCTTCCACTTCCAACCAAGACCTAGCAACAGGCACTGAACTTGTATCCTACTGTGAACAGCTAGAAAACAGGACAGAGCATGTCACACAGCTGTTTCCAGACACTGACAAAAGGCAGCTGAGGACTGCAACCCCAGGCGAAGGTAAACAAACAAGGTGAGCCCTGCTGGCAGCACTTCCCACGCCCAGCCCACCAACAGGAGAACCAAATACAGCACAGTGTGTCAAACGGAGGAAGACCCCAAATTTCCAGGAGGTTAAGGCTGCTGGAATCTGCTGGTGAGGTGCTGTAAAGGACGAGGGTAAAGAGAATGTGCTCTAGAAATCTGCAAAGGGATCACTTTGAGTTTTTCACAAAAAACTAAGCCGTGCCCAGGGTGAGAATCCATGAGCCCAGGCAGAGAACATGGGCGCGCTGTGAGCTGAGCAACAGAGGCTTGGTGGTGCTACAGCTCCAGCCAGCCTGCCGGGAGAGGCCACACTACAGTCAACAGGCGTTCAAAAGACAACCCAGAAGGGCCACACCTCAGCAGGATGACATCAGCAACTCCAGCAACCAGGCTACCCTCACCTGGAGGTTGGCAAAGTGCTGCCTGCAGCTGGCTGGCTATCTCTGTAAATAAGGTCTGATGGAAACACAGCCACTTTTTGTGGATGGTTTTGATATAAAACAGCAGAAGTGAGTGGTCACAACAAAGACAATATGCCCTGCAAGCCTAGAATATTTACTATCTGGCCCTTTAAGAAAATAGGGTTCTTTTACAAAGGTTAAAAACGAGCCTGCGAGGGCACCTGGGTGGCTCGATTGGTAAATCATCTGCCTTCAGCTCAGGTCGTGATCCCAGCGTCCCAGGATCAAGCCCCACTTCAGGCCCCCTGCTCAGCAGGGAGCCTACTTCTCCCTCTCCCTCTGCTCTTCACCCCGGCTTGCATGCCCGCTCTCTCTCTCTCTCTCAAATAGATAAAAAATCTTAAAAAAAAAAAAACGAGTCATGAAGGATCAAGTTGATCCACAGGTGATTAAACCACTGAACAAAAATTAGAAAAAAAAAAAAATTCAATACCCACGAACCAAAGACAACAAAATGCAGACACTCAACAACGTAATATTCACACTAACATCCCATGAAAAATCACTAGACATGTGAAGAAGCAGAAAAATGCTTCAACCACGAGAAAAACCAGTTAATAAACAGACCTGCCGAAACTATTCAAATTGTGTAAGTTAAATATGTAAAGCTTTCCGTATGTCAATCATACCTTAAAAAACTGGTATTTAAAAAGAAGAAAATATATTTGGAAGTAACAAATAGATTCAGAAAAGATCTTTCAAAAAGCTATTATAAATACTTGTGTTCAAAAACATAAAGAAAAATACAAATGTAATAAAAACAGAAAGTATGAAATAGAAATAAAAAGAACTTCTTTAAAAGAATCTCTTAAGTGGAAGATTCACTAAAGGAAACTAAGATTAAATTAAGATTAAATTAGATGGATATAAGATTATATCCATCAAAGAAGAAAAGACTTGAAGATAAAGTAATAGAAACTATCCAAACACAAACTAACCAGACACATAGAAAGAAAAACAGTGGCCAAAAAAATAAGCAGAGCCTCAGTGAACTGTGAGAAAATATCAAGCTAATGTACATGTAATGTGAGTCCAATAAAAAGACAAAAAGAGAGCAGAAAAAACTATTTTAAGAATGAATGTCTGAAAATTTTCCAAATTTGATACAAAATATAAACCAGCAGTTCCAAGAAACTCAATGAGCTCCAAGCAGAATACACATTAAAAAAAAAACCCACGCCAGAACAAATCATAATTAAGTTATTAAAAATCAAATTACTTATTGGAAATCTTAGAAGCAGCAAAAATAAATAAAGCCACTTACATATAAAAAAATCAAATATAAAAATTATCACTAATTTCTCATCAGAATCAATTCAAGATGAAAGACAATGGGACATCTTAAGCACTAGAAGAAAAAAGTCAATCTAAAATTCTATATCCATCAATAACATCCTTCAAAAAAGGAGATAAAATAGACATTTTCAGAGAAAATATTTGAGGACATTCATCATCACCAACAGCCCTGCACTATAAAACAATGTTAAAGTAAGTTCTTTAGGCAGGAAAGAGATGACACCAGAGGAAAATCTGCATCTACATAATGAAACAAAAGCAGTGGAAATGGTATGTTCGTAGAGTGACAATAAACGTTTGAAAATCTGTTTAATATAATAATGGTTTAGACCTAAAATAAGAACATGTTTTGAGGCTTATGTCATGCGTATAAGTAAAACTTTTGACAAAAGCACAAAGGACAGGAGGTAAAAATACTTGGGTTGGACCTTACACTAAACATGAAATAGCGTAATATCATTGGAAGTTCACTTAATGAACAGGGTGTACATGCTAGAACAGTCCATGGGGAAAAAACACTAAAAAATATTTGATTACGGGCGCCTGGGTGGCTCAGTGGGTTAAAGCCTCTGCCTTTGGCTCAGGTCATGGGATCAGGCTCTCTGCTCAGGGGGGAGCCTGCTTCCTCCTCTCTCTCTGCCTCTCAGCCTACTTTTGGTCTCTGTCTGTCAAATAAGTAAATAAAATCTTAAAAAAAAAAAAAACCTAATTAATCTAAATGACACTAAAATAAGAAAAAGCAGAGACAACTAACAGCAAGAGGGTAAATTTAAATCCAGTCGTATCAGGAATTGTATTAAATCTGAGACTGTAGGGGCGCCTGGGTGGCTCAGTGGGTTAAGCCACTGCCTTAGGCTCAGGTCATGATCTCAGGGCCCCGCATCGGGCTCTCTCAGCAGGGAGCCTGCTTCCTCCTCTCTCTCTGCCTGCCTCTCTGCCTGCTTGTCATCTCTCTCTGTCAAATAAATAAGTAAAATCTTTAAAAAAAAAAAAAAAAAAAGTTCAAAAACTGATCAGGTTTTAGGAAATGACAAAAAAATTTTGTTTAAAAATAAATAAATCTGAGACTGTAAATTCTGCAGTAAAAAAGAGGCAGCAATTCTCAGACTAGATAAAAAAAAGCAAGACCCAACTTTGCTGATTTCAAGAAACCCACTCTAAATACAAAAACAAAAATATGTTGAAAGTAAAGGGATACCTGGGTGGCTCACTCAGTTAAGCCGCTTTCTTCGGCTCAGGTCATGATCGCAGGGTTATGAGATTGAGTCCCGAATCAGGCTCCTGGCTCAGCAGGGAGCCTGCTGCTCTCTCTGCCTCTGCCTGCTTGTGCGTGCACGCTCTCTCTCTCTCTCTCTGACAAATAAATAAAATCTTTAAAAAAAAAAAAAAAAAGGAAGAAAAAGGAAAAAGCTCCACCATGCCAAAACTCATCATAAGACAACTGGAGTGATCATCATAATATCAGACCAAGTAGACTTCGAAACAAAGAATAATACAAGAAATAAAAAAGGAAGACACTTCATAACAATGAAGTAGTCAGCTATTTTTAGAAAAACCTAAATGCGAAGGTAACAACTAGTAACATAGCTTTAAAATGTGAAGCAAAACTGACAGGAGAAACAGACAAGTCCATAGTTAGAGTTGGGAGACTTCAACATTCTTCCCTTAGCAATTTATCAATCGAATAAACAAGTATCAGTAAGGATACAGAAGACCAACAACACTACCAACCAAGCTTTCTGATTGACAGCTACTCTCCACCCACAACAGTAAAACATGACATTCTTTTCTAGGGTATAAGGAATATATAGGAAGACTAGACCATAAACCATAACACAACTCTTAATCAATTTCAGATTATTTCTACTTATGATATTCTCTGATCATAGCAGAATTAATTTAAAAAATGAGATCAGAGAGCTACCTGGAAAATCCCAAATTATTGGGAAGCTGAGAACATACTTCTACATAAGTTATGAGTCAAAGAAAAATCACAAAGGAATTTTTAAAATATTTTGAATGGAATAAAAATAAAAATACAGCATATCCAAATTTTGGGGATATGCTAAAATAGTAACTAGAAGAAAATTTATAGCTTTAAATACTTATATTAGAAAAGACGAAAGTACGAAAATCACTGATCTAAGCAACTTCCACCTTAAAAAGCTGGAAAAAAAAAAAAAGCCAAGTAAATCCAAGTAGTGGGAATTAAAAATAAAAATATGAGCAGAAATAGGGGCACATGGGTGGCTCAGTAGGTTAAGTATCTGACTCTTTATTTGGGCTCAGGTCATGACCTCAGGGTCATAAGGCTGAGCTCTGCATCAGGCTCTATGCTGGGCATGGAGCCCAAGATTCTCTCTCTCTCCCTCTGCCCCACCCCCCAAAAAAATATATGAGCAGACGGGCTCTCTGCTCAGCAGGGAGCCTGCTTCCTTCCCTTCCTCTCTCTCTGCCTGCCTCTCTGCCTGTGATCTCTCAAATAAATTAAATCTTAAAAAATATATATATATATATGAGCAGAAATCAATGAAATAGAAAACAAACAATAGAGAAAACATAAAAACCAATGAAGCCAAAGTCTAATTCTGTGTGAAGATCAAGACAAAATGAGAGAAGACATAAATTATCAACATCAGGTCTGAAAGAGGAATCATCACTACAGATCCTACAACAGAAAAACGATTGTGTGACATTATTAATAATCTGATGTGATTAAATCTGATGACTCATGAAACAACCAATTCCTTGAAAGATAGAGATTACCAAAACTGACTCAAGAAGAAATGGAAAGGCTCAATAGTTCCATAACTTTAAAAAAACTGAATACAGCACTAAACTGTAAACTTAAAATAAGAATATTTTATTGTATATAAATTATTCCTTAATAAAATTAACTAAAAGGTTAAAAAAAAGAGCAAGATTAAACTATAGTGTCCAGGAATGTACAGGCTGGGAACAAAACTACAAAGAATGGGCATAAAAATGGCATAAGTCTGGGTCATGTTCACTTGGGATAGAGGAAGGAGGTTATTATTTCAACAGGGTACATAAAAGTGATTCTGGCAGTAGTCAGTGACAGACAAGGATGTGCCTCGGAGGAGTTCATTAAACTACATGTTTGTTCTGCGTTTGTATACTGCAAGATGGTATCTTCTTAAAAGTTTAAACACCACATTTAAGAACCAAAACTTCTCCCTTTTTTTGGTCAAGAAAGACTCTCTGAGGTCTCCCCCTAACTGTGAAAACCACCTCCACGGAAGTCACCAGATGCTTTACTGTTTTCTCTGTACTCTAAAAATCACTTCTGTGAAGCAACACAGTAGCTTGGGGGTTGGCGGGGAGCAGGTAGGAGAAAGCTTTAAATGAAATATTCTGAAGTTCAAGGTAAATAATACATATATTTAATAAATGCAGTCATGCAACTTAATAACAAATATATCCAAAATATATATTTATACATAAAACAATGGACAGCTATATATTTAGCTGTTAAAGCATGGCTTAGCCTGAACTGTCAATAAATATAGTGTCTCTCGAGAGGCAGGACACACAGTGGCTAAGAGCGTGGGTTGTGGAGTCGGACCGCCCAGTGCAAACCCAGCTCCCCTGCGCAGGAGCTGAGAACCCTAGGGCTGGTCGTGCTCCCTGGGAACCCCGTTGGGCTGCCGAGCACAGCTGGAGCCGGAGCCAGAGCCGGAGCCGAAGCCGGAGCCGGAGCCAGCCCGTGGAAAGCATGCAGAACTACACCCACCGTGGGCATGCAGGAAGCACGTCCTCGCTGTTAGCTGCCATTGGTGTTTCTAGATGCTAAGGAAATACTAATGCTAAGTAATCTTTGGAGAGAAAGAGACAAGGAAAAGAGCCTCTCACCCTCCTTTATGCTTCTTTTTCTTTGGAGTATCTTCCTCTGAGGTCCTCCTGCCACGACCCCGGGAGCCTCTTTTTTCTTTCTGACCCCGACCTTCTGAAAGACAATAAAACCCCAATTACCCTCAAGAAATTCACGAAAGCAGGACACAGGAGTTACTCAAATATACTTCCCATAATGTTCCTGACATGTTTATCACCAAAACTCTTCAAAACTCCATAGATAACAGTAACAAAATAAAAAAAAAAAACTTAACAGACTTGCTTTTTAACCCTCGTCCTCCGGAGCCTTCAAAGTCACTGCCCTCCATCTTGTCCTTCAGATCCGCTTCGAAGCGTGCCAGGTCTGCATCAAGCCTTCGGATGTGTTTATCCACCTACCGAGAAGGATGCTCACAAGTCTTACTTAAAAATGAAAGCAGAACACCTCAGGAATCCCAAATACACTGGAAACCAACCAGGAAGTACTTTCCTACCCTTTACTTGGGTTTTCAACAAAGAAAGCTCCTAAAACAAGGTCCACTATCTCAGTTTATGAAGAGTCTTTGTCCCCACGTTTTGACAGCTCCACAGAAGAAATCCTACTCAGGAAAACCATGAAGGGAGACAATAATGAGAAAAGGAGCTGGGAAATGCAATGGAATGGGGATGAGGACATATAATACTGAACCCTAACTTAACCCGAGTTCAAAAATCTGAAGAACATACAGGTTCTCACAGAAAAGGCCTCTAACACTGTATTTAGGACAAGATAGAAGAAAGAAGAAAGAAAAGGCAATGGCCGAAGCACGGGAATATGACAGTGACCACACCGCCCAACAAAGGCGGCCTCCAGGGAGACTGCCAGGACTTCACAAGGATGCAACACAAGGCGTCCCTTCACTCAGTGGGCTCACAGCAATGAACCCATTAAGCCACACCAAGCGTCACCGTCTCTACCAATCCTTGTCAGGAAACAAGCTCCAATCTCAAACCCTATTATGACTCAGAGAAAACCTGAATGTGTCTGACAACTGCTGAAACCTAACTCTTAAAAAGCAGGCTGCTTATTGTAGAGATCCAGCGCTTGTCAGGGGCACCTGGGGGCTCAGTTGGTTAAGCATCTGATCCTTGATTTCGCCTCAGGTCATCATCTCAGGGTCTTAGGATCAAGCCCCGTGCTGTCAGGCTCAGGAAGGAATCTGCTGTAGGTCCTCCCTCTGCCTCTGCCTCTCCCCACCACCCTCATCCCCTTATCCGTGCACACGTGCTCTCTCTCAAATAAATATATTAATCTTAAAAAAGGAAAAAAAAAAGATTCAGCGCTTTGGGGCATCAAAACCCCAAATATAAGCATTACGTTCTCCTTTTTTAGTATTCCTTCTTAGCTACAACTTAATTCGGGTTTTTTAAAAAATTCCTGTTTTTTCTCAGGGAATAGGGAATGGAGTCAGGGGACAGCATGCAGGCCTTCCTTCACTACACAACTTGATGTGCATCACAGGACAACTGCTTGTGCCCCATGGGAGCCCCACACAAAGCTACTTGAGAGAAAACTGGACACGACAAATTCTAGTATTTGACCTAGAGCTGACAAAAAGAAGCATTAAAAACACACAAAAACTTAGAGTCACTAAAGCGTCCAAACACACAAACACAGAGGGCATGGAAACCAAACTGCAGGATGACAGTCCCTGCAAAGGACACTCCAGTACTTGCTTCCTCAAGAAGCATCTCCCCATCAAAGCCTGAGCCCACCTGGCACACACAGCCTCTGAGCCCCAGGCCCCTTCCCGAGTGACAGGGCAGAGCCCGAGCCCCCCACCCGACTCCTGCCCTGCCTTCTCACCATCTCGTAGGTCTGCATGGCCAGCTGCACCTTATCATCACTGTACTCCTTGCACTTGCTGTAGGC
Organism: Mustela nivalis; assembly: GCF_964662115.1. Lineage (NCBI taxonomy): Eukaryota > Metazoa > Chordata > Mammalia > Carnivora > Mustelidae > Mustela > Mustela nivalis. Next base: position 67,862,787 of record NC_139030.1, read on the forward strand.
GCTCTGGATCTTCTGCAGGTGCTCCACACGCTGGTCTGGAGAAAGGGTCTTCACCGTGGATATGTACTCTGCGGCCAGGATGTCAATCTCGGCTTTCTTATCTGACACAGAAATGGGGGAAAAGCTAGTCTCTACAAGAGATTCTACACTAGCAAGTAAAGCTGAACAAGGCCGAGCTGCAGGGTGCTGGGTGGCTCAGTGGGTGGAGCGTCTGCCTTCAGCTCAGATCACAATCTCAGAGTCCTGGGATCGAGTACCGCATCAGGAAGCCTGTTCTCCCTCTCGCTCTGCCACTCCCCCTGCTTGTGTGCACTCTCTCTCTCTCTCCCTCTTTGTCAAATAATAAAATCTTAAAAAAATAAAATAAAATAAAAAGCCAAGCTGCAGCAAAGCAGAGGCTGGCTGAACGCTAGTGGGAGCACGGCAGGCACGCCTTCAGCAGACAGCCCAACACTAGGGGACATGTGGACGCCACAGCCCGGGCAGCACACCCAGGACGGGACGATGTGCAACTGCCCTCCCAGAAAGGATGCATTCTGACCTCTCAGATTCCCAACATCCCCTGTTGGAATAGCAAATCATGGGCTCACCTTGGCTACAACCTGGTGTTCTACTCTTCAATACACACCCCCCAGATTTAGGACACATACAGGAAAATATTCATCAGTGGAGACAACAGGAAACAAGCTCAATGTGCAATCCACAGTAAAACAGACTGAGATGCTGTGGTCCATTCACACAGCAAACCAACAGCACACAGCCACGGGGATTCTTCCCACAGAAGGCAGCAGTGAGCCACAAAAGCAAGACATGAAGGATGACACGCAGGGAGACACCATCCATATTAAGGATGGACACATACAACTGAGAACTCTTTGGTTTAGGAAGGTAAGAAAACATGTTGCAGAGGAAACTGAGGGTGGGAGCCCCTTGGCGGAGGGATGGCACACTAGGGTTACACAGGGCCCCAGGTACCAGAAGCCCCATTGCTCCATCCCGGGAGAGGTCTGCAAGGTTCAGCTTGTTAAGCAATGGACAAACACTTATGCTTATTCCTGAACACAAATGCTTTATTTCACAATAACAGAATTCTCTGTATCTGTCAGGTGATTGTAGCTCAGTGAAAAAACACAGCTATTCTGATCTTACAAAACATGTGGAAGGCACAATGAATGAAAAATCACCCATGCCCAAGCACATGGCCACAAAACATGAAACCTCAGGTTCAAAGACAGCAGCCCAAGAGCTGCTAAACAGGAAAGGAAAGAAGAGCACATGTATCAAGGGTGAGGAATGCGAACAGGAGCAGATCTCTCAGGGCAACAGGGAAGCTGGGAGACAACGCAACAGCACCTTCCACATGCTAAGGTAAAATGATTTTCAAGCTGGAATTCTATATCCAGCCAAAGTGTTCATCAATCGTGATGTAAGCACGTTTTCAGACATAGAGCGTTCTAAGAAATCTACCTTCCCATGTACCGTGTTTCAGGGAGCTAATGCAGGTAAGACTCCAGTAATGCAAGTTGTCAAGAAAGGATGTTTACAACACAGGAATCAGAGTACTGCCCCAAAGATGAGCAGAGACAGTGCCCCAGCCATTGGCCCAGACAAAAGCCACAGGATGGGAGGCTCCAGCAGAAAGGTCTGGTGAGGAGGGCAAACTCGGGACTGGCAGAACACCTCGTGTGGCAGACACAGTGAACATGGGGAATGCATATGGAATACAGAAAACAAAGCAATTCTGAGCGCTAAGAAAAACAGTTATTCAGAAAAAGGTCACACAAGCAGAGCACGAAATGTGGCCCAGGTGCAAGCCACTGCCACGGGGTCCTGAAGGAAACGCCATCCCTGGTCTACAGCAGACTCAGAGTCTACACCACGGCGCCAGGAAACGGTGGGGGTGGGGGGATCTAACCTTCATATTCCACAGTAACAGAATAAAGACCAAAGCAAAAGGGATATAAAGTAAGAAACAGCAGCAAAACCAGGATGTTTAGAAACAAGGAGCTAAATACCAGAAGACTGCAAAGTGCTATCTGTTTAAACCATGTGTACATAATTTGAGGAGCGCCTGGGTGGCTCAGTTGGTTAAGCAACTGCCTTCAAGTCGTGATCCCAGAATCTCAGGATCGAGTCCCACATTGTGCTCCTGGCTCCATAGGGAGTCTACTTCTCCCTCTGACCTTCTCCCCTCTCTTGCTCTCTCTCTCTCTCTCTCTCAAATAAATAAAATCTTTTTTTTTTTTTAAGATTTTAATTATTTATTTATTTGACAAAGAGAAATCACAAGTAGTCGGAGAGGCAGGCAGAGAGAGAGAGAGGGAAGCAGGCTCCCTGCTGAGCAGAGAGCCCGATTCAGGACTTGATCCCAGGACCCTGAGATCATGACCTGAGCCAAAGGCAGCAGCTTAACCCACTAAGCCACCCAGGTGCCCTCAAATAAATAAAATCTTAAAAAAAATTTTTTTTAACTATGTGTACATAGTTTGAAACCAGAAAACCTTTTAAAAGAAAGGAAAGGTAATGAGGAATCCACGACAGCTGTGAAGATGCCACAGGAAGATGTGTCAGAACCCAAAACACTAAGTCGAATTTTAAAGCGTCAACACCATCCATAAGACATAAGCCAAGGCCCAAAGCTGAAGGCTGGGCTGCAGCCCCACTGCCCTGGGGTCCTGGGGGAGCAGGGTCACCTCTCCCAGCTGCCAGGGCCCACCACAGGCTGGACTAAAGAGCCTGGACCTACCTTCTGTCCTCTGGTCCAGCTCTCGCATGAGCTGGAAGTTCCTCTGAAGCTCACATGGAAGGTTCTCGATGCCTGAAACACAGAGAAGTGTACTTCTCAGCAGCAGGACAAAACCTGCCTTCCAGACTTTATACCTAAAGTCTACAAATAATAAGCTCACTTCATTTTCTGTTTCTGTGAGGATTTGGGGAACAGAAGGATTAACGTATCTTTTGGGGGGGGGATGGGTATGAAACTCTGATAAGACTGACAGGCTTCAGAGGGTGTTGGAAGCTGGAAAAGTTAGAGGAGGACTTACCCTTGAGCTGCAAGCAGAGGCTAGGAAGATGGCCCGTGTGACCCTTCCATCCTACACCTCCAGCGAGTCCTCCCCTCTCAATACTCCCCCACAGCAGGTAAGACCAAAGCCCCTGGGGTCTGTTTGATCTCCCCCACCCCAGCCTTATTCAAACACCCAGTGCACAGGGTGGAGCAGGCCAGTGCTGTGTAGTGTATTTCATGCAAGGAGACAGGATATTTGAGCTACACAACACAGAAGGCATTGGCCGTGGGGCTGCTGGGCACCTGAAATGGGGCTACTATGACTGAGGGACTAAACTTTGCATTTGCTCAAGTTTCATTAATTTCAAATTAAACAGACCACGCTGGCCAGCATAGGTACAGTACCCCAGGCCACACTGCCTTCCACACTGCGCTGCCATCCCCCTGCTCCAGGCCAGCCTTCCAGCCTGTCTGCACAGCTGACAGCTGCCCAGCTCACCCAGAGAATGGCACACAGGCCCTCCCCAGCCTCAAGGCTCACCACAGTCTCCCCAAGGACCTCCCTGTTTGGTTCTATCCTGGGCTCTGCGGGACAGTGCCACCCCGGGTCTCTCACAACCTGCTGGGCTCCTTCATGCCCCTTAATTTGCTTAGTTTTAAAAATCCATTTGCCCCATTTGGAAATAAGTTCCAGGAAAATGAGGACCAAGGTTTAGCACACAGCAAGTGTTCAAAAATCAAGCAGTCACCTCCATCCTGAGCCTTCACACAGGTGCCCCATGCATGATGGAATCCACAAACCTCCAAGTGTTCTCATAGGGCTCACTGGGTAGGTACTGGGACAGAGAAGGGAAGCCACAGAGCTCCCCAACAGACATGACAACACAGTAGTGACAATGGCAGGGAAAGGCCTCCCCTTTTTAGTGCTCTCCCACCAGGACTCCCCCATGGCTCAGGCTTGGACTGGCAACCACCCTGGGGAGAGCTGAACCCCACCGTGTCCCGCAGGGCAGTGGCTCACTCCCAACCGGCAGGAGAGGCAGGTACCAATAACCGTGCATATTCCTACTGCAACACAGAGCTCCAGAGCGCCCAGCCCAGCCCCCCGCCAAGGCCGACCGCAGCCAGAGCCAGATCCAGATCAGCAGCGTTCAAACGCGGGCTTTCCGCTGTCGAATGCATGACCTTGATAAGCTACTTGGCCTTTGCGGCCTGCATTTCCCCATCTGCTCAGGAGTTCTCGGTAGGACCCAAGCTGAGCTGCATGTAGACAAAAGGACGCCTGCAGGAAGCACCTCCCAGACCGCTTTCCGTGGTGACCATCTCTGGGCTCACCACCTGAACCAGCCCCGCCAGTCCCCTCCCACCAAGGCCACGCGGAAGGACGGGCACCCTAGGGGACCGCCCACGCCAGTTATCTTCTCCAACTCCCAGGTCACCGCACTAGCCGGCACAGAACCCAGGCTGGAGACCTCCCCCACATCGCAGACCCAGAGCCCCCCCCCAAGCACAGCCCAGCGTCCGAGGCTGCTGAGGTCGACGACTTGCGCCCGAACACCCGCGCCCTACTACCCTAGCCCGACTGCGCGGTGGGGGCGGGGCGGGGCCCTAGGGTGGGAGTGGGGCCAGGAGAGCGGAGGGGGCTGGGAAGGGCGGAGCGGGGCCGTGAGCCGGGACTTGTCCGGGAGGGGCTGACGGCGGGGAGGGCGGAGCGGCCGCAGAGACCAGGGCCAAGGGCGGGGCCTAGCCGTGGAGGGCGGGGCCATGGAACGCAAGCTCCGCCCAGAGCGCACCGGCCCCCGCCTCCCCGTGACGCACCTGGAATTGGCGCGGCCGTGACGGTAGGACCCCGCGCCGCGCCCCCCGCGCGCACCTCCCTGCGGCCCCGCCCCGCCCGGCGCGCGCCCCCGCCGCCCCCGCCGCTGCCGGACCGCCCCTGCCGCCCTAACGAGCCCTCGAGGTCCGCGCGCGGCACCTGGTGCCCGCGGGGTGGGCCCGCGTGGGGAGGCCTTGCGCGGGCGCCGGGCCAGAGGGCCGCGAAGGGTGCTTACTGTCCAGGTAGTGCTCCAAGTACATGGCGGTCGCCATCTTCGTCCGCGGCCGCGCTCTGGGTCTGCGCGGGCGGGCGGTGCCGCGAGGGGCGGAGGCGGGGCCGGTGCCTTCAGTATTAATGAACCTCGGGCGCTGATTGGCCCGCCAGGCGGGGCGGGGCGCCGTCTGGATCCGCCCCCCAGCTTCCGGCCGGCAGGCTGCGCACAGCGTCGCGCGGGAGCGGGTCGGGGCCCTGGGTCAGACGCGGGGGGCAGCGGGGTCTGGGGACTCTGCTACGTCCTGGGTGCACGTCCCTGCACATGTGGCCGCGGCCCCAGGTTCCCGCCCCCTCCCCGGGAGGACGGGCGGGGTGTGCGGCGCGGGGCCTGCAGCGGCCGGCGGCGCACGTGCGGGTGGAGTGCGGGTGCGGGGGAGGGGCCGGGCCCCCGAGGCTCAGGGCACCGCTCGCCCGAGCCGCTGCGGTAGCGGCTTCGGCGCTAGAGATGCGTGTTTCAACGGAGGGTGCCCTCGTGAGCTTCCCCGAAACCTGCCCGATACCAGCCAACGAAGCACAGTCTTCCAGTTTCACGTTCGCGTGAATGGTTGACAGGTTCCCCTACGTTCTCGGGCTGCGGACCTGCCTCTGGTTCAGCTTTGAGTCCGAGTGTTCGCGGCCCGCGCACGTCCTTTCGGTGTTCGGGGAGTGCACAGGCGCAGGTACGCGACCGCGCACCTCCGACCTCGGTGCCTGCGTTGTTGTTTCTAACTAAATAAACTACATTTTTTGGAGTAATTTTAAGCTTACGGGAAAATCGAGAAGAAAATAGAGTTCTTATAGACCCCTAAACATGTGCGCACGCGCAAACACAGCCCCACTACTAGCACTTGGCACTAGTGTGCTACATTTATTAAAACTGGTGAAATCATATGGACACAGTATATTTTTTTTTAAAGATTTTATTTGTCAGAGAGAGAGCAGGAGAGGGAGGAGCAGGCTCCCCGCTGAGCAAGCTGCCCTATAGGGGACTGGATCCCAGAATCCCGAGCCGAAGGCAGACGCTTAACTGCCTGAGCCACCCAGGAGGCACTTGATACATTATTATTGAAGTCCGTAGTTTACTTTAGGGTTCACTCTGTGTTGTATATTCTGTAGGTTTTTAACAAATGTGTAATGACCTGTATCCAACATTACAATATACAGAATCCTTTCTCTGCCTCCAAAATGCTGTGTTCTACCTTGTCAGCCCTTTCCCCACTCCCCGCACCCTTGGCAAACACTGATCTTTTTACTGCAGTTTTCCCTTTTCCAAAATGTTTTAGAGTTGGCATCACACATTTCGCAGACTTTTCAGATTATTTTCTTTGACTTAGTAATATGCATTTATGTTTCCTCCGTGCTTTTCTGTGGCTTGGTAACTCATTTCTTCTTAATGCTGAGAAACATTTCATGGGCTGGATGTACCAGTTAACCCATTCACCTATTGAAAGACATCTTGGTTGTTTCCAAATTTTGCCAATTATGAATAAAGCTACTATAATCATTAATGTACAGGTGTTTGTGTGGACATGTTTTTAATTCCTTTGGTTAAATACAAAGAAGAGTAAGATTGTCTAGGTTTGTAGGAGACCACCAAACTGGCTTCCAAAGTGGCTGTATCACTTTGCATTTCCACCAGCAAAGAATGAGAGTTCTTGTTGCTCCACATCCTCACTACCACTTGGTGTTCTGGATTTTAACCATTCTGACAGGTGGGTTGTTCTGTTTGCAATTCCCTAATGACATAATTCCCTAATGAATTCTTCTTACATGTGTATTTGCTATCTGTACATCTCTTTGGGTGAGGTGTCTGTTCATAACTTTTGCCCATTTCTTTTTTAACTTTTTAAAAAAGATTTTATTTAGGGCTCCTGGGTGACTCAGTGGGTTAAAGCCTCTCCCTTCCACTCAGGTCATGATCCCAGGGTCCTGGGATCAAGCCCCACATCGGGCTCTCTGCTCAGCAGGGAACCTTTTTCCTCCTCTCTCTCTCTGTCTGCCTCTCCACCTACTTGTGATCTCTGTCTGTTAAATAAATAAAATCTTTAAAAAAAAAAAAAAAGATTTTATTTAGAGGGGCGCCTGGGTGGCTCGGTCATTAGGCATCTGCCTTCAGCTCAAGTTGTGATCCCAGGGTTCTGGGACTGAACCCCGCATCAGGCTCTCTGCTTGGCTAGAAGTCTGCTTTTCCTCTCCCACCTCTCCTGCTTGTGTTCCTGCTTTCGCTGTCTCTTTATCAAATAAATGAATAAAATCTTTGAGAAAAAAAATTTTTATGGCATGCCTGGGTGGCTCAGTTGGTTGAGCATCTGCCTTTAGCTGGGGCCATGATCCCCAGGGTCCTGGGCTTCTCTCTCTGCCTGCCACTCCCCCTGCTTGTACTCTCTCTCACTTTCTCCGACAAATAAATTAATAAAATCTTAAAAAGAAAACTTTAAAAAATTTTATTTAGAAAGTGGTGGGGGTTGGGCAGAGGGGGAGCAGACTCCCCACTGAGTGTGGAGCCTAGTGAAGGGCAAGATCCTGAGATCACAACCCAAGCTGAAACCAAGTGCCAGATGCTGAACCAGCTAAGCCACCCAGGGACTTCCTAACTTTTGTCCACTTTTTAACATGGGCTGTTGGTTTTCTTACCGGTGAATCATACTATCTACTTTTCTACTATTTACATTTTTAACTTCATACTCTTCACAAACACCTGGCCATGTTTTACTCATTCTACTTCATTTTGTTTACTAGATTATTTCATTGCATTGGTGTGCCATACTTTTAACAATAGATTTCAATGTTTTGATTGTACCCAGTTTTCATTAGCATCAGTAATGCCCTGATGAACATGTGTTCATATGGCTGTACATATCCGTGTGCTCCAGCTATTGCTGCATAATAAGCTACCTGAAAACAATTGCTTAAAAGAACCATTTTAGGGCGCCTGGGTGGCTCAGTGGGTTGAGCCGCTGCCTTCAGCTCAGGTCATGATCTCAGGGTCCTGGGATCGAGTCCCGCATCGGGCTCTCTGCTCGGCAGGGAGCCTGCTTCCCTTCCTCTCTCTCTACCTGCCTCTCCATCTACTTGTGATTTCTGTCAAATAAATAAATAAAATCTTAAAAAAAAAAAAAAAGAACCATTTTAGGAGCACTTGGGTGGTTCAGTCCTTAAGCGCCTGCCTTTGGCTCAGGTTATGATCCCAGGGTCATGGGATCCAGGCTTGTGTCCAACTCCCTGCTTGATGGGAGCTTCTCCCTCTCCCACTCCCCCTGCTTGTGTTCCCTCTCTGTCTCTCACTCTGTGTCAAATAAATCAATAAATCTTTTTTCAAAAACCCATTTTATTACCACTCAGGATTTTTTAAATAGATTTTATTTGACAGAGATCACAAGTAGGCAGAGAGACAGGCAGGGAGAGAGGAAGGGAAGCAGGCTCCCTGCTGAGCAGAAAGCCCAACATGGGCCCGATCCCAGGACCCCGGGATCATAACCCAAGCCAAAGACAGAGGCTTTAACCCACTGAGCCACCCAGGCACCCCAACACTCAGAATTTTTGAGTCATGCATTTCAGCCAGGCTCAGCCGAATGATTCTTTCGTTCTGTGTAATACTTTAGGTCACTGGGGTAGCTGGAAGGTAGCAGATGATTGGCGTCATGGACCAGCATGCCTACATGAGACCTCACCAGCACAGCAGTCCCAGGTACTGGTACTGTTCTCGCCATGCAAGGAGGGCTTCCAGAGAGTTCCAGTGAGCCTCAGTAGAAACTGCACTACTTGTGAAAACTCCTCAGTAGTCCTGAGGCAGACGCTCAATGACTGAGCCACCCAGGCGCCCCCAGAATTTTATTTCTTGTGCAGCAGTCCCAGTGTGAATAGCCCAATGGGCAGCAGCCAGGCTCCATAGGATCACTCGTGGGCCCCTTCCAGCACAGTGTGTACCCCCGGGGAGTTTTGTCATCATCAATAGGGTCAAGGCCAGGTTGCAGGGAGGGGAAGCAGTGGGCCAAAGGAAAGCACCGGCCGCTGGGTGAAGGAGCACAAACTGCGTCTGATCACAGTTCATCCGACGGTTCATCGGCACTTAACTGTGTGGCCACATCCACCTGCAAGCAGGGCTGGGAAACTAAGTCAGTCTAGCGGGGCACTCATGTGCTAGCAGACTCTTCTGGAAGTACAGGAGTGCTGTAGACTGAGTAGCCCCCCAGATTCATAGGAATGCTACCTACCGATGTGACTATGCCAAGGGAATTGAGAGGAAGAAGAGACCCTGGCGACCTCTCTCCACACCCACATGGTGGGAAGACTGGCTCCACTGGAGCCCCACGGTCTGTGCTGTCTGGACAGGTTAGCCTGGCTAACAACTAGAAAGCCTTTGCTGCCACAATCCTTGAGGAAGAGAGAAGAGTAAAAGGGCTTTAGTGCCTTTTGGGTTTTTTTTTAAGGGACAATCCCAAACATGTAAGAGTAGGCCCTAATGAGCCCTGTGTGCTCATCAGCCATTGGCACCTTACAACCCATTGTTTTTTTTTTAAGATTTTATTTATTTATCAGAGAGAGAGGGGGGGAGAGAGCGAGCACAGGCAGACAGAATGACAGGCAGAGGCAGAGGGAGAAGCAGGCTCCCCGCTGAGCAAGGAGCCTGATGTGGGACTCGATCCCAGCACGCTGGGATCATGACCTGAGCCGAAGACAGCTGCTTAACCAACTGAGCCACCTAGGCGTCCCCCTTACAACCCATTGTATGTCCCCTGTCTCCAAGCACACTTAGGCCCAGAACCCTGTAACTTCCTCCACCAAGTGGACATCCTTGTGCCCACCTATAAGGCCTCCATGGTGCTGTGAAGAGATCCTACTTGCACGGTTCTAGGGCCGACTGTGCTGACCATCAGGCCTGAGACCAACCTGTCCATGCAGCAGAGCAGAAAGGAGACAATGTCCAGCTGCGAGGCCACGCCCCTGCCCACAGTGGGGCCACAAGACCAGCACTGGATGCATGGAGATGCCAAAGTCACCCTGTGACCAGGAAGAAGCTAGAACTGCTAACATGGGAGCCTGACCTTTGACATCACCAGGCAGTAGAAGCAGTTATCGGATGCCTAACTCTGGACTTTTGAGTTATGTGTGATAACGAAATATCCCCAAGATGTAAGCCACAGGTATGCTGGTACTTGCACTTAGTGTCATTCTGATAGAAGAGGCAGGACGTGTTGAAGACTCGAAGCAAAACTGCTTGTTGTACCTTAATAACAAACTTCACCCTACTTGTGCTAGTTTAGCAACTGCTGTAGTCAAAAGGGCATGGCACCACCACCCTGCACACAAGGCCCCAACCGCCAGGTTCCTGCATTTTCACAGACATCCAGCAAGGCCAGGCATTCACAAGCTGACACGCTGCATTACATGTTCTCCCTGTAGCTCAGTGAGCTCATCCTGCAGATGTGGTTCAAGGCTGGCTGGCACCTGCCCTAGCCTGGAAAGGTTCCCTTCTCTACTGTAATGCTTTCATCCTTTGAAGGCCCAGGAGATGGACTTTTGAGAACAGGAGACATAAAACTAAAGGCTATTGCTTCCATCCCTGTAACATTACACTCTAGCCTTTGTATCAGTGAACCCTCCCTAGGCTGTGCTGCGGTAATGGGAGTCCCCAGTCTCCAGGAGGGACTCGGAATGCCGATGATTTACTTCTTGCCGTGCTACCTGTCTGTGGCCGTAGCCTGGCCCTAGCTTTATTTCCTTCACTGGAGATCCAGGGTGAAAACACAGCCCTAATTGTGCATATGCTCTTCTCACGTTGGGGGGTGGCGAGGAGGGAACTGCCAAGCCAAACAAGTTTCCACAGCTTCCCCTTCAAAGGACGCGAGTCAGCTGTGAGTCCAACAGGACTTGGAAGCCGCACAGCCAATATCAACATCAAGGAAGGGGGCAAATGATTTGGAAGAATACGATCATCTACCCACCCTTCCCGAACTCAGACTGCATCAGGTAAACCGGGCACAAGAAGCCGCTAGCTGCCTCGGGAAGTCACGTTCTAAGGGGGTTGGGGAAGAGAAGTCGGGGAAGTCGCGGAGGGTGAGCTCCAGAACCCCGCGAAGCCGCCGCCGCCCACCCTGGCAACCTCAGCAAGCTCCTGCGGGCAGCAGTGCGGCAGATGCCCCCGAGATCTCACGAGCAAGCAGCCTTGAGGGCCGAGTCCAGCACAAGTCCAGACGCGAAGCCGGCTGCGGGGGGATACTGCGGGACGCGGCTCCTGGCTCGTCGTGGCCTGCGAGGCCGCTTCGTCGCCAGCCCCGCAGCTTCCAGTGCTGCCCCCGGTGGGCTGGCACCCGCGGACCGACCCTCGGGAGTCAGCACGGCAACCCCCCCCCCCCGAGCGCACGGTCTCGCCCGGAGCATGCGCAGGCGACCTGGACGCCCCTGAAGGGGCAACAGCGCCCGGGAGCCTCCGGACGGGACGGGGACCCCCACCTCAGGAGTCGGGCACAAGGGCCGACAAGACTGCCCTTTCCCTCCCCTGCGAGGCGGCCTCCGGCATCTCTGACTCGCGGCTCCCCCGGCCCTGCAGTCCCGAGAAGCAGAGTAGACGATACCACCATCTCCCCGGGACTGTCGCGGGGACAGGAAAGGTCCGCCCCGGCCTCCCCGCCAGCAGCCAGCTCACACCACCGCCGGCTCGACCGCCCCGGAAGGCGGGGCGTCCGCAGGAAGGGGCGGGGCGACGGGGGCCGCCTTCGCCCCGCCCCTAGGCCGATACCAGCCAGTCTGAGCAAGGCCGGAAAATGGCAGCCAATCCCAACGTGCGATCCTCCCAAGTCAATTCCAGAGCGCGCCACGGACGCGGGCGTATTTCAGCCCGTCCCAGCGCGCGCCGCGGACGGTGGTCCGTTTCAGCCAATCGCAGTGCGCGCCGCCGACGCCCGCCAATGGGAGCGCCGAGCGACGCCGGGGACGCGGTGACTGCAGGCGGCGGGAAGGCGCGAGCATGGCGGCCCGGCGCGGGGCTCTCATCGTGCTGGAGGGCGTGGACCGCGCCGGCAAGAGCACGCAGAGCCGCAAGCTGGTGGCAGCACTGTGCGCCGCGGGCCACCGCGCCGAGCTGCTCCGCTTCCCGGGTGGGTGTGGCGCCGGCGGGGCCGCTCGGTGTCGGGGCCGCGGGGCGGTGGCTGCAGTCGTGGACGGGCAGGCGGTCCCGGCGCTGGCGGGAATCCGGGCCGCGGCTTCTGGCGTGGCTGTTCCCGTCGGAGCGACTGGAGGGATGGCTTCACCGGCCTTGGACGTGCGCACGGAGACACCGGTGCGGCGGTCTCCCCGCGACGCCTCAGGCGGGCGGATCGGCAGCGGCGCGCGGCGGGGTCGTGGGCCTCCGGCCTTCCCTCCCTTGAGCTCTTCCGTGCGGGCACCTGCACCCCGCGGCCGGCTCTCGGGGACACTCCGAATCCGGGGGGCGCCGCAAAGGAAACCGCAGCCCGCGGCCCGGCCCCAGCCGTGTCCTCACTCAGGTGGGGAGGCCTGCGCTCACTTCGTGGGTCTCTCTCTCTCTCTCTCTGTTTAGAAAGATCAACTGATATCGGCCGGCTGCTGAGCTCTTACTTGGAGGAGAAAAGGGAGCTGGAGGACCATTCGGTGCATCTGCTGTTCTCCGCGAACCGCTGGGAGCAAGTGTAAACGCTTAAACGCTTCTGACGCGCAGCCCGCCCCCAGCGCTTTACCTCCTGCTAGACCGCGGCGGGTGAACGCGGCTCTCCACTGGGGGGGCGTGGGCAGTAAGCCCGAGGCCATACCTGGGCGAGCGCGCATCCGTTACCCTGACTCCAACGCTATGTTTGCCAAAGAGCACAAACTCGCACTTCTTCCTCCTGCCCTGCCACCTCTTTGTAACGAACAGACAGATGTTGTTTTGTAGGGTAATTTTAGGGTTATGGAAAAGCTACTGATAAGTACACTTCTTCCACCTCTGTCCCCTCCCCCTTCTGCCTCTGGTTTGTCATATTATTTGTCTTAGATTAGTGTGTTACATTTGCTACAGTGGATGAACTGATACGGACGCTTTTCTGTAAAGATTTTATTTCTTTGAGAATGAGAGAGGGTGAGAGGAGGGTGGGGGTGGGGCGCAGAGGGAGACAGACAGGCATGCTCTGTGCTGAACATGAGCCCAATTCCCAGGCCCCTGAGATTAGGAGCTGGCTGGAGTCAGAAACAGCCCCCCAGTGCCGCATGTTGACAACATTATTAACAGAAGTTCACAGTTTACCCCATCCCCCTTTTACTTTACATTTTTCACCTCTTCACTCAGCATTTAATTGTGAGCAAGTGCCTGTGCTCTGTGCTTTTAGATGCTTTTGTTTCCTTTTTTTTTTTTTTAAGATTTTATTTATTTTGACAGATCACAAGTAGGCAGAGAGGCAGGCAGAGAGGGAGGGGAAGCAGGCTCCCCACTGAGCAAAGAGCCCAGTGCGGGGCTTGATCCCAGGACCCTGAGATCATGACCCAAGCCGAAGGGCAGAGGCTTAACCCACTGAGCCACTCCGGCGCCCCACATTTCCATTTATTTTTTGACATAAATAAAGAGGTCCTCCCATACAAACCATCTCATAACTGGCTTTCTGATGCTGCCTGGCTAAGCTATGACTTTCCAGTCAGTCTGGGGTGCTCTCCAGAAAGGCTGTGGGCAGTAGATTCAACCAGATGCTTGTTCGTGGTTTTGCACCATTCACTCTTACAGTCAAACCTGCACTGCTCTCTTCTGGTTTAGTAGTGTCTGCTTTGGAAAGTACTTCTCACTCCCAAGGAAAAGAGCAAAATGAGATCATTTTTATAGTCCTTAATACATCTGGAATTTATGGGTATAATTGTTCCGATTTTACTTTTAAAGGCTTTATAGAAAAATAAGGCAGTTCCATTAAAAAGTGAAAATGCTAACCTGGCTTCCTAGTGATCCTGCCCCCCTACACAGGTCTGCGTGCCTATGCTCTATCTCTTCTGTCTCCGCTCCCACAGCTACACCTTCGGGTCATTCCAGCCACCGCCATTTGATTGGTTAGATTTGAAAGTCCTTGGTTGACAGGTCAGATGCCAGAGTCACATGTGGCACCACTGCCCACCAGCTGTGTGACCGTGGCCCTGCACAGCTGCTCTGCATCGCAGTTTCCTCATCAGAGTGGCAGTCGTGGTGGTGTCCCATGGCGGTGCCCCCAGCCAGGGTCAAGGAAAGCTGGCCAGGCAGGCCTGGGGATGAGGGCTCAGTCAACCTGGGCTGTTTGGAAGAACTTTTAGAGAAACTGGTGTTTTCCTCCAGCCCTTTAATTGTCCACCTTTCTGCTATGCTTCGTCTTAACTGAGTCAGTTCCTGGTTCCCAAAAATGCTTGTCCTCTGGCATCTTTAAAGTTCAGGAGCACAGAGCGTGTGGCACTCCCCTCGCAGAATGGGGTGGCACCCTCCATTTCCCTCCCTATCCTCTGTTTACCAAAACCCAGTGCTCCTCCAGGAGAGTCGTAAATAGCACTGCCTGCAAGAATTCACTCATAGAAATGAGCGGTTTCTTTTACCTCCTCAATCTAGCAGTTGATTTTTTAAAGATTTTATTTATTTATTTGATAGACAGAGATCACAAGTAGGCAGAGAGGCAGGAAGAGAGAGAGGGGGAAGCAGGCTCCCTGCTGAGCAGAGAGGCTGATGTGGGGCTAGATCCCAGGACCCTGAGACCATGACCTGAGCCAAAGGCAGAGGCTTTAACCCACTGAGCCAGCCAGGTGCCCCAGTCTAGCAGTTTTTTGGAATAATTCTAGTCAGCTGGAAGAGTTGTAAGAACAGTGCCAAGAATCCAGACTTCACCTGTTATTCATACTTTGTCACACTTGTGTTATCATTTCCTCACTTTCTAAAAATTTACAGGTCATTTATTTTATGAAATTCATAGTTGGTCTGATGTTTCCTCACAAGTAGAGCTGGATTTGTATTTTTGTCAGGAATACCATGGAAGTGACGTTGGGTCAGTTGTCTAGGACAATGAGCCAGGAGGGATCCAGTGCGGTTTGGCCATCACTGGATTGCTTGTGAAAGGTGTGCTGGCCAGGCTGTTCCACCAAATGACTCCTTCCTGTTACAAGTAGTCAAAAGGGGAGGGACATGTGGGTGGGTCAGTCATTTGAGCATCTACCTTCAGCTCAGGTCATCATCCCAGGGTCCTGGGATCAAGTCCCACATCAGGCTCCCTGTTCTGTGGGGAGCCTGCTTCTCCCTCTGCCTGATGCTCCCCCTGCTTGTGTGTTATCACTGGCAAATAAATAAAACTTTTTTAAAAAATCAGTATAAGAAAGGGGCGGGGATACTATAAAACTACATAAATATCCCCTTCCTTATCAAACTTTGATTTTGTACTTTATTGTTCATTAATAAACCTGCTTGAGTCCATTGTGATTTCAGATGGTCACTTTTCTAATCCGTCACTTCTGCATGTATTAGTCGGCTTCCTATGTAAGGAAGAGCCTCCCCTGCTCATCCATGCGTCCCATCATCGACATGGGCTCACATGCTCTTTTTTACTTGGTGGGTCACACTATCAGCTGTTTTGTTGTTCAGATTATTGCAAATTTGGCCTCTGGAAATCTCTTCACGTTGGCTCCTGTGTCCATTTTTTGAGAACTTTCTGGGAGAACAAGATGTTCAGGTTTCTCTTGTGTTTTCTCCTGCTCCAGCCCAGGAGCCAGCTGCTCCTTTCTGTGTAGTTGCAGAGTGCAACATCTGGGCGCTGGGTGCTTGCTACTAGTGAGCATCCCTGACTCTAGACTCCAGTTGTGGTCGGACCTGCGTGTAAGTTTATCTTCGTCTGTGTCTGTTTCTCTCTCTCTCTGTGGTCACTGATACCTGGTGGTCCAGCCTGGTGCCATTCTCTTCCTGGCTCATGGCATCGTCAGTCTACACCCCTCTGTAAAAGCCTACATAGAGGTCACTGCTGGTTTTCACCTCTGTCCTTTTAACAGGGGCACCCTGAGTGCTATGTTCAGAGGTCTCTTTGGGCAGGATTTTCTGCTCTTCACTGTGTGTTCATCTGGGTACAGTTCATTTGACTTTGTATGTGATTTTAGGCGTTTTTTTCCCCCATTTGATTTAATTTTTGAATACATGAAACATTAAATGGTTCTAAAAGTCAGAGTCAAAGAAAAAGGTCACTGCCTTACGCACCCACTTCTGCCCATCCTCTGTGGGTAGCCTATTCCATTCATTTTTTTTTTTAAATAAGGATGTTATTTATTTAATCGGCAGAAGATCACATGTAGACAGAGAGAGAAGGGGAAGCAGACTCCCTGCCAAGCAGAGAGCCCGAAGTGGGGCTCAATCCCAGGACCCTGAGATCATGACCTGAGCTGAAGGCAGAGGCTTGACCCACTGAGCCACACAGCTGCCCCCTATTCCATTCTAGTGTTCCCCTATGGAATTATTTTACAGGCAGAGATATATGTGATGTCTTCATTCTCCAGTTTGCCCCGTTCCTCAAAACGTAGCCTGTCACGTGTGGTCCTCTGCTTTCCCAATGACATCAGGAAGTGGTGGTGTCAGCTGATGGACTTAGCCCTTGCTCCTCATACAGGAGAATTGTCCTCTTGGGCATGTGCTGTAGTTATATTTTCTACCAATTTTCTGTTTGTGAGATCAAGTAATTGTTTTTAATAGTTTGCGATTATAGCTAATGCTGTGATGGAAACTGCATTTTATTGCTGGAGGTGTACCTTCTCCCTCCCTACCGTTCTGTGAGCTCCTCAAGGACATCTCATCTTTCTCTTCCACAAAGTGCAAGTGACACTTCCTACTAACGTCAAGCTCCTTGTTTGCGTGTCCTCCTAAGGTCTTGGGGGAGGGGGATGGGGGTTGAGCTGCCGTCACCTGGTTGAGGACATCCTTGGCCAGCCTGTCCCTCCTCATCCTGGCCCTTCAGACTCTAGGCAGCAAGCATGATCCCATCCTCACTGCATCTGCGCCTTTGCTCTCATTCCCAGCAGGATCACCCAGCCCCTCCGCATCCCCCCACACTCGCCCCTCCCCATCCTCGCCCAGACAGCCCTCAAGCATGCCTCTGTTCATTCGTCTTCACCGGTTGTGATTGTTCTGTTTTCGTGGACTTATCTTCTCCACATTGGGCTTTGCTGGGAGTACCCCAGTGGCATCTTCTGAACAGAAGACCCGGAGCTTTTCTGAATACACACGAGGCCGCAAATTGCTGCCCTGTCCTCCCTTCACTGCGCTGGTTTATGTATTGGTGAATTACACTGTCGGCCTGGGAAGCCAGGACCATGGCTCAGAAACGCTCTCTGTTTTTAGGCCTCTGATCAAGAAGAAGTTGGGCCAGGGCATCACCCTCGTCGTTGACAGATATGCATTCTCTGGTGTCGCCTTCACCAGTGCAAAGGAGGTGAGTGCTGCATGGCCCCAGTGGGATGATGCCAGGTGCGGACTCAGGAGCTTGTGGTTCGTTAGGGCCCTTCCCTTTGCCTGGTCCACTTGCTGTGTATCAGTGGAGGAGCAGATGTTGATGGAACCGTAGCTCATTGGTAATGTCAACGGTGGGTGTCACCATGTCCCTTCCCCACGATGGTCGCTCAGCGGTGCTTCTCTGTTCAGTGTCATGTTTGCAGAGTGGATGGTGCATGTCGGGTACCTTCTGTGGGTTTTCCTGGCCTCCGCGAGCCAGCCATGGAGCTGTCATTTGGAGTACAGGGGCTACTCTGCCACTGTGGTCTGCGGCTTAGTAGAACTTTTCAGCTACATACCAGCTGAGAAAATGATATCCCACCCAGCACTGTCCCCTGCTGCTCTCTGCCCTGACCCACCAGACACATCACCAGCTCCTTCGTGAACACTTCAGCTCATGTCCCAAAATGACTTCTTACAAATGCAGGTGTTTCATGCTGCCATCATTCGGTCCGTGTGTGCAGTGGCCATTCACTTAGAAATGGACTCATCCTGGGTTTCTGCAGTCGAACTGGATCGGAATCCATGTCAGGGCCGTACTTGACATGTGTCTTAGATCTCTGTGATGATACAGGCTCCCACATTTCCTTTTTAACTTGCATTAAAATCTTTTAAGATTTTATTTTGGAGAGATTACTTGAAGGAGTTCTGGGCTCTCATATCGAGAGACACGGGGCATCTGGCTATCTCGTTTGTGGTAACTGGGTTTGTGATGGTACCTTCACGAGGGGTTGCAAAATGGTGACCTCAATTCTGCCCATCATTCCTCGTGTGCTGGCTGGAATTTTTCTAAAAGGACACTTGCCCTATGGAAGTATTGGTCAGTGAGATTCCGTCTGGAAGAGGAGGATGGGGCAAGTGACCGTCATGTCCTGGACTGTCTCCCTCGTGTCTTCCTGATGTGCTACTGGGGGTCTGTGGGGGCTGACGGGCTCACTCCTCAGCTGAGTACCTTACTTGAGCCTATAGCTCCCAGCGCAGAGCTGGGTTCTAAACCTAAGTCTTCAGAGCTCTGTGGCTTTGAGACAGGGCCTTCCTGGACATGACCTTTTCCTCCAAAAATGGGGACATATTTTTAGAAGTTGATGGGTTGAATAGGAGCAGGAGGGTGGAGGAGAGGCCTGTGGCACATGCTTGCAGCAGGGCTCCAGCATTCTCTCAAGGGGGCTCACGCCCTTACCCAGCAGAGGTATAAGTACAGGACCCAAACTAGGGGTCGTTCCCCCCATGGGCCCATCTGCTGCCTACCCCAGGCCTCCTGTGTGCGGTGGGCCTCCGGGGTCTGCCACATGGACTGAGCATTCCACCTGGCCAGAAGGCATGGGACTGTGTTGGCATGCCCACCCTTGGACCCAGGCTGTAGGTGCTGATTCCACGGGGCTATGGGGAATCCTGTCTTTGAATGTATATTCACAAAGTCAATGCAAACGAAGGATTTGTGGGAGAAGGCAAAACCATTTGAGATCTCAGGAATAAAAACCATTCCCATGTAAGAAGGCTCCATTTTTGGTATATCAGCTGGACATTAGCTCATTTCTCCCCTTTTATGAATTTTGAAATCAAGAATTAGACTCCAGGGCGCCTGAGTGGCTCAGTGGGTTAAGCGGCTGCCTTTGGCTCAGGTCGTGATCTCAGGGTCCTGGGATCGAGTCCTGCATCGGGCTCTCTGCTCAGCAGGGAGCCTGCTTCCTCCTCTCTCTCTCTCTCTCTCTCTCTCTCTGCCTGCCTCTCTGCCTATTTATGATCTCTCTCTGTCAAATAAATAAATAAAATCTTTAAAAAAAAAAAAAGAATTAGACTCAATTAAACCTTCTTTCTCTAACTCTTGGGTTCCATGCTGCCAGAATTTCTCCCTGGATTGGTGCAAGCAGCCGGACGTGGGCCTCCCCAAGCCGGACCTGGTGGTGTTCCTTCAGTTAGGGCTGGCGGAGGCTGCAGCGCGGGGAGAGTTCGGCCGTGAACGCTACGAGAACGGGAACTTCCAGGAGCGGGCACTGCGTTGCTTCCACCAGCTGATGGCGGACAAGACTCTGAACTGGAAGGTGAGGGTGTCTTCTGGTGTTGCCCCCAGAACCGGCTGGCTGGAAGCCGCCAACAAGTGGCTCAGGTCCTGCGCCTGAGCGGAGCCATTGGCCAAGGGCTGCTCCGCTGGTGGGGCCTCGGCACCCTCTCAGTTTCTGCTCCTTTGTGATTGTGTGAAACAAGGGAGATGGGTACCTGCTGGGTGATTTGGGGAGAATGGGCCAGATAACCCCTCCCAAACAGCAGTCCTGCACAGGCAGCTGTCCTCTGCCAGGTTTTGCCATGCTTGTCACCTAGAACACCGACCTATAAGGCACTCTTCACACTGCCTTCTCTCTTTCACTTGTGAGTCGCATTCTGGCTTGTTGTGTCTACAGGCCCCATAAACCCTGAAAGTTGGGACTGGCTGGTTTGGGGCTCATCCCCCACTGCCTGGGAGTCATTTGCTGTCTCCCTCTCAACCCTATCCTGCCATTTTGGCCCCAGGGCCATTCCTTGTTTCCTTTTGTGGGGATGAGCACTTGTCTACACGCTTACTCCCAGGCCTGGGCCTCACCCTCAGGATCATGCCCACCCCGCAACCACACTGTGCTGTCTCCTTGTGCTCAGTGCCCTGCAGCCCTGTTCCCTCCACCTCCGCACCTCACCCAGGGCCTAGCCCCAGTCTCCATCCATGAAGGACCATCAGGTCCTCCCTGAGGAGGGACACCAGGGGTTCCAGATTGGGCCCCTTCCCCATGCCCTCCCTGCACACGCCCATCCCCAGACCCAGTTCATGTGAGCGCACCCTGGTGGCCTGGACACAGCTTTGTCCCTGTGTGGTCAGAGGTGGCCTGGCAACCAGAAAGCTGATACCGAGGGTGGTTGACAGGTCTTACTGGTGAGACAGGCAGCCTTCTTGCTGCTCCGTTGGCCTCGGCTCCTACTTTGGCCATCTTGTCTGGTTGGTGCTTCTCCCGCGACCTGCCTGTCTGCGGCCCTCCCCATTTGTCCTCATTGACTTCTGCTTGCTCATTGCCAGGGTGGGGGGTCCTCTCAGGGGGCTTCTTTGTGACACAGGTTGCACACATATTTTTAAAGTATGGCTTTCACCACTAGCTAGAAGTACAGTGTTCCCATGAAACCGCTCATGAGTGAAAATGCCATAAAGCAAAGAAGCAATCACCACTGATTAACACGGAAACCTTTCTGAGCGTTCCCAGAGTTAGAAAATCACCTCTCTTGGGCTTTTCTGGTACTTAGGACACAACTTGCTAACAGACACACAGAGTCAATGGAGATGAAGCTCACAGACTCCCAGACACAGAGCCGAGCTCTTGCGGCCAGACATCGAGCTACGCTCTTGCGGCCAGACATCGAGCTACCAAGAGAGATTCCCAAGAAGGAGCACACAGGTGCCTTCTGCTGCTCTGGGTGCCTGGGACGGCTCCCTGCAGTGCTGACGCTGAATGAACTTTTTGCTTTTCACCTTTTTTTGTAAAAGCAAAAACACTTTCTGATCTTTTTCTGTTAGCAAAAATAGGTACTAACCTAAATCCTTCACGAAAGCAAAGTGGTGTACTGCGAACTTTCACAAAGCAGAGGATGCCTGTGTATCCACAGGCTCTCCATCTCTCATGAGCTCACATCAGTGGTGAGCCCGTGCACTTGTCTAATGGTCGAAAAGGGCATTTCTTTTTGCACATGAAAGCTTCAATCCCATTTTTGTACTGTATAATTTTATCATATAAGAAATTACAAAGTTCTCTTCCCTTTCTGTTTTTCCTTTGCCAATCAGTTCTATGTGGTTTAGGCAATTCTTAATTTATAACACATTTCAAACCCTGTAAGGAACAAGACGAGAAGGTATGAAATCTGGAGTGGGAGTGGGGAAAGAAACAGGAGACCATCTCTTTCCAACCAGTGCTGGCTCTCTCCACCCTGAACCTCCCAGGTTTTCATCTCATGTCACTTCTTCAACTTAAGAACATCTTTAAACATTTCCTGTATGCTGGATCTCCTAGGATAGAACTCTCAGCTTTTGTTTGTCTGAAAATTAACTTTTTTAACATTCTTTGAATTAAACAATAACAACAACAACAAAAAAAAAACACCTTAAAACTTCCAAGTACAATACAAAAAATTCTTCCTGGGACCATTTGAGAACAAATTAGGCTCTGATGCCCCTTCCCTGCCGTGTACTATCAAAACCGGGACATTACTGTGCATCCCTTGCTACCTGCAGGTCCCCAGGCCCCATTCAGGCTTCCCCACTGGTCCCACTAGTGTCCTTTTTTTTTTTTTTTTTTTTTTTAAGATTTTATTTATTTATTTGACAGAGAGAGATCACAAGCTGGGCGGGGGGGCAGGAAGCAGGCTGGCGGGGGGGCAGGAAGCAGGCTCCCTGCCAAGCAGAGAGCCCGATGTGGGACTCCATCCCAGGACCCTGGGATCATGACCCGAGCTGAAGGCAGAGGCCTAACCCACTGAGCCACCCAGGCGCCCCCCCACTAGTGTCCTTTTTAACAAATGACTCAGTGTACAGTTCCCTCTCTATTCTCCAGCTTGTGTGACTTTCATGACATTGACACTTTTGAAGTTCACGGGGGTGATTTCTGAGTGTCCAGTGGACTCTGCTTTTTCCCTGTGGTGGGATCCAGGCTGTGTGTCTTTGCTGGTGGCCTGGGTGGGGCACTGGATTCTCACTGCATCCTGCCATGTGTGTAGGATTCCTTTTTGTTCCACTTTTGATGATGTTCACTTTCTGGGGTATTTATTTTTATTCGCATGTCGCTGACACACACTTAGACGAACGTCGGTGTGCAGCCAAGTGACTAGACAGGCTTGTACGTTACTCGGGGCTCATCACACAGGTGGCTGCACCTATCAGTACACAACGCCATCACAGGATCCCTGACCATAGTCCCTGTGCGGTGCCTCTCATCTGTCTGTCCCCACCCCCTCCCCCGAGGGGGCAGCTGTGCGTCCTCTGCGCTTATGGCTTAGCTTCTGTGTGCGATTATTCACTTACATGAGACTCCACATATAAGCGAAATCCTACAGTATCTGTCCTTCGTGTGATTCATTTCACAGAGGATGATACCATCTAGGGCCACCCATGTTGTTGCCGATGGCAGGGCTCATCCTTTTGTATGGCCGAGTGACATCGCCTTTCACCACCTTGCAAGTGGTACTTGCAAGGCTTCTCCACAGGGACATGGACTCTATCTCCCTCTATAAATAAGAAGCAGTTTGTGATGAGATTCTTAAAAACCATGTAAAAATCTCACAGCTCATCGGATTTTCAGTTTACCTGTACATTCATATCTGTACAGATTCGTGTTTTGTTTCTGTTTTGACTCCCCGCCGTCTATGCTGTGCCTCACCCAGCAGCTCTGTTACCCTCTCGTGGGTCCCCTGCACATTGGTACACTGACTGCCCCCCAGCACATTAATACTTTCGGGGTTCATCCTGTCCGCTTCCAGCCCCGCTCTGGGTTTGGCTGCTTCCCCGGGTTTCCATGCTCCCATTTTGAGGGGAAAGCTATCCTAAATCTGGGTCCAGGGGCTTGTTGGCACGGTGTTGTTTCTGCCCCTGGGCCCTCAGAGGACTAGAAATGTGGTTTAGATGTGATTGCCTGAGTTAGAGTTTATATGTAATGTGCGCGTGTGTAGTACCTGTGTGTGTGCGAGTTTATCTGTAATGTGTGCATAGTACGCCCGTGTGCAGTGTGTGTGTGCACGTAGTATGCCTGTGTATGAGGTCATATGCAGAGTGTGTGTGCACGCACATGTATTACACCCATGTGTGAGGTTCAGCCTAGTTCATGGTTTGCAGTAAGCAGTCCCAAGAGCCCTCAGGCGGCTGTCACCGTGTGGGGTCTCAGGCTGGGCAGATTATTGCGAGCTGTGCAGTCAGACCTCCCAGATGGTCATACATGCCTCTGAGTGAGTCTATAACCACCGCAGCTTCCGCAGAATTGCCTGCCCCAGAAGCCCCATCAGGACCGAGCCTGGACCAACAGTGAGACGGGGCACCCCACCCTGAGCACACAGAAGATTCTGTCCAGCTTGGTCATCCTTGCTTCAGGCAGAGAGTGGTTTCTCAGGTGGCTGGGTCATGAAGTGACCAGAGGTCCTCATGCTTTCATCAAGGGGGAGAGCAGCCAGCTGGGTCAGGATGGAATCCTCTTCCCCAAAAGGAGAGGAGTCAAACCCAGGGTTAGCTTCTAAAGTGCAGAACTTTCTTGAGCTCTGAGTAGCATCCGGGCATGGCCTCAGAGGGGCAGACTCTCCCAGCCTCCTTTGCAGAAACCAAAGCCCTACCAAACAAGATGGGGTGGGTGCTGATGTGCGGGTGCCCCACTGACATGCCTGCTGGCATGAGCTGGGGGAGGGAGAGGGTCTGATCAGTGGCAAGATGGGGTGTTTCTCCTGTATCTAAGCCGCAGCAGGAGTGTGGGTCAGCTTCATCCCAAGGACATAGGCCAAGTTCCCCCTCCCCTGAGAAGGGCAAAGGTCAGACAAAGGTGTAGGATGCAGAACCCCAGAGGTATACTGTGCCCCTCTAGAACCCAGCCCTGTCTGAAATCCCTACACACTGAAAGTAGTGAAGAGCATTAACCATTCTCTTTTTCTCCTGCCTCCCCCATGGAGGACAGATGGTCGACGCCTCCAAAAGCATTGAAGATGTCCACAAGGAAATCCACGCCCTCTCTGTGGACATCATCCAGGCCGTCACAGAGAGGCCACTAGGCGAGCTATGGAAGTAGCCATGCAGCACTCCGTCTTTTGGTCCTGTGAGGCCGAGCTGGGGGGGATGGTGGACTCCCAGACGACGTGCTCATGGTGCACAGAGCAGAGACAAGTCAGCAGGCACACTGGAGGTGCCGTAGGCGGTGCTGCAAGCTTCCTCTGTCCTCCTATCCTCTCAAGCACCAGTAAATGACTGCTTTCTTACGGGAGTCTCATGACTACATGTAGGCAGTTCCAGTGAGATGGTCATCACCTGAAATTCTGAATTTCTTAGAGGCACCAATAAAAACTCATCTGAAAAAGCACCGTGGAAAAAGCTCCCGCCTTCCTTAGCAGCCAAGGGCTTGCCGGAGAGCCCTTCCTAGCAGGCACAATCCCGAGTTGGGCCCAGCCAGGCTGCATCCCAGGGGCATGGTGGCCTGTCCCACCTCAGTGCTACAGACACAGGTGTGGTGGTGGTGTTTCCACTCTCTCCCACTGAAGCTACCCTGACTGGTCTGGCCTTTTGGAGGACCAGAGCACAGAGCAGTGCAGACTGCTGAATGGAGGGCAGGCAGGGATCCCCCACCTGGAGGGCAGTAGCTTTCTCCTGTGGCTCGGATGTGCTCTCTGTGTGGGGCCTGGGCAGAGCCTGCATGTGGCCAGCATCTGTGCTTGTTGGGGTTCCTGGTCTGGTCACTGGGCAGCTGGCCCTCAGTCCTGGTCCTTAGGTGGCACCTCAGAACGGGGCAAAGAACATAATAGGTGAGCATGCCTGATGGCTGTGCAGCCTTGAGTGAGGCCATCAGGGGATAGTCGTGGAGTCAGAGTTCCATGTCCTGTGCTCACAGAGGGGACTGCTGTAGTTTGGTGGGGCCCTGCTGATGGCTGATGGCCAGGTGTTGGCCGCAGGTGTCTGCCCAGAGTGGGCAGCACATGTGAGGTCAGAGCCGGAGGACCCACCGCAGAGACAGACACCATAAGGACCGCACATGGGGTCCAACTCGGGCCCTGTATCACCCACAGGGCTGGTCTGGCAGCACTGTCTGTAGCCGGCTTTGTGCTGCTTCCCACAACCAAGGCTCTGTGAGGAAAATGCATGTCAGCCCAATCTTTCTAAGACCCCGAACTTCTGCCTCTTGCACCCTCATCAGGGCCATGGGTGGGGGGGGGGGCGTTGGGCGCTGAGTAAGCCAGGGTGCCCAGCACAGACCAGGACACAGGCAGAGCAGTCTGCTCAGATGGAGCTGTGGATGCAGGATACAGGTGGGGTCAGAGGTGGAGGGAACTCAGGAGGAGCAGCCAGAGCAGAGGGGGTCCCGTAGGTGGTGGGTGGTACAACCAGGCTGGAGGCAAAAACAGTCCAACAGACAAGCTTTCTTCAGGGAATGCAGCATGTGTCTTGAAATATCTGGCCAACAGGGGCAAGGAGTGGGTGGGGCAGGCATATGGTATGTGACATGGTCCAGAGCCCCCAGCTCCGATGGCTTTTGCACTGGAGTGGGTCAAGTAATGGCCCCCAAAGATGGACATGTGGTCCTACTGGAGCCTGGGAACAGCAGCCGCACAGGGAGGTGGAGAGACCCTCCTACCTTGTCTGGGAAGGCCCAAGAGACAGTCACAGGGGTCTCCTGCAGGGAGGCAGGAGTCCCAGTCAGGGGACATTGGTGGCCACAGGACAGGTCAGAGGGCACACCTTTGGGACGCTTAAGGTGGAACCTGGGCAGCTTCCAGGAGGGGGGAAAGGAGGGCAAACTTTTTGCCCTAGAGCCTCCAGCATAAATCAGCCCTGCAGAGATCTTAAGACCACTGACCTCTGGGATCCTGACAGGAAAGCTGTAGCTCAAAGCAGCTGCATAGGGAGGATGGTCCAGCACGAGAAGCTCCTATGGGTGTTTCCCAGAGGCCACGACGCAGGTGGACCTCTTCACCTGGGAAGCAACCAGTGCTTCCCACCAGTGTCTGCCTTAGGCCCCTCACAGCCCCCTCTAGATCGTCCCACCATGGGCCTTGCCCATGTCCTTTGTGACTCACAGCCAGCACTCAGCCCACCTGGAGGGATGCTGCTTTTACAAACCAAAATAAAGCTAGCTGCACTGGGGACACTTTCTACAAAGCCTCTTGTTAAAGGAGATCCTGTGTGTTCTAAAAGCAAGTTCCCTTGTGTTCATTTTGGGGACCGCGAGGCCGAGTTACAGCATCACCGCTCACAGGCTGGGTGGGAGGTGGGATGGGTCTGGGGCCATGAGCAGGCCATAGCCCCACCAGATCCCTCCCTGGAGCCCTCCGGTGGCATCAGGAGCCTAGGCCACTTTCCTGCTTTAACCACATCCACATAGAACTTGAGAAAAAAATCAAGACACAGACAACGAAGTGTTTTCTACTGAAACTGTTATTTATTATTTGCCATTAAGAACTGCAAACTACACTACTAAGAATGAACAACATTCTCTTCAGTAAGCCTTTTTCAAAACACGAAACAAAGCTCTCCGTGGGTCAGGCCATCGCCTGCGTCCCTGGTTCGTACCAGCAGCAGCGGCGGCCGCGGCATCCCCTGGTACCCAGCCCGCAGCAGCACGTGTTCGTCAGAGAAATGCAGTGCTGGAGGAGTTGAAACCAGCCAACCTTCCCTGCTCCCCCAACTCTACCTCACTGGCGGGGCGCAAGAAACAGGAAAAACAAAACAGAGAAAGTCGCTTATGTGGGCAGCACGAGGGCCGGCAGGACGAGCAGGCTCAGGGCAGCCATGAGTTCAGGCCCTGCCCTCCCAAGGCAGGGCTTGGAGGAGGCTGTGTGTGGAGGCGCTCTGGGACAGCCCATCGCCTCTGCCGAGCCCCCCACAGCCCATTTACACTTCTGGTGGGACAGAAGCCAGGCTTCCAAGATGGACGGCAAACCCGAATGGAAGTGGTACAGCCTGGGCCCAGAGGACTTGGACTAAAGGCTGCAGGTGCTGAGGTTAGTGCTGAGAAGGATCTGGAACTGTCTCTGACTGGTACACAAGAGGGATGGGGCGCCAGGCTCACATCGTAAAGCTATGAGCTTTACCTTCTGGCCCTAAACCACCCAAAGCCTTGGTGAGTAGGAGGAAGGCCCTGGATGGCAGCAGGCTGCACACCCCGCCCCCGCCAGGGCCCCAGAGCAGCTCCTCCCCACACCCAACCCCGACCCAGAGGAAGCTGGCGCGACAAGCAAGCAGCAGCACGCGGGGCGTCTGGGATGCCCGGACCCGCAAAGGCGGCATGAGAAAGATGCAGCCTACTTGGACTTTACCTGCAGCTCCGGGAAAGCAGGCACATCCCCGTCCTAGTGAGTCCCAAGCATGGGGACATCTTTGGGTTTCCACCATGTGCCACCACTTTACTAGTTTGCTCCCCAGAGGAAGGAGAAACCCTGCTGCACTACTTCAGCCCGATCTCCCACTGAGGTAGCCCTTGAGAAGCACGCCAGGCAGGCGGTGCGGAGGGCAGGGGCCTTGGAGGGCAGGGCCGGACCAAGTCCGCAGGCACCATTCGTGCACGCCCGCCCTGCAGCTCTCCAGAGCCTGACTTGGGACGTGCCCCACAGAAATTCATGTCCTTGGAACTTCAAACAGGACTTTAATTCCAAAGCAAACCCAGAACCGAGTGCCCAGGAGGAAGCAGGGCAGAGGCAGCAGGCGAACACAGGGTGGGCCGTGTCGCAGGGAGAGCTCTCAGGTGCAAACGGCTCAGCTCTCTGGAGCACCTGCCCGGCTGCACGGGCCTTCCCACGGGCGGCGCCTCATCTGTGCCAGGGAGCCCGGCGAGCCCTCCGGGCCTGCACAGTCCCCAGGCTCGCGGGAAGGCCCCCGGGACAGGGCAGTCCTCCATCCGCGGGCGGAGGCAGCATGGGGCGCGGGCATTCAGCGGACGGGCAGGCTGGATGGATGAAACACGGCGGCGCCAAGCGCCCCGAGGCAGGGCCGGGCTCTGGAAGGGGCCCCCAGGAAGGGCCAGTGGAGACTGTCCCCCAACTCCAGGATTTTCAAAGAGACAAGATTTCAAAGTCTTCATCTTCTGAATCAAAGAATCTTTCCAGTCGCTCTACGTCAGAAGAATCTAGAAGAAACAAGACAATACCTCATTAAACGCCTGGCATGGGGTCTCTGGTTGGCGCGGACGAGGAGACACACTACCCACACCCTGCATGTGGCCTGCTCGCCCTTGATGCAACAGGAGAAAAGGGGACATCAGGACCACCCTGCTGAGGCACTGGCCCTCCTGGGTCGTGGGGCTCCGCAGGCCAGGAGCTTCAGCTGGCGAGGGGAGGGCAGGAAAGAGAATCCCACAGGCACTTCTGAAACAGAACACGCTTCTCGGCAGAGCACAGAGGGAAGGGGCAGTGGCTGGGAGAGCAGGGCTTCCTGTCCCAAGAGGAGTAGTACCCCGTGTACCATCTGGGGACTGATGGGACATCTGTCCTGAGTATCCAATGAGACCCCTGACTCCCTGTAGGTTCCTGCCAGACAGCGGGCTCAGTCACCACCCTCCATGATCTCCTCAGAGGAGGAGGCCCCGTCACCATCACAGAGACAGATGGCTGCCTGAACGGGATGTGTGCATGGCTTGCCTGCTGAGTCCCGGTTCTGTGTGTGCCACAAGTCGCTTCACTTTAGGGAAACTGAGGGCCTGAGTGAGGGAGGAGGCCCTGGGCTTAGAGCTACTGAGCAGCAGGACACGGAGCCCACCTGTGGCCTGCCATTCCAGGGCTGGCACCCATCCTGGACCTCATAGAGACACTGGACCGTCGCGGAGAGCCTGGCATGTTCCGGCTCACAGGGACCCAAGGGGCCACATGAGGAGCACACCCGGCTCCACGCCCCGGGGGCCGGCTTATCGCACATGTGATGAAGGACAGGGCAGCAGAGTGCCCTG
This sequence comes from Mustela nivalis, assembly GCF_964662115.1. Lineage (NCBI taxonomy): Eukaryota > Metazoa > Chordata > Mammalia > Carnivora > Mustelidae > Mustela > Mustela nivalis. The sequence continues at coordinate 67,891,943 of NC_139030.1, forward strand.
CTGCCACTTGGGGCCCAGGCTATCCAGCAGCACCCTGTCCCACATATACACCACCACAGGCTTACATCCTGGACTCATACAAATCTTAAAAGTCAAAAGCAACTGGAACAGGACCTGGGCGAAGCAAAGAGGACAGAACACTGCACAGACCATACCACTCCCAGAACAGCTGTGTCCCCACCTGAGATGTGGCCCTGTGGCCTTCACACTCACCTAAGGACAGGTTCAGGACGTCAGGGCAGGCCAGGTGAGAAGGCTGCTGCTCCACCAGCTCGAACATGGGCAGGGCACCTCCAAGCAATGACAGCTGTCAGCAGACAAGGCCGTTAGACACAGCCATGGGGGGTGTGGCGAAGCGCCCCCCATCCAGAGAGATCACACTGCTGGCAGAGGGAGCCGTGAGCAAGGACGGGGAGGTGGCCTCTGCTGGTCTGCGCATCATCAGGTCTCCAATCGCTCACACAGAGGGCGCCAAACTCCACATGCCACCTCCGCTCGCAGCCACAACACGGGCAAATCTGAAACGCCCTGCAAAGGCTCACAGCAAGCTCCGTGGCCATGTTCTCTGCACACGAGGCCGAAGCCACAAGCCACACTGTGAGCTGAGGGCCAGGTGCCAAGGGAGGCGGGACCCCAAACCAGAGACGCTAAGACAGCCTCCTGTAACCACCACCCACATGAGGGGACCTGCCACCCACCTGTCTGACTCGTTGGCACCAGTCATCAAAGTCGTCCTCAGTCTTACAGAAGAAGCCCTGGAACAGAAGCAGCCATGAGCAGCACGTGGTGAGGCACACGAGCTGGCCACACTTGAGTGCAGGAGATCTAGGTCTCTGCCCTCCTCTGAGGGCTTGGTCCGCAGCTCGACACTCCGCCCTGATCAACAAGGCCACGGAGGCCATGTGCAGTTTCATGGCCTGGCCATTCACATGCCACCAGAATCCACAGGGCACAGCACAGGGCCTCCCACCAGCGGCACCTAGACGAGGGGAGCCCTGGGTCCCACACAGAGTCAGTGGCGATGGCGCGCGGCTAGAACCATCACACACGCAGCACCTATGCCAGGGACATGTTACCAAACACTCCAGGCGCCACCAGAACTCTAGGTGCGATCCCGGAAATGGGTGCCCTCTCCCTCCAGAGACCATCCATGCAGCCCTGGCTCGGGTGACAGCACATGCATGACATGCTGCTGGGAGACGAGAAGCCAGGATCTCCTGAGGAGCCCACATGCAGCCCTCCTCCTGTCAGGCAAGGACAGGGTAACCCCTCCTGCCTGGTGTCCATATGCCTACAGCCCAAAGCACTGCCACTCTAGCCTGCACTGTCTCTGTGAGCACCAGCCTCAGTCCACTACGGAGCAGCGCTTACAGCCCCAGGAATTCAACCCTCCAAGGCACGGCTCCACCCACCACCCACCTCAGGATGAGACACAAGACGCACAGACCAAAGGTCCAGAGAGCTCCATCGGGACCAGGATCTACCTTGTCGGGGACTTATTAGTTAATCACTCCCTGAGGGACACCATTCCTTCCAGGTGTTTCTGACCGCGATCCCCATCAAATGCATTTGAAGAATACATAGGTTTACACAAATCACAGCCCAAAATTCTACCTTTGTAATCAGAGCAAAGAAGCTCATTCTTAGAAATCATCTTCCAGATACATTAAGTCAAAAACTCCAAAGTCAAACTCCAAACCCCAAAAAGGTGATGCGGAATAGGGAATGGAGCAGACTGCCCCTGTGTTGGGGGGGCCACTAGCTGTGAGGGCCAGGGAGCCATGGGGGACCACAAAGGCTGAAGGCCCCAGGCGCGCACAGGAAGCTAACAGACATTATTAAAACCTTCTGTGCCCTGTGCATGTGAAACCAAATCAATATGATACTTCCTCCAGTGCGCTGAAAACAAAATCATAAAATCGGAGACCCTTCCTTCCCACCTGCCCACGAGCTCCCATGGCCAGGGGAGCAGGCAGCACACAGCGGGAGACGCACCACGGCAATGGATGGGTCGAGCTCGCTGATGCCCATCCTGCTGGGCGGGTGGCGGCAGTGGAAGCTCTCGTCTGGGATGAAGCAGCTGTCAGTCAGCTCCACTGCAGGCTGCGTCGTGTGCGGGTCCAAGTAGATGAGCTCCTCACCTGGGAAAGATGAGCAAGTCAACGGGAAGGGAACAGACTGGGGTCCCACTCCTACGGGCCACGTGGAAATCCACCTGCTCACATGCCACGTTGGGAGACAGCAGGCATGAGATGGGGTGGGAGCCAGACCACTGCAGGGAAGGAGCGTCCTCAGGAGGCCAGCACCAGCTGGGCAGGGATGTAGACCTCTCACAGAAGCATGCTGCTTCTACACCGGACACCCAGGGTCGAGCCAATACCCTCACGATGTTTCAGTTGCCAGCAGGACCAGCACTCACCCACATAGCCTATGAAGTAGTGAGCGCTGTTGGGCTTCCCTCCGATCACTCCCAGGGACTGAGGCATCATGAAGCAGCGCTGCAGGGCAGAGGGGAGGCGGGAAGCTGAGCACACTGTCTGGTGACCACAAGCCCATGTGCCACACAAATTCAGCCTCCTCCCCGGCCAGGGCCTGACGGGGTGGCAGGGGATGGAGAGTGAGAAGACGTGGTCCCCAAGAGCTTCATCAGCAGGTACCGTGCAGCTGTGTCCAGGAAAGCCCCACGCAGGCAGTGGGGCTGTGGAAGGCACAAGTGAGGGGCTATGGGAGGAGGTACAGACAGGGGCGAAAAGGGCCCATGCACAGGGCAGAGAGGTGTGCGGGGCGGGGGGGCACCACACTGAGACCAGTGCTGCTGGGGCCTGGGGGCAGGGGAGCAGAAACTGCAGAGTGAGTGTGGGGGCCAGCAGGAGAGGTGGTCAAGACCACTCAGGTGGAGGCCAGGAGTCCACAGGGCGGCAGGTTGGGGGGGCGGAGAGGTCAGAGGGTAGAATGGGCCAATATGGCGACAACAGCAGGGTTTTAACAAGAAGCAGTATTTCGGTCCCTCTGCTGGTCAGCGAGAAGGCCCACCTTCAGCGTCTCCACATAGGCCTCGTTGATGTCGGTGAGCCCCAAGCGCAGAGGGATGAGAAGCACCAAGGGTCTCCATGGTGCCGGCCTGTTGGTAACCTCCGCTCCCGCCGGGAAGCCGTTACAGTGCCGGCTGGAATCCGTGGGAAGTGCGGTGGCCCCCGCACAAGGAAGGCTGCCCCTGCACAACCTTCCTGGAAAACAGAGATGTGCTTTCAAGCGCTGAACAGAAGCCGACAGAAGCTCACCCAAAAGGAATAAGCGTGTCATTACTCAGTCAAGGGAAACAAGTGTAACGAAGTCAAGTGCTTCACACAACCTGAATCTGGAAAACAAGTCTAAGATGAATCCTAACACCCACAGACTAGAAAAGTGGCTGCTCACCTGCCTTGGCTGAGGCCTTAAGTATCCCCTCCCCAGCCCCCTGAGGCTTCTAAAGCCAAAAGCAATTAGCACAGCTATTCAGAATCCCCTCCACCTACTAGTCACCTCACTAACCTCACTAACCTATGCACAGGCCCTCAGGCACTGTTTCTGTCCCAGCGTCCTTGCTGGTTGTATACTAACGCTGTTCTTCCTAAGTCATCCCCCTGAGGAGCCTTCGTCGCTTCTGACTCAGGAGGGGAGGACTCCAGGGCCCTGACCATGGCCGTGCAGCCACACACACACCCCAACCATGAGACTGTTACATCTGTAGGCCCGGGCCCTCCTCAGAACAGACCCAGTCCTCCTCAGACAAGACCAGGTCTGCACTGATTTCCAATAGCATGGTTACAGATGACCTAAGATGCCAAGAGCCAGGGGCCATCATCTGGGGACATGGCTGAGTCTCCTCCAGGCCCTAACCCGCACCTCACCCTGGATCCCGCAGGAATGCAGGCTCTGGAAAGCAGCCTGTCCCTCACTCCTTCTTGGCACAGCATCGGTGACTAAAACTTCAGCATGCCTGAATCTTTCAAGTTTCCCACGGATCCTTCCAGGAAGAGGAAGAGAGCTATGCTCCTCTATGCTTCCTGTTACACCTTGGCTAGAGACAGTACAGCTGAAAGCTGTTCCTGCCTTTCCTTGCGGTGCATGGTGCCAGGGAAAGACTGACCCAGCACACCTGAACAAGTTCTGGCAACACGGATATGGCAAGTTGGGGTACAATGTAACCCAGCTCTGCAGAGAGTCCGGGCCCATCCCCTAAGCCTATTGTACAATGGATGAGAATGAGGGATCCCCTGGCCATGTAACAGGGCACCGACCTGCATGCCACTCAAGGCCCCTCCGTGGGCTGGGGAGCCGCTCCCTGAGTCCCACTGGCTACAGCCCCTGAGCTCTTGTTCACTTACTGATGTCCTCCATCACCACCGTGTTGTCCATGGCTATGTGGACTGCCAAGGCGCTCCAGGTGTCGAAAACAGCCAGTTTCCTAACAGAAAAGAGAGGACACACCAGTAAGCCTTCACAACTCAAAGACCTCTCACTTCCAGGGGCCAAGTAAAGGAGAGGGCAGCAAATGCTCCCGCAGGTTTGCAGATGAGAAAGATCACAGCTGAGACCTTCAGGGCTACAGATGAGAAGAAAGCCAAGGCTGCGGCCTGCTTCTTCCCACCTGGGCCCAGTGCTGCTTCCATTACGTCCAGCTGCCGCATGGGGACAGGGTCCCTGCACAGGAGCCCTGGCTGCAGGGCGTTCTTTCCTGGGGAAGGGAGCACAAACCCTGTCTCAGCTATACCATGGCTTCTGCCAGCCCAAGCAGGCCCAGCATCCTCATGCCCCTTGCACCTTCACACTCTGCTCCACCTCACCCCAAAAGTGACAGGCTGACAAGCAGCTCAAGCCCCACAGAGAGATCTGCGGTTCACAACAGTAACTGGCAGCAGAGAGCATCCAAAAGCTTGAGCCTCTGCAAGACAAGTGAGCGACAACCACAAGTCTAATGGGAGAACCTAGTTCATCTGGGGACACCCGTGAGGGGCACAGGGCGTCAGGGCCACATAGAGCCCCTCCCCATGGGAAGGTCAAAGTGGTGCCCAGGGGAACACGTGCAACACTCTGCCAGTTGACTCACTCTCACGCCTGCTGAGGGCCAGGTACAGCAGTGAAACCCACTGACACACAAGACACAAAGCAGCCCCCCAAGACACGGACAGTCCAAACAAGAGGCAGGCAGTGGGTGGTGAGCACAGCAGACAACAACAGAGCAGTAGTTGGGGCACTACCAGTGCAGGTGCAAGAAGGCCTTAATGCTGGGGGAAGGCTGCAGCAGGTACAGAGGCCCTGGGCAAGGCGTGTGCAAGGAGCACAGGTACAGTATGCCTGGGACTGAGCACAGGGGCAAGCAGTGGAGACAGAGCCGGATTGGGAGGCAGATCCACGTCTACCTGCAGCCTTCCCTGGAGTCATCTGGGAAGCCCCAGGACAGTTCTAGTAGAAAAGGGGCAGACAGCCACCATGTATTTTATGAAGATGACACCTATTGGTATTTTTTTTTTTAAAGATTATATGTATTTGTGAGAGAGAAAGAGGGAGAGAGCAGGAGTGCACGTATAAGTGGGGGAGTGGCAGACAGAGAAGCAGGCTCCCCGGTCAGCAAGGAGCCTGATGTGGAACTCGATCCTAGGACCCGGGACCATGACCTGAGCCAAAGGCAGATGCTTAACAACTGACTGAGCCACACAAGCATCCCAACACCTATTGGTATTTTATTTTTATCTTACTTTTTTAAGGTTTATTGGTTTAGGGGCACCTGGGTGGCTCAGTGGGTTAAGAGCCTGATTCTGGCTCAGGTCGTGATCTCAGTTCCTCGATCAAGCGCCATAGTGAGCTCTGTACTCAGTACGAAGTCTGCTTAACTCTCTCCCTCTGCTCCCTACCCACATGTATACACTCAGTCTCTCTAATAATCTTCAAAAAACCCTCACTGATTAGAGACAGAGTATGTGCACAAGTACAGCATTGGGGGGGCAGGGAATCTCAAGCAGACTCCCCACCAACCACAGGGCCCAATGTTGGCAGCAAGGGGCTCGATCCCACCAAAATCAAGACCCGGATGCTTGGGGCACCTGGGAGCCTCAGTGGGTTAAGCCGCTGCCTTTGGCTTCAGGTCACAATCCCAGGGCCCTGGGATCAAGCCCCACATCAGACTTCTTGCTCAGCAGGGAGCCTGCTTCTCCCTCTCCCACTGCCTCTCCCCTCCTCCTTGCTCATGTTCTCTTTCGTTCTCTTGCTTTCTCTCTCTCTCTCTCTCTCAAATAAATAAATAAATAAATAAATAAATAAATAAATAAATCCTCTTTATTTTAAAAAAAAGGGAGAGATGCTTAGCTGATGGAACCAACCAGGTGCCCTAACACCTATTTGTATTTTAAAAGAGCCTCGAGGACATCGAAGAGAAAAGGAAGACCAACAAGGAGGCAGAAATGGGTTTTGGACCGTGGTGAGGACAGGGAGGTAACAAGCACTGGTTAGAGTCCAGACCCAAATGAATGAGGTGTGTTGAAAAAAAAAAAAACCCAGCATGACCCCAGTTTTTTTTTCTGAGTTCCTGGAAGGACAGCACTGACATTCCCTGTAGAACAAACAGGCCGGGGACGGGGAGAAGGGTCAGCTTCTGGTTCTGGCTGTTAGGCTGACATGCCCCTCGGACATCTCAGGGGTGCTGCTGAGTAAGTATCTGGACCCGAGTCTGGGCACAAATCAGTACTGGGTGGGGGGGGGGGTGGCTCTCAGAACTGCACCCTGTAGACCACAGCTCATGCTGCTGCTGGCAGAAAAGAGAAGCGGCCTAAGGCCAACTCAGCCCCGCAATGCTCTTGGAGGGGAGACGACAATGGAGCCATCTCCATCAACAGGGACCAAAGAGCATGACTGTACCACCCAGGGTTTCCTAGAGAGAACATCTGCACCAAGAGCCACCTGCCGAACAACTGAGTAAACAGAGGACCAAATCTTGGCATTGGGAAGGGACTAGATGGACAGCAACCTCGAAGGAGCTGCTTCAGAGCAGAACTGGGGACAGCAAAAGCCCAGAGACCATACTGGCAGATCCCACGTGCAGGCATGCACACAGACCACACACACAGGCCATGCAGCCACACCACATGCACAGACCACGTGCGCAGTCCACGCAGACCATGCAGACAACTCATGCAGGCACACACAGGCTACACATATGGACCACACATGCAGACCACACACTGACCACACAGGGAGACTGACCGTGCAGAAAGACTCTGCTTCCAAGGTGTGCAGGGCTGGACCCAGGGCTCTTAGGGGCATGTGGTAAGGGCTGAGTAAATGGGGGGGGGCAGGGTGAGGGGACAGAGAGACCATGGGCAGACTTGAGGAAGGTGGATTTGTAAAAGAAAGTAGCACTCTGGCAGGTCCCCAGCAACCTGCCAAGAGAGGCCACGTGGACAGGGCAGCCCTTCACTGCAACTGTGGGTTGTGGGGAAAGGGAGAAGGGGTAGGTTCAGACACCAGGAGCAGGGAGCCTGGGTTACAAGGAGCAGGGGACAGAGGTTTGAGTCTGGATGTGGAAGGAAAGCCACAGGGTCCACTGCGGGGAGAAGGTCGGCACAGAGGCCGAGGCCCACAGCACCCACACCGCACTGCTGTCACTCCAGACCAGTTTCAACCTCCAGCCATGTAACAGACACAGAGGCCCCATCCAGCAGGCACTATCCGGATGATGACACTCCTCTATGAGGAAACATCACGGGACATGACCACCTCCAAGGACTCTCAGGAGGGCCATGAGGGGAAGTATAAAAGACCCCTCAGACTCAGGAGAGTTTGAATCCACAGGTCATGCTCACGCCACCCCAAGGAAATGGGAGGGATAGGACTTGGCACATACTTGAGCACCTGGGCAACAGTGTTGGGCCCGTACCACTGGCCGATGGACTTGCCCTCGCCAACTCCCATTTGTGCTGTAGGAAACAGATGAGATTAGTGACATGTGCCTCCCCCGTCCCTCCCCTAAAAGAGGCCCATCTTGGCAGCAGCACATAGCAGCAGGAACACTCCACAGGAAGCCTGGACTGGCACGCCTCCTCCCCGCCTCCAGCAGGTGCTCCTGACAGACTCCAGGACACTTTCTCCGAGAGGGAGAGAGGCCACCTCAAGGGTCATCCCTCACTATAAGCCAAGATACCAGCCCTTCAATAAGGAGTAGGATAGAGGAAATTCAATGAATCAAAGTTATATCTTTACTTCCTTCTGTAAGTGAGGACATGATGCTCAAAACAAAGGAGCATTTACACTTAGTGATGGGCTCAGAGAGGGATGACCCCTGGAGATGCTGTCCCACCCGCACTGCTGCTGCAATGAGCAGCCTGCACCCCACTGTGGCCATGCACCCCCCCAACCATGCCACGGCAAGGCCCCGGGTCTGAGCTGGCCTGGCCCATGCCACAGCCCCTGGTGGCCACAGCCAGAGGGACCTACAGCTTCACGCCTCACACACCCGAAACCAGAGAAGCGCTCGGGGAAAACCAATGACTTGGCCTGCTCTAAGTAGCAGGGCCTGACGCACTTAGCAATCTCCCACCTATCTGGTGAATGGAGTAGTAACTATCCTTCCTGTCGATGAACGCGTTGAGGACATTGAAGTAGCTATCAGACTGCCTCTTCCGCTGGGTCCACCTCCAATCTAGTGGAGAGATGCAGAAATTCAATTTTACCAAAAGAGGAGAAAGAAGCCTTTACATTTCTAAAACACTCAAGCCACAGATGATACCCTTTTCTGAACCTTTCTAAAGTTAAAAGCTAAATTCTCTAGGATTTCCAAACGCATACATGCTAACCCATCAAGATAAACCCATACAGCACAGAAAACAGTTTCAGTGATATGAAGATCATTTCTAAAACATGAATGTTCATCGATATTCTTTAATGTCACTTTTTAAAAATCAATGAAAACCTGTGGGTTGCCGCTCAAGAAAACCCTGAACGCTAGTCTGCATGCAGTGGGTAACCTAGGCCCCCAATCCTGTTGGCTTCCAACAGGCTGTGACTCACCTCGGCCTAAATGGCGGCACACCAGGGCCTGGGCAAAGATCATCTGTCCGCAGCGCAGCATGCAGCCCCAGCCTGTGTCCGAGGTGGGGCCAGTGCCCCCTGTCATGGTGAATAAAGACAGAGCCCTCACCGTCAGATGGCCCAAAAGCTCAGGAGTCCACTGGCAAGAGGCCTTGGTCCTAGTATGCTGGGATCAGCCCTATGCCGCATCAGCTCCGTCTCAGAGGACAGGACATTTAGAACCTGATCATGCCAAGTGCACATTTATTGGGCAATGACACGTCCTGCCAACCCCTTGAAAGTGGCAAAATACATGAACAGTTAGTCTGTCACAGAGAATTAGATTGTCTGGAAAACATATGGAACACACTAAGTCTCACAAGTAATCGAGGAAAGTCCAAGTTCAATAAGGACAACCTTTCTCCACGCACCGGAAGAGCCAAGCTGCATCTGCTGGGAGCTTGGCCTGTGTGCAAGAGGGCGGCAACACAAGCCTGGGCAGGCCAGTAATAGCCCTCAGCACTTCAAGCACACGCGCCCTGGAGCCCAGCCACATCATGCCCCCTGCCAGGGCCCAGAGGATACCCATCCTGGGCACTAGAGTTCTGCGGGTACTCTGAGACTGGCCCCAGTGCGACAGGAGACATCCCAATGTCCAAAGGCCCAGTGAGGTGAGAGGTGCGAGGCGGCGCGGGAGCAGAGAGGCCAGGGCCAGACCTCGGAGCGGCAGCCCCAGCAGACCCCATACTTCCCTGCAGTGCCACCAGAGGTAGCCCCTCCTACAAACGCCCCGAGGGGCAGAGTTGGGGGCATGCAACAACTCCTGTTCCCACCAGCAATACCTGCCAGCCATCTCCCCATGGCTGGGAAGGAGAGACTATGTGGGCCCTTAGTGGCAGGCACCTTGCTCCTCAAGGACGTTCCCAAACACTACAAGGCTCCTCTAAGCCCGGCCCCGCTCTGTGCATCCAGACAGTGACCTGCAGGACAGCGATGTCCCCGCACCAGTGCCCAGCACACCTCCATGACCAGGTGCTTCCCTGTCTCCAGGGCTGAGCACAGCACCTGTGGCATGAATGGCATCCCGGAGCAAAGCAGACAAATGCCATTGTTAGGTGGCCTGTGGTGGCACTGGTCTAGTCTCCCTACCCCACAGCACTCCCCACCACGACCCTGCAGCCGTACCACATGCCCCTCCCTTCCAGAGAACCCAGGCTCGCATCTCTGGGCAGAGCCTGATGGAGACAGGCCACCTGGAAGCTGCAGCCTCCTGGTGCCGACCCTCTGGTCTCAGGTTCTCCAACTGACAAAGCTAGGCTGAGAGCTAGGGCCCCTCCCCGTCCATCTCCAGGGCCAGGACTCTGAATGGGACTTACATCAGTGCAATGTGAAGACAAGGCACATCCAAGCGGCCCTTCAGGTCTCCATGCAACTAAGTGCGGGACACCGCAGAAAAGGTGATGACGTGGAGCAGTGGCCTCCAGATACCCTGGGCCTAAAGTCTGAAGCGCACTGTGACAACTATGACCCAGGACCCTGTTCCAACGTACACACCGAAGCCTCCTGAAGCCACACGCTGCCTCACTGTGGAAACCCACGACTCCACACTCCATTCTGCTCTCACTTTGAAATGCTACTTGTGACTCATTATCCTGACTCTGAGGTCCCAGTAAGAAACTAGGACCAATAGTCAGAAAAATCCCTGCCCTCGGGAGAATCAGGATTCCTGGGTTTAAATCCTAACTCTGCCACATAAGGGGCAAGACCTCAGCTGGCTTAAGTCACTAGGGTCGCCGTGACATCAGAGATTAAGTGGCAAGGACCGGGCATCCTGCAACATTATGCGTCCGACCCGTCCTACTTTTAAACCCTGTATCTATGAGCACGCGTGGTAGCCGATGGCATACTTACCAATGGCTGGGAAGTTCTTCCTGTATGTAAACCAAAGTCTGGATGCCACATCGGACAAGATCTCATCCTTTTCTAGGGATTGTTTAAAAGCAGAAAAGATACACAGCCTTAACTTTGTAGATCATATGATACAGGAAGTTAACAGATAACTATTATTTTATTCCCCCAACATGAGAGCACAACGGGCTCCAACATGGCTAATACCTGTGAAAATGCTGTATTTTCTACCCAGTATCCACACAGGCTCTGAGGTCTCCGGGAAATCTTCAAACTCAGCAAATCGAAGAGTGTCGTAGGTCAGAGTAGCTATTGAAACCAAACACACATTGATCCCATTTTTGTCATTTCATAAAACAACATGAAAGATCATTTCCAGCATTTCCACATAAAGGACTCCATGTAACTCTGTGTCTCGGCAGGGCAGTGACAATCACCAAAGACAAAGCAACTGTAAGCAACAGGGCAGCAGCCCCCGAGCCTCGCCTTCCAGCCGACACGAGGACGAGGCCAACGGTGCCAGGCCCAGGGCAGGAAGCCCCTGACTTCAGTACTAGTTTTAAACTTAAACTTACAGAACAAAAGTAATCACTGCATCTCAGCGTGCAAGCTGAACAGAAGGTGGAGTCAGCGTCCCCTTGGAGCAGGTGTCCAGAGACCAAGGGGAAGGCAGGGACTTCGGGGCAAGAAACACAAACTTGGGGATGGTGACAAGCAGCCATGGAGGGACAGGTACTATTCCTGGGTGGGACACAACCCCTCAGAAACAAACACACCCTTCTGCAAAGTCCCTGAGACTCCCTGTAGCTGTTTTTGCTTCAAGATGCTCCTAGAAGAGCATGGCCACCAGCTCTCACCTCCTAAGAAGGTGCTCACAGGACCTGTGCACCATTTCATCCTGTGCTGTTTCATTTAAGAAGCCAGAGAGGCCCAGTGTCCCTCTCTGTCCTTGGAAGCCGACTGAGGAAAACCTCTCTACACGGTTTCCAGACTCAGCAGAGCACAGACCAGCACCTGCAAGGCAAGGGGCACCGGGTATCCTGGGTCCCCCAACTCTTCAACTGCTCCTCACAGAACCCTAAACACACAGTTCTCACCTGCTGTCGCTCAAGCCTCAATGGTACCTAGTCACTAGTGCCCTCACCTGCAAACTGCCCAGAGAACTTTGGAACATCAATTATAGTAGTTTCTCCCACATCTGAATTTATTTTTTTGACAACAGCCCCACCTTTTGGTAACAATGATGTATTAATTTTCAAAAACCCAAAGACTAAAATAAAATTATTTAAAAAATCATCTGCAGCTTCATACCTAGCAAGGAATCTCCTTCCAGAAGTCTCTGCATAGATTGGTGAAGGAAACCATACCATACCTGTGATTTCCTTGTCTCTATTCTCTCAACGATGACGGTCAGTCCACATAGACACAGAGCTCCAGCAAACATCTGATGGTCCCACAGCACCCCACGGCACAGATGTCCAGGCCATCGGTAACTCCCACACCCTGTCGGGGTGCTCCTGACATACCCTGCGTGAGCATCCCTGTGTGTCCTTCTGTGCTGTGCATAACCCTTGGGGGTGCTGGGGCACAGTGCTGGTCCTAATGCCTGCAGTGAGGTCCAACCCTGGCTCAAGCAATGCCAGCTTCTAGGTTCTTTGGGCCCCTTGACCCCTCAGTGTAGAAACGTCCTTATTCATAAAATGGGGGGAAAAAAATAACAGGATGCCCTCCTAGTGCAGCTGCAGAGTATCCATGAAACCCTTCCCATGAGGTGCGCACACCCAAGCTGGCAGACAGAAGGGCGCCAAGGTCAGCCTGGGTCATTAATGCTGAGGACACAGAACTGCAGGTTCAAAGCCATACAATTTTACTGCACCCGAAAGACTAGACTGGGCGCACAGCTAATTCTCAGGCCCAGGGTTGGGTGAGCAATGCTCCATGAACAAAGACATCCAAAGAAATCAAAGATCCTGCATTTGCTACTTCAACAATTCTCTGGTTGTCAGGAGCCCAGATCCAGCTACGCCTTTTCTTCTTTTCACCTGAAACCTGACAGCGTCAGGGCAGTCCTGTTGCTTCTAGAACCAGCTGTGCTGCCCAGGGTGCCCGAGCACGACAGTGGGTGCTGGGAGCTGTCACCCACCCAGTTTCACTCAGGGGCTCTGCTCAGTGTGTCCAACTTGCCTGTGCTTCCTCAACACCAAGCACACTGCTCTATGCTTGGGAACAGAGTCCAGGTTTCTCTCCCCCTCCTTCTACCTAAGATTACTTGTTTCTGCCCATGATTATCAATGCTACGTTTGAGTGAATTCAAGTTCCATGATCTCAAGTACCTGCACACATAATGGTGTTTCTGTTACTTCTCTATTTATAGGACCCCTGGGCTTTAACTGATATGTAGATTCAAACCAAAACATTTACTCTCAAGGAAAAAGGATGCAAACGACCTTGACTCTCCTGCCCTACTGATGCCCAGGACCCTTCGAAGGCCACCACTGTAAACGAACGATGCAGAGATTGCTACCAATCCTGGAAGGCTACCAAGTGCTGTGGGTGAGTATCTCGTGTGTGCTCTGTGCCATAGGGGCACAGCACTTGTCAAAGGACCACAGCCCCATATCAAAGCTGGGACGCCTTTGAAGTAGAGAGGTAACAAAATGCAAAGCAGGCGTACTTCTTAGGTTTACTAGCAAACTTTATAGGCAACCAAGCCAACTTCAGAGGGAAAAAATAAGAGGTGTTCTATTAAGTTAACACTTTATCACCAAATTTTATACAACAGCTAACCAAATTATGGGTTGTGTGGCCTCAGATTCTTTACCGCATCAGCCAAAACCATGCAAGGAGACACACACACTGTCATTCCAAGCAAAGGAACAAACTACCAGGAAGTGACCCCAGCTCTTACTAGAGTAGCAGGGACCTCGAAGTGACGGTACACATATGTCACCTGTGGGTGACTCCCATGCCCCTATGTCCCCCAAGCACCTCACATCACTGCTCCTTCTACCTCTGCCCCTCCAGCTGACTGCTCGTGAGAGCCGCTCCCCCTGAATCCTGCTTCTGTTGGGTGCAGGTCCCGTGTGTCTCTGGAACTAGCTGCAGACACAGCTACCCCATGGCCCGGCAACTTCCTCAGACAGGGACTGTGTTCCTGTTGGTTCTCGGGGATGCTGTGCGTGGAGTGTATGTCCATCACACCCACTGAACACAGTCCCCACTGTGGGCAGCCCGAAGTCTGACCCTCACTTAGTGGAGACCTTACTGTGCCTCAGTTTTCTCACTGGTAAGATGAGAATAGCTGTGTTTCCCTCAGAGACAGTGTGATGAAACGTGAAAAGCTTTGCCCCACGCTGGGCAACAGTAAGCATGTTTTGGGGTGGGGTTCCCTGGGAGTCACTGGAATAGGTAAGTTCGTGGTGCCACAATATGCAAGGAAGACCAGTCTCCGCGTTCTGTAACAGGTGTGGCACCCAGTGTGACACACACAGGAAACTCACCCAAATACATGGTCTAACTCACTAAAGCAGAATGTAGCCAACAAGCCTGTCTCCCAAGCCTGGGCTTTCGGGAGCAGAAGCCAGCCATCAGCGACACCTCACCAGCTAGCTCAATGTCCTGAGGTTTCTGCCCTGGTAAATGAGCACACAGAGTCCCACGGACCCGCAGCAGTTCCAACCAAGAAAGCAAGTGAAGGACTTCTCATCCCCGTACAACCAGGAGAAAGTCTTGACTGGCCTTCAGTGGCTCTGCCCAGCCCAGCCTGCAGCAGGGGACAGGACACCTGGAATGAATGCCACCGCCCCAATGCCCTCAGGGCTCCTGCGGACAGAGGCTGCTCACTCAGCGCAGGCCCCCTGCATTAGACCAGACCACCGAGCTCCCGGACCTTCTGGGCCGCACTCCCCAATGGTGCTCTCAAAAATACCATTCACTCCTGACACTCAGTTTTCAGTTCTATGAAGATTTGGTTTTGGAGACAGAAGAGCCCACTTCCTAGCTGTAGGGTGCACGGACCTGGTCCCCCTGCCACAAGGTGGGACACAGCTGCTGCTCTGCCCATGGGACGGGAACACAAGGCCGGGGCCAGGTTCCAGCCACATGTGCAGCACCCAGCAATGGTTTCCAGCACTTCCTCATCCTCCTTTTCCTAGTATTCCAAGCCTCGTTATCTATAAAATGAAACTAACTCTCCCTTGCCCTCTACACAATGCCCCTCTTATTGTCGGTGTTAATTTAGTCAAAACACATATTAATACTTGTGTAGAACAAAAAACATTACAGAACACCAGGTCAGAAAACAGCTGAATAGAAAAACTAGTACTTTCCTATTTTAAAACTAAATTTCACAATCAGTTACATCTGCACAGATTGCCCAATACAGAGGAGTCTCAGACTCACCTCCAACTCTCTGCTCAGACTGACAAGCTTCACAGGGGCTGGAGGCCAGCAAATTCTGCATCCTTCCCAGACAGGGTCACCCCAAATTAATTAGGACTCAGAATAACTTCATCATCACCACACATGGTATCAAATCATATGTGCAGTTTACATACTCCTGAGTGAAATGAGATCAAATCTCAAAAATAACGCCAGTCTCCAGACTCCAGGAAATGGTTTTAACTTCCACTAAGAGGACACAGAGGACAAGCAAGACTGACAGATTTTGGCCAACGTAAGAACTGATGCTGTTTCAGAGGCACTCTCCCTCATTTGGTCACCTGGGTCCCAGACACCTGATTTTCCACATTTTCCTCCAAGAGGTCTCTGACCACACCCACAAGAGAAGCAGAAAGCCCTTTAATAGTATGGCAATTCCATTAGAAACAAATATTTTAATATTATTAATCTGGCAGAAAAAAGCATCACTTTTCAAAGATATTCCCTCAACCACCTATAGCTTCTGAGAGATAATGCTTCGTAAATAAAATCAAAAGAAGGGTTCGCCTTTCCTTTAGAAAATGTTTATGTATAGGGACGCTGGGGGGCTCAGTCGGTTAAGCATCTGCCTTCCGCTCAGGTCATGATCCTGGGTCTTGGGATACAGCCCGCACTGGGCTCCCTGTTCAGCAGGGAGTCTGCGTCTCCCTCTCCCTGCTGCTCCCCCTGCTTGCTCTCTCTCTTTCTTCCTCCACCAACTAAATAAATAAGATCTTTTTTTTTTTTTTAATTTTTTGAAGATTTTATTTATTTATTTGAGAGAGAGACCGTGAAAGAGAGCAAGCGAGGAGGTCAGAGGGAGAAGCAGACTCCCATGGAGCCGGATGCGGGACTTGATCCCGGGACTCTGGGATCATGACCTGAGCCGAAGGCAGTCGTCCAACCAACAGAGCCACCCAGGCGTCCCAATAAATAAAATCTTTAAAAAAAAAAAAAAAAAGGAAAATGTTTAAATTTAGAATAACAGGTTTTCAAGTAGTTACTTTTTAAAATCCCAAACAATTTTCATGAAGATGTTGGCAGTTCAGTTCTGAATGAAAAGTAAGGAAGAGAAAGGAAAAGCGCCCGGAAGGTCAGCTACACCAGAGACCTAGAAAACACTGCACTTGCATACTGCACAGAACACCACACTGAGCACACTGTTGCCCTGCAGGGCTCAGCAGCCCCTTCACACCACTGCCACCTTATACACTAACAGCCTTTCTAAACTGAAGTACTTGTAGTGCAGGAACACGTAGGTGACATTAATTCAAGTTCTGCTTCCTCGATTACCAACCATATGCCAGACACAGCTGAAACCCTGGAGATGCAAGCTTGAGATATGGCTCTGTCCTCAGGGATGGACAGCACAGTCATGTTTCAACTAAGGGCACCCACCAGCCTCTTGAGCCCAGAGTGTGTTCTCACACACAGTGCTGGGGGCTTGGTGAAGAACACAACCAGCCTGCCGTCCATCTGCACCTTCTGGACCTGTCTATGCCAGCCAGCAGCCCTGGGTGCCCCTCCTGGGCCCCTTCTCTTTTCTCCTCCTCTCAGACCCTCAGGGACTCATCCAAAGCAGCTTTCCACACACTTCCACTTCAAGTCCAGGCCGACGCCCTCAGCTCCAGCCTGTGGGCCCTAAGATTCCCTGGACATCACAACAAAGATGTCTAGCAACAGTCCGCTCATACAAAACCAACAGCTCCCCCACTAAGTAAGACCCCCAAAGTCTTCCCCACCAGAGGTTCTCACTTCAGGCCATAAACCTCAGCACCATCTTCAACTCCTCCCTCTCCGTGCCTCCCCTCAACCCATCACTTCCAGCCTATACACAATCCTGACGTCTCAACCCTCAAATACATCCAGAAGTCAACCTCCTCTCTCCACCCTGAGCTAAGCTTCCATGGCCTCTCACTTGCCTCACTGCAACAGCCTCCTAACTGGGCTCCTTGTTTCTGCCCTTGCCCCTCTGCAGGACATGCAGTATGTTCTGGACAGAGCAGCCAGAGCCAGTCTGTGAAACATAGGTCCAGTCACATTACTGCTATACTCAAAACCGTCCAAAGACTCACCAACTCATTGAGAATAAATTAACACCCCAGTCCTCACTATGACCCAACCAGGCCCTATGACTGGGCCAAATCTGTCTCTTTGCCTTCAGCTCCTACTTCTCTCACCCCGAACTGCTGCATCCTGGCCACAAGGGCCAACTTGCCCTTCCTCCTGCACTGCTTTTGGGTCTTGGTCAAAACTTACTTCTGCCTGCAGTGAGATTTTTTCCTGGTTATTCCGGGTATAACTGAAACTCCCTCTTGCTTGGCCCACATCACTCTCCCACATGAACCACAGGGTTTTTGTCTATTTTGTTCCCTTCTCTAGCCCCAGGGTCTAGAACAATGCCCAAGACAAACCTCTCATTCAATAACAAATGTAGTTTATTGAATGGATCACTATAAAAACAACTAGGAGCTGCCCAAGACTTGGTCAAAGAAGGCAGAGTCTGTAAGGAGTCCAGGATCAGAGGAGGCTGCACCATTAATGAACCCTAAAAAGATGTAGAGCATCCTGTCAGGAAAACTTCTCCATCACAGCCTCCAAGGATCATATGTTTCATCAGCAGCAACAGTGGCCTTCAAATGCAAACACTTTTTTCCTACTCTGAAATACACTTCAACTTCAACATGATGATTTCCATTTTTTAAGCTAATATAACCAACACAGAATTGTGTTTTCCATCTTACCCAAGTCTCTCCTACGAAGTCTGAAGTATCCCAGCAGTGATAACTTCAAAGAAAACAGATAAATATTTCTATTCCTTTCTCCATCCCATTTCCCCAGGAAACAGCAAAACACTCTGTGGTTTCTTTTTTTTTAAATGAACTTCACAAAACACAATCTGGTTAACATGCTTCTCTGGGAGTCAAGATTACTGTTTGCTCCAGCCAGATGCCACAAGTCACTGAAATACTGGCCATACACGTCTGCATTCCAGTTTCCACACTGAGATTTTGGCAAATTTAAGTAGCCGCTGCCCTGAGAAGAAAGACAAAGCAAACAAAGCTATCCAGGATGACAGGTGGAATTACATCAGGTGGCGGTGGGGGACGGGAAGGTGCTTGAAGGCAAATCACTCCCTACAAGGAATGAAAGGACTAAAACTGTCCCCACTCTTGGTGGGGGACGAGAGAGCCGGTGTCACAACACTTTCAGGGCTACTGAACAAAGATCCAGAACAGTTTGCCGGCAACACGTAAGGGATGTCCCCGCTGGAACAAAAGCACAATGAGACAGACCAGAGAGCCACACATGCACATATCCCCACGTGTACACGGGCACACACGCACACATACGCCCTCCCACCCGCCACATACTTCGCATCAGGACCCCAAGAAGTTAAGATATGACGACATGAATCCAGTTTCTCTCTTCAACCACGAAAAAGAAGCTTGCATGATGTACTGGTCACTGAAGTAAAAAATTTCCAAAAAAGCTGCGTGTTCTGTGAGTGTTGGGAGCACGTTTCTCGCCATCAGGCTCCCGATGTAACTTCCAAAGAGTTAAAGAGCTTCCATTCCTTAACGTTTGGGGCGTGGGCTGGCGGCAGGCACAGCCTTCTCCCGCCGCCGGTTCTGGAGCTAGCTCCGCCCGGCACCCCCCCGCCCGTCTCGGACAGCGCGCTGCCCCTGCTCGTCCGCCCCAGCCTTGGGCTTGTCGCCGGGCGCCCGGGCGCTGCGGGCGGCCCTGAAAAAGCGCCGAGACACGCAGACAGCCCACTGTCAGACCCGCGCCGGCCTTCCCACGGACGCCGTCCCCGCCCCGCTCCGCGCCGGGGCCGGCTCCGCCCCGCGCCCCAGCCCGCACCCACGCCGCGCTGGGCAAGGCCCCGGCAGCAGAGGGGCCAGGAGGGCGTCGCCCGCCGGTAGCCCTGCGCCCGCTCGGGCCCTCACCTGCGTCCATCTTCCCTCTCCGGCCGCCGACTGAACAGCGGCGTCGCTCCGACGGTTCCGCAGCGCGACGCGACGGGCCGCTGCCGGGGCCAATCCGGGCCTAGCGGGCGCGGGCGGGGCCGGAAGTGTGGGAGGAAGTGCACGTCCGCCATCTTGGCGTACGGCGAGGCCCAAAGCCCAGGGCTGGGCCCGCGCGCCCGGCTCCCTGGCGGCCTGCCCGTTAGCTCCGGGCACCCCGACAGCGACCCGTGGGGATTGCGAAGGCAGACGCGGGCGGGCGGTGGGGCCACGGGGAGGGCACGCTAACCCTTCGTGCGCCCCGGACGCCGGCGCGGCCATCTTGCCGTACGGACGGCCCAGTGCGCCATGCCGCTGTACCGGGCCGCCGGCCCGAGCCGCCCCCGCCCACCTCCGACGCCGCGAGCTGCGGGCTGCGCCCAGCCGGGTACTGGGGAGCCCCGGCACACCGAGTCCCGGCCGGGCGGCCGGACGGCCGGGTGGCAGGGCGTGCGCCGCCATCTTGCCGTACGGGAGCCGCGGCGGCCGGCTCCCACGTCCCGCAGCCGTGTCGCCGCGCGCCCTCCCCTCGGGGCGGTCCCGCTCGCGGCGCGGCGCGGCGAGGCGAGGGCCGGAGCCTGGCGGCGGCGCGGCGGCCTGAGGCCCGAGATGGTGATCTGCTGTGCGGCCGCGAACTGTTCCAACCGGCAGGGCAAGGGGGAGAAGCGCGCCGTCTCCTTCCACAGGTAACCGGGCTCCGCCCGCCGCCGCCCGGCCCGCCGCCCGCGCGGCCCGCCGGCCACGCCCCCGCCCGGCCCGGCCCGGCTCGGCCCGGCACCGCGGGGAAACTGAGGCCGCGCAGCCCGGCCCGAGGCGGGAGGGCCTCGGTGCGCCGGGCCTGGGGGCTGGTCCCGCGAGTGAGTCAGCGCCGGGCGCTGTGTGACCTTGGCCCGGGCCGCCGTCTCTGGGCCGGGCGTCTCGGGCCACGACGGCCGGCGCCCCCACTCCGCGGCTCCCGGCGGCCCCCCGCTCCCCAGCCCCTCATCCTTCCGACCCCCGGCGCCCACCCCACGCCGACTAGGAGACCACCCGGAGGCCATCCCTCGGCCCCCCGGCGCCCACCGTACAGCCACCACCACCGCCCTCTCCCCCCAACCTCGCGGCCACCCTGCGCTCCATTGATTCGTGCTGGTACCACCAGTCTCCAGTGTGTTCTGGAGACGCTCTTGGGTCAGTTGTCCTCTTGCATTTGCTGTGACTTTTGTGCTCTTTTGATCGCGAGCGAGCCTGCCTTGATTTGTGCCATCGGGAGTGTGGCTGAGCAAACGCAGGTTGTACCTCGGGACGGACAGGCGCTCCCACGAGCTCTGCCACCGGCAGGGTCCTCGCCATCGCAGGGAGAAGTGGCCCTGCCGCGCTGCGGGGCGTCCGGGGACATCCTGCCTGGGGCAGGGCGAGGCCGGCTCCTCCGCCGCCCGCCGGACGCTTGCTGGGGCCCTCTTGGCCACTTCTTGCTCGGTCGCCAAGACAGGGAGAGGGCTCTGCTTTCTCTGTCCCGGTTCCCTTCCTGAGGGCTTCAGGAGTTAAGCCTGGAAAGCTTCCTCAAGGGCATTTCTGTTGTGGGTTACAGGGAGTTAGCTTTTGGAGACTGGACTGGCATGTTACCTGTAGCTTCATTGGAAATTCTCAGTGGTTTGTTCTCTCACACTGTTACAATCTATCGAAGGAACTGGTAATACATTGTTTTGGAGGCCAGCCACTGTGCTTTCTTGAGTTTCCTTCAGAGCCTTTGTCCGGTAAAGTTTTGATACTGCTTTCAAAAGCCAGGCAGACCGCCGCACAGAAGGCTGTCCTTGGCGTTCACAATGGTCTTTGCTGGCATGGGGCAAAGGATGTGCGAATTGGGGTCTTGGAGAAGTGGGCTCCCAGAACATTGAGGAAGTGTGGAAGGTCATGTTGCACAGAGCTTTCTGGGGAGTTAGTATCTGTCTGGGTCCTGGTTCTGGTCCACAGTGGCCACAGGTGGGTTAGAGGACCTCAGGTGAGTAGATAGCCCTCCTGACTAACCACCCCACCCCTGCATAGAGTTTCCTTCCCGTTTTTTAAAGAGATCTTGCTTTATTGAGAAGAAGTGATTACTAAGTATCCTATTCAGTACTTTCCAAGAGCTGGTTGCTTTTTCAAAAAGCAGTTTTCCTCCTGGCACTGGGACTGTAGCAAGAACGGGGGACTACAGCATTTGAGTCTGACCTCCTCTTAGCTCAGCTTCTTGAGTCATGGCTCAGGCTGGGCTCAAGCACAGAGGCTCTGGCTTCCTTGCTCCCCCTCTGCGGCCCAGGGCCAGGCCTGGCTTCTAAGCAGGGGAACCAACCACCCCTGCCTTAGCACCCAGCCTGCATCAGAGACACACCAGGAAGGTTGTTCAGCTGTGTGTTTCTAGCAGCTATTTCCAGGGCTTCCTGAAGGCTTTCCTGTTGTTGGGTGCTATCCTTTGTGACCTCTCGTACCGGGCATTGACCAAAGCCTGGGAGGGGTTACCTTCATCCTCTATCTGCCCTACCAGTTTTAAGTGCCTTAAGGGTGGGCAGTGAGCCTGTCATCTTTCTGTCTCATGCTTACTTCCAAGTAGGTGTTCCTTAAATTTTTACTAACATTTTAAATGACTGAAGTCAATACAGGATCGGGTATTTACAGAAACACTTGTTTTGCCTTTATAGTTGATAAATTTGGGAGGAGACGTGCAAATATTTTTTTCTAATTCTGTTGTCATTTTGCCTACAGGTTCCCCCTAAAGGACTCAAAACGTTTGATCCAGTGGTTAAAAGCTGTTCAGAGGGATAACTGGACCCCCACTAAGTATTCTTTCCTCTGTAGTGAACACTTCACCAAAGACAGCTTCTCCAAAAGGCTGGAGGATCAGCATCGCCTGCTCAAGCCCACGGCGGTGCCCTCCATTTTCCACCTGCCCGAGAAGAAGAGGAGCACCGGAGGTCATGGCCGCACGAGGAGAAAGGTCACCAGAAAGTCCTCAGGGGGCCTGAGGGGACACGCGAGCGGGGCAGACGGGAAAGGAGCTACAGGTTCATCATCGTCCTTAGGGGAAAACCCAATGGCCAAGCCAGGGTCCCGAAAGGCAAAGCAAGTTGCACTGCAGGGTGAGACTGCCCCCAGGGCCTCCCAGGATGCCGCCAGTCAGGAGCGCACGCGGCAGGCCCCGGAAGGAGCTCCAGGCGATGGTCTGGCCAGCGTGGCGGCGGCGGCGGGCAGTCAGGGAGAGGCAGACACGTCTGCGGTGGAGGCCAGTGGTGAGAGCACCGCCACCGCCCCTGATGGTGGTCTGGTGGATAAGAGCGGCATTTCCGTGGATGACTTTACCCCGCCAGGTTCTGGGGCCTGCAAGTTTATTGGCTCACTGCATTCTTACAGTTTCTCCTCCAAGCACACTCGAGAGAGGGCGTCTGTGCCCCGAGAGCCTGTTGACCGAAAGAGGCTGAAGAGAGACGTGGAGCCTGGCTGCAGCGGGAGCAGCTTGGGGCCCGACAAGGGCTTGGCCCAGAGCCCCCCGAGCTCATCACTCACCGCGACGCCTCAGAAGCCCTCCCAGGGCCCCTCTGCCCCCCCGACAGACGTCACTCCGAAGCCAGCAGCGGAGGCTGTCCAGAGCGAGCACAGCGACGCCAGCCCCATGTCCATCAACGAGGTCATCCTGTCAGCATCAGGCGCCTGCAAGCTCATCGACTCGCTGCACTCCTACTGCTTCTCCTCCCGACAGAACAAGAGCCAGGTGTGCTGCCTGCGGGAGCAGGTGGAGAAGAAGAACGGCGAGCTGAAGAGCTTGCGCCAGAGGGTTAGCCGCTCCGACAGCCAGGTGCGCAAGCTGCAGGAGAAGCTGGACGAGCTGCGGAGAGTGAGCTTCCCCTACCTGAGCAGCCTGCTGCCCTTCAGCCGGGGTTAGTACCAGAGCCTCGCGCGCCCACACATGGGGATGGGTTGCGGGCTGCATGGCCCATGGTTCCCGAGCACTCCTGTGTGTTGCAAGCGCCCGGCTGCCTCGGGAGGAGGCTCCGCTGGTCACTGTATTTGGTAGAGGGGGAGCCCCCGTTGCAAGCTTCCTTTGCTCCGGGGCACTTGAGGGGCATCTGGAGCCGTGAGGGTTCAGCCCGTGAGAGGGGAGGCATTCCGTGGCCACCAGGAGAGCCCCTTGCTGCGCCGTGAGAGCCCCTCGCTGCGCCGTGTCCCATGGGGACCGGCAAGGCCACTTCCACTCCATGCCTCACGCTCACCCCAGCGCTAGCCCCGTCAGTGTCCCATTGCAGAATGTAGACAGAGCCAGCTGTCAGAAGAGTGGTAGGAGGGTCTGAAAATCACGGGGAGTTTCTTTCTGTTTGTATTTTAGTGAATATACATGAAGTTACGTCATTTTGAACATTAATAATTTCCTTAAAATTTTAAGTGTCTCTTATAGTAGAATATATTCGTTCTAGAACTTAAAGTACTACAGGGGTATATGGGCGAAGAAGTGGTGAGAGTCGCCATTTCTCACCTCCCACCTTTTGGTCTTTTTTAAAGTTTCCTATGTAACTTATTTTCTGTGCTTTTTCATACATGTCATTGTACTGATACTGATGGGTTGGGTACATATCTAACCAACCCATTGTGTGTTTATTGGCTCTGTTTCAGCTCTTCTTCTTACTACTTAGTGCTTGTAAAAATTGGTTTTAAGATATTCTTTGCATTCTGAGTATAGTATCTTTTACCTGCTGTGTGTCCGTGAAGGATGTTTTCCAGCTTATGTTCGCTTCATCTGGATCACTATTTGTTTTCCCCGACAGAATGAACACTCCGGGGGTGGGGGTGGGAGGCTGTCAGTGTGACAGGATGTTCAGGACCTCCTGGACCCCTGGGCAACCACTCTTAACACAACCAAAAAAAAACGAAAAAAGAGACCCATCCTGTGCTTTTCTGTAATGCACGCTGGGGGAAGGACCCCTGCAGTGGAGGACCCCTGAGGTACTAGTCTGCTAGCATTTTAAAGCTGTTTTTATAGTTTCTCATAGCGGATACTACTTTGGTACCTTCCTCTGTTCTTGGTCAGACTTCCCCAGGTCTGACGCGGTCACAGGACTTTCCAAACAGCTAACCCTTCGCTCCATCGAGCAAGGCCGCATTGCTGTTTCCACTTCATTAATCCTCGCTTCTTTTACTTTCTGGTTTAACTCTCTTGTTCTGGCCCCTGGAGGGATGCGTTTAGCTTCTGTGTGTGCAGCTTGTGTTTCCTGATACCTGCCATCCAAGGTGTTTCGCTGCTTCCATCCCACTGGTCCCCACGAGGATTTGTCTCATGCTGCTCTCATTGCTTTTTGTTTCTGAATATTCGGTTCAGTCCTTACTCCCTTTTTTAACTGAGTGATTTAGAAGGGCTTGGAAGTTTTTCAAGTGGATGGATGGGTTGTGGAAGGGGAGCTAATTTTTGTAGGGTTTTTTTTTCCCGACAGATTCAAATATTCTATTTAAAATCGTATTCTTTTTTAAGTTTCAGCATAATTAGCATGCAGTGTTGTATTAGTTTCAGGTGTACAATAGAGTGATTCAACAACCGGAGACTAGACTCCGAGCTCATCAAGATAAGTGTGTTCTAATCCCCTCACCTGTTTCACCTGTGGCCCCCTCCCTTTTTTGTGATTACTTGTAAACTTTATTGCTTTAAGGCCCAGTGATTTGGTCACATAAAGGTAGCTGCTTTGGGGGCTCACTCTTGGGATTTTGTGCTGGTTGAGACTCAGATTGTTTTTGTGACTGTTCATTGTGGTTTGAGTAGAAATGTATCAGCCCCAGTAGTTGGTCATGTTGTTTTCTGTGCCTCTGAGCCTGGGTCCAGCTTGCACGTCCACAGATCTGTGCCGTGACTTCCTGAGTCCCTTGGTCCCTGCCAGAGAGCATGGAGTCTGCTGGCCAGCTCCCTGCCCTGCAATATATGCCCAGGTGTTCCTGACCATTATTAGCATGGAGCACCCCTTTTTTGTCCCCATTGAAGTGTTACTTCTTTATGTCCTTATTTTCCGAACTCCTTTATGGCCCTTTATTTGTTAGCTGTATTTTAACTTGGTCTGCGGGTCTGTGTTTTTTATAGAGCCTTTGAATCCATTTACCTGGGATTATTGATTATTTGGAATCTGTGCCTATGGTTTTACTTTTTTAATTTGTTAGGTTTTTCTCGTCTCCTTTTCTGCTCTTCTAGTGGGTGTCTTGTCAGGTTTTACTAAGGATCACTGAGGCTCATCTCTGTAACCATTGGAGCTGACCCTGACCAGCTGCTGTGCTCCCTCCCCCCACCCCCTCCCCTGCACTCTGCTGGCTGGGACTGTGTGTGATCTTGGTTCCCCAGTTCCAGCTTCCCCATATCAGCTGGAATGAGATGTAAGGACCCATCTGATTGTTACTTAGCTCATCACCATTTATTGTATCCAAATGTTTCTTCTTCTCGGGGAGTATCTAATGGTATTTTTGGAACTCCTAGCACAGTAAAACTTTGAGAGGATTGAGTTTGAGATGCTCCTTAGTTGCTGATGCCCCAGGCCCACACCTGTCCTTTTAAAGTTTCGTTGTGTTTGCGGTGTCAGGATGAGGTTGGGCATTTAAAGCCATGGACAGAATGAGGTTTTCTGGAGAAGCTATAGCTGGAGACGGGGCCAGAGCCCAGCTTAGGAGCAGGACATATTTGTGGAGGGGTGGCGGGAGAGGGCTTAGGAGGAGAGAGTGAAAGAGGGAATGTGGGGTCATGGCAGCCTGGAGAGGAGATGAGGGCTGCTCAGCGGGGTTGGATCCAGCCCTGATCAGAAGGAGAAAAGAGGGCTGGCCTCAACCACATGGGGTCACTGGTGATCACTTTCTAGTTGGAGCAGTGGGAATCCTGCCCGGTCCAGGGCTGGTGAAGGCGGGGCAGGGGTGAGGCACTTTGGTGAAGAGGTTTAGCCAGGAAGGATTGGACCCTGTACAGTAACCGAAGGGGAACAAGAGGAACATGCCTCCAGGGGCAAGTTTTATCTGCGAGGTGGAGATGAGCAAGCAGCTGTGCTTGGTGGGTAGGATGGAGAGGTGGAGTCCTGAGAGCCAAAAGGAGTGTGCTGGGGCCCCCAAAGTTGCCTGGGGAGGAGGTTGGTGGACTGGGTGTACCTGCACCTCTGCCCCAATGCTCCTTGGAGGGTGGGGCTGGTCGCTGGGGGTGGGGGTACAAGATGCAAGAGGTGTTGGGGAATGGCAGTGTGAGGGGTGAGGAGGGTGAGCTGCTTCCTGAGCATGGCCTCTGGGGGCTGTCTGGACTCCTGACCCAAAGTGTCTTCTGTCTTAGTGGTGCCCAGTGCTATCATGAATTTGTGGTCAGTGAAGGAAACTTTTTGGGATTTTTTGTCAAAGGAGCCGTCCACGTGTTTATTCAGCCCTTTATTTGTAGCTGATCCTTTGTCTTTGGACAGATTCTGTGCAACAGGGCAGCTTGGCTGGGGCCTGCAGGTTCTAGGTAGAGAGGTTTGCCCTCCAGAAAGCTGGTGCTGACTGGCCTTCTTCTCACAGGGTGTTGCAGGGAGGTGTCCACCCCTCCTGCCTCGGTTTCTGTCCAAGCTGCCTGACCACCTGTGCTGGCCCACCTGGTAGCCCAGAGGTTCACTTCCTGCACGTTGGGACCCAACCCTGATACGTGGCTGTGACTGAAGTCCTTCGTGCAGGTCAAAGTGCACTGTCTTGTGCTTGGACTGTGATACAAGGGGAACTTCAGTACCCTCACGGATCTACCGTCACCCTAAAAATCCCTGTGCTCCCTTCTAAGCCCTGGCACCACTGGTCTTTCTAGTGTTTCTGTTGTTTTGCCTTTTCCAGAATGTCCTATAGGTGGAATACGTGGCCTGTATGGACCCTGTGGGGTGGACAGACAGCTTTTTCAGATTGTCTGCTTCCACTTGAGCAATGTGTGTATATTTAAGTTTCCTGTCTTTTTGTGCCTCGATGGCTCTTTGTTTTATCCTTTTTTTTTTTTTTACTTTGAGTTAGAATATACAGAACATAAAGAATTTACCATCGTAAATTGCCATTTTTTAGTGTCAAGCTCCGAGGTATTAAGTACATATAGATGGTTGTGCAGCTGTCGCCACTGTCCATCCTGTAACTGCGGTCAGTCTGAAACTTGATACCTGTAAAGCGGTGACTGTCCTCTCCCTTCCCTGCAGCCCTCGGCATTACCATTCTGCTTTCTTTGCTTGATCCTGACGACTCTGAGTGGCGACTCTGAGTGGCTCGTGTAAGAGGAACCATCCTTGTATTTGTCCTTTTGTCACTGGCTTATTGCGCTTAGCATAATGTCCTTACATTGTGGCGTGTTATAGAATCTGCTTCCTTTTTAAGGCTCAATCTGCGTATTCCTTCAAGTGAACAGACCACATCATGCTCATTCACTCATCTCGCGCCAGATGTGGGCTGCCTCCGCATCTTTGCCATCATGAGCGGTGCTGCTGTGAGCAGACCTCTTCCAGACCTTACTGTCTGTGGTTCTGAGTAAGTACCCAGAAGTGGACTTGCCGGATCCTGTGGTGATTCTGTTTAATTCCTTTGAGAACCCCATGCTATTTTCCATGCCGACTGCACCGTCTTAACGTTCCCCCAGCAGAGCACAGGCTCCATCTGCGTCCTCACTGACAATAGCTGTTTTCTGTCCGCTTGATCCCAGCCATTCTTGTGGGTGTGACACACTGTCTCACTGCAGTTCTGGTGAGCGTGTCCCTAATTATTGGTGATGGTGAACATCTTCTCATGCATTGTTGGCTATTTGTGTGTCGTTGGAGAAAAGTCTCAATTGTCCATTTATGAGTTGGGTTCTTCCTGTACCCGTTGCTGAGTTTTAGGACTTCTCTCTCTGCGGCAAACATCAATCTCTGATCAGAAATAGAATTTGTAAATATCTCTCCCGTTCTCTGGGGTACCGTTTTATTCTGTGGGTAGTACCTTTTGATGTACAAATTTTTAAAATTTTCATGAAGTCGAGTTTGTCTGTTTTTTTCTTGTATTCCCTGTGCCCTTAGTGTGGTGCCTGAGGAATCATTGCCAAGTCTGTGGCTGTGAAGTTTTTGTGCTGTTTTCTTGTAAGAGCTTTATTGTTCTAGGTCTTAGTGAAGTTCTTGATCTGTTTTGAGTAAATGTTTATACATGGTGTTACATAGGATCCCCAGTTATCCCAGCACCATGTGTTGAAAACGTTATTCTTTCTCTGTTAAATGGTCATGGCTCCGTTGTCAAAAATCAGTTGACCATACATATTCAAGGGTTTATTTCCAGTTCTCTGTATTCTGTTCCATTGTTTCGTATGTCTGTCTTTATGCTGACACCACACTTTTTACTACCGTAGCTTTTGTAGTGAGCTGTGAAATCCGGAAGTAGGAGTGTTCTAGTTTTGTTCTTCGGGAACGTTTTAGCTGTTCTGGGGCCCTTTAGGTTCCTTGTGAATCTTACAATGGATTTTTCTATTTCTACAAACAACGTTATTGGGATTTTGATAGAGATTGCATCGAATCCATACATTGCTTTGCTTAGTAGCAACCCTTGAACAATGTCAAGTTTCTATAAACCTAGAATGTGTTTCCACTTACTTATATTAATGTTGGTGTCTAGTTCCAGCACTATTTGTTGAGAAGACTAACTTTTTCTCCATCAAGTTGCCTTTGCTCCCTGGTCAAAAATGAGGTGCATGAATTAGTGTGGCTCTCCTTCTGGCTCTCCATTGTGCTGATCTCTGTAGCTCCTGTTTCGTCAGGATCATGCTGTCTTGGTTAGTGTAGCTTGTAGCTTTTGGTAAGTCTTGAAATATACGGGATTGTGAGTTTTCCAACTTTATTCTTTTTCATGAGTGTTGTGTTGGCTGTCCTGGGTCTTCTGGCTCTCCATATAAACTTGGGAATCAGCTGGTTGATTTCCAGGAAATGGCCTGCTGGGATTTTGAAGTTGGGATTGTGTTGACTCTATAAACCAACGAGGGAAGAACTGACATCTTAACAGTGTTGAGCCTTTGGTGCATCAACGTGGACTACACGTCCATTTATTTTGATCTTTTATTTTCATCAGAGTTTCATATTCCAGTTGTTTCTTGCAGGTGTGTGAGAGAACAACTATATGTTAACCTTGTATTCTGCAGCCTTGCTGCCATTGCTCATTAATTCCAGGAGCTTTTTCTTCTACGTTGATAGTCATGTCATCTGGATACAAAGATGGTTTTATTTTTTCTGTTCCAACCTGTAACCTTTTATTTCCTTTTTTATTATATCAAGTAGGATTTTTTCAGCACATTGTGGACTATGAGTGGTGCTGATCTTAGCAGGAGAGCTTTTGAGTTTCTCACCATTGAGTATGATGTTAGCTGTAAGGCTTTATTGATGATACTCTTTATTAGGAAGTTCCCTTTTATTCCTAGTTTATCAAGAGTTTTTATCAAGAATGGGTACTGGATTTTGTCGAACAGTCTGTCTGCATCTACTGATGTCATTATGTGGTTTACCTTCTAGCCTTTTGGTGTGAAGAGTTACATTAATGGATTATAGAGTGCTGAACCAGCTTCGCACACCTGGAATAAACCCCGCAGTCATGGTGTATAATTCACTTTCTTACATTTTTGGACTCAATTTGCTGAATGCTTGTTAAGGATTTTTACATCTGTGTTCATAAGAGATATTTGTAGCTTCCTTTCCTATAATGTCTTTGTCTGGTTTTGGTGTTACAATACTGTGCATCTCATAGAATGAGTTAGGAAATATTCCCTCTGCTTCTACCTTCTATAAGAGATTGTAGAGAATTGTAGAACTTCTTCCTTAATTCTTTGGTATAGTTCATTGATAAACCCATCTAGACCTGGTGCTTTTTGTTTTGGAAGATTATTTATTTAATTTCTTTGAGGGATATAGGCCAATTCAGATTATTAGTTCTATGTGAGTTTTGGTAGTATATATCTTTCAAGGAATTGGTCCATTTCACCTAAGTTATCAAATATGTGGGCATAGAGTTGTTCGTATTCCCCTCTGACTGACCCTCTAATGTCCACAAGATTTGTAGTGATGGCCCTTTTTTATTTATAGTATTGGTATTTTCTGTCCTGTTTCTCTATTCTTAGTTAACAGGACTTGACGTTTATCAATGTTACTGATCTTTTAAAAAAATCTTTGATGTTCACTTTACTGTTTGTCTTTGTTTTCAGTTTTATTGGTTCCTATTCTAATTTTTTTTTTTTTTTTTTTCTGCTTGCTTTCAACTTAATTGCTCTTCTCTTCCCACTTTCCTAAGGTGGAAACTTAGATTGTTGATTTTAGATATTTTTTCTAGTATACTCATTCAGTGCTGTAAATTTTCCTCTAAACATTGCTTTTACTACACCCTACAAAATTTGATAAGGTATATTTTTAATTCTGTTTAGTTCAAATAATTTTTTATTTCTCAACCCACCTATTATTTAGAAGTATCTCATTTAATCTACAAATGTTTGGTGATTTTTTTACTACCTTGCTGTTACTTTCTTCCAATTTAATTCTTTTGTGGTCCCAGATAGACTTTGCTTGGTTTCTAATCTGTTAAATTTGTGAAGATATGTTTTATGGTTGTGGTGAATGTTCCATGTGAGCTTGAGAAGAACATGTGTCTACTGTTGGATGAAGTAGTTGTTAGGATTCTCCAGACAAACAGAACCAGTAGGATGGAGGATGTAGATGTAGCTAGATAGATATGTTTATGTAGGTATCTGTGTCTCTCTATATACACACACATAGAGGATAGGAGATTTACTATAGGAACTGGCCCCCATGATTATGAATGGCAGGATGGGGACTGCCAGAAAAGCTGGGGGCATAATTTAGTCCCTCTTGAAAGGCCTGAGCATTGTCGG
Source organism: Mustela nivalis (assembly GCF_964662115.1). Taxonomy (NCBI): domain Eukaryota; kingdom Metazoa; phylum Chordata; class Mammalia; order Carnivora; family Mustelidae; genus Mustela; species Mustela nivalis. The sequence continues at coordinate 67,923,167 of NC_139030.1, forward strand.
GGGGAGTGGATGGGGTATAAGTCTCCATCTGAGTCTGACTGAGTCTGAAGATGGGAGCGCTGATGTCCTAGGACTGAGAAGAACCCCGGCTCAACCAGAGAGCAAATTCACCCTTCCTCTGCCCTTTTGTTCTATTCCAGCCTTCCCTTCGGTGCCCACCCGCATAGGGGAGGGCCTTTTCTCTAATCCATTCACCAATTCACATGCTTCTGGAAACTCCCTCACAGATGCACCCAGGAGTAATGTTTTACCAGCTCTGAGTGCCTCTCTTAGCCCCTTCAAACGGACACAGAAGTTACCTATCACAACAGCTCATAGACCAGTGATGGATGATACGGTTGAGTTCAAGTCCTTCCTGATTTTCTGCTGCTGGATCTGCCAGTTCCTGACAGAGGAGCATTGAAGTTTCCAGCCCTACAGTGGATTTGTCTGTTCTTGTTACAGTTCTGTCAGTCTTTGTCTCTCGTATGCAGGCATCACGGACCCTCGTCTTCTTGGAGCATTAACACCTTGGTTATTAATTACATTACGATCCTTGTTACTACTGATAATCTTTCTTGTCTCAATGTTTGCTTTGTCTGAAGTTAATACAGCTCGTCTAGCTCTCTCTTGATTTGTGCTAGTAGGACAGATATTTCTCTGTCTCTGTGCTTTTGATCTATGTCTTTATATTTGAAGTGTGTTTCTTCTAGATGATATATAGTTGGTCTTTTTCTTCAGTCTACTCTGACAGTCTCCATCTTTTCACTGGTGTACTTGGACCACTCACATTAAAGTGGTTCCTGCTTCAGCTTGGACTAGTACCTATCCTGTCCATAACAACTTCCTGTTGGCTTCTTCTGTGTCTCTGCCCTCCTTCTCTGGTTTTGACTGAGCGTTGCGCGTGAGGTCCCCCTTCCTTAGCAGGTAGGCTTTACTTCTTGCGGGAACTTTGTTCATGGGTACCGTGGAGTCATTTGCAGCTTCTCCAGGTCCACGCCAGTTTCTCTCTCTCATCCCTCCTCAAATTGATGTCATTAATTTGCTTTGTCCATGTGCTGTAATCACACTATCATTAATCTGAACAAACATTTATCTGCTGGGTCAGTTAAGAGTAAGAGGGGGGCACCTGCCAGGTGCAGCTGGTTGGGTGTTGCGACTCAGTTTCAGCTCAGGTCGTGGTTTCAGGGTCCTGGGATCGAGGCCTGCCTTGGGTTCCACTTGGGGCAAAGTCTGCTTCAGACTCTGTTCCCCTGTTCCCGCCCCTGCTCTCCCCTCCCAAATAAATAAATAAATCCTTTTTAAAAAGAAGAAGAAAGAGGAAGAATTTTATTTCACTTTCACATATTCCTTCTCCAGCACTCTCTCCTGTCTGCAGATTCAGGTTTCTGTCCTACGTCCTCCTCCCTGAAGAACCTCTAATAATTCTTACAGGGCATGTAATTCCCTCTGTTTTTGTTTTAAAAAGTCTTCAGTTCTTTACTTTTGAAGGGCAGTTTATTTTCTTCTCTCTTTTTAATTTTTGTTCTTAAAATCTTTTAAAAAAATTTGTTAAATTATTTATTTATTTGACAGAGAGGCAGGCAGAGAGAGAGAGAAGCGGATTCCCTCCTGAGCAGAGAGCCCGAAGCGGGGCTCGATCCCAGGACCCTGGGACCATGACCTGAGCCGAAGGCAGAGGCTTAACCCACTGAGCCACCCAGGCGCCCCTTGTTTCTAATTTAAAGTTCCTTTTTAATTCCACTCAGTTAGCTTATGTGTTTGAAGGGCTGTCTCACTGGATATAGAATTCTACTCCTGTTTGCTTACATGACCCACCCACTGTGATTCTTACCCATTTTGTTCTATGGGTGAGAATTGTTTCCTCTGGCTTCTTTCAAGACTCTCCATCTTTGGTTTTGGACAGTTTGAATATGAAAGGTTAGACATGACCCAACTGCCAAACAGGCCAACCTGATACCTCAAGGGAAAGGCCTATTTAGCTTTTTTTTTTTTGGTAGGTGTAGGTTTTTTGGTATTTACTGTGCTTGGTGTTGTCTGGGCTTCCTGAATCTGTGGTTGGCTGTCTGACATTAATTCTGAAAACTTCTTGCTGTTACTTCACACATCTACTTTATTTCTGTTGTGTCCATTCCCTATACATATCCCTTTTGTAATTGTCCCCCAGTCCTCCCGTATTCTGTGTGTGCTGCTCCTGGCATCTCAGTGGGGGAGTTTCTGCTGAATATCCTCAGGTTCACCGGCTCTGTCTTTGACCTCATGCACCCCAAGCTTCACTTCTGTTGCTGCAGCTCTGGGTGTGCAGCCTTTCCTTTGGCTTCTTCCTTGGCCTCCTCTCCTCCTACCGAGCCCCTCTGTTCATGTGTGTTGTGTGCTTTTTCCATTAGAACCCTTAGATGAATCAGTTTAAGTTCCAGGTCTGAGGATTTTAGAACCACTGCCTCATCTGTGTCAAGGTTCTGATGTTGTCTGTTCGGGTTGCGTTTTTTTCCTTGCCTTTTAGCATGGCTTGTAGTTTTTTTGAAAGGTGGACGTGGTGTAACAGGTAATAGAAGCTGAGCTAAACAGGCCTTTCGCTTGCGGTATCAGGTTGGCCTGCCTGGCAGTTGGGTCGTGTCTAACCTCTAATGCAATCTAGGTGGCTTCAGATTTCTCTTAAGCCTTTACTGCTTGTCTCAGGACTCCTTCCCAGCAAGCGCACCTGGAGCTTTTTCTGCTCTGATCTTCTTTTATCTGCGGGAGCCCTGAGGAGTGGTGTGGGGGAAGGGGACGCTCTGCAGTATCAGTGTTGAGGTTCATCCTTGTGTGGCCTGTGTTTCTGGGCTGTGACCTTCACAAGTCTTTGGGGAGTGAGAAGGGAAGGCTGGAGGGGCTAGTGGGGAAAGTCCTGCCCCCAGTTGAAGTAAATAAAGGTCAGGTAAGATCATCTTCCATGTGGAACCTCCTTTCCTCTTGGAGAATGCTCTGACTTTAGTTCAGAACTGTTCCTTCCCCTCCCACTGCAGAGACAAGGGATTTTCTTCTTGGTTTTTTTTCTTTTTTTAAGATTTTATTTATTTATTTACAGAGACACAGCGAGAGAGGGAATATAGGCAGGGGGAGTGGGCAGAGGGAGAAGGAGGGTTCCCACTGAGCAGAGAGACCAATGCAGGGCTCAATCCCAGGACCCTGGGATCATGACCCGAGCCAAAGGCAAATGGTTAACGACTGAGCCACCCAGTGCCCCTTTTTCTTGCCTTCTCATGGTGAGAACTGGTTAGGTTCCTGGAAGTCAGACCCCTGGAAGCGGGGGGCCTCCAGGAAAGTATCTGTCATGCTTGTCCACCTGTGCTCAGCTCCAGCCTCCTGCCCGGTTGCCATCTGTGGTCTCTATCAGCTTGCATCCGCTCCCGGGGAGCACGTCCTCCAAGTTCTGGGAGACCTGGGACTCATTTCTCTAATGGGTCCAAGCAAAGTCACTGATTTTCAGTTTGTTCTTTGTTTTTCCTTTTGTAAGGACAGGAGTTATGGCTTCTAAGCTCTTTACAGTTCAGAGTTAAACCTTGAAGCCCCTGCCCCTGTTATAAATCTGGTTATTATTAATGTGTAGGAAAGCTGCCAATTTTAATAACTAATCATTCTATCAAAATCACTTTCTAATAGTTTTTCAGTGGAGACCTTTGAGTTAAGTAGGTAATCAGCCATAATTTTTGCAAATTAAAATTATTGGGTCTCCTGTCTTTTGTGTTTTATAGAAACATGGTCTACTTCCAGTCATTTCTTTTTTTCTCTGTGTGCACACACTCCTCCCATTTCATGGAAAATAAAGTGAGGGTCTTGCTCTCATTTCAGAACAGCCTCCCCCGGTGTGCCAGGCAAGTGGGAAATAAACAGGTCACCCATGCAAGGACAGTGTCTGCTTGGCCTGGGCGCTCTCTGTGTTATGTCGGAAACTGTTGTCACTAACACAGCGATGTGACAGTGGGAGGTGCCGGGAAGCAGTCTGTCCCAGTGAATGTGTTTGCTCCCTTCCTGTCGTTGGGATCCTGGACCTGCCTGCTGGCACCTTTGCCAGGAGACAGAGAGGTCTCCAAGCATTCGCTCTTAAAGCCAAGATAAGTGGGCCACCAGCCCCCTGGGAGACAGACAGAGGGGACACATCAGGAGTTTCCAGAGGGACTGTTCCAGAAACAGCTTTTGCTACGTGCCTGGTTCTGCCTGCTTCCCCATGACACAGATCAGCTTCCTTTGTGTTCCCCAGGGGAAGCAGCAGAGAGCGGAAGACCTGCTCCTCACTCCCTGCCTGTCCCACCATGGTCTGATCTGACTAGATCTGCTCCCACATCCCAGGGTCAGTCCCCTCCAGGTCCCTGGTCTCCCATGGGTTTCTGAGGAGCCATGTCCTAAGGTAGAACTACAGTTCCCAGAATGCCGTCTTCACTTTGGCATTCACTTCCTGCCAAGCTGCTAACAGCCAGGTGCAGACGTTTTCCGTCAATTGGCAGAAAACAACCTTGAAGAACCTTGACCGTGTCTGGAGTTCAGAAAACTCACCATCACTGATGGGTAAGCCTGCTTTCGCTGTCTTAGGCCAAAAAATGAAAATTTAATTTTCTTGGAAAATTTAAATTCTTGTTTTTGCATTTTGGTTGAGATGTTAATAAAAGCAAAAAGCAGTAAGAAAAAAATGCATATAAAAGTGTCCGGTTTACTTGAAGAGGTTAAAAGTGGCAAATAGGCTTAAATCCCTTATTTTTTATGTTTTTTATTTGTTTTACTTTTATTTTTCTAGTGAAGTATGATTTACGTGGAGAAAAATACACAAGTCCTAAGGATTTAGTTGGATGAATTTTGAGATACACTGTAGGCTCTTGGAAGCAGACATGTGGGTCTCAGAATTACTTGTCGGTTCTCCCCTGCAAGGCTTCACTGAACAGAGGAAAGATGGTGGCAGACAGCTCAGTGGGCGGTGGTGCAGGTGCAGGGCCTGCAGGGGGGTAGGGGGGCGGAGCCAACCCCGAAGAGCAACCTGGCTCAGCCCATTGCTGGCCGGTGTGGGAGCCACTGGGGAAGGCATGCGGGTTTACCGCCGCCCCTTATTCAGGTGACCTTCCTTACAGTTAGAGCAAATGACACACAGCCAGGAGAGTTCACTTTGACATGATCCTCGGAGCCATCAGAGCTTGAATGCAGAGTCAGATGCCACGTCGTGGTTTAATGGTGTTGGATGCTGGGCGTGTGTGCCGGTGGGGAAAGCCAGGCTGCCAGGGGAGTGTGTCCTGATGTGGATTTAATAGCATGCACCTGCAGCCCCACGCAGGTGCTTCCTTTTTCTGCTCAGAATGTGCTTCTGACTTCAGAGAGTCACTTGAGGATTTTTTATTCTGCCACTTAGTGACTACTGCATCCCTCTGGTCGTATGACCACCACGCAGGGGCTCTGTGGGCTCAGACAGACAGACTCAGTGTGACACTGAGTCGTGCTCCCATGAGGCTTGGCCAGCCGCACCTATGCAGGTGCCACATGACCAATGCACACCTTCCTACCATGGTGGAGGTGATGGGATTAGTTTTGACAGACCTGGTTAGAGGCAGAAGTTAGGCCCTCAACCATCTCTCCCTCCTGCTCTTCTGGGGACACCCTCCCACTCCGTGTTCAGGTGCCATGGCCATGTGGAGCTCACCCCTCCGGGGGTTCTGACCAGTCCTGGGATGGCCTCTGCCCTCTCCTATCCTCCTCCAGCCATGGCTGGACTTGACTCCATCTGAAACCCACCTGTCCCCCTACTCTCTCCTCATCCCGTTCCCTGACCCACATCACCTCCTGAGCCCCTCTTCCTGTGTTCTGGTTCTGGCAACTGTTCTCAGGGCTTCCAGCCTCTGTTCCCACCCCAGGCAGGCCGCCCCCCTATTCCACCTCACCCAGTTCCTCCCCTGCTGTCCTTGTGTCCCCTGCCTGACCCCCCCCCACAGCACAGCATCTGCACTCAGATGTGACCGGGGGATGTCATCACCCAGCAGAGTCAAACAGGCCTGACCCAGGCTAGCGGAGCGCTGTGGGCAGCTCTTCTGTCCCGAGACCCTGTACCAGTGCCCCGGAGGTAGAGGCTGAGGAGGTAGAGGCTGCAGGCCAGGCTCTGTTTGTCTGCATTTGTTAGCCAGGTGGTGGTCCCCTGTTCCCTGTCCCTTCACAGGACCCTCCCTGGAACACCTTTTCCTGTCTTCTCTCTCGCTTACTAGTGAATTAGGGCCAAGGCAGAAGGGCCCAGGGTCCACCAAGGATCGCCTTCAGGGCCTGGGCCCTTAGAGGGGTGTCGGGAGGGTGTCCGCACATTCAGGCCCTGGTGTGGGACTGCTGTGCTCTCGCTCCCCGCTGACCGGCTAACCCATGCCTCACACCTCACACTGCAACCTGTTGTTACACCTTTAGACATTGGAATATTTAACCCCCCAAATCAATATTTCTGGATTTTCTTAAAATAGCAGAAGATTTGCAACAGAAGGCCCTCCACCTGTGGGCAGCAGTTGGCTGGCATGGACCAGAGGCCCTGGAAGGCTAGGCTGCTGTCACCTGACCACCCTTGGCCCTGTGTTGCAGTAACGTAGTAAACAGGTCCAAGCATTTCGGGCTTTGTTTTGTTTTATTTTATTTTGTTTTATGTTGGTTTTGCCTCTGAGTGTTTTCATTGCGGTACAATTTAAGTAAGTGAAACAGCCCTCAGGTGTTCCCCTCGTGACTTCAGATGGGTGCAGACACCTGTGGGACCGCACCCCCATCCAGAATCCCCAGGGTTCTCTTCTGCCCCCCTGAACCCCGATCCCCCTCCCATTGCTGCTGGCACTCCTCATCCTTTTCTAGAATTTCACGCAGATGGAATCAGAATACATGCATGTTTGTGTCTGGCTTCTCTTTTGTGGCATAACATTGTTGAGGGAAATCAGATAGCGTTTTAATTTCTAGCCTTACTGCATTCTAATTAGACAACATAGTAGGAACTCTGTTTCTGTTTCTGGAAACTTACAGATTTTCTCTGACCATTTCTAAGGCCCATTTTCATGAATATTCCAGAAGAACTTGAAAAGAAGGTGTACTCCCTAGTTTTCAGGTGTTGTGTGCTGTGTCCCTGACCAGATGTAGCTTTCTCGTTGTTGGAGGTGTGGAGGTCACCTGGACACGGAGCAGGCTGGACTCCCTTTCACTGCTTTCTGTGAGCATCTGTGTGTGTCCCGTGGGTCCTGGACTGTGAGTGCTGCTGCGGCATCTGGCACGCTGGGCTCACTGACGGTGGGGTATTCATCCTGACAAAGCTGTTGTCCGGTTTAATGCATTTTGGCCTGAAGTTCATTATCCCTCCCAGTGAGATTGTGATGTTTACTCTCCTACTGCCCACCTTTGCCTGGCTCTGGAATGCCTTTCTGAATCACTCTTCTTTCTGCCTCACAGTGAGAATTGAGGGTCTTGCTTTGTGATCCAGTCTGAAAAGGTTTTTCTTTTCATGTGTGACTTCTGGTGTGTTTGGTCTTCGTTCTGCCTTATGTTTTATATTGTGCCTGTGGTGTTTTGCTTTTAGAATAAAAACTTTCCACTTGATCTGTGCCTTGGTTTGCCCGCCTCAATGACATTGCTGCTCAGTGGCAAACCGTGGGCCTGCCCTACAGCCTCCTCCCTGTCTTCCCTGCTTCCAGCAGTTTCAGTGCCTGCATGGTCGGGCCGTTCACCACCTGTGACCACTACTTGTTCTCCTGTGGACCACATTCAGAACTTGCTGGGAATCACTTTGCCGACACTTCCCCATGGATAAGGCTGTCCAGCTGCAATGTCCTCAGAATTCACAGGAGCAGAGTTCCCTGAGTGTTAGTGTTAAGACTGTCCACTGTGGTGCCATCCAGCTCATACCCAGTTGAGAATTGTGCAATAGCAACACTGAAAATGTAGAGGCGACCCTGGCTGGCTCAGTCAGAGGAGCGTGCAGCTCTTGATTTCAGAGTCGTGAGGTTAAGCCTCCTGTTGGACCTAGAGCTTGCTTTTAAAAATAAAAAGGTAAAGCAAAACAGGTGAAGATAACTTTTATAATATATTCTGTGTAACTTGGGGCATCTGCCTGGCTCAGTTGGAGGACCATCTGACTCTTGATCTTGGGATCATGAGTTCGAGTCCCATGGTTGGGTGTAGGGTTACTGAAAAATAAATACATAAAAACTTTATTTTTTTTTTTTAAGATTTTATTTATTTATTTGACAGAGAGAGATCACAAGCAGGCAGAGAGGCAGGCAGAGAGAGAGGAGGAAGCAGCCTCCCTGCTAAGCAGAGAGCCCGATGCGGGGCTGGATCCCAGGACCCTGAGATCATGACCTGAGCCGAAGGCGGTGGCTTAACCTACTGAGCCACCCAGGCGCCCCTACATAAAAACTTTAAAAATATTAGTATATTTTATTTAACCCAGTATTGTCTGAAATATTTTCAACGTGTAATTATCAATTCCTAAAAGTTATTAAGATGTCTGAAGTCCTTCTTTCTTGCCTTGAGTTTTTGAAATCCAGCGTGTATCTTACCCCTAAACCACGTCTCGGTGGACCAGTGAGATCCGATGTCAGCGTGTGGCCGTGAAGTCATAGCGCGTTTGTCAGACAAAGTAGTGGCGACTCTAAAACCCTCTGTGTCTTATGAGTATGGCTCTGGAAGCTTCTGCAGGACGCTACTGTGCGGGGAGCCATGCTCTGCCGTCGGCCTCTGTGGATGTGCTGCTCTCATGTCTCTGGTGCCCGGAGTCCATGGCGTGTGGCCTGAATGTGTGGCTCCTTTCCCTCAGCTCCTCTACATGGTAGTTCGCATCAGTGCCTCGTTCCTTCTTATGGCCGATCATCCACATCCTGCAGCTGTGAGCAGCAGTCCTTGTGTGGGTGTGTGTCCTCTGGTAACGGGACGCCCTGCAGCAGGCCTAGTGCCAGTCCAGGCTCCGAGCTCAGACACTCGGGAGAGTGGCTGCTGTCCCAGCACAGGCCGCACATTGCGCATGCTCCCCGGCACGAGGGCCTTTTGACCTTCTCACATCACTTTATTTTTTCCCCTGTCCTCTCTGTGGTGTGGTTCTGCCCGGAGTCCCACGCCGTCTCGCAGGCCCCTTCCAGCCTCCACGTGCTGGAGCTCTGGGCGCTCTCTCCTGACTTCTGCAGCTCGTGCTTTCTGGCCGCTTCTTTCTGTAGTTCTTTCATTTTTAAATCAATATTGCTACATCTATTTATTTTAAGACTTACTGATTTTAGAAAGGGTGCACAAACATGAGTTGGGGGAAGGACAGAGGCAAAGGGAGAGAAGCAGATGATCTGCGAGCGCAGAGCCCAACACACCCCAACCCTGGAACCCTGAGATGACGAGTGGAGATCAGGGGTCGGACGCTCTACCAACTGCCCCACATGGGCGCCCGCCTTCCCTAGTTCCTCTCTCCTCAGGGCCCTTTCTCCCCAGGGGTGGTTGCTTCACTCCATGCTGAGACACATGCTCATGGCTTCCCTGGGGCCCTGGCAGTGGCAGGTGGCACAGTGTCCCTTGGCTTGCTCACCGCTCCCCCAGTGCTGGGTTCCAGGCCTCGGTTCCTCTGTCAGGCCAAATCCCATGCTCTGCACAGTGTGACAGAGCCACTGAGCACCCCTCAGCAAGCGACACATGACTCCCTGTCGTGTCCACACAGACAGGGTCCCAGGGCCCCTACCCAGGCCACCTCCACCCACCACAGCCCTCACACACATTCGGGGGGCTGTGACCTGTCTTCCTGGAAAGTTCAGGCTCAGGAGGGAGGTTTTTAATGGTCTGTTAATAGTTTTTTGCTATTTTCTGGTAGAGATGATAATGCTCACTTCCCCAGTTGTGTTCCCACAGAGTGACCCAGAGAGACTTTGAGGGAAGGTAAGAGCAAGACCCAGCTCTGTCTGTCTGTCTGGGGATTTCTCTGTCTCTGTCTCTGTCTCATCCTCTGTGTGTGCTCCCGCGCACCCGATGGTGGAGGAGCTCTCCCTCCCTGGGTCGTCCAGAAGAGCGGATTCAAGGAGGACAGGGCTCCTGCCCTCAGGGTCTTTCCAGTGGGGCCATGTCCCAGAGGAGGGGCTGCTTGTGGACCTGTGGTGGGAAGAGGCCGGCCGGGGACAGGGTGCACCATCTAGGACAGGGCTAGGCTCCTTCCCACCACTGCCTTCCTTTGAAGGGGTCACCCCTGACAAGCCACCATGGGAGCCATGGGGCAGGGTGGTGGGAGTGGACACTGAGCAGGAACAGGAGTGCAGAGTCCCGCAGCTCGGACCCAGGAGAAGGGGCACAGAGGGCTCTTTCCTAGAGCTGGAGGCCACTGCAGCCCCATCACAGGCTCTCCAGGCAGCAGGCTGGCCCCGGAGGAAGCGTACCACTCAGCAGCCCTGCCCAGGAAGGAGAGCACAGAAGGGAAGCACACCGCCCTGCCTACCGTCCACTGACGAGTACCCAGATGGTAGGACAGCCAGGCGGGCCAGTCCAGTGGCAAGCTCACAGGCAGGCTTTTCCTCCGTGCAACCCCAAGCACAACAAGTATACCCATCAGAGAGCAACTCAAAGGCCACGGCTGGTGGAAAAACAACTATTTCTGTTTGTTCTGCAAACCATGGGACGTGAGCTGTCAGAGCCGAGGGTGTGGCCATTAGGACCTCCAGCCCAAACCACCAGCATACCTCCTCTAGCCTTCTCTGTTGTCTTGGCAGTGAACCATTTGCTGTCCTGCCCCACATCCTACCTGTTAGCCCACGCTCTGCCTGCAGACCAGACCCCAAATCTGGCACTTTCCACGGCTTCCAGCGGTGACGTGGAGCCCAGGCTACCCTCCTGCTCCCTGCACCTCCCGCTCTGAACTCTCCAGGGACCCCTAAGTTCATGGGACCCCTCCTGCTGTGACCTCCACACACATCTCAGGGAGCTGTCCTCGGCCCTCCCAGTTTAGGACTCAAAATGCCCAACAGCCGCTTGTCCCTTTCTGCTTGTCACCTCAGGCACGTTCCATTTCAGCATCCTTATTTCCTGATGCACTGCTCTCTTTGCTCAGCAGGACACAGGTGCCCTGGGGGGCTGGAGGGGGCCGCACCTCTCTGCGGCTCTGTGGAGTCCTACAGCCCAGACCTTTGCTTCTGAAGCTTTTAGTGCTTATCTCCACCAGAGATTGTAACCAACTTAACTTTGTCTTGTCTAATTACAAGAGTTTGATGGCACAGATCTCAGCTGTTGCTGTCCTCACTTCCCAGCTGTTCACAGGCGATCAGAGGTGCTAGCTAGATGGGAAGGGAGCGGGTTTTTGGCCACCCTCCCTGTCCTGGCGGCCCATGTTGCCCCCTGGGGCTCAGAAGCTGGAGGTGCAAACCTCCTTTCTCACCAGTAGCCGTGTTGCCAGCCTCAGGTCCCATCGTCCTTTGGCTTGATTTGACACTGCTCTACCCCCAGACCCACTTGTCTTTCCTGCGAAGAGTCGGAGGTGGCAAGATGACCTTTGCGAATTGTTTGCCTTTTTTCTCCCCCTCCTAACAGGTGGCTGGCGGCATATTCATGGTCACGCAGGATTTGCCGTGGTTGCAAGGGCACGCTTGCACACAGAGCTCAGTAGGGCACTCTTACAGCCCACTGACTGCCTCTTCCTTCTGTCCTCAGAGCCTCCCACGATGAACCCTGTGGTGGAGCCGCTGTCCTGGATGCTGGGTACCTGGCTGTCAGACCCGCCGGGAGCCGGGACCTTCCCAACGCTGCAGCCTTTCCAGTACCTGGAGGAGGTGTACATCTCCCACGTGGGCCAGCCTGTGCTGAACTTCTCGTAAGTGCAGGCCCGATCGCCCGCAAGAGCAGCTCCGGGCTGATAAGAGGTGTTAGGCGGGATGGTGCCAAAGGAACCTTGTTGTATTTCAGAAAGGCCCCCCTGTTCCTGCCCTGAATCTGATCACATGGGGGGTGAAAATGGTACTTTCTGGGTGTCTCGTGTTTTTGAAGATGACCACAAAATCTCAGGCTTGTTCATGCAAACACGAAAGTAGGTGCCTGTGCTCAGTTAAATTTCTCATTCCATGCTTACTTAACCCCAGTGGAAACCAGTCACCCCCATGTTACTGAAAATAAAAGGGCATGGCTTTCTTTTAAACCGCCCCCCCTGCCCCCCACATCGTCCCAAGCAATTGGAGGTCCCAGAGAGGCCATTAGAGTGGTTGTTTTCAGAGCCTTACTACACAGCAAAGTGAAATTCCTCGGCGGCCCTCCAGCCGCATCCTGACTCAGCTCCTGTTCTGCTACTTACCTGTGAATTGCTCACAAGAGGCAAAGCCCAGTATAAGGCTGGGATTTTACTGGGCATGTGGGGTGCTTGGGACCGAGAACCTTGAGGGGGCCCTGTGGGTACGGGCCACTTACCTTATAGGTCCCAAGGTCCCATCCCAGGGTCAGGGTCAGTCATGGTGGTGACTGGGACAGCACGGAGGGACAGCAGACATGAACAAGAGAGGGAGGCGCATGTGGGAGAGCTGCTCCTCGTCTGGTGAAAGGTCCTGGGGCACCTGGCGGCTGGGCCCCACTCATCTCTCTTGGGCTGTGTCTTTTATGCATCTCTGTGTTTTCCACATGAACAAGAAACTCCTTTTTTTTTTTTTTTAGTCTTATTTATTTAAGTCCTCTCTCCATCCATCGTGGGGCTTAAACTCCCAACCCTGAGATCAAGACCTGAGTGGAGATCGAGAGTCGATCACTTAACCTACTGAGCCACCCAGGCACCCCAGCAAACTGCATTATTTTATATTTGGTGGGTGGGGGGGCTTTATAAAGTGCGAGAACTGTGTCCACAAAGTCTGGCTCTCTTTCTGGGGACATCTGATACCCGGGGCTTCACCTCACCTGCTGCCCACAGGTTCAACGCCTTCCACCCGGACACGCGCAAACCAATGCACAGGGAGTGTGGCTTCATCCGCCTCAAGCCCGATACCAACAAGGTGGCCTTCGTCAGCGCCCAGAACACAGGTACCCCTCCCTCGGTGGCCGTCCCCGGCCTCCCCTGCCTATGCCCTGCGCCTGCCTGCAGAGGGGAAGCCGGTGGGGGAGGCGGCATCTGCCTCTGGCTCTCAGAGTGGCCTTTGGGGGTGTCCGTGCTCGTGGACACGCCTGTGGAGGCCATTCAAGTGCCTGTCAGGGTGGGAAGTGTCAGCCTTTGGATAGGCTCCACAGTGCTGTCAGGAGGTGCTGGTGAGAGGGGCTGCTTCCCTTTGCTCCTGAGCTGCTCTGGCACTGGCTCACGACAGCTTCTTTCAGCCTCCGCACGCAGGTGTGAACAAGAACCAGGAGGCTCACCGTGCAGCCAGAAGTTCTGTGTCTGCAAATCCATTCTGTCCCCAGTGGGAGCCCACCCTAAGAGATAGTTCCCCAGGTTCATTAATTAGAAAGTATGTAAAAACATAGCGACTTGACCTTTACCTTGCTCCCTGGCTCTAGTGTGTCTCACTTCCTAGAGGCTGAACAGTCCAGCCCAGCCCACCCTGGAGTAGGCCTGCCCAGGGCATTGGCGAGCTAGAAGTCAGGGGGCAGCCAGCAGCTGGAGATGGAGGAGGCTCCCTGGGCTCTGTGATGGGGCAGGGCTGGCATCAGGGCACCTCCCCATCCCCCCGACAGGGTGACCCTCTGTAGATCCTCTTCTCTGGCTATAAGAGTATTTGCAAGTTTTTCCCCCTTGACGCCTGGAAGGCTCCGGCTTCCACATTCAGAACTGCTGAAGCCCTGGTTTCAGGAGCGGGTGGTAGGAACAGTGGGCATAGCAAGCGTGATGGCTTCTGAGCTCTGATGGCCCCTGCAGGCATCGTGGAGGTGGAAGAGGGCGAGGTGAATGGGCAGGAGCTGTGCATCACGTCCCACTCCATTGCCAGGATCTCCTTCGCCAAGGAGCCCCACGTGGAGCAGGTGAGTCTGCCTCTGCAGCCCTTCCCTCCTTCTGCCACACACTTCTCGTCCTCAGCAGGGTCTCAGATCACCCCTTGGCCTGGAGTCCACCTTTCCACTGGATCTCGGGGGCCTGTCTGCACTGTCACGTGTCACTCCCCACATGCCGAGGTCGGGACGTGCCGTGGTAGGATCCTTGGGTCCCTGGCAGGTGGACCCTTAGGGGTTCTCAGGTTGGCTGTGGTTTTTCTGTCACAGACATCCTTTTACGTTTGGGCTGTGCATTTTGCCAGTTGAGTCCTTATCTGTTGGGGAAATTTCTCCCAGTTGAATTGCTGGATCGGAGGACAGGTACATTTTGAATTGCTTTTCTTGACAACTGTTCCCACCAGCGCTGCGGGAGCATTCCAACCTGCATTTCCAGACTCACTGATCTTTTAAATGTGACCCATAAAAGATGGTAGTTCATTTGTGTTGGAAACCGAACTTATGGGTACAAAGGAGCATTTCCTATGCTTGGGGGCCATCTGTTTCTGACTCCATGCAATTGATGTTCGAAATCATTGCCTGTGTTTTTATGGGCTGTCGTCTTCTTACTGGTTTATGGGAGCTTTCTTCAAACTGTGGCTGTTTACAGGGCAAATGTTTCCCCATTGGGTGGCTTATGTGAGTTTGGTTTATGATGTGTTCCCCTCACAAATTGCAAGCTTTTCTGTTGTTCTCTCTGGTGGTCTTTTTCCTTTATGCGGTCTGGATTTGGGTTCTGGCCCTAGAAGGTATTTCTGCTCACATGATAAAATTGGTCTTCTGTTTTCCTGCACTCTTGTATCTTTCCCTTTTACTCTTAGACCCTAGTCCTTCCCGGATGGGTTTTTACATGATGCCACGTACAGATGGGTGACCAGCAGCCCCCAGATCTGAAAAGTCATACCTGTCTTAAGCCCATCCCCGTTAATAGGGGAGGAGGGTCTGTTCTTTCATCTACTTCTTCACCAACAGTAATTTAAAGTCATGTAATAACTTAGGTTACCGTAGCTCTAGGTCCTATCTTTCTATCTGGGGAAACTTTCTGATATTCTTTACTCCATTTTCTTGGTTAATTCTTCAGCAATCCCTCTTCTAGACAGCCTGTCCTGCAAGTTTGTTGGGTCCATACCATTTACACCAGGATCACATAAACACATGAATCACTTTGAGGATGGGGGAGTCCCAGTCAGTGGATGGCAGGTGGTGGCCTACTTTGGGGTCCTTCAGTAGGTATCAGGTTTATTTCTTTATAATTTAATTATGCAAGTCTCGGACATTTCGTGCTGGGGGTAACATTGTAGTGCTTTCTAGTCTTCGTGGCCGCATCAGTGGCACGTGGCTTCCCTTCCATCTTCTGATTGTGTCAACAGAGAGGGGGTGCTCTGGCTTCCGTGCACCTCTGCTGAGTGTCACATCTGGTACCTGGTTCTCGGGCACAGCCTGGGTGGAGCACTCACCCCTCAAGGCACTGGCCTGAGGCTGCCTGCTGGCAGGCAGCCCTTGTCGGGTAAGCATGTCCTGTTTCTACTGTGGTAAGAATTCTATTCAGAAATGGGTTTTGAGTTTCATCAAAGGCTTTTGCAGCCTCTTTGGGGAGGATTCTGTGTTTTTTCCACTTGAAGCTATTGATGCAGTAAATTGTATTAATAACTTCTAAGTGTTGAGGCATGTTTGCTTTTGGAAGATAACTCCTCCTTGTCCTGATTTTGGTATCAGGTTATTCATAGAGTGAGCTGGGAGCTTTTCAGCTATTTCTGTTCCCTGACAAGGAGGGAGCCCCATCCACATCGCCTGGTCCTCCTAAATGTCCGCAGGGAAGTATCTGGGCCCAATATGCAGTGGGCTGCCCGTGCTCTCCTCCCTGCTTCACCACCCTCTGACCTCCCGGCACTTGCAGGGTCGAAGTTCCCAGGAGCAGCACTCTTTCACCAAGAAACTCAGAGTTTGAGGAAGAAGTAACACTTACTGCTTTCTCTGTATCTGCCATTCTGTGTCCTCTTTATATTCCTGATCTTTTATATGTCTGTTTTCTCATTTTCTGGCTCATACTTATCAGAAGTTACTTACTTTATCAGGGATTGGGGGGTAGATTTTGTTTATTTTTGCTAGAGAACTAACTTTGGGCTTTGTTAATTAAACGCAAGAGTCTCTCTCTGTAAAAGGAGGGAGGGGGTGAGGTGAAGCCCATGAGGGCACAGTGAGGGGAGGAACCAAACCCCATGGAGTCAGTGACCTAGCTGACAAACGGCTGGCCGGGTGCACCTGGGTTGGCCTTCCTGCTGGATCAACATGGACAGAACCTGGAAAGGAGGGAGGCAGGGGCTGGAAGCATCTGTCTGTCCTCCCAGCAGCTGGTGGTCAGAAGACCTGGCTTCTACAGAACCCCGTGTCCCTGCCTATCTGTTGTTGAAGCCTGACATTACCCCATCTCTGTTCCCCTGCTCTCGGTGCTTGGTCACTGAGGACCCTACACAGTCCACACGGCGGTGCCCTATGGCAGCCCCGAGACACAGCGGTTCCATGCCACTCTTTGATACCGAGGATCAGAGAGGCTTCTGCCTTCCAGGAACAATGCCCATTAGTGCCCACCACATCCCGAGGGGCCGAGACCTGCGGCTGAAGCTGCTCTCACAGCCAGCATCCCATCGTATCCTGCTTGCCCCCCTCTAGGGAGGCCCCGTCCAGGTCCTCTGACCAGCGTCCAGTGTCTGTCCTTCCTGACACTCGTTCTTCGTGGAGTTGGATGTAAGCTTCACAGTTACTTGTGTGGCCAATAACCCTTCCAGTTTGTATCTTTTCACTCCTTTGCTGCTTCTGCGAAACAGAAGTTCCTAATTTTGTGGTTCCATTTCCTAGGCTCTCCTTTCTGGATTTGTTTTAGTGTTTCTTATTTAAGCAGGTTTCCCTGCAAACAGATATATATTTTTTCCTAGAAACATAACAGCTTGACCTAAAGCCTCCCCTTCGGGTCATTAATTCACCCAGAACTGAGTTGTGTGGTGGAGTGGCCAGCTGCCCGGCCCCTGCTGGCAGAGCCTGCCCTTCCCCCACCCCCGTCCTAGGTGCCCTGCTTGTCCCCTTGACCCGGGCCGGTTCTCATTAATTACTGTGGATTACTAGAATTTTTTTTTTTTTTTTTTTTTTTTACTTAAAAAAAATCATCTCTCTGAGGGTATGACTTATATAGAGTTAATGCATGCAGCTCGGGTGGACAACCTTGGAACGTGCCCCCGTCAAGATGAGAATGCCCGTCTCCCAGAGAGAGCCCCCCAACGGGGCTCCTAGCAGCCCCTGGCCACCTCCCCAAGCCAGGGTAGACTCCGTCACTACCGACTAGATTTGCATCTCCAGGACTCACTGCAAACAGAGCCATGTACTATTTACTCCCTTAATTCAGGGTAGCGTTGGTGAGACTTGTTGCTCTTGCAGTCAGCGGTCATTAGCGGTCTGTAGTGTTCCCTACTACAGACACAAGTTGGGGACAGGGTCCCAGTTGCATCTGTCTCCCTCTGTTGATGGACACTGACTGGCTTGTTTCCAGGTCTGGGCTGTTGGGAATCAAGCTGCTTTGAGCGTGTGTGTGGACATCTTGGTGTAGACGTGTGTTCTTGTGTCTCTCGGCTGAGGACCTAGGACTGGGACTGCATGCAGTCACGTGGGGCGCGCCAGGCCTGGTCAGGTGTCCCTGCCACCCCGTCCCCCTCTGCCCCCTCTGCCGCGTTGGTCCTTGAGTATCTGCTGTCCTGGTGGCTGCACAGGGGCGTTTCACGCAGTTAAACATGTCTCCCAGATGACTGATGATGTTGGCCCTCTTTCTGTGGTGCTTATTTGCCATATATTTCTTATTTTCTGAAGCAAGCATTCAGATCCTCCTCTTTCCAGTGGGTTGTTGGTCTTCCTGCTGAGTTCTGAGAGTTAGGTGTTCTGAAAAGAAGTCCTTCATCAGGGGCATGTGCACCCAGCTTTTGACAAAATGTTTGACTTTTCATGTTCTCTTTTTTTGTTGTTGTTTTTTAAAGATTTTATTTATTTGAGAGAGAATGAGACAGAGCACAAGAGCAAGCTTGGGGGAAGGGCAGAGGGAGAGGTAGAAGCAGGTTCCCCGCCAAGCAGGGAGTCTGACACGGGGCTCGATCCTAGGACCCTGAGATCACGAGCTGAGCCGAAGGCAAACCCTTAACCAGCTGAACCACCGAGGCATCCCTGACTTTTCATGTTCTGTTACTAGCTTTTTCTTTTATACTCTGTGCGTTTTGTGCCCTGTCTTAAATTCTTTTGCCTAACCCAGGCCACAGAGATTTTTAACCCGCATTTTCTCCAAGAATTGTCAGTTTTCCCTTTTGCTTTAAAGTCTAAAATTTTGGGATTTATGTTTTTCTGTGGTATGAATTAGGGGTCAAGATTCTTCCTTTTTTTTTTTCCCCTGGATAGATATTCCATTGTTCCAATACCATTTGTTGAAAAGACTCATTCCTTCATCCCGCAGTGAGGTGCACTCACGTGGGTCCGTTTTGGACTCTCTTCCACCCAGGTGATCTCTGAGTTTCCGTGTACACTGAGGCCCCGCAATCTGGAGTACTATCTCTTTATAGTAATGTTTGAAATCAGATCATTTTGGTTGTCTAACTTTTTTTTCTTCTTTACAAAATTATTTTGGCTACCCAAAGACCCTTCACATTTTTTGTATGAGGTTTAGAATCCTCTTGTCAACTTGTAGAAGAATTTTTTAGGATTTCATGAATTTCTAGATGAATTTGGGAAGTACCATCTTCAGTGTAGTGACTCTCCTGATCCAGTACCATGTAAACCTCTCCGTTTATGTAGACTCCCCCACCCCAACTTGTGTTAGAGTTTTTAGTGTACAATCTCATATGGATTTTGCAAAATTTATGCCTGGGTACTCTGGCGTTTGGGAATGCTATTATAAGTGATTTCTTCTTTTTCCCAATTACTTGTTGTTAGTATATAGAAATATATTTGACTGTTACACATCGATTTTGTATCATGTAACTTTCTTAAATTCACTTCTTTATTTTACTCATTTTTTAAATAGTTTTTTTGGGGTTTTCTATACATCCTGTCATCTGCTGTTACAGGGTCACTTTCCAGTCTCGATGCGATTTCTTTCTTCTGCGCTAGGACATGGGAAGGGCAGCCTGCATAATGTTCGGTACAGGCGGTGGGAGTAGACGCCAGGCCCCATTCTCTGTTCACGGGAAGCCGCTGTCTTTCACCACTGGCTGTGATGGTCGCTGTCGGGTTTCCACTGATGCCCTTTACTACCTTCCGTTTTCTTATATTTTTAGTTACAAATGGGTGTTGAGTTCCGACAGGTGCTTCTGCTGTAACCATTGAGATGCTCTATTCTGTTCATGCGGTGAGTTATAGGAACGGGTTTCAGAGGTTGACCTGACCCCACATTCTTCAGATAAATCTTAATGATGGATAAACAATTTGTCATTTTTAGTTATTTAGTTATTGCTGGTTTTATGTTTTATTAAAATACACAAGTTGAAGAATTTTTGCATCATATTATTTCTTTTATTCTAATTATCTTGCACTTAATCTCCTCTTTTTTGGTTTCTTAAATGGGAAAGTTAAGTCACTGATATTTAGCCCATTTTTAGTTTGTGATGCACCACTTGAAACTGTGAATTTCCCACTGAGCCCTGCTTCAGCTGCATCCCCCGGAAATGAGGGGTGTGCTCTTAGTACCTCCGAGCTCAAAATACTTTCCTTGGTGACTTTCTTATTTAAACTGGGTCATTTAGAAGTGTGTTACTTACTTTCCAAATATTTGAGGCTTTTCTGCACATTCGATTGCTAATAGTTTCTAATTCAATTCTGTAAAAGCTGAGAGAACATGCCCTCGGAGTTACTCTGTGCCACAGGTGCAGTACAACTTGGTGAATGCCTCACACACACTCCAGATACATAAGCATTTGACAGCTGTTCGGTGTAGTGGACTTAGGTCAAGTTGATGGATAAGGTCATTCAGATTTCCTTTATACTGCTGGTTTGGTGAGGGAGGTCTGGTTCTGTCTGGTAACTGAGCTGTGCTCAAATCTCCCAACAGTGATCGAGGCTATCTCTGTTCCTTTCTTTGGGTCTGTTTTTGCTTTGTGACTCTGAAGCTCTGTCCTCAGGTGTGTATATGGCAGTCTGTATGACATTTATGAAATGTTCCTCTTGGTAGCTTGTTGTAAGCACCTTGAAGTCTGATGACAGCAGAACCACACATGCTGTCCAGTGCTTGCTCATACAGCACATCTGTTTTCCTACCTTTTTACGTTCAACTTATTTATCTCTGTGTATTCAGAGTGTATCTCCCATGGTATTGCTTTTCTTGTCTAGTCAAAAAGCTCCATATTTTCATTGGAATGTTTAGTCCTCTTACATTTAATAAAAATATTACCAGTACGGTTGGTTTTAAGACACCCCCGCCATGGGGTGCCTGGGTGGCTCAGTGGGTTAAGACACCCCCGCCATTTGCTTTCTGTGTCTATGAACTGACTACTCTAAGAACCTCATCTTGGTGGAACCACACACTAGTCTTTTTGTGATTGGCTTCTTTCACTCAGCTTAATATCCTCAGCGCTCATCCATGTTGTAGAATATGATGGAATTTCCCTACTTCATAATGCTGGATGGTAGTCTATCACATGTGTATTAACATTTTGCTCATTCATTCATCCGTCACTAGATGCCAGAGTTGCCACCATGTTTTATCTGCTGTGAATAATGCTGCCATTAACGTGGGTTACAGATATCTCTTCAAGACACTGCTCTCAGCCCTTCTGAGTGTGTACCCAGAAGTGGACTTGCTGGATCATAGGTGACTCCATACTAATTTTTTGAGGCACCAGCATACCATTTCCTATAGCAGCTGACGTATTGTGCATTCCTGCCAGTGGTGTATGGACCCCAGTCCCCCCACAGCCTCACCAATGTGGCCTGTCCTCTGCTTGTGCCCAGAAGCCGGCATCTCCATTCTCTTGGAATCCCTTATCAGATATGTGATTCCCAGATCCTTTCTCTCGTTTTGCAAGCTGCGTTTTCACTCTGCTTTTAATATCTTTTGATGCGTGGAAGTGTTTAATGTTCATGAATTACAATGTGTTTGAATTAGTTTTTGTGTGTGGTGATAGGTGAGCATTCAACTCGGTGGTTCTGCAGGTAGATGTCCAGTTTCCCAGCACTGTTTGTTGAAGAGACTGTCCTCTCCCCATTGAGTCTTCTTGACAGCTTTGTTGAAAATCATTTCACCGCATTTGTGAGAGTTTATTTATTTCTGGGTTCTCTTTTCTGTCCCATCGATTTATAAGGACATTCTTATGCTAGGGCCAGACAGTTGTGAAATCAGGTGGGGTATGTGTCCTTCAGCTTTGTTCTTCGGGAATTTCTTTTTTCCTATTTTGGGTCCCTGGTGATGTGCCCGTGGCTGAGAGGTCCTCTGTGTTCGAGGTCAGGCACTTGCTGCCAACCCTGGCCCCACAGGCTACTCTTGCAACACCACAGAGCTGTCTCCTGCCGCAGCACAGGCCAGCACAGTTGCATCCAGTGTGGAGACCAGCTCCAGGGACTGGAGTTCTTCACGGAATCCTCTTTCACTCCCAGTTTTGCAGGATATTTTTTACCATAAATAAACTTCTGGGTCAACAGGCTTATTTTTTTTTCTTTTTTTTTTTTTTTTAATTTTATTTATTTATTCTGACAGAGAGAGATCACAAGTAAGCAGAGAGGCAGGCAGAGAGAGAGGAGGAAGCAGGCTCCCCGCTGAGCAGAGAGCCCAATGTGGGGCTTGATCCCAGGACCCTGAGACCATGACCTGAGCTGAAGGCAGAGGCTTTAACCCACTGAGCCACCCAGGTGCCCCAACAGGTGTACTTTTTAAAAGGAATCATTTCATTCCATTGTCTTCTGACCTTAATTGTGTTGGTTGAAAGTCAGCCTAAATTCTTCATGCCCTGTACATGGTTTATCTTTTTTCTCTAGTCCTTTATTTAATTTTTTTTTTTTTGAAGATTTCATTTATCTATTTTGAGAGACAGAGCACAAGTGAGGGAAGAGGGAGAGGGAGAAGCAGGCTCCCTGCTGAGCAGAGAGCCCAGTGTGGGGCTCCATCCTAAGACCCTGAGATCATGATCTGAGTCAAAGGCAGACACTTAACCAGCTGAGCCACCCAGGCATCCTTTCTCTAGTCATTTTTGAGACTTTTTTTTTTTTACTTTACTTTCACTGTGGGTTTCTTTCTTTTACACCCTTTTACTGGGTGTGCTTTCCTTGTATTTATCCTTTATAGGTCTCCTGAAATTCTTCGATCTGTAAGATGGTGTTTTTTGTCATATTTGGGGATTTTCTCCCATTGTTTCTCAACATTTTTCTGCTCCATTCTTAATCTTCCCATCAGAACTGCTACTAAATAGATTTCAGTCTATTTAATGCTGTCCCACATGTCCCTGAGACTCTGCTCATTCTTCTTCAGTCTGTGTTTTCCATATTAGTCAGTTCAGATACTTTAAAGATTTTATTTTTAATCTCTGCACCCATCATGGGGCTTGAACTCACAACCCCGAGATCAAGAGTCACATGTTCCACTGACTGAGCTGCCCAGAGACCCCCAATTTGGATGTTTTTATTGACCTGTTTCCAAATTCACCAATTGTTTCTTCTGTCTCCAGTTTGTTATTAAGCTAATACGTGAATTTTTCTTCTGTCTTTATGGTTTTTCTCAAAATGATCCCTCTTCCAGTTTCCTCTCCATTGCCTCCCCTTTTCCCACATCACTAACCTTTCCTTGTCGCCAGGGAGGGGCCCTTGGTTATAGTCGTGGCAATGCTGTGTGTCCATAGCTATGAAACAAAATTCTGGCCCCAGGCCCCCTGTGGGTGAGCTCCCTTTGCCTGTTCAAGAACACGGAGATGTGTGTCCACGCATATGTATGCATATGCATACATGCACACAAGGAACGTCATTCAGTCGTTAAAAGAATTGCGACATGAATCCCTGAGTGGGTTACATTAAGTAAAATAAGTCGGGTAGAAAAAGAGAAATACTGCATGGTTTCATTTATATGTGGACTTATTAAAAAAACAACAGATTTCAGTGGTGTTGCCGGGAGGCAGAGGGATGGCAGGCTATAGGTGAGAGGCCACAGACATCGGGCTGTAAGAGGGGTGAGTCATAGGGAGCCACCAGACAGCACGCTGTCTGCCGTTCATACCATGTCGTGTGAAATTTGCTCGGAGAGTAGATCTTAAGAGCTCCCACACTTCACACGTGAAGGGTAGCAGTGAGGTGATGGGGGTGTCGGCCAATGCCGTACACATGCGTGTCTAAGCATCTCGTTGTGTGCCGGTCACATCTCAGGAAAGCAGGGGTGGGGGAAGAATCTGTGTGTCTTATGGGCAGCGTGTACCTGCTCTGATCCTCGCTGTGTCTGCTGGCAGCGAGCCATCACTTCTGTAAAGACGTGGGGTGCTGTTAGCACACTGGGATTCCCAGCCCGTTGGGTGGGGCCCCTCCTGCCTCCACATCCAAGCTTGCTCTACAGGGGGCATATTAGCTGCTGTGGCTTCCTGATGTCTTTGTTTTAGGTTCTAAAGACAGTCATAGCCATCTTCCTCCGGAGGTTCCTTTTCACCTTTTCCCTACTGAAGGAAACAAGAGGGGGGAAATGCCTTGAAAAGCATTAAAACACAGAGAAATTCTCATGTCACACTTCCCTCCACGGTTCTGTTCCTGTGGAGCTGGAGCAGTCTAGGGAGTGGGAGCACACTTGGCTTAAATAAGCAGTTGTATTTACTGACATGGACTCTTTCTGAACCTTCCAAGGCCAAGGGACCCCTTGATCCGGCTTCATGAGCAGGAACCAGGCACTCGAGCAATGTGGGTGCGTGGCCTATGATCTCCCAATAGCCTAAACAAGCTCCACTTCGAAGCTGTGGAGGCGAGCGGTTGCCCCCAGCTCCCTCCCCCTTAAGCTGGGATGCATTTGGACCAGACAGGCCTTGGTCAGGATGACACCTTAGCTGTGGCGGCTGACTCAGAATGTCCACAGAATTCTTAGGAGTGAGCTTACCAGGCATGTACAGCCTGTATCCATATTCAGTCCTAGCGACTTCCACGGGAAGAGGTAGATGGGGCAGAAAACGTCCTCTGCGGGACTGCAAACCCAAAAGAACCCACCCATTGACTCCCCGGGGGCCTGTGCGTGGCCGTGCCTTTGCTGTCTGTGGAGCCAACTGTACTGCCGTGACGGCAGGCTGTCATCTCTCTGGTGGGGGTGGTGGCACTCTGGAGGCCATGCTCCATGACTGGGATGTCTCCAACCTGAACAGCGCCCCATGAGTGTGCTCCTAGGACAGTGGGCATGGGCGGCCCCTCGCTCTGCTCTCCCCTAGGACCTGGTGGTCATGGCACGCACCCCAGTCCTGTCTCCCTTCTCATGCTCGGCTGCTGCTTGTCGCCCTGCTGCTGATCCGGAAGCAAGGTGGCCGGGACAGGGTTCCCAGGGAAGGGCTGGGGGACCCCCGCCTGGATCGTTGTGCAGTGTGTGCGGTATGTGGGGCCCGTGGGTGTCACCAGGAGCCCTACCGCACTGATGGCACAGAGCCATTGGGAGCAGGTCAGCCATGCTCAGGTGTCGGTGTTTTCACGAGGGGACTGTCAGCCTCAGCACCCATCAAGCTTGAGGAGACAAGCAGTGACCTCACTCTTCTCCTTGGCCCCCACGGCCCCCTCCCCTGCATGTCCCTGCACAGGCGTCCCTCTTGGCCCGTCTGTGTTCCATGTGCGTGGTCTTTTGTGGGCACTCAAGTGAGGGTGCTGTAAGAGCACCGTGTCCCCATGACAGAGGCAAGGGCACAGCCGTTTGCAGCCCGTGAGCTGTGAGGGTTGGCGAGCCCTGCCCTAGAAAAGACACTGTGTATGTGTGCATAGGTGGGGCGTATCTCTACACCACCTCGTTTCCTCTGGAAGGGATTCCCTTTATTTCTAAACAAAATTCCAGAAAAAGTAATGTAGAATTAAAGACACTAATATGGGGCCTGAGTGACTCATTGGGTTAAGTCTCTGCCTTCAACTCAGGTCATGATCTCAGGGTCCTGGGATCGAGCCCCACATCGGGCTCTCTACTCAGCGGGGAGTCTGCTTCTCCCTCTGCCACTCTTCCCTGCTCCTACATGCTCTCTTTCTCAAATAAATAAATAAAATCTTTGAAAAATAAATATGCTAAAACAGCGTGAGATTGCTTCCCTGGCAGACAAAGTGTCCTTCTGTCTCTCTGGTTCTGGGTGTCCTGCTATCCCCCTTCCTGCCCTCTTGTACCCTTTTGTCTTCCTGCCTACTGGCGCGGGTGTTGTCCCTCCCCTGCTGTCCTTCAGTGATTCCTGCCAATGACAAATGCGGTCTGCGTTAATGGGTGTCTGACATAACCTGGTGCTCGGGCTGCTCCAGACCCTGCTCCAGTGCAGGGACCTAGGGATGGCCCTTCTCAGCCCACAACAGTCACACCTGGTGCCTGGGCCACACCAGCGCTAGGGTGTTGGTTCCACGTGCTGCGCCTGGGGCCGTGTGTCTGGCACCGCCCGGCGGCTGCCACTGCTAGTGGTGCTCAGGACACGGAGTCACGAAGACATAGGACAAGGACTCCAGGTGTATTCCCCTGGCCATGTCTGCTCCAGTCATGGGGTTTTGTGGGGGGGGTTCGTTTATCAGTATTCTTTTTGCTTTTTTGTCTTACACTACACTGTTTTTCCTAATGACAACAAAATGAAACTTTTTCCTTCTTACAAGTAAACACAAATGTTTAATGTCATTTTCGCATTAAGTCAGAGATTTCGTCACAGACAACACTTGGAAATCCCTTTTTTCTTTTTTAAGATTTTATTTATTTATTTGACACAGAGAGAGAGATCTCAAGTAGGCAGAGAGGCAGGCAGAGAGAAAGGAGAAGCAGGCTCCCTGCTGGCAGAGAGCACGATGCGGGGCTCGATCCCAGGACCCTAAGACCATGACTTGAGCCGAAGGCAGAGGCTTAACCCACTGAGCCACCCAGGCGCCCCAACACTTGGAAATCTTTTCTCCTACTTGAAAACATGGGTAAACTCTTTCTAGAGAACAAAAGTGTCCGTGCTTTAGAAGGGAACCTCGGGCTGGAAAGGAGCCCAGGAGCTCCATCAGAACCTGGGCTTACCTGGCTCCCATCGCAGGAGACACTCTCCGGTCAAAAACAGACACTTGGATTTCTGAAGTAAGAAACACGGTGTGTGCTACCCCAGCGTTCTGATTTTGAAGGTGCGGTGAGGGGACGTATTTTCAGAAACATCACTAAGATTTCAGGCATTTCTTGTGCCCATCCGTGTGCCTGACACAGGCCAGTTCCCTTCACACACATGCCGCTGCCTCAGGTTCCCGACTCGCAGGCTTCCACGGTGCACACTGGGCTTGCGTGGTTGGCCACGGGCTTCGGCTGCCCCTGCTTCTCTCTGCTGCTGCATGGCCTCTCCTCTGAAAACCTGAGAAGTTCCTCCAGTATTTTCTTCCAGGGGCTGGGGCCTCCTGCTGCTGGTAGATCTGCTGTGGAGTTTTTTGGCCTAGAAATGTCTTTATTTTGCCTTCTTTTTTTTTTTCCAAGATTTTATTTATGGGTGGGGGGGGGGGCACATGTGCACATGATGAGGGGAGGGCCAGAGGCAGAAGGGGAAGCAGACTCCCCTCTGAGCAGGGAGCCTGATGCAGGGCTCGATCCCAGGACCCTGGGATCATGACCTGAGCTGAAGGCAGATGCTCAGTGGACTGAACCCCCACCCCCCCGCAGTGCCCCTATTTTGCCTTCATTTTTGAAGAGTATTTTCAGTGCACTGAGAATGGTTTGGGTGGTGGTGATGGTAATGACTTTGAGAGGCCATCCCGTCGTCTCCAGCTGCCGTGCTTCTCTGGGAAAGCCCAAAGCCCATGTGGCAATTGGTCCCTGGACACGCTGCCCTCCCCTGTGCCCCTAGGTGTCTATCTGTCCGGTGTCTTGCTAGGTTGTAATTTGCGTCTGTGGCTTGCTCTATGTTTTGTCAGCCTCAGAGAGCTGGCTGTAATCCCTTCACATTTGGCTCCTTCCCATCCCCTGGGGTCCCCAGTGCATGCATGTGTGCATGTCAGGACTTCAGGGCTCCACCGGGTCTCTTCGCTCCCGTCGTGGCTCCCGTCCATCCTCTTCCCGCTGCAGCCAGGTCTTTCTACGGACTTTCTGGGCAGGGTCTGTTCCGCTGATTCCACTTTGCAGTTATAGACTTCCCATTTTACTCCTCCTGGCGGATCCAGTCCTCTGCTGAAAAGCTCCATGCCTGCTCCTAAGCACTCTGTTGTTGGCGTGCCTGCCTCAGGGCATCTGCTCGGGCACTTGTGCTCTTACCTCCCTTGCTAAGTCAGCTTTTTCTGTGTTTTTCTCTTCTTGAATCCTAAGCACCACGTGTGAAAACTGTAGGTACCGCAAGGCTCTGTGTAATGCCATCTCCTACCGCGGAGCTGTCCTCATGCTGCTGGCTGTCCATCCCCGGAGGGCAGACTTGGACTGTTGGAGGCTGAGCTCTTTGGAAGCCAGCTTTGCCTGTCCGCTTCTGATTAACTCTCCCTCCTAGAGTGCAGCCTTTTGGGTCCCAGCCCAAAGTCTGGGGCGTTTCCATGGACTCTCCTTCTCGGTGGGCACACATTCCAAAGCGTGCCAGGAATCAGAGCGCTGGCCTGGCTCCCCAGCCTCCTGTTCCCACCGCTGTCCCCTCAAGGCAGGCGCATTCCTCAGGGGAATGGTCACTCCCAGTGGGGTCTCGACACTCTCTTCTCTCCAGGGCCTTTGTCCTCCCTTCTGGGCTGGCTCCCTTGTATCTTTAAATGGACTTTCTGAAATGTGGCTTTTCTGGTTTTTCTGTACCAGATGGTCAGTTACAAAGTGGTTGGCTGTGGCCTGTTTCATACATTCTGGCCCTGTCGTGCTCCAGGTCACGGGGAGGATGGAGGCTGTGTGTTGTGTCTCAGCAGTCCCTTCAACATTCCAGGAGGACAGGACTTTCTCATCGGCTACCATACTTAGTTCTGATAAATTAATGGTTCCAAAGGCACTCACACTGAGTTTTCCGAGAACACGGGTGACATCAGTTCACGTTATTAGCATGAAAGGGAAGAGGGTAAAGCCAGAAGGTAGTGGAAGGTCAGCTTTTGTCCAAAAGGAAAAAGTGGCTGGCTTCTGAATGAGCTGAGACAAGACCAAGCATGCCTGTTGGTCTTCTGGGGACAGCTGAGGGCCAGAGGAAAGGGCCAGAGGTCAGGACCCCTTGATCTTGGCACACCCTGTAAGACCCCGGGCTGTGGGCTGCATGTCTGTCACCCACCAGCAGGGACACCATGCAGCCCACGGGCTTCTGACAGCTGGGAGGCATGTTGCAGCCTGAACAGAGCCCTTGGCCCACAGCAGGACCGCCTTTGGAAGGTAAAACTAAGGTGTTTCTATTTGTTCTGCTCAGATAACCCGAAAATTCAGGCTGAATTCTGAAGGCAAACTTGAACAGACGGTCTCCATGGCAACCACTACCCAGCCCATGACTCAGCATCTTCACATCACCTACAAGAAGGTGACCCCGTGACCCTTGGGCTTCTCCGTAGATGCTCACAGCCCGTGCGGGTGTGGCCGCAGGCCTCGTGGGCCCCAGAGTGCTGCCACAGGTTCCTGTAACAGCGTAGAAAAACCAAATAAAAGGCCTTTATTTTTATGACTGAGCATTTTGAATATTATCACTTGTGTAGACTGTGCATTTCTTTCATCAGCTGGTGAGTAACTTGTTTTCCAGTTGTTTCCCTAAAAAATTAAGGATTTTTTTTTTCCCCTTTCTTCTGCCGGCGGTTTTGGCAAGACCTAAAATATTTGTAAGTATTCCTGGAGGAGCCAATAATAAGCTGATGACAAACGTAGGACAAATAGGGTCACAGTCACTTCACTGTTTTTGAAGCTAACAGGGTCTCGGGGCCACGTCCACACAGATGAAGGGTGTCTGAGGCCCCAGGATGGTGTGAGCTCGGTGTCCTTGCACACATCTTAACTGTGGAGCAGGATGCTGCTTTCATTCCTGTGTTTACTGTGACATCTCCCAAACACACTTGAGCCCCATGTGTCCGTCACCCCACTGTTTCCCACCACCGGCTTCCTTTCTTCTCCCTTCTTTTGGTGGGCATATTTTTAAACAGATTCTGGGCATTTATCCCTGACTGCTGCAGTATGCCTGGGAAAACAAAACCAAGCCGTTTTCTTCTTCCTCGTACACCATCATCTCTAAAGCCCTGCCAGGAGCTTGGGGCGCTGTGCTGGGGGAGGTGGTGCTTGGCCCTGGGGACATCAGGACCGGTGACAGCAGCTGCAGCCCTCACCCCCCACCTTCGGGGCTCGGGGTCCCAAGGCATCAGTGGCTGGGGTCGCCAGAGGAGGGCCCAGGGGCAGAGGAAGTTGGTGCTATCAGGCCTGGTAAAGCACCTGTGGGAGACTCACAGTGCAAACTCACCCTGGGGCAGAGTCCCCTCTGGGAACCTGTGGGACCAGACCTTGGGCTTCCAAAGCACCTCGGCAGCCGGGGTCAGGATGGACGCTCCTGGGCACACCCAGAGCCCGCGGGTGACAGAGTTACTCTCTTGGGCTCCTTGTCTGCCCTCCAGGCCTGTGGCAGGAGTTCTGCCTCCACAGCCTCACTGGGCGCAGCCGACGCCACCGTTTCCGTGTCTCCCTGTGCGATCATACAGTTAGGCTATGCGGATCTCTGTGGCTGGAATCACCAGTGGCTCTGCCAGGACCAAGGCCGAGACTGCTTCACCCTCCAAAATCTAGGTGGAGATGGCAAAGCCCCTCTGGTTAGGATTTCCACATGTGGGTTTGGGGGGAACAAGCATTCAGACCTTGGCACTGAGGAAACCGGGAAGCTATCTCAGAGCCGTGGGAAGTTCCCCATCCCTCCTCCTGAGTTGCACAGGGCTCCAGGGGTCTCAGAGGGCAGCCCCCAGAGCTGCATGCAACGTGGGCTCAGAGCCCAGGACAAGAAGCAAACACCCTGCCCCATCATCGGTCTCCTACCCCCTGGGCTGTTGTCTTGTTGGGAAGCAGGTCCCTAATCCCGGAAGGGTTCCCCGGCTGGATTCTGGGTATGTCTGCTAGTTCCTCTGTCCCCTCTGTTCCCTGCAGATGGGAAGTTCTCACTGGATCCGCTGCTTGCAAGGCATGCCCAGCACCTCTGGCACCAGGAGTCTCACCTATTGGCCTTCTGCCACTGCTGATGCTAAAACTCAGAGGCCACCCGGGGGGACCTCCTGAGCCACCCCCTCAGTCAGCATCACAGATTGGCCGCCTTCCTATTAGAGTCATTTCCTTTTTTTTTTTTAAGTTTGTTTATGCATCTAAATAATCTCTATGCTCAGTGTGGGGCTTGATCTCACGACCCCTGGATCAAGTCATGTGTTCTGACTGAGACAGCCAGGCACTTTCTTTTTCCTTTCTTTCTTTCTTTTTTCTTTTTTTTTTTTTTTTTTTTTTTTTTGTGCATAGACATTGTGTGTTATTGGATCTGGTGTATTTCTTATTTTACAAAATCTACAGAGGAACCAAAAATGCAAAGCAGTCAGCAGTGTTGTGATGGGCAAGGGGGCTCCCCTGGGCCCTTCCCCTCAGGTGCTGATGGACTGGAAGGGTGAGCTGCACGGAAGGAGCCAGTGGCCACAGAGCAGGAATGTTGACATGGTGGGACTAGTCCTGTGGTCCCTGCCTTATGGGTGTGCTCAGGGCATCTCTGGGTGGACTGAGTACAGCAAGAGGCTGGGTGCCTGCCGCCCCCTTCCCATTTCTTCTCTGGCAGCCACGGGATGGCCCCTGACTCTCTCCATGCCTCTGGGTCTGCAGGAGACAGCAAAAAGAGACTGAAGCTGTAGCTACCAGGAGGGGTCAGCTAGGACCTCTCTCCAACACTCCCCTGTTGCTGCCACCACCCATACAAACAGGAAGGGAGGAGAGGGAAGAATTCCAGGCATGAGCCAGGCCCTCCCGGGATACTGACGAGAGTATGGACATTTCTGGGGCATGTCCCAGGAGACAGCGTCTTCCAAAGAGACAGGGCAGCAGACCCGTGGTGCTCAGAGCTACAGTGTGGCACGCATGCGCTGTCGCCAAGTCTCCAGGCCTCTCCACCCTCTACCCTGGCCGCCTCTGACCAAACTGCTGGCTCCCTCCATGTTTTTGTCCCTCGACGGCAAAGCTCTTGAAGGCCCTGGTTTGGAGGACCGGGCAGTGCCCTACACCAAGGAGCCTGTTGGAGAAGGCAATCTCGGCAGAGATGGTGAGATCCAGGCTGGGGGCAGTGCCATGCAGGAGGCACTCTGTCTACTGGTGTAGTTTCTCGAGTGGGGACAGGTGGTGGAGAACCCCTTCTTTCTTCTGGTAGGACAACCTCGGCCCTGAGCATCAGGCAGGAGGGGGGTGGCAGCTGTGGCGAGTGGTGAGTGCCCCACGGACACACTCAGCCCCTGCCCCAGCCCCTTTGGCTCCTGCAGTCTTGATCCCTGACACCCCCACAGCCCCCAGGGCAGGACAAGGATGAGGACAGATCCCGGAGGAGAGGGGGGGTGTTCCAGCAGGACAACGGACACCCTATCGTGGGGCTGGATGACACCTGAAGAGCTGTGTGGGCTTCAAAGTGTTCTCACCCTGGAGCCACAGCATGAGAGAGGTGGTGTGGAGAGAGGAATAGGAAAAGCTCCCCGGGAACCCGGAGAGAGGCATTCAACAAGGAAGAGCTGCACTGAGACCTGAAGCTGGGAAGGCACAGGCCTCTCACTCCTGACTTTTTTTGTAGTCATCTCTGTGGCGGGCTTGGGGCTCGAACTCTGGACCCCGAGATTGTGGAGCCAGCTAGGCGCCCCCAGCTGTGGTCACTCCTGTGTTGGGGATGCAGTGCACAGGGAAAGCTGCCCTCCACGTGCATTGGCCACACCCGCTCGCCCTGAAGTGACTCCCCCACAGAAAGCCAGCTGTGAAGGAGGGACCCTGCCCTCCCGTCATCCACTGCTGGCTTCGGGGCTCCCAGGAGCCTCCAGCCAAGCTGTAGCGGATGCGACACCAGCCTGCTCAGGGGCTGGGAGGCTGGAAGATCGGCCCGTGCTGCAGCAGGTCAAGGGGTACCCAGGCCTCGGCTCTGTGGGTGGGGGTGGGCTCCGAGGTCCGGGGTGCCCTGCTCTTCCTCCCGCCCATGCGGCAGAACCAAAAATGCCTTTGGACTTGGTTTTGTCCCAATCCTTGTGTGGACTGTGAGACTGTGATGTGGCCAGGGCCCTTCCCTCTCACTGCCTCAGCACAGGACACACGCTTTTGCATTTAAAGACAAAAAATTACACATCCGTTGGGGCGCTTGGGTGGCTCAGTGGGTTAAGCCACTGCCTTCGGCTCAGGTCATGATCTCAGGGTCCTGGGATCGAGTCCCGCATCGGGCTCTCTGCTCAGCGGGGAGCCTGCTTCCTCCTCTCTCTCTCTCTGCCTGCCTCTCTGCCTACTTGTGATCTCTGTCAAATATATAAATAAAATCTTTAAAAAAAAAATTACGCATCCGTACCATTTCCAATGCACATTTTAGCATTATGAAATGTTTTACTTAAATGCTTTGATTTTTCGGGGCGCCTGGGTGGCTCAGTGGTTAAGCCGCTGCCTTCGGCTCAGGTCATGATCTCAGGGTCCTGGGATCGAGTCCCGCATCGGGCTCTCTGCTCAGCAGGGAGCCTGCTTCCTCCTCTCTCTCTCTCTGCCTGCCTCTCTGCCTACTTGTGATTTCTCTCTGTCAAATAAATAAATTTAAAAAAAAAAAAAATGCTTTGATTTTTCTCTCTTCTAAGGTGAAAAATCTTGGTTCTTTGCAATGTTAGCATTATTTGCTTTATGCCACAGATAGCTGTAATGTTTTCAGGATGATAATACGGTTACTGACAACAGAACCACACCCGAAGTTTGCAGCTCTTCCTCTAGGTTTTGCACCTTTCCTAGCAAAGAGATGACGTTCAACTATAGTTTAAATGGGATAATTGGGTTTTCTTGGG
This sequence comes from Mustela nivalis, assembly GCF_964662115.1. NCBI lineage: Eukaryota > Metazoa > Chordata > Mammalia > Carnivora > Mustelidae > Mustela > Mustela nivalis. Next base: position 67,956,170 of record NC_139030.1, read on the forward strand.
TGCTCAGCTCCCTGACCTGACACACAGCGACTGTTCACAAGGTGGCTTTGCTTTTCTGAAACCTCCTCCACGACTTTAGGGTCAGAATCGTACAATGAGGCACACACTTCAGCAGCCCAGCCACCACTTCCCAGGCAGGTCCCCTCCTGCTGGACGCCTGCACTGCTTCCGGCTTCAGCTGACAGAGAACGTCACAGTGAGCAACATGTTGCTGGGGATTTCTGCCGCTGTGTGTGGGATGGGTGTCTAGGGGTGGGCTGGACAGTCCACATGGGGGCTGCGCCACCCCGGCCCCGCTGACTGGCCGTGGTCAGGGCAGGGACAGGCCAGCCCACTGGGTGGGGAGTGGGAGCTGTGATTGTTTGGGTTTGAATTTTTTTTCTTTCTTTTCTTTTTCTTTTCTTCTGGATTTTTTTTAGCTGATGAGCTCTTTTAAATTAGGAATATTAATCCTGATATTCTCAGTGTTCAATTACAGCTTTTTTATTGAGGTAAAATGCACTGTTACAACATAAATGTCACCATTTTAGTCATTTTAAGGTGCATAAAAGCCAGAGTGTGCAAGATAGTGGCGTTTTGTGTATTCATAATGCTGAGCAGCCATCACCACTGTCCATTCCCAAGACATTTCTGTCACCGTAACCACAGGACAGTCACTGCCATCCCCCAACCCCAGCCCTGGTGACCACTCCTGCTTTCTGTCTCAAGTTAAAATATTTTTGAAAATGTTAAATGTTATAAACATTTTTATCCAGTATGTATTTTGTCTTTTATTGTTTCTGAATTTTGAGTCCTATTTAGGAAGGTTTTGTCTATCCCTGGGTACAGAGAAAAATCACCCATTTCTTCTAGCTTTTACTCCGTGTTTATACTTGGGATCCACATGGAACCCGTGTCTGTGTCCAGGATGACCTGTGGGTCCCGCCTGGCCTCTGTCCACGCTCGTCAGCAAAACCATCTTTTTCCACACCTTCATCACGGACTCTGTATCGTGGGCACAGGGTCTGGCTGTGGCCGTCCCAGGTCTCCCAGGCCACTGCCTGCACGTGGACCCCACACCCGGGTTCCCCACAGGTGCCTCACAGGGCTCCCTCACCTCTCTCCTTCTTAAGGTTCTTCCTGGCTATTTTCGCTTTTTAAAAACATTTCCTCCCACATGAGCTTTATAATTAGTTTGTTTTAATCTAAGATAAAACCCATTCTGTTTACAAGGATGGCATTAAATGTCTAAATTGACTTAGGAAGAACTGTCTTAATGAGATGGATTTCATCTCCAGAACGTGGTGATTCTGTCTGCTCAAGACCTTTAAGTGGGGTCTTAAAGGTACATGAGAAGTTGTCCTCACCCAGGCGCTCTCACATCTCGTGTGTGATACGTAGGAAACTGATCTTTCTGTTGTTGTGGGAAATGGGGCGCCTCTCCTGCTGTGACTTCTTTTTTTTTTTTTTTTTTAAAGATTTTATGTATTTATTTGACAGAGAGAAATCACAAGTAGATGGAGAGGCAGGCAGAGAGAGAGGGAAGCAGGCTCCCTGCTGAGCAGAGAGCCTGACTCGAGACTCGATCCCAGGACCCTGAGATCATGACCTGAGCCGAAGGCAGCGGCTTAACCCACTGAGCCACCCAGGTGCCCTCCTGCTGTGACTTCTAGCCCTGCATGAAGACAGCCCCCATCCGATATCCGCACGGCCTCAGACCCCGCTGCTGTTCTAAGTGTCCCCTGTGCGGCCAGCCTGACCCGGGACTGGGGCCAGGTACAGCAGACGCCCCCGGGCAGGCCCACCTCCCCCATTTCAGGCACTGGCCCTGGGGAGGTGCGAGGGGGCCAGGCAGGTCTTAGTGGAAGCCGCAGGCCTTTTAGCATGCCTGACTCCCGGAAACCTCATTCGTCAGGATCCCTGCTTCACTGGGAGGTCGGATGGGAGGGCAGGGCCGCTGACCTCAGCAGGCCTTGGCTCAGCCGCACATCATACAGAAAGGGCACCAGACTGAGGCCACATGGCAGCCCCCCAGCTCCCTGTGCCTGCAGACAAGCAGGAGTCAGGCCCGCCTGGGGAGAATGTCCTCGCCTCAGAAAGCAGAGGGGACTGCCTGGAGCCAGTGGCCATGGAGGAAAGGAAAGCCATGGCCAGGAAGGGGAGAGAGGCTGTTGTTGGCCAAGAGGAGGCACTGCATGGCCCGGGGCTGGACTGTGCACACGTGCTGGGCAGGACAGCTGAGCAACCGCCACTCGTTACCGGTGCATGTGCACGAGTGAGACTAGGAGCGTATACCCATGACGCTGTGTGTGTGAGCTCCCCATTGTGGAGAAGGCAGCAGACCCCTCATCAGGGAAGACACTGGGACACTCCTGGGCTTACTGGCTCTGTGTGGCCCCTGGGCAGCAGCATGACAACAGGCACAAAGATGCGTCACCCCTCCATGGCCGTGAAACTTTATTGGAATTCAACACACACACCAACCTTTCTGTTTATGGGCTCGTGCACTCAGGTCAGTGTGCTGGCTTGGAGCCCCGGGCCCCTGGTCCCTGCCACACAAGGATCCTGCCATGGGAGGGGGACACACTGCTCCCTCCAGAAACAGATTAAGCAACCAGCACATAAACTTTATGCCCTGTCTTCAAGGTCAGTAAGACCCCATGGCTCCTCCAGCCTTGGCCAGGCCAGTGACACCTTATGACTGAATGAGCAGGGCCCACTCCCCACAAGGACCAAGGCCAGCTCATGTCCTGACATGGTCCCCCTTCACAGAGGAGACCCAGGCATCAAGTGGAGCCTAGTGTTCTCAGCTCCCTTCCTTTTGGACCCAGGAGGTGACCCTGATTTTCTAGCTCCAGAAAGAGGACAAGCAGAATTTCCAAGAGAAGGGGAGCAACAGGGGAGGCACTGAAGCCCAGCTCCAGGCCAGGGAGGCCCCCCCTCTGCTGCCCCTTCCAGAGAGCCTGGGTCTGAGGGCGAGGGGCTCAGGGCAGGGCCTCCAGCATGAAGGCAGGGCTCTGAGTGTCGGAGTCTTCCCAGCCTGGTCGAGGAGGACATGGGTGCTCTCCAGGGCCCAGGGCCTCCTGGGTCGGAGTGCCTGGCTTCAGCCTGTGCCTGAGGCAGCAGCTCATCTCTCTGGCAACAGCAGGAAGAAGGCGGCCTTCAGGAAGCGACCGAAGCTGCAGAGTGCAGCCACGAGCCAATGGGAGCGGAAGCCAGGCTCCGTGCTGACCACACACTTGAGGACATCGGTCTGGGAGGCAAGAGGACATGGTTAGAGAACAGAGCACCTTGCATGAGACGTCAGCCGACTACCACAAGGGGGTGCCTGAGGGTGTCAGGGGAGGTCTGTGGTCTGCTCTGGACCATGGGAGGGGGAAGGGAGCTCGAGGTGGGCAGAGGGTGGCAGATGGACACTGCCCCACTGGGGCCTCCACCACCATCTCCAGGCCAGGAGCTAGCTCCCAACATGGCCACCTCCCTACTGCCCACGGAGCCACAAACACCCCGTGTCTTTCTGCCTCGGCACGGTGGAGCCTGGGGTACCAGGAACCGACCGATCCAGCTGCACTCTCTCTCAGAACAGGAGTGGGAACCAAGATTTCCAGAAGCCCAATGAATAGCCATTCCTCATTCCTTTCTATTCCTGCTGAGAAATAAAATTTTTTTCTCTACAGTCTGGACTTTGACTGTGGTGTCAAGCAACGTCCTTGCCTCCACGGAGAGGAGAGGATGTGGGGGGACAGAGGCCCCAGGGTCTCTCTGCTAACGAACGGCCACAGCCACAGGTCATCCTGAAGGCAATCCCATCCCCACCAATGCCAGCTTCAGAGGACACTGCAGCCCCAGCCTGGACTTTGACTGTGGTGTCAAGCAACGTCCTTGCCTCCACGGAGAGGAGAGGATGTGGGGGGACAGAGGCCCCAGGGTCTCTCTGCTAACGAACGGCCACAGCCACAGGTCATCCTGAAGGCAATCCCATCCCCACCAATGCCAGCTTCAGAGGACACTGCAGCCCCAGCCACCGCCCAACCTCAGCCTTTGGCCCCAACCTCAGCAGATTGCTGAGCTCTGTCATCCCAGCCAGCGAGCCCCACACACCCTGGTCCACCACCCATTACAGAGGAGAGAACTGACATCTCTGCGGGGGGGCCTGGTCGGGGCCAAGAGGGCAGCTGGGGGCACAGAGCCCATGGTGGGTAAGACCCACGCACCCACCCCCATGGGCTGGGCTGGTCTCCCCCAGCATCAGAGTGTAGCTGGGAGGGGGTGCGGTGAGGATGCTCTGGGCAGGGTCAGGACTTCCCCTCTCATGGGCTAAGGTGCCCATGGCCCAGGGCATGGAGGAAGCAGAGGACAGGTCGGCGCTGGAGCTGGGCAGCAGGAGCCGCCCTGGCCCTCCCACCTCCCCTAACCCCTTGCTGCCCCCAGCCCCCACCGGGTAACGCAGGTCCCCCTCACCCATCCGCCACGCCTTCGAAGCCAGGGCGCCAGGGTCTTGCGCACAAATTCTCCAAGGCAGTCGACAAGTGCATGGACCATGGCGGGCTGGGCCTGCCGCACACAGTCGATGGCTAGCCCTGCCGCCACTGAGTACAGGGACACCACCTTGCCCCATGTGATGCCTGTGAGGAGAGAGACAGATGCCAGTGAGCAGAAGGCCACCCAAATCCAGGCTCCAGTCCACCCCTCAGGGTCACACAAAGGGCCTAAGACTTGGGCCCCCCTCCCCTGCCCCACCCCGCACCCGGCACCAGCCTAGGGTCAGTCTCTCACCTGACCGCCCTCACCTGCGCACCTGTGCCAGGGCCCAGGCCAGCCTAGCCCAACCCCCAGTCCCCTGGAGGAGGTGAGCAGGCAGCAAGGCCGTCCAGGAAACAGGAAACTGAGGCTAAGTTTCCACCTACGTCCACTCTCCCCACCCCACAAGGGTGGGGGTGACCGACTGACAACAGAGGGAGCAGCCCCAAGGCACACCTGCCCCTGGCCTGTGTGTTCGGAGGGGCCAGGTGAGGGCAGCAGGACAGTCTGCATAGAGAAGCTGAGGCCCGTGAGCGCACGGCCTGCCCCAGACCTACAGCCACTAGGAAGCAGAACCCCGGTGGAGCCCGCCCGGCAGGAAGAGGCAAAGGCCAGTGTGGGGAGGCCACCTGCCGATGCTGGGGCACGAGCCTTCTTCGTGTGCAAGGAGAGCTCATGAGTCCGTGAGAACACAGAGAAACATTTCTGAAGAAATATGAGCACAGAAGAAACAGCTGCTTCACAGAAGGAAAACTACAAATGCATCAAACCTCTGAAAAATGTCTGCCCTCACGAATAACCCAAGAAAAGTCAGAGAAAAGCAGGAAGAGATGGAAGTCTATCAAATGAAAGCTTCATGTCACCGCAGTCTGCGCCGTGTCGTCTGCTGAGACAAACAGGCCAAGGCGCCTGCAGGGTCCATGAGAGGCCACCCGTGCACGCGGTCCTGGCAGGACAGGAGCCCGAGGAGGTGGCAGTGTGGGCAGAGGGTGCCCCTGCCCCTCCATGCACCCTCCCACGCATCCAGAGCCTCTACAGCTCCCATAAACCTGGCTCCCCCGCGCTCACGGGGGCCTTCTTCATACCGGCCAAAAGATGGAAGCGACAAACACCCAACGGCGAAAAGAAAAGCAAAGGGCTCCAAACTAGGGACTGGGACTGAGCCCCGGAAAGGGATAGAGCCCTGATACTGCCACGGCGGGGGGGGGGGGTGCAGTGTCGGAAACACGGCGCTCAGTGGGAGCAGCAGTCTCAAAAGCCCCCCTGCTGTGTGAGTCCATGGACATGAACCGTCCAGAAAGGGGGAGGGGGTGCAGAGTGAGTGCCGAGAGGGCTTCAGGTGTCCTTCCGGGGATGTGAAATGGGGCAGATGGACAGCAGTGTTCCCACACATCACAATGCCTCATGGTCAGGTAAGCTCCATCACTGTGACAAGAAAAATTTTAAAACCCATAAATTGGATCCCATCCCTCTCCTGCCTAAACCCTCCTGTGACTGTTACTTTCCATCTCTCTCTCTTTATTTTAAAAGAATTTATTTATTTATTTGACAAAGAGAGAGGTCACAAGTAGGCAGAGGCAGGCAGAAAGAGAGGAGGAAGCAGGCTCCCCACTGAGCAGAGAGCCCGACTTGGGACTCAATCCCAGGACCCTGAGATCATGACCTGAGCCAAAGGCAGAGGCTTAACCCACTGAGCCACACAGGCGCCCCACTTTCCATCTCTTCCAAAATAAATCCAAGTTACGGAGCACAGCCTGGCTGACTCCCAGTCAGGGGAGCATGACTCCCGATCTCAGGGGTGTGAGTTTGAGTCCCACACTGGGTGTAGAGCTTACGTTAAAAAAATTCAAGTCTGAGATCTCAGCTGTACCCCTGGCCCCAAGGGCGCCTTCCCTCCACTGAGGTCCTACGTCCACTCTCCCCACCTCCACAAGCTGGGCTATCAGGGCCCCAAGTCACAGTGACTGTGTCTTGCCTCATGCTTCCCCAGCCAAATGCTACCCGGAGAAGGGCCTCACAGTCCCTCAAGAGGACAGCCAGCTCCACATGGCCTTGACCCTTGAAGGTCTGGAAGGGGCTGCACACGTGGTCTCCTCGGGGTCTTCTGTGCTTAATTTCTCATGGAGAGATGATCTCAGTGCCATAAACCGGTAAGCAGTTCCCCTAAGTTCCAGTGGCACCCGTGCGGCCGTGCCCACCCACCTGCCGTTGGGCCCCTTCCCGGGCCCGACAGCCACGCCTTGGTTCCCTGGGCCTGTGGATTTCCCACTCCCAGTGTTTGCTAGGAAAGGGCTCTGGCCAGCGCTCCACAGTGACTCGGGCTCCCCGCACCAGACATGAGGTCCACAGGGTCCATCCACGCAGTCGCGGGTGTCCACATGGGGCACACGTGTCCGCTAGCCAACGGCTACGGGCTGCCTGCGCCATGGCTCCTCTGAGGGACACACTCATGGCGTCTGGGCAGCATGTGTATGCATGAGCGTCCGCCCCTCATGGCGACACCCGGGGGTGGGCAGCCCTGCGAAGCAGCCACACCACCTGGGTGCCACTGGTCACACCCTGCCCAAGCCTGCGCTCATAGCACCAATCCTGCCACTGGGGGTCCGCGGCACTGGCTCACAGTGGTTCTGCAGCGCGTCTCCCCCACGGCAGAGGGCAGGCTTCTCGTGGGCTCCAGGCCAGCCGCGTGTCTGCTCTTCTGATCCTTTGCTCATTTTTAGTATTGGTTTCTAAGACTTGTTTATCTTTTGCATTTTCTGACCTTTCTGTGGTAAAATATTTTGCTCTTGTAATAAGAAAAAAAAAAAAAAAACCACTCCTGCCAACTTCTCATCAAGGAGGGAAAGATCCGTGTTTCCCCCGAAGGGAGCTGAGCCGGGTGGCCGCTGCCAGGAGCCACGCTGGTGGCCGCTGCCTCCGCCAGGAGCACACAGACGCCTCCACAGATCCCCACCCGCAGTCCTCAAGCTGCCCCATCACCCACCAGAGCCCGGAGGGCCTGTCCTGAGGAAGAGGGGGCACAAGGGGTAGCATGAGGGTCAGTGTGTGGTCTGGGAGGGACCGCGGGAAGACCAGGACCCAGGCCAGCGAGCACCTTGTGGCTGGGCTGACTCAGGAGAAAGCAGGGTGGACGAGGAGGAGCGAAAGGGAGGCTGGCCAAGCAGCAGGTGGGAGGGTGGGAGGGGCAGCCACAGCTGGTGAGGGGCTGGTCTGAGAGCCAGGTCACAACAGAGGGGTGGATCTGGGACCCCACACTCCAGAGAGCTCTGCTCCTCCTCCGTTTTCAGGCGGTTCTGGGTTCAGAGATATTAAGAAACCAGCTGCAGGTCACACAGCCTGTGAGGGAGCAGCTGCCCCAGAGCCCCAGAGGGGCAGGCACAGGAGTGCAGGCTGTCGGAGGAGAAGGGTGGCACCCACATGGGGCAGGCCTGCGGACACTGATGCTTGAACGTGAAGGGAAATATTCTGCCCCATCTCAAAGGAAAATCACATGACTTTCACTGACCTCCACAAGTGGATTGAGCTGTGGTGGCCTGTGTCCATTATCCCCACCCCTCCCCCGCCCCAAGGCCTTCCTCCCAGAGCCCAGAGCCTTTCAGAAGCTCTCGGGCCTGAACCCGCACTGAGCAAGGCCAGGCTGGTGGGGAGGGTGCTCAGTGTTGGGCCTCGGTCCTGTCCCCTGCGTGCATACCTGCCACCACCGCGGGCCTCGCCCGGCCTCCCGGCTCCATCCCAACCACCAACAGCCCAGAGCGGAAGCCTTCCTTTTAAAGCCAGACCTCGGCTCATAAACCAGCCGCCCAACAGCCTCGAGACAGACACGGCCACCCACACACCAGCGTCAGGCCCAGAACACAGGAGCCCAGGGAGGGCTAAAGGTGGCCACCAGCCTCAAATGCCCGCTGGGCCCCCTACCGCTGCCTCCTCCTTGAGGCGCCGTCCCGGGTCATCCTCACAGGGTCCCTAGGACCCAGGTCAGGACTGTTAGGACACTCTGAAGGAAACTGGCCCTCCGACCAGCCCACCCAGGCACCCCCAGGAAGACCCCAGTCCTCCGCACCCCAGCTAATACCGGCCAGAGCTACATGAGAGGCCTGAGGCCAGCTGCCCCGCAGACACCCCCATCCTCAGAACCCAGGGAAGCACCAGCACTGTTCGGGTCAAGCTTCTGTGCAGGTTTGTACAGCAGTATGGTGGCCCTGGGACCTGTGGGGGCTACTTGCTGCACCCTCCCAGTGCCCAAGGCCCTGCGCCAGCCCACAGACCCGGGCCTACAGCAGCATGGGGGCCCAGGCCTACCTCCAGAGAAGATCTGGGACGCCACAGCCAGGAAGGCGTCAGTCACCACGGTCTCAGATTGCAGGGAGATGTTCAGTTGACGGGCAACGTTGCGGTAGACGCTAGGCCGAATCAACTCCAGCTCGTCCCCTGGGCAGTCACGCAGGGGGGTCAGAGGTGGTCAGGCCTGCCTGACCCCATCCCCACGGGCACACAAGCCTGGCACCAGCCCGCTGCTCATTGGCCCATGGCCACAACTGGCACTGAACAGGACTGACTGCCGACCACCCCCATCAGCCTGTCAAATTCCCACCTCCACTTGACCCCACCATGGCCCCTGGGGATAAGAAGACCAAGTAGGTACTGTGGGCACCCCCAGACCTGCCTCTGCGGTCTGCCCCTTCTGACAAGCCAGCCACCCCTCACCCCCACCCAGGGCCAAGCCGGCCAAGCCGGTGGGGCGGGAATCCCGAGGAGGAGCAAGGGCCGTGCCTGATGGGTGACTCATGGCCCACAGCGAGCTGCCCGGGCGGCAGGCGGACTGGGCAGGCAGCCAGAGCCCCACATGGGTAGAGGCTTATGCCAGCGATCCCACACAGGTGAGGCCCCTGGCTGCTGCCTCTGGGGGGCGTCCTCACTCAGCCCCACCCCCCAGCATGGGTCTGTGAACCCAGAAGCTAAGCCTTCGCCTGCCCAGGGCCACTAGCACCACCCAGGTTCAAACCTGGGCTCTCGGTGCCAAGTGGGTGTGTCAGGGTGGGCGGCCACACTCGGCAGAGGAAATGCCCTCTCAGCGGCCCCGCCTGCTGCCCGCGCTCACTGCAGCGCCCCTGGCAGCGAGGTGCCAGGAATTCCACGCAGCCTGCGGACTGGGTGTCCCCCAGCCCGGGCACTTATGCAGCCAAAGCAAACAGGGAAAGGCTGTGGACAGGACAGCGTGCACCGATAAGGGCGTCTGCATCGTCCCTGGGGCCAGCTGCACTCCATCTAATTAAACGAGATCTGGATGCAGAGCAGAAACCATTGAGACAGGGGGGCGGTGGGGACCGGGGTGGATGGCATGGAAATTCCCAGGGCAGGCCTGGCTGTTCCCACATGCAGATCTTGCGGCCCAAGAGACCGACCATGGGGACGCGACCCCGACTTCTTCCTGTGTGCTGCTGCCCCAGGAGCTGGGTGTCTGGGCTGGCGTGGGGTTGGGAGGGCTAGGAGCATGCTGTGGGGGCAGGGAGACAGCGCCAGGCATGAAAGGGCTCATGCCGAGCAGTCTAAGAGCTGAGCGCAGCAGGAAGGCAAGAACTCTGGGGATCCGAGGCCTCCCCCTCCTTAGCTATCTGCGAGGGCCCAGTCCCAGGGACTGGGCAGAGCCTGACATGGGGGAAGAACCCTGCTCCTGAGAGGGCTGGTGCTGGGCACCTGGCCAGCCCCTGCTCCCCAAGACTGGGCCCGGAGCATTGGGGCTTTCAGAGTGGGACATGGGGGACTGAGGCTACAGAAACCAGCCTGGTCAGAACAGCAGAGCCCGAAGCAGAGACTCTGGGCCCAGGCAGAGGCAGCACCAGCTCCCGGGCACACAAGGAGACAGAGACCGGGAGGCTGGGAAGAGTGGCAGAACAGGCCAGGACAGAGGCAAGACTTCCTTCTGGCTACCCTAGGAGTCAGGGGGACGTTCTTGGGAGACCACAGAACCATCTTCTCCAGGGCCCTCTAGAATGTTTCCCCAGTACCATCCCCATAGCCCCGCTGAAAAAACAGCAAATGGAGGCTGACCTCATGGGAGTCCAGGTCCTCTGAATCCCTGCCTGATTCCCCAAACCCCACTGGTTCTCCACATCTAGGAACCACTCCCCTCCCCTGGGGCCCAGGTGGGCTACCACGTCTCCTGGCAATCTTCTACACTGCCCATGGAGTCTGCCCATTCCCCTGCCCCACACTGGGGCAGCTGGGTCTGCACAGCCCTGCTCTCAGGGGCCACACAAAACTGGGATCAGCAGACACTGGTGTCAGCCTAAGAGGCAGGGTGTCTGTCCCCTTTCTCTGAAAACCCCCTCCAACCCCAGATCCTGGGCCAACCTTTCCCCACACTCTGCATGAAGAGCCACCCCATCAGGGCTCCATCTTTGCTCTCCACTCCCAACAACCAGTTCCAGAGTGAGCAACCTCGGCCCTGGTGGTGACTGGCCCCAGCCCTCTGGCGTCTAGACCCTGGAGAAGATGGAAACAGTCACTGTGCTGTGTGGGACCCCACTTCAACCAAGCACTCCCAGGTGTCTAAGCATGACCAGATGGCCAGGTGGGATTTTGGCTGCCCAGATCCTTGGTGGCTTTGACCCTTCTGGGGCACCAAATTTCCAGAGGGAGCCCTGCCAGGCATCTACATCAAGAGGAAAGAGCTGCGGGATTTCAGGCAGGAGCTACAAAGAACTACTTTCCAAAATAAACACTGGGACACGTGGTCCCACAAAGGATTTTTGTGCCCAGCTCAGTACAAGGGTCACTCTGGAAGTTTAACCACCGAAACAGTGTTCTTCCTGGAGCTTTCTAGTCTTTATGGCCAGAAGGTCTGAAATCTGGGCTGAACAAGGCATACAGAGGAGCTAGCTCTGTGGCGGGTGGGCAGGGCAGCCTGAGGCATAAAGAGGCGAGTGGGTAGGTCTGCCTTGCGCAAGGCTGTCCCCAACACCGCCCCCCCCCCCCGCCAGCCCCTTCTCTGTCCGAAAAGGAAACTGAGGCCCAGCAGCAGAGGCACCTCCAGGGCATAGGCCACCAGGGCCCACACTCACCCAGGCGCAGCAGCACCGCGCACACCTCGGCCAGGCGGCCTCCGGGGGCGGGAGCGGCGCGCTCGGGCGCGCTCCAGGCGAGGCCAGCGCGCAGCAGCCGCGCGTGCACGAACTCCCGGCCCAGCGCCTTGGCCTGGGCCACCAGCTCCTTGTCGGTGGGCGAGCGGTCAAAGGCGTCCATGATCTCTGCGGCGAAGACCGAGGAACGCCGCAGCACCTCCATGGCGGGGACACGGGCTAGGGGCGCGGCACCTGCGGAGGGACAAGCTCAGCGCCCCGGCCTGGCTGGCGGCCAGGAGCCAGCCCCGGGAGGAGGTCGCCCCGCGGGGGTGGCGGGGGGAGGGGAGGGTGGCGGGGGGCCCGGGGAAGGGGCGCGCGGGGAGGAAAGGCTGCCGCCGACTGCGAGGGGCCGTTCGTTTCGGAGCCCCAAATCTTGAAAACATGGTGTCACATTATTTCGGATTCCAAGTTAAATCCCAAAGATCCCCACGGCTGCCGGGATAAGAAGGACCGCGGGGACAGGGCAAGACGCCGTGGGGACGCCGTGCCCGCGCTCGAAGACGAGTGCGCGGGCGGCGGAGGCGCCGGCGGGTGACAGGCGACGGCCACGACCTGGCCCGGCCGCGCGCTCCGAGGACACCCGGCCTCGCGCCTCGCCGTCCTCGCCGTTTGTCCCGGGCGTCGCCGTTCCCACGGCGAGGTCGCCCGGCTCACCTCTCCCGCGGCATATCGCGGGCGCGGGGCCGGGGAGGGGCTCTGGCCTCAGGACCTGCTGGCCGTGGTCTCCGCCGACCTCGATCCTTCCATCCAGAGCCGCGAGGACGCGCGCCCGCCCCTCGCCCGGGCCCGGCTGGTGCGCGAGTGCGCGGGGCTCTGCGCTCCTGGGGGTGCGGCGGCGGCGAGGGGCGCGCGGAGCGCACAGCGCGGCTCTCTCCCGGCAAGAGGCGAGGCTTGGGGCTTCGCCTTCTAAGGAAAAGGCAGCCCCCGGGGCGGAGCCGCGGCCCAGAGCTTCCCCACCGCCTCCCCGCTTAAGGACGACCGAGCGAGTTCCCGGCGAGTCTTGGAGAGGGACACCGGGCGGGAGCTGTCTCGGCAAGGCCAGGGGAAATGGGTGACTGGAGCCTAGCTCTGGTGTCGGCTGCCTGGGTTCACACCCGGCTCCATTTTCTTATTGTTTCCTAGAGGTTCTTTATTTATTCTGGATATGTGCCCTCGGTGTGGCGCATGGTTCTGTACTGTTGATGGATATCCGAAAATGTACGGGGTTGAAGATACTGCAGAAATCTTCTGTCACTCGTGGCTTGCTGTTGCTTATAATGAGCCAGAGTGAGTCTCAGTGACGTCCAATTTATTTGTTGTTTCTCTTAGGATTAGTGCTTTTTCATTAGTATATTCGCCTATGTTTTCTTTTAGAAGCTTAAATGTTCTACCATCTGTGATGGGTCACTCGTCCTCTGGGTAGTGCTGTAGGGGCCAGAGCCCTTTAAAAAATTTTTTTTAATATGAATATCCTGTTGACCCAGCATCATTTTAAGGAAAAGGCCATCATTTCCCCCTTGAATTGGAAAAGAGCTTCCATCATAAATCAAGTAACTGTTATGTGAGGACCTGTACTTGACTCTCTTCCATCCCTGTGGTTAATTCCTCTATCCTTGAGCTGGGACACACAGTTCAAACAACAAGATGAACCAACCTGCTCTAATTCACGTACATAATAGCATTTTACCCAATAGCTGTAGGATATAGGTTCTTTCCAGGTGCACATAGAATATTAATCAAAATAGGGGCAACTGCGCGGGCACCTGGGTGGCTCAGTCACTCAAGAGTTTGAGTCAGGTCAATGATCTCAGGGTCCTGGGATGGAGGCCACATATAGCTCTGGTCTCAGCAAGAAGCCTGCTTCTCCCTCTCCCTCTGCAGCAACCCCTGCTTGTGCTCTCTTTCTCACACACTCTCTCAAATAGTTAAATAAAATCTAAAACAAACTCTCTCAAATAGTTAAATAAAATCTAAAATATATATATATATATATATATATATATATATATATATATATATATATATATATATAATCTTAACAAAAAAATAGGGCCAGCTAGCTGGCTCCACTGGTGGAGCATTTGACACTTGATCTCAGGGTTGCAAGTTTGACCCATGGGGCTTTTATTTAACTTAAAAATAAACTTTAAAAAAAAAGATTTTATTTTATTTATTTGAAACAGAGAAAAAAAACAGCAAGAGAGGAAACACAAGCACGGGAAGTGGGAGAGGGAGAAGGAGGCTTCCCACTTAGCAGGAGCCAGATGTAGGGCTCCATTCCAGGACCCAAGCCAAAGGCAGATGCTTAACAACTGAGCCACCCAGAAGCCCCTAAAAATAAAATCTTAAAAAAATGTATTATTCAAGATAGACAATATCTTGGGCCATAAAATCTCAACTAATTTCAAAGGACTGAAATCATACAAGTTTGTCCTCTTTGAATTAAATTATAACTCAATGTCAAGAAAACTATTAGAAAGCCTCCAAGTGTTTGGAATTTAAACATCACACTTCTAAATAACTAAAGTTCCAATAGTAAATCATAAGAGAAATTGTGAAATATTTTGAAGCAATAATGAAAATATGACGTATAAAACATGATAGGATGCAGGTAAAGCTGTGCTGTGAGGAAAATTTATAGCTTTAGAAGAAAGGTTGATAATTAATGTTCTAATTTCCAATTCAAGAACTAGAAAAAGAACAAATTAACCCCAAAGGTGAAAATAAATAACAAACACAAGAGCAAAAATTAATGAAGGTCAGCAAAAATTAGAGAAAATCAACAAAGCCAAAAGTTGGTTCTTTGAAGAGATTGATAGAATTCATAAATTCCTGGAAATGTCGAGTAAGAAAAAGAAAACAAATTCCAATATCAGGAATGAAAAAAAGTACATCAAGAGATACTATAAACATTAAAAGGGTAAAAAGGGCACCTGGCTAGCTCAGTTGGTGCAGCATGAGACTCTTGATCTTGGGGTTTGAGCACGACAATGGATGTAGAGATTACATTTTTTTTTTTAAGATTTTATTTATTTGACAGAGAGAGAGTAGGCAGAGAGCGAGGAGGAAGCAGCCTCCAGGCCGAGCAGAAAGCCCAAGGTGAGGCTCAATCCCAGGACCCTAGGATCATGACCCAAGCTGAGGGCAGAGGCTTTAACCCACTGAGCCACCCAGGCACCCCTGGGTGTAGAGATTACTTAAAAATAAAATTTAAAGAGGTGCCTGGGTGGCTCAGTCGGTTAAGTGTGTGACTCTTAATCTCAGCTCAGATCTTGCTCTCAGAGTTTTGAGTTCAAACTCTACAGTGGGCTCCATGCCGGGGATGGAGGGTACTTGAAAATTAATTAATTAATTAATTAATTAAAAAATTTTAGAAGAATAACGAGAGGATAGTATGAACAACCCTATGACAATAAATTTGAAATTTAAATGAAACACAATTTACCAAAGCTGACATTGGAAGAAGTGGAAAATCTAGGTAGTCCTGTACCAATTAAATAAAACTAATCCATAATTTAAAAATCTCCCCACAAAGACAATTCGAAATTCAGATGTTTTCAGGGGCCCCTGGTTGCCTCAGTCAGTAGAGCATGCAAATTTCAATCTGAGGGTTGTGAGTTCAAGAACCCATTGTGGGCATGGAGCCTAGGTAAAAATGATATAATAACAATAACAACAACAATAATAATAATTTGATTAATTCAGATGGTTTCATTGGGGAATTCTTCTAAACAGTTAAAGAAATATCACCAACCAGGGCACCTAGGTAGTTCAGTGAGTTAAGCCTCTGTCTTCAGCTCAGATCATGATTTCAGTGTCCCGGGATCAAGCCTTGCATTGGGCTCTCTGCTCAGTGGGGAACCTGCTTCCCTCTCTCTCTCTGCCTGTCTCTCTGCCTACTTGTGATCTCTCTCTGTCAAATAAATAAATAAAATCTTAAAAAAAAAAAAAAAAGAAAGAAAGAAATATCGCCAACCTTACATAAACCTGTCCAGAGACTGAAAAGCAAGCAAATATTTACCACTTCATTTTGTGAAGCTAACAAAGCACTGATGGCCAGCCCTATCAGGAACCCAACTAGAATCTAGGAAAGCTGTCAAGCCTCTGTCTGCCTCAGCTTCTCCATCCACAGAGTACAGAGAATAGCAATGCCTACCTTCTATGGTTGTTGAGAGGACTGAATCCATGTAAAGACTTGCTTGTCATATAGGAAGTGCTCAGTAATTGTTAGCAGTTTCTGCAGAAAACCTACAGAGCTCAAAAATGTGAGTGTGCGTTTTAATATATTCTTCAGTGCTGGAGCTGGAGCACCAGGACAGAGTTTGCCTCTGGCATTTCTTTCTTTTATTTTTTTAAGATTTTATTTATTTACTTATTTATTTTTGAGAGAGCATGAGTTGGGGGAGGAGCAGAGGGAGAGGGACAAGCAGACTCTGGGCTGAGCCTGCTCTGGGTCTCACCTGCAGGACTTGATCATGACCCTGAGATCATGACCCAAGCCAAAATCAAAACACAGATGCTTAAGGGACTGAGCCCCCTAGGCGCCTCTGCATCTGGCGTTCCTGCAGAGCACTTAGGTGGGGATGCCTGCATTCTATATATGGGAATATGGAAGCTCAGAATGGAAAGGGACTTGCCCAAGGCCTCATTGCAGAACCTGAATTCATCAGATTGTGACTTTGAAGTCTGACCCTGGGGTCCCTGGAATTTACACCTGGCAGGGGGAAAACCTTTGTCTGCAGACAGGGGACAGGGGTGCTCCCTCCTGCTACCTTCCCACCATGTGGTCTCAGGCAACTTCCTGCCCAACTCGAAGTTTCCTATACAAAATGAGATCCCATTCTCTGTTTCCTGTTTCCTGGGGAGCATGGATGGGTGCAGAAAACCTTCACAGACTCTCACGTGGAGGTGACAAATCACTGGACAAAACTGATAGAATGTCTGTGCTTAGCACAGTCACTTCAGTCTGGGAGATGCCAGGCCTGGATCCAGCCATGCCTGAAACCAGTGGACTTCTCCCAGGACATTGTAGATTAGATCAAATTCAGGTCTCAGAATGTTCAAAACAGGATACTGATAGCAGTGAGGAATTGGAAATGACCCAAGTGTTTATTAAGAGAGGAGGTTAAACCAATCCTGACCAGCTCGAGCACAGACCCTTATCCAGACCTTAAAAAGGCTGGGTCATGCTGGAATTCATTGAGGTCTTCTTGTCCCTTGAGGCCTGGAGGAAGTTGGCCAGATCCACACAGTCCTGGCCCCCAGATCCCCAAGAGGGCTTCAGCTTTCCTCCAGTGCCCCTTGGCCGAGATTTCTTGCCTCTGCAGAACTCTTGCACTGTACTCTCCTATTGGATCTGCCCCCTCCGTCTGTCCTGGTGTTGACCAAGTGTGGAGTCTGGTCCCTGCTTTGTGCATCCCTTCTGTGTGCCAGAATTGGCTTGAGCATGGGGAGATTTGTTGATTCGTGTGACTAAAATGTCCAGGGAGAGTGGGGCGCCTGGGTGGTTCAGTTGGTTGAGCATCTGACTCTTGTTTAAGGCTCAGGTCGTGATCTCAGGGTCCTGAGAAGGAGCATTGCCTCTGGCTCAGCACCCAGCACAGCATCCACTTGAGATTCTCTCTCTCTTCCTTCCCCTCTGCCCCTCCCCCTGTAAAAAAATAAATACAATAGAGTGTCCGGGAAGTATGGGGCACGGCTGGATCCAGGTGTCTCTCCTCCATCTGTGGGTCTGTCTGTGCTCCTTTGTGATGGCTTCACTCTTGGGTGGGCTGTCCCTGAGTGATTGCAGGCCACAATGCACACAGCCATCCCGCCCCACCTCACCAATTCAGCCTTTCCTGATGGGGAAAAATCAAAAACAAAAACATCTTTTCAGAACTCCGCTGGGGATGCCCTGGGGCCAGCAACTTTGGTTGTGCGCTGCTCCCTGAACCAACTGTGACTGGAGATGGTGGAGGTGCCCAGCTCTCGGGTCTGGCTACATACCTGGCCCTGGATGGGGCACAGCGGCCTGTCAATGCCACTATATAGCATGGAGGAAGGGGCTCATGAGGCCCCATGGAAGAGGACCAGGAGAAAGATCCTGGCTTTCCATAAAAATCTGCTCAAGGCTTTTGGGGGGGGGGTCACAATTTGGGGAGCAGGGGGTCCATAACCCAGTGATGCCACATTTGAAAGATAAGTGGTAATACCTACCTCAGACATGGACCGGGTGCCCTGCCTGGTCCCCCTACAGCCATGCAGTGAGACAAGCACATGCAGGGCAGTCTCTTGTCCCACAGAGAAAATGCCAGGGCCCCTGGAGCCCTGTGTACACCACCACAGCCACCCGCAGAGACTGTGTGGGCCTCTCCCTGAGCCTGGCCCTGGAGGGGACCGAGCAGCCAGGGTCTGCAGGGATGTGTGGACGGGCATGGGAGAGGCTGCCAGGGCTAGCTGGGGCTGAGAAGGTTCCCGGGAAGCTTTTGGTGGGAGGATGGCCTTCCGGATCAGGCCCAGGCCTACCAGGCCATCATCAAGCTGCTTGTCCAGAGGGGGCCTCCCTGTTGCACTTAGGTGTCGTTGAGCTCTTTCTGTGTGTAGGCTGTGTGTAGGCTGCTGTCCCGGGAGGGACCCGTGACCCCTGGGTGAAGTGGGCCTTCACCAAGCCTCTTCATTCTCCTTTCAAAATACATCCTGAGAGGGGCACCTGGGTGGCCCTGTGGGCTAAAGCCTCTGCCTTTGGCTCTGGTCATGATCCCAGAGTCCTGGGATTGAGCCCACATCAGACTCTCTGCTCAGCCGGGAGCCTCCTTCCCTGCCCCCCCCCCCCTCTCTGCCTGCCTCTCTGCCTACTTGTGATCTCTGTCAAATAAATAAATAAAATCTTAAAAAAAGAAAATACATCCTAAGAGAATGACTTCTGCCTCCTTTGCTGCTGGCACCCAGGTCCAGACCAGCACCCCTCTCTTCTGGATGACCTCTCTAGTCTACCCTATGCATGGGGTCATAGTGCCTATTCAAAACCAACCATTGACATTAATGCCCAGCTCCCTAGGACCTGGTTTCACCCTCCCCAACCTCTGGGGTTCCTCGTCCCTCCTTCTGCCTTGCTTTCAGGGTTCCAGCCACTCATCTCCTTGTAGATCATCAAAAATACCCAGCATACTTGTGTCCCAGGGCCTTTGGGGCCTTTCCTATTATCTTCATAGCTCTGCTCATGTATCATTTCATCAGAGATACCCTCTCCTGTCTCCTGCCTCTCCCCCGACCCCTGTGTCAGTCTTTCCCACTTCCATATCCTGTGTGTGAAGCACGTCCCTACAGGAGTAGTCAAGAACAAGGTGAGCCAGGAGGACATGAGTTGGGGTCCCCAAGAGCTGTGACTCAGCCTACCACCCACACACACAGGTCTGCCCTCCTGAAAGCCCAAAACATCACTGAGGTAGGCATCCTTATTTGACATTGCTTTATGTCTGTTCTACTAGACACAGCATAACCTTCCTTCCCAGTGGCTCAGGGGTCCCCCATCCTCCTGCTCAGGTGCTCTACAGGTGTGCTGCTCCTCCAGGACCTGGAGGCAGGGGTCTGGGGGCTGCTGTGACCCCCTGTCCCTTTCAGTAGGTTCCCTCGATCATCTTTTTTAGGGGTTCATATTTACTCTAAACCCCAAGGCCTTCTCACTCCTTTTCTCTTGAGGTCAGGATGGGCACCTCTCACCATTAGTTCTCCCTGTGGTGTTAGGTGCCCCTTAAGCATCTCTGACAGGAAAGGAATTTAGGTGCTCCTCCTCTGAGAAGGAGGTCAGGAGCCTCCAGAAAAAACAGAGGAGGGGAAACAGCACCCCAGGCCCCAACCTCTCTGCAGGGGATTCGGCACAGGGTCACTTCACCAAGTGAGGCTGGCGGACACGAAAGCAGAAAAGGAGACAGGATCCTGACCAGAGATTTATAGCATCCTTGAACCCTGGAGACATTTAAAGAGTCCCAGAAGCAGAAGCTAATAAAATGGTGAAGTGGACAGCAATCTGCAAAGCCTTGCGGCTTGGCTCAGGCGCTTGGGGGAGGTCATTGACCCACTGCCTGATCAGAGTGGGGCCCTTGGAGGCAACGTGCTTGTCCACAGTGGGCTGGCTCCCAGGATCATCTGGCCTCAGTGCTTCCATGGTGCCCCATCCCACCCCGGGAACAGGGAACAAAGCCAGGCAGGCGGTGCAGAACCCTCCCCACCCTGTTGCAGGTGTGTGTGGGGGGGCCCAGGTGCTCCTGCAGGGCAGGTAACCTTCCCTGGCCCCTTCAGGAGAGCCATGGGGGGCAGAAGCAGCCTGGGTGGGTGTCCACTCCCTGCCCTTCCTCTGCTAGAGCAATCCCCCAGTAATCGGAGGTGATCAGAGGTGCGTTGGGTGACAGAGGCCCTGCCCCGAAGTCTCCTGGGGCTGAGGCCTGGGGGGCTGTCACTGTTTGCCCAGACTGTTCCTAGGCTGTTTCTCTCTTGCAGCTCAGCCTCCCACAGGGATCAGCACCAAGAGGGAGGGTTCTTTATACACTCAGGTACACTGGGATACTGCTGGGTAAACAGTCAGGAGGGCAGAGAGGGGCCCACGTGCTTCCCCCCCACACCTCTGCCCCGCCCCTCCGGCCTGCAGGTCTAGAAGTGTGGCCTGTACCCTGACACCTGGTCCCCCTCTGCCCAACGCCCCCACTGCCCTTGCAGTGCCCTGGTGTTGTTAAGTTATAAAATGTGTGAGAGGTGTCCACGTGCCCAGTGAGCAGCCCAGGTGAGCACCCAGGTGAGCAGCCCCATGAGTGGCCCAAGTGAGCAGCATGAGTGGCGATATTGCCTTGTCTTGATATGCCTCCCTGCTTGCCAAGTGGCCCCGGGCAGCCTTCCACCCAGCTATGGGGAGTCTGAGCTCTTGACATTTTCTAGGCACAGAATTCACCCATTTCCTTCAGGGTATTTATTTTTCTCACTGGCTTGTGCAGTCTTTATAGATTCTGGGTGTTAATCTTTTGTCTGTTAAACTTGTGCACATATGGGTGGCTCATTGTTTCCAGTGGTCTGCCTTCAGCTCAGGGCATGATCCCGGGGTCCTGGGATCAAGTCCCACATCAGGCTCCTCGCTCAGTGAGGCGCCTCTTTCTCCCTCTCCCTCTGCCTGCTGCTCTGCCTACTTGTGATCTCTGTCTCTCTGTCAAATATATAAATAAAATCTTTAGGCAGAGCAGCAGGCAGAGGGAGAGGGAGAAGGAGGCTCCCCGCTGAGCGAGGAACCCGATCTAGGACTAGATCCCAGGGCCCTGGGATCATGACCTGAGCCGAAGGCAGATGCTTCACCAACTGAGCCCCCCCAGAAGCCCCTATTCATGATGTATTAAATAAAGTTGGATCCATTTGCAGTTAAAAAATTCCTTGTACTTCTAACCACTTCATATGTGTATTGATACTTGGCATAATGATTTCCACTTCTATGCATTTTTTTGCATTTATTGCGTACTTTAATGAAAATTATGCACACTCATGATTTAAAGAATGCAATAGCTCTATTAGGATTTCAATGAAAAGCATCCTCCCAGGCCCCCTCCCCTGAAGCACCATTGCCAGCCCACGGTTTATTTCAAGCCTCAGCTCTGAGCAGCTCTGCGATCTCCCAAGTGGGTCTGCCCACTGGTTCGATCCCGCTACCATGGAAGGTGAGGGAGTAGCCCCCACCCACACCTGCTTCTGGGCGACTCTGCCTTCTGGTCCATATTCACACTCCATCTCTTGCTCTTCGGTTCTGGTCTCTGGAAGAGTTCGTTAATTTTATCCCCCTGGCTCTCTATTCTGATGCTTCTTTCTCATTCTTCGATTGTTGCCCTAACAAGTTTCCTGTTCTGGATGGGAAAAGCATCTCCCATGCTTCTTGTTTTGCTTTCTCCCCCTCCCCACCTCCTGTATGATTTGGCCCTTCCCTTTGGGAGGGAGGCGCTCCTTGACTGTCCTCCCAGGTGGCCAGGAACGTCCAGCAGCTCCTTATGGGGTATCTGGACCAAGTGTGACTTCGAGAGGAGGTCTGAATTCTTCTGAGAAGGTACCTCAGGTCTCTTACTTGGGGTGAGGGTGGGGGTCCCTGTTTGGCTGCGTCCTGGAGCAGCCTCTCTTTGACATCCCGCCCCTGGCCTCACTGTTCCTGATGCCCCCACAGCTGGAATCCCTTAGACCCAGTTTCTCTGGAGACCAGGGTCTGATCTTGTTTGATCCTTGGGGCAGGAGACTTGGGAAAGGCCGCCCAGCCTGGCTGTGGAAGGTAGGAAAGGGGCATGAGGGGAAGGCCCTGCTGCTCATCCCTGGCAGGGCCCGAGATGTGACACTCAGACTCTCCCAGAGTGGCAAGTCCGTCACGGTCACCGTCCCTGCCTGTGGGCTGGGGATGAGTAGACGCTCCAGGCCCCAGACGTCTAGCCAGGCCCTGAGACTCACCTCAGCCCGTGACACATGAGTAGGGTGATGAGGCCACATGGGGCAGAATCTTGACGAGCCAGAGCGGGTTTCTGCCTCCTCGCTCTTCCGGGACAGGGGTCTCCGCGGAAGTTGCTCCTGGAACGAAGCAGGTCCAGGATCGTATGTGGGCCAAGCTACAGGGAGAAGCTTGGGAGGGATGCAGTTTCTGCCCTGGGAGGACACCTTGGCTGCCGCTCGTCATGGGGACTCTGAGAGGCCTGATCGGTGGCCTCAGCACACGGGGTAACAGCACCACTCTGGAGTCACCGGCTGTCCTCATCTGTCCACTGCCGCCCCGGGGGGACACTCAACTCTCGCCTCTGCCAGTGCCTACTTTGTGCTCTTCTTTGTCTTTAAGCCCTCTCCCAAGGTTCATGGCTCCCTCACTGTCATCAGAGCTGGGTGTGGGGAGGAACCGGCCAACACCATAGACAGGGATCTGCCTGCACGCCACGGCAGCCTGGGCCTCCAGCACCTTCCACCCATCCTGCTGCGGTGCTCCGGGCCTCCGTGCCGGCCATCTCTGTGGGCTTATGGGGCAAATCCTAAGCCCTTGTGTGGTGGGGGATGCCCAAAGCTCGGCTCTGGGCTAGAGCTGGAAGACCCCACTCTTGATCTCTAGGCCTAAAGACATCCTTCTGTGTTCCTGTCTCCGATACAACCCTCCTCCCTGCTCCATCCCTTTGTTCATCACCTGGGGTCCCTAACACAGGACCACAAACCCCATGGCACAGAACCACAGATGGATTCCTTCATGGTTCCAGAAGCCACAAGTCCCCGATTCCAGGTGTGGGCCGAGCTGGCTTCCCTGTGGTCCTCTGGGAGGATCTTTCCTTGCCTCTCTCCTGGCTGTGCCACTTGCCCGCTCTCCTGCCGTCCCCAGCTAGGAGCTGTGTCTCTGCAAGGTCTGCCCCCTCTGCCACGCAACCTTCCTCCCACCAGTGTGTCGGCGTGGACAGCTCCCCTTCCAGACCCACCTCCTCCAACGTAACCTCATCCTCACTTGGTGACCCCTGCAAAGACCCCCTGTCCAAACGGGATCCTGCTCACAGGACAGGATTAGGACTCAACATATCTTGATGAGTGATGCCATTCAACCCCCTCAGTTGTTTTTGTTTTTTTTTTTCCAGATTTTATTTATTTATTTGACAGAGAGAGATCACAAGTAGGCAGAGAGGCAGGCAGAGAGAGAGGAGGAAGCAGGCTCCCCGCTGAGCAGAGAGCCCGATGCGGGACTCGATCCCATGACCCTGAGATCATGACCTGAGCCGAAGGCAGCAGCTTAACCCACTGAGCCACCCAAGTACCTAACCCTCTCGGTTTTTAAGACTTGTCTTTATCTTTACAATTCTAAAACTGACTAATTGTGTTAGGTCAAGACTTCATTACCCCTTCTAACATGAAAACCCACATTTCTCTTTGTTTGGGGGGAAATTTTCCCCCATGTGTATCTCTGCACATCTCTGTGTATATAGTCTGAGTGTGTGTGACTGTGTGTGTCTGAATTTGTGTGGTCTGTGTGTGACTGTGTGTGGTTGTGTATCTGTGTGTATGTCTGAGTACATGGGTCTGAGTGTTTGTGTGTGACCGTGCGTGCTGTTGCATCTGCATGTGTGACTGTGTGTGTCTGAATGTGTGTGTGTCTGTGTCTGAGTGTATGTCTGAGTACGTGGGTCTGAGTGTCTGACTATGTGTGACTGTGTGTGTGTGTCTGAGTAAGGCGCTTGTGTGTCGAGAGTGTATGTGTGTCTGTGTCTGAGTGTGTGTCTGAGTATGTGGATCCGAGTGTCTGAGTGTGTGTGTCTGTGTATGTGACTGTGTGTGCTTGTGTGTCTGTGTGTGTGTCCACGTGTGACTGTGTGTGTTTGTGTGTGTGTGGTCTTTGTGTGACTGTGTGTCTGTGTGTGCATGACTGTGTGTCTCTATGTGTGTCTGCATGTGACAGTGTGTGCTGTGTGCTTGTGTGTCTATGTGTGTGTCTGCATGTGACTGTGTATGTGTCTGTGTGTCTGTGTGGTCTGTATGTGGATGTGTGTCTGTGCGTATGTGTCTGTGAGTGTGTGTCTGCGTGTGACTGTATCCGTGTGTGTGACTATGTATGTGTCTGTGTGTCTATGTGTGACTGTGTATCTATGTGTCTGCATGTGTCTGCGGGTCTGTGTGTGTGACTATGTGTCTGTGTGTGTGTGTCTGTGTGTGACTCTATGTGCTTGTGTGTCTGTGTGTGTCTGTGTATGTCTGTGTGTGTCTGTGTGTGGGTGCATCTTCCCCGCGTGGTGTGCTAGCTCAGCAACAACCCTAAAGCCATCCTCCAGCGAATCCTGGTGCATTGCTACCTCACGTGGCAAAAGTGAGTTTGCAGGTGGGTTTCAATGGAAGATCCTGAGGCAGCCATCACCTGCATTGTCTAGGTGGGCGTAGCATCACGAGGATCCTTCTAACTGAGAGGAAGGAGGGTCGGCTCAGAGAGGAGATACATCACAGGGTCTGGGAGAAACAGGGTCAGAGAGAGGCTGGCTTTGCAGGGGTGGGGGTAGGGGGGTGGAAAGGAGCCAAGGGATGCAGGTGGCTTCTAGAAGCTGAAAAAAGCAAGGAAACCTCCAGAAGGAAGGAGCCCTGGCACCACTTTGATTTTAGCCCAGTGAGACCCACGCCAGACTTTTGCCTCCAGAGCCATCATAGTACTGACGTGTTGTTTTCACCCATTCAGTGTGTGGCGTTGTGTTACAGTTGCTACAGGAAAGGCGTGTGCTTGGAGTGTGTGGTTGTGAGCTTGCCTATGTTTGGGCTGCGTTAGAGCCTGCTTGGGGAGGGCAGGTGGACGCTTTGGGAGCTGACTTGCTGCCCCATCCTGGGGGATCCTAGTCTAAGAGTAAGACAGAGGCATTGTTAAAGTCTGGAAAGTATAGAAAAAATAAAGAATTTGCATGAAAGATTCATAATCTGGCTCACAGGCCAGTCTTATAAATGTCTGACACATTCCTATCCAACCATAGGGGGTGGAAGAGGGAGGCGAGAGGGGGAGGGGAATGAGGGGGGAAGGAAGGGGAGCAGGGTAGAAGTTTTCCCACTTGCTCTGTGGCTGGGAGCGTTTTGCTCAGTCATGATGACGTATTACCAACGACAGTTCCAGTTCGGACAGTTCGACAGTTCGAGGCCTCTGCACCATGCTCCCTGGGAGTTTGGAAGTGTGATTTAATTGGGGCTATCACTGGATACTTGAGGTGTTTGCACCTGTGCCCCTGTTGAGCGAAATTGTGCCTCTGTATTTTCTCGGTGCTGATGCTGGACTCGGAGTTGTGGGGTCAGCGGAAGGGGCGTCCTTAAAGTTCTGCGTCTGGGCCATGTCATGGAGGAGAGCTTTGTCCCCCGTGGAATCCCACTACCGGGACCCAAACACCGAAACCTGGCCAAGGGGTCTGAGCTCATCCACTGGGCACAGGGCAAAACGAGTGTGGGACCTGGAGCCTGATGTCTGCTGGTCTGTGTCCGGAGAGACAGAAGAAGCTGGCCGCCAGCATCCGGGAAGCTAGAGGGGAGGCAGAGGTGGACGACCCATGAGGAAGCACCAAACTGGCTTTGAATGTTTCCAAAACTTAAATTCAGTCTTGGAAGATGAAGATTTACTGTCTGTAGGGGCACAGAAGACCTTGACCCAGGTGATCTCCCCAGGCTGCTGTTGTCGGGGCGGGGTGGGATTCAGCTCCCCAGGGCCAGCTGGGGGTCTCACCCTGCAGCCCATGGAGGGCAGGCCCAGGGAACCACACCAGCCATGTTCCTGGGATCCTGAGGCCTACTTTACTCATGAAAATGTTGTTTTGAAATAATCCTCGTTGTTCTGAGATTTCAAAGTCTTGGCCAGAAGCCACAGATAAGCCATTTTTCTGAGTACTAGAGTAAAACCCAGTCACTAAAATATGCTTGGAAAAGCAAATAAAAATAAAATTTAAGATCTACATCACTGTGCATAGTCCAAAAATCCTCTCAGTTCAAAATAGTATCTATATGGATACAAAATTAGGGTGTAGTCCTAAAACCTGTTTTTTTCACTCAGTAGTGCATGGTGAGTGTTTGCATGGCTTCCCTTCACATTTGGGGAAGCTATATGGGGGTCCCTTCACTCACCCACCCCCCATTCAGTGGGCAGTCCTCTTCCACAGTGCTTCGACAGGCAGACAAGTATGCATGGGAAACTGCTGCCCTTCTCTGTGGCCGCCCTGGCCTCATCCTGAGAGCTGGAATGTGAGGCCTTCCCGGGGTTGCCCTCAAAGCTGCCTCTGCTCAGAAGAGAGACCTGGGGCCCCGCTCACCCTCCTAGTCCTAGGGACCCCCAGGGACAGTTTGTGTGCAGCTGGGGCTTCAATCATGACCTGAAGAGGGCCCCAGGCTTCCCTGGACAGAGGAGAATCTGAGGCCCAGGGAGGGGTGCCCCTGCCCTGTACCAAGCCAGTGGGTGGTGAGCAGAAGCAAAGGCCAAGGGATTGGGCAGAGACCCCAGGGACCCAAGTGGTAATACTTGGCCGAAGCCTGTAACACCCTCCTCTTCCCCATTCTCTTCATCCACTGGGTTTCAGGATCAAGGCTGTTGGGTGACCATTGTGTGACAAGGAAGCCCCTAGGGATGGGCTCAGCCATCTGCACCTTCCCCTCATTGCAGTCTGTGTCCCAAGGAGAGGGAGCAAGGCTGTTCCCCCCTCCCCCAGCTGCCCCATGCTGGCCTGCATATTCTCTCATCCCTGCCTGGTTTAAAGTCTGAGAGGCCTGGAGAGTCCCCTCTGGGACATAGACCCAGGGGCAAGGTAAAGTGCCCAAACTGCTCGATCCCTCCCACCCAGGGAGGTGGTTCTGGTCTACTCTCTCCCCATCCACCCTGTCCCACCCCTACTGCAGGCCCACTGGTCCTTTGGACAGGGTGAGCTTCTGGAACCCTCCCAAGATGAGTCAGTTCAACTGGACATTGTCCAAAACAGCCCACATGTCTGAGCAGAGGCTTCTGGCTCATCTCACCCCAACCACTGACCCTGTATCTGGGTCACTGGGCCAGTGGGATCATTCTAGGCCACGAAGAGCTGAGACAGGCCTAGAAGGGGCCCCAGAGAGAGAAAACACTCACCTAAGGCCAGTGGCCCTCCAGATGCTAAGGAAAATCTGAGCCCAGGTAGAGAAGCCCCATCTCAAGGGGGTGAGCACCAAGCTCTGGCCACCTGGGCTCCTGTCCCTCAGACATAGGCTCTGTTGGAGAGAGAAGCTTCTCTGAAGTCCGGGAAGGCTTCTTTCCCCACCCAGCCCATTCTGAACCTGGAAGCCTGGGCTCCCCGCTTCATGGGGGCACTGGGTGGGCTGCGGGCTTACAGCCTCACGCACCTGGGTCACTGGACAGAGGAGTGGGTTGCCTGCCAGAGGAAAAACGTGCAGTCCCCCAGAATGAGCCCCTAGCCCTGCTTCCCAGCCTGCAGCAGTGGGTCAGTGGGAGGAACTCTGGGGAAAGACAAACAGACACCTGTGTATTCCTGCCCCACAGGACCCCCAGCCTTGAGCCCTGGGTCAGGAGAGGCAGGAGCCAGGCCACCTTCCCAGAGGCAGGGTGGGAAGGATGGGGGAATCACTGCCTGGGGCAGGGTCACAGCATAGTACACCTGCTGGGCTCACAGCGGTGGGGGCATAGAAGAGAACAGGGTGCTGGGGTGGCCCTGGGGATGAGGGGGCCGGATGTCGAGAGTGGCTGCATCGTTCTGCGTTCTGACCATTTACCTATGAGTGCTCTGGTTCTGCGTCCTCTCCCTGGTGACTGAGGGATTTGCAGGGATACAGGAATTTCAGTGCTAAAACTGGGAAACCCCTGGGAAAATTAGGACACTTGCTACTGTCAGTGCTTTTTATTTTAGCCATTCTTTTTTATTTAAAGATTTTATTTATTTATTTTTTATTAATTTATTTGAGAGAGTACTCAAGCATGCACAGTGGGGAGAAGAGCAGAAGGGAAGAGGGGAAAGGATCTTAAGCTGACTCTGCTGAGCAAGGAACCCAAGGCAGAGCTTGATCTCACCACCCCCTACATCATGACCTGAGCCAAAACCAAGAGTCGAATGCTTCACTGGCTGAGCCCCCCAGGCGCCACTTTAATTTACTGGTCTTGAACTCATGGCCCTGAGATCAATACCTGAGCTGAGATCAAGAGTCAGATACCAAACCAACTGAGCCAGTCAGATGCCCAATTTATTAAATTTTAAATTTCTTTTTATTTTAGCCATTCTAATATGTATGTAGATAGTACCTCACTATGGTTTTAATTTGCATTTCCCTGATAGTTAATGATGCTGAGCACCCATCCATGTGGTATTCACCATTCATATGTCCTCTTCAGTGCTGTGCTGTTCAAGCCTCGTCTCAATTTTTTTTTAACTGGGTTGTTTTCCTTCTTTCTTTTTTTTTTTTTTAAGATTTTATTTATTTATCTATTTGACAGAGTGACAGAGAGACAAGTCACAAGTAGGCAGAGAGGCAGGCAGAGAGAGAGGAGGAAGCAGGCTCCCTGCTGAGCAGAGACACCCCCCCCCCCATGCAGGGTTTGATCCCAGGATCCTGAGATCATGACCTGAGCCGAAGGCAGAGGCTTAACCCACTGAGCCACCCAGGCGCCCCAAATTGGGTTGTTTTCTAACTATTGAGTTTGGAAAGCTCTTTCTAAATTATATATATATATATATATGTGTGTATATATATATATATATATATATATATATATGTGTGTGTGTGTGTATATATACATATATACACATATATATGTATATGTGTATGTATGTATGTATATATATACATATATACACACATACAGTTGGAAGTGTGATTTGCAGTTTTTTTCTCCCAGTCTTGTAGGATGTCTTTCCTTATCTTAGCAGTGTCGTTCTGAAAGCAAAATTTAAAAAACATGTTGAGGGGGGCGTCTGGGTGGGTCAGTGGGTTAGGCCCCTGCCTTTGGCTCGGGTCATGGTCTCAGGGTCCTGGGATCGAGCCCTGCATCGGGCTCTCTGCTCAGCGGGGAACCTGCTTCCTCCTCTCTCTCTGCCTGCCTCTGCCTGCTTGTCATCTCTCTCTTAAAAAAATCTTAAAAAAAAAAAAAAACATGTTGAGGTTCATCTTATCACTGTGTTTCTTTATTTGTAATAAAATACACATGACAGGGCACCTGGCTGGCTCAGTAAGTTAAGCATATGCCTTTGGTCATGATCCTGGGGTTCTGGGATCAAGTCCTGCATTAGGCTCCCTGGGAGCCTGCTTCTCTCTCTCCTTCTGCCCCTCCCTTGTTTGTATGTTCTCTCTTTCTCTCTCAAGTAAATGAAGAAAATCTTTTAAAAAATACACAAAACATAAAATATGCAATGTATAGTTCAGTGGCATTAGGTAAATTCATGATGTTGTGTGACCATCACTACTATTTCTAGGACTTTTTTTTTCTATTACCCCAACAGAAATTCTGCCCCTAATAAGTAATTGTAAGGGCCTATTAGCCAGATTGATTCTATCTTGGATTAAACAGTCATTTTGTTGTTTATGCAGTAAAACTTAAACTGACCCTGCCCCCCTTCCAGGAGAATTACTTAAAAGCAAGCCTGGGAAACCAGTCCCAGGTGACAAAGCCCAAATACAAGGGTGGGTCAGGCCAAGTGGAAATATCCAATCAGTGGGGGCACATACTGTCTCCCTAGCTACCAAGGAGTGTGGGTCCCGCCTTTTGGGCACCAATTCTGACCAAGGTGATAGGCTAGTTCAAATATCTACTAGGGTAAATTGTAATTCAAGTGGTCACTTATGTGTGACCTAGCATGACTGTGCAGCTTTCTCTGTGTGTTACAATCTCATTGGCCACCTGTGCATGGCCAGGTCCACCCACATGGCCTTTTCCCTTAAAAGCTAGTCTGTAAGGCAGAGAGAAGTCGCCTCTTTGTAAAGGGTGGCCCCGGCCAGTCGGTTAGATTCTCAATGCTTGGCACGAAATAAAGCTTTGCTTGACCTTTGCTTTGTATCAGTCTTGCTCCTTTAATCATGGACTCATTAGTGGGGGGACCTTTCATTTGGGGGCCCATCCGGGATTAAATGATGAGAACTGAGCCAGCATCAGAATTTCTGGGAAAAGCCTCTGGAGGTAAGATCTCAGGATCCTATCTGTCTGTCTGGTTGTGGAGCTCCAGGCCCAATGGGGAGAAGCTGGACGCAGCCATGCTCCCCAGGGCTGGAGTGGATGTGGGGATGCCCCTTCCCTCCACTGGTAGATCGCCAGGAGGTTCAAGTCCCCCTAGACAGCCAGAGGGTTCGAGTCCCCCTAGACGGTCACTGGGTGTTGGAATCTCCCTAGGCAGTCACCGGGGGTTTGAGTCCACCTGGATGGTCAGGGGGTTCAAGTCCCCCTAGGCTGTCAGGAGATCAAGAAAGTCCCCACCGGTGGCAGGTTTTGAGTAAGGACCACTGGGCCAGCAGTTGTCTTTGTCTTGTCTTTTTGTTGTCTGATGTGTTGTTTGCTGTGTTTGAAGAAATGGGGCAAGCAAAGAGTAAGGGGACTCTGACTTTTAATGGCTATCACCGGAGCCAACTCTGGTTAGTCTAACTTGAGACTTTAAGGAATATTCCCAAGCAGCTGCCAAAACTCCCTTTGTTTTGGGGAAGTTCCTGTCTTCTCTGGCCCAACCGGGACTGCCTAGCCCCTCCCCCTTGCTGGCGGGAAAGCATGGTGTCTGCTCTTCTGTTGAAGCTGATGAGCTCTAGAACTGGAAACCCTTTCTCTGCCTTCTGGCGGCACTTTGTTCTGTTCTTCACTGTCGGGAAACAAGAAGAGCACCCCCTAGACCTAACACCCCTACTCCGGATCTTCCCACCCATGTCTCAGGTAAACATTTGATGTGGAGTGGCCTAGGTGGAACTTAAATCAGCATTTGAACTAAGTTAAGTTTGTTGGGTTAATTAGAATGAACACATCTTTTGAGTTAACAGCAGTAAATGTGAAACTTCAAAGTTTTTACTTAAGGTCAAATAAACTCGTGTTATTTGTTAAAATCTGTTAGCAAAGAGATGGCTGAACTGATGGCTAATTGTCTCTCTCGGGGTTTTAATGGGTAATTGTTAAAGTAGCTTTTGGAGTCTTTGGTAATCTGAAGCTTTAAAGGTTTGCTTGGATGACAAATGAAATTAAATTTGTTGGGCATCTAGGTCTTAACCGAATGGGATAAAATGCTAGAGCACTGGTTACTGGAACTAGGTTTGTGCTTTTGAAATCTGTTGGTAAACATGTTTTGTGCTTAACTGATTCATAAATTTGCCTTCTAAGAATTCTGTTGTAACAGGTCACAATTGTTATAACAGTTCACAATTCACAAAAAGACTAAATTCACAATTTAGTCTTCACTAGAGATTGAGGTGTTTCTAAGAAAATGTAAATGGTTTTCTCTTTGCCTTCCTAGAGTTGTAAATGAGATCTCTTTGGCTCATAAGGCTTTTCCTTGATATGCTAAGTTACTCAGGGAGTACTCTAAGCCAATGATAAACCTTGGGTTTCATTTGGGTAAATGCAGTAACTACTCTAGAGGTCCTATACATTTCCTAAAGTTTTAATGTTTTAATAGGGTCATCACTTGATACTTAACATATCTATTCTGACTTTTTGTCATTTGTAATTGTTTTAATTCTCTTGTAAGATGAATTCTGCCTTAAAGGAAATTCATATGGGAGACTTTCAGGACAAAAACAAGTCTTTGATATCCTGGAACTGAAATGGGTAAGAATTTACAGAAGTACAAGCTGCATTCAGACTAAACCAGAATTATCAACATGGGACTAGGTGAACTGAAAGATTGTAATTTTGTGTCTCTTAATGTTTTAAACAATTACTGCTTCTGTAATGTTTGCTCCTCCAGACTAGGGAAAGTTTTTCTTAAGTTATCTGTAACTTACAGAGATGTAAAAGTACTCATTTGTAAACAAATCAAGGCGTTCAACTTTTCTCTCTACCTGAACCCTCTGAAACCAAAAGGTCTCAGTAAGTATTCTTTCTTCCATGGTAATCAGTCTTTTGCATAAATTCAATAAGAATCTGTTCTCCTTGTAACAGGACACCATTGGGAACATTGGTTATTTTACCAAGGCTTTGACTGGAATGTCATATTTGAAAAAGACTCAGATATGACCAGACAGTTTAAAAGAACTAAAGTTGACTTTATAAAACCTGGAGCCATAAAGGCCTTTGGAACTGTTGGCCTGATACCTTGCTTACAGAGTTCCCAGCAGCCTCACCCCTCACCAGGTGAGTAAAGAATGTCACTTCCTGGCAGGTTCAGGACCTCAGGAAGAGGAATTCACCCAAATCGACAGGTATTGCAGGCATGTCTGATGGCAAGTATGTGTCTTGACTTCTGGCGTGGAGAGGCTACTAAAAGTTCAACCTAGAGATTCCTTATAAGAAGTTCCAGAAAAGCATATTCTAAAAGATCTATATGATCAACTCACTGTTCTTGCTGAGCATATGTAAATAAGTAGGCCAAGTTTGTTAAAACTGGACTTGTTTTTCAAATAAATTAGTCCTAATTTGGCTACTCTGGAAATTAGGGTTATTTTAGAGAGAAAAATTATGTTTTAATAACACATCTTTATGGATATTAAATTCTAGGTTTGGTTGTCTTTAAATGTTTGTTTACCTAAGCTAGACAACTTGAGGTAAACTTCAGAGAAGTTGCACAATAGCTCGTTTAGACAATCTTGCCTTTGCCAGTCAGTCAGCCCCAGATGTAAGGAGGACACTTCAGAAAATTGAAGGATTTGAAAAGAAGAATCTGACTGAGTTAGTGGGAATAGCAGAAATAGCAGCTGAGGACTAGGATCACGCTTGCGGGGGACACGAGCTCTCTTACAGACTCTGCAGGAAAAAGGATATCAGGTGTCAGCAACGAAAGCACAGCTTTGTCAGAGCCATGCCACTTATTTTGGCTTTGATCTCCATGGGGGAGTTTCTTGGGATGGTGGGCTACTGCAGGCTGTGGATACCGCGGTTCGTGGAGGGTGCCTGACCTCTCTACGAACTGACTAAGGGAGAACTCAGTATGATAGAGTGGACAACTGAGGCAGAAGGAGCATTTTGGGGATTACAAACAGCCTTACTGAGTGCTCCAGCATTGGCCATCCCAGATGTTACCAAGCCCTTCCACTTGTATGTGGATGAAAAGACAGGGGTGGCCAAAGGAGTCCTAACTCAGACTCTGGGGCCTTGGAAAAGGCCAATAGCCCATCTTAGCAAGAAACTAGATCCAGTAGCGGCTGGGTTCCCCTCTTACCTCTCTACATAATTGCTGCCATGGCTCTCCTGGTCAAGGATGCAAGTATATTTACAGAAATGGACTAAATTAGACTACGAAGGGGATTGGGCTAAGCCAAATACATCAGGACACTCATTTGGAGACACGCAAGCTTAAGGAACTTATGGGCAAGCAGTTCAAGGTTTCTAAATTAGGGCATATGGCTCAGGATGTGGTTGATAGATGGGCTCAATGTCAGGCGGTAAATGCGGGAGGAACTAGAATGGGAAGAGGGAAAAGAGAAAGAGGTAAGGAACGAGGAATTTATTGGGAAATAGATTTTACAGAGATGAAACCAGGAAAATATGGACACAAGTATATATTAGTTTTTGTGGATACTTTTCCAGGCTGGGTAGAGGGTTTTTATGCCAAACATGAAACAACAGGAGTGGTAGCCAAAAAAAACTACTAGAGGTTTGGGTTACCTCTCGCTATCGCGTCAGACAATGGCCCTACATTTGTGAGTTCAGTCTCACAGGCATTGGCCAAGGCCGTGGGCACTAATTGGAAACTACATTGTGCCTACCGATCCCAGAGCTCTGGGCAAATAGAGAGAATGAACTGGACTCTTAAAGAGACCTTGACAAAGTTAATTCTGGAGACTGGCAGTGGATGGGTGGATCTCCTTCCTTTTGCCCTCCTCAGGGAGTGATGTACACCCTACTTAAACAAGGTGACCCCATTTGAAATAATGTTCAGGAGACCCCCCCTCCCCCGCTCTGCCCTCGGCTACAAGAGGTTGCCCTAACAGAAATGACTGATCAGTCTTTACTCCAGTCACTACAGGCATTGGAGTCTGTCTTGGAAGGAGCCAGTGCAGGCATCCAAACTGCCCACACTGGGACAGAGACGGAGGTGGAACCACATCCTTACCAAACCGGGGATTTGGTTTGGATATGCCACCACCAAGTGGGAAACTTGGAGCCTCGCTAGAAGGGACCGATTGCTGTCATCCTAACCACCCCCCATGGCAATGGAAGTTGAGGGCATCAGGGCCTGGATTCACACAAGTCACGTCAAATGAGCTGAGGACGAGGACACCCCCCAGAGATGGATGCCGCTGCCGATGGACCCCGCCAATTGTGGACTAAAGCTAAGACTCAAAAATTAATGAGTTCATTAAGTTCATTGTTGCTCCTATTGTTAAGATATAGGTGGGAGATATAGACAATTGCAAAATAGAAGAAGGCTTGACATACTATTTCTAGAAAAGGGGGGCTCTGTGTAGCCCTAGGAAAGAAATGCTGTTTCTGGGTAAATCACACTGGAGTCATTAAAGACAGTCTGGCAAACGAGGACATAGAACTGGCTGAAAAGTCAAAGATTTGACTAATCTCCAAAGAAAAGGGGGGAATGTAAGGGCCTATTAGCCAGATTGGTTCTATCTTGGATTAAACAGTCATTTTGTTGTTTATGCAGTAAAACTTAAACTGACCCTGCCCCCCTTCCAGGAGAATTACTTAAAAGCAAGCCTGGGAAACCAGTCCCAGGTGACAAAGCCCAAATACAAGGGTGGGTCAAGTGGAAATATCCAATCAGTGGGGGCGCATACTATCTCCCTAGCTACCAAGGAGTGTGGGTCCCGCCCTTTGGGCACCAATTCTGACCAAGGTGATAGGCTAGTTCAAATATCTACTAGGGTAAATTGTAATTCAAGTGGTCACTTATGTGTGACCTAGCATGACTGTGCAGCTTTCTCTGTGTGTTACAATCTCATTGGCCACCTGTGCATGGCCAGGTCCACCCACATAGCCTTTGCCCTTAAAAGCTAGTCTGTAAGGCAGAGAGAGGTCGCCTCTTTGTAAAGGGTGGGCCCGGCCAGTCGGTTAGATTCTCAATGCTTGGCACGAAATAAAGCTTTGCTTGACCTTTGCTTTGTATCAGTCTTGCTCCTTTAATCATGGACCCATTAGTGGGGGACCTTTCAGTAATAATTCCCCATTCCCCTCCCCAGGCCCTGGAAACCTCTCTTCTTTCTGTGTTTTGAATTTGCCTATTCTTGATGCCTCATATGTATGCAATCATATAACATTTTCCACTTTGTGAGTGGCTTAAGTCTGCTGGCATAATTTTTTTTACTTAAACTTTATTTTTTCAGTGTTCCAAGATTCATTGTTTATGCACCACACCCAGTGCTCCATGCAATAAGTGCCCTCCTTAATAATATCCACCACCAGGCTCACCCAACTCCCCACACCCCTCACCTCCAAAACCCCGAGTTTGTTTCTCAGAGTCCACAGTCTCTCATGGTTTCTCTCCCCCTATTTCCCCCAACTCCCTTCTCTCCTTCTCCCAATGTCCTCCGTTTTATTCTTTATGCTCCACAAGTAAGTGAGACCATATGGTAATTGACTTTTCTCTGCTTGATTTATTTCACTCAGCATAAACTCCTCCAGTCTGATCCATGTTGATACAAGAGTTGGGTATTCATTCTTTCTGATGGAGGTGTAATACTCCATAGTATATATGGACCATGTCTTCTTTATCCATTTATCTGTTGAAGGGCAGTTTGGTGACTGTGGCCATTGCTGCTATGTACATTGGGGTACTGATGGCCCTTCTTTTCACTACATCTACCTGGCATAATTTTCTTTAAAGATTTATTTATTCATTTGAGAGAGAGAAAGAGAGTGTGTGTTCATGCAAGTGTGAGTAGGGGGAGTGGCAAAGGGAGAGAATCCATGACCCATGAGATCATGACCTGAGCTGAAACCAAGGGTCACATGCTTAACCAATTGAGCCACCCAGGTGCCCCCAGAATAATGTTTGTTTTTTTTCCCCTTAAAAAAAAGATGTTATTGGGACGCCTGGGTGGCTCAGTTGGTTAAGCAGCTGCCTTCGGCTCAGGTCATGATCCCAGCGTCCTGGGATCGAGTCCCACATCGGGCTCCTTGCTCCGCAGGGAGTCTGCTTCTCCCTCTGACTCTGCCTTCCACTCTGTCTGCCTGTGCTCGATCTCGCTCGCTTTCTCTCTGACAAATAAATAAATAAAATCTTAAAAAAAAAAAAGATGTTATTAATTATTTATTTGATAGAGAGATAGAGCACAAGGGAGGCAGGGGCGTAGGGTGGGGAAGGGGAGGGAGGAGGGGCAGAGGGAGGCTTGATCCCAGGACCCAGGGATTACGACTTGAGCCAAAGGTGGATGCTTCACCAACTGAGCTGCCCAGGCACCCCTGGCATAATGCTTTCAAGTTCGTGTAACATGAGTCAGAACTTAATTCCTTTTCTATTTCCTTTTTTCCCCCTTTAAATTGTGATATAATACATATAACATAAAACCTACCATCTTAACAGTTCTTTTTAATTTCTTAAAAAGATTTTATTTGTCAGAGAGAGAGATGGCACAAGCAGGGGGAGCTGCAGGCAGAGCAGGCAGAGTGAGAAGCAGACACCCCACCAAGCAAGGAGCCCCAAGCGGGCTCCATCCGAGGAACCTGGGATCATAACCCAGACAGAAAGGCAGAGGCTTGATTGACTGAGCCACCCAGGTGTCCCCCATATTAACAGTTCTCAGTACATTTGCACTGTTGTGCAACCAATCTTCACAACTCTTTGTCTTGCCAAACAGAAACTGTGTCCATTAAACATTAACTCCCCATTTCCCCTCCCCCAGATCCTGATGCCCACCACATATACTCTCTATCTCTATAATTTTGGCTTCTTTAGGGATTTCATATATGTGCAAACCATACAATATTCTCCCTTCTGTATCTGGCTTGCTGCACTTAGCGTGACGTCCTCTGGGTTCGCCCATGTTACAGCAGGTGTCAGAATGTCCTTCCTTTTGCGGCCTGATTTGTTTATGTTTATTTGTTTATGCATCATACCCAGTGCTCCATGCAATAAGTGCCCTCCTTAATACCCACCACCAGGCTCACCCAACTCCCCACACCCCTCACCTCCAAAACCCTGAGTTTGTTTCTCAGAGTCCACAGTCTCTGGTGGCTAGTGTGCTAATCCGTGGCTAGTGTGCCCCACATTGTTTCTCAGTCAGTCCCTCCAGAGATACTTGGGTGGCCCAACTGGCCACAGCCTACAGAATAGGGCATCACCAAATGCCCTCCATGTGGAGCAGAGGAGGGAGAGAGAGGGGAGTAAGGAGAGGATGAAGAGCACAGGGAGGGGGGGTGGATGGAAGGGACCAGGACGGAGGGAAGGGCAGATGGGGATGCAGGGTACTGGGAGGGAGGACAGAGCGGGAGTGGGAGGGGCATGGAGGCAGGTGGGGAAGGAAGGGCGAGGGGAGAACCGGAGGAGGAGGGCGGGAAGGGGAGGGAGGCCGCTACGCAGGGCGGCCCCAACCCTAGGCTGCTCTGCCCCCACCTGGCCCCGCCTCCAGGCGCACCCCTCCCCATGGCCTGCTGGGAGACGTGGTCTAGAGGAGCTCAGGAAGCCCGACTCCGAGTCCCAGAGAGCCCCGCGACACCGCCCTGCCCCGAGGTTTGGCGGGAGTTGTAGTCCAGCGCCGGCAGACACCCGAGTCCGGAGCGAGCGGTGGGACTCGGTGTCCCAGAGAACCCCGCACTAAGTCACGTCATTGCGCACCGCTCTTGCCGTCGACGCCGCTGGGCTTTCTCCGGCCGTCGCCGCTACTGCCGCTTCTTCGCGGGCTAGAGGCCCCGGGTGTCCCCGGGCTAGAGGAGGCTGCGGGTGGGAGCCTTCGCGGGCACTGAGGAGCGGGCCGGGGGAGGCCGGGATGGAGCCCCCCGGAGGTGGGCGCGCTGCCGGGTGGGCCCGCGCCTGGGGCGGTTGAGGAGGGGGCCGGGCGGTGGGAGATGGTCAGGCAGTAGGGACCGTGGGGCGGGTGGACGGTGCTGAGGGACCCTGGGCGGGGCTGGGGTGGGGGCCGGGCGCGGGGAGGGGCGGGGTTCAGGTGGGGTAGTGCGCTGGGGGCGGGGCTCAGCCGGAGCGGGCGTCAGGGGGCCCGGGCACGCGGCCCTGGGTGGGGCGCAGCGGGCCGGGTGGGTGAGGCCCTCAAGGGGCGACATGGGTGGGGGGCGCCTGGCCCGGGGAAGCCCCGTGCGTCCCAGTGGAACGTGGAGCGGGCCTGCTCTCCTTCCAGTTGACTGAAGCGAGGAAGCCGGGTTCCAGAGTCTCCAGGCGGGACCTCGGGGCGTCCTGGGGCCGCCACGGATGGTCTGAGGGCATCGCAAACATGGCTCACCTCAGGGGATTTGCCAACCAGGTAAGAATTGGGTTTCTGGGGAGCAAGGGTCCCGCCTGAACTCCCAGAGACCGGAGCACTGGCCAGCATTTGTGTCACTAAGGGGTGTCTCTCCTGAAACTCGTCCTGGGGTTTCCAAAGCGCGGGGCCCACAAAGGAGCGGGGCCAAAGGGCAGACGTTGATCGGGACCCGGGTGATGCACATCCCCGGGCCGGGGAGCCGTCCTGGGGGCACAGACTTGTGGAAGCAGCTCCCGTGGAGGACCGTGGAGTGCCTACAGAGCCTTATCCCAGGCGCAGGTCTGGGCCGCTGGGGCGGGACTCGTTGGGAACCTGGATCTTCCCATTGGGAGGGTCTTGGAAGGTCAGGGTCCACACTAGACCATGTGACTGGACCAAGGTGGCCACATTTGGCTGGGGCAGAGGCTGGGGGGACTCCTGGTGAACAGGCAGGCAGGAGGAGCTGGGATGGCCGAGAGTCTCCCTTGAGGGAGATGAGAGTGCTGCTGGGAAGAACCTCTGTCACCTGGGGTGGAAGTCTTGCAGGGGAAGGTGCCTGCTGTGTTCCTGATTGATCATTCCTGCCCTTCCCCACCCGGAGCCTCCTGGAGGTGTCTGGCCTTACATGTTAACCTGCTGACCCCGGGGGCCTTCCTTGGTATGTCCTGAGTGTGCCTGGAGCGAGCACCCGCTGCTGGTGCTGGGAGGGCAGGGTTGGGGCAGCCAGCATGGCGGCTGGTCGTCTGTGCCCCTTCCTGTTACTTCAAAACAAGCGTAAGCTGAGGCTGACGTGAAGTCGAGGAAAACACTCCGGCAGCCGGATTTTCTTCCGTGCTTGGCTCTGTTCTCCTTGAAGAGTTGTCTTGGGCAAGGTTTAGGCAGACTGCTGGGGTTG
The DNA here is from genome assembly GCF_964662115.1 of Mustela nivalis. Classification (NCBI taxonomy): domain Eukaryota; kingdom Metazoa; phylum Chordata; class Mammalia; order Carnivora; family Mustelidae; genus Mustela; species Mustela nivalis. Next base: position 67,995,632 of record NC_139030.1, read on the forward strand.
GGATGGTCAGCACCCTTCGCTTCCCTCTGAGTGCTGAATGCAGGGGTGGGGGGGGGGACTGGGATGAGGGAGGAGCAGGAGGCCTATGGACCAGACTTGGGGGGAAGAAGAGGCAGAGAGGGGCTCAGTTCCAGACCCAAGGTTGAGCAGGGCATCCTGGACCAGCACGTGGGGACCGGGCCTTGCTGACCCATGCTCAGCAAAGCTAGCAGGTTCTTCGTTCGTTTTGACACTGGTGTCTGGTAAACCACATGCCTGTGACACTGGAGGAAAGTTGGCCTCCAGCTTGTTTTTGAGAGCGTAGGACAGTTGGTGCCCGGGACTCAGCCTACTCCTGGTTCTGGTGAGTGACAGGAGCTGTGGGGAAGGCACCTGGGGAGGAAGTGGGGCATGTGCTGAGTGACTTCGTCAAGCCCCACCTTGTAACTCCCACCACTATTGTTCCCACCTCCACATGATGCCACGCTACCACGTGTCATGGGCTCTGGGATTTATTTCCATACTTCAGATGCAAAGGTGCTGACTAGAAAAAAGAATTGAGTTGGGGGAAAAAAAAAAAACACCTCACCTCACTTATGAGACACTTAAGTACCCAGGACACATTAATAGGGCGTTAGAGCCCGTCCCTCCTTGTGCTAAGTCTTTTACGTGTTTTATCTTCTGTAATTCCTCCAGCACCCTTATCACACAGGGGCTCTTGTTACCCTAGATTTAAAAACTTGATGCTTAGAAATGTTCGTTGGCTAAAAAGTCATAGATTGAGGCTTCAAATCCAAGTCTGTGTGGGGCTGAAGCTCTCAGTTGTCCCGTAATCGAATGGCAGGATCTGTCTTCAAGGCTTCATTTCTTCTGGAAGTGGAACAGAAATATCCTTTACCATTCTTATTTTCCTCCTTGGAGTACAGGAAGAAAAAAAAAATGCTGTGGGAGTAGTTCCTGTGGGTCCCAGGATGAGAAATCGGAGCTGTGAGGCACATCTGTCCCTGTGGGCCAATGGTGCTTGGTGTCAGGGCTGGGCAGCCAGGTCACACCTGCTGCGGGAGTGCAGGCGGGAGGAGCTGGGGAAGGGACCCCAGGGGAAGGAAGCCTTCTGTCATTTCAGAGGGCAGTAGGCTTGGCCTCTGTCAGTGACGGGAAGCCTGGTTTTCTCTGGAGGCAGTGGTCATTGTGGCTGTGTTGGTCCTGTTTCCCCATAGTCTGTGCTCCTTCCGCAGTCGTCTCCCCTCCGCCTCGCTAGTTCCTGCCCTGCCCGCGGGGCCAGAATGGCTGCAGGTGTCCCTGCACCATGGCTGCCCTACCTGTCAGGTGCTTTCTGGGAATGGCTTTGCTCCCTTCATTTTGTGGGGTGACATGAACAGCCGACTTGCTGCCAGGTGGTGGCCCCAGACCTAGAAAAAGGCCTAGAAAAGCAGCCCAGATCCAGGAGCTGCCTGCCTTTCCTTCCTGCTGGAGCTGCAAACACAGGAACCCTGTGGTATGCTTGTTGTGTGAGGGTCCTAGGCAGGGGCTGAGCTGACTGGCCTACATTGGTGGGGACTCCAGGGGGGTGAGAATTGGGGGTCGGGGCCTGCAGGTTTCTCGTGTTCTCCCAGGCGAGTGAAGGTATGAGTGCCTCATCGGGGGGTTTCCCTGGTTGGGTTGCTGTGGTGGGTAAGACAGACTCACCTTCAGACCTGCGTGGGGACTGATGTGGTGTTCTCAGCAGGGGTGTGGGGAGCAGGGGACTCTGAGGAGCTGGGGGTGCTCTGGGGCTTGTCGGTGCTGCTGGGTGTCAGCCCTGCCTCCCCCAGCTCTTCTCTGAGGCCGCCTTAAGGAGAGGGACTTTCTCTCCAGCAAGAGGACACTGTCACGGACGGCATCAGGTGGACTGGAGTTATTGGGCATTGCTCTTGGGGTGTCCCGTAGGGCTGTGGCAGCCTGTCTGGCTCCGGCGTGGTGGACTGCACTCCCGGGGCGGGGGTGGGGCACTGAATAGGCGCCGATGGCTGAACAAACTGAAGGAGCCTTTGGGAAGGTGGGAAGGGGCCGTGTGGGCCTCAGGGACTATGTCCTGGACCACACTTCCCTGAGAAGCCTGGGACTGAGCATGGGATGGTGAGCTCCTCCCACCGGAGGCAGAGATGGCTCTGCCTTGGCAGGAAGGTGTGTTCGTGCTGACTGCCAGCTGGCGGCCCGTGGTCCTGGAGCTGATGGCTCCCCCCTGCTAGGTCTCTCTCTTGAGTTGGGTGAGTTCTGATCTTGTGATCTCACCCCATGCACACCAAGACGACCACTGAGCAGTTGTGACTCGCAGCCGCAGGCCTGGTGTGTTCCGGTTTCCTTCAGAGCATGTGCAGCAGGAGCGGAGCTGCCCCACAGCTGGGCACGAGGGACCTGAGTGGTGCTCCGCTCTCTGTGTCCCTCTGAAGCCTGCAGCTGTGGCTCTCAGGACTGGCCAGAGCTTGGCTACATACATCCGCTGCGCCTTGTCTGCCGTGTGCACGGACTTGGGACTGGGCTGCCGGTCCCGGTGAGGACCTGATGACAGCCATGTCCGTAACTGGTTGGGCCTGGCTGAGCCTGGCTGAGCCCTCAGTGCTGATGAGGCACGCTGAGCTGGGATTTGTTTTCCTTTTATGCCTCAGCTTTCTAGATTGGCACCGAGACACCCCCGTGTTGATAGGTGCTTGGGGATGTGGGGTCAGAGGGAACTCTCTGTAAGTCTGAGTCCCTGGGCCTGGGGAAGCCCTTTCTGCCCCTGTCTGGACAAGACACTAGGCCCTACCCTCACCTCTGCCCCAGGCCCCAAACCCCTGCTTGGGTCCCAGGGCTCCCAGACCCATCTCTTCTCTCTGGTACTATGCCTACTGACTCTGACTCTGAAAACATAGTGGCTTGGTGTTCTCGGGAGCCTAGGGAGCCATGTGGGCAGGGGCTGGGGCGCCCCTGGGGTGTTGCCGTCCTGCATGGAGCCCCCACGTTGAGCTGCCTCAGCCCATGGATGGGCGCCCCTCTGTTGGCTGTGTCCTGTTGTTCAGACAGGCTGGGCGCCCTCGGTCCCAGCCACTTAGCACACCTCAGGTCTTGTTGGAATTTCAGCCCTGGGACTGTGCAGTCTCCTGGGATGCTTGTACATCTGGGATTCAGCATCCAGTAGAGTACTGGTCTTCAGCTCTGTGCTGGTGTCAGCATGTAGCTGTCCTGAGGACTGATCCGGGGCGAGAAAGGGAGCCCTTCCTGGGGGTGTGGCTTGCAGGTGTGCAGGGAAAACCCGGATAATGTGTGCTGGGTTTTCTGTTTTAATTCATAGACTTTGTTGTTTGAGTCTTCTGGGCTCACAGAAGAGTGAGCGAGCGCCACCCATTCCTCCCCCTTCCCCTGAGGACCTCCGCCTGCTACTAACATCTCAAGGCTTGCTTTATTTTATGTTATTTTTTTAAAAGGTTGTATTTATTTATTTGACAGCACAAGTAAGGGGAGTGTGAGAGGGAGAAGCAGGCAGGGAGCCTGACTCGGGGCTCCATCCCAGGACCCTGGGATCACGACCTGAGCCGAAGGCAGACCAACTGAGCCACCCAGGCACCCCTCGAGGCTTGCTTTAGTGTGGCATGTTTGTTATAAGGGAAGAGGCTGCACGGGTCTGTCCTTACTAACTAGGCTTGTGGTTAATGAGAGACTCTCTTGCTGTTGTCCCCACTGTTGCCTGCTGTTGCATGGGATGGCCTCGCTGTCCCTGCAGTTGCACGGGACAGCCTTATTGTCCCCGCTGTCATAGGGGATGGCCTTGCTGCCGTCCCCACTGTCGCACGGGATGGCCTCACTGTCCCCGCTGTCATACAGGATGGCCTCGCTGTCCCCATGTCCCTTTACATGTGTTGTGTTTCACTTGGTCCTCCCCATGTGTGGGCCCTTTACGGTCCTCCTACCTCTCCACGCCCTGAGCCCTTGCCCAGGCCTCAGCTGCTCTGCTCTCAGAGGATCTTGTCCTTTGTGTGAAGGGTACATTTAGTTTTTCTGAACAAAAAGAGATAAAAGAAGAAAGGAGAAGAGAATGTGGGTGATTTCCCTGGCTCCTTGTTTTGGGGATGGTCACCTCGGCCCGTTGCCACCCCTTTGACCGGCTGCCTGCCACGTGTCCCTGCAGCACTCGCGCGTGGACCCCGAGGAGCTCTTCACCAAGCTGGACCGTATTGGCAAGGGCTCCTTTGGGGAGGTGTACAAGGGCATTGACAACCGCACCAAGGAGGTGGTGGCCATCAAAATCATCGACCTGGAGGAGGCCGAGGATGAGATCGAGGACATTCAGCAGGAGATCACCGTGCTCAGCCAGTGTGACAGCCCGTACATCACCCGCTACTTCGGCTCCTACCTGAAGGTGCCTGGTGGGCGGGCTTGCTCTGTGCGGGGCCTGCTTAGGTGGAGGCCAGGGACAGCCAACCCTGGCCCAGCCTGTGTCTGGAGGGCTGGAGTGATAATGCCCAGTGTTCCGTGTGGTTGGAGCTGGGGGGGCCCCTGGAAGCCCCTATACCTGCTCAGAAGGCCTTGGTTGGGTCTGCCCTGCCGCTGGGGGACAGTGGGGTGGAGAGGCCTGGTCTGAAAGGTAAGGGACTACAGCAATTGAACATAGACCCAACTTCACAGTGGAGTGGGTCACCCAAAAAGCTGCCCCAAGGGCCAGGTGGGCATGTGGGATGTGAGTGGGGTCTGGTTAGCTGTGAAAGGGGCCATGGTGACCCACCCCCTGGCTGGGCATCTCCAGGGCTTGGGGTAGCCCCATGGGACAGTGTCTGGAAAGCCCTGCCAGGGGCACTCTAGGCCCCCTGCAGCCAGATCCCAGGGGAGTGCCAGTTTCTGGGGGTCCTGCCCAGGGGGAAGGGGGATGCTTGGGGTGCAGGTACGGGAGGGCCGAGTGCTAACTTGGACCTGCCATCTTCCTGGTCTGGTTTTTGATGGGGTGTTGGCATAGTGGACTTGGCCACTGGTCCATCTGCAAAGTGGTTGCATTGGGGGTTTGATGGGAGGGGAGCTGAATGGGGCTGGTGGGGCCCTTTTGTGGTGGGTCCCTGAGGGGCTGGAGGCCCAAGTCACTGCTGCTGGGGAGTGTGTGCCCTGGGGGCCTGGCCCCGCTGTCCCGCTTTGTTCTCTGCCCCGTGCTGACAGGTGTTTCTCTGATCCCAGAGCACGAAGCTGTGGATCATCATGGAGTATCTGGGCGGCGGTTCTGCGTTGGACCTGGTGAGGTGTAGGCCGCAACGGTGGGCAGCAGCGGGCAGCTTGCCGTGGGCAGGAGCAGACAGAAGAAGGTTGCTGTGGGGCTGTCCTGGCAGCACTGCCAGACCACTGGGGACCCCCGGCCACCTCTCCCTTGCTGTCCTGGTGTATTAACTGTTGGTTAGGAGCCATTTAAGGCCAAACACAGACTGCTATTGGCGGTCCCTTTCTGCTGAGGGGGTCCTGCGCCTGTCGGGCGCAGGCGAGTGGGGGACCCCATGCAGACAGGCCCAGCAGTGTGGCCGGGACCGCCTTTGCAAGAAAGAAGAAAGCAGAGTACGCGCTCTCAAGAGTCTCCCCTGCTCCCACCTGGCTTAGTGCGTGGGGCTTCTTCTCATCCAGGAGTTGTTCAGGGAACAGGAGGTCCCTGTTATCCGCAGGGTAGCCCCTCCCGGGGTAGAGAGGGGGTCGAGTTAGGGCCCTGGCAGTGGGTCTGGAGGGGCATGGAAGGAAGGGCTGGTCTGTGTTTGGGGGTGCCTGAGGCCCTGCCACACCTTCTCTGCAGCTCAAACCTGGCCCCCTGGAGGAGACCTACATCGCCACCATCCTGCGGGAGATCCTAAAGGGCCTGGACTACTTGCACTCGGAGCGCAAGATCCACCGGGACATCAAAGGTCCCTGTGCCCCCCGTCCCCCGACCCTCGAAGTGCCAGGGTGGGAGGTGGCAGGTCGCTGTGAGGGGGTGCATCTGGGGCTGCTGGGGGCCTGGGACCCTGCAGCTTGATGCTTCTGGCGTTGGAAACTGAGCGGTTCTGTCGAATAGACAGTAGTCGCCTGTCCCTGTACAGGGCCAACGCTAACTTTGCAACCTTGTGAGGAAGGACAGTCCTTGCCCGTGGTCCCGCATCGAGTGTCTGCCCCACCCTGGGAGCCAGTCCTGCTAAGCCAGGGAGTCTGTGGGGAGAGTGAGGCCAAGGGTCAGAGTTCCCTCTGCCTGTCGTGCCGTGGCTCTGCTCCCGGGGTTTGTCATGAGACACTGGGGCCCCCTGTGTCTGCAGCTGCCCACCTGGGTCTCTGGCCTGCTGGCTGGAGAGGAAAGCTCAGGTCCCTGAAATGGATGAGCTGGTGTCCCCAGGTGGTGGTGTGCTTCCTTGGGCAGCTGTGTGCAGGGTGGGGCCCGGCACAGGGCCGAGGGTGACACCCGCTGTCCTGTGTTGAGCAGCTGCCAACGTGCTGCTCTCAGAGCAGGGTGACGTGAAGCTGGCGGACTTTGGGGTGGCAGGGCAGCTCACGGACACGCAGATCAAGAGGAACACATTTGTGGGCACCCCTTTCTGGATGGCACCCGAGGTCATCAAGCAGTCGGCCTACGACTTCAAGGTGGGCGTGGTGGCAGGGAGGAGGGTGTCTGTGGCACAGCCTGGGGAACCTCCAGCAGCCATGGTCCTGTGTGGGTCTCTGTCCAGGCTGACATCTGGTCGCTGGGGATCACAGCCATTGAGCTGGCCAAGGGCGAGCCTCCGAACTCCGACCTCCACCCCATGCGTGTCCTGTTCCTGATCCCCAAGAACAGCCCGCCCACCCTGGAGGGCCACCATAGCAAGCCCTTCAAGGAGTTTGTGGAGGCCTGCCTCAACAAAGACCCCCGATTCGTAAGCCCTGGCTCTTGGGGTGGGCTGGGAGGGGCCTGAGCTGCTCTGAAACCCAGCCCCTTCCCTGGGCCGGGTCCCCCCCACCAAGCCCTTCCTGCCGGGAGCTAGCTCTAGAGAAGCTTGTGGAGTGGGTACACCAGGGGGTGGAAGGCGTGTCCCCCCCACTCCCCCCGCCAGTTGCCTCTTCCCACCCGGTGCCCTGGGGAGCAGGGAACCCTGGTGCCCGAAGGCAGAGCTCCAATGTCCCTGACACCCGGTGACCTGCGTCCTTCTGCCCTGCAGCGGCCCACTGCCAAGGAGCTCCTGAAGCACAAGTTCCTCGCGCGCTACACCAAGAAGACCTCCTTCCTCACCGAGCTCATCGACCGCTACAAGCGCTGGAAGTCAGAGGGGCACGGCGAGGAGTCCAGCTCCGAGGACTCGGACATGTAGGGGCCCTTGTGGACGGGGCACAGCCTCATGGTCACGGGCCCCTGAAGCCCAGGCGGGCCTACGTAGCATTTAGGGCCATGAGGTTGCCTCCAAAATAAATGGGAGGCTTGAGAAGGTGTGGGACTTGGGACTCTCAGCCCCGAGGACCCTCACAGCCCTTCGTCTTCTGCTCCAGTGATGCAGATGCTGAGGACGGAGAGCAGGGTCCCATCTGGACGTTCCCCCCCACCATCCGGCCAAGCCCGCACAGCAAACTGCACAAGGGGACTGCCCTGCATGGCCCCCAAAAGGTCTGACCTGGCCAGGGTGGGTGGGGGAGCTGTTTCGGGGGTGGCAGATACCCTGGGGTGGGTGCTTCCCCAGGCTTTGCCTTGTAAGGAGCAGAGAAATGTGGGGGAGGGAGCACTCTTCTCTGCCCTGCTCACCCTGCCCTGGCTTGACCTTGCAGTCAGCGGAGCCTGTCAAGAGGCAGCCAAGGTCTCAGTGCCTATCCACGCTGGTCCGGCCTGTCTTTGGAGAGGTGAGGGCCAGACACTTTCTGCATGGTGTTAACATGAGGTGTATGATGAGGGGTGCTGACCACTGCCACTGTGGTTTCCAGGCCCCTCAGAGCCCACGGGGGTTGGACCAGGATCTGGGGGCCAGGCTTTCTAATCAAAGGAGAAGAGACTGGGACAAAGGACCTTTATATGATCTTTCTGCGTGCTCAGCCTGCTGGGGTCCTTGAACAAAATTAGTGTTCTGTAACCTTTTATTCTGAATTGTAAACAGAGGGACTGGTCACCTGTTTAGAGAGCCTGGGAGGCTTAGTTCTCGGTGATGGGTGTCCAGCCCAGGTCAGGGAGGCCTCAAGGGTGACTCCCCAGTGGTCCTGTCACTCTACGTGTCACCTGCTGATGGGTAGTAATACCCCAGTAATACAATGGAGCCAGTACCCCCACACCCTGGTCGTGGGCCTGGTTCCCACCCTAAGTGACAGCAGCACTCGGAGCCCAGGGAGAGAGGACTTGATGCTGAGAGGTTTTCTGAGGAAAGTGGCAGAGTGGGAGGTATAGACAGGAGAGTACCCACCCAGGGAGGAGGTTGGAGAGGAGCTGGCGGCAAGAAGGGCCTGTCACAGGGCCTAGGCACCAGGAGCTTGTGGAGCTCAGCTAGACTATGTCCCCACAGGGGCAGCGAGGCCAGAGGTGGAATGGGCCTTGAGGGACTTGGGGGTGGGGTGGGGTGTGGGCTGCGGGAGCTCCTGCCCAGTGTGTGCTGGTGTGTCCTTGGGGAAGATGGGGGGCTCGCCAAGTGCACCCCCTGTGGCTCCTGATTCTCTGGACTGGGACTACGGTCGAAGCTGGCAGAGGGGTTTTCTGGGAGAAACACAGGCCTTTCCCCTTTTGTTTCTGTGAGGGGTGTGGCAGGAGGACGGGGCTGGCCTGTTTCTGCCTGCTACCTGCCAGGTCTGAAGGAGGGCAGGCATCCTCCATCTGAGGGTCGGGATGTCATGGTCTGGCCATGTGGGGCACTTGGGGTTTCTGGGCTGTTTTCTCAAGTCCGCTGGACTTGAGCCATGGGCTTCTGTGACCCTCGGTTGGGAGGAAGCCATGTGGTTCATTAGACCCACAGCTGCCTAAGAGGCTGCTGGAGACCCTTCTTGACAACCAAGACCTGATATTGCCTGGGGTGTGGGGGCGGGGCAGCACCTGCCTTTCCTGAATGCCCCAGGCCCTGGCTACAGGCTCAGGGCTGCTGGGACCCAGCCCATCCTAGCTTTGTGGGGAAGGACCACTCTGGTCTCTGGTGCAGGTGCCAGGCTGCAGGGAGGGGCTGGGAAGCCTCTGGCGTAGGCCTTCTGGGAGCGCCTCCCCGCTGAGGGCCCTGTGTTCCCACGGGAGCTCATATTGAGGCGCCTGGGGGTCTGTCTGCAGCTCAAGGAGAAGCACAAGCAGAGCGGCGGGGGCGTGGGGGCGCTGGAGGAGCTGGAGAACGCCTTCAGCCTGGCTGAGGAGTCCTGCCCCGGTATCTCGGACAAGCTGATGGCTCACCTGGTGGAGCGGGTGCAGAGGTGAGGCCCAGAGCGCTTGCTGTGGCTGTCACACCAGAGACCAGGCTGTATGCATCTCTCCCCCTAGGCCCGCCCATGCAGCCGCCCACTGCCCTGCTGGCCGTGCATCCGGCCTGCGCTCCAGGCCAGGATTCTTCTCCGCAGGTTTTCGCACAACAGAAACCATCTGACGTCCACCCGCTGAAGGGCACTGCTGCTTGAGGAGCATGGGGAGGAAGGTCTGACTTGGAACCCCTGTGCTGCTGTGACCACCATCATCCCTCCCCCCACCCTGGACTGAGGAGTGGGGACTGTTGGCCTGTCTGCCTCCTCCCCTGCCGGGAGGCCCCAGTGGCCAAGCTGGTTGGTCATAGATGGGTCTTGTGGTGTTGATCAGGTACCGTGTCTCCAAAGTACTCAAGTCAGCCAGAACTGGGGTGTTGTTTTTTTTTTTTTTTTCTAAAAGAAAATGAAATTCCTTGCTTCCCTAAATGTTCTGAGGTTAAGGTGTTAGTTTTCATAGAACATTGAGAGGCCCCTGCCACTTTCAATAAAGACCCGGATTGGAGAGATGCTGGCCATGGTTGGGGCCTGTTCCTGGCTTCTGTGTCCTAGTCCTAGTACGTGGTGACCACGAGGACAGGCCCTTTATCCAGCAGCGCATGCACATTACACGACGATGAACAGCGCATCCATGTACTTGAGTTTGTTAGGAAACACCGGGAACTGATGAACTGGAGGCCTGTCGGGGACTTGGCTTCCACTTCCCCAGAGGTCTGTGGGGCAGGCACCAGAGTGGCTTCTACCAGGCACGTATGCAGCACGAGTCACAGGGTCCTGCTCTGGGCCAGTCCTCAATAGGCGCTGCCCAGCGAGGGGGAAGGGTGGGGTAGTGCTGAGCTCGGTCTCCACCTTGAGCTGGGCCTGCGGTTTCACATGTATGTGTGATCCTCTGGGTGTCCTTCCCTGCCCCTCCCAGAGGTCACTGTGAGGCTTCCTACCCCATCCTACACTGGGGATGCTGTTACATGGGGTATGTGCTGAACCAGCTCTGCTTCCTCGGCTCTGTCCTTGTTTGGCAGGATGGCCTTCACGCCTCTTCCTCAGGTCGCCTGGCCCTCCCAGGTGAGCTGCCGGCTCTCTCGATCACCTCCATCCACCTGGAGATGAGGTTGGACCAGAAGCTCCCAAGATGTTCACTTGGGAGTCAAGGGATGCTCTGGTCATACCCATGGTCTTGAGCTCAAGGTTCCTCCCAAGGATAGCCCCAAACATGGAGTGAATGGGACAAAGCCAGGACTAGCGAAAACCCTAGAAGCCATGCTCAGCAGCCGCCTCAGGGAACCCTGGGGGATGCCCACAGACCCCAGAATTACCTTCCAAACGTGTACTTGCTCTCTGCTCGGAAGAAGTAGACATGGGATTTGAACTGGAGCTTGAAGACGTGCTCCTTATGGACACCATCAGCCTCCTTGGGGACGCTCACACTGTAGCCCAGCAGCGGGAGGCTGGCCAGGGGGTAGTCGTCCTGCAAGGGGGCGTGTGGCTCTGCAGCAGCTGACCCTACCTCCTGCCCTGCCCTGATGGCTAACTACCTCTATACGGGGGGCCTGGGGATCCCTGAGGGTCAAGGAACTGAGAGAATGTGCGGCAAGCGGGGGTCACTGTCCACCGGGGGCACGAGCACAGTCCTGTTGAACACCCTTACCTGATGAGTTTTGTAGAAGAACAAACAGAAATTGGTAAAGACCACCCAGAGCTTCTGCCAGCCATTACTGTTCTTGAATTTTCTTAGCAGATACCCCGAAAGCTGATTCTGCAGGAAAATAAAAAGCTGCTGGCTCCGGTCCGTGTCCTAGGACTCTGCCCCGAGTAGCACCTGCTCCCCAGAAGGCACGTCCACCCCCCTAGCCTTTCTCACTGAAGGCCCAGACTTTGCTTCTCTGGGTACGGTCGCACCTTCCACATGCTCTGGGTCTGTTGGCCTGTTTAACCCTCTGACGGCAGGAGGTTTACAAATCTGGAGAATGAATTCCAGGCACTAAGTAGAAGGTCACTACATTTTTCTTCCCTATTTACAGTAATTCTGGCCACAACCATCACAGACCATTACACACATGGAGCCAAGGAGACGCGGCTCTGATGAGGCACCCCAGCTCCTGGCCCTGAGTGTGGCGTCCACATGGGCAGGGCAGGAGTGCACTGCCTCTCCGCCCAGTGTTGTGAGGAGGCTGGAATCCTGAGCCAGGGATAGTCACCCTTTGGCCAGTGACCTCTCTCCTTAGAGCCCTCCCTGTGGGGCAAGACACAGGGCCTGTGTCAGGGCTGATGCTGGGAATGGTGGAAGGGGCGGTGGGGGTGAGTCCCTGGGGGCTTTGGCACCTGGTGCTGCTGCTCCTGACCCAGGTGTGAAGGGAATTCAGAAACCACTCTGAGTGGGAGGCAGCCTGAGAGCTGAAGGGCTGGAGTCCAGAGCAGCCACTCAGAGGCAATGGAGGGGAGGCAGCAGCCCTGATGGGATGGTCAGCTCGCAGCCCCGTGGCCTCCCAGGCTGCTCTGCTGGAGGGGACTTGCTAACTGGCTTCTGGACCAAGGGGACAGAGCAGGAGACCGTGCCAGCATGGGAGTTCCCCCCCCACACACACACACAAGCCCTCCCCATCGGCTGGCATGAGCAGGGGGAGCCCAGAGCAGCCGTACCTCGACCGCCGCGCTGTGGTCGGCTCTGGACACGCTGGTGTTTCGGTACCAGCACACGCGCACCATGGTGTTGGCCCGGGGCTGCCCCTGGCCTTCCAGGGAGCCGCAGGAGCTGCGTGCATCCTCGGACTCCTGCTCTGGAGAGACCTCCTCCATGCATCCTGGGGGAGGAGGCCGCTGTCAGAGGATATAGGAGCAGGGGGCGAGTAGGGCCAGGGGTGCCCTTGGACAGGGGTTCTGCAGTGGGGCTGGGGCCTTGGGAACCGGGGAGCCCTAGGGCCCAGGTCAGCAGCAGGCAGCAAGACCATACGATGCTTCTGCTAGAAGGGCCCACGGTCCTTCCCCACCCCAGGAGGACCCAGAACCTTACTTGTGGAGAGAGCATGTGGGCTAGCAGAAGGCCTGTGACCAAGAAAACAGGGCACCTGGGTGGCTCAGTCAGAGGGTCCGACTCTGGCTCAGGTCATGATCTCAGGGTCCTGAGATTGAGCCCCATGTTCAGCTCTGCTCAGCAGGGAGTCTGCTGCTCCCTATACCCTTCCCCTCCTCCCCATTCGTGTGCTCCAAAAAAAAATTTTTTTTGTCGAGAAGCTTAAATGCAAAAGGGGGTTCTTCAGATGATTTGGCCAGAACTCACTGGAGGGAGGCATGCACACCACGCTGCCCGGCAGCACTAGGGACTGACCACTCTTGCTCTTGGCTGCATCGATGGCAGTGTTCAGGTCACATATCCACTTCTCCTTTTCCAGGCGAGTGCTGGGGAAAGCGGTGAGGCTCAGAGCTGGCTCATCAGGGCCACCAGGGACTCCTAGCTGTGTCCCATTCTCAGCAAGACATAAGGTTGGACTGCGCGTTCGTGTGAGCCGCGGGGGTTGTTGGGAGTGCCGCTAGGGGCCAACCCTGCATCCCCTTGGGAGCTGTTGGGGGCCGAAGAGGAGGGAAGGCAACCACTTGGCACCAGAACAGGGGCTTCTGTAAGGAGGGTGGATTCCCGAAATGACTTTCGAGTCTGGTGCTGAGATCCAGGGTTGGTTGCTGGTTCCTGTCTAGCTGTGCGGGCTGCTGGGGGTGCGAGTGTCCTGTGCCCACTGCCGTCAGCGTGGACATCAGTCAGGACACTGCAGGGTGGGAGCTGAGAGCCAGCTGCCCACCCAGGAGGAAAGCCTCTGCTCAGGGAGTTGCTGGGGACCCTGTCTCCCACAGGGGAAATACTGAGCCACTTGCTTACTGTTGGGCTCAGGCCTCCTCCCCACCTGAGAGGAGATTTGGGAAAAGCAGCTGCTACTGCTGACAGCCCTGCTCTCGGGATGCAGATGAGATGGGCCTGGTCTTGAGGGAGCCTCCGTGCACATGCTTAGAGGAGGCAGCCCATCCGTGTGGGCTGCCATGGGTGGGGGGCCATGCATGGAGGCTCGGTGGGGGGCAGCTCAACAGCACCGTGGCCACTCTCTGTGGACATTTTCAGTGGTCATAAACTCCCCACCCAAGGAGAAGCTGCTCCCCTGGTCCCATAACAAGTGGGGCTCGAGGGGGCACACACCCTATGACTGACACTCTCAACTCTGGGAGAACCCCAGATCATGACTGGGAAGCCCTGGGGCCCAGTGGAGGCAGACAAGGAAAGCTCATACCTGGCTGCCACCACGACTGTTTTCTGAGCTGCACAAATGGTGAAGCAGTGGGGAACAGACCGTTCGTGCTCCCCTTCCTCTACCTGTGGTAGAAGAGGCAAAGTTCTGGAGCGTGCGCAGGGCGGGTGGGACCCCTACTTGCAGCCCGATGCGGGCGCGTGGAAGCCCTGTGCCAGTCTACGTCGACTACGAGGGGCTACAGGAGCACGGGGGGCCCCGCGCCATGGCACCTGCCCCCCAGGTGGGTGAGCTGTGGGCCATAGGGCACCCAACTACTCACCGGTGGGTCCAGCACTATTAGCTGAAAGTCAAGCACAGGAAAAAATATTGAGCATTTTCATTATTAAAAGGGGAGTTGGACAATTCACTTTATAAACTTGGTACCCAAACCTAAGTTTCAAAGAGAAACTTCCACAATCGATCTCAGTTGTAAGTGACTGAAATAAGTCCCTAATAAAATAACCACCTGACCCAGCCCAAAGCACAGACAGGAAGTTGTCCTGGGACTGAGTAAGGTTCTCCAAAAGCAAGGCTGTTTCAGCCCTGTCCTTGGGTCCACGGGCAAGGGGTGGACATCTTGACATGCTGCACACGCCTTTGCTAAGATCCTACATGTGATTTCTGGTAACAGCTCTTCGATAGAAACAGGAGGAAGCTGTAAACGCAACAGAGGTCCTCTCTCCAAAGCCAAGAGCTATCACCCTTACGTCTGCATTCAGGTTGAGGGCTGGCTGTCTGGGCACTAGGACTGGCCAGTCACAGACAGTCCCAGGATGGACAGTGAGCCTGTGCGGGGCCCAGGAAATGCCCATCGCTAGGCCTCACGGAACACAAGCTCTGAAAAGGGAAGGGGCGGTGGCCAGTAGAAAAGGTTGACGTTCATCCTCCCTAACCCTAGTTAGCATGTAGATTCAATGCAAATATGTGCTGGTTTTTGAAGGAATTTGTCCAAATGATTCCTAAGTTTATTTTGAAGAATTAAATACTTGAGAGCAACCAAGCACTTTTTAAAAAGGAGGATAAATAAGGGACACACTTATTCACCTACATAGCAACTATTCCCCAGAACACGTGGATTCGAAGAATGTGCTGATGCTGGCACAGAGAGACGGAACAGAAGGCCCAGGAGGAACCCCAGGTGAGAAGGAGGCAATTGTCTCCATGAGGACAGCAGCTGCACCAATGGGAAGAAAGCCATGTGGCCCAGTCCAGCCTCACCCAAGGGGACATGCAGAGACCATTTATGCAGTGAGAACAATGAAACTAAATGTGTCAGAAAAAAAAAAAAAAGTGCCAGTGTGATCTTGGTGTGGGGAAGGACTTTGCAGTCTGCACCCCAAACAGAAACCCTGAAGGAGCAGATGGACAGACAGGATGACAGAGATGCCCGACTTCTCTTCGTCAACAGGTATTGTTGGGGCCTCTATGCCAGATGCCGTCCCAGGAGTAAGACAAACAGTGTCTGTCCAGTGGAGTTTCAATTCTACAAGAGAAAACCAAACTGCAGGAAAAATAAAAGGGAATTACAAATTGGAGGAAGGATCTGGGACTCCTGAGAGCAGGCCAGTGTCTAAAAACATGCTACAAAAAGAGACCAGAGTGACAGACACACCTGGGCGCCACACCCCAGGGGTGGCCCCAGACTCCAGGGGATACATAGGGACTCCGTCAGCCTCACTGACCGTCCAAGGACCAGTGGCACCCCCTGAGTGGCCCAGGTGAGGGGTGAGCACCCCATTGTCCCCCACAGGCTGTGGGAAGAGAGGTTAAGATGCACTGAAGGCTGGAAGGCTGGTTGGTACAGTTGCCTAAGTGATGTACGGTCCGATTCAGGGCCTCAAAAGCCGGTGCATCCACTGCTCAAAAAGCACATTGTAGGCACAGATAGGGAGGTGTCAAAAGATAGCCAGTGGTGCTCTTTCTAATTCTGAAAATGAAATGGAGGCAAAATGTCCAGTGCAGGGTGACAGGAAAGCTGGCCTTCCGCTTGCCTGTCTACCATTCTTCTCTGTGAACTCAGTCCCGAGCTTTGGTTACAAGCTCAGGAGACCCCAGGGATGAACCACTACAGCTGCCAGGAAGGTCGCGCTCCCTCCAAAGACTGGAGGGTGTGTTGCAAGCTGCCCACAGTGTGGATTACTGGGTGGCCTGGTCATGAGTGATTCTTACTGTGTACTGTCCGCTCTCTCCTATGATGAAAGTCCATTTTTAAAAGTAAACTTTAGAACTGATGGGAAGTGCTTCCGGTGATTGCAAATGTCATTCAAACAGGCCCTTTCTTGCTGAGGGCCAAGAGAGCTGAACCAAATGTTACAGACATCTGACTCAGGTGCCCAGTGGAAAGAGGGACAGTGCCAAGGACCATGGAGGGCCAAGAACGGAAGGCACCCTTGAAGAAGTGGGTGGAAACTGAGATAGACTGGCCAAGTGTAACAGAGCAGAGTGGGGTCCTGGCCCTCACCTGTGGACATGTGGGCCAGGGGTTCCCTGTCGTGACATGGTCTGCACCAACAGTACATCTCTATGGCAAAAACCTGAACTTGGCCTCCTGTCTTTACTATTCCCAAGGATGGGTTCCAGGCTGAGTGCAGGTCTACACTCAAGGGCAAGTGGGGAGTGTCTATGTGTGTGTAGGGGTCTCTTTGGGACCATCAAACAGGGTCTTCGTTAGGCACTGAGCACAAAGGGCAAGGCTGAGGAACAGCATCACATTAAAATGAAGGGCCTGTCAGTGACACATGGTGTCTTGCTATGTCGAAACTGTGATGGGGAGGCAGACATGTGACAGGCATGTGGTGTGGATAGAGGGCTTGCTGTGCAGCAGGCTCACCCAGGCCTGCTACGGCGGTGCACGGGTGACCGTGACCTTTCCCCGGGGCTGGCTCCCACCTTGTGGAGGGAAGACATGAGCCCAGCCCCGAAATGCAGCCAGGAGGCTTGTCCATGGCGTGCTGTCCTCCGGTTCTGAAGGTGTGCTTGTGCACATGCATGTGCGTGAAACAAGGTAGGATGATGGGAAGGGAACACAGATACCAGCAGGAGAAGAGCTACAAGCACGAGAAGAAAGGCTCTGCAGTCTTTAGAACAAGTGGGTCAGGTCTCTCTCTCAGAAGCTGTGTCAGCTCCATCCCATGAGTACCAAACTTGGGTCTTTTTCTGTGCCTCCTACTGAAGGACAGGCTCCCTGGGGTGGGGGTGGGGGTGGCAGGTGGGTCTGGGCAGGAGGCGGACACAGGACTGAAGCCCATCCTCAGGGGCTTAGGCTGCAGGCAGAGCCTGTGGCCCACCAAGGACGCAGCCATGATGGCCTGAGAGCACGGTGTGCGAGCACTCACCAGCATGCCACGGAGGGGAAGGCGGCCCCGGATCCGGAAGTGGCTGCTGCCTGTGACCCCTTTGCTTGTGTACAACAGCATATCTGAGAACTGAGATGGGTGGCTTTATTACACAGAAGTTTAAAAATAAGGGACAAGTTTCAATGTTTAGTAGTCACTGGTTTCAGCTTAGGTTTGTGATCTCAGGGTCAGGAGGTGGAGCCCCATGCTGGCTTCTGTGCTCAGGCTGGTGTCTGCTCAAGTTTCTCTCTCCCTCTCCCTCTGCCCCTCCCCTCTGTGTTTCTTCTCTCAATGATTTTGGCAGGTGGTACCTAGTAACCACATGAGTCAGCAGGTCTCTCGGGCCAGCGCCCAGTGCCCACCAGCTGGAGGCAGTGGGAGTCCTGGCTGGTCTTCCGGTCACCCCTCAGCCAGGATGGCTCAGGCTGGAGCTGGTTAAGTGGCACGAGGCAGGAAGCTGATTGAGGGAACTCACTGGGAGGGCCCCGGTTCTCTGAGGCAAAGCCAGCGCTCGGTGTGGCATCCCTGCAGCAACGGGGACTTGGGCTTTGCTATCTTCTGGCTTTCTGAGGGTCCTGGCGCCCAGAAGACCCAGTGGGAAGGCCCCTCACTGGGAGTGTTTGCTGCCGGCCCTGCTCCTGTCTGACTTGGGACGGCTTGCCTGGGCCACAGCACCGGCCGCCCTAACAGAACAACACGCTTTCCACCTACCAGGAAAAACATCCTCTGCTGGAGGCCCTTCTTGGTGAGCTTGTGAAGGCAGCCCTCGCGGATGAACTCCTGTGAGAGAGAGATGAGGTCCTCTGGTGCCAGTCCCCAGCCACCTCCATGGGTGTGGTGCTAGCGGGCTGCGGGCCAGGCTGATGTCACCCTTTATGCTTTCTTGAGTGCCTCTCCGGCCCTTTGACAGCACCCTCCTGCCCAGGACCCTCCATGTGTTTCCAGCCTCTGCCCTCCCACCTGTTTCCTTTGGTCACCTGGGCCAGTCCTCAGACCGTCTGCTGAGGACCAGTGGCCCCATCTCGCCACAGGCTGGCAATGCCGAAGGCCCTCACAGAAAGGTTGCTGGGCTCCTGGAAGGCTCAGGCACAGAGATATTTGAGTTCAGCTTTGAGAAAAACTGGGCCAGAGCAGCTGGAGAACAGCAGGGAGGAGGATGGAACACCTGGTTCTCAGCAAACATTGGCCGGCAGTTAGCATCCACTACCCCCCTAGCACTGGCACAGGCAGAGAGGGTTCCCAATACCACAAGGGCTTTCCCACCTAAGGTGATGGGACACTGGTGGGGCTGAAGCTCCAGGAGGAGCCGGAAGTGCTATGTGTCCCGGGTGGTCCTTCCACAGACGGACAGGGGAGGGTTCTGCCTCTCCCCCAGGGCCTGATCGTACCCCCAGGACTTGGGGACACACCTCACACTTCACCATCCGTGCTGGAGGGCCACCGCCCAGGCCCGCACAGATATCTCTCAGGCCCCTAACTGCCCTTGCCAATGGCGGGAAGCATCAGTCCTGGTGATTCTGAAGAATTCCGGCTTGAACAATTTCCGGATACTCTGCCCATCTGTTGGTCCCTGCAGATAACTAGGAGCCTGAGCTTCACACCCTGAGAACTTGCCAGAAGACCCCAGCCCTCAAATGGACTGAGAACTTCACAGAAGCCTCATGGACGAAACGGAGATGAGGAGGGCGGGCCTGGCAGGGTGTCAGCACTGAATAGCCGGCTGGGTCTGACTCTGAGCTCGAGGCTTCTGTGGCTTCAACATCAGAGCCACCTTCCCCACCCTCTTTGGCCAAAGGAAAGACCGTAGCCCCTGGCTCTTCCTGCAGCCGCAAACCCTATTTGCGTGGGTTCCTGCCCTCACAAAGCCAGCTGACACCCCACCGAGACTCAAGCACCAGTGTGTCCCAGGCCTGTGGGTGCTCTTCCCTTGAACATCGCCCCCACCAGGCTGTGGGCCCGCCCTTGGCGGCATCTGCATTCTGCCTCATCTAGACATTTCCCAGTTCTTACTCTTTGATGCCTCATTATCAACTTTCTTCCTAGTTAACAATCCTTGTTCTCAAATTCCTCTGTTCACATAACTAGTGTGGTTTCTGTCTCTGACTGACACACATATTTAACAAGAAGACCGGGAGCCCTGGTCATGCAGCTCAGACCTTGGAGAGAGTTCAGCTAAAAAAAACTGTGGCAGTGAGAGTTTGCCTCCCAACTACTTCATGCAAGGCTCTGGGCCAAGCAGCAGACATCAGTCCTCTTGTTGCCCCAAGACCCTGTGTATCACAGAGGTGGAACAACCTGCCCAGGCCACACAGTCCACCCCGACCCCTGCTCTATGGCTACTCTCCTTACCCCTCAGTAACAATTCCCAGGGGCCACTATCTCTAATGCACTGGGAGGAGCCCTGGGAGAAACCACCTGCACCGACTGCCCTGCCAACCCCCAGGGATTCCAGCCAGCAGAGGGAAAGGAACCGGAGCAGTCCTGGCCCCCAACCAAAGCCCCAACTCCAGGAGGTCAGGACCTTTCAGTACATTGTACTATAGATCATTTCTTTGAGCTTGTGACCCTATGTTCTCTGTACCTTCTACTAAGGCTAACACAGAAACATGACTTACACAGCCACACTCTAATACATGTACGTTTGTGCTGACACAAACCTTATGCATAAGGAAACCTTATGCAGCCCTTAAACAGGGTGTCTTCTGTTGACAGTAGTAAGTTCAAAAAGGCATCAGTGACAAAGTAAGCAGTGTAGATGTAGAGCCACAGAGTAGGATTGAGAGTTCAAAAATTAAACTGGCACATCTGTGTCTATGGACAGTCCAACAAATAGCCACATAGGGAAAAAATGAGGTTGGACCCCTACCTCACCCCACACATAAATGAACTACAAAGGGGTCAAATCTAAATGTAAGAGCTGAAACACAGGACGTTTCTAGAAGAGAACACAGAGGTAAACTGTCATACTGTGGACTGGGGAGTGGTGTCTCATCTGTGACATCCAAAGCACAAGCAACCCAAGAGGTAAATTTGACTTCATAAAAATAATTTTAAAAAGCCAACCCTTGTGCGCTATAAATGATACCACAGAAAAAGTGAAACACCCCACAAAATGAGAGGACATGTCTGCAAATCCTATTCTGCTAAGCATCTGGGGTCCAGAATAGATAAAGACTCTTATACCTCAACAGCAAAAAGACAATCCAGTGAAAAGGTGGGCAAAGGGTCTGAATAGGCATTTCTCCAAAGAAGGCACATAAGTGGCTAGTGAACACATGACAAGAAACTTGACATTAGCCATGTGAGAAATGGAAATCACAACCACAATGAGATCCCATTACGTACCACCGTGATGGCTAGAAGCACAAAGATAAGATATGGAGAAACCAGAACCCTCACACGTTCCTGGGCGGAATGTGAAATTACCTGGTGACTTTGGAAAACCAGCAGTTTCTCAAAATGTGAAACACAGTTACCATGTGACCCAGCAGTTCCACTGGTAGGTATCCACCCAGGAGAACTGCAAGCACATGTTCACCCAACAACACAAACGTGCACAAATGTTCCCAGCAGCATTATTCACAATCAGCACAAAAGGGAAGCAGCCCCAGTGTGCTGCAGCAGATGGACGGAGACACAGGCTATGGTGTGTGCAAAGAATAGAGCTGATGTGGTCAGTGAAAGAAGGTACACTGACTCGAACCCAGCAAACATGGTGCTCAGAGAAAGCAGCCAGACACAAAAGGCCACACACTGATTCCCTTCAAAGAAAATGTCCAGGAGTGGCAAAGCCTCTGGATGTGGATTAGCAGTTGGCATAGAGTGGGGATGGGGTAGGGAGTGGCTTAACAGGTAGAGCTTTTCTTTTTGGGGGGATGAAAATGTCCTGGAATTACTAGTGATGATGGCACAACCTTGTGGATACACTAGAGACCACTGGACTGAGCCGTGACTTCTGCGGTCTGTGACTTGGGTCTCAATTACATGCAATGAAGTGAAAAAGAATAAGGCTGGAGGCATCACAATCCCAGAGTTCAAGCTGTACCACAAAGCTGCAGTCATCAAAACAGTGTGGTATGGCTGCAACAACAAACAGGTCAATGGAACACAATGGAAAACCCAGAAATAAACCCATGGTTATATGATCAATTAATCTCCGGCAATGGAAGCAAGAATATGCAATGGGAAAAAGGAGGTCTCTTCGACAAATGGTGTTGGGGAAATTGGACAGCCACGTGCAAAAGAATGAAACCGGACCACTTTCTCACACCACACAGAAAAATAAAAATGTATTAAAGACCTAAATGTGAGACCATAAAAATCCTAGAGGAAAATAGACTGTAACTTCTCAGGCATCAGCCTTAGCAACATCTTTCTAGCTATCTCTCTTGACGCAAAGGAAACAAAAGCAAAAATAGGCTATTGGGATCACATCAAAATAAGTTTTTGCACAACAGAGTAAACAATCAACAAAACACAAAGGTAACCTACTGAAATGGAGAAGGTATTTGCAAATGCCATGTCTGATACAGGGTTAGTGTCAAAATGTACGAAGAACTTACACATCTCAACACCCCAAAACAAAATTATCCAACAAAAATGGCCAGAAGACATGAACAGACATTTCTCTAAAGAAGACCTACAGATGGCCAACAGACACATGGAAAGATGCTCAACATCACTTGTCGTCAGGGAAATGCAAATGGAAACCACAATGAGATATTGCATCACACCTGTTAGGACGACTTTAAAACTCAAAAAGGAAAGTGTTGGTGAGGTTGTGAAGAAAAAGGAGCCCTCATGCACTGTTGGCAGGAATGCAAACTGGTGCAGCCATTCTAGAAAACAGTATGGAGGGCCCTCAAAAAATTAAAATAGAATTACCACATGATCCATTGATCACACTACTGGGCATTTACCCAAAGAAAAAGAAAACACTAATTTGAAAAGACATACACACCCCTGTGTTGGTAGCAGCATTATTTACAATAGCAAAGATGTGGAAGCATCCCAAGTATCCATCCACAGATGAATGGATAAGGAAGGTGTGGCGTACGTACAATGGAATATTATTTGGCCATAAAAAAGAATGAAATCTTGCTGTTTGCTTCAACATGGATGGATCTAGAGAGTATGGTATCAAGTGAAATATGCCAGCCAGAGAAAGACAAATACCATATGATTTCTTGTATGTGGAATTTGAGAAACAAAACAAATGAACAAAGGAAAAGAGGCAAACCAAGAAACAGACCTTGAACTATAGACAACACACGGAGGGTCTCCAGAAGGGGGTGGGTAGGGGGATGGGTGAAACAGGTGATGGTCATCAGAGCGAGCTTCTCATGATGAGCCCTGAGTCACGTACAGATGGGCTGAACCACTAGACCGCATACCTGAAACTTGGAGAACACTGTATGTAAACTACCCTGGAACTGAGGATGAAAACAAAACAATTAAACGACGATCTCAAAAAGCTTTCTCAAAGTCGCTCACCCTGCCGGGAGTGATAAGATTCTCTATGCCGACCAAGTCCCGCTGCAGCTCTGTCAGCTTCTGGAGGTTTTCCAGCCGGGCGAGGCTGTGTTGGAGAGTGGAGGTCACCTCTGTGATGGCCTGGAGGGCATCTGCGGGGAGAGACCTCTCAGTACAGGTGCCCAGGCAGGTGGGCGTGGGTGGGAACCACCCCCCGCCCCCCGCCTTAGTGATAGGAACTGGCATTTTAAAAGTTTTAATTCAGGGAATGTTCTACTCCCAACTCCTCACAGGACTGCCATTCACGGTTTTCAGCAGGTGGCCCAGCAGGTGGGGGTCCCTGCAGATGACCCGGAACTGGGACTTACTCAGCCCAAACTGATGACTAGCGGACACTCAAGCTCGGTAAAGGGAAAGAAAAGTCTTGGTAAATAACTCACATTCTGGGCACAGCTGTGTTCTTTCGGGAGAATTACCTACTGTAGTTCAAAGGCTAAATAATTTGCATCTTGGGGCGCCTGGGTGGCTCAGTGGGTTAAGCCTCTGCCTTCTGCTCGGGTCATGATCTCAGGGTCTTGGGATCGAGCCCCGCATCAGGCTCTCTGCTCAGCAGGGAACCTGCTTCCTCCTATCTCTCTGCCTGCCTCTCTGCCTACTTGTGATCTCTCTGTCAAATAAATTAAATCTTAAAAAAAAAATAATTTGCATCTTTAAAACATTTGTACTATTCTCCTTGACTGGGGATGCTCATCTTACAGTTCCAGTCTGGACAGGAGGGTTCAGAATTAGAAAGGGAAACTTATTCACATGGAACACAGAGGCCGACACTGAGGGCGGTGTTCGTGGTCCTGACCAGGCTGCACTGCGATCAGCTTGCTGGAATCGCTCAGAGAGTCTGCTGTCTTCCCACCAGGACCCCCACTGACACCGTGGCCACAGTGCCTGGTGGTCCCAAGAGGGGCCCCCTTGGCTCTGCCCCTGCAGGTTGGCTACTCCCAGTGGGGTGAGGACACCTGCCTCACGGCTTTAAGGGATAAAGTCAGGTAAGAAAGGACACGCTGTTGCAAGTTATTCCTCTATAAATGATGTGTGTGACACAGTGAACTGCTGTAAGAGCCCCAGGGATGCTCCCACAGGGCCATAGGAAGATGTCCTACCCGGGGGCAGCTCTGCGCATATTCCTGAGCTCCTGCCCCATCTGGCTTTGCCATCCTTCAGGGCCCCACTCAAGTCTGGACACGAGGTTGGGTGGAGACTTGCTTTGCTCCACTTGTCCAGCGAGGGCAGCCTCCCCTGTGCCTGCCTCAGACAGCATCCCGTTCTCCTCACTCAACCACTGCACGTGCAAGGCGTGCAGAGCCAGTAGGCTCAGTGGCCACCTGGGCTCGGACCGTCACTGTACTGGCCCTGGAAGCTGTTGGAAGCCAGGGATGCAGTTCCGACCTGGGGTTGACTGAGGCCCCTTGGCACCCCCATGCCTGGGTCTCCACAGAACCACCGTGCGGTTGGCAGATTGTCAACACACTTGGCGCCAGGCCCCTGCCAGGCACCACCCTCGGGACACACTGACCGAAAGACAAAACGACAATGCATGGCCACCTCGGCTATCCCCGGACCTAAGGGAGACACTTTTGTCCAACAGGTTCCAGCTTGAGCTTCCCCTGAGGCCTGTGCGTGGAAGAGCAGGTAGGACAGGGCCCCACTGAGCATGTCTCTCACTGGTGGCTCCCCTGGGGCTCTGTGGACAGCCTTGATAGGCCCTGTAGCAAATCCACCTAGGTGGCTGGCTTAGCAACGCTCGGGCATGCTCACTGTTTCCGCAGCACGTTTGGAAATGCGGCCTCACTGGGGTTCTGCGTTGGCCAGGTCCCGCCCAGGAGGAGCCCCCTGGGGTCAAGAGGGCTGGGCCTTCTCCCTCACTCTGGCCTCCAGCCCCCCCCCAACCCTGGCCCCCCCGACCGCCCCCAGCGCCCAGCACACAGCGGTAGGGCTTCAGACAGGCACTGTACTTCAAGTTTCCCTCAAAAGGCCTGGAAGCATTTCTAACCATTTTTGTCCTTCCCCTTAGCAGAGAGAAAACACCTGCTTTCAGGATGATGAGAAAGGAAGATGTCTTACAACCCATCGGAAAGCATCTTATCTACACCCCTTTAGGACCAGGGGAGACCAGTGAGAAGGAGAAGCTGAGTCATTGCTCATCTTCCCGTGACAGCCGTACACTTACTCGTAAAAACCTGCAGCACCAGATGAACTCAACTAGAACATCTATAGAATTCAGAGCTCAGGGTTTATGTTCCTCTGTCTCTTTAACAAAAAAAAAATGACCAAGTCCATCTAGATCAGAAACTTCTAACAGGCCATCCTGACCCAAATGGTCACTCTAGAGCCAAGGCTTGGAGGACAGAAACATTCCTGGCAGCAGGTCACTCTGAGAGTGGCCCTGCACCCCCACTATGCCGGGTTGGGGGGCCCCTCAGAGCAAGAGTTGACCTTCCAAGGTGACAGGAGTCCCTCCCTACACCACAGATGTGCAGCCCAAACAGGCTGCCCCCCGCAGCTGCCCCCAACAACCTGCTGGAGCACAGCCAGTAGCAGAGACCAGCACTGAGCACCCCAGGCCCAGCCAGGCTGATGCTGCACACCCTGTCCTCCCCACGGGCAGAGGCCCCAGCCCCGAAGCCAGCGGCTCCTGTCTGCGTGGCCGGGTGCCCCGCTCACCGTGGCAGTCAGCGTGGTCGGGATGGGCCGGCCCGTAGTGCGTGCACAGGCGGCCCAGCAGCAGGCGGTAGTGCAGCAGGCGCTGGATGGGCTTCAGCAGGAAGGCGTTGAGGGGCAGGTAGCAGACCTTCTGGAGCTCGAACTCTCTATACACTGCCTCGAGCTTCTTCAAGCGTTTGGTGGCCTTTTCCAGTTCTGTCAGGACTTCATCATGCCTTTGGAAGCAGCTGGTGAAGCCCTGTGGAGGCACAAGAGGGGGGCCAATTAGGATAGGAGCCATAGACAAGGAGGGCCACCAGATGGCCTGCCCAGTGCGGGTGTCAACCATGAGCTGGAAGTCCCTGTGGGCAGAACAGGGAAGAAGGGCTCACTTGTAGCCAGGGACTGCTCCATAGGCTGGGGACACAGGGCTTCAGCTCCCTGCCAGGACGGATGAAGGGCTGAGGCTGGAACCTGCCTCAAAGGAACCGGTGAGCGGTGCTCGGCAGAGGGAGGAAACCTCTTACCCTGGCTCTGCCCTCCCAGAGGCTGCAAGCTGCAGGCAGCAGGGTGGAGGTTCACCCCCATCACCCGAGAGGGAATCATCACTGCTAACGTCTTCACAGCCCAAGTCCAAGAACACACGTGTATGGATTCTGAGTCTTAGATATTAAACCCAACCAGTCCCTCCTTACCTCTTGGAAGGTTTTAACAGGACATCAATTTGTTTTCCTAATATTACTAAACGTAATGTCGGTGATGTGATAGCCTCAGGAAGATGGTGTGTAGTTTGATATTTTGGGATAGATGGGAATGACTAACTTACCGCCTGGCTGAGAAAACCAAAACAAGGCTCCGGGTAAGAAAGGCGGCTCTGGGCAGGGCTACCTGAAGACACAGCTGAGTGACCCTGTGGGTCCCTTGGTCTCTAGGACTGGAACAGAGCCTATGTGTAAGTCGGGAGTCTGGCTGCATCAGGCAGAAGGGGCCACAGGCCTCAGCGGGAGGTGGCAGGCAGCCTGGTAAGTGGACATGAGGGCCTGGGGGCCCAGAGACATGCAAGTGGGATGGAGTCTCTGGGCAGGATGCCTCGAGGCCGCCCCAGGATGGACACCCAGTGGGGCAGGCCTGTCCCAGGTCTGTTTAGCCAGAGGAAGACCCCTGAACAGTGAAACCACAGCTGGCCCCTTTGTTTTCAACGCCTGTGACAACTGGTCCTGATGAGAGGACATCTTGCTTCTGCCATGTTGCTGACCTTGAGTCATTCTCTTTGTACTTTCTTTGGCACTTTACCTGAGGGAGTACTATCACCTCTGAGGAAATACCCTGCATTATGAGCCAGCAGGTGTATGGACACAACTCCCAACGCTGGCCTAGACAGGATCTGCACATCCCACTGCAGGCTGCTGAGCTCAGCAAAGGAGGCAGCAGCTGCACACGGACTGGTCAGTGGGGGGCTGATGTCCCACTGCACCCTCGCGGGTGTCACTGTGAGGACTTCCAGCTCGTGGGTGAAGTAGGTGCAGTGGGACAAAGCAGGAAAAAACCGCTTTGAGGGGAACACTGTCCTGAAGGGAATGTAGTCCTGAGGGGACGCTGTGCTGAGGGGGATGCTGTCCTGAAGGATCCACCGGCATCAAGAGCATCAGCCCATAGCACCTACACCTTCTCTTGCTGTCCTGTGAGGGAGGCCCCACTGAGGGAGCTCTGTCCTGACGGTTTGCAGTCTTAATGGGAATGCAGTCCTGAGAAAAAGGGTATCCTGAGAGGAACAGAAACCTGAGGGGAATGCTAAGCTGAAGGGAATGCTGTCCTGAAGGGGGCGCAGTCCTGGGGCGAAAACTGCTCTGAGGGGAACGCTGTCCTGAAGGGAATGCGGTCCCAAGAGGAATGTTGTACTGATGGGGATGCTGTCCTGAGGAAAAACTGCTCTGAAGGGAATGTTCTGCAGGGAACTCTGTGCTGAGGGGAATGCTGTCCTGAGGGGGACACTGTGCTGAGGGGAACACTGTTCTGAGGGGAATGTTGTTCTTGGAAGAATACTGTCATGAGTGGAATGCTGTCTTTGGGGAAACACTGTTGGGACAGGGAACCTGTCCTTAGAAGAAAACTGCTCTGATGGTAAAACTGCTGAAGGGGACCTTGTACTGAGAAGAAAACTGCTCTAAAGGGAATGCTGACCCAGAGGGGATGCTATACTGGGGAGAAAACTGCTCTGAGGGAAATGCTGTCCTGAGGAAAAAACAGCTTTGAGGGGAACACTGTCCTGAAGGGAATGTTGTCCTAAGGGGAGCTGTGTTGAGGGGGATGCTGTCCTGAAGGAACGCTGTCCTGAGGAGAAAGCTGCTCTGAGAAGGATGCTACCCTGAGGAGAAAACTGCTCTGAGGGGAATGCTGTCCTGGAGGGAACTCTGTTCTGAGAGGAATTCTGTCCTGAGGGAAATGGTGTCCTAGGGAGAAAACTCCTCTGAGGGGAATGCAGTCCTGAAGGGAGTGGAATAATGTCCTGAGGGAGAGCTATCCTGCTATCCTAGCTTCCTGAGGGAGAAGCGGTCCTGAAGGAAATGCTGTCCTGAAGGGAATGTGGTCCTGAGGAGAAAATTATTCTGAGGGGCATGTTGTCCTGGAGGGAACGCTGTCCTGGAGGGGATGCTGTTGTGAGGAGAAAACTTCTCTGAGGGGAAAACTGTCCTAAAGGCAATGCTGTCCTGAGGGGAAAGCTGTCCTGGGGAGGAATGCTGCCCTGAGGAGGATGCTGTCCTGTGGGTGTCGCTGTCCTGGGGACAATGCTGAGGTTGCACTGTCAGTTGCTAGGGGTAGAGTCATCATAGCAACCCGCACTACCTTTAACTGATGCATGTTCCTGAGCAGGATGTCCCCGATTCGTTGATGACCGCCTGGGACATGGGTGTCAGAAGACCCTTCCCTGGAGTAGAAACGAACAAGTATGGTCAAAATGTTGTTAAAGCTTGTGCGCTCTACTCTGGTGGATGCTTGTGTGACAGGCTGTTCTAGTTAGAGGCAGAATGGCAGTGAGATGCTTGAGGTAGAAGGCCCATATTTGACAGAAACAGTTAACATTTGATCATTCTCTAAAAGATAGTAATCGGCAAATAAAGGAATCATCTACTTTTAACTTACATCTTTCATTCTCCTTTCTGGAATAGGATGAATAAAAGTGGCTGTTATAAGTTTATCCCTCCCCCAAGTTTAAAAAATATACTTCAATGAAACAATGGTTCTTGTGAATTAGTTTTTGAAGCTGGGAAGTTCCTGAGAACAGGGACAGGGTGGAGCTGTCCCACGTGGGGGTCCAGTGCAGGGGCCGCCCGTGTGTGAAGAGTGTTACCAGAGTGCCAGCCTCTGCTCCACCTCACGCAGGAAGCCTCTGTGGAACTCATAGATGGGGTCTATGTTGGAGAAGAGCAGGGTCATCAGGTCTGCGGGCATGGCATCCTCCTTGACCACAGCACTGCGGAACCACTGCAGGAAGAGTCAGGGTGACCGAGGGACCTTGCCCCGGAGGGTCCAAAGCCACAGGGGCACCCAGCACTGACCCAAGAGTCCCCACTGGGACAGCCCAATCAGTGCTACAGCTTATCCTCTCAGCTGACCACCCATTTTCACATTATAAGAAAACAATTCTGGGTGAAAAGCTTCAAACAGATACTCCTAGTTTTATAAAAACATTGGACGCAATATTCTGACCTTCAGTATGCTTTAAGGCAAATATATTTAACAGAACGTAAACATGTACATCTCATGAAGGCCAAGAGCTCCTTCTCAGGAGGGATCGTCCAGCTCTGGTTAGATTTAGGAGGTATTAATGAAGACAAAGTAATAAAGGATCTTGGGTTTCATACCACAGTGAGAACTTCTAAATCCTTCAGGTATGTTCGTTCTGTAGCGAGAATCTCCTTGGCTATGAAATAGGCCTCATCTGCTGCCATGCTCTGCAAGAAGCACAGAGCAAGTAAGCACATGTCTGTCAGCCACTTCACTGAGGTTCACGGCTTCCTTCTGCTCCAGTTCACACTATCACACGCTTTTCATCTATAATTCTTGACCGGATTTCCTTCTGAGTAAAAATACAAACACAGTTGGATCTCCCTCACATGTTTTTCTCATTTTTATGTTGTTCCCTTTTTTTAAAAAAAGATTTTATTTATTCATTCTGAGAGAGGCTGTGCACACACAAGGGGTGGGGCCGGGGCGGGGGAGGCAGAGGGAGAAGGAGACTTCCCGCTGAGCAGGGAGTCCGACACGGGGCTTGATTCCAGGACTCTGAGATTTCGACCTGAGCTGAAGGCAGACCTTAACCATGTGAGCTGCCCAGGCGCCCCTATGGTGATTTTTCTGAGGGGAAAAAAAAAAATCACTGTTCAAATATCAATATCTATTATTGAAGCTTATTACTGGCTTTGTGATCAAATTATTGTTCTGGTATCACTACCAGGGGTGTAGCTGGTGTAGACACAAGCATGTGTATATATGCATATATGTGACTCTAAAAGATTAAGTCTAACTTCCAAACGTCATTAAAACTGCACACATAGTCCTAATTGTGCCTCACATTAGAGCACTGGGCCAGCTAGCACACTTGGTGTGCCATCCCTAGGAATTCTCAACTCTCCATCAGGGCCTCTGCCTGATGTTCAGATGCTGGCAGCCAAGTCAGGAGCAGGAACCTAGGCCCTACCAGCCCCACAGCTCTTGGCATGCCAGCAGTGGACAGGCATCATGCTGCACCTGGGAAGGCCTGTGTCTTGGCCCCACAGGGCCCCTCCACAACCTGAACACCTCAGGGAGTTGCCTTTGTCAAAGTCCAGCTCAAAGGCCCCTCTTCTGTCCTTTCCCACCTAGTGGAGGGGTGGTTCTGTTCCATCCCTAGCATGCTCCCCTGTAGCTCCTCCACCAGGCAGAGGACCTTAGGGTTGACTGTCCCTGAGGTCACCATCCACACATCCACAGAGCACGGGCCAGTCCCAAATCGGCTCCCAAGACGTGCCCAGGAAGAGAGGTCTCTGCCCTGGAGCTGACAGTTAAGGAAGTAAAAGAAGAAGGGGTTGGGCTGGAGGCCCAGTGGTGCAGGGTAGCCACAGCCCCTAGCAGAGGAGATGGGGCAGCCTGGAGTGGGAAACAGACTGGAGGTCAAGGATGAGGGCAGGCACAAGAGATAAGTGAGCTGGTTACTGGTGGGGAAGGCAGGGGGGTCCTCCAGGGTCTCTCAGAGCACAGTGGGTGCGCTGGGTCCCCAGGACAAGGCTGGCTGCCACACGAACAGCAGCACGGGAGGCTGGGGTTCAGCAGAAGGCCTCTGCACCATCTGGGCTCCACAGCCAGGCAGGGACCCAGACACTATCTCAAGGTCAATTCTGGTGTGGGTAGAGGTCTGAGGGACAGAGAAGGCAAGGGTGGACTGTTTTTAGGCCCAAACCAAGGGAAAAAGCTGCTATCCCTAAGGTAGCAGGTTTGGGGAGGAAGGTCAAGGGGTCAGGTTTGCATGAGTCTGGGATGGACTTTAGATGTCAGCTGGAAGTTGACAAGGGAGGCTGGGCAGGAGGCTGATATTTGGGGGGCCACATCTTCCCTGTGCCCCCAGCCCCCAGGTGAAGTTTACCAGAGGCTGCAGTGTTCTTACAGTGGTGACACAGGCGCATTCCTCCTGTGTGCCTTGGAGACCACAGCTATGGCTGTGTCCCCTCCCCCATACCAGGAATATTCCACATAACCCACTCTTCCCCAATAATCAACAGCCGCTCTGTCCCAGTGGCCAGGTGAGCCTACTCTGTGTTCTCATGATGCTGGGGTCCTGCTAGCATCTTGGAGCACCCACCCCTGGTTCCTGGAGCTCCGTCCCTCTCCCCACAGAGTGACAATCCTCATGCTTTCCAGTTCTTTCTTTTTAGGCTTTGTTCTATTAAAACATGACTTTTTCAAATCCCAATTCACTTTACAAAAGTCACATCTCCTCTGGAGTTTGGTGTGCCCAGCAAGCTCTCTGGGGTCAGAGCCAGCCCCAAGAGGCTCACGTTCATGGTCAGGAGGCTCGAGGCCCCCATAATACTGCACGTCCACGTGTACGCATGCATGGTCAGCAAGCCAGCTTCCTGGCTTCCTGGCACCTCAGCCCTGAGTGTATCCTGCAGAAACAGGGTCACCCTGAGGTTCTAGACCCACTCATCTCCTGTGGGGGGTGAGGTGCCCCGAGAGAAATGCTCAGAAACACAGCCACGGCAGTGTCACTGAGGAGCTCACAACCATGTCCCAGAGACCCTCAGTTAGTGACAGGGGACACCAGGAGTGTAGTGGTCAGGTGTGCTCATGGATGACCTGTGTATCCAGGGCAAAGACAACCTCTTAGGGCACCTCTCAGGGGAGCTGCTCCCTGGGAGCCACCCAGCCGGTCGGCCAGGGAGCGAAGCGAGTTCCCTTGAGCTGGTGGCACCGTGGCCAGCAGCTGAGACCCATGCAGCACCTCAGCCTCCATACCTGCCAGCCATGGTTGGTCCTCACAGAGTCCTAGCGGAAAGAGGGGGACGTGGGACACGCTGGTGCAGAGGACGCCAGGAGGCCAGCGGGCACAGGCACTCCCGCCCAGGGATCGGCACAGAGCTGAGCAGCTAGATGCAAGGAAGGCCCACAGGGCCAAGTTCCCTGAGCGGCCTGGCTTCTAGCAGGAACATGAAGCCTGCAGCTCTCAGCACTCGCTTGGGGGGCTGCCCCGGCCATCATCTGGGAGTCCACTGGCACCCATTGCCCCTTGGCTGTGCAGCCCCCAGCAGGTGGGTGGCATGCGGGGCTGGCAACCTTGAGGCAGCACTGTTGGCAAGGAGAGGAGGCAGGGGCAGCTCTCAGTGGGGGGCAGATCCTGGGGTCCCAGTGTGCAGGTGCAGCCCCCCAGCCTCCTGCTCCGAGGCCTGGTCTGGATGTGAATGCCATGGCCACCTACCATGACCCAGGTGGTGACTCTCTGGTGTTACAGTCATTGCCCTACAGAACCATCTAAAGGACTATTTTTTGTAGTACAGAAAGGTATAAGTTAACATTTCGTTTTTTTTTTACACAGCTTTCTAGCCATTCTGTTTCTGTACTAAAGCAACAGTGAGCTAAACGGATGGACATAGGGTTTCAAAGTAAATAAATAAAAACATCCTCAACCCAATCATCTTGCCACCAAAGAGAGTGTCCAAGGGACCATGTCTGCCCACCAGCTGGAGGAGGATGGAGGCCTGAGGGGTGGGCCTGCAGGTCCTGCACATGGAGCTGGGGTTCAGGGACTCCCACTCTCGCTGGGCCACCTCACATGCCAGCATGCCTTCTGACTCAAGGGTCTGCTCTCTTGGAAGTGGGGCCCAGGGAGGAGTGTGTGCTCAGAGGGCTCACCAGTCCTCTCACTGGTCTACTCCACCTCTCGGAAGCTCATGTGTCCCACGCACAGTGGCCCTGGGCTCGACTCGCTCTCTGGACACTTCAGGATGGAACCCATGGCATGACAAGGCATTCTTAGATGTCAGCTCTCCCACATGACAGGCGCTGTGAGGCAGGGTCCCACCCACCTGTGGCCATCTTGCTCCCCACATTCAGGGGGACAGATATCCCCTGGGTTACAGTCCATAGTCCATTATTTTAACCATTCTCTTTCCCAAGCCTCCAAATACCCAGCCTCTTTGTCCTTTCTTGTCCCTCCCACAGAGCTGCATGCCCAGGCTGCCTTGTCTGTTTCGCCACCACTCAGGTGTGGGGCACAGGCCAGGAGACTGGGAATGGTCACACGATGGGTATCACTGTCTCTGGCCATCACCTCGTCTTCAAGCTTGGGTGCTCCCACCTGCCAGCCTCTGAGTGTGTGCCCTCACTCCTATCCCCGAAAACAGAGAGAAACCTGTGGGCACCGCCTCAACTTCCTATTATAAACACACACCTCACACATCCCTCCTCCCCAGCTACTTCAATCTCCAGTGCGGACCCCACCCCCAACCCACACCCTTTCAGAACCCACTCACCCATGATCCCAACAAAATGGGGTCCCTGGTCACCCTACCTTAGTACCCAAGCCTTCTCCTCCCAAATACACAATTATTCAAGAAAGTGCCTAACAAGGGAGGGAAGGCAGGAGGCTGAGGGCTCCCCAAGGTCTAACCATTCCCTTTCACCCCCACCCGAAACCCACAGGTGCCAGGAAGTGCTGTTAAATGAATAAGGGAGCCTGCTTTTGTGCAAAGGTAGCTGAGATATCCCAGTTGACATGTGGCTTGCAGGATAGATTTCACTGGGGGAGCCAGCACCCCCCGCGCAGAGCCTGCCCTGCCCGCTCCAGCTTCCCTGCAAACCAGGCCCACCAGCAGCAAGTTGTCTGCTAGGGAAGTGCCCACCTTGTGTTTCGGCTGTTCCTCGTTGTCCGTCCTGGCTCCGCCAACGTGGCTAAGGACAGGGCTCAGGAGGGGGGACAAGCTTTGCCCAGCTGGGCCCAGGGTCACCTGAGACGCAGGGCTCAGGCTCAGTGGGCTCTTCTGAGTGGTGGGAGAAGGCTGAGGACTCTCCATGGAAAGGCCTGGAATTGAACGGGGCAGGGGATGGAGCAAGAAATGAGAAAGGGCTGCCACGCTGGCCAGACAGCAGTTGTCAGCATGCTTTAGCCCACATTAGCTTAATGCTACCACCAGCCACCTTCTGGGAGGTGTGTAAACGAAGCCTCGGTCACATACAGTTGTCGCTGTGACACAGTGAGATGCAAGCAGGTTGGCGGCTGGCCAATCCAGTTCCAGAGACCAACCACTGGTGGTTCGGACACCCAGGGCTCAGCATGTCTAGGGGTTCTCCTCTGCTTTACACAAGATGCAGCTGTGATAAAAATAAGCCGCACAAAGAGTTCTGAGCAGAAGGTGCCATCTGAGAGGGGCACCTTTCATGCATGCTAAACGAAAGGCAGACTGTGGAGGCTGCACATGAGGGCTGGGTTACAGCTGGGTGAACACGTCTGTCATTGAAGGACACACTTGTTACGAAAAAACTGCATCAATGGAAATTTCTCATACATTTTTCTACTTTGGATTTTTAACAAACAAGGATTTCGTATTGGTTTTCTTGAATCATACCACAAAACCAGTACTTTCTTATTAAAACAAAGTTTGCTTTTGACTAAGAAGCAGCCAAAATTCTGGCCTAGTTCTAAGCGGCTGCTGATGAGGCAGACTCCACCACACATTTTATACTAAAGGAGTCTCTTATCAAGAATTATGTCTCAAAAGGTTATGTCTAATGTTTTCTACGGGACATCAGTAAGTGTTCAATGCCAAGTCTTAAATATATCTTTAGAGCAGAGTTTTATATATGAAATTAACCAACTTAGAAGCTATTTGTAACAGAAATTGACCTTAGGCTTATAATTGTACAGCCATTCCAACACTGCAGCTCCTGAGATTTCTGCCTGCCACTGAGTGCACGAACACAGTCGTAACTGGCCCAGGACTCCCGGAGCCTCCCCCCTACCCCCACCGCTGGCTTCAGAGCACAACACTCTTATACCCTAGTCACACTTCAAACTCAAGTCACCTACAGACAGTTTATAAAACCCAAACTTGGCTTCTTTGGCCTAAAACCTGTACATGGGCAGGCAGGCAGGTTAGCGCATAGGGGCTCCTTGGAGGACACTGCTGGGCCGAGCGCCAGCTCCGTGGGCGGGCACAGGCCTCCATGCCAGCCACCCCGCAGCCTGGCCAGCGGGCTGCAGGGAGGGTCCTTGTTTTCACATTGACAAATACGGAGCTCTGGAAGGCTGCAGTGAGCTGTCAGGGGTCCTGCCCAGGGGATCTGGGGGTGAACTAAAAATGCGATGATGACAGAATTTTCCTGTGGGATTTCTCACCACTACACAATCACTGATAGTGCAAACCTGGACAATGTTGAGTATGAAATTATTAACGAGTTTATTATAAGTTGCTTTTATTACACAGGTTAAGATATGCTAAGCAACCTAAAATCACATGGAATTCCTTTGTTTCCCCAGCCCACACGGAGTGCGGAAGCCAAGGGCTTTGCTGGTCCCTTCAGTGTGGAGGACCCCCTGTGTGGGGAAAGGGGGGGTTTCCAAAGATGAGCTACTTATGTTTCATAATCCAAAACCCTTTTGGTCCCGAATAGGCCCAGAATTGTGTAATGAGATACTTTTACACATGGAGAATTCAGAAAAAAGTCCAGAAGCTACTACCAACAGATCTTATTTTTCAATTGTACCAAAGTGTGAAAGCCCGTGTCTCACACTTACTGGTTACGAAATTAGGCTAAGCTCAGTGCTCCACTCTGTCCCCCAGTGCCTCACATAGCATCCCCCTTGAAGACGGGCAGTCCTACTGCAAGTTAATAGTGGACAGTTTCCCAAAAAGTAGCTACAGACTTGACTTCATATTTAAAGAATAGACAGTGGAGCTCGAGGAGGAGGTCCCCATGAAAGTGTCGGGAATGGGCTCTGGGGGCTGTGGGGCCCGGCAAACAGGGCAGGGTCAGGGTGCACTCATCGGGCCATTGAATTAGAGAATGCAACTTCCGATAAATGGCCCCTTGGTGATGAACTTGTGAAAGGAGCTGCCCCTGCAGGAGACTGCTCATTTGGAAAAAACTATTGTGCTTCTAGGGAGGTTCAAAGTTATCTTTGATATGATCACTGCAGACATCGACTCATAATTTAGTAAACAGATTGAAAAGTACCACAAACTGCCATTAAACATTTGTTTTTATTAAATCTGTCAACTACAGCAAAACATTATAAATCATGTCTACTTCACATTACGTCAACCCAGATCCTACCAGACAAAATAAAAGTGTGGGGAGATGAGCTTTCAAGCCAGTGGCACAGGCATGCAGCCCATCTGCACTCAAGGCTGTTTGGAGGGTGCACCCATGGCTCCAGGCCCGATCCTGTGTGGGTCAGCCTTAACACTGTGTGTGAAGTTCCCTATGCACATGCTCCACCCGGAGAACACAGGCACAGGGCATAGCTCTGCAGGGTGCACACCAGGAGAGGCAGAAGCCAAGGTGCTTGAGGCCGGCGGCTCTGCACCGTGTGCTGGTGGGTGTGCAAAGGCACTACTGTTAGAAACTCCCTGCCGCAGGGAACCTCATCAACACTGACAGTGCACAGCAGAATGCGGGTCTTAGGGTTTTTTTTTTTTTTTTTAATGCTGAATGTCGTTTTAGATACCACAGAGTACATTTAGCCTTAACTGCCATGGAAAGAATCTTAAACATTTGTAAAAACAGACTCCTGTGTCCAAGGTCCTCCACCAAAAAATTGCAAGAATACTTTTCTGAATTACTAGAGTGTCTCCCATCGAATCCACTTAGACACAAAGGGGTGCTTTGCTGTTCCACTGCAGCATCAAGAATGACTGATTCCTTTACTCATGCTCTAGGACTTTTGGAAATTCTTCAATTTCCAGCATCAAATTATTTGAAACTGATAGACATAGACAGTAGTTACATTCTACTGAACTCCACATTCCTGCTGGAGGGGGACCACGCCATCCAACCTGTGGTTCAAGACAGGTCCTGTACTCAAAGGGGCAAGTTAGAAGGTTTGAGCATCTTCAAGGACATACATTTAAAACTGTCAACAGTAAGTAACTCTGACAGGTGATTTTATTTTCAAAAATTTCTAAGTATTTGTTTTATAATTTTTGAAACATCATTTTAAAAAGCACAGTATTATCCTTCTATGTTCCCCTTCACTTTATTCACCTATGTGGTGAAAGATCAGTATCAGAATTAGAGCAAAAGTTAAGCTTATTTTCATTTCATACCATTAAATTCTTTTTCAGAACTCTGTAATAAACAATCTTGAAAATTCTGCCTGAGGTGGAAGGAGAATTGGCTTTGGTTTGGAAAATTTAGGGTCAAGTATGAAGGTTGACAGTAGGAGTAAGATCCAGAAACTCCCTCTTTGGCTTGAACAATGGGTCGTTAATTTTGTAAGATGAAAAAACTAAACTGTACCAAGAATCCAAGTAAATGTGAGCTTAACAAGTTAGCAGAAAACTAATTCTGGCTCCACTTTTGGACTAGGATGTTGCAAGTCCCTTTTACCCAAAATCTGGCTCAAAAATATAAGTGGGAGGAAGAAAAATGGCTGGTGTGCAGGAGTACAAATATTAGCTCCTCTGTCACTGCAGGCCTCCTCTGCCTCATCTCTGCCACTTGACAAATGGCAGAGCAGGGTCTGACCTGTGCTGTACCCTTTCCATGGCGCTAGGGGGCTCACCCATGGCCACACCCACAAGGTTGTGAGCAGATGCCTGGCATATGGGTCTTAGGGTGTGAGTATGGCTGGGGTGACCCCAAGTTCAGAGGGTGATGTCAATACACATGGTGCGCCCAAGAAGCACTTTCAGTCTTTCCTAGTTAAGGAATAAACAAGACTCCCTGTTAAGGAAAATATGTGTTCTAGCCTACAACAACACAGTCACACTTTGGGGCATCTGTCCAGATCAGCACCTGCAGGTGTGGAGTCCCCTGCGTGTGGGTTCTATCAGAGGACACAGCTTGTCTACAGGTCTCTGGAACTGCCT
Source organism: Mustela nivalis (assembly GCF_964662115.1). NCBI lineage: Eukaryota > Metazoa > Chordata > Mammalia > Carnivora > Mustelidae > Mustela > Mustela nivalis. The sequence continues at coordinate 68,033,336 of NC_139030.1, forward strand.
ATGCAACAAGGGCAAGGTACCCCACACGAACTATCCCGAGAAACCAAAGAGCCTGCAGGTGATGCTCGACAGGAAAGAAACATAACCTGGGTTAACGTAATTAAAAAATAAGTGCCATATAGTTTTTACCCTTGTAACAGTCAACCCAGAGACGGGATGGAAAAAAGAAATGCTTTTGAGCAGTTTCTCGAAATCTGGTTTTGTGAATAAAATACCTCCTTGGGGAACCATTAATGTCACCAGTTTACCCTGAGTGGGACGACCGGGCAGGGAGCAGGGCCCATGTTGTGGGAGGGAATGGGCATGCCTGTGATGCACTATATCCCCCAAATGGGGAAGTGACCACCCGTGAAGGGTTCTGGGGAGTCTGTGCTGACAGCACCCTGCTCTGGAGTGCGGCAGGGCAAAGACACCAAGCTTCAGGAGGAACACACTGCCAGGTGTGTCCTGCCCTGGGTGCTGGGCACCGTGAACCCCCAGAGGAGACCAGCACCTGTTGCCAGGAGCGCCCAGAGAGGTCATGAGCCTGTCCCCACAAGGCTGGCTACAGCCACTGACCAGAAAATAGGGCATATCCACCATGCTTCAAGGCCTGAGTGGGGCTGGGCAAGTGTGGAGGCAGCAAAAGCTTGTATTGTCCAAGCGGGAAACTCGAGTTCAGAACTGGGGTAAAGATCTGGTCAGAATGTGAGCAGATGCTATGCTTTGGGTCAGAGATTTTCTAGGGTAGACTCTAGCTGACGGGGTGGGGGCGGGGAGAAGGGGAAGAGTGTTCTCACCTTCAGAATTAAGAAGCCAACAGCAAGTGTTCTGTGCGCCTTATGAGCTTAAGGACCCCGTGTTTGTCCCCAACACCGCGAACAACGCCGTCATGGGCCACCACCTCGAGGGCATGGTGTCAGGCCAGAGGAACAGAACACGGCACCCGAGTCTGCATCTGCACGCTGGCCATGCCTGTCAGGCCTGAGGGGACAGCGCCGAGAGTGCGCGAACACTGTGAGAATGCACGGCACCTTCCCCCGCTGGCCTTCCACAGGGACGTCAGCATCCCTACCTGAAGTAAGACTGTCTGTGGAGCGTCACGGTGCCTACTTGTTGCTCAGAAGCCTATGAAAGTGAAAGCGGCGTCAGCAAAGAGGTTGTGAAAACAATATGTGGCGGTTTCAGGGATTCATTTAATATGTGAGACAACCTTTAATATACGCAAATCAAAACTTTTAAAAACAAGAAGAGGGAAAGGAAGCTAAAAGGTCCATGTAAAAGTTCATAGTAAATCTTTCCTTATTTTATTGAATAAACAATTAAATTCTAAATTAGTACATGTCTGCAAATTTATATGGCAATTCCAGTGGAAAATGAATCTTGTAAGTACCACAGACCAGGCAACATCACTGTTTTCTGTAGAGAATGAGTATGTCAAGTGCATAAGGAAGTCCTAGTTCCTTTGCTCCACAGCTCCTGAGGGAGAGCGGATGCTTTCAGGTAAAAGAGAGTGCCCTGGGGTACCTCAGGCACCTGCACTCCTGCCGTAACTTCAGGACAAGGGCCAAAGCAGAAACCTGGCAGTGACCCCACGGCTCTGAACACAACACAATACCAAACCCAACTGTAAGCACCGGAAAGAATGTTCACATTTCGTCTGTGACATAATTGTTTTAGAAATGGGTGTCTTTGTTGATGTTCCATGAACCAGGAGGGAGTGAACATACCTTTGACCGTGACACAAACACATGGCACACAGGGATGTGACCCACGTGCTCAGAGCCATCATGTGAGGGCTGCTCATGGCGACTCTTGCAGGGCTGCCCAGTGTGGGGGGGGGGAGTTTGTCCCGAAAACTAAAGGACTACTAGGCGCGATTCAAAGCAGACTTTGTGAACAAGAAAGGGGAACAGTTTAGCCAACCGATTTAGAGGTTCCCCCTCGACTGCTCGATGTCTTGTTTTTATTGTCCATCCATTTACTATTAGCACTCTTTCAGAAATGTGTGTTAATTGTCACAGGGATGAAAGGGGCAGCGTGGGGATACAGTCACTGGGATTGTGAGGAGGTTGTGTGGGGACAGATGGCAGCCACACTCATGGGGAGCTGAGCTCATGACCAGCATTGTGCAGTTGCTCTTGTACCCACAACACCAACGTACTGTTGTGTGTCGATCACATGATGACACTGTGCTAACCAGAGTCCTAACCTAACTTCATACTAGAGAATTCCTCTGGAACACAGAAGAGGCACGTGTCCATACCTGTGATTTAAGAAGCGATGCAGTACACACCATTACCTATGTGAGTGCAGTCACACTTACTAAGCCGAAACTTTACTGTTACTAGACATTAGATACTCATATATTGGCTTACATAAAATACTTTAACTTTGGAAACTTAAGTACAAAAATAGACTTGATAACTAATAAAAAATAATTGGTCTGCCCAGAGCAAGGGTACTCTGCAAGGCAGACCCACTGGGGACAGTCAGCACTGTCTATGGTCCCGAGGCTCCTGGCTGCGAAGGGGCTGGCAGGCAGCCCTCCTGTCAGAGGCAAGAACTGCATCTGGCTGAGGAGAGCAGCACATTCAAGGAAAAAACTGTCAGCACTCTGCAGGCACTTTTTAACTACACACTCTCAGCAAACTGGCTCCTGCTGTAAGCGCGCCAGCCTCCACCGTGCAAACCTCACTCAGCCATCCCTCCTTGAGCCCAGCAGTACGGACCACGCTCCCAAGACTGCAGCACTGCACAACATGAGGCTTCCGAGGAGAAGGCAACTGTGATGAACAGCTGTAAGCAAATGAAAGAAAGACCCAGTGCTGCTCTAGGAAGGGCTGACCCTCAATCTGAACTCTTTTGGATATTTTAGTATTTATGGTAAACCGTCTCTTACTAAGATTCGACAGAATGTTGCTGCCTCTGCTGCCTGCTATTTGCGGAAGGAAATGTCCTTCAGGCTCACTTTCCCTGGGTCTCTAAAGAATTTCCTTCGGGTGGGGGGTTACAATCCACCCAGAGGCTAAGGGGAGGGAGGTGAGCTCCGCAGGCGCCTCCCAAGAGAGCCACGCCTGGTTTCCAAGTAGTCGGCTTCCCGAGAAAGGGAAACCTGCGAACTTAAACACACTAAGAACACTATGGAAAAGAAGAGCTTGTACAAATGTCTCCTAATAAAAGTGAACCTAGCACTTGTCCTGGTAGTGCCCACGGAGTGTCTGGGGCGCTGGGCTCCTGTCAGCTGACCAGTGTTGAGGCCCCAGCCACGCAGGGGCTGTGGGGCGATGATGGGTGTTGGGGTGGGTGTGTAGTCTCTGGTCAGCACAGCTCTGGGTCCCACCTCCAGGGAAACAGAGGCAGGGCAGACAGGTGGCGGCAAAGGCAGGGACATGAGCCAGGACCAGAGGCCTGGCTTCTCCCACAAGTCACTAGTATGAAGTGGGGGGGTCTTCTTAACAAGATGAGGTGGGAAGAGCAGTCATGGCCATGTGCAGTGAGCAGATTGTGTTTGAAGTCCAGTTTGAACAAACCGGGTATTAACAGGCACTTTAGGCAAGGGGGCACATTCAAGTATGTCCCTGGTATTGGAGGACAGCAAGGGCTCACTGATCCTGTGACTGTCTATGTGCCATGCAAGGAGGTGTCCTTGTGCTCCAAGAGGTGCACGCAGTTTTGAGGGCAGCTGTCACATGTCAGGACCCACATGGAAGTCCTATAGCACCAAATGCAGAGGAAAAGGAAAAGGACAGAGGCCATGTGCAAGGTCCAACTTTGGGGAAAAATGAATGGGGGAATGGCGGGGGTGTGTTTGCTCCCTGTTCTGCTTTTGCATATTTTGCAAACTTTCTAAATAAAAAGCTAAAAAAATCAACTCCAGAAAATGAAGTTTCACTGAAGAAACAACATTTCTTTAGAGGAAGGCCTGTCAGAAGCTGTCGGAGTGTTGGAGAGCAGCACTGACTGCGGATCTCCAGGACAAGAGCGTGAAGAGGCACCCGCTGCCGTCGGCAGCCCTGGCTGTGCTGGGGAGCAGGGCTAAACAGACCCATCCCAGGGAGGCCTGCTGCCCAGACACTTAAAACAGGACAATGCAGGTTGGCTGAAGGCAATACTGGGCACATTCATTAGAAGAGAGAGTCTAGGAAAGCATTTTCCATAGTAACTCTTCCCCACACAGATCCAAGGTTAGCTTTCTAAGTGACAACCAGGGGGAAACAAAGTGTCTAGAACATGCTATTCCACCTCCTGGTTCCTAACTGGCCCGCCTCCTGCCCTTCTACCCAAGTCATGGCATCTCCTCACAGAAACTTGTCAGCCAACGCAACACCTCCATGCTACACAGAGGGCAGGCCTCAAGGGCAGGTGCGAGGGACACACACCGAGCGCGAGTCCCGCAGACCACAGTAAGGAGACTGTGGCATAGGTTTAAGGCAGCTACAAACATGGAAAATCTATACACTTAGCAAAAGGCCTCTGTTGGTGTTCAATCAACAAAGATGACAAAAGAAAGACTGTGACCGGAAATAGACAGCAGGCTACTTGGTGTGTGCTCACATGCCCCCAAGGCAGAGAATTTCAAGTCCTGCACACAAGCACAGAGGGGAGGCCTGCAGTCACCAAGGGAAGTGGAAGAAACGGAGCCTTTTACATGGCATTGCTCTACTAGTGGAGACCAGAAGGAATAAGCTACATAAATAAATTAAAAAAAAAAAACCCCAATCTCCGGACTTATTTGACGAAGTCAACGGTGTCCATCCAGGTTTCTCCTCTGATGTCCACAGACAAATACAGTCTGTGCCGTGGGCAGCAGCCCTGACTTCACGGTGGCACGGGTCCCAGCCTCGGCAGGTGTGCCTGCCTGGTGGGCATGGCCACCTCAGCCCGTCTGCTCCTATGACCTTTCCCACGGCCTTGGAAACAGACACCATCCATGACAGGGCTGTTACAAATAGCTGGCGATAGTGTATCATATGCCACCTGACCTGAAGGAAACGATATTCCTACAGGAAGAGTTAACATATAAGCCCTCAACATGTGCAGAGCTCCAGGCTGCTGATTTTTAGTGAACAACCCACTTCCTGGGTCCAAAGGAGACAGCTCTGTCAGGTTCTGCTTTTTCTGAAACCAGATATCTTCTATCCCTACTAAGCTAGACAGAAGAAAACAGTTCAAACTTATATTGCATTTTAAATCAAAGTTTCTCCAAGCCCACTACCCAAACAGAGCGCTACTTCTGGGCCTAAGGTCAGTGGATAAAAGCTCTGGTGTAAAGCACACCCTGGGCAGGGACAGGGACCTTGCCACGTGCTGCTGGAGAGCCTGGCAGGCAGCAAGCTGTGGTCTCCACGGCCTCTCCCAGGATCTGGGTTCTGCAAGGGGAACTCAAGACTCCATGTGGCGGCTGGACCAGTCAAACAAAACCCCATCCTAGTCAAGCATGAGCAGGGTGCTTCATCTTAAAAAGCAGCAGTAGGCATAACACACATATTCCATGAAAGGTCAATGGGAATCAGAACTGGGTAACATTCGACATGGATAGCACCAGTTTTTAGTTGAACCAAACAAAGCATATGCCAGAAAAACGGAGCTATGAAGACTAACTGATCAGTCCCTAGCCTGAAACAGTTGTCTATCTTAAGGCTTTTATCACCATTCTAAGCCACAGTTTTATCCTTTGACATTCAAAACAGAATAATCAATCAGCGGATTAGGAAAAAGAAGAATTTCAAGCCATGAACACAGAATCCCTTCCTATATCTAAAAGGCAAAAATCTGAGCTCTCACTGGGTTATCCTGTAAGGGAGCCCAGGGCTGGTCAAGATGGGTTTTTATCTATCCGCTCTCCTGGATTCAAATTCTTTATGCTCTGCAAATCGAAAATGACTCTCTCTCCACTTGTCTGTGCAAAAGGGTTACTGAAGAAAAGGCTCACATCTAGGGGGGTCCCTGCTTCAGCACCCCAGGAGTCCGTGTCTGTGCTGCTGGAGTCCTCAGCTGTGGTTGGGGGATAGCTGAGCTGCTCTAACTGGTCGATGAGGTCCGAGAGCTGGAAGGCTGAGCTGGCCTCAGAGCGGACCGAGCAGGCTGGGAAGTTGGCCATGGAGCTGGCCTCGGACTGATTGGCTGAGCTGGGGGTGCAAGCAGACAAGCCACCATGAAGTGGCAGGTTGCTGAGGGAACTGTTCTCGGACTGGTTGTTCCTCAGCGAGCTGGTCTCTGAGGGACTCAGCAGGCTCTGCATCAGGCTGGCTTGTGCCTTTACCTCAAACAGCTCACAGGTGTCTGAAGGGTGCATATCACCGCCAAAGCCACCCTCTCCCTCAAATGCAAAACCATGCTCGAGGCACCTGTGCGTGGCCTCAGCGGGGTACCGGTCTGGGCTGGACGGGGCAGAGACTGAGTGAGCGCAGGAAGGGGCCTGCGGGGCTGGTGCACAGTAAGGGAAGGAAAAGGCCTCTGAGCCTCCAGCAAAGAACGAGATATCTGCTGGGTCATCATCTATGAACTCCTCAGATACCTGCAGCCGGCCGTTTGTCAATGTGAACACAGGCCCACCTGCACTGCCCTGCCGGCCATGAGGATGCTCCCCATGGGTGGGGGCAGAGCCCACAACTGAGCCACAGCCACCCCCATGGTCGCTTTTACCAGCTGCTCTGCGCTCCCTGCCAGCAACCCCTGCAGCTAAGTCTACGGTGGTGTCATGACTCTGCCCCACGGGAGGGCTGGGGCTGCAACTCCTGACCACACGACCCAACCCGACACCTTGACAAGGCTGCAGCGCAGGGGGCCCCGGGGACTGGGCCCATCGGGTGTCGCCGTCGGCTGCTGCTCCGCTGCTCCTCTCTGCAGCTGGCCTCTTGGCGTCAGGAGCCTGGGGCTCTGTAAGGGAGCTGCTGCTGTCTTTGAAATCGGGTGGGCCTCGAGGGGCCAGAGGGGAGGTAGGAACTGAATAGAAGGAGGCATTTGTTGAAGATGGGGATGCGGAAGTCCTCAAGCCCTCGGTGAATGAGATGCTCTGGAGGTCACAAGTGAAGAAAAAAAAGAGCAACACATAAAATTACACATTACCATTTGAAAGTTGCAGAGCTAGCTGGACCCAGGCTAGTAGGTCCACACTTTTCTACCTCAGCCTCTGCTAAGAAGGCCAAATGACCATATTTTCCTCATTAGAACTGAAGATTTGTAAACACAGTTTTTCAAAAGGACCCAGAATCATGTTTAAAATCCCTCATAATTTCGTTTTTTTTCTCTTCTGTGATTAAATGTCTATAGTGAAGGAAATTCCCATCATGAAAACCTAGCCATGTGTACCTGTATCTCTGGGGTGTTCTGTATCACTCTGAAGCTGCATGAGCACGTGTTGGGCACTCCTTATTTCCGGTGGCAAACGACAGCTAGAGGCCGTGAGCCATTACCACTCAGCTAACAGGACCCTAAAGCAAAGCACCCACAGGCAACACACACACCCAGATCCGGCCACACGGGGCACTCACCGCTGGTGGCTCCCTGCCAGGGAGCAGAGAAGCACGTTGGTGGGCTCCCATGGGAATGAAGGCCGGTGGCCCAGCGGCCAGAGCTATTTAGGGAGGGCTGGCGCAGCCCCCAGCATGAGTGAGAAGAGGCTCACAGGCGGGGGAGAGTCAGCCCTCCGAAGACACTGCCATGCCTCCAGGAAGCTCCAAATGATACGCACACATGTGGCATCATCTAGAGGGTGTTTAGATCAAAATCTCACCCCAGAGTCCTGAGTAACTTGTGTGTGAGGAGCAGGGTGTGGCACAAGCGAATGAGGAGGCTGAAGCTGCAGTGGTGACCGACCAGAAATGAAACAGAAGCTCTCAGGCCACAGGTTCCTTGCTCAGATGCCCATCATTTAACCCTATCGACATTCTCTTGTGGTTTTTAAGACAGTATCAGAACTGAAAGTTTAAAAGCAATTTTTCAATATTCATACTATATATTCATACTATTTTATTTTGTAAATAGGCTCCTCGCCCAACAAGGGGCTTGAACTCAATCCCCAGGTCAAGAGGTGCATGGCTCTCCCGATTCAGTCAGCCAAGTGTCCCCATGCATACTCTTTTAGACTATTAAAAAAGTTGAACTTTGTTGAAAAAAAAAACAAAAATAAATTCTTTTAATTTGAATTGATTAAGCAAAGAATTTGTGAATAGGAAATATACCTAGAAGAGCTAAAGAATGTTCTTATTTAAAAGATCCAATGTAAAAAGTTTGGGACACATGAGCTTTGATACATAAGGTACAAGTGTAGCTTCTGGAAATACTATAACAATATGAACGACCAACTGTCAACAAAAACTAAAACAAAAACGTGTAGAAATAAAAAATCAATACGAAACTACAGAGCCATCTGAGGGGGCAGTAAGGGTATCACACAGCGAGAGGGAGATTCTCTGTGCAAGTGTGCTTACACATGGAAGTGGACATGCAAACCTGAAAACAGGAAGCGTCTAGCGGGGCAGGTGGGGAGCACAGGACCACCCATGTCCTGCCATGCCGGCTCTGTCCACTGCTGCCACATTCTGGACAATGGGGCTGAGTGCTTTTCTCTGAAGTATTTGCGTGAAACTGTGTATGTGCCCTTGCTTTAAGAGTTGTAATCATGGGGCACCAGGGTGGCTCAGTCAGTTAAGCTGCTGCCTTCGGCTCAGGTCATCATCCCAGGGTCCTGGGATGGAATCCCACATCGGGTTCTCTGCTCAGCAGGAAGCCTGCTTCTGTCCCCCCAACCCCGCCTGCCTCTCTGCCTACTTGTAATCTCTGTCAAATAAATAAACAAAATCTTTAAAAAAAGAATTGTAATCATGCCAAGCACAGATATAAATTTGTATCCTGCTTTTTACCCTTAACATGTTAGCAAAAAATCTCACTTCATGAATACAGTTTAATTAAGTAAACTAGTTCTGTAAGCTGGCACTTTACATTGTTTCAAACTTTTATAAAGGTAATATTCACTCACTTGTTTTCCTGAAAACAAAGAGCAGTGTGAGCCCACTGCAGAAAACTGAAAGTACGAAGAGAAAATAAAATCACCTGGAGGCCTGTCACTCAGAGAGGACATGTGACCCTGAGGTTGATGGCTCTAGCCTATCTTCTCTGGGCATCTGTCACTTCAGCTCAAAATGAGGACCTTATTACACAGGCTGTTTTGTATCTTGCTAGTTTTACTTGCTAACCCATTCTCGTGTGTCCTTAGCACCATACTGTTCTCCTAAAATGAGACCATAAGTGGTTCCAGAGCATTCCTCAGCAAACGGGCACACCCAGGACTCTGCTGGTGAGTTGACCAGCACAGCTGTGAGTGTTCCGGGTTTCTAAGTCACAAAAATCCCCATCATGCATGTCTCAATGCACAAAGTTTTCTCCTTACTTAGGACCACACCTCTGCCAGCAGCCCCAGGATGGGAATCTACAGTTAAGCACCGGGACTGACTCTGAGACTCCAGTTACAGCACTGCCAGAGGACTCCCCAAAGGTGTGCAGGTGACTAGTGTCACGTGTGCTTCAACCAGGAAGACTAACCTGCCTTGGCAAGTCTGCAGTCAGAGCACGAATAGACATCCGAGTCTTGCTGTGTCTTCTGCAAACAGAGAACAAGGTGTGAGCCACCACATCCGCCTCTCCTGGGACTGAGGGCAGCCGCGCCCTGGGGAAGAAGGGGGCTAAGGCCTGATAACATGCCATAGGCATCTAGCTGGAAACAGGCAGAGGACAGAAAATAAGAACTCAAATAAAACACAGGTGTTGCAGAGGAGGTAAAATTATCCCCCACACTGAAGAAAAATTCCACATGCAAAAAAACCAAGATCAATTTTTAGACCCAAAAGTTACCATGCTGCATGAAAACCTTTGATCTGAGCTGAACTATGCAGATTAGAGCCTCAACAGCAGAACCTGAGGCTGCACACACGACAGGTATCAAGGTGTTCACCTGCTATCTTTATCACGCATGCTGCTGAAGCCAGCGCCCACCTGCTATCTTTACAAGATAATTTGACTCAAGTCTCAAAATATGTATTTACATATGTAAGAGGATGTCTGTTCAAATAAAGGTTAAATATGTGAAATAGTGATTTTAAAAGCACGTACTGCACAGCATAAAGACCACGGTGCTTACCTTTCGTATGGAACTCTCTTCACCCCACTGTCTCTGACATAATCCACCAGCTGTTTCTGTGTTCTTCCACTGTGAACAAACGGAAAAGAACCAACAGCATTTCACAGCATTAGTCTTCACAGAGGCAAGGGCACGCTTGCTGACCCTCCAAGTTCACATGTGCATTTTAAAGCTATGCTTTGGGAGCGCCTGGGTGGCTCAGTGGGTTAAGCCTCTGCATTCGGCTCAGGTCATGGTCTCAGAGTCCTGGGATTGAGTCCCACATCGGGCTCTCTGCTCAGTGGGGAGCCTGCTTCGTCCTCTCTCTCTTCCTTCCTCTGCCTACTTGTGACCTCTCTCTGTCAAATAAATAAATAAAATCTTTAAAAAATAAAAAAAAAAATTAAGCTATGCTTTGCAGGAAGTGAGTGATTTTCTAGTTTCTATTGAAGCTATTTTTTCCATTGTTTTACTTGATATGCTTCTGCCACCGTTACTAGCTGCACATAATTCTCTGACACACTTCCCAACCCTTGTTTCTTGACAGTCTCAGTCCTGCACAGCCACTGGGGCCTCCCGGGGCTGGGTACATGCTGCTGCCCCACCTGTATCTGAAGGACGAGCCCCGGCTGAAGAAGACGGCTTTAGCTTTGGCCTTAGGTTGATCCAGGAGTCTAAAGAAGGTGTGATACTCCACACAGATCTTCCAGAAATTCTTGCATTCATCTCTACTGCCCAGCAAGAACTCCAGTGTGTCCTGGTAAGGTCCCTAGAAACAAAACATGAAGTCTCAAAACTAACTAATTCAAGAACATTTAGGAAGCATTCAGATAACAGGCTATTTATTCCAATGTTAAAAATTAGGAAAACATTGTTTTCTAAAAATTATCTATAAAGACTCCTGGTGCCATTTACATTTAAGAGAAAAAAAAGCAGCATCAGCTTGTTCAACTGCAGAAATGTTCAGAACAGTCACCTACAATGACACAACTGCTAACACTTCCACATGCCTCTCATGATGCATCTCCCACAACAAACCAGGGCACCTCCTCTGTCAGGCAACTATCCATGGGCCATTGCTCAGTTGCTCTTCCATGTGTGGCTCCAGGGTGTTCCAGGTGTCCAGGACACATGGTTTCAAAGGCTCACACACATCTTTTTTTTTTCTTAAAGATTTTATTTTTTTGACAGGGAGAGAGAGAAAGAGAGAGAGAGAGAAGGAACACAAGCAGGGGGAGCCAGAGAGGGAGAAGTAGGCTTCCCACGGAGCAAAGAGACTGATGCGGCACTCAATCCCAGAACCCTGGGATCGTGACCGGAGCTAAAGGCAGACACTTAACAGCTGAGCCACCCAGGCACCCCACACATCATCTTGAAGTAACTCCTGTGTTATCTTTCATAGTTATTTCTTAGGATAAATTCTTAGAAACGTTATACTGAGCTTAAAATAATGCACATTAAAAAAATCTATTTATTTATTTTAAGTAATCTCTACACCCAACATGGGGCTGGAACTCATGACCCTAGGATTAAGAGTCGCACACCCCAACAGAGGCAGCCAGGTGCCCCAACAATGCACATTTTTGAGCCTTGAGGCATATTACTGAATAACCTTCCAGTAAGACCATCCTACCTGGACTCCTAGATTCAGTCTCTGAAACCTAAGTACTGGGGGATCCAAGGTGCCACTCTGCCCAGGGTAGGTGTCGTCCTGGCTCTGAGCCTCAGTAAGTGGGAGCAGCGACCCCCCTTGTTCCCTGGAGGGGCGCCTGGGTGGCACCCAGTGGGTTAAGCCTCTGCCTTCAGCCCAGGTCATGATCTGAGGGGCCTGGGATTGAGCCCCGCATTGTGCTCTCTGCTCAGCCAGGAGCCTGCTTCCCCACCCACCCCTCTTCCTGCCTCTCTGCCTACTTATGATCTCTGTCAAATAAATAAATAAAATCTTTAAAAAAAAAAAAAAAAAAAAGAACTGCCCTGGAAATAGTTCTTGCACTCACAGAAAAAAGCAGCCCTTTACCTGCATTTTGTGCATGTTTTTAGTATTCCTTAGATTTCCTTTTCATTCCTACAACAGATACTTGAATAAAAAACCAGCCGCTCTTTCATGCTTCTCCAGGAAGGAAATATGTGTGTGACATGTGCACCTGCTGTTTGACCAAAGCCTGCGGACTGAGTGCCCTTCAGAAGCTGAGGGATGGCCCCTTGGCCCAGCACTCCCAGCATATCTGTGCAGAGATAGCCTTGTCAGCCTCCTGCAGTGGCACCGCCAGTCCACTCTCAGTCCCTATCCTCTTCTGTGCACTGGGACTATACCACCACGGACACTGTCGAATTGCAAGTATCGGATTTTTCCTATTAGACTGTATTAGACAAGTACTTTATCCGTTTCAATAAATTCACATGTAATTACTATTTTATAACTGAAAGTCTAGAAAAGGAAGGAGTATTTATTTTCTGAAAATCAAGGCTTCCCCATTAGAGCTAGCAAAAAGGTCAATTTCTGGATCCATGACGATACTGGGAACGTCCCTTACTCTGGATAGAAGCGCTAAGGCTAATCTGCTGTAAGACTGCAGATCACAGTTAAATACCTCATGTCTCAGCCTCCTGACCTGGAGAACAAAGACGCTGCAGCCAACCGACTGTTCTCAGCAGCCCCTGGCAGCTTCTCTCTCTTACCCTAGACCTGCTGAATCTGAAAGCCAGCCCTGTGATGAGTGGTGTGAGCAGCTCCTTAGGGACACTGACCCACACTCATTAGAAGACCACCTGAGCAGATTACCCAAAGCCCTTCCACACCCCAATTCTAAATTCCCTCCCTAAATTCTTGTGTGCATGATGCAGAAATGATTCATAAAATAATTAACAAGTCAACGTTCCAAGAGAATAAATTCTCTTGTAATTCAGAAAGTGCTTAAAATCATACTTACACGGACTTCTGGGTGCAATTTGATAAGAAACCTTTTCCTCTTAAAGCTGAGTTTTCGGACCCTGGACCAGTTGAAAGTGTTAATTTTGGTGGTGCCCTAAAATTCAAGAGATGGACACTCAGACACATTTGTAATCCACACAGACACACATACACAACTTTTCATGAAATAGAGAATGTTTAAATTACAACCTTGCCAGACAGCACAGCAATGTGCTCGACATTTTGTATCTGGAATGACTCTGAATTAAAATGTCAACACTAAATATAAGAATTTACTTGTTTTAGAAGAGTCACTTGATTTCTTTGATAAGGCTTTCTTACAAATTACTTTTTATCAATGCCAATACTGAATACTCCTCGAAGCCCACCCCTGCAAAGAGGGTGGTCATGAGGAGTGATGGTGGTGGAAGGGCCGGGATGGGAGGAGAGCCAGGATTCTTGCTGCAGGAGGGAGGATGCTGGGCAGGGTTGTGGGGGCTGCTGCCCTGGAGAGGGAGCTGGTGGCATGAGCTCCTGACACTCAGAGCAGCGACGGGTACACCGAGTGCTATGGGTCTTGGGTTCTAGATATGACACCCCACTGGAAAGGCCAGGGTTCTGTGGTCTTCAGGGGGTAGTGGGCAAAGCTCCAATTGACCCTGGAATATCTGTTGTCTAAGAAAGTACACGAATGCTCAATGGGATGGGACAGGCCCACCGGACACAAGTACCTGCTTGGAGGATGTCCAAAGATCAGTGTGGGACAAGTCACAGATCAAAATGGATAGTGACAGCAGCAGATTATCAAGTGTCAGAATATAACCCGAACTGTTATAATTCAAATTGTGATACGAGTATAATACAAATCCATGAGTCCACAGTGATACGAAGTAAGTAAATGCAGACAAAAATGCTTCCAGGAGCGCAAAAAATGGCAGTAAATGAGTCACCACTTGGCAGCCATCAGAGTAATCCAACCAGGTAAGTGGGTGAGGTTAGAGACATCTACATGGCTTCAAACTCTCTCTCCACAAAAGGCTTATTAGTTACGAAGGACAAAAAGTAACTTTGCAGTAGACCAGCTTGTCAAATGCCATCTGACCAAGTGTTCAATGTTGACACCGCCAGCAATGGGACAGATGGCACCACTGGTGACCTTGCAGCCATACCAGGAACACGATCACTTCTGTGATTTAGCCGAGAAGATAGACGAGGGTCTGATCATCAGCAAGTATCCAACAAGCCCATATTGTAGTAATTCCACAGAAATGACTGGCCTGTAATAATCAGAATCAGGGAAAGAAGGAAGAATGTTCCAGGCAGGGCAGAGTGCTTGACCTTAGATTGGATCTCTTGCAACAAGTAAGATTAGGCAACTGGTGAAATCTGGAAGGACGTCTCAGGTGAATAAGTTCTTTGTACTGTTCCTGTAACTTTTCTGTAAGCTTTGCATTGTTTCAGAATAAAAATTAAATGTTCTGAGATACCTTCCTCTATTCTTTTTTTTTTTTTTTTTTAAAGATTCCATTCATTTATCCATTTGACAGACAGAGATCACAAGCAGGCAGAGAGGCAGGCAGAGAGAAGGGGGGGGGGAGCAGGCTTCCCTGCTGAGCAGAGAGCCGGACGTGGGACTCGATCCCAGGACCCTGGGATCACGACCTAAGCCGAAGGCAGCGGCTCAACCACTGAGCCACCCAGGCGCCCCTCACCCCTCTATTCTTGATCATCATGATCATTTACTCTTCTCTGCAAACTTGAGATGGGGACAGCAAGGTCGGGAATGGAGTCTTCCTTCAGAAACCCCCCAAATCTTCAACCTTAAAGGTGGGATGCCACCTTAAGGGATGTCCCTTAAAGGGGGATGCCACCACATGGATCTGTTCTGAAAACAAGGGAAGAAGCCAGGTGTGAGGACCTGGTTTAGGCGCAGAGCCCAGGAGAAAAGCCTGAGGCAGGGCACAGCTCAGTGGCGGTGAGGTGCACAGAGTGGGTGATTAAAATCACTCTGGATTACACAAGGTGATGGCTGCACGATTCTGTAAACACACTAAGAAGACATGAATGTATATTGGAAAATGGTAAACTTTATCGTCAGTAATTTACATCTCCATGAAAACAATTCCTAAGTTAAGAGGTGTCCTGAAGGGGCGCCTGGGTGGCTTAGTGGGTTGGTCTCAGGGTCCTGGGATGGGAGTCCCGCATCCAGCTTGCTGCTTAGCGGGGAGTCTGCTTCCCCCTCTCTCTGCCTACCTCTCTGCCTACTTGTGATCTCTAGCTCTCTGTCAAATAAATAAATAAAATCTTAAAAAAAAAAAAAAAAAAAGAGGTGTCCTGCAAGTCCCGATAGGAATGTTCAGGTCTCCATGAGAACAGAAGCATCCCATATTTTTAAATACTGCCCAAACACTAATTACTCTAATTTCTGCTCAAATTTTCAACTATGTTCTCAAAAAATGTAAGCAAACAAAATAAAAATAACTCAAATACAGAACATCAACAAAATAAAACAGAAGCCTCCCTCCTGCACCCTTACTCCTCATCACCCCCCCACCGTTTTTAACCCCAGACTTGGTTTATGTGCCTGGGCAGGGGCTGTAGGCAAGGCAGAGACGATGTGCCCCCCAAGACAGCCACAGACCAGGTGAGAGAGGTCTCACACACGGGTGCTGCCTGCCTGCTCACCTTTCCACTTTCTCTTTTGGTAAAAAAAAAAAAAAAGTGATATTCCAGAGTTTTAACCACTATCAGAAAGAAGTCCAAAGAAGAAACAAAACCTGATCACAACTAGAGTGTTCAACTTTAAAAGTTTCAACTTTTAAAACTGAGCAGCTGCCTATAAACACTCAGAGCTACTGCTTTCATTTTAATTTTTATCCAATAATCCACGGCACAATTATAAATATCTAGGAAGGCTTGAGACAAGACCCAGCCATTCAGGGCCCTCCTGCTAGAGACCTGACCGCCTGAGCCCTCCATACCCACTCTGCAGTGGCCAAATTTTAAATTTGGTTTTTATTTACTGTTTATGAGAGTACTTCTCACAGGCTGAGCCATGGTGAATCATAACTCTATTTTGCTCCTTTACTTTAAATTCTCCCTCAGATACTAAGTGCCTCTTCTCATTTACTCAATTTTCTAATTCAGCTCAAACTCTCCCTGCAGAATCTTTTTTTTTTTAAGATTATTTTTTAGAGTGAGAGAGAGCACAAATGGGAGGGGCAGAGGGAGATGGAGAGCGAGAGGCCCAAACAAGCTCTGCACTGAGCAGAGCCTGACGTGGTGCACGAGCTCACAACTCTTGAGATCAGGACCTGAGCTGAAATCAAGAGTCGGATGCTCAACTGACGGTGCCACCCAGGGGCCCCATCCTTGCAGAGTTTAAAACTCTTCAGTGCAGTCTGATCCAGGAAACAATTCTCTCCATGCTGCACGCATGCTAATGGGTGCTCCCTGGGCAGCCTCCGACGTGCAGCCCATCCGCTGCCATTCCCGGTCTGTTCTCTCCTCTGTCACGTGCTTTAAAAAGTGCTCAGCAGTCAAACCTTAGAAAAATGGTGTATCTGGAAAATGTTTTTATTTCCTCTGCACAGAAGTCACATTGGATGGGGCAGCGGATCCTGGGTGGGAAATGATTTTCTTTCACATTCCGTACCACTGCCTGCCCTATTGTTGTGTAGCCTCCAGTGCTGCCCCCACGGTTCCTCCTTCTCCTTCTGGGAGCTCTCCGGTCTCCCCTGCATTCTGACACTTCATGCTGGTGTGCCCTGTGGGGGATCTTCACTTGTCGGCCATAGCAGGAACATGTAGGCACTTCCAATATGGACACTGGTGCCTTATGCTCTGGACACGTTTCTCACATGATTTCTGTAACAGTTTTCTCTGCTGCTCTGAGCTGTGGCCTCTAGGTCTCCTCGGTGCTGGAATGCTGGGCCTTTTGTGCTATTCTCTGAATTGTCACTTGCCTCCTGCATCATGAATCCTCTATATGCTCTGTGGAGATTTTCTCAACTTCGTGTTCCAGAAAGCCTCACACTCTGCAGCACAGTCCTTTCTGCTACCGCATTTCTAGATCTGCATGCACTCCTGCTCTCCGTGTGTCCCTGTGACTACAGACTGCTCGTGTTTCAGGGCAGTTTTCTCTCCTGTAAGGCTTCCCAGGAAACATAAGACAGTAATACATCAGCAAGGTTCAAAACCTCAGCAGGATGAGTCTGCAGGGAGAAGCCCCTTATCACCGGCTCCCAAAGCCTGCAGCTGCCTTCCCTTCCCAGCGGCTATTAATGCCACCTGTTTACTTTGTATGGTGTAGAGGGTGTGTCATTCTCCCACTCCTCCTCACAAGCAGTAGCAAACCATACACACTTTCATCTTTGCTCCACACAACAGTGCATCTCAATGTCCCATGTATCACGACACAGAAAGCCTCCACGTTCTTTGTGCAGTTGCCTGATAGTCCATAATATAGATAAACCAGACTCCTGATGATCAGTTATCAATATTTTACTATTACAAATAAGGCTAAAATATAAAAATATAAAATTACAAGACAAAGATCTTTCATATCTGAGTCCTACACCTCATGAGCACGACACAGTGTAAAGCGACTTTTCTGCATCTTGCCCATGAGACAGATAGAAGATGGCATGCTTGCTGAGGATTCTACAGGGGTTCTCATCCCGTTCCTGGCACAAGCTCTGTTTCTTCTCAACACTAATCTGGTATCTGTTCTTCAAGAGAGAGGATTTCCTTAAATTTCTGGTGATCCTTGGTTATCTGCCTGAGTTTAAAAGTGAGACCCCAGGACTGTAAGTCTGTAACCATTTGGTCACCAGCGAAATCTAGGGTCCATCTGGTGAGGGACAGAGTAACTGCATGGTCTTAAGGGTATCTCTCCATGGACTGCTTACTGGTTTAAAGAGAAAAACTAGTAACTACAATAACTAGTAACTAATAACTAAAGTTAATAACGAGTAATCAAGACTAGTAATTAAGAACTAGAAAGCAGAGATCAAGATTCACACCACCAGTAAGGCGGGACAGTGTCTCAGTTGAGACTTTCTGTCAAGAACGTGACCACCTGGGTAGTGGGAGTATGTCCCCTGAACCTCATCCCAGGAAAACAAATGACAAACCAAAAATGGAGAATGTCCTATTAAAAATAAAAAGGACTGTGCTCAACACTGTCAATGTCCTGAAAGATGAAGAAAAGAAATGCTCTAGCTTCAAGGACACAGCAGATGCAACAGCTAAATGCCACATCTGGTCCTAGCCTGGGCCCTGTCCTGTAGGGATAAGCGCCGTGAGGACATCAACTGGCTGGCTGACAAGACTGGAGAACGACCAGCACGTCAGCTGCCTCAGTGACAATGGTCAGGCAGTGTTCCAGGATTACAAACATATGCCTTCAGTGGTCAAGGGTTCAGGAGTCTGCAGCCCATTCTCAAATACTTCTGAAGAGTTATTTGTATGTGCGTGTTCACGCATGGCTGTGCTAGTACACGAAGTGGGGGTGAAGAAGCATGCCGGGGTGGGGGCAGGGGAACGCAAACCACAAAGCGAATGTGTAAAATGCCGTTGTGGGTGAAATCCAGGGTCAGGGCACATGAGGGTTCGCTGTGTTGTTCTAATTCTTACAGATTTTCTGTAAGTTTGGAAGTTATTCCCGAATGAAAGTCTTTAAAAACAGAAGGCTCTGAAATGCTGGCTGGAGGCTCTTTGTTGGGGGGAGGCGGGGGTAGGGAGCCAGGCCTGTTACCATGGGATGCCCCTGTGTCAACACCTGCAGGGTTCCCAGAAGGCCATGTGGACTTTCTGGACATCAGTCTCCTGTCTCTGAGAGGTCAGCCTGTCCACCATTCCAGGGGAGCAGAGATGGGGAGGCCTGTGGCAACACGGAGTACAGGCTTTCTCTTAAACATCCACTTGGAGGCTCACCTCATATTGTCCTCTGCCTTCTGAGCCAGACCCCGGAGAGGGAGGCCTTTGCCCTCTCCCAGTACAGGGAGGGGCTGCGGCTGTACCTGCTCCTCCTACAGATGCAACCAGGCTGTTACCAGCCCCAGCCTGCCCGGGGCCCACCAAGGTGCCCCCTAAACTCCTGCGGACACAGGATTCTGATCTTCCACTCCCTTCTCACTACTCTGCACTGCTCCCACTCATCTGCCCATTTCCCAACTTCTAAAACATTGCTGGCATTTGATTTCCTTTTCCATTCTTTGTTCTTACTAGTTTAAATTTAAAACAAAACAAAAAACAAAAAATACAACTCCTTCAATTTCATTCTGGTGGGGATTTGAGGGAATAATAATGAATACCACCTAATGTGTTTAATATGAAGTCTCTGATCCCTGCTTTTAACTTCTTCCAGTTACAAATTATTCTTTTCTGGAAAAATCACCTGAACTCGATTGGGATGGATGTGTGACTTTCATGTCTGCATGATACAGAAATTGACATGTGAGCCAGCAGCTGTGGGAGGCCCTGGGTCCATCACCTCACACAGTGAGCCTGGTACTGTCTTCACCAATGACTCAGTATACGATAGAACACAATTAACATTCTGTTGACAAAATAAGTTTTTTTTTTTCCCTAATAGGAAATTGAAAACTTGATGGCTAGGCTAAAAATGAAAGGAAAAGTAAAAGAGAACAAGTGTGGCTTGACTATGGGGGCCTGGATCAGCTGAGCCGTCCTAGATGACAATAGGTTAAAAAGTGCCCACAGAGGAATGCACGGCTAACACAGGCCCTGGATGCCCAGGATGTACCCCCATGGCGGTCAGGGCTGAGCAGGCCTCGGCAGGATGTCCACGTGCAACTGGAGGCCCACAGCTTTGCAAAGGCTGGACCAGAGGGCTCCCTAGAGGGCAGATCGCAGCAGCAAGTGGGCCACGGGGCCTGGGGCAGAGGACATGGGCAGCCCTTCCAGCATCTCCAGGCCATGGAGGAGGGCCTGTGCTCTAGCAGTCGCTTGCAGACGCTTCCCCATCACCAACCCCAGCATACACGTGCTTCACTGCGGGCAGAGCTCAGTGGCTCTTTATGGAACCGTTTGCCTCTGCATACACAGCCAACACAAAGGTTCCCGACGATTATACTGATGGTTATCATGCACCACAGCTTCTGACAGTTTCCGCTCTGTTATAGCTTTATGTCCTGAAATGACGACCGCAAACACCTCCCAGTGCAGCACATCCAGACCTGTGCAGGTCCACGCCTGAGGCCTGGAGATGGCTCTGTACAGAGGAGCCAGTGTTTCCATAAAAGATTCTATGGGGATGACCTTCAGGTCAACATCAGAGGTGGCATGTGACAGGGTGCCCCAGGGGCCAGAGGACTCTCTGACAGTGAGGAGAGAGAAACAAGGAAACATCCACTCCACGGGTGAGAGGTGGGATCAGATGATATGCAAGACTCCTCCTCCACGTCCAAGATCGTACACATCAGAACAAAATTTTACCAGCATGTGTTCAAGCCCCATTGAGTCAGTGCCCCCCCCCCCCTACCTGGAACACGAGGACACCCATGTGGGAAACAGCCAGGTTAATTCTGGCCCCCTCCCTGTCAGAAGCCGTGTGAAATCTGATGCCATACATTTCCAACTTCCGGGCAATTTCGAGCACCTGGAAATCCGACTCAGCAGGCGTCTGGCCCCTAGAGTAATAAAGGATGGCATGGTCACAGCACTGAAGCAACTTCATTTCTCAAAAAGCCAAAACATGTAACAGAATTGATTAGGAAGACAAAACACAATAAAACAAACCAAGGCTGGAGGCTTTGTTTCAGAGCAGACTGGTCCCTTTAAGTTTACTGACCCACGGAAATGCAGCATACCACACACACAGACCAAAGAAATTGTCTGTCTCCTTTTAGCCTGTACTCCATTTCCTGCCGGGCAGCATGCTTTTTGTATCCACTAGATGCTCAGCATTATACTTTGCCCTAAATACTGACACAATCTCATGCAAACATTATACACAGAGACAACTACTAAATGTAGGAAACACCAAAGATAACATCAGTATCTCATTCAACCCATTTCAATACTTTTCCAAAACATTTTCATAATGTACAATTCTAACCATTAGAATATACTTTTATAAGAATAAAATTATGACATTGAATAGAAATGTTTCTCAAATTCCCAGTCCATTCATGCTTCCAGGGAAGAGCCCATGACCTGTGTCACATGGACCAGCTCCAGAAGGGGGCTGTTCAGACAAAGCACAGCTGGGCCAAGGGGAGAGGGTCCTACTCAGAGGACCCCACTCAAGGTCTATGCCCTACATGTGGGGCTCTCTATCAACAACCCTTCCTCTTACTTCCAAATGTCTAAGCTTTGGGATTTTTTTAAAGTTTTTTTTTTTTTTTTATTTGAGAGAGAGAAAGAGCACAGCAGGGAGAAGCAGAAGGAGAGAGAATCTTTTTATTTATTTATTTGACAGAGAGAGAGAGAGAGAGAGAGATCACAAGTAGGCAGAGAGGCAGGCAGAGAGAGAGAAGGAAGCAGGCTCCCCACTGAGCAGAAAGCCCGATGTGGGGCTCGATCCCAGGATGCTGAGATCATGACCTGAGCCAAAGGCAGAGGCTTAACCCACTGAGCCACCCAGGGGCCCCAAGGAGAGAGAATCTTACGCAGACTCCCTGCTGAGTGAGCACTGAGGGGGATGGGGGAATGGTAGTGTTTGATCTCAAGACCGAGGTCAGGATCTGAGCCAGTACCAAGAGTCCAAAGCTTAACTGAATGCACCACCCAGAGGCCCCTGAGTTTTTGGATCTTTAAGGAACAACACAACTGTCTGGGTTATGCTATTCCCACAGTTTCTATTCTTGGGCTAAAATTTCCATTGAGTTTGTTATGGACACCCTATCAGCTAACATTTAAGAAATCATCACTAAGAAACACTGTGTGTGTGACAACTGTTTTCTAAGGTGTCCTGATGGGGAAGATCTGCTTACTACTTTCTAATTTTTTAAAATTTTTAGTAGGCTCCATGCCCTATGTTGGGCTTGAATTTACGACCCTGAGATTAAGAGCTATATGCTTTACTGACTGAGCCAGCCAGGCACCCCAAGATTTGTTCATCCCTAATGCTTCTAGTGACCACTGCCACAGCTTTGGAGTGGGGTGCTGCAGAGGCTAGGGGAGTTCTGAGGTGAAGCTAGAATCAGGGAGGCTAAGGGAAAGTCTGGTGAGGACTCAGTAGAAAAAGAGAGCAGAGAAAGCCTTTCTTCTCAGAGAAGCTCTAAGCCTTTGTGAACAGAACTGGGTAGATATGAGGACGGGAAAGGCTATTCTGGCAAGGTCTCAGAAGGAAGTGAGGAGTACACAGTATTAGAAACAGAAGAGAAGGGCGCCTGGGTGGCTCAGTGGGTTAAGCCACTGCCTTAGGCTCAGGTCATGATCTCAGGGTCCTCGGATGAGTCCCGCATCGGGCTCTCTGCTCAGCAGGGAGCCTGCTTCCCTTTCTCTCTCTCTGTCTTCCTCTCTACCTACTTATGATCTCTCTCTGTCAAATAAATAAATAAAATCTTAAAAAAAAAAAAAAGAGAGAAGAGAAGGTGATCCTTTTTATCAAGTGGCACAAAATTTGGTTGAATTATATTTATATCCTAGTGTTCTGTGGAGGGCAGAACTGGCCAGCAATGGAACTGGATGTTTAGCTGAAGAGATCTCTAGGCCAAGTCAGGAAGGTGCGGCTGGGCTGCTCTGACTGCTGCCAGGAAAGCACAAGAGAGAAGGGCCTGAGAGATGGAAGTGGGGAACAGAGAGGAAACAGAACTTTAAGACCAGGAAAATATTCACCTATGCATACTGCAGAAAATGAGGACACTAAGGGTGTAGCTAAATGGCTGAGGAGATCTGTATGGAGAGAAGTCAGGACAGTGGGAGAAGGACCCCAAAGGCAATTCAGGTCAGGGCTGCCCCTCCCATCACAGACTGGTGGGGGTTGAGGGCCCCACAGCCTCCACCAGGTCTCCAAGGCCAGGGCTGCCTGGAGGGCAGAGCACTGAGCCAAAGAGGATTATTTCTGAGACTTAAGGTCTAACGTCATTTGCCTTGCTAGCTGTTGGGCTTGCCTGAGACCTGTTACCCTTCCCTTTGTTCCAATTTCCTCCCTTTGGAGGGGAGTGCCAATCCCATGCTGTCCCCAGCATAGTATTCTGTTTTCACAGGTCCACAGCTGGAGGAGACTTGGCTTCAGGCAGAACCCTAACTGGAGTCCCAGCCAGTCCTCATCAAGATGAGATTCAGGAGAGGCTGTGGGCCTGGGAGGGTTTTCGAGTTGATGCAGGAGCAGTGGGGACGTTCAGGCTATTAGGATGGAATGAATATATTGTGCATGTGAGGGGGACATGAATTGTGGGAGGGGTGGAATGTTACAGGGTGAATCAATGTCTGTGTCCTCCAAATCCTAGGCTGCAGCCAAACCCCCAATATGAGAGTATTTGGAGAGGGGTCTTTGGGAGGGGCCCGTGCAGAGGACTCCTGAATATTAGTGGTCTCAAAACAGAGGCTCCAGGGAGCACCCAGCCTCTTCCACCCTATAAGGACAGAGCGAGAGATGCCATTTATGAAACATGAAGCAGGTGCTCAGCACCACCGAATCTACCAGGGCCTCCATGTTGGACTTCTGGCCTCTAGAACTGTGAGAAATCAAGATCTGTGGGCTACAAGCTACCCAGCCTGGGGCGCTCAGTTACAGCAGCCCCGAAGGACTAAAACACCAGCTTCCAAACCTTTTTTTTCACTCTCAAGATCCAAAAGAACTGTGATTAAAAAAAAAAAAATTCCTTCAATATCTTATTCAGTGATTACTGAGGTGTGTTTCCGGTGGGCCAAGGAAGATGTTATATACTAGGTAAGAAATTTATCTTTGTCAGGGAATACTTGAGTAACTCAGGCAGTCAAGGGACTGCATTCGGCTCAGGTCATGACCCTGGGGCCTGGGATTGAGCCCCGCATCACTCCTGGCTCAGTGGAGAGTCTGCTTCTCCCTCTGCCACTTCCCCCCACCTTGTACTCATTCTCTAACAAATAAATAGATAAAATCTTAAAATTTTTTTTTATCTTGGTTAAAATGAAGGTACCACATTATATTTAAAAAACCACCACAAAAAATGATTTAAGGAAAAGAAGTACAAGTATCTGATGACTGGAAGATTAAGTCAACACATCAGAACCATGAGAGGGCCCCTGCTTGGCTCCGTCAATGCAAGCATGTGACTCAATCTGGGGGCTCGCAGAGATCACTTAAAAATTAAAATCTTGGGGTGCCTGGGTGGCTCTGTCGGTTAAGCCTCTGCCTTCAGCTCAGGTCATGATCCCAGGGTCCCAGGATCAAGCCCTGCATGGGGCTCCCTGCCCAATGGGGAACCTGCTTCTCCCTCTGCCTGCTGTTCTTCCTATTTGTGCCTCTCTCTCTCAAGCTCTCTGACAAGTAAGTAAGTAGGTAAGTAAAAAGAAAAAGAAAAAAATTAAAAAAAAAAAATCTTTAGCGGGGGAATAAAAAGAATCAGGAGAGCCCAGAGAGTGACAGCAGAGCTTCCATGCTCTGTCCTCCCATGGAAAGAGCCCAGGTTTAGTCCTCTATGAAACACATCACCCAATTTCTTAACTGGCTTTCACAAGTATATATATAAATATATACATTTATCTATCAATCAGAGTGGGAGAGCGAGCACACAAGCAGGGAGGGTAGCAGGCAGAGGGAGAAACTCAGCAAGGAGTCTGATGTGGGGCTTGATCCCAGGACCTTAGGATAATGACCTGAGCTGAAGGCAGATGCTTCACCAGCTGAGCCCCCAGGTTCCCCTTTCAGTTTTTAAGGCAGTCACCTTAAGACACACACCTGACACGCTGATACACATGCACATATACACAAACACTGTGGGCACATGAGCACATGTGCAAACACACAGACACACAAGCACAGGGGCACATACACATGTGCACAAGTGCCCTCCTCGGGGCGTCTTTGCTCGTGGCCAGGTGGCTCTCAAGAGTGACTACTCACAGACCTTCACCATCCCCTCACCTCACTTCCAGTGTGAGCCTGGCCTTCACTCTGAACCTCACCTCACAGGCACACTTGCATCCACACTCGCTGCGCCTGGGGCTGAGCCCCTGCCTGAGGGTGCCCTTTCCTGACATGCTGCCCCTTGGTGTCCGAGGCTCTCTCTCTGCCTCCCTCGCTGCCCGTTCTCAGGACCTCTGGTGGTGCCCCTTCCTCACTCACCCTCCCATGGCCAGGTTTTAGGGTCTGTCCTACGTTCTGCTCACTTCTCCGTCTGCCCTTCCCCTCCCCTTCCTAGGTGACCTGCACAGCCGGTCTGCTCACATGCTGACAACACTCTGCCTACATCCTGGACCCATCTTCCTGCTGGCGCCAGTGCAGGGCCCCACCCCCATTCTAGGAATAAATCCTGAATGGGTCATTGTCTCCTCTGGGATGGGCATGGGACTCAGACTGGCATTGGGAGATGGCCCCTTGCTTCTCTTCCCAGGTGTGCTGGACTCTGACACTAAGAGATGCCCCAAACTGTGACATCCAAGATCAGGCGGGTGACTACACTCAGTCTTGCCACGAGAGGAGGGTCACACATAGCTTCCTGTCGGCAGCAGGCACTGTTACTCGCCCCACTGCTTAAAGCAGAACTTCAGGTGGAATAGTGGGTGGCAGGCTCGGTCCGCGAGCCTCCTCCTGCCCTTCCAAGCTGCTGCCTCTGCCTGAATGCCCCTCAGCAACCCGATGTGGCTAATTCCTCAAAGATGCCTGCCTGCCCCAGCAGCCCAGCCACTCACCCTTCTCCTCACAGTGAAGGAGGCTCTGTCTGTTCTGTAGCTAACATATCCTAACACACATACACCCGCACAGCCCAAGGCTGCCCCAATGGCAGGCACACAAAAGGCACTCACTCCCTAAGAACTGTGAGTGGCAAAATGCACGAGAAGTATGCAGTCTTGTGGGGGTAATACAAAGTCCTCCAAAGTGAGGATCTTGGTCCGCTGTTCAAGCTACCCCCTCCCCCGGTGTGGACAGTAGGGACTGACAGACAGCTGGCACCCAAACCTTTGATGAAAAGCTGAGAGGGATCCCTATGGAGCTTTTCCCACAAGGCTTATCTGACCAAAATAAACCCACATACACAGGCCTCTTCTCAAGGGCAAGACCAAGCCATCACCCCCTCTCCTGTCTACTTTCCCTTTGGTGGGTTCAAGATGACAACCACCTTCCCTTGGCCCTAGCCCTCCCTCCTCATGGCTCCTACCTGCACCTCTTTACTCTCAAAAAGCACACCAGTGTTGAGAAACCTAAATGAAGTCACTCACAGGGCAGCTCTGTGATGCCCGCATCTGCCAGCCCTACCCAACCTCGTAGGAGGGCCCACAGAGGCTCAACAGGCTTACCACACATGTCTCGCACAACACTCCGTAAGAATGCTCACATGCAGTTGCCCCTGACACCCTGCCCTCTGGTCACTCTAGTCAGGGTGTGGACTCCATTCTAGCCTCCCTCTAGCAGTGGCCCCCAGGCAGCAGAAATGACTCTGGTCAGGCTTGCAGAAGCCTCAGTGGTGGCTTCTGTTATGTAAACACACTAGTTTGTCATGCAATGTGGTGACAGGGGGCCAGCAGTCAGCTCTGATGGACTCACGTGTGCTTCCGGTGGAATTCCAGAATCTTCTCAAGAGAATGCTCCTGACTGGGCAGGTACTCATTGGCTTTGAGGTGCTCTCGGTCCAGGGTTTCATCATAATCTCCTATTTCCGCTGAAATGAGACAGTAAGAGACGATTCTTACTTTCAAATAAAGAAAAATACAAGCATTTGTACATGCAAATGCATGAATTAAAAGTAGAAAAAAAATTATCCTAAATCTATAGTAAAAGAATATATCCTGTTTATCAAATAAACAGGATCTTGTATTTTACTTTTCCACATATCTTAAGCTGTTAAAGGCAAATAGGAAGGCAGGTAAACAAGTTTCTTCCTGAGTTCTGAAGAATAAAGATGCTGGTGAGTGATCCCAAGAAGGCCGATGCTGAGCCACCAGTCTATCCTGGGCAGTTTGTTGTGTCTTAAGCCACGCTTTATCCGCCTGCAGTCTCAAGACTGTTGTGACCAGGAGTATGTATCTTATTTTTCTCATTTTATTTGTTTCAGGACAATGTGTTTTAAATCATTTTTTCCCTCAGAGCCTCTCAAATTCTTGAGCAACAATGTCTCTTTCTAATTTCATGATCTTGAGGCTACTCATGTTTCAAGAATCATAGTTAAGCCCAATTACCTTAAACGAGCTGCTTTTTTTGTTTTGAGACAGCCTCAAATTCACAGCAAGGTGCACGCACAGTATCTAGCAGGTCAGGGACCAGGACACAAGTGCCCAGCGGCATAGCGCCCGCCTCAAAACGGGACAGGAAGTCCTGGGCTCAAACTTTCAGACATGTTATTCGGCACCGGGGGAACTCCAGCCTAGCAGCGGCGTGCTTCCCTCCTCCTCCTCTGTCAGCTGAGGGCTCCATAAAGCTCCAGCAAGGCACAGGCTGCTTTCATAACCTCTTCCTACGCCATAATTCTCCCTGTTCTTCTGAGCCATCCCTTGCTCTGTGTGACATACTGAGAAATGTGTTCTTTCTTCTCAGGATTTGATACCTAACTCATCACCAGAGGGGCTGTGACGTTCATGCCAGAGAGGTCTCTTTCCAGGGATGCTTAGGGTCAGGGCTGCCATTTGGCTCCCAGACTGAACACTGATGGGAAAATGCAAGAAGGCACAAAGGAGAGACATTTCCAAAGACCCTGTGTGGCTGCAGACCTTGGCCTTGAGCCTTTCTTTCTGGGTGGGGACTGCCTCAAGAACCTCCACTTCGTAGATGTTAATCTCCAGCTTATCAGAGGAAATGGGCAAATTAAAGGCCTGGTCTTCCTCACACTCACGAACCTTAAGGTGTTTCAGGTGCCAGTGGTCAAGAGCGCTGTGCATTTCAGGCCTTGGACATGGCTGGTGCCTTTGCCCAGGGCAGGGAGATACTCACCCTGCAGAAGGTGGGATGCCAGGAGGGCAGCCGTGGTGTCTGTGCAGGGCAGACGCTCCTCCAGGAGGTCTCTCTTAAGTTGCAAGGCAAACAGGTATCTAGGAGTTCAAAACAGCACAAATGTCAACTCCAAAGGCCCTGGCGTGTACCCCCATATCTGCATCACAGGAGAGCACAGAGCCCCAGGAAACAGCAGCAACCAGGGACATCAGAGCAGACCGTGAGCAAAGGCAAAGTGACAGGAGGCCCTTCGCAGGTGGCGGCTCAGTGGACGGGGTCACGCGCAGCAGACTGCACACACAGAAGCTCTCAGACGCTCGCCTTCCAAACACACCACACCTTTAAGGGGAAGCTCACAAGTTCTCATTACTTCAGTTACACACACAAAACTGTGCTCAACAATTCTGCTGTGAAAGAGGAAAAATATCCAATTAAGATATGACTTTAAATGCGGCTCTAAGAGCTGTAGACAGATTGAAGATATTTGGTCTTGGCTAGAATCAGAGAAACAGGCACTCCTGAATGGTAAGAGTAACTAGAGAAGACAATTTGAATATATTCAGTATATTCATATATTCATTTATTCCATCAACAAATAATTGCTGAGCAAGTATTACAGTCCAGGTACTAATCCTGGAGGTGGAAGTACAATGCAAGACAAACTGTCTCCTTATTGGAATTTATACTCGAGAGTGAGTTTACAATTTAAATGTGCCCACCCTTGAACTTAGCAGTTTTACCTTTATGAAACTTTCCTGGAGATATATTTTCCAGAGTTTACAAAGATATGTGGGCAAGGCTGTTTACTTGCAGCGATACAGCAAAGAAACACTGGAAATCATCTAATTGCATGGATAGGAAAAGAGTTCAATAACACAGACTGTAGACACTCGCACTGCTGTGGAAAGACATCCATGACAGACTACAACATGTGAGTAGAAAACAAAATAAGAAACAACAAACCTAAAGTACTCTGCGTGCAGTGATACCGCTTTGTAAAGTATTGTTTTTAAAGACCCACGTCCACTTGTATATCCTATGAACCCATCTGGAAGGCACACCTCAAGCGGTACTACTTCTGGGGACAGTGCCGTGGGCAGAGAGCAAGGACTACATTCACTTTCTACATAGCTTTACTGTGAAGTTTTTCTTCTTTTATCATGAACAGTAAATTTTTCTTATAAATAGAAAAAAAGGAACTTCTGAATAAACATACCTTGGCCCCAGGACCCAGAATTAGGTAACACTTCCTATTCCTTGTTACTTTCCAGGTATATATATATATTTAAAAGTTATTCCCTCAAAGAAGATGTTTGGTAAATGTCAGGTACATAATACACTATGAAGGTGAGCTCTGTGTTCACTCTTAAAAACACTTTTTGCTATTCTTGGGGTTCAGTCTTGTTATCCATCAAATGAGGGGCTGGACTAATGGGATCCCAACATTTCCCTGAGGTTGACAGTCTGTGATTTTGTGATGTTACAAGGCTCTATAAAAATGTTCTAAGGAGAGGTTCATAAGAGCGTAGAAATCCATATTTAGTCAGAAGAGCTGTTACTTCTACAATGATATCATAGCTCTCTTTTATCTTACATCTGATCTTGGGTTTTGAGTTGGTACATAAAACACAAGGAAAAAAGCTTCCATAATCTGTTACCAAGATAAAACAACTGTAAACATTTTCTTTCACTTACTTCTGCCATAAAAGAAATCACCTCAACTATTTCTGCTCCATATATTCATAAAGACTTCTCCCAGCTGAGTACTTTGTACATTTATGGTGAGTGAGACTCCTCAGAACCCACACCCAGGCACAAACCTGTGCTCAGCTGGAGACTATCACTTTCACAGTACACTAACACATAACCCCCATCTTCATCCCCAAATTTTACCATAAACCCTTTTCTAAGCTCTGTTGGCATTTGTGTTTGTGCAAGGGTTAACTACTTCTTTTAATGCCACACGTGGGTCACAGCTTCTATGTGTGTGTTGTAGCTCTATTCATTCTGGGAACACAGAGATCCTGAACCCCTGATGAGCCAGGTGACACAGGAGACACAGGTGAATTCTAGACCCTGCCGGCGACAGCTGTGTTTCAGAAGGGGCTACTGCACCTTGTATATTCTTCCTGCAACTGACCCGGATCAGGTGGGAAAAATTTCACTGCTAGGCGAAGCAACGCGTTCTTTGGCCCTGTGAAAAGAAACACTTACTTAAAAAAAATTTTTTTTTTAAAGATTTTATGTATTTGTCAGAGAGAGAGAGAGAGCACAAGCAAGCTCGAGAGCGCATAAGTAGGTGGAGGGGCAGGCAGAAGGAAAGGGAGAAGCAGACTCCCTGCTGAGCAAGAAGCCTGATGCCAGGCTCCAGCCCAGAGTCCTGGGATCACCACCTGAGCCAAAGGCAGACCTTCACTGTGAGCCAAGTGAGCCACCCAGGCGTCCCTGTAAGGAAATATATTAAACTTCACAAGTAAAGTCAATCCCACTATTTTCTGACATCTTTATATACTTAGTGAAAGAAAAACGTCATCATTCATTACACTAAACCAGAACAACCGGATTGCAGGAAAGAAAAAGCAGAAGGTGTTAGCTTATCTGAGCATCTTAGCTTTACTGAAATTTTATAATAACACAGCTCTGTAATTTTCACCAAGCAGAAAAGAGAAGGTGTTGTGCTACAGGGCCACGATGACCTAAATGGCCTTAGGTCACCAGTGACTAATGAAGCTACTGGCACTCATCCTTCTCTCTCACATGGGACCAGATTGCAGGTGAATCTGGACCCTGGGAGAGCACCCTGTAACTAAGAGGCATTACTATGCATCCCAAATTTTAAAATTTAGCAGAGACTAACTAAAATAATGTTTATAATTACAAAACAGTATAAACTATTTTATTAAAAATGTAATTAAATTGTGTGTCAACTATACTCAAAAAATAAAACCACAAAAAATAAACTTTTAAAAACTGTTAAAAAAATTAAGAAGCTAATTAATGAAGAACCTTAATGCCTTTTATAACTTGGGGGGGAGAAACTGCCTACTTATTTTTGCATACTGGCCAAAATTAAAGTGACCCATCCAAGAGCATGTCCTGTCACCGCTGCATTTGAGAATCACTGACTGTCCCCAGCTGCCGCAGGCTGAGACTAAGCAGCATAATGACCTCCAAGTTCACGTGCTGTTGGCGATCAGCCCACTGCTCCCCAGGGTGCTGACAGTGAATATCTGAACATACAATGTGAACAGTCAAGAAAAAAAGCATCTTAAATGAACAGAATCTTAAAGAGTTTTTAAAAATGACTTACTTCGTACTTGCCTAATGATGGGCTTCATAGGTTCCAGCCAAATCTAAAAAGGATTTAAGAAAAGAGATCAAATCCATTCAACAATTTCTCTATTTAATAACAATGTTCCAAAATACAGAACTGTTTCTAACTAGGAGACATATTTAAGGCTGTGCTCTTACACTAGTCAAATCCTGACAGAATACCCAGGAGGGGCACAGGAGCGCCTGCTTCGAAAAGTGTGGGAGGAGGACGAGACGCCACACAGGCCGGAACCCCTGCACTCCGTCACGTGCACACTGTAGCTACATACAGCATGGGTACCAACCATTATTTGGGGGGGTATCTGTTAGGGCCAAACAAATCTTTGGTACAAAGTGCACCTGTAAACAACTAATGAACAAGAATGCCACTGCATGAAGGAGTGAGCAGAACTCTGTAATGCTGACATGCTTCCTGAATAGGCTGAGTTTGGTTTCTTATTTTGTTTTGTTTTTTAAGTAGACTCCACACCCAGCAAGGAACCCAATGCGGGGCTTGAACTCACAACCATGAAATCAAGACTTGAGCTGAAATCAAGAGTCGGACACTTAATGGACTGAGCCACCCAGGGGCCCGATTATGGTTTCTTTAAAATAGTTCTACCTGTAAATATTAAAGTTCCACACTTTTCAAGGTTCATCTGTCATGTCACATGAGGGATAACCAACGGATTTAATAGAAGTTTGTTCAAAATGATTATCATGCAGATGTCTAAGCGGTTGTTCTGGATTTCCTGGGCACATGTATTGGTGGGGAGAAGAAATTTAAGGAGGATGGGAACTTGGCTTAGCTAAAAGGCAATCGCAGTCTGAGTCTGCACAGTACAGCTGGTAACAGCAATGTGACAGAGGATGGTGCCTATCACTGCAGCAGGTCCTCAAGAGCTCTCTGCGGTCACGTGCACAGTCAGCACCCCTAACTCCCCGAGAGCCCATCTGCAAGAATAAGGCAAGGATACATACCCAGTAGGACCGGGGGTGCTGAAACTCCAGCCCGAAGTAATCACACTCAGTCAGGTTCAAGCGCCTCCATACCTGAGTCAGCAACATCTGGCCGTCGCGCTTAGGCTGTGAGGGGCAGGGAGGGGAACACAGGAGGGTGAGGGCCTTCCCTTGACACAGGTGTGTGAAATGCCATGCTGTGACCTGGCCTCCCCCATGTTAAACTCCATCCTACCGAACTCCTGGCTTCACTCTACCTTCTGTAAGGTTTACAAACCATCACAAAGCAAATAAAAGAGCCCAAGGCTCTTTGTGCTCAGAAACTGATACCAGTATAAAGCGAGACAATTCCTTCAGTCTTGTATTCTCAGTTGTGTCTGTAGCCGTTTTTCTTTGTAACTTGGGGCATTTTCAGAACACAGAACCCATTTTCAGCCTCAGAAAACATCTGAACAAACAATTTGATATTTACTAAAAAGGTGGATCTCATACTCCCATGTTTGCACAAGATCCAAGTGAATATTATTTGGTAACAACATTAGCAAGAACATGGACTGTTTAAACACGAGATGGCAATCAGCTCTCCATTTATTTTTAAAAAATTTAAAAAATATTTTATGTATTTATTTGACACACAGAGAGAGATCAAAAGTAGGCAGAGAGGGGGAAGCAGGCTCTGGGTGAGCAGAGAGCCTGGTGTGGGACTCAATCACAGGACCCTGAGATCACAACCCAAGCAGAAGGCAGAGGCCCAACCCGCTGGGCCACCTATGCACCCCAGCTCTCCATTTAGAAGAATAGAATTAGATCTCTGGTCTGCGCTGCTCACAGAAAAAATTCCAGTGGACTGAAGAATAAAAAAAACAGAGAATAATATTTCTCCAGTCTTCAGGTAAGTTAAGTTTTCCTCAGTATAGCATAAAGACAGATCTGATTAAATAAAGATGAAAAACTTCTAAACAGAAACGGTGAACAAAGTTACAATTTATTTTATTTTATTTTTTTAAAAAGATTCTATTTATTTTGAGAGACAGAGATCACAAGTAGGCAGAGAGGCAGGCAGAGAGAGAAGGGGAAGCAGGCTCTTCCTAGCTGAGCAGAGAGCCCGATGCGGGGCTCAATCCCAGGACCCTGGGATCATGACCTGAGCCGAAGGCAGAGGCTTTAACCCACTGAGCCACCCAGGCGCCCCACAAAGTTACAATTTAGAGTCATACTGAAACAAATTATAATTTATCTTTTGTATTGCTCTTATGAATTGGATAAAGACATATAAATGGCTTTTAGGCACAGAAAAAGGTACTCAAGCCCTCTAATAAGGAAATAAATTAAAACAGCAAGGTGTCTTTTTTCCCTATCTCAGAGGCCTGGGAGAGCGATGTGGTGCGGCTGCGGCAAGACAGCCATGTCACATACCACCAGGCGAACCCCCATCCATCCTATCTTCTGGGAGAATTTGCAAACACCTCCACAATTAAAGTATACACACATATCTTTGCTCCAGCAATTCTACTTCTAGAACTTTCTCCTGCAGATACTCTCACACAGCTGCACTCACACTGCATTTGCCATTTAGTACTGAGGGGAGGTGGTGGGTGGGACTAGTGCTCTCACTTTTACCTTGCTGACTAAATTCTCTAATGTATAAATTTTTCATCAATGGCATCTGTCATTCCCCCCTCCTTTTTTCTTTATTTCTTTTCAGTGTTCCAAAATTCATTGTTTATGCAACAAACCCAATGTTCCACGCAATACGCGCCCTCCTTAATACCCACCACCAGGCTCACCCACACCCCACCTCCTCCCCTCCAAAACCCTCAGTTTGTTTCTCAGAGTCCACAATCTCTAATGGTTCGTCTCCCTCTCCACTTTCCCCAACTTTCTTCTCCTCTCCATCTCCCCATGTCCTCCATGTTATTCCTATGCTCCACAAGTAAGCAAAACTATATGATAATTGTCTCTGGTTGACTTATTTCACTCAGCATAATCTATTCCAGTCCCATCCATGTTGATAGAAAAGTTGGGTATTCATCCTTTCTAATGGAGGCATAATACTCCATAGTATATATGGACCACATCTTTATACATTCGTCTGTTGAAGGGCATCTTGGTTCTTTGTCAGTTTGGTGACTGTGGCCATTGCTGCTATGAACACAGGGGTACAGATGGCCCTTCTTTTCACTACATCTGTATCTTTGGGGTAAATACCCAATAGTGCAATTGCAGGGTCATAGGGAAGCTCTATTTTTAGTTTCTTAAGAAATATCCACACTGTTTTCCAAAGTGGCTGTACCAACTTGCACTCCCACAACAGTTTGAGAGGGCTCCCCTTTCTCCACATCCTTTCCAATGCTTGTTCTTTACTATCTTGCTAATTTTGGCCATTCTAACTGGTGTAAGGTGGTATCTCAATGTGGTTTTGATCTGAATCTCCCTGATGGTAATGATGATGAACATTTTTTCATGTGCCTGTTAGCCATTTTTAAATCTTCTTTGGAGAAGTGTCTGTTCATGTCTTCTGCCCATTTTTTGCTTGTGATTATCTGTTTTGTGTGTTTTGAGTTTGAGGAGTTCTTTATAGATCTTGGATATCAGCCCTTTGTACTGTCATTTGTGAATATCTTCGCCCATTCCATGGGTTGCCTTTGTTTTACTGACTGTTTCCTTTGTGTGCAGAAGCTTGTGATCTTGATGAAGTCCCAAAAGTTCATTTTCCCTTTTGTTTTCTTTGCCTTTGGAGACATGCCTTGAACGAAGTTGCTGTGGCTGATGTTGAAGAGGTTGCTGCCTATGTTCTCCTCTAGGATTCTGATGGTTCTTGCCTCATGTTGAGGTCTTTTATCCATTTCGAGTTTATCTTTGTGTATGGTGTAAGAGAATAGTTGAGTTTCATTCTTCTACACATAGCTTCCAATTCTCCCAGCACCATTTATTGAAGAGACTGTCTTTTTTCCACTATATTATTTTTTCCTGCTTTATTGAAGATTATTTTTTTTTAAGATTTTATTTATTTATTTGACAGACAGAGATCACAAGTAGGCAGAGAGGCAGGCAGAGAGAGAGAGAGAGAGAGAGAGAGAAGCAGGCTTCCTGCGGAGCAGGGAGCCCGATGCGGGGTTCGATCCCAGGACCCTGAGATCATGACCCGAACCGAAGGCAGCAGCCCAAACCACTGAGCCACCCAGGCGCCCCTATTGAAGATTATTTGACCATAAAGCTGAGCATCCATATCTGGGCTCTCTACTCTGTTCCACTAGTCTATGTGTCTGTTTTTGTGCTAGCACCATGCTGTCTTGATGATCACAGCTTTTCAGTAAATCTTAAAATCAGACAACATGATGCCCCCAGTTTTGTTTTTCTTTTTCAATATTTACTTAGCAATTCAGAATCTCTTCTAATTCCATGCAAATTTTAGGATTGTTTGTCCCAGTTCTTTGAAAAATGCTGGTGAAATTTTGATTGGAATGGCACTGAAAGTATAGATTGCTCTAAGCAGTATAGACATTTTAACAATGTTTATTCTTCTGATCCATGAGCATGGAATGGTCTTCCATCTTTTTGTGTCTTCTTCAATTTCTTTCATGAGTGTTCTGTAGTTTCTTGAGATCCTTTACCTCTTTGGTTAGGTTTATTCCCAGGTTTCTTAGAGTTCTTGTAATTTCCATTTCTGTATTTTCACTGTTAGTGTATAAGAAAGCAACTGATTTCTGTACATTGATTTTGTAACCTGCCACATTACTGAACTGCTGTATGAGTTCTAGTAGTTTGGGGGTAGAATATTTTGGGTCTTCCATATAAAGTATCACGTCATCTGGGAAGAGAGAGGGTTTGACTTCTTCATTGTCAATTTGAATGCCTTTTATTTCTTTTTGTGGTCTGACTGCTGTTACTAGGACTTCTAGTACTATGTTGAACAAGAGTGGCAAGAGTGGGCATCTTGTCATGTTAAAGACTGTAGTCAGAGATAAAGAAGGATACTACATCATTCTTTTGTTTTTTTTTTTTAAGATTTTATTTATTTATTTGACAGAGATCACAAGTAGGCAGAGAGGCAGGCAGAGAGAGAGAGAGGAGGAAGCAGGCTCCCTGCCAAGCAGAGAGCCCGATGCGGGACTCAATCCCAGGATCCTGAGATCATGACCTGAGCCAAAGGCAGAGGCTTAACACACTGAGCCACCCAGGCACCCAGGACACTACATCATTCTTAAAGGGTCTATCCACCAAGAAGATCTAACAATTGTAAATATTTATGCCCCCAATACGGGAGCAGGCAACTACATAAGACAATTGTTAATCAAGATAAAGAGTCATATTAATATGAATACATTAATAGTAGGGGATCTTAAAATGCCACTCTCAGTAACAGACAGATCATCCAAGCAGGAAATCAATAAAGAAACAAGAGTATTGAATGACATATTGGGCCAGATGGATCTCATAGATATACACAGAACATTCCATCTTGAAACAACAGAATACTCATCCTTCTTGAGTGTATGTGGAACTTTCTCCAGAACAGACCACATACTGAATGAAAAATCAGGATGCAACTGATACCAAAAGATTGAGATTATTCCCTGCATATTCTTGGATGACAATGCTTTGAAACTAGAACTCAACCACAAGAAAAAGTTTGGAAGGAATTCAAACACCTGGAAGCTAAAGACCACCTTGCTTAAGAATGTTCAGATCAACCAGGAAATCAAAGAAGAACTTAAACAATTCATGGAAACCAATGAGAATGGAGACACTTCAGTCCAAAACCTATGGGATGCAGCAAGGTGGTCCTAAGGGGGAAATACATAACCATCCAAGCCTCCCTCAAAAATACTGAAAATTTCAGAATATACCAGCTCTCTTTATACCTTAAAGAACTGGAGAATCAACAACAAATTATGCCGACCCCACACACAAGAAGGGAAATAATCAAGATTAGAGCAAAGATCAATGAGGCAGAAACTAGAGATACAGTAGAACACAACAATGAAACTGAAGCTGGTTTTTTGAAAGAATCAATAAGATTGATAAACCATTGGCCAAACTAATCCAAAAGAAAAGAGAGAGGACTTAATAAATTTTGAATGAAAAGGGAGAGATCAGGACTAACATCAAAGAAATAGAAACAATCATCAGAAATTATTATCGACAGTTAAGCAACCTAGAAGAAATGGATGCATTCCTATAAACCTATAAACTTCCAAAACTGAATCAGGAAGAAACTGGCAACCGGAATAGACCGATATCTAGTAACGAGATTGAAGCAGGGATCAAAAACCTCCCAAAAGAGCCCAGGACTTGATGGATTCCCTGGGGAATTCTACCAAACTTTCAAAGAAGAAACAATACCTATTCTCCTGAAGCTGTTTCAAAAAATA
Source organism: Mustela nivalis (assembly GCF_964662115.1). Taxonomy (NCBI): domain Eukaryota; kingdom Metazoa; phylum Chordata; class Mammalia; order Carnivora; family Mustelidae; genus Mustela; species Mustela nivalis. The sequence continues at coordinate 68,071,033 of NC_139030.1, forward strand.
GAAACAGAAGGAAAACTTTCAGACTCTTTCTATGAAGCCAGCATTACCCTTATCCCCAAACAAGGCAAAGACCCCCACCAAAAAGAAGAATTTCAGACCAATATCCCTGATGAATATGGATGCCAAGATTCTCAAGAAGATCCTAGCTAATAGGATCCAACAGTACATTAAAAAGATTATCCACCATGACCAGGTGGGATTTATCCATGGGATGCAAGGGTGGTTCAACATTCACAAATCAATCAATGTGACAGAACAAATCATAAGAAAGAGAGAACTACATGGTCCTCTCCACTGATGCAGAAAAAGCATTTGACAAGATATAGCATCCATTCCTGATTAAAGCAATTCAAAGTATAGGGATAGCGGGAACATTCCCCAACTTCATAAAATCTATCTATGGAAAACCCACAGCAACTACCATTCTCAATGGGGAAAGCTGACAGCCTTCCCATTGAGATCACCCATCATTTTAAAAAAGATTTTATTTATTTAGTTGACAGCGAGAGAGACACAGGTAGCGACAGAGATAGGACAGGTAGCAAGAGAGAGAGAGAGAACATGAGCTGGGAGCCCGACACTGGTCTTGATCCCAGGACCCTGGGATCATGACTTGAGCTGAAGGCAGATGCTTACCGGACTGAGCCACCCAGATGCCCCAAGCATCTGTCATTTTTGCAATGAGAAAATAACATATGTAAGTGGGAAGAAAGGCAAATCTGCATCATCCCAAAGGACATCATGTTCCTTCAAGTTTAACCAGTAGACTCTCTCACTAAACACAAGAAGTGTTTACACCCCTAAAATGAGAATTCTTATGTGAAAATGCAAAAATCTGCACTGCACTGGGACAAAGAAGCATGCAGTGAATCACAACATAACACAACACACCTCATGGGAATGGAAAGGTGGGCTGCAAAGGGGTCCTTCACTGACAGTGCACCTCAGAGAGCACAGAAGAGCAAGTTCTTTGGACGTAAGGACCATAATGCCACCTCTTACACGGATCAAGGCAGGGCTCACTCTGGGGTGACGGGTGCCACAGAGGCATGCCAGTGCCTGCATGCCCCCTGTGCTCCCATAGAAAATGTGCCCACACCAGGGCCTCTTGGATGGACATACAGTTAGATCCCTTGGTGGTGAGCTGGTCATCACTCCGTGGAAATCATGAAGTCGGCTACAGCTCCTTGAACACTAACCAGTCCCCCCCGAAGCTCTCCCACAGCCGTCTGCCCTCCTCCAGGACTGGAGGGGCGTGCAGGCGGGGAGCCCTACAGGAGGGAACGCCCTCACAGGTCAGTGTGCACGGCCCCACATGACCTGGCTTCACCCGTCCGGGGCAACCTGGATGTCCCGCTGCTCCTCACAGGGAAACACCCTCTCCCCCTCTGTCGGTCTCCGGCAGACCCTCTGAGAACCTGAGGAGTTTGTTACCTCAAGGGTAAGGTTCCTCAAATTCAGTCAGCTCCACTTATGCACCACACCCTTTGGCACTTATCCCCAGCACCGCACTTATGGCATTGTTGTTCACCCATCTGTTTGGGGGCATTCCTACTACAAGATGGTCAGAGACTGTGTTACCCATCCTTGAATCTCCAGGCCCAGCACACAACAGGTGCATCCCCGACAGACCGGAAACAGCCACATTTGCTCTGCCATGCTGCAGCTCTCCCCTCTCCTCTCTTAGCAGCACGGCCATCCTATGTGGCACAGTGGTGGGGTGAACAGCCCTCCCCAAGCCCTCTACCCACAGTTATGCAGCCTGGGCTTGTTCCAGGAGGCCGGCCCAACTGACTGAGGGAGGCCAGCATGCATCAGGTGTGCAGACACACAGGAGCACATTCATGACGCACCAGTGTCCAAACCCAGAACAGGGTTTTTAAATCTGGGCATAAAAATACATTTAATTACCCATGTTTCTGTTTTAATATACACACATATACACACACGTATCCATACATACATATACATATCTATGTGGGTTTAACTCCTGGACTGGAGTAAATTTTACCAAGGAAAAAAGCCTTTCCCAGTCAAATATCCTATGTTTAGTCAAAGAAAAGGAACTTTGTATTCTGTGTCACCTGAAATACATACTGAACTCCTACAACAACCAGGAGATTCAGGTGTTTCCACAAATCACATAAGGACAGCATTTCCAAAGTCATTTAAATTGGTCTGATATACGGTAGGTGGTGGTAGTGGTCTCTTCTAAATGTCTTTCTTGGGGAACAGCCCCCAAACTCCATACAAGCACACAGACAACCCTGAGAGAAAAAGTCCAAGTCATAGGTATCAGTGAAAATATCCTGAGTAAGGGATCCCTGGGTGGCTCAGTCGGTTAAGTGTCTGACTCTAGGTTTCGGCTCAGGTGGTAATCTCAGGGACCTGAGACAGAGCCCCATGTTGGGCTGCATGCTGGGCGTGAAGTCTGACTAAGGTTCTTTCTCTTCCTCTGCACTCTCCCCACCCCTCTCAAGTTAAAAAAAAAATCCTGAGTAAAATACTAGCAAACATAATCCACCAACAACTCAAAGATTAATGTACCATAACCAAGTAAAATTAATTAAAAAACAGGATAATTCAATACAGTATCAGCATATTTATCACTATATCATATCAGTAGATGTGTCAGAAAAAAAATCCTAGGATTATTCCCAGAATCTGAGAAGGCATCTGATACAATTCAATTATTCCTCTTGATATAAATTCTTTTTTAAAAAAGTAAAAAATCATTTTTACTTATTTGAGAAAGAGAAAGAGAGAGAGAGTGCACAGCAGGAGAGGGAGAAGCAGACTCCCCACTGAGCAAGGGGCCCGACACTGGCTCCATCCCAGGACCCTGGGATCATGACGTGAGCCAAAGGCAGATGCTCAACCCAGATGCTCTTGATACAAATTCTTTTTAAAGAAATAGATTTATTTATTTGACAGAGAGAGAGAGAGCGTGTGCGCGCACAAGCAAAGGGAGTGGCAGACAAACGAAGAAGGGGAAGCAGATTCCCTGCTGAGTAGGGCGCTTGGTACGGCTCCATACCAGGACCCTGGGATCATGACCTGAGCCAAAGACAGACGCTTAATGATGGAGCCACCCAGGGGCCCCCTTGATATGAATTCTTAATAAAATAGGAAGAAAAAGTGATTCTTTAACATTTAACAAGACAAGGAGGCCACTCTCAACAGCACACTCAATCACTACTATGTGACACCAACATCAAAATAGAGAAATGAAAGGTAAAAATGAAAGGTAAAAAATCAGAAGAGGGGTGCCTGGGTAGCTCAGTGGGTTAAACCTCTGCCTTCGTCCCACCCTTACCACCTGCCTCTCTGCCTACTTGTGATCTTGTCTGTCAAAAAAAAAAAAAAAATCAGAAGGGATGTAAAACTATTATTATTTGTAGGTATGATAATTTACTTTGAAAACCCAGGAACATCTATTAGAAAACTATTATGAAAAACATGGACTTCAGTTAGGTGGTGGGGGAGAAATTTCTATACATACATCCAAACAGCTTTCACCCATACACAATTAACCACCATTTTCACGACAGAAAGGAAGAACCACATTTGTAACAGCCACAAAAGAGTTGAAGTGTCTTGGAATAAACTTAACAAAAGAAAGCTTCATGGAGAACGTTTTATGAGAAAAAGGGGACTGCAGAAGGGGCGTGAAGAGGTGCAGGGCCCACGGTTTTCTTGACCACAAACAGCCTTCACAGGATATTTGTGCTCTTTGAATTCAGCCAGATCCCATGCTGTCCTAATACAAGGATTAAAAGGGTTCTCCGAGGAACATGATAGACTAATTCTACAGTTGGGATTTTCTTTTAAATGCAAGCATGCCAATGAAAAAGAAAATTAGGTGAGGACTAGCCTTACCAGATATTCAATTTGGTGAAAACCACAGGAATTAAAATGTTTGGTTCTGGTGCCTGTCCACATAGAGAAATAACTAGAACAGATTAGGAGATAAAGAAATATATCCAAATATATAGAGTACTGGAGGCCTGATAAACATGGTGTCTCAGGTCAGTCAGCTGGGGGAGCAGGTCATTCAGTGGGAGGAGCATACATTATTCAGCAAATGCCACTTGGTGTCCCTCCGGAAAAAAACAAGGTTGTACCCTTACCTCATGTAATAATTTCAAGATGAATAAAACATCTAAAGACAAAAACATCCACTCATCAAAGTCCTGCAATGAGACAGTTTTGTTTCATACTCTCTGTGGTGAAAAGCTGTGTTCAGGACACACCATAAGTTTAGCACCCTAACAAGGGGCTTGAGAAATGGGGGACAGCAAGTAAAGTGTGTGCACAAGAAGCTGTTACAGGTGCCCAGATGGCTGGGGACAGTGAGTTGGAGCTCCACAGTGGACAGAGTGCTGACTTAAAAATATAGTCCTGGGCACCTGGGTGGCTCAGTGGGTTAAGCCACTGCCTTTGGCTCAGGTCATGATCCCGGAGTCCTGGGATCGAGCCCCGCATCAGGCTTCCCTTGCTCTGCAGGGAGCCTGCTTCTCCCCTCCCTCTGCCTCTCCCCCTGCTTGTGTGCGTTCTCTCTCTCTCTCTCTCTGTCAAATAAATAAATAAAATTAAAAAAATATATAGTACTAAGGAATACTTATCTTAAGGGGACTGAGCTGGGTGGCTCAGCTGGTTATGTGGCCACCCAGCTCCTGAGTTTGCCTAGGTCATGGTCTCAGGGTCCTGGGATAGAGCCCTACATCAGGGGCCTTGCTCAGCAGGGAGTCTCTCTGAGGATTCTCTCTCTCTCTCCCAACATCCCTTTCCCCAACTCTCACAGTGGTGTGTGTGTGTGTGTGTCTCATATAAATAATCTTAAGAAAAAAAAAAAATCTTGGGGCACCTGGGTGGCTCACTCACTTGTGTGTCTGCCTTTGGCTCAGGTCATGATCCCAAGATCCTAGGATTGAGTCCTGCATCAGGCTCCCTGCTCAGTGGGGAGCCTGCTTCTCCCTCTCCTTCTGTCTACCACTGTGCCTACTTGAGCTCTCTTTCTCTGTGTCAGAGAAATAAATCAAATCTTAAAAAACCCAAACAAATAAAAAAAACCCCAATCTAGGGTGGCTCAGTGGGTTAAAGCCTCTGCCTTTGGCTCAGGTCGTGATCCCAGGGTCCTGGGATAGAGCCCTGCATCGGGCTCTCTGCTCAGTGGGGAACCTGATTCTCTCTCTCTCTGCCTGCCTCTCTGCCTACTTGTGTTCTATGTCTGTCAAATAAATGAATAAAATCTTAAAACAAACAAACAAATAAACAAACAAACCCCAATCTTAAAAGAAAAAAGACAAGAAAAGAAACTGCTGTCAGGTCAAAGACACACAGGGAGGCAACAGTTCATGTCACAGCAAAGTGCAAATTTCTTTAAAACAAACTGACTGCATGGGCACCTGAGTGGTACAGTCAGTTAAGCACCTGCCTTCGGCTCAGGTCAGGATCCTGGGGTCCTGGAATCAGGCCCCACACTGGGCTCCCTGCTCAGCAGGGAGTCTGCTTCTCCATCTGCCCCTCCTCCCTGCTTGTGCTCTCTCTCTCAAACAACAAATAAAATCTTAAGAAAAAAGTAAAACACACCAGATTGAAAATATCAGTAAGTAAAAAGATTATGAAGTGATGAGAACAATGGGCAAAAGCAGAGGCCTAAGGGACACTTGCACACGCAGAGAGGCTCGATGCGATTCCTGAGCAGAGAGGCATGGGTTTGAATGAGGCAGAGGCTCCACTGTGGGGTTGATCAGGGCGCCAGAACTTAGAGTCTGACACGCTGTGTGAGCAAGCTTGGGCCAAGCACTCCCACATGGGGCTGTGGGCAAACCGCTGGCCCCGACGCTGTGCGAGCCTGGCTGCAGCTACCTCTAAAATCTAAATGTCCACACCATTCTCCAAAAAATCCCAGTCTGGGAAGAATTTCAGAAGTGCAAACCCATGCATATAAAACAGTATTTGTTACAATAATGCTTCTAATAGCAAATGACTAAACTACCCTAAATCTACCCCAACAGGACAGGTCAATAAACTATGGCACAACCAGGGTCATGCGGAAATGGAAAGACCCCCAAGATACAGTGCTGAGGGAACAAAGCAAGGTGCAGGGCCGTGCCTATGCCACCGTCCATGTGGGGAGCGCACATATAGATGTAAATACGCAGACACACATATATGCAGGAAAATGCTCTGGAAGGAGCGCACTAACCAAGAGTGGTGGTTGTTTGCAGAGAACTAAACTTTGTGACTGCGTACCCTTCTATACTTTTTGAAATTTGTATCATGAGCATGTACCAACCTATTTTTTAAAAAGTCTATGTGATTTTTTTAAAAATAAAAAAGTAAGGCTCAATATGGGTCAGGGAGGTGGGCTGTTTGCACACAGGGGCCAAGTGCAGGATACTGAAGCCCAGATGTGGCAACTGGTCACTCCGTAGTGCAGTGGTGTGTCAGAGTGGAGGGAGGTAATATCTGCAGAAGACAGCAGCCCACAGTAGGATGGAGAGCAGCAACAGGGACTATGTCTACGTGGGAGGATGCCTGGCATAGAGCGCCACAGGCCCTGGCTCTGTGCCCTGACAGGTCCTGGGATCAGCAAGACTCAGAAGGTCAGGAGCATACCTCAAACACAGATCTTCCTTGGAGAAAGGGCCAATGCCAGGTTGGGGGCAGAAAGAGAGCAGGATGAACCCAGAGTGAACACTGCCAGAAACAGGATGAACTGAAATTGTACACCATGTCAGAGAATGCAGTGAGGCTCAGCATCCCATCTGTGCCATCCCTCTATCTTAGTTCATCCAGACTGCTATCCCAGACGGTGTGGCTAAAACAATATACAATGATTTCTCAGGCTCTGGAAGCTGGGAGGCCAAGATCAAGGCACTGGCAAATTGGGTGTCTGGCGGAGGCCCGCTTTCAGCTTCCATAATGGCTTTCAGCTATGTCCTCACATGATGGAAGGGGCTGAGAACTCTGAGCTTTCTCTTTTAGGGGTACTAATCCCATTTAGGAGGGCTCCACCTTCATGATCTAATTCCCTCCCAAAGACCCTACCTCCAAATACCAACACAGTGGGGGTCAGGTTTCAACATATGGATTTTGGTGGACACAAATGTTCAGTAGGTAACACGCTGCCAAAGGCGCACGGCCTGGATCGCATCATGGGGAAACAGCAGAGTCCACCGGAGACTCACCTACAAATTACCTGCTGTGAACCTCAAAGTGTCCGGGTTGTGAAAGTCACACAAGCTGGAGAATAAAGAGGGGACTGTACACAGGGTCATTTGTTAAAAAAGACACTAGTGGGACTGGTGGGGGAACCTGAATGGGGCCTGGGGACCTGAGGATAGCAAGGGATTCACAGTAATTTTCTGAATCCCAATGATGAAAAACCTCCTTGTTTGTAGGAAATACACTTGAAGTATAAGAGTTCTGGGGCAACTTGCTCTCAAATAATTCAGGAAAGGAAAAATCTTTGTACCATGTGCCTTTTTTCAAAGTTTGAGACTGCTCCAAAATAGAAGCCTCAAAAATAAAAAAAATACAGAAATTCAGCTAGAAGCTGAAAACAAAAGAATCTAAATTATACTATCAGATTTAATAAATGAAATTAGCAAGGTCACAGAATGTAAAGTCAATGCACAAAAAGCAATTCTATTTCTATAAATTGATAATAAACAACTAGATAATGAAATATAGGACATGCCATCTATGGTGAAAAGACACAGAAGTCTGCTATACTTAAAATTAAAAAACATTGCTGAGAAAAGCTAAAGAAGACCTAACCATCTGGTGGGATATGCTCGATATTCTCCCATCTACGAACACAGCATATCCCTCCATATAAGACATCAGTGCTCCCCACGGGATCCACACATTCAATGCCATTCCAATCAAAATCCCAGCAGTCTGCGTTCACAGAAATTGACAAGCAGATTAAAAAGCAATATAAATACCAAAGCCTGGTAAGCAAAGACAATCTTAAAGAAGAGCAAAGTTGGAGGACTTAGACTGTCAGATATCAGGACTTATTCTAAAGCTATAGTAATTAAGACAGTATGTTATCAGTGCAAAAACAGAACTGTGGAGCACATAAGAGCCAAGAAACAGAGCCCCACAGTCACCTGACTTACAATAAAGGAACCCATGTGATTCAGTGCAGGAAGGATGATCTTTCAAACAACTGGAGCCAAGGGAAGTGAGTAACTGTACGGGAAAAAAACAAACATCAACCCCTACCTCACACCATACACAAATATTAATTCATGGCTCTGTGCCCATGATTCATTAAAACATGAATCATGGAGAGGCAAACCTTAATAAAGCTTGGGGTAAGCATCATCTGCTCCTAAAATCCAGAAATGGACCATCAGGTGGAGTGCAGGACCCATACCCACTGTACATTCCCAAGGTAGCAAAGGGAAAGAGAGTTTCTGAACTCTATACTGGAAAGGTCTTACAGATAGTGGAAGCACTGGCATCGTCAACAGATAAAACAGAAGAAAACTGCCTTCACAACCCACTTCCCACTGAGGTAAGCAGTCACTCAAATTAGAACTGTGTTTCAAACACTAGACTGGAGAAGAAACATCATTAAAAACATAATATACAAAATATAGGTTAAAAACCAAAATTTTTTGTTCAGAGTTTCCATTTTCCAGTTGGCCGCAGTGTTATAGTTCTTCTCCAAGTTTAGACATAAAGCATATTGTTAAAAATTTACATAGACAAAAGTACCATTAAAGATTTTGTCTGGATGGAAATGGGCTACAAAATCTCAGCTAACAAAGTACTTCTTTATTCTTTGTCTTGAGCACTGTGGGAAAATTCTGGAAAAAGCTTGATTTAGTCCTTCGACTTGTTTGTTTCATATGCCCATTTACAGTTCATTTCCTAAATTATAATTCCTCCATCTACCCAGATGCCTACTCCTATTATACAATTCATAGCTCTGTAATTTCGTTACTTAAAATCTGTGTCTAATAATTGTGTCTAAAAATTTCCTTTTATAATATTATGTTGTATAATGAAAATAATCTTGAGAGCTCACAAGAAACTGTAGCTACATTCATTCTAGATTCTTTGAAAGGTCACCAACATTTTTGATAGGCATTTAATTCCCACTCTGGCACACTTTCAAATCTCAGGCTCTCACATATCCCCAAAAATGCTATGCACCAGAGATCAACCCAAACTGCACTGAAAGCCATAAGGACTTGTGTTGAATTTGAGAGCCTAAAGATATAACTGCCATTTCTGCTTATCAGAGAGGGGATTCTATGTCCTGAAAGGAGAAATGTATCCCTATGCATTCAGTGTTCTCAGACTGAAAAGAATATCTTGCACACATTATCTCTACCATAGGACACAGGCATAACATGAGAGCTTATTTATTGATGGATCCATTGGTACCCAGTTCTTTCTACAACAGTTTTTCTTACTCAAGGACACAGGACAATTTAAAATTCCCAAATTTGAACCTATTAACAGGGGTGAGCTACGTATCCATTTATTGCTTCTCTCCTCCAAATCTACCCTTTATTGCCTTGCTTTGTGATCCTGGGCAGGCCCTGAGAGACAACTCTCTTTTACAAGCTGCCTTGTCAGGAAAGTGTGCTGGGGGATACAAGAAGGAGGTTCTCTCCCTGACCCTAGGGCTTTGGGCTTTCTTGCTGCTATGCCCAGCAGGTAGCTTCCTTGCTGTGTGCAGAAGACTCCACGGCTACACCTTCTTGGGATCCCCTTCCACTCCAGTCTTGCTGGGGGCAGTGTGCTTCCTTCCAGCCCATTCCGGGACACCTTAGCCAGTGCCTCCACCATCTGTAAGTCTGGACTTTGGCCTTGGGGGAAGAGACCTTTTCCAAGCTTGCACTCGTAGCTGTTCACACCAACTCCTAGTCTGCATTCTTCAGGATTCCCTCTTCCTCTTAGTAGTTCAGCCCTGTCACTAGTTAATAATCACTGCTATCACATTTCCCAGCTCACATTACTGGTGTAGACCATGAATAATTCAGCAGGGAGACCCTGCCCGTGGTTGGCACAGCCTTAACATCTTCTGCCTGGAAAGAAGAGATCTCATACTGGAGGCAAAAAAGTCCAATCTACAGTGGCCCTCTGGTAATCTGTCCAAGCTCAAGCTGTCGTTAGCAACCGACAGCCCTGTCATGGTAGTGGAAGCTCAGCAGGATCAGGTAAGGCTTAACAGGGCAAGAGTCATAATTAAACTGTGGTTCACTTAGGTACTGTCCCACTAGTTCCCTACTTATATCCCCAAATTTTGTCAGGAAAAAAACAGCAACAACAACTGTGCCTTCAAGTGGATCTTACAGATGGGGGAAGGTGGTTTCAGCCTGAGAACACAGAATCAGTAGCACACTTCTTTAATTATTTTTATTAACATATAATGTATTATTTGCCCCAGGGATACAGGTCTGTGAATCGTCAGGCTTACACATTTCACAGCACTCGCCATAGCACATACCCTCCCCAATGCCTATCACCCAACCACCCTCTCAGTAGCACTCTTCTTTTTTTTTTTTTTTTTTAAGATTTTATTTATTTATTTATTTGACAGAGAGAAATCACAAGTAGTCGGAGAGGCAGGCAGAGAGAGAGAGAGGGAAGCAGGCTCCCTGCTGAGCAGAGAGCCCGATGCGGGACTCGATCCCAGGACCCTGAGATCATGACCTGAGCCGAAGGCAGCGGCTTAACCCACTGAGCCACCCAGGCGCCCCTCAGTAGCACTCTTCTTAACAGAGGAAGCAATGGAGTGCACCAAGGGGACCGAGACACCAGCACAGAAGGGGATAAATGTGAGACTCTCCCATTATGGGAAAGGACTGCTAAAGTCTCCTCACATCAGAGCCAGGGCACCTCGAAAAGGATACACGTCAAGTGAATGAGGGCCAGCCTCATGAATTCACTGCTTCCCTGCCACATCTGTACACAGTGTATGTTACATATCAGCAGCCAAAGAAGAAACGTGCTACTTCTGATGAGTTTTAGAAGTTGGACCATCAATCCATTAATTATTTTTTAACTTAGCATTAGGGAAAAAATCAAAGGAAAGGAAGGGTATCTTAGGTTGGCAGTCAGCCTCTTGAGTAATTCCTTTCTTTCTTCCTCATCAACAGAAGGTTTCTGGGTGGCTTGCCTGTCCTTACTTGTGTGTACTTGTAAAAACTCATACACATAGAGGAAACCTGTCTGTCAGCGTGTCCTACCCACTCACCCAGCCAGGATCTTGGTCCCTCCCATGGCCTCACAGCCAGGCAACTGTCATTTTCAGAAAGGAAGCCCACCTGGGAAAATCAACTTGTGGCTATTCCAAAGGTCAGTGAAAACAATACTGATCAGTCTGGAACCTCACTTGCAAATACACATAGACAACCAAGAGTGAGCAGACCCTGAGAACCAAACCGCTGAAATAAAGATATCAACCTCAAAAGCTGAGAAACTGATCCCAGTGAAGAGAGATAGTGGAGTGTACCAAAGAAAATGCAGTAAGAAAAATTAAGGTCCTCCAAAAGGTCAATGTAATAGGTCACAGCATTCACGCAATGAGCAAACTTTGGGGAAAAGAGAAGCAACTAATGAACTAACAGGGGACATAAAAAGATAACTGCAGAAACAAAACCTCAACAGGAGGCCTGAATAACAAAATGAATAAAGTATGAATTTGAACCAGTGCTGTGAAAAACAGATAAACTTCTGGAGATAGAAGCAATGAGAGAAAAGTTTGAATTCAGAAATGTGTCTGAGAGGGATTTCAGGATGGAGATGGGAAAGAGTACAAGGGGTGTGGTCATGCTGCAACAATCCAGAAAATATTCGGTGGCTTATCTTTTGAAGATGGTAGTGTAAGTTGTCATTTCCTCTATCTCTTGCCAGAATCATTCAAAATCAACAAAGAAAATAAGAAACAAAAGTATAAACTCCATTTTTAGCAAAACTAGGAAAACTGTTAAATCCTGAATCAAAAAACTTGGTGGGAAGAGTGTCACTAGCCACAGAGCCAGAGCCAGAGGGTGTTGGCATATATGGGAAGGCATAACCAAGATACCAAGAAGCAGATTTCAGCAGAAGCCTCAAAGAGCACTGATCAACAGTGAAAGGTAGAACCTGGGGAGGAAAACCTAAATCACTTGTTTGCAAAAAGGAGGGATAAGAGGCACTGGTAGCAGAGTCCAATCTTTGGCCTGTCTGGCCTACAGGAGCATAGGAGGCGGAACCAAATAAGAAATCAGAAGTAAGTTGCACAAGTGGGATACAGTGTAAAAGACTACACTGTGAAATACTCTACTGCCAGCTACTCCCACTGGCTGAGAAGTAAAGACAAAACTAACACACAAACCTCAGATCACTGGATAAATTTTATGGATGGCTATAACCCGCCATCCATACAAGACCTCCTGAAAATAGCCATCTAGGAACCACTTATTATCCCCCAAATTGGTAGTCAAATTAGAGCCAACTGTACAAATATTCAAAGATATTCAAGAAGGAGAAAAGAAACAAAATATGAAACAAGTAAGAAGAGCACTCAACAGAAAAACGCTGACTCTTAGAAGATAAAGCTGTGACCAAAACTTCATCATGAAATTCATGATGAAAGCAACTACCTCTGTAAGTCAAGAGCACAAAGCAGAGATGAAAGAGCTCTAGAGAAGATAACATCCACCAGAGAAAAAGGATCACTTGGGTGACAGTTCCTTTGCACCTGTTTTCTGGTTGTGTGACTTTGGGCAAGATTTTAACTTGGGTCACTTATCTTTATTGAGTTTTAAGTAATTATAAATTCCTTCTCAGATACAGAATTTGCAAATATTTTCTCCATTCTTTTTACTTTCTTAATAGTGCTATTTCTAGCACAAATTTTTTGGTATGTTTTGATGAAGTCCAATTTATCCACTTTTTTACTTTGTTATTTCTGGTTTTGGTATCATACCTAAGAAACCACCATCTGGCCTGAGTTGGTGAAAATTTACTCCTAGGTTTTCCTCTAATACTTTCATAGTTTTAGCTCAACATTTAGATTACAGATCCACTCTGAGTTAGTTTTTGTGTGTGCTGTTAGGTAGGGTTTAGCTTCATTCTCATCCATTTATAGAAGACTATTCATTCCCTCTAGAACCTGCTTAGCACTCTTTTTATGGTATTTTCTTGAACTGACCTTAAATATAAGGACATATTATTTCTGGACTTTCAATTCTATTCCATTGATATTTATGTCTATAATTAAGTCAGTAACACTATGAACTGATCACTGTAACATTATAGTAACTTTCAAAGTATAGTAACTTTTGAACTTTTGTATTTTTTCAAAATTATTTTAGGCTCTTCTAGGTCTGCTGCATTCCCATATATATTTTAAAATCAACTTGTTAATTTCTGCAAAAAAGTCAGCTAGGATTTTGATGGGGGTCACATTAAATCTATAGATCAGTTGAGGACTACTGCCATCTTAATTATAAGTCCTCTGATCCATGAACAGGGGATGTCTTCCCACTTACTTAGATCTTCTTTAATTTCTTGCAACAGCTGTACAGTTTTCAGTGCACAGTTTTTTAAAAAAAATAAAACTTGAGCTTTTATTTGCTTGGAAATCTGTTGAATGGTCTCTCATGATCACTGGAATCTGGGCTGTCCTAAACAGTGTAGGAGGAAGTGGAATGATGAAATGCCAAACAAAACTGGACTTTCACAGCTGTGCGTTAAGTTTCATTTTTACTGCCTTTTGCTAGAAACACCAGGAAAAGTTGCTAATAAGCATTTATTATATTTTGGTAAACACCATCCTAAAATAGAAATGAGTAATACATGTTCTTTAAGTCAAATCTTTGCCTTTAATATTTAAGTATTTATTAGCGAAATAAAAATCTCAGTCTTCTGACATTTAGTTCTGGTGTTTAAAATTTCTCTTTAAAGATCATGTTTTTTCCTAGAAAGTTATGAGATGTGTGCATAAGCACTGTCTCTGGGGGAATGAAGCAGGAGTTGCCATGAGACATACCAGCTCCTTTCATTGTATCTTCCTAGAACATTTGAGTGGTTTTGTAAGGCTTCTGCACTAATTCCAAAATAGACTCATTTTACTTTAAAAAAAAAATGAAGACCATGTTTTTCATAAATACAGAGTTTTACTGAATTTGTTTTTAGTAGCATATAGGGTGTTTTCCCTAATTAATGGATCTTTTCAGAGAAAACATAAAATCTGATTCTATCTCATATCAGTACTTCTACTAGACAGGCCAAATATAAATGAAGAATAGAACAGAGATTCAATTATTTTTAGGACTTCACATACATAACTATTTAGTCTTCAGGAAAAAATTGCAATGGAAAAATCAGCATATATTTTTTAAAAAGATTTTATTTCCTTACTTAAGAGTGAGAGAGAGAGCATGAGAGGGGAGAGGGTCAAAGGGAGAACCTGACTCCCTGCTGAGTAGGGAGCCAGATGCAGGACTCAATCCCAGGACTCCAGGATCATGACCTGAGATGAAGGTAGTCGCTTAACCAACTGAGCCACCCAGGGCCCCAGCATATATTTTTGTAGCTGGATTCAACAAAAATACTCTACAACTTTAAACTTTAAAACCTACGAAAATGGATGGGCAATGCACAATGGAGGAAAATTAAGCCCTATAAACAGACCAGTGGATTGTATCTTAAATATAACTTTACTGTACTTGGGAATTTGCAATTATTTTTATAATTATACTGGGAAGGAGAAAAAAAATCTCTCTGGGTTATTCTCTTTGGATTTGCTTTCCCCTAAAAATAAAAACCTTAATTAAACACCTAAAACTGAAGCACCTGGGTGGCTCAGTCAGTTAAATGTCTACCTTCTGCTTAGGTTATGATCTCAGAGTTCTGGGACTAAGCCCTACATTAGGCTCCCCACTCAGCATGGAGTCTGCTTCTCTCTCTCCCTCTGCCCCTCCCCCACTCTCTCTAATAAATAAATAAATAAATTTATTTTTAAAAGATTTTATTAATTTATTTGACAGAGAGCACAAGCACAAGCAGGGAGAAAGGCAGAGGGAGGAGGAGGCTCCCCAATGAGCAGGGAGCCCGATGTGGGCCTTGACTGCAAGACCCTGGGACCATGACCTGAGCTGAAGGCAGACAACTGACTGAGCCACCCAAGTGCCCCTAAATAAAATCTTAAAACAAAACGAAAACAAAACCCAAACACCTGAAACTAATGTAACATTGTGTGCCAACTATACTTCAATTAAAGAAAAGTTTAACTCAAAATTTCTAGGTGATGGGATGCCTGGGTGGCTCCGTTGGTTAAATGTCTGCCTTCAGCTCAGGTCATGATCTCAGGGTTCTGGGATTGAGTCCCACATTGGGCTCCTTGCTCAGCTCCTGCTTCTCCTTCTGCCTGCTGCTCCCCCTACTTTTGTTCTGTCTGTCTCTCTCTCTGACAAATAAATAAGATCTTAAAAAAAAAATCTCCAGGTGACTATCTTTTTAAAACTCTTTTTATGGCTCATAACTACAGATTTCCCCTTTAAGAAATTCATAGTTGGTAACAAGAGAGTGTACAAGTTTTTTTTTTTTTTTTAAAGATTTTATTTATTTATTTGACAGACAGAGATCACAAGTAGACAGAGAGGCAGGCAGAGAGAGAGAGAGGGAAGCAGGCTCCCTGCTGAGCAGAGAGCCCAATGCGGGACTCGATCCCAGGACCCTGAGATCATGACCTGAGCCGAAGGCAGCGGCTTAACCCACTGAGCCACCCAGGCGCCCCGAGAGCGTACAAGTTTTGATATTCTTTTATTACATTTACTCCCAAGCATTTTGTTTTTTGATGTGTAAATGGATGTGTTTTCTTGGTTTTATTTTGGAATTGTTCATTGGTAATACATAGAAATACAACTGATCTTTGTATACTGTTCCTGTGTCCTGCATCTTGCTGAATCTGTTTATCAGTTCTGCTAGTTCTCTATTTGGGTTTTTGAGGTAGATTCCTTAAGCTTTTCCAAGTATACGATAACGTCATGCACAAACAGAGATACTTTCACTTCTTCTTTTCCAACCCGGATGCCCCTTTTATTTCATTCTTTCTTCTTCTTCTTCTTCCTTTTTTTTTTTTTTTTAAAGATTTTTATTATTTATTTGACAGACAGAGATCACAAATAGGCAGAGAGGCAGGCAGAGAGAGGAGGAAACAGGCTCCCCGTTGAGGAGAGAGCCCGAAGTGGGGCTCAATCCGAGGACCCTGGGATGCCGACCTGATCCGAAAACAGAGGCTTTAATTCACTGAGCCACCCAGGCGCCCCTCACTCATTTCTTCTTTTCTATTTTCCCCAAATGTCCTGGCTAGAACTTCTAGTACTAGGTTTTAAAAACCCTCTCTACGTCAGTTTTCTTAACTATAAAACTAATAATAATGTTAAAGGTAAGGCCGAATTAAATAACACACCCTGCAAAATGTTTAAGAACACCACCTAGAATGTGGTAAATGTTGGCAATTAGATCTTGACTGAGGTGTGCAGGTACATGCACACCTGAAGCACGTGGTCCAGAAAGGTTGAAAAATAAAACTATGACAGAATTGTAGCAGGCACACTGCAAACAAAAAGCAAGGGAAATCTGAACTTAGAGAATACACAATTACATTTAGGCCAAAAAGGCACTGAGACAAAACAAGCAAACAAACCCAAGACATTTTATAAAAGGAAAACAGTACTGTGCCTGTCAAGATGTAACAATGAATATCTCTGGGGCGCCTGGGTGGCTCTGCCTTCAGCTCAGGTCATGATCCCAGGGTCCTGGGATCGAGCCCCAGGTCAGGCTCTCTGCTTGGCAGGGAGCCTGCTTCCCCCTCTCTCTGCTTGCCTCTCTGCCTACTTGTGACCTCTGTCTAATAAATAAATAAATCTAAAAAAAAAAAACAATGAATATCTCTGTGCAAATTAATATAGTGTCAACATTCATAAAACAAAAATTACATCCTGTGCTCCCCACATCTCTGCCAGCCTTCTCCCACCAATAGCCCCACTCACAAACCATAAGCAACTCTTTTTTTTTTTTTTAAAGATTTTATTTATTTGTTTGACAGACAGAGATCACAAGGAGGCAGAGAGGCAGGCAGAGAGAGAGGAGGAAGCAGGCTCCCTGCTGAGCAGAGAGCTGGATGCGGGGCTCGATCCCAGGACCCTGGAACCATGACTTGAGCCAAAGGCAGAGGCTTTAACCCACTGAGCCACCCAGGTGCCCCCATAAGCGACTCTTGAGCATAGGAAACAAACTGAGGGTGCCTGGAGGGGAAGGTGGTGGAGGAGACGGGTTAACTGAGTGATGGACATTAAGGAGGACACGTGATGTAGTGAGCACTGAGTGTTATATAAGACTGATAAATCACCGACCTCTACTGAAACCAGTAATACATGTTAACTGAATTTATTTTTTTTAATTTTATTTATTTATTTGACAGAGATCACAAGTAGGCAGAGAGGCAGGCAGAAAGGCAGGCAGAGAGAGAGAGGAGGAAGCAGGCTCCCCGCTGAGCAGAAAGCCTGATGCGATGCGGGACTCGATCCCAGGACCCTGAAATCATGACCTGAGCCGAAGACAGAGGCTTAACCTACTGAGTCACCCAGGCGCCCCTGTTAACTGAATTTAAATAAAAAAAAAAAAATTACAGGAGGTAAAAAGAAAAACAGACATCAATACATTACCAATGGGAAGCTAATTTACTTTCTCAGTGCTTAACTGATCAGATAGAAGGTGTGTTGTAGAAGGCGTGTGTGCATGCATAAACAAGCACTGAAAAAGATGTGGAAGAATGAAAGGGGTAGTAATGTGATCAAAATGTCAAACAGGTTATTTCTGGGTGTAAAAGAACATGAAATTTAATTTTTTTTTCTCAGTACTTCTAAAGATTTATTTATTTGACAGAGAGAAAGAGCATGTACACAGCAGGAGGGGTAGGCAGCGGGAGAGAGAGTCTCTAGCATGCTCTGTGCTGAGTACAGAGCCTGATGCAGGGCTCAACCTCATGACCCTAAAATCATGACCTTAGCAGAAACCAAGAGTCAGATGCTTAACTGACTGTGCCACCAAAATGCCTCTCCTCTGTACTCTTTTACATTGACTGAATTTTTTACTGTGAGCATGTATTAATTTTATAATTAAAAAAATACATACAGAAAATTCCTAGGGCAGAAAATGCATAATAAAAAACCACAAAAAACAACATAAAACACCATTTTATAAATTAAATTGACTTGAATATTTAAAATATTAGCATTAATTTTTAAACTGCAGAAAACTCACAGCAATAAAAAACTTTGTTTTTCCAGAACTTTATGGAAACAATTTTCCAAAACAAGTCTGTCCTCCTCTCGTGCTCTTCTCTCCACATCTGATTCCACTAAATAAGAAAATCCACCCACTGAAAAGCCTGTGTTCTCAGCAAGAGTTTGTCAGTCTTGCAAGACATTTGTTTTTATTCTTTATGTAACATACTAAGAAATTCAATTTTATATGATGTTACTACTTGTATATAATTTATAATTTCATAGTACAATTTGCATTCATTTCGGTCATGTTTTTATTTTACATGGTTTTGAAGATGTAAGACTGATGTAAATTTTTTTATAAATTATTTTAAAAATTATTTTTAAGATTTTATTTATTTATTTGACAGACAGAGATAACAAGTAGGCAGAGAGGCAGGCAGAGAGAGGGGGAAGCAAGCTCCCCGCTGAGCAGAGAGCCCAATATGGAGCTCGATCCCAGGACCCCGGGATCCTGACCTGAGCTGAAGGCAGAGACTTAACCCACTGAACCGCCCAGGCGCCCCTAGACTGATGTAAATTAAAGCCAGAAGCAGACAGTTATAGAGCTGAATGTCCTTGATTTAACATAAGCTTGATTTAAAAGAGTTCACTATGTATTTTTGACATGTATGTTCCAACATACTTTCCAGGAGGATAGCAATGTCTAGAGCTTTAAAGTCATTCTGAGCTGTCTTAACAAAAATTACTTCAATAGGAAAAAATTGGTTTTTCTTCTGCTAAAAAGTCTGATACCAGTTTCAAATACCAACACATGAAAATAAAAGAAAAAAGCAAAGAAGCATACTGTCCCATATTAGTAAAGACCAAACAAATCCAAAAAACATAATTATAAAGATATGAAGAAATATCCTGAATATTTAAATATGGAATACTAAGAATATATTTTTCATAATCAGGAAATGAGACTTATGTTAGGAAAAAAAAAGAGAGATTTTTTAGACTCATCAATAAACTTATTTTACAGAAGGCTAAACTGAAGCTTTAGAGAAGATTATTAGTTCCAGGCAGGTGTTTAAGATTGCAGATTGAGGAAGAAAATATTTCTTTTTCACTATCATCAGAAAAAACCCTTTAGTAAGGGCTGAAAATCCTCTCTGCCACTGTGGCAAAATGAAGCTGTTTATATCAACTATGAAACTATACACATAAAAGCACAAGACATGTGCACAAGGACATTCCAGAGCATTCTAATAACAGCAGTTTGGAAGCACCAACAGATGTTTTCATGTTCCCTTTAAAGACTAGTCAAAGTCTCTAAAAATAAAAGCCCATAATTACTGCCACCCAGGAGTCAAGGACTGAGGATAGTTTAAAAAAGCTGCCTCCTTGGCCAATGCCATGACACTTGTGATACTCACACTTCAACATGAATCAGTATGAACAGAATCACAGCAATGCATAAAGGCAATGTTAGCACCTTCTGAAAGATTAACGGGAATGGCCACCCCTGCCCCTAGTGCATGAGAACTCAGGCCACTCAAGGACATGGCAAGGACCCTCCACTCAGACACTGAGGATTACCTCAGACTCCTTGCATCCCCGAACAGCTCCTGACCTAGCTTCCAAAGCAGCTCTCCTGCTGAGCCCCCATCTCAGGCCTGAACTGCATCACCTTGGCTCTTTGATTTCTGAGCCCACATCTGCACAGCAAATCCTATAGGCTCCAGTTTCAAAATACTTCCAGGATGAAACTGACCATTAGCACTTTCCTGCTCTTTCTCTCCACATCACGTCCTGGGTCAGGCCCTGACTGGGCTCTAATTTAGTCATCACACCCACGCTGCATTTCTGCCTGTGCCTCAAGGTTCCTCCATGCTATTCCAACCACCCTGAACACTGTTCCCTGAAAGAGGTGCACACCCACTCCCCTCCCTGTTTTCTTTCTCCTGAGCACCGAGCATTGTGTGTCTTACCTTGCTTACTGCCAAGCTCCCTGCACTGCAGAATTAGTGTGCAAAGGCTGAGCTCACAGTCCATCCTGCTCACCTCTGTACTTCCAGCTTCTGAAACAGTGCCTGGCAGCTGCTCAGTAAGCACAGGCTCAACAAATGCTGCCCTGAGAGCCGCTGGGTCAGTAAGAACAGCTCAAATGCACAGTTACAGCCCAGTGCCTACACAGCAAATCTTGATGTGTCATTTCCATAATTTTTCTGTTCTTTTCATCACTGTAACTGTTACTTTCTGTGAAGTCTCCAGCATCCCCTCTTATTTCCATCCTATTTTTCCCTACTTCAGACACAGTGTATTTGCTATTTCCCTAACTCTTAACTTCCTATTTTTTAAAACTTCAAATACAATGTAGAAATCTTTGTGAATCATGTATCTGACAAGGGTTAATATCCAGACTGTACAGAGAACTCTTAAAACTCAACAACAAAACTCCAAATAACCTAATTTAAAAATGGGCAGAGGACTTGAACAGACATTTCTCCCAAGAAGATGTACAAATGTCTAACAGACACATGAAGAAATGTTAGACAACACTGACCATTAGGCAAACGTAAACAAGAACCACAAGGAGATACCACCTTACACCTGTTAGCATGGATGCTATCAAAATAACAGAAAACAAGTGTTGGAGAGGATGTGGGAAATCTGGAACCCTTGGGCACTGCTGGCAGGAATGCAAAATAGTACACCCAATGCGGAAAACAGTCTGGGTGACCTCAAAAATGACACACACAGAACCGCCATGTGACCCAGCAAGTCTGCATCTGGGTACACACCCAAAGGAAGTGGGAAGCAAGGTCTTCGTGAGATATTTGCACCCCGGGGTTCAGAGCAGTGTTATCCTCAAGGCCTAAAGTGTTCACTGATAGACGGATGGATGAGCAAGATGTCATCCACGCAAACAATGGAATGTAACTCAGCCTTAAAGAGGAAGCAGATTCTGACACCTGCTTCAGCGTGGCTGAACCCTGAGGACGTCATGCTCCATGATTCAGTGTGTCACCAAAAGACAAACAGCGTAGGATTCCACTTACCTGGGACACGGAGAGTTGTCAGATTCATGGGGACAGAAGGCAGAGGGTGGATGCCAGGGGCTAGGGTGGGGTGGGGAGTCCGTGCTTCATAGGGGCAGTTTTAGTTTGACAAAGTGAAAAGAGCTAAGGAGAGGATGTAGGAGCATGCGTGTATTTAATGCCCCTGAACCGAGCATGTAAAGGTGGCTAAAGGGCTACGTTTCCTGTCATGCGTATTTTTACCACAATGAAAACAGAACAAAAATGATATAGATCAAATACCAGAAAAAAACTCCCTAAACCCATGAAACAACGAAAGATATAGTTATCTGATGAAACTGTATAAAATGCATAAGCCCTTGGCTATTAAACTGGAGATTTTATTAAGTTATTATATGACCTGCTGAGGAAGGGGAGGAATGAGCAGAAGCGCACACTGCCGGTGGGGGTGGGGAGCTGTGCTCCCATCTGTGGAGAGCCATCTCACCGCACAAGTCACACACCTTAAAAAGCCGCACGACATCCTCGGACACAGAACTGCCACTTCTACATATTTATTTAAATGAAACAATCAAGAATGTGTACAAAAACTTATTACAGAAAAAAAAAATCTTATTACAGAGACACTGAAAACAGAAAACTATGTAACCGTTAAAAACTTTTAGAAGACGAATTACATAGAAAAATATGCATAATGTATTAAGTTTAAAATAGACTATAAAAATGCATGTTAAGTCTCATTCCAATTTTACTTAATAAATGCAGAAGATAAAAGATAAAGGAAGGGTATTCAGAAAAATGTGAATGGCTGTTCCCTCTGGGTAGTTATCCTTGGTTGTGGGTCATTTAAGTCTTCCTATTTTTCTACAACAGGCATGTACTATTTGTATAATGGAAATTAAAATTACTTTGCAGGTCAATTCTATCTAAAAGCTTAAGTGTCAGCAACCCCAAGTGATGTCCTGGTTGGTCTTCCAAGTTCCATGCAGTGAGCAGCAGAGTGGAACCCAGGGGCTCTCTGCGAGCCTTTGGGAGGGCCTTCACTCAAGCACAGCTTCCCTGCAGAGGGGGACGTGCTGCCCGTGCAAGTGCTGTCCCACGACTGCATCACTGTGAGAGAATAACGAAACATGTACAAAACACTCTATAGAAGTGAAAACACAGGGGCACCTGGCTGGCTCCATCAGAAGTGTGCAGCTCTTGATCTCAGGGTAATGAGTTCAAGCCCCATGTTGGGTACAGAGATTACTAAAAGAAATAACTAAACTTAAAAAAACAAAACAAAACTGGAAAAGCAGAGTACTCTCTTTGAAGAAAGAGAGATAACTGTAATTCTACAATTAGTTTTCTGGAGGATCTTTGTTACTTTCTATATCTGAGAGAGATCAATAACCTAGAATTAGCTTTCTTCATCCTGAAACTGTGGGGCTGGTGCGACCTAGAAATGCTCCACAGAAATGAAGCTCAGATGGGGCTCTGAAGAAGAAGGTTTGTCTTGATGTCCTCTTTGTTCAATGGTGAATGGATGCACGAATGAATGAACAAATGGAAGGGCAGGGCCAGGAAAAAAATGGAATCAACAAAGGGTTGGGAGCACCGGCAGTGGGGGGGGGGGGCTAGAAATTCCAGAATGTACCAACTCTTCTCAAAGCCACAGGCCCTGGTCCTGCCCAAATCACCTGAGGACCTGCTCAGCCACACAGCATGCCTTACAGGCTCCTTGTGAACGAGCCAGCTGTGGAAGGCCCCTGGAGGCAGGAGGAGCAGGAAGAAGAAAGGATTGTGATGGCCTACCTAGTGGCAGCCATCGGTCAGGCTCCACAACAGGCCTGGCACAGGCAGCAGCACCCACACGAGAGTGAGCTTAAGAGACAGCAGAAAGGCCACAGAGTAGCAGGGGGTGGCTGGAAAAAGAGAGAGAGGAAAACACACCGGGGAGAGCACTGTGTGGAAGGAGAGAATGTCAAATGGTATAACCAGTTGGGAAAGCAATCCTGCATGATCTGGGCAGGGATGGGATGGGTGCATCTCACAACCACAGAGTCCATGCTAGGAACACAACCTAGTGGAACCCACATGTCTGCCCACAACATACATACAGCATCAGTGTCCACCCATGGAATGAGAACGAACTACAGTATATTCAGAAAGCAGCGGAACCACGTAGGGCTATAAGAACCAGGGTGGGTGCGAGGGTGTGTGTGTGTGTGTGCGCGCGTGCGCACACACTGGGCAGCTGAGGAAAGGTCCACGAAGGATGACATTGCGCCTTTCCAGCCTCCGGGACCTGCCCTCACTTGCAACCCCCGTGGCCCCAGCAGGAGGAGACACGCACCATGTTGTTACCTCAAGTAACAACACCTGGGATGTGACACCTGATCCAAGCTGTTACCAGACTTGGAATTAGACACTTCCACATGCCAGCAAGCAGCTAAGGGTTGAGATATAATACTTTTTTCTGGTTTTGTTTTAAGATTTATTTATTTATTTCAGACAGAGACACAGCAAGAGAGGGAACACAAGCAGGGGGAGTGGGAGAGGGAGAAGCAGGCTTCCCGCTGAGCAGGGAGCCTGACGTGGGGCTCCATCCCAGATCCCAGGATCACAAACTGAGCTGAAGGCAGACGCTTAACAACTGAGCCACCCAGGCACCCCAAGGGTTCATATTTAAGATTTGGTTTTAAATTGCCCCATGTAGTGATTCTTTAGGGATAGAGAGAAAGAACCAGCCACAGAAAGGGGGGATGAGCATCCTGGGCCTGGGGGCCCCAAAGAAGAGCTCAGCAGCCAAGCATCCATTCTCAAGTGGGCCACTTACTTGTGGGGAGCTAGGCCAAGAATGCAGGTATCTAAAATTTCAGGGAAGAGATGAAAAGACCTGAAGGAGAGTTATGGTTCAAAGACCAAGTCAGTAAATCAGATATAAGTTCAGCTCCCGGGCCTCACTGGACAAATTGCGGCAGAACCAAATTCTTTCAGGTGAGAAATGGGAGTATCATGGGGCTAAGTATGTACAGAGCGCAAGGGTTTCTAGAGACAGTATGGGGATGGTCATGAGAGCAGGCTCACAGCTCACCTGGGAGGTCATTCTATCCCTGCATTTCCATCATCTCCATCTCCTGCTGGGGTTGCTGAGGACAGGAGATAAAGCCACCAGGTGCCAGAACTCAGATGCCCAAAGAGTGGCATTCCAAGTCAAGAAAACGTGTCGATGACCCTCCGCTGACACCCTGCAAGAACCCCATTACGTGACTGTACTGATGGCACTCTCACTGGTACAAAGGTCAGGAGGAAGACAGTTCCCTTTGTGTCTCCATCTGCTGGTATAGCTTCATTGCCAGTCATGATCACATCTAAGATACTGTGTACGCTGACCTCGTGCTGTGTGCATGCTGGGGTTGGCTGGGGGAGCCGGCACTGGGAGCTCTGATGCCACGACTCGGTCATTGAGAATAAAAATGTCCACATCCCTGCCCGGTACCACCCTGCCACATTCCTGGGCATCAGGGTCAAAGAAACAGACCAACTTTCTCAGACAAAATAACAGGGCTCTAAAGCTAGGACCGAGTCATATAATAACTGTATATACTAGAAATACATAAGAGCTTTTGTAAAAAGCCTATATTATCCCCAAATTCAGAGGGTGAATTACTAACTTTTCTTCTGAGATCAGACCAAAATAAGTTCTAAGGCGGCTTATTTGCCATATTTAGGATGTTCATGTGGGAGCAATGACAAACATCTGGCTATGATACTTTCTGGAATTTTGACTATTTCTTCCTGGCCAGAAGGAAAACATTAAGTTTTTAATAGAATAGCAACTAGCATGAACTTCATGACTGAGTCTTTGTCCTCCCACTTGTCGCATATTTAAACAAAGCTTTTCTAATTCTCAAAAAAAAAAAAAAAAAAAAAAGCAAACCCACTCCCCAAATTTTAAATATGATAAAAAGGGGAATGTGAGCAAAAAGTTGAATAATCAACTCATAATTCATCAACTCTAATTCATTAGAACTCACTCCCCACTTGTCAGCAAAGGCACAGGATGTTCACTTCCATGGGTGAGGAATCACTATCACCTTTTAATCACTAAATATCACCTTTTCCACATTACCAGCTTCCAGATAATAGAAAAGCTAAAATTCCCATTAGTTCCTAAAGCTGGTGGTAAATTATCAATGACTGTGGGTGTATCTGTTCTAGAAAACTTGCTCTGAAGTCTAGGAGAAGGCCTTTCCCTGTACTGCACCAGGAATGATGTTTACATGCCTTGCACACTTAGCGTGTCATGGAAGGAGAGCACATCTATCCTGTGACTCGGCACACAGGACAAGACAAGCTGTCTCATGGCTTCCAGATGGTTTCTTTTACGGTTCAGAAAAAAAAAAGACTTTCTACAGCTATGGCCAGATTTCTATTTTCAAAACCACAAAATTCATTTAATCAACTAAAAACAAATCAAGACTTTACTAGATAAAAAAAAAAAGTAGCCAGTGACTGGACTACAGGTAGCTAAAACCCCCATCAGTAAATGTCGAATGTCACTTGAAATGAGACACAACTGAAGCCGAGGCAGATGGCTCCCCATTCTTTGCTGTGCAGGCCTCTCTCCCTTCCCCGTACCACCAGATAAACACCCTCCACACAGAAAGTATTCTAACTTCATTAGTTATCAACATAAAGAACCACAAAGTGTATGTCACCTATCTTACAAAGTCCTGGTAAGTCTAAGTTGGTGGCAGCAAGTGATTTATGCGGACACAGGGAATCAAGGGTACTGGTAGCTGTTACTTACAAATGAGATAAGTTACTTAAAGTACAGTGTCAATAAAAGTTCCTCATTCTATAAATTCACAATGAGATGCTGAAGGAAACCTGAAACTTCTGCTCTGGGCCGGCTCCGTCCCCTCAGGTATGCCATGGCGGGCCCTCAGCTGTGCTCTCTCAGCGGCCTCCATGAGCCTGGCATGTAGGAAGGGTCATCCCACAGGCGTACCTGGGCTCTGTGATGGGTTAGCCTCATAACTACTCATGATCTCCCCAAGGAACCAACCTGAATGTTTAGTGGCACAATTCTTATATTTTGGGTTCAAAACCTGCCCCCCCTTTTAAGATTTCATTTATTTATTTAATGGAAACACAGCTAGAGGGAACACAAGCAGGGGGAGTAGGAGAGGGAGAAGCAGGCTTCCTCCTGAGCAGGGAGCCCGATGTGGGGCTCGATCCCAGAACCTGGGATCATGACCTGAGCTGAAGGCAGATGCTTAATGACTGAGCCACCAGGCACCCCCAAAACCTGCCCTTCTTTAGCCATTAAAAGTAACTTAGAATTTCACCTCAAACCATAATGAGCTGCCACGTCATGCTTGCTGAGTAGAATTAGAAAGCCAGATAACACAAGTATAGGTGAGAACACAGACAGAATGGAGAGCTCAGGCCCCGCTGGAGGGATGTGAAGCCAGACACTCTGGAAAACGGTCTGGCAGTTCCTCAAATAACTGAGCAGTTGCCATTTGACTCAGCAATTCCACTCCTCAGTATATACTCAAGAGCAACAGACATATGTCCACACAAACGTGTGTGTGAATGTTAACAACAGTATTACTCGTAACGGCCAAATGGTGGAGCACCCATTAGCTGATGGCTGAATAAACAAAATGTGGCCTATCCATACACCGGAGTATTATTTGGGCACAAAAAAGAGAGAGTCATGATGCATTCTACAGCAGGGATCAACCCCTAAAACATGATGCTCAGTGAAAGAAGCCAGTCACAAAAAAACACGTACAACCCCAGGCAAACGAAACATCCAGAGCCATGTGGCCTACGGAGGCAGAAGTACATTCCTGCTTGCTTGCACTAAAGGGAGAGGGGACAGGGCAGGTAAGTGATGGTGCAAGCTTGCAAGGTTTCCTTTTTTTGAGAGGAAGGGTAAGAGAGAGAGAGCAAGTTTTGGTGGGGTGGGCAGAGGGAGAGGGAGAAAGAACCTTAAGCAGGCTCCATGTGCAGTGGGAAGCCTGATACAGGGCTTGATCTCATGGCTCTGAAATCAAAAGCTGCCCGCTCAGGATGCCTGGGTGGCTTAAGTGTCTAACTCTTTTATTTATTTGTTCTTAATTTTTATAGATTTTATTTATTCATTTGACAAAGAGAAAGCGCAAACAGGGGGAGCCAGAGAGGGAGAAGCAGGCTCCCTGCTGAGCAGGGAGCCCAACAGAGGGCTCGATCCCAGGACCCTGAGATCATGACCTGAACTAATTTATTTATTTTAGAGAGAGAGGGTGTGCACAAGTGTGCGCGCGCGCACACACACACACACACACACACACACGGGGGACTTGAGGGGAAGGTGCACTGGGAGGGAATTTTCAAGCAGACTCCCTGCCCATTGTGGAGTCCACAAGGGGATCGATCCCAGGACCCTGAGATCACGATCTGAGCCAGCGGACAGAGCCACCCAGGGCCCTAGCATCCGACTCTTGATTTTGGCTCAGGCCATGATACTGGGTCATGGAGCCCCGCCTCAGGCTCAGCCAGGCGTCTGCTGGAAGCTCTCTCGCTCTGCCCTCCCCTCACAGTGTGTGCTAGTGCACATGTAAGTGCACGTTCTCTCAAGAAAAAGAAAAAGGGTTGCACACTCTATGAAGTGAGCCAGCCAGGTGCCCACGTTTCTTTTCAAGGCAACAAAGATATGTTCAAATTGACTACTGTCTGTGGACATACAAGAACTTGCAGAGATGTACACCTCAAATGGGTGAATTGTATGGTGTATGAATTTTATCTCAGGGGTGCTCAAGAGTTTCGGCTCGACTTCAACACCATTACATCTTGTTTGGAAAACAGCAGACCCTTGCTTCTGGCTTTAAGCCCTGCTGACTCGTGGGCAGCAAGAATTAGACAAATCTGTGTGATCTGGCCTTAGAAAGAAGGAACTGGAGCAAAATCTGGAGCAAAACCCTCCCATACCCAGTGAGCTCCCAGAGCTCCTCTGTAGTCATGTTAGCAAGCACCTGAAACATGTACCATTAATGAGGTGGTGAGCACTGATGTCAAGCTCTGGGAGATGGGCAATGGAAATAAAACTATGGGCTTGTAGCTCACCTTTCTGAAGCAAATACAATGAGGATGGCCAAGGCTGTCCTACTTGTTGAAGACCAACATGAAACAACACCCTCTGCACAGAAAGAGGTGTGAAAACCAACAGGGAAGTCTTCAGGCCCTGTATTTTCACTGAAGCAAGATGTAAGCATTTCAAAAATAACTAAATGTCAAATTCTTCCCTCAGTTAAGAAGGTCCCTTCAATAGCAACCAGGGATTCTATACAATGCCGGTGATTTGTGACCATCTATGTGCAGAAGCCAGTGTTTTCCAAGGTTGTGTCAGTGCATCAACCCAGCAAGTCCACAGACACTGCTGCCAAGACTGAAGTAAAAACAAACCAAGTAAGCAGACCATCGTCTGGGTGTAGATGCCCAAACCCCCAAACAAACAAAGCCACACACTTGAATCTAAGGTCAGAAAACTGTCCTCTAGAGGGAGAAATTCAAAACACGCTCGAAGAAAGGATGTTAACCCCATCTACCTTTTTATTTCCTCCATTTAACACATATTTACAGAGCAAGGCCGAGGACTGAACAGTGCATCAAACAAAGTCTCGTCTCCTGGAACTTGCCTACTGGGAGGAGACCGCAGTGGAGCTCTGGGAGAGGGAGTGTCTTCATGGAGACTTGCCTTCTGTGCTGCCCACAGAGACATGGCCTGCGGTCTCGGTGCTCTGCATGCCTACTGCCCCACACCTCAAGTGTGCACCACCCCACAACAGCCAACACCACCAGACCACAACCTGTGTCTCTTAGTTCAGATATAAAGGGCGGAGTGTGCCAGTGTCACCAATTAGACCCCAAGACCTGACATTTACTGCCCACCTGCTTGTACCCACTGACCTTCAAACCCATGTTTTCCCTGAAGCTCTTCTTTCCAGCTGATCTCTTAACTCGGGCCAAAACCCAACAGGTAAAGCATCCCATGAAGGATGCTAAAATTGTTCCCTGCCTGCCGCCCCCTACCCTGAGCAATAACAACTGCTTGGACCAGTGGCTCCGCCCCTGACTCAAGGACTCATGCCTGTGCACATGGACCTCGGAATGGCCAACCGATACCCTGACCTCATTATGACACTAAGACCTCTGCCCAAAGAGGATCACTAGTCTTTCCTCAAGGCGCATGCGTGACCTTGTGCCCACCTCTACATATAGTGACAAGGCTCCTCTTTCTGAGGATTCATCCTAACCCTAAACACAAGGACTCCATCCACCCTTGCTCAGGGAGTCATGGCTCTGGAACGTATTCCCTGGGATCTCCTTATTTGGAGTAAATAGTTTCCTTTGTGCAACAGCTTACCTGGTGCAGCTTCCATGTGTGACTCACCGAGGTGGGAACTCAGGTCTGTTCAGTTACCAGAGGTCAGAGGACAAGTGGTGGTGGATCACTAAGGGGCATCCAGGGCAATCAGCTTCTATCTCTGGATATTTTAAATCTTTGGAGCCATGGCTCATGGGAGACACTGGGGAGAAAGGATCAGGGCAAACCTACCTTCTTGGGCCAGCCTCTCATGGAGGGCTATAGGGGAAGCACATCCCCCCAGAGAAGGCCAGGTGGCTTGCTTTGGGGTAGGCCCCACAAAGCGTGTTGCCTGGCAAAGGAGACTAGCCCACTGACAGGAGATATTAGAGCTTCACAGAGACAGTAGTCTTTCCAGAGACTACATTCCCCATCTATTGGCAACAGCTGTTGTGGTAAACTCTAAAGAATGGCCACAAATTCCTTGGCACTTCTCCATCAAGGTAGCCCTATTGCTTCGTGCTCCCAGAAAAGGGGCTTGCCTGATGGTTTGCTATGATCAGTTAAACAGCTTGCACTCCTGAGAACATTTCTGTCACCATGCAGGTAAGGCACAGCTAGCTCCCTGGATGGTGACATTCTACATGGAAAGAGGTTCTAGCTGGGGTTCGAAACATGGACATGTCATCCTAGACCACTAGCCTCTCTAGGCCAGCCCAGACCAGAAGAGTCTCTCAAGCCAATACTCAAACATGCATTCAGAATTTGTTGTTTTAAGTTACTAGGTTTGGAGTGGTTACTTACAAAAACCAACTGATATAATTATAGAAGACAGGGTATTTTGAAGCTGAATACAAATAACTTACAAAAATAAACTGAATTTTAACTATTCCTGAAAGGTATGCATTGGTGGGTAATACAATTCACGAAGCAGCCGACCCAACTCGGGGTACGTGGCAGCAATGTGATTCTTTAATTTCTGACTCTGACTCTGCCAGGCTTATCAAAATAACACACCTGCATGGAAATGAGTATGATGGTTATACCTGATTAACAGAAGCACTACAAGGGCCAAGACCAGGCCACCCCAGATGGGCCACTGTGGCATGAACATTATTTTGAGTTAAAGGCAATCCAAACCCAGCAGATTCAGGAAAAGCTCTTTATAACCCCCTTAACTGCCGGTGCATACCAGAAAGAGAGCTATTAACACTCCTTTTCACCTGAGACTCTTCTCTACAGGATAAGCAACCCCTGCTCCCAGACCTCTTCCCCCTCACCCCTGCTAATGATCCCTCTCTCCTTTGTGCCCCTGCCCCAGCCCCTCTCCTGTGCTCATATAAGCATCACATTGCCTGTGTTTGCAATTTCCTTATCTGTGGATTCCCTATACATGTATTGTTATGTCTGATTTTCACCAGTTAATCTGTCTCACGACAATCTGATTCTTCATCCAGCGACAAGAACCCAGAAGGGCCAAGGAGATTCTTCCTCCTGGATACAACAATCTCAACTTTGAGAAGCTTTAAATATATTGAAACCTTTACAAAATGTCACTTCTGAGTTCCTGATGTATAAAGTGACCCAGACTCTTAGTATTATAATAGGGTGTATCTTAGAGAAGCATCACCTCTTATTTATGACTCAACAATAAATGTATGCTTTCTTCTTTCTTGGTCCTAGTGCTGGTGGATAAAGACCATTAAGCAGGACAAAAAAAGAGGCTTTGAAAAAAAGTTTTAAATAGTCCAGTTCTTCCTGTTCTTTTCTCCTCTCTCACCCCTCCTTTCCTTTCTTTTAAAAAATTTTGAAATTTTTATGAACCTAAACTGCAGTGGGTGTGTTTATCAAGGATGTCTACATGGTGGAAACTCTTGCAAGCACCTGGCTGGAAGAGATTTGGGACCCCAACTAATCTCCCAGATCTTCAACCCCTTTCCTGCAGGTGATTCATCAAAGAGTACCAAGCGGAGTTAGGAAATGCTGCCAAAGAGAGCCAACGGCCAACCACTAGCTCTCCAGGGTTCAAAGGTTGCCTTTTTTGGACTACCTTCCTGGCAGAGGCTGCCTATGGCTAAACATGAATGACTTGGGAAGTTGGGACAGACAGGTCCTACCAGTTTTAATTACTACTGCCCTGATGAAATGGTATTTGATTTCCTCCTCAAATAAGACCTCAAAAGAAGCATTCGGGGCTCCCTGAGTTCAGATACTATGAGTCCATGCACTAGATACTTGCCATCAAACACTCAGGCAAGAGAGGTGAGAGAGGCTGGTGTGCCTGGGGCCCGAGGCAAGACAATTGGAGGACAGCCCTGACCTCCAGCTGGTCCCCTCCCCACTGCCCCATGGGTCACTCTCTTGCCCCCTCCTTCTCTCTTCCCATGCAATGTATTTTGCAATTAGGCACCACCAGAGCCTAGAGGTTTCCTTTAGGTTCCTCAGAGCCTGGACTCTACCTCAATAATCTCATTTTCTATGTAGCATCCTGACTTCTTGATGGACATCCTAAGCACAAATAAACCTCTTGCTAAAGTTTAAATTCATTCTCTGGTCCTTCCTTTTATGATATCAAGAGCAGAAAAAACTTCTAAAGATACTTTAAACCAATATGAAAATATTAGAACAGAGAGAACATATTCATGCATTACATATAAAATAAAATAAGTAATTTTAAAAAATCATACTCATTGTAATGCCATTTAGAAAATCAGTGCTTTCTAAAGTATTATATGGCTCTAAAAATATTCTTTAAATATATATACACTTATATACAGTTACACATTTTTGTTATATTCAACTGGTTTTGCCAACATCACCAGTGCAATGTATTAGGGAATTTTCAAAATAAAAATGCTATTACTGCTGATACAGAAAAATCCCATGCTACATGCCAGGTTCCCTGCATGGTGAATGCTCAGTCCTCCTCATGGCCATCCCGAGTGCTCAGGCCTCCCACTCCAAGAAGGTGGACTATGATGAGGAGCTAACCTACTGGAGGCTAACTGCCCCCTGGGCCCAGGCAGAATGGGGCAGAGGCCGTCTTGGTCTGGTTTGTGCTCTGTAGCATTCAGCCAGCCTTTCAGAAGAAGAATGGAAAGGCCATGTTGTATCAGAATTTTCTTTTAATTTTTAAAAAATATTTATTTTTTTTAAAGATTTACTTTATTTTAGAGAGAGTGAGAGAGTGATGTGTGTGCACATGTGATGGTGGGAAAAAGAACAGAGGGAGAGAAGCACACCCCCATTGAGCACAGAGCCTGACCCGGGCTTAATCACAGGACACTGAGATCATGACCTGAACGGAAAAATCTAGAGTTGGACATTTAACCAACCAAGCCACCGAGGCACCAATGCATCAGAATTTTTAAGGAGAGACAGGAGAATACCACTTTCCAAATAAAAGGAGAAGCTCAGACGCACTGTTTCCAAGGATCTTAGTGCTACTAAAGCCATTCTTGGTCAGCTTGTTAAATAGGCAAAGTCAAAGTCTGATCAGCAACATGGAATATGGTGAATAATACTTGACCTTCAGAAAGTGTAAGGAAATATTCTTCCAAACATTACACTTCTTACCTCAATGTCAAATATTTCCACGCTGTTGTCCAGCAGCTTCACTCGGATGTGAAGGTGCTTCTCCTGCATTCTAGCGGACGCCCGTGCCGCTGTTACTGAGAGTGTCTGCCCAGGCTCGAGGGTGCTCACCCCTGTGGGGGTCGGGCTGCCCAAGCGTGTCCCCGGAGTCTGCAGGACTCTGTATGTTCCTTCTATCTCCCCCATTCTCCACCAGCTAAATCCTTTAAAACAAAGCAAAACCCCCCAGAGAGTCATTAATGATTATTTAGATATTAAAACAATGTTAAAAAAGTATCAGATGCACAGGAATTCTCTGCTCTAGTTTTGCAACTTCTAGACAGTCATTTATATCAGAACAGAGTTAAGATTACCTTCTACTCACACATAAATTGGTGGAGCATAAAATACCAAGCACTATCCCCAAAGACAGTATTTTCTGGTACTTCTGCGAGTCAGGCAGTGCATCACCTCACTGAACTCACGAAACCTCATCCAACAGTGGCCTGTCCCTTTGTCTGGCTGCCTAGAGTCCCCCGGCACATCCTCTCTCCATCAGCCCAGAGAGTCAGGGTGCCAACCCCACACGATTAAGTGCTAGATGGTACATTTCAGCAAGGAGGAGCAGGTGCCACATACACCAGGCAGCACATGGCTGTGCTGGGGGACAGGGAGGCGAATGCCAAGAACAGCAGGTGAGGACAGCCAGGCTGCTCTTGGCAGCTTTGCACTCCCAGGTTTTTGAAGTGGTGTCTTATCAGCCTCCACAGGTGCTGCCAGAGGACCCCGCCTGGTGTGATGAGAATTTGCCCCAGGCCAGGTCCTTCCCAGCACCACTTATCTGCCCTCACAATGTCCCTGTACTCACCACTCACCACCCGCTGAACACATGACAACACTGACGGCCCAGGGAGGCACTCATGCCCTTTTCAACCCTCCACATTGTACCATAGGAAAGGTTTCTAGTTTCAGCCTATTAAGTTGAATGGGGTTAATCACGTTACTATTTTTAACAAAGAAAGAAGAGGCTAAGTATCAGCTTGAATCTAATCATTATGGCTTGCTTTTCTTTGTATTAATATAGTTTCCTTCTGTTTATGGCAAATTTTTTTCTTAAATCTGTGTATTTGTGTTTGAAAGTCAATTTCAAGAAAAATATTTAACAGTAAAACAGAAGTATGGCAAAAAAATAAATGCCAGATGTTAAAGAAAGGAGTTGCTACAAAAACTATTTTATTTCACTCAGTTGCCTTTGGCAAGCCTCCTAACTAATTTGAGGTAATTTTAATAGAGAATTAATCTCACTAATTTCCAATCCATTCCCTCATGCTCCAACCTAACTGCTGAGTCCCCTGACCCTTTCATCTCTTTCATGCTTATTTTGTTATCGAGAAGAACCATCTCATGAACTTTTGTCTCTTGAATTAAGTTTAAAAGCCTCTCAGTCACCTGCCAAGCAACCTCTGCTGCACACTTAAAGCCTACCCAGCAGGTGCGCCTGGGTGCCTCAGTGGGTTACTGAGTCTGCCTTCAGCTCAGGCCATGATCCCAGGGTTCTGGGATCAAGCCCCAAATCAGGCTCCCTGCTCAGCAAGGAGTCTGCTTCTCCCTCTCCCACTCCCTGTGCTTGTGTCCTGTCTCTCAATGTGTCTCTGTCAAATAAATAAATAAAATCTTAAAAAAGAAAAGAAAAGAAAGCCTACCCAGTGAAGACAAGTCTCCCAGCTCACATGAGAGAGAACTTTCACAAACATGTGATTTATCAAATAAGCAGCAAAACACAAGAAAGCCAAAACCCTCAGGTGAACTCCTGTGAACTGGTAAAGGAGTGAGCAAAATGACAAGGCGGCATGTGGGTTCTGCCAGATACACCTCCCACCCCCATTCCTGCTCATGAATGGGCTGCTCCTGGTGGACAGACACGTTTGGATCACATTCATCTCCGAATTCTCTCTCCAGGTTGTATGTGCGCTGAGAGCAGGAACTAATACCTACTGTGAATGTCTGCTAAGCATTTACTTAACTCATGGTACTGACATCAAAGAACATGAACTGCCTCATTAGGCAATGCGCTGTACAGACGGTAGCAGCGGAAGGCTACGACTATGGTCACAAACAGAACACATTAGAAGATCACTAATATTCATGCTGGTAATATTAAACGTGGCATATAGGAGGTTCTGAGAACCCTAAGTATGACATTTTCATTTCAATTTCACAAACGTGAGTAGTTAATGCAAAAGGGAGGGGAGGGCAGTGAGGAACACTCCACCTGCAGGGTGTGTGCCACGTGCAAACAGAGGAGTGTGAGTCCTGGGTCTGCTCCCGGCATTCACCCGTGACTGATGCACCAAGAGCAGGTCCTTCTGAAGGAGCCAGGGGATGTTTTACCCTGGGCACCAAACTGATTCTTCCCCTTGAAGGAAAGCTACAATTCTGAAAATACATATACAACCAAAACCTATTTTAAGAAGTCACTTCTCTCATTTATTCTATTGTATATTCTCATTTAGACTTTTTTCTTAATAATTTTAGATGGAATAAATGACTTGACAGAAATTACTTTGTTTTGCCTCGTGTGCTTATAAATAAATATCAAAAGGGTAAGAGTATGCAAGACAGACTAGAAACACAGCAAGGCCACTAACAGCCCTTGGCACGGGAGGTACTCTGCAGCCCTGGGAGCCCTCCACAGTAGATGTGGGTCCCTGCTCAACTCTCCTGCTGCCAGAGAACCTCTCCAGAAATCCAGAGGGAAGCCGTGATGTAAAGAACCAGGGCTGTACAAGGGACTCCAGTTTATTTTCCCATCTTCCTTCCGTATGAATGAAATGCCTTGCAGTCTTCATTCCTAAAAATATTTCTGTAGCTGGATACAATTTCCAGCACTGACATTTAATGCTACCAAAAACTTAGCTTCTAAACGGATTTAATAAAAAATTTAAAAACCACCTTGTCACATATTTCCATCTTGAAATTGGAAAAATTCAGCTCAGAAGTCTGTCAAGACTTTGGGTGATGACATGTCAAAGCAGGCTTTAACAAAGGTGTGTCTGTCAGGGGTGGGATGCTGACAGTGGGAACAGCTGTGCCTAAGAGGGACAGGGGCATTCGGAGATCTCTGCACCTACAGCTTGACTTGGCTGTGAACTCAACACTACTCTCAAAAATAACGGCTAGGGGCGCCTGGGTGGCTCAGTGGGTTAAAGCCTCTGCCTTCAGCTAAGGTCATGATCCCAGAGTCCTGGAATCGAGCCCTGAGTTGGGCTCTCTGCTCAGCGGGGAACCTGTTTCCCACCCATCTCTCTGCCTGCCTCGCTGCCTACTTGTGATCTCTGTCTGTCAAATAAATAAACAAAATCTTTAAAAAAATAATGGCTATTAAAAAAAGTCTGCCACAGAACACATAACACAGAAGTGACAGAGCCACGACTCAAGTCCAGCCTGGACTTGGCCAGGAAGGCCCCTCCCTGTCTATTGGAAAAGCTGGCTTCCCAGGAAAAAGCACAGTCCATGCTCTGCCATAAAGGGAGTGGGTTTAAAATTCTGTTGTGCAAAAACAACACCTACCTCCCTTAAAATATTTTCAGTTACCTCTTTCAGGAGAATTATAAATCATATGTCTATACTGACCAGGAAACAGAACATGATGCTTATTTTCACTGAATTTTTCTTAAGTACCTACAATGCACAGCAGTGCTGGCCACAAGCGCTCAGATGGAGTTTTCACCCAGCTCCTGGGCCCTGGTCTTCTGCATCATGTCTTCATTACAGCTGAGCAAGACAGGTCCTTTTATTCCCTAGCCAGCACCACTGGTCGTTTTTTGAAACAAGCAACTAGGTACTTAAATCAATGTAAGGAATGAGAAACAACAATGTCGGAACTAGTGCTGTAAGGCAGCACCTCCCAGGGCTGACAAAGGATGGCTGGCCAGATGGAGGGCAGGCAGGCCATCCACAGCCATGTGTTGCACAAACATACCCCTCCTCCAGAATACAGCTCCCCCAGCCCCTGGAAGGCGACTTGGTCGGATCACCACAGAAATGGCATTTGGTGCTGGAAACCTGGGGAGAAGAGTGCTGCAGGGCTCTTGCACATGCTGCCCCAGCAAGTGCTCCAGAATGCTGTGTTACCTGTGGGAAGCCTAAGGACCAATGAGGACCTGAATCTCTGGCATCGCAGCCCCTCAAACATGAGGAAGGGCAGCCCACACTGGCAGCAAGGTGTCCACCAAGCTGGGATAATAAGGCAGGCCCTGTGGGAAACAGGGAAGTGCAGATCAGCAGCCTAGGTAGAAGCTAGAAGGCAGAACACCTGGGATCTAACTTTAGCTCTCACTTTCCCACTCCTGGCCCACTTTTTGTTCTGGAAAATGATAGAGGGAAAAAATGGTCAATCACATCCTCTATACTCTAAGAATCTCTGAGTTTGAGAAAGACAACTCAGTGTAAAGGTAAAATGAAAGGAGATGTGCTCTTGATTCCAACTAATTTATAGTATTTACTAGCCAAAATTAAGTACCTGATAAAATCCTGTTATCCTATCTTTCATACCTAACCATATGAGATAGAGGCCAGTGTATGTACGAAAAGGAACATTACTTTCAAACCAATTCAACACAATATAAACATATTATTGCTGCAGAGAAATGACTTTGGACATAACCAGTATTTGCAGACCTTACAATTTACTTGCTAGGTTTTTAAAGCAGTTGCCTTAACAATAAACAGATGTCAATAATTCAGACCATCAGATATTCTGACTCGATGTTAAACAAAATTCTATTGCCTGAAAAACAAAGTGTTTTGTTTTGTTTTTTAAAGTAAGCTCCATGTCCAGTTGTGAGCCCAGTGTGGGCCTTGAATTTATGACCCTGCGATCAAGACCTAAGCTGAGGTCCAGAGTCAGACGCTCAACCAACTGCCTTTGGCACAGGTCATGAGCCTGGAGTCCCAGGATCAAGTCCCACATCAGGCTCCCAGCTCCATGGGGAGTCTGCTTCTCCCTCTGACCTTCTCCCCTCTCATGCTCTCCCTCACTCTCTCTCAAATAAATAAATAAAATCTTAAAAAAAAAAAAAAAAAGCTTCTGCCTTCAGCTAAGGTCATGATCCCAGGGTCCTGGGGTCAAGCCTCGCATCGGGCTTTCTGTTCAGCGGGCAGCCTGCCTCCTCGTCTTTCTCTGCCTCCCTCTCTGCCTACTTGTGATCTGTCAAATAAATAAAATCTTAAAAAAAAAAAGATTTTTATCCATTTATTTGAGAGAGAGAGTGAGAACATGAGCTGGGTGAGAGACAGAGGGAGAGGCACACTCCCCACTGAGCAGGGAGCCTGATGCAGGACTCGATCCCAGGACTAAGGGATCATGACTTGAACTGAAGGCAGTTTTGCCCTGAAAAATAAAGGTTTTTTTGTTTTATTTTTTAAGATTTTATTTATTTATTTGACAGAGATCACAAATAGGCAGAGAGGCAGGCAGAGAAAGAGGAGGAAGCAGGCTCCTTGCTGAGCAGAGAGCCCGATGTGAGGCTCGATCTCAGGACCCTGAGACCATGACCTGAGCTGAAAGCAGAGGCTTAACCCACTGAGCCACTCAGCCCCCACCCCCCCAAAAATAAAGTTTTAAGAGCTGAAACAATCTGGATAACTGACTGATTCTCAATACTTTTTTCTTTGGTGTAAAGCTGCCCAACTGAACACCAAAGTCGTCATAAACAAAAAGCAGGATCTCTATACTTCTTCTTCTTTTCTTAAAAAAGATTTTATTTATTTATTTGAGAGAGAGAGAAAAAGGGAGGGAGAGAGAGTGCACACACAAGCTGCAGGGAGGGGCTGAGGGAAACCAGATTCTCCACTGAGCAGGGAGCCCGACATGGGACTTGATCCCAGAACCCTAGGATTCCTGACCTGAGCTGAAGGCAGACGCTTGACTGACTGAGCCCCCCAGATGCTCCTCTCTCTATGCTTCTTCAGTGTGCAGTGAATGAAAGAACTGTAGAAACATGTTTTTGCCTATCTTCAAACAACAATGGAGGATAAACCAAACCGGACAGCGGCTGTCGTGGGCCGGAAGGCACTGGGAAGTCAGCCCTGGAAACCTTTCTTCCAGTGTGCAGGGTTTCCTTGGGTTGACCTGGGAACCTCATGGGACGTTTTACATGATTAGAAAGCAGCATGAAATCAGTGTCTTAGAACAGCAAGCCCCAAAACTCAATCCAAATGAAACAAATGACCCTCACTGTACATTAAGACAGTAGCTAAATTACAACAGGAATTAATCCAAGTGACTTTCAAATTCAGTAACCTCACTGCCCATCAGTGAAATACAACCTCAGGATTAAAAAGACTACAAGTAAAAACCACACTGTGGCAAATTCTACGTGAAAAATGATCTAATTTTTTCAATAAATGGCACTTAAAAAAAAAAAAAGAAAAATGGGGGAGAGGATAGAAACTGATAAAAGATGTTGTCTGCCAAATGCTACCCGTGAACCTTATTTGAATCCTGATTCAAGTATTTGTGGAACAATCAATGAAATCTGAGCACTTCCTGGATATTACATGATTTAATAAATCCTGCTTATTTCCTTTATGTTTTAATGGTATTGTATATATATGAAGGGGGAAAGTCCCTCTCTTAGAGATACATACTAAACTATTTATGGATAAAGTGGAATCATGCCTAAGATTTACTTTAAAATAATCCACTGAGGAAGGAATCACTGAAGGGGATAATGGCTCCCACCCCAAAAAACCACAATTGCCCATATATTGATTACTGGAGCTGGTTCTTATATATGGACTTT
The DNA here is from genome assembly GCF_964662115.1 of Mustela nivalis. NCBI lineage: Eukaryota > Metazoa > Chordata > Mammalia > Carnivora > Mustelidae > Mustela > Mustela nivalis. The sequence continues at coordinate 68,111,036 of NC_139030.1, forward strand.
TGTGAATGTGTGGAATTTTCCATGAGTTTAAAAAAAAATGAAAGAAAAAAGAAAAAACAAGAGACCTAGCAACAATTTTCAGGGTAATTAAGGATCCACAAAGCCCTCGGTATAGTCTACAGGTGGGAGGAAGAATGTGTGTGTACACTGAAATGCTGGCCCAGCCCCTTATTTTCCATGAGAAATCTAAGCCCAAGAACAGAGCGGCTTGCTGAAAGCCACAGTTCCAACCCATGGACAAAGGACTAGCACCCAGTGTCCAAATTCTTTAAGATTAAAAACGAAAAACAACTTGACTTTAAAAATTGTACATCTCTGCATCAAAAGTTCACTCCACCCTCTGTCACCTCTATTTTGTCAGTTACTGTATTTATCTGTTCTAAAATTCCCACTGGTTTCTTCAGAATGTCGGCTTTTTTGCTTACTTTCTATCTTTCCATTTGTTTCAAGAGTACCCTTACTTCTTGGGACATTTTAATAACAGCTGGTTTAAAGTGTGTTTTAGTTTTTACTGCAGCTTAAATAAAGGCCTCCTACCATCGCAGTCTCCATGGGTCAGAAATTTGGGTCAGTATAAGCCAGCAGAGCACTCTACCTAGGGTCTCACAAGGCCTGCACAAAGAGACAGCTGCTGTGGATGCTCTGGAAAATGCATTTCTGGGCCCATTCAGCTGCCTGGGTAGAGGACTTTAGACCCCCATCCCTGCTGGCATCAGCTACTGCTGTAACATCCCATATTCCTAGAAGTACCATCAGGGAGTGAAGGTCATCGGAGCCAAAATTCTGCTACCCCCAAGTCTCTATCAGGAAACGGCAACACCTGTATCCACTTGGTTTTCACTTATCTTGTCTTCTGAGGGGGTGTCTGCCTAGTTCTGTGCATGCTGGGTAATTCTGGATTGGATCGTGGACATCTTAATACTTGTGTTATGAGCTGATGGGTCTTGTTTAAACCCCATGGAGAATGCTGGTGTTTCTGCTTTAGCAGACATGAGCCTGCCTGGGGTCCAGATGCAGGCAGTGGACGCAGCATCAGCTTCATGTTCAGAGGCTGTGTCCTCCCCGAGCATCATCGCTCAGTGGCCAGCTTGGCTCCAAGGCTGTGGCCCACCCCTCAGTTGAGTTCCCAAAGTCCCTGGCAAGCTAGCTTGTTCAGAGTCAGACCCACATGTGCATGGCTCAGTGGTGAGGCCCTAAGTTTCAAAAGCAACCTCAGGTGTCACTTTGCTGACCTTTTTCCTATCCCAGTCTCCCTGGAGTGCACCCTTCTTATTCCTCCAGCCAGAAACCTGGGGCTTCAGTTACCTGCTCCGCTGCGTACCTTCTTTGCCTGTGCCCTTGCCTGGGACCAAAAAACAGGAGGAGGAGCGACAGAAAAAAAGCAATGGGGGATTCCTCTCAACTCGCTCAGAGTTCAAGTATCTGCAGGCTCTAGGTGTCACAGCCTGACCAGAAGACAGGGGAGAGGGGAGGAAAACAGCAGCCTTATCCCATTCTCTCCTGCAGCTCAAAGTAGAAGGCTTTCCCTATAGCACTCTCTGTTTGCACCTGGGGCCCACCTGTGGCTTTCAGATACCCTCAGACTGGGCTAAGGAATCCTGGAGGAAAAACAGGAAACTCCTTGCTGGTGCAGTGGCCTCTGTTTCCAATCCTTCTGTCACTATTTATCTGTCAAAGTCTTCAAATGCTGGCTCCATGCAGCTTTCCGGCCTTTAGAGCCAGGGTCAGGGCAGGGGAGACAGCCTGGAGTGGGTTTATTCCATCTTCCAGGAACCAGAACTTGACATCCATGCATTTTAAAACATGTTTATAGTGGTTATCTTTGGGAGAGGAAAGTTTGATTTTCTTTCTTTTTCCAATGTTCTGTATTTTTCACATTGCCTCCAGCGATGAGTATATGTTACTTCTGAAATCAGAAGGCTTCTCTGCAGGCTACCGCGTAATACTACCTACTTCAGAAGTCTTAACTGGTTGGGATTACCTATGGTAGTCACTGCTCCCCTTCCAGGAGAAAGCTGCAATAACTACTGTCTTTCCGCTAGGAGTTATGCTTGTTCTTTCTACAACAGTTCAGCAAAATAAAAATATTTTTAAGCACTCTCTGGAATCAATTTCTTGTTTAGGTATTGAGACTTGTTCCCCCAACATTCACCTTATTAACTACTACACCAAAGCACCTGGGACTTTAATTATGAAGGAGACAAGAGTTAATAAAGCCTAGTAAAATTTAAACAATTTGTCAAATTCCGTAGTGTTGCTTCTTTCTTCCCACACACACTCCCACTAGGCACTGGGAGATGCACTGAGCACCCTCACCTGTCTCGTGCCTCTACTACTGTATCATCTGGCATCAAGCCAAGGGCCAGAACTGCCCCTGCAAAAGCCTCTTGACTCTAAAGCTATTCCGCTTCCAGCTTCTGGGCCCCCCACATGCACTGGCTTCTTCCCCAGTCCCAGGAAAGGCCTTAGCAAAGTGTGCCTATGGTTGTGGCCTTTTGTAGGACTGACAGAATACATTCTAACTGCAATCAACTAAGGTTGCTGCCTTTTTCTACTACAATATCATTCCCTTTACATCAGGCAGCTCAGAGGGACTGTCGGCATTTTGGGGATGCAGCTAAGGGCAAAATGAGTTGGGGACACATTTAGTTTGGATTTAGTGGGATGTACTTATGTTTTCAATTACTTATGTACACTTATCCCCACCCATCTCAGTGCAGGTAGAGCTTCTAGGGACACTGATGTCACCCACTATGCCTGCCCACCAGAGGCATGTGAAACAAAAGTACAGGGCTTGGGTTCTGTGGCAGCCTGTACAGATCCAATGGTGCCCAACAGTGGAGGTGTGTGGGCTATGGGAAAGAAAAAGGTTTGAAATATGGCGAGCCAGATGCTCATCTGTGGGAAAATGATCATCAGACCTGTTAAAACTGTAACCAGAGAGATTAGTACCCAATAAACAAAACTGGGGTTGTCATAAAAATAACTGTTAAAGTTGTAGTATAATTATAAATGTATCACCATTTTCCTTTCACTTTTTTTTAATGGAATTATACAAAACAGAATTTATCAGAACTCCTGCTTTTCTGAGACACAAACCTGTAGCTATACTAGAAACAGCAAACATATTATCTACAGATGTAATCATGTTTCATGCATCCTAACTATCAAAAATTTGTGGTCAACTATGCTAGAGGGATCACTGAACTCTTCCTATTCTCTGTCATGTGAAGAGGTGATCTCCAAGGACACAGGCTACTTTTATGCTATTTATTGTTCTTATTATTAGCTTTTTCAAATGTAGAACTTTTTCTCATTCTAAGTAAATACTCACTTTCCAGCTAATTATTATAACATTGTATTCTTTAAAAGAAAAAAATTATTTTTTTGAGAAAGGAAGTTCACGGGAGAGAGCAAATGGGTGGGAGAGAAGGACAGAGTCCCAAGAAGACTCCATGCTCAGAGCCCAACTCAGGGGATTCGTCTCATGACCCTGAAATCACAACCTAAGCTGAATGCCCAACAGATGGCGTTACCCAGACACCTCCATTATATTCTTTTTCTAAAAGAGGCTACCTCCCCCAAACTGTATAAGCTTCAGGACCTAGAAAAGTTGGCATCTGCCCTTGCCCGAAATGAAATTTGATTAATTCATTCAAGCATTTATTGAGGATCGACTCAGTACCAAAAAAGTCTAAGTATGTAAAAGCATGGGAGTTTATGGGCGAGAACACCCCCTTATCACAGTGGGAGAAGACAGAAGAAGTGTGTTAATGATGGTGGGCACCACTGAGAAAGGAAATCTAGGCTGGCAGACAGGAATTTGGTGGGTGGCAAGAGAGGGAGAAGGCCTCCACAAGAGGGCATCTGTGTCAGGCCTAAAGACTCTCCTGGCGCATACTGCAAGAGCCACAGAGTCCCAAGGGATGACCACTGCTAGGAGGTCACACCACATCCTTGCCAACATCATCTCATTTAATAATCTTCATGACTCCCATCACACAAATGAAGGACTCTGCCTCAGAAAGGTTAGTGACTTAATGACGGTACTCAGCTCTGCAGGCGGCCTCAACCTAACCCTGACTCCACAGTGTGCTATCTCCTCTCGGTGTATTCTAGTGTCATGGGATTGCTCCGCCTCCCACCCCCCACCACACACAAACTGGTATTTTAATTTATAGTCGTTCTGAAAAGTAAAAATAAAAAGGTACTATAACATAGGATGTTCCCTTCTGTCCTGCAGCTGGGAGAGTCATCACCACATTCTATATTAAAGCACCTTCTGATTTTTGCTTTTCAAAATGACTATAAATTAAAACACCAGTTTGTGGGGGGGAACCCTAAAATAAAAATACTTATATGACTAACATCCCTTCTCATCCTTATCCACGTCTTCACAGATTTTACCATAGTATAACCGCTGTGTACCCTGCTTTCGCCTTTTTGGTTAAGGCACGTTTTTGAACAGATTTCCATAGACCAAATGTTTCAAATTTTGTCTAGAGGGAAGGACAGGAACAAGATTGCCAGAACATGTTTACTGGTTGTGGAGTACTCTATCATGACTCTACTGACAGGAACTGCGTATCAATCAGAGTTTGTTTTCAAAACTGGGATTCCAAAATGAAAATCTTTACCATATACTCCTAGTTGCTCCCCAGAAAGAGCAGACTAATTTACAGCATCACCACCAGTGTAACAATCCCCGGAAACCCACCAAACACTGGGCTTTATCATATTAAGTTTTGTGTAACTCCCACTTTTTTGACTCCCTGTTGCCAAGGTAAAACCTGGAGTAGAAAAATACACCACAATCCCCTGATGCCCTGGACACTTAGATCTCAGAGCACGACCCAAGTGACCTCACCTGGACAGTCAACTTTATAGTGTGCTTTCGTGCATGCTCACCACCACTGCTGCATGTAGGATGCTCACGAACCACTGAGTGAAAGGGGCAGGTGGTAAGCTGATAAGAAAATGGGTAAAGGAAAAATAGGAACAAAACTGAAAAGCAGCAGAAAGAGAACTGTTACTGTCTGACTACTGAGGAGGTACTGAGGTGACCAGAAGCCAGGCTGTCTGGACAGAAGGCATTACGCCAATCAGGTCCTATCTTTCCCCCAAAGCAGTGGGGGAATCCTGCCCACTTGGCTCAACGATGTGCTAGGGTTGTTTTTCCACCTTACGATGCAGTGGTTAATGTTCATTAAGCACTTGTTGTGTGCTAGACACCTATAAACAGCTCATCTATAGACACTGAGTCCTCATAACCACCATATGAGGTAGCTAAATTTTAACCCCACTTTATCAGTATGGAACAGAGACAAATGACTAGATCACATACACTTCCTTTTTTGGGAAATGAATTAGTACAGAAGGACCCTGAAAGTCTACTCTGAAAGGCAGGCCCCGCATATAAGCGCGCCAGTAAACTGGTAGTTGGGGAAACAGCACATCAGCATCTAGTCTGGACAGCTCAGAGCCAACGGGGCAATGAGAGTCTGCAGTAAGGCAGACATAGAAGCAGCACGGCCAGGGTGTGACCCCAAACCGGTCCCTCCACTTCCTCTGCTTTCACACAGGGCAGTGAGACCTGGCCAGGTCTCCTTCCCAGACTGGGAGAGAACCAAATAAAATCACCAGCCTGAAGCTGGTAGCTCCTCAAGACCCCTATCACAGAATTCTCCCTTTTGCTGTACAGGGACTCACACACGTCCCACAAACAGCGGATGCACAAAATCAGTCATATTTGGTCCACAAGCAAAGGTTACTCCATGCCTTCCTACCTCAAATGTCTTGTCCCATCTCTCTGGCAGAGAGAAAATCTGTGCTGTCTGTCCTCACACAGTCTGCACGGAACCAACATTCTAATCCAACGCCTCCCGTTGGATTAGTTTGATAGCTATCAAACTATCCACAGTAGTCCATGGAAACAAAACAGATGGAGAAAGAAAAACCACCCTTTAAAGATTTAGCCCTAGGTTTTAAATCTTTCCATCGTCTCCTTACACTATGTACTGACATTATTTCCCTCCACACAAAATTGAATTTGTTTTTCCCAGCCACTACTGACTAGCACCTGAGAGGCCACTGGAGTCTGTGGCCATCAGCACAAATGGAAAAAGTGCTTGTGGGATGCACTGGGCCATATTCTGGTCCCAATTTAACTTCGGATGCCTCCCCAATGCCTTAGGATTATTTCTAGACCTTAGTGGACTAAAACCATTAACACCTTATCCCCACCTTTAAGATACAATTGACGTAAAGGCCAAAAAGGGTGTGGTTTCAACCAGTCTGAGCTTCCACCTGTGGCTCTGCGTGGGCCTCCACGCGGGACGCTCCCCAGGGAGACACTCCAGGGCCTCCATGCAGGACCCTTCTGGACCCTCCCCCGGGGCTCCACGGCAGACACGCCCTCCCCCCGCCGCAGACCCACCCCTGACTCCACCCCCCTCACCCAGCTTCCACGCAGGACGCCCCCCGGACAGACCTCGTCCCCTCGGACCCTCACTCAGGACGCCCCCCGGGCCGCTCCCCCGCCCCCCGACTTCCACTCGGGACGCCCCCCGGGTCGATACCCGCCCCCACCCCGGCTTCCACCCGAGACGCCCCCGGGCCGACCCCACCGCGACCCCTCCTCGGGCCTCCACGCGAGACCCTGTCCGGCCCGCCCTTGGGCCTCCACGCTGCCGCCGGCGGCGGTCTCCGCACTCACGGGCCCCGCCAGCCAACTGGAAGGCCTCCGGAGCCCGGGCGCGGACTCCGCGGGTGGACCACTGTCCTGAGGCGCCCGGCCACCGCGGGCCTCAGTGCCAGTCCGGCCTCCGCCCGCCGCCCCCGCGTTCCCGCCCGCCCACCCGCGGCCCAGCGTGCTCCCTGAGCCCTCCGTCCTCACCCGCCGACCCGGCCCGCGCCGTCGCCCGCAGCGGCCTTCGGGTTGCGCCAGCTCCTCCCGCTCACTACCGCCGCGCCCGACTGCCCGCGGGCCGCCTCCGCGCCGCAAGCCCCGCCCCGCGCCGCGTGCCCCGCCTGGGCCCGCCTCCACCCCCGCGGACGCGCTGCCGATTGGCCTGCGAGCCTCTGGGGCAGGGCCTCTACGGCCCGCGGCCCTGCGGCGCAGCACAGAATTATGATTGGTGAATACACTGGAAGGAGGCGGGGCGAGAGGGGACTGGAGGAGTCGAATGCTAATCAGCAGAGACTCGCCTCGTGGGGCGGTGCTCGGCTCCGGAGGTTGGCTTCAGCTTTGGGCGGAGTTTCGGCCTGAGGGCCAGGGTTTGGCTCGCCGGGCGGGGGGCGGTTCTGGGCGCGGCCCCTCTCCGCGCAGCCCCTCTCCTCCCGGCCCCCGCCCGCCAGCCACCGGAGTCGACCCTTATTGCACTCCTGGGGTCTCCTGGACTGTGGCCTAAGGCCACTGACGGCCCAGCGAGGCTATGGTGCAGTGGAGACTGGCCGCGTGGGGAAGGCCTATGGTCCTCTCAGCCTTGTTTAGCCTCACGACCCCCCACCCGGGAACGGAAATATGACACTACTCCTGGGAGACCACCAGGCGCACACACCCCTTCTTCTAAGGGTTCAGTGAATTCCTATGCATCCTTCAAGATCCTACCCAACTGGCCCGCAGGGGCGGGTCCTGCCCCGCGCTGTCCTCGAGGGGATAAATGTAGGATTGACTTGGGCTCATCCTTGAGGGGACCCCTCTTAGGAGTTTCACCACCGGGGCTTGGCCGTACTCATCACATTTTCTAAAAGAGGAGGCTAGAAAAGCTGAGCAGACTTCACACCTTCATAAAGAACCAGTAATAACTCCTCACTTAATAGCCAAACAATAGTGCTTTATTGATAAAAGGTTAGTTTCAATGGATACAAAATTGCTGTGTGAAATAAGTTTTCAAAATACATTTCTATAGGTAAAGATTACCCTTTAGTAAAACAATTATCTCTAAGTGAAAGTACGTTTTTAGATTTGGGCAGCAAAACAGAGGGGGCCATAGACATGAGAGGATATAGGTCTGCCCACCCAAATAGCCCTTATCATGTGATTAACAGCTGGCCCTAGCAGTTCTTGCAAACTTGGCAGGCAGGAGCTGCAGCCACCACGCACAACTGTGCCCCAAGCACTACCTTTTAAATGGCTTTTCCTAGTGTACTTAATGCCAACATAACCCAGATAGCTGGCCTTACACGGAGGTGCTCTAAAGTCAAACGCTTTACATTTCCTCTTGATGGATCTTTATATGACTGTACCTGAACCTAAGGCCTCTTTATTCAACAATGAGAAGACAAAATTCTTGAGAACACCCGATTACTGTCTGTAGCCCGCCTCTGTGACTAACCCCTTTGGACCACGTGACTTTATTTTGGCCCAAGCAAAAACTCTTCCCATCTTCAGGTAAAGCATTTTCTGCATCTCTGCCCTCCTGTTAGAGCTAAATGAAAACACGGAGCCAACACCTGCTCCCTCCAGGTGTCCTTTCACCTGTCACTTTCTGGGGACCAGTTTCCTAGTGTCAGAAGAAATGCTGAAAGAAGCAAGCCCCAGAGCCCCTCAGTGCCCCTGGAGGGAAGGGAGCGGCCAAGGCCACAGAGCACAGAAAACCGATTGGACTGGTAGCATTGATCAGTCCTACACTATGGCACAGATTTGAAATGTCTTTGAGTCTCACCCGACACAACAAAGGATGTGATGGTAGCTGAAAATGTACAACAGTCTGCACACAGAAAAATGATTGCTCCTATCTGCCTTTCAGAAAACTATTAAAAATTTTAGAGAACCAGTTAAAAGAAAGCCAACTCGGCATTCAGGCATTATGGGGTCACGAGCCTCAGGGCCCAGGACAGGTCTGGGTTCAGAGGGCTACCCTCCAAAGAACCCCAATTCTCACTGCTGAGGCAGATCTTATAAACCTATAGTTACAGAAAGCACATGAGAGTGGCATAGAAAAATATAAAAAAGGCTGGTTTCTAAATATATCATTTATTAATTTTCCTTAAAAAAGTTACTTTTCATGTTAGTTGAGTAAAAATCATTTATTGGCTCTGTGTGGGTAAGAATTGTTGCTGTAATATGAAAACTGAAGCTCATGGACACTCGCTGACATAGCAGAGTATTATCAGTATCAGTGGGGAACACTACAAAACGTGGCTTGTGGTGTTCTCTGCAGAGCAGCTTAAAAAAATGACCTAGCATCAGAAGCCAAAGACTTTAAAATTTGCCCCTGATTACCTGTTTTTAAAAGAGCTATTTAAGTATACACATACCGTATTAGATAATAACTCTGTTTTACTTGGTAAAAAAGCAAATGTGCAGATGAATTAACAGTATTGAATTATAGCAGCAAAACTGGTTTTAGGTATTGTGCTCGAAGCAAAGTGAAGCAAGGGAGAAGCGCCATCCTGGTGACCTGGCAGGTGAGTGCCCTGCAGATGCCAGCTCATCTTTCCACATCACTGGGTCCACATTGCTAGCACCCAGGCACAGGCTGGCTACGTCCGGATGTTCTAGAAATGAAATCAAGAGTGCTCCTCAACAACTAGTCAGGCCAGCCAAATCAAAGAAATTCAATGTTAATTACATATAATGACTGATCCTGGAAATCAGTTACAACATTAGTGGTTAGTCAAGGTGGAAGAAATATGAAAAATGCAAGGTTCACCTCACAAAATATAAAGTATAACATACCAACGAAATACAAATGTTAAAAGCACTTCATACAAAACAACACATCAAAAGTTTAAAAAAAAATTAAATTCTCAGGCACAGGTACTGTAAAATGTGGATGGGCACCCTTCCAATGATCTCTCGGAAACACGCAGCTGTAGAATTCATGCGGAATGTTTTCTGTGTCTTGCAAAGCGTTTTCTGGAAAAACACAACACAACATGTTTAAATGCAAGTGGTGCAACGCTCACTGCTATGACCATTAACAGCATCATTTTCTGTGTAACAAACAGCACAAACTGGGCAGAAGTTGACCGCTATGATCAGAGTTAACTAAATCAAAACATCTCTTGGGAACCAGGAGCACCACCAAACTACAGCGTGTGCAAAATATAAATCAGTTGTATAAACCTAAAGTCGATTCCTCATAACTTCATAGTTTTAACATTTAGAGAGGCAGCAAGATCAGAGAAGATGAGCAAACATCTGACACCCCGCCTGCCTCAAAGGAGCCCCACTGCTCAGAAGTCCCATTTCTTTCTAACTCACCGGGCTTTCGCCATCAGGCACCAAACCTGCTCAAGCAGACTCAGCCTCATGGGGTCGGCGGTGCTGACATCACGCCGGTTAAAGGTGTACAGGCAAATAACTTAAAACCCTGGCACACCACAGTGTCCTCATTGGTGCTATGTGGACTCAGCACACACTGTTGCAACTATTCTAAGGTGTCAACATGATGCTGAACATAAATAACCAACTCTGGCCCAGGAAGGGGGATTACACGTACATTCCCATTCTAGTAACTGGTTACACCCAACACATGCATCTGTGTACTTCCTATGTACTTGAGACCTTTCCCCACAAGCCCCAAGGGCAGGATGCTGTTTTGGTGGCCAGCACTCCCACACACCCCTGCAGCTCCTTCCTCTATCACCTGCATGTCTGCCATGGGGGACTCCTGATGGATGTCCCAGGGTTGGGGCTCCCTGCCTTCTGTCTCACCAATCCTGCCCCATGTTGGCGAAGCCTGAGTTCACTCATGTCCCCAAATCCCCTCCTCTTACCACACACATCGTCCTGCCTCCAGTCAGCCCCGCACCTGTAGTGGACTCTGCAGCTGCACCCCTAGCTTCCCGTCCCCAGATCTGTGCCTGTGGCCAGTATCCACTCAGTCTGCTAGCCCCAGGCATCTCTATTCTAGGGAGCCATGTGCCTCAGCCCCAACCACACATAGCTGCTTCCTCCTCTGGCCTGTATTTGACTTCACCTCTCTGTCCTTCCTCTGCAAGGTAAGGAGAGCAGTCACCTAGAGAGCTCTGAATGCCCACCTGTCCAATGGACAGAGGGGAAGAGACACTTATTTTTTCCTGGTGTCTGCAGATTCCCTTCAAACAGGGAGGCCAGCGCACACTGGGCCAGGCATCTGCCACAACTCACGGACTGTCGTGGGATGGAGAACTGCGGCGACAGCAGAAGTCAGCAATCCCCCTCGAGGTCCCTGGTCCACCTGACCTAATCTGCCGCTTTACGCCATCTTTACCTTTGGTCTGCATAATCTGCTTTAATAACACCTTCAAAACCCTGTTTTCAGCTGTAATAAGTTTCTAACTGCATGACTAATAAAGGTTATTTTGATATTTACTTTGTCTTTGTTAACATCTTTACTAGACAAGCAGAGCTGAAGAGGAGCTTCCACTTTTTAGAAGCTGCCTGGTCTCCTTGAATGCCAGCGAGAGTCAAATCCAAGAACTTCAAAATGCAAGACACTAGTGAGACAAGAGGGAGTACGCGTCGTCTGGAAACACAGTCTACCCCCCTCCAACCCCTGCGTTACCTCACACATGATGGCCATGGGCCCCGCCGTCACCGTCCCCACCCTGCATCTGCAGCTGCATTTGCGCCTGCATCCTGGCGATCATCTCCTGCATGCGGCGGAGCTACGGGACAGGACATGGGGACTTGTTACTGGTTCCCAAGGCCAGTCATCCCTGGATACCCTCTAGGGGCGCTGTGAGATTTCTAAGATTTCAACTGCCAGGCTTTCTCAAAACATGACAAAGAGCACACAAAGGACTCTTATAAATCAGTAAAAGAACAAATAACTCAATAGAAAACTAAGCAATGATAAACAGAAGTAAGAAACAGAAATTAGCAGCAAACTGAAGAATTAAGAAAGACAGGATAACAAAAGATGCTTTTTGACCTAAACGGTGGGAAAGGGGCTGCCAATCCCAGATGTGGACCGCGCCTGGAACTTATCTTAAGGGGCAGCAAAGCGCCCACTGCTCACCGGGTGGATGGCTCTTCTCCACTACCTTCACCACTGTTCATGACTATGGTTTCCACTGATTTAGAAAGGCCTCCAGGCATGTGGTCATAAAATATTGACCTGAATTTTCTTAAGTAGCTTTGTAGTCATGTTTTTAACATTTAGGTACTTTAATCCATATTGAATTAATTTGTCCAAGAAGTGAGTCTTACTTCTCTTTCCAAAGGCTGGCCCATTGGAGGGTTTCCTGGATATGTGTGGATTCCACAGACTGCAATGCCACCTCTCGCAGACACTTTTCCATACTTCAGACCCATTTCTGGATGTGAATTCCATCAGCCCATCATGCCCAAGCCACATAATGGATTTCTATGAGCAGTGGAGCTAACCCTCCCTCATCAGTATGCATTCACAGGGCCTCCTGTACTTTCCATTCCCCATCTCCAGACCAAGTGTTGGAACTATTTCAGCAAGCTCTCCCCCAGAAGAACTTCACAAACCAAACCACTCTGCAGGAATGGCATTCAGTTAAGAGAGAACTGTGATCTTTGCAATGGGCGATTTAAAGTCATTAACATGCAATTTAACGTCGTGTGTCCATTTAAATTCTGAAAATTGTTTCCAGGAGAATTTTCTAGTTTCTTCTCTGTATCAGTCCTGCATAGTTCTCAAATTTTTGTTAATGAGTGGCAGTCTCTTTCTTTGTATTTTCCAACTTATCTAGATCTATTATCTATAAATAGAAAAACGACTGAATTTTGAGTACTTTACTAAGTTACTAAATTCACTAAGCTTTAGGGACGAAAGTCACTAAATCTGTACTATTCCCAAGTTTTTCCTTCTAAATGGCTACTGAAAATCAAATGATAACATGTGTAAAGCAATATCTATACTATACAGATGTACACATAATAAAATAGATTACATGTAATATATTCCTTCTCAAAAAAGGAAGAAAAACTGTAATGATCTGTGCATGTACACCAACAATATCCTTCTCTCCTTACCTCTGCTTCCTTCTCCAACAGGATCTGGTCTTTATTCATGTCCTCGTTTTCCACTTTCCTAAGAGTTGAAAGAAATTACAATTAACAATATTGTAACAAACTTAATTGGTTATTTCTGATGACAAATACCCATAGTAAAATTTCACTTTACATTTCTGAGAAAAGTATTTAAAATTACCTGTTTATCACTTTTCTAACACCAATGAATAAGAAAGAAAGATTAGAAAAAACACAGCACAAGATGGTGAATTTGAGAAACTTTTCTAACTCCAAGCAGGGGTGGGACACTCTGGTCTTTCCTTACTTGAAGAGTGGCAGCTGCCATCGGGGGGATGGACAGGTTTTAATAGACAAAGACACTTGAACAAGAAGTAGGGTCTTAGCATCCAGGTCGAGGAGGCCAGCAGGGGAGGCCTGGTGAGCAGGCCCTGAGTGATGAGGACACAGCTCTTCATGAGTGCACATTTGCCTTCCACATCGGCTTCTAAAACCTTACTTAATACCTGGTCCCCAGGTAAGGTTAAGCAAACGTTAACATACACCCTGTATATATACACAAATCCACCAGACTTCCAAAATGTGAATATTTTAATAAATTACAACACAGCCCACCCCCTGGATCTGCGATTACCATGCCCCGTGCCAGGCCGTGGATTGGACACACATGACCCTCCTGAAGGGCAGTCAGAAGGTAAGCAGTAGCCCAGTGCTGCATCCCAGCACCGTGTCCCAGAGCCTCCGTCCCTTACCCGTCTCCTCCCCATATGCACATCATCACAGAAAAAGGGGTGAGTACAGGGCAAGAAGAGGTTTTGAGAGACAGACCACATTCATATAACCCTGATGGTAGGCCTCAGCTATAATGGTTTCATTTTACTGTGGTTGTTAATCCCTCACGTGTGCCCAATTTAGAGATTAAACTTTATCATAGACAGGAATGTACAGGAAATAGGGGTGTGCATATAAATTTCAGCATCCTCCTCAGTTCTAGGCACCCACTAGGGGTCTTGGAACGGATTCCTGTGGATCAGGAGTGTGGGAGCAACCACTGTACAGAAAATTCTTATTATAAATGATACAGATCACTTGATACGTAAGCTAAGCAGAGACAGGATGTGATCAGGCAGAAATCAGGTCACAAAACACAGATCTTGAATAAAACCTATTACAGTGGTGAAAGAGAAAAGGTGAGGGCACTGTGTGCATTTCTGAGGAGTGGAGCTGCCTTCTTTTTTCTTTTAAAGATTTTATTTATTTATTTGAGAGAGAGTGAGAGAGAACACAAAGGAGAGTAAGGTCAGAGAGAGGCAGACTCCCCATGGAGCTGGGAGTCCGATGCGGGACTTGATCCCGAGATTCCGGGATCATGACCTAAGCTGAGGCAGTCTCTTAACCAACTTAGCCACCCAGGCGCCTGGAGCTGCCTTTCTTAATGGCACGTAAGTCTGCCCTCATTTACAGACAGGGTGATGTTCTTGAGACCAATCTCTGGCCTTTCCAGCTAAACCTGCTCTTTGCGTGCTGATGGTTCATGTTACCTTTGACAGGTTACAGAAAACAAGGTAAGATGACATTAGCAACAAATGCCTAGTAATAGCTTCTGAGTAGGAAACCAAATTGTGCTGTGTAGTCAGGAAAGCCCAGCAGGACAGGGTGAATCTGTGACACAGTATGGAGAGAAGGGGACAGCCATGAGGTGGGGGAAACAACCTGCCGCCTCTCTTGAGCCTCTCAGAGCGGAAGTTTTCATAGTGAAGGTCCTGAGTCACCTCCTGGAGATCCTGCATGTGGGTGCTGGAAGAGAGAAGGGTGGGGCAAGGCTGGCTGTGTGTAGGAGCTGTCGGCAGGGAGAAGCCCCACCAGCCGAAACCCCACTTGTTACTTGCTGAATCGTACACAAAGTTGCTGGAATCTGGGATATGGAGCTGAGGCTGTGCAGCTTTCTCTCCTCCCTCCCCCCAAAACAGATGGAAGCACAGCCCACAGGACTGGGAGAGGAGACCCTTCCAAGTAGTCTCTCCTACAGGTGCTGCCAAGCTCTGCATGAGCCCATCACCAGTGCCCAGGTAAGATTTTAGGAGATCATTCTAGGTAAACAATGTCTGAAACAGAACATGCATTTCTGAAAGAACTTAGGGAAAACATGCAATTCATATAATTGAATTCTCCAGCTTAAAGACTTCATTAATTTAAGCTATGGAAAAGACCATACATTGAAGCACTAATATTTTGAATAAACCAAAAACAGGACTTTAAATCTTCTAATCATCTCAGAAAACATTTATCATTTTCTTGGCTCAGCTTTTTCAAATACTTAAGCATCCAAGAATGAGTAAAGGTAACATATTCCATCTGCTCAGAACGTGAGGAAAGGGATAGAGAGCAGGCAGGGGGCCGGCATGCTCTCGCTTGCTCTAAGAAACACACAACACACAGGAAGGCTCCATCTGCAGCCTCCACAACAGCAGTGTGACCACAAGAACCCATCCCAAGCTTCCTATGCAGTGACTGAATTGTTTTTAATCAATTTTCAGTGGTTTTAATCAATTTTCAGTTACTCGAAATTTACCTAAATCACCCACTCTCTAATGGAGTAAAGGGATCTTCGATTTCAGCAATACTCTTTGTATGCCTCTTGATTCAAGAATAGCATCAACTACTGTCATTTTTAGATGAACACTTTTTAGAGGAAAACGTCTGCTTTTGTAGTTAGGTCTGTTGTAGGTGCTAAGAACACACGGAAGAACCTCAGAGCTGCCTGGGGCAGACCTGAAATGGTCATGTGTGGCGGCCAAGGGTGGAGAGGCCACTGTGCAGCCAGCCTGAATATCTGCCCCCAGAGCAGGAGGGGCCCCATGTTCAGTGTGGCCATGCCACAGCGCACATCTGGTCTACTTTCAGCGTCAAGAGAGCTGGAAGACTAGGGAAGAGGGTGTGCTAAGCACTTGGTCTCGAGAGGGACAGGCGGGTTCTGCAGTGTGAGTCCCAGAGAGCTCCCAGGGAGGGCCTTCCACAATAGCCTGTTCCACAACAGGCTGCAGCGGCCCCCGCACACCCAGCAGTCAAAAAGCTTCACTCTCTGTGCTCGACACTGCCCATGGGAATGCCCAGGGATGCCCAGGGGACACACGGGGACGTATAGGGAAGCACAGGAGCACCCGGGGACGCCCGGGGTTCTTACATGAGCATTGTCCGCAGCTTCAAAAAGTCGTTGTGCTCCGGGTTCTCCACCTCCACAACGCCCCACGGGTAGAGGCGGCCTCTGACCTTCTTGCCCTTGGCTTCAATCAACTGATTGGATCCAACCACAGAGAATGGGATACTGGCCTAGAAAGAGACACACCAGGTAGAGAGGCTTCACGCAGGGAAAGCCAACTTCCACTGCGAACACAAGGACACAGGCATGGGCTGAACACACTGCTGTTTATTACATGCTTCCTTGGCAAACTAAAACATTTTACTCAGAAGTGACAGGTATTTTCCACATGGGAAAAGTTATATGGAACAAATTAAACCCATAATAACACTTCTAAACTTTAGGTGACAGCTATGTCAAAATATATTTAAAGTAAAAATACTACTGTAACTGAATCTACCAGACAATCTGTGAAAGGCCAGCCTTCCACGAGGTGGCCCTCTATCAACTCCTTCCACAGCACTGATGACAGGAACAGGACTGACTCGTTTTAGGCATCTGGAGAGCACTCTTACCTTGAGAAGTCTAGTCTGCTCTTTAAAGTCCTCATCTTCATCTGATTCTGCATCAGGTAAGTGATAGATTTTGATGTTATGTTCTTCAATTTCATCCAGAATCTGAAAGGATGACAAACCAGGAGCAATTTTAAACCACATGACATTTCAATCAAATCTAACTAATAAAAATATATTAGAATTATCCAACTTTCAATACAGAATTAAACTAATTACTGGTTTTCAAATAATTTTATACACTGCTGGAGCAGTATTTATGCTGGCCTTTCATGCAGTCTTCTGTCCAGAGTAAACAATAATAATGCACCAGCTTCAGCATATAAAGCAGCAGACGAACACCAATGCCAGCACAGCAGTGACGAGGAGATCACACACCACAGCCAACCTCAGGAACCAAACATGCCCTAGGAGCAGCACAGCCCGAGGCCACAGGCACCAAGAGACCCACAAGCTTTGCCGGAGGCCAACAGAGGAGGAAGAGGCACATAGCAGAATAATCCTGCTTAAGGCTCCGAGGACAGGACACAGTAAAACACCTGGGGTGGCTGGACAGTAAGCCTCTCAGTGGGGTAATCCAGAGGGACAACCCAATACCAGGCTGGGCTCTGGGTTTTATTCAACAGGCAACAACTGGCAGCAGAAGAACCACACCCTTCAACCAACCAGGCTTCAGAGTGGCCTAGAGAGGACGAAATGCCCTCTGTGCTAGGCATTCCAGCAGGTATAGGCAGGCTAAAGCTCCCCTTACCCTCCTGCAGGATCCTGGGCCACAAGGGACAAGTACATATGCCAAGTCAGGAGAAATATCCCTACTTTAGACCCTAATCTGGCAATGGATCTTCTTAATGGGAACTCTCAGGCATTTCTGATCAAAGACCTCGAAGCTGACACACTGTCTGCACAAAGTCAGGATTCATGAAGAGGTCTTTCTCCCTCCTCCCAAAGTCCTTCCAGCATCCCCATTCTTAGTGGAGGCAGAGGAATGATTTCCCCCATGGGAGAAGGAAGGCAGTAAGTGTAAACCTGCTGTATTTCTTCCCCTTTCCTGCCCGTTATCCATCTCTGCTGGCCCATCTGCTCTATGTCGGCCCCATCAAGACAGGGTGTACACTGAGGATGAGAATCCAGTAGAGAAATATGTAATAAAAGGCTATTTTGAATTGGAAAGAGGAAAAAGGAAGGGAAGAATCAACAACAATCACAGATTTCTCTGTCTGGGCGACTGCACCAGAGATAAACTCAGGTACAGGGCCAGGGAAGCTGGGAAATAAGCTCAGAAGCAGGGGAAGAAGAGACTCTTGTTTACACACATGAAAAAGAAGATTCTCAAAAGGGAAAAAAGCAGAAGCTACAGGAGATGATATGATGAAAACAATATTAAACCATGCCAACATTCAGGGGTTTGGAAGACAGGTAATGAAACAGGCAGAAAGACAAGTGCTGAGTTTCTGAAAGCACAGCCCACCCCGCTGCTGAGGCCCAAGAGCAGGGACAACTGTTGCTGGCTGATGGGGAGCCAGAGTTCGAGATAAAGGAGAGGGTAGGAAACAATACTGGGAAGTGTAAGACCAAAGCAGGTCTGCCAGAAGTTTTTCTAGATCAGGGACTGGGGAGGTACCAGGATGTACAGGGGAGAAACCAGATCAAGAGGAGGGATTAGGAAGACCCAAGATGAAAGTGATAAGGGCAAAATGGGATTTCACTTCATCTTAGACTTTGAAATCAAGCCCTAGAGTTCTGGACATAGGATCAGAGATGGGAGGACACAACATTCTAACTCTGTCCCTGCTCCCCTCTCTGAAATCCAGCGTAACATTCTTTATTAGAAAAGGTGGAGTTCCCCCCTAAGGGGGAGCTACTCAAATAAATATGGTCCAGCATAAACGTGTCAAAGCTTTCAGGGGCTCTCCCAAAGGCCTGGATATTTCCTAAAGGACTGGCAGGCACTCAGACAGCAGAGGAAAAGGCTGACAAACATGCATGCATACAAATGAAAAACTCTGCTGTGACAGAAGACAGCAAGAAAATTGTGAAAACAGAAAAATCAAAACTAGGTCTGAAAACAGTGTGTTTCACTGTTTCACTTTTATTGACTCGTAAGTCAATTAAAAAAAAAAGGGCAATGAAAACAAAGCACAGGCTCTAAAACCTGAGAGAGAGCATACTAACAGGGATCAAGTAGCAGGACACAAACACACTCACATCAGCAACTGGGAAACACAAATGGAAACCAGATGCCACTTCCTGTTTTTCAGATGGGAGACATTTTAGAAAAACTGGTGACACATCTAGGATGGTTCCAGGTGTGCCAGAGGGCAGAGTGCTCACACTGCTTTGGGCACGTAAGGTGTTACAAACTTGTTTTGAGGGAAATTCAAACTTTATTTTTTTCTTTTAAAGACTTTTTTTAGGGTTGCCTGGGTGGCTCAGTCCTGGGATCAAGTCCAGTGTTGGACTCCCTGCTCAGCAGGGAGTCTGCTTCTCCCTCTCCCACTTCCCCTGCTTGTGTTCCCTTTCTCACTGTCTCTCTCTCTATCAAATAATGTCTTTAAAAGTCTTTATATATTTGAAAGTGAGAGAGAGAGCACACTAGCCAGGGTTGGGGGGAGAGGCCAAGGGAGAAGCAGACTCCCTGCAGAGCAGGGAGCCTGATGCAGGACTTGATCCCAGGACCCTTGATTAGAGTCCTGGCAAAGGCACACGCTTAATGACTGAGTCACCCAGACGTCCTAGGGAAATTAAAACTTTAAATGTCCATCTTTCAATATTTAAAATGCCCATCCATCTCTTTCTAAGAATCTGACTTTAATAATTCTGAGAAGGCAGACATGTACCTACTCTGTGCCAGGTACTGTTCTAGACTCTTGGCATATACAAGGAAGTTAAGCAAAGATTCCTGATGCCAGGAATTGAGGGACGATGGTGTGCTGGGAATGCTCTTATTTGAGACAGAGAGTGTGTGTGTATATTGCTCTGAGCTGTGTTAAGGGTGCGGGGGAGTGTTTTCTATGTATGCTGGAATTCTTAGAAAGTCAAGTGACAGTATAATATGTATGCTATGGACCCATTCTATAAAAACAAAAACATAGACTATGCTTTGAAATGGTACACAGGTAACTGTTAACAACTACTGCTTTTACGGATAATTAAAGGGGAGCCTGGGTGGCTTAGTCTGTTAAGTGTCAGACTCTTGGTTTCGGCTCAAGTCATGATCTCAGGGTTGTGATACTGAGTTAGGCTCCGTGTTAGGCTCCATGCTGGGTGTGGGGCCTGCTTGCCATTCTCGGTCTCCCTCCCTCTGTCCCCACCCACACCCCTGCTTACACTCTCTCTCTCAAAAAAATAAATAAAGAAAGAACTTTTATTTGTAGAATTCAGTATATGAGTTTAGACTTTCTTAATGAGCATACAAATAGAAAACAGGCAAATAATTAAAAAATATATACCAAAGAATCCACGAAGACACTTTTAGGATAACACAGAAAAAGGCACCAGAGACGAACAACCAGCACATGGCTGCTGGGAGACCAGGGGCACTTGGGCTGGTGAATGGACAAGTGCAAGGCAACCTCTTAATGGCCAAAACAGAGGCCTTTTAAACAGTCACAATAACAGATTACAATTAAAACTTATTCCTAACCGGACGGTTTGTAGTAAAACGTTTAGATCAACTAACAACTTCACAAAGACAATCATACTTCCACGCCCACATCACTCACCTAGCACACGGCGTCCCTTCTACTCACTGAAGGCATTTCATGTAAGGGGAATTACAGAGAATAAGAACTTGACAACAGTAAGAATATTAAAAATCTACAGGTGTTCAGTGTTCCTTAAAAACCATCAGACTCCCCACCTGCTCCCCCATATCTCCAACACACATCCACTCTTCCCCAGGCTCCTGGCCCTCAGCTACCCTCAGTATGAGACACATACCCTCTTCTTCAAGCGCTCCCGTTCCTTCAGGGTGAGCGTGTCAGCTTTGGCAATGACAGGCACGATGTTCACCTTATTGTGTATTGCTTTCATAAATGCGACGTCTAAAGGCTTAAGTCTGAAAGGAATGAGGCTGTCACGAATTCAGGGAAAGAACAAAGAGACCACACATTTCTTTTCTCTCAAAATTATCTCTCACTTCTTGTATTAAAATACACAACTTAGGGGAAGCTGTCAACCCACCAAGCAGAAAGGAAAGTCTAAGGACTTGTTGGTTTCTACAGTAAGCAGTCCACTTACCCGTGTCCAAAGGGCGAGATAAAGTAAAAGCAGCAGTGCACTCTATTATCAATGATGTGCCGTCTGTTCAAGCCACTCTCGTCATGCAGGTACCGTTCAAACTGCTCATCGATGTAGGAGATGATGGTCTTAAAACTGTGAGAAATATAAATAGCGGTAACAATGGGATACAAAAGGAAGGCAGCTCCTAATTTCAAAGACAAAATCAGTTTTTTTCTGTCTCCTGCCTCCTACCAAATGTAATTTGATAACTCACTCAACAGATGGGACTGGAAAACAGGCTCCTACATTTGGCAAGATGGAGGTTTTTGGAAAGTGTGCCAAGCTTAATTTCCCCCAAGTGCCGGGGTGTGTGTGTGTGTGTCAAGGCCTGAAGAGAAGCGGTGAAAACACCTGAGGTGGCTGAACAGAGCGCTGCCAGATCACACAAGGACTGTGAGTGCACAGAGGATGGGGCAGGTGTGACAACATGAACCACTGTCGTAGGATACAAGGAGCAACACAGAGCAGGGCACGACTCCTGAGGAAGGAAAGGGATGGGAGAGCCTCTCCCTTCCCCCTCAGTGCTGGCACACCCATGCTTTACACCCCACAATACAGGAGCCCACTGCTTCCACCATAACGCGGGCCTCACCGCAGGGTATGAGGCTGAGTGCCCTTCTGTCTGTGGCTGTCCTCCTGTGCCACAAGGCTGAGGATCATGTCTCTAAGAGGAAGGACTACATCAGAGTCCTCTCCACTGGCCAGGGTTCATTCAGATCTGGGGGTTTCCTTTATATGAGCAGTTGATGAATGGTTGGCTCTTACAGGAAAAATAACTTTTTCTTTGTGAGAGTTCTCATTTAAAGTGTTATCATCCACGCACGTTGAACTGTCCCACCTCTTCATTAGACACAGCTACCTCAAACCCAATCACCACCTGATCACTTTAAATGTGAATGCATTCAAATAACCCTAAGCACTTCTGGAGCCATGTCCCCGAGTGGCGTACCAATCCCTGCAGTTGATGGCGTCCCCATAGCCGGGTGTGTCCACCACTGTCAGGCGTAGCTTGACCCCTCGCTCCTCGATCTCCACAGTCGAAGCCTCAATCTGGACAGTTCTTTCAATTTTCTCTAGAAAAACAAGCTTAATGAGAAAATGTGCCTAAAAATCAACCCAGTTTTCAAAGAGGAAAGATGACCTGTTAGTTTCTTATTAATAAATGACTCAGAACTTCATTACCCCTCTTGGAGGAAGGTTTTTAGAGGTAACACAAGGTGTTTTACCTCACTTTACCTCACTGTGTAAAGTGAGCCCCAAGCTGGCAAGGACACCTGGCAGCTAAGATCAAATAACAGCTCAGGAGGGTTAAAATGGCAATATTGAAAATTATGACTTCTGTTGCTCATGCAAAGAGAACAATTTATGACTGTTGAAAACTGAATTCAGAGATACTTACAAGAGGGCTCTAAGTCCCAGTGTGGCGGCCTGTGTCCTAGGCTCCGATGGGGTGCACTAACCCACCACGCTCCGACAACACACCAGGAGGGCACACCCTATTCTCACAGTGGTCAGCTACTCAGAGAACTCTCTTCGTGACAGAACACTTCCCCGTGACCCTCAAACATGTATTGCAGGCAGAAACTATTCCTTATCCTTCTACAGTAAAAGGGAACACACGTGGAGAGGCTTGGCCTGTGGATTCATACTGTCTAAAATCAAGACCAAGGCCAACAGTGGCAGCACCTTTCCCAACAAAAATAACACGGCGCTTGTGTTTAAAGCAGAACTAACCCACAAGGCTGAGGCAAAATGACCATTCCCGTGCTCTCCACAGCTCCCATGCAGAGAACTCCAGCTACAGCACATGGGGCTTCCATACCTGCAGCTCCAGGGATGATTCTTTCTGGGTAAAGGTCAGTGAGGAACAGGCTGTTTATGAGAGTTGATTTTCCCAGACCCGATTCACCTTTCAATGAAAATGAAAACACTTGTCAGGACACAAGCCGTACAACACAGGTAATCTACTGAGTTGATGTGGCACGGGGTTCAGTACCACACATGCATCCTCATCTGTACTCCATTTGACCACTATCACTTTGGTATGACTCTCCCCATTTCATTGATGGGGAAACGGGTGCCTCTGGACTTGGAGAGCTATCCAGAGCAGGGCCTTGATGGGAAAAGATGTGTATTTCGTATCCTAGGAGACAAAGACCTAATCAAGAATTGCCATTTATTTGAAATCAGGGCCTTGATCTGAATCCAGGTCTTTGAGTCTCCAGAATTCCCACATGGTAAGATCAGAAACACACTCTTAGTTCTTCACAAAATGTGTGGGATGGACTTTAGGAGTTTTTTTTTTTTTTTTTTTTTTGATAAATAAAATGCAGATTAGGTTTCCAGTTATGATTTTTGCTGTCAAAGCAACCACATTTTCAGGCAACTGAACAAATCTATCGAACAGTGTCAACAGCACTCTGGCTTGCCCAGCTGTGGGACACACAAACAGAACACATGCCCGAGACCACAATGGAGCCCGCAATCTCTCCCTCCTGCCACCAAGGCAGGAGCAGGCCACAGCTCCCCCTTTCCTGCTGTCACACATTCCGTGCAGTCAGGCAACCTTCCCACTCCACACTGTTGAGTGTGACAGGACCAATTAAGACAACACATACTCACTTGAGCATGTAATGAGTTAGGAATTCTTCCTCAACTACTATCATACTTGAATTCAGGATGTTTTGAGTTCTGTAATATTTGTAGTGTACAGTATTTGAAACTTAATTTCCAGGAGGATGCAAGACAGCTAAAGTTAAGTGTTACAACCTAAGGAGGCACCTGCAGATTCTACCGTCTCCGTGCACGCCATCAACTAAGGCTGAGTTCTGCCCAGAAAAGTCCTTCTGAACCAAGTACCTGACTGTGCCCAGGGCTCCTTGGTCTGAACCTCCCTCTGCTCAGTCCTGCACAGCATGTGCAAGGGGCACACATCTATTTTAAAAATCATTATTTCCAGGAAAATGAAGAATGAATTTGAAATGTGTAAACATACACAATTAGGACTGGACTTTAACTAGACTGCAATTTTCATATATGGAAAGGAATGTTAAAAAGACAAAACCAGAATTACAGGTTCAACAGGTACAACTATATGAGCACACCAAATTACCCTTTTAAACTGCCTAACCCATGTCCCCTTACATTTTTATCACATAATGAGAGAATTTTTACCAATAAGTGCTCAGTCCTTTTGTGTGCCTGGCACAGGTCCAGGCTCTGGGATACAGCTAAATCCCTGCTCCCATGAAGCCTGGCAGTCCAGTGGGGGAGAGGACAAGTAAGCAAAGTCACTTTGTCACCAACAAAGTGATGACAGCTGTGGGTAATGAAGCTGAAGGGGACTGCGACACAGAAGACCTCTCAGCAGAGTGTCGGAGTAGAGACAGCTTCTTTGAAAGAAAACAGCTAGTATTCCAATGGCTGACTCTAACTTATATACCTTCACTTAAAGGGTAGAAGTATCTTCACTTGGAATGGTTTTCAGGCAACATCTATAAATAATCAACGTGTGAACTCAGAACATGATGCTTTTGGGCTGAAATCTCTGTTGAGTGACTAGCTTTTTGATTCCACCTTCACCAGCGTCTCTATCCCACAGGAGCTTCTCAGGTGCCTTTACGTGAAAGGCAAAAGAACTCAAGAGGAGATGTACAGTGGAAGCCCCACAGCACAAGATGCACCAGGCTCAGCAACCTGAGCTAGCAGTCCTGTGTGAGTGTTGACAGCAAAGGCTGACTGGATGGGAGGTACTCCAGGTTTACACAGCTCGTGATTTTACCCACTAGGGAGAAATACATAGCACTGGGCACAAGGTGGCGTCACCACATGAAGATACACGCGGGTGATGGAGGTGAGCAACATTTCACAACAGCCTTCTGCAATCCCGAAGGGCACAGGGTCCCAGGAGCTTCTAAACTCCCCCACCCCCCAAATCTAGGTCAACCCAGGAATACCAGGAAAACAAAAAACAAAAACAAAAAGCTCTCTAACCTGGGGGGCTGGTCCCCTTCACGTTTACTTTTCAACTTTAACTAGCACAAGACAGTACTTTCTCAAACACCGAGCAACATGGCCATTTTAGAGGGTCCCTGAAGGGCAGCATCCTAAGTGGTCCTCAGAGTGGAGAGCCGCACAAAGAGGTGCTATTTCACAAGAAAAGGATGCTCAGGAGGGCCTCATGCAGCTTGGAGCGGCCACTGTCCCACACGCACATGCCCTGAGGTAGGAGGCCCCTGAACACGAGTGTGCATTTTCAGAACCCATGAACCTACAATGACGCCAGTGTATTTTCGCCAGAAGGGAGTTTCCATCTTCTTAGCTTAGTTCCCAAGTTCTCCGAGTGTTCACTCTGTAACCCACTTGTGAATTTGGTCACATTAACTACTAACCTATGGTTCTACCAGGTAATGTATTTTGGCAATAAGCTTTATATTTTTAATCTCGCCATTTCTTGTGAATGGAGCCAACAACCACCTCACATCATCATGGTGGGAGGCTAGACACTTGATATAAACTATCACCAACTATGTGACCAGCTGACCAGACTTCAGCAGCATCAAGGTCCCTCACAAGCAACCTGCCTGCCACCTTGCCTCTGTCCTTGGGATCTTTAAAGAACATACTTGTCAGGGCACCGGCGTGGCTCAGTGGGTTAAGCCTCTGCCTTTGGCCCAGGTCACAATCTCAGGGTCCTGGGATTGAGCCCCGAATCGGGCTCTCTGCCAGGAAAAGACCCTGCTTCCCCCACTCTCTCTGCCTGTCTCTCTGCCTACTTGCAATCTCTCTCTCTCTAAGTAAATAAAATTAAAAAAAAAAAAAAAAAAAAAAAAAGAACATACTAGTAATTTTAAAATTTCCTGCAGATTGCCACTCAAACATCTGAAGTTCTTTTTCTTTTTTAAGATTTTATTTATTTGACAGAGAGAGGGTGTGCAAGTGGGGGGCGGGGGCAGAGGCAGAGAATCTGAAGTGAGCCCGGAGCCTGATGCCAGGCTTGATCTCATGATCCTGAGATCGCGACCAGAGCTGAAACCAAGAGTCTGATGCTTGATCAATTGCACCACCCGTGTGCCCCAACATTTCTAGTTTTTCTTTTGCATGTGATCATTTTGTAAAATTTATTTCCTTAGAAATAAGCCACAGTTTTGGGGCACCTGGGTGGCTCAGTGGGTTAAAGCCTCTGCCTTCGGCTCAGGTCATGATCCCAGAGTCCTGCGATGGAGCCCCGCATTGGGCTCTTTGCTCCGCAGGGGGCCTGCTTCCTCCTCTCTCTGCCTGCTTGTGATAAAATCTTAAAAGAAAAAAAGAAAGAAGCCAGTTTTAAAAACAATGCCTTTTCAACAGTCTGACTTACAAGTTAGGTACACTGGATTTTCCCAATACAGGTTTTCCCTCCACCCAAAAGTTGTGTTCCTAAGCTCAAACAGCAGAAAGCAAAAAAGCAAATGCCACTAACTGGTATGGGAACATTCTTTGACATTCCTAGGCCCCCCCAAAATTATGCCTCAGGCTTTTGATAGCTTAGAATACACCTTAACAGATGTGCATAATCAATCAAGGTGAAGCCCAGATGCTCGCAGTTCAGGACTCTGGCGGCTGGACACCATGATGCTGAGAGTGGGAAGGCGCTCCAAGGGCATGCGGTCTGTCACAGCTCACCGCAAAACCAACGCCAAGCTCTTCTGTTTGTCTTCCAGTTGATGAAAATGGGCAGAACAGCACGTCTTTCATACGAGACCTAACGTGAACTTTCAGAAAGCAGGGGATATGTGTATACCATTTTTCTTAAGCTGCTAATAGTTACCATTTAAAGTTGAGGGCTCTCGTGGTTAAGTTTCTAGCTGTTATTCACTATCCATCTCACCCTTAACCCCCTAACTACCTGCCTTCTTTCAAACCCACGTCACTGAGGTGTAACTTATATACATCTCAGTTCAATAGTTCCCTACACTCATCTCAACTGTGCTGACGGGTTTGACAAAGTACACACTCAGATAAACTCCACCCAAGACAAAGAGGATCTCTGTACCACCAGAGCTCCTTTGCTTAAGTCAGTGTCAGCTCTACCTGTCTAGCCATTACTGCAGGCATACACCAAGCTGTTTTCTGTCCCTTCAGAAAATTATTCTAGAACTTCAAAGGACTGTACAGCTAGCCTTTTTGTGTCTGGCTGCTTTGCTTTTGCTCGGCACAATTTGCTCTGGAGATGAATCCATGTTGTTGCAATAGTCTGCTCTTTGTACTGCCTAGGAATTCACCCTTATATGGACATATGGACACATCACCATGTGCTGACCCACCCTCCTGCTGGACACCCGCATCACGTCCAGTCTGGGCTACTGTAGGAAAAGTGCCTCTGCACACCCATGAAGTGTCTCTGCGGACATGCCATCACATTGCTCCCGGGTGACCACGGAGGTTGGGAAAGGTCAAGTTACATGGTATGTGTATAACTGCAAAAGCACAAAACTAGTTTCCAAAGCGGTTGTGTCATTTTTTATTCTCATCAGCCGTTAGGAGGGCAGCAGTTGTCCGTATCCTTGGTAACACCTAGCCGGCCAGACTTGGAAAATTTCAGCCACTCCAGGGAGTGCGGGGGCGTCTTGTGGGTCAGTGTGCACATCTTCCTGATGACCAAGGAGGATGCTGTGGGTCCTGGCCATTCAGTGTTTCCTATGAAATGTCTGTTCCAATCCCGTGGTCCTTTTTGTAACTGGGGAGTGTGTCTTCTTCCTGAGCTATACAGGTTTATGTTCTGGATACAAGTCCTACCTTGTATGTAGTGCTGTGAACGCTTTCTCAGTTTATGGCCTTTTTTTCTTGTTGGTGTCTTTAGAATAAAGTAAAATTTTTAATGAAGTACAACTTACTTATTTTGTGACTAATATTCTTCACATTCTAAGCAATCTGCTTACTCCAAAGTCAAGCAAATTTTCTTGTCCATCTTCTTCTAGACTCCTTACAGCTGTACGGTTAGTGACTATGGGGTACAGTGTGAAGGAGGGGTGCACAGTCCCTGTCTGCCACATGACCACCTACTTGTTTACAGCACTATCTCCAAAATGATCAACCTTTCCGCCTTTGTATCACCCTGGCACCTTTGTCAAGAATCAGCTGACCACGTGTATGTGGGTCTACTTTGGGCTGTTATTCTCTTCGCTAGATTTGAATGTCTACATTTACCACACTTCACAGTTCCTGCTGATACATCTCGAAATCAGATAGTAAGAGTCCTCTACGTGATTTGGTCTATTCTAGGCCCTCTGCACTTATGTTTACACTTCACAATCAGACTGTTCATTTCTACCTTACACAAGCTTGGTGTTACTTTGACGGGCACTGTGTTGACTCTGTGGATCACTCTGCGGGCAGCAGGACACAGTCGTGGGCTCACCCAACATGCCAGCAGAGCTCACAGTTCCTCTGACCTTCCTTCACTCAGCCTAGTTGTCATGTTGTCAGTGTGGGACGTGCACACCATTTTGCTAAGTTATGTTCAGCAGTATGAATTTCTTGTATTATGGCAAATGACATTGTATTTTGAAATGTTTTTATTACTGTTGTTTTTGATTGTCTTTTAAAGGTCATTTTAAAATTATCTGTTGGTAATCCAGAGAAATCAAGTTGATTTTTGCGTACTGATCAGAACCTGCAATCTTGATAAAAATGACTTATTAGACTTAGTAGTTTTGGAATTCCTTAGTTTTTAACATACTCAAATCTTTTCACTTGTAATTAAGCATGTTTTATTTTCTTTCTTCATGAGAAAGACTAACACTAACTATAGGTTTTTAGTATATACCCTTAAGTTGAAAAAACTTCCTTTTACTTCTTGCTTACTAGTATTTTTCTTCAAGATCTTATTTATTCATTTGAGAGAAAGAGTGAGAGAGAATGAGAGGGGAGGTCAGAGGAAGAAGCAGACTCCCCATGGAGCTGGGAGCCCGATGCAGGACTTGATCCCAGGACTCTGGGATCATGACCTGAGCTGAAGACAGCTGCTTAATCAACTGAGCAACCCAGAAGCCCTAGCTTACTAATATTTAAAACCTTTAAAGGGTTTGAAATTGTTACAACCGCATGTTTTAGGTGACGGCATGCATTTCCCCTTCAGAACCATGAGGACTGATTTTCCAATGTTAAACCACACACTCCTGTGATAAGCCCCATTGGTTAGGATATACAGTCAGCTTTGCCATAACATGAGCCCTGAAGTTGAGAATTTGTTCCAATACAACTGGTATATTTGGGAACAATTTCGACGTAATATAAACTTTGCATCTGTTTATGTGTAATTTCACTGTTGTTATAAACTAGTTGAACACAGACAACCACACCCAGTAAAATCAAGCCACGAAAGTTTACTCCCAACATGTACCCCCAGAGCTCCCAGCAACCTCAGTAAAATGGTATCGTGGGGCACGGCCACTCAGTCCTCTTGGCACAGCTCGCCATCCATTTTCATACAGCCCTCCTTCCACCATTTCCTGATGCCCACTTTGACAAACTTCAGGGATTAGTCAACCCATAGTGACTACATCTGACATCAGATAGTATTTTAACCAACTAACATGTAAAAGCCATCCTGATTACATTCCTCACTCTCTTCCAAATATGCCACCGAAATAGGGTTTTGAGTCTTGTACCCCTGTAACTGCATTACTGTATAACATGGTGTGTTGTTGTTTTTTTAAATTTATTTGACAGAGACACAGCAAAAGAGGGAACAGAAGCAGGAGGAATGGGAGAGGGAGAAGGCTTCCTACTGAGTAGGGAGCCCGATGCAGAGTTTGATCTCAGGACCCCGGGACTATGACCTGAGCCAAAGGCAGACGCTTAATGACTGACTGGGGCACCTAGGCGCCCCTAACATGGTGATTTTTAAAGAGCACATATACATTGTACTGTAGCAAAAGTGACTGTGTTAATGAGCATTTTTATGTATTGATGGACTTGCCTTAACTTCACTGAGATGTTTGGGTCTACGCTCATTAAGAGTTAGTCTGTACTTTTCTCATTACTGATTACGGGGTAATACTGGCCTACCAAAATACTCTCGCCATAAAGAGTATCTTTGGGAGGGCGCCTGGGGAGCTCAGTCATTAAGTTTCTGCATTCAGCTCAGGTCATGATCTCAGAGTCCTGGGGCTGAGCCCCACATCTGGCTTCCTGCTTTCGGGGAGTCTGCTTCTCCCTCTCCCTCTGCTACTCCTCTTGCTAGTGCTCTCTGTCAAATAAATAAACAAAATCTTAAAAAACAAAAAAAAGATAGACTAGCATTTGTGAAAGTTCCATGTGCCCTTGAAGAGAATGTGTTACCTTGCAGTCCCTCAGCACAGTGCTCTGAATGTCAGTTAGGTCACACTGTTTGATAGCATTATTTTAATATTCTGAAACATTACTGATTTTGTTTCAAAAATTACTGTGCAGAATGTTAAAAACCCACTCTCACAAATTATCTTTTTCCTGATTCTGCACCATACCTCACTGAGCTTTGTTATTAAGTGCACATACAGTTAAGACATTGTTTTCCACTGTCCCCTGCATCTTTCTGATACCTACTTTTTGGTGTCTGGGAACATCCAGGTAGTAGACCTGAAGTCTGCTGTCTGGTATTGGTAGAACCACGTGAGGTTTCTCATGGTTGGGTTCTGCATGAAGATTTTCTGTTCTGGTTGTTCAGGCTCATCCTGCCTGTCTCTCACCTGTCACAGTCATGGCTGTGCCCCTTTGGCCAGAAAGCTGCCCTCTCTCCATCTGTCTCATCTCCTCTTTATCTGCCTTCTTTTGGATTAAACAGGTTCTTCTGTTCTAGTTTATCAAACCTATTTGCTTTTAGTCAAGCCCTTGTTTTCCTCTTCTAATGGCTGCTCCAGAGTTGACAACAAGCAATGTTAACTTAGCATCCCTCTCTCACAGAATATTCCATGAGGTCAATGTGTTACAGCAGCCCCTCTACACACCCTCCTGTCCCTTGCTACTCTGGTTCATCATACTCCAATGTCATACCTCATTAACTTCGCTATAAAGGCAATTATCATTGAAAGAAATGAAAAACCAAAAAAAGTGTTTGTTTACCAACACAACTGCCATTTCTAGTGCTCTACCTTTTCTGTTACCCTGAAAAATCCCGTTTAATAATCATCTTCCTTGGGGTGCCTGGGTGGCTCAGTGGGTTAAAGCCTCTGCCTTCAGCTCAGGTCATGATCCCAGGGTCCTGGGATCAAGCCCCGCATTAGGCTCTCTGCTCTGCGGGGAGCCTACTTCCTCCTCTCTCTCTCTGCCTGCCTCTGCCTACTTGTGATCTCTATCTGTCCGATAAATAAATAAAATCTTTAAAAAAAGAATCTTTCTTCTGGTGTAGGTCTGATAGTGATAAATTCTCTCAGTTTTTACCTAAAAATGTCTGTATTTCCTTTTTTTTTTTTTTAAAGATTTTATTTATTTGACAGAGAGAGATCACAAGTAGGCAGAGAGGCAAGCAGAGAGAGAGAGGGAGGAGGAAGCAGGCTCCCTGCCTAACAGAGAGCCCGATGAGGGACTTGATCCCAGGACCCTGAGATCATGACCTGAGCTGAATGAAGGCAGAGGCTTAACCCACTGAGCCACCCAGGCAACCCTGTATTTCATTTTTTTAAAGTCTCCATCAGAATTCCAGGCTCATGGTTTTATTCTTTCAGTATTTTAAACTATCATTTCCTATGGCTTATGTTATTCCTGCTAAGCCAGTGGTCCTTTTACCCTTCCATCCTCTGTATGCAATGTGCCTGTTTCCCACCATCCACCTCATTCCTTGGAAGATTTTTCTGTTTATAACTGCTTTTCACCAACTGTTATTGTGTGCCTTAGTGTTGTTTTCTTTATATCTATATTCTACTTGGTGTCTGATATATTCAATTCCTGTTACATACGTCAGAAAAATTTCCGTCTCAAATGTTGTTATTTTCTTAAAATCTCTAGTTCTTTCGTTAAGTGCTTTTGGTTATCTTTATTTCATTTATATTCTCCTTTAGGTACCAAAAGCATATTTAAAATAGTAAAAGTTTTTGGGTGCCTGGGTGGCTCAGTTGGTTAAGTGACTGCCTTCAGCTCAGGTCATGATCCTGGAGTCCCTGGATTGAGTCCTGCATCAGGCTCCCTGCTCAGCAGGGAGTTTGCTTCTCCCTCTGATCTTCCCCCTCTCATGTTCTTTCTCTCTCAAATTAATAAATAAAATCTTAAAAAAATAAATAAAATAGTAAAAGTTCTTGTTCACGAATTCTATCACCTCTGTCATTTTTGTTTCTATTACCCGATTTCTCTCCTGGTTATGTGCTACATTGTTTTGTTTCTTTGCATAAACATGGATGCTAGCAATTTTAAATGTTACACTGTAAACTGGATTTTGACATCCTTCTTTAATGAATGATGGCTTTTATCCTGACAACAGCTTATTTGTCAATCAGCTTGATCCCACAGGGCTTGTTTATAACTTTGTTCAGGAAGGTCTAGAGCAGTTTACACTCAGCTAATGGCAGATCTCAGCTCCCTGCTTTGGGGGACTTCTCTATAAGGCTGCTGGCCAGTCCTCCTAACACAGTGACTGGCATCCCCCAGAGTGAGTGATTCAAGAGAAGATAAGGTGCAAGCTGAAATCTCTTTTATGACCCAGTCTCAAAATCACACACCTTCATTTCTGCCATATCCTACTGGCTACATGGGTAAGCCCTACATAATGGGGAAGGGGTAGAAAGTATCACAAACACCAGGAGGCAAGAGTCACTGTGGCCATTTTGGAGGGTCACTGGCACTTTTACCACATACAAACAAGAAAATGACAGAAATATTAGAATTTTACTCTTCAACAAAATTTTCTGAAGAATTGTGTTTTCAAATTCCCAGTTACTGGATTCTGACAATAAAGGAGTATTTCTTTTGACTTTATAGGCCACACTATTAAACCCTAAAGTTTGGGAAGGGGAAATATCCACTTATTTAATAAGCTTGAAGATATAAGCTAGTTTCTTACCGACCACCATTAGTGTGAACTCAAAACCCTTTTTCACTGATTTTCGGTGAACTTGATTGGGAAGATTTGCAAATCCGACATAGCCAGGAGTTTCTGGATTTATAAACTGAGTTGGCTGTTGCTAAAATAAGATATTAAAAAAAAAAAAAAACCACCTTATCAGTTACTTTTAAGATATAACCAAACCTGTGACAAAGGTATCATTAGTTCTCACAAATTAAAATATATATACTTTAAAAAAGCAAAAATTAGTACGATGATTATGCATCAGATAGTAATGAATACCCAAACACTCCAAAAGAAAAGGAAAGTAATAATCTTGCAATTTTAGCCACAAGTTCTGCTTTTCTCAGCATGCCTTTTAGAACTAATTTATTTCAGGGCTCTGTGCTAATTTGCCAGAGCTCATATATGCCAATTTATCAAGTGTAAGAACCCTACAAAATTCATAATGATAAATTATTTGGAATTTTAAATTATTTGATTGGTCTGCTGGGAATGATACAAAGTAGGTTAAATGGATTGTTACTCATCCATTTAGAAACAAGAAATTGTAAATCTGAAAAAAGAAAGCTCAAAGCTTTTAAAATGTCAAATCAGAACTGTCTCAATGAATCAAACATATCAGTTATACTAAAAATTAGTCATATAAGTCTTGAGTATAAACAGCTTGAAAACACAAAGCAGTTTCTCCTTGTACTGTAGAGAAATGAGATCTCTTACCTTAGACATCTTCAGTGAAGTTTCCTTGATCTGTTAAAAAAAAAATGTATGTTTATATGTAATACACATTTGATGTAGCATGAATTGACATGTAAAGACCTACACACAAAGCATAAACACCTTATGTTTCACTCACCTTGTCAATTGCATCAAATTATAAAAATGAGATTATCTCATTATAAATTAAATATAAAAAATTAGATCAATTAAATCAGCCATATATACATATGCATACATACAAACATTTCATATTTCCAATAATATCCAAACTAACTTTAGTACTGATTATATGTGAAGCACCAGGGACACAATAGGAGAAAAACACAAAGGCTCATGACCTCTTGAATTATGATTTTTCTTTCTCTTTGAAACCTGTCTATAAGGAAAGGGTGCTTGTAGAGTACTATTTGCTACTGAAGGTTCCTTGAAATCCTGAGAACTAGTTTTTGACAATGGAGCATACAGAACAACATTTATAAGTAAAGGGTGAAGGACTGAACACACTGGAGTGCTTGAGGAGAGTAACAGTTCTAAAGACATCTGGAATTTTAAAATGAATTTTAAGACTTGAAACTTTGGGGAACATGGGAGTCTGGAACTGGCTAACCTTTGGTAACAAAATCAAGAGATATGAAGGCAGTCAGATTTGATTCCCTCTGGAGCTTAGAAACTTAGTAGAAAGTTTCTTTTCTGTTCTTGTCTCCCCATCCCCCAAACCTTAACATTCCTGAAAACAGCACACCCTTTTTCCTTTCTGAATGTAACTGTTCCCAACCACCTCTGAAGACATGAGGCTCCGGCACTCCCATGTGTGGTTTGGTTAATGAAGGCTGGCAGCTGTAGGATTTGCATTAGAGTCTTGGTTCTCCTTCTAGTGGCCCACTGGAAGTCTTACTCTCACTATCTGGCAGGAACAAGAAGAGAGGCAGAAGAGGGCTGTGGACTCATGTGCAGCCTCGCAAACTGTTGCCACCACCACTGCTGAGAAGGGGGTGTCTGTTCAGGCCTGGGCTAAAAGGGAAGACCACTGACTGAGGAGGTATGGAAACCTCCAAGCATAGGTGGAGAATTCAGGCAAACTTAAGGGAAAGTAGGACTGTTAAGCAAGAACAGAAGCAAGAGATGAATGCTGAAGAACCTTTTGGCAAGGAAAGGAATACAGTGGATCCTGGAAAAGCTTGGAGAACAGAGGTCCCGAGCATAAGGACTCCAGTGAACGCATCTCCCTTCTTCAAAAAGAGTTAAATAGGCAAGCTGCAGGAGGAGAAAGGCAATAATTTTTTTTAAAAGATTTTATTTATTTATTTGAGAGAGAGAGACACACATACATAGTAAGAGAGAGAACACAAGCGGGGGAGTGGGGAGGAAGAAGCAGCCCCCTCGCCCCCGCCAAGCAGGGAGCCAGACACGGGGCCTGATCCCAGGACCCCAGAATCATGACGTGAGCCGAAGGCAGACACTCAACAACTGAGCCACCAGGCGCCCCGGAAGGCAATAATTTGACCCCAAAAAATAGTATCACTAGAATGAAGACGCAGGTACACTATTTAAAAGAAATAAAACTGGGGGCGCCTGGGTGGCTCAGCTGGTGAAGTGTCTGCCTTCAGCTCAGGTCATCATGTTTTCAATTTCAAGGTCCTGGGATGGAGCCTACCACATCAGGCTCCTGGCTCAGTGGGGAGTAGTAATCTTTTCCCTCTCCCTCTGCCCCACTTTACCACACGTGCTCTCTCTCTTTCTCCCTTTCAAATATATAAAATCTCAAAAGAAAAAAAAAAAAAAAGAAAGAAAGAAAGAAGGAAGGAAAAGAAACAAAACTTGCTGGACCTAAAAACTATGATTTTC
This sequence comes from Mustela nivalis, assembly GCF_964662115.1. NCBI lineage: Eukaryota > Metazoa > Chordata > Mammalia > Carnivora > Mustelidae > Mustela > Mustela nivalis. The sequence goes on from NC_139030.1 coordinate 68,146,540, forward strand.
AAACTCAGACATTGGTAGCTCAATTGAACAAACGGCCACAGCTGAGACTCAAACTGTGACTGGGAAGACCAAATATAAGAATTCTTAATGCACAGGCAAAAATACAAAGATGATGATCATGGGTAAAAGACTTGGAGGAACAATCTAGGCCATCTACCTTGTTAACAGAAAGAGTTCTCATTAAGTGAAGAAGGGACAGAGGGAGGAAAAGAATATTAGAAAAAAATTTTCCTTAGAAGAACAAAGATCAGAGTCCACACATTAACCAATTGTCTGGAGTGAATTAAGGTCTCTCGAACAGAAGGGATATCCTAGAAAAATTCTATTAATAATATAAGGATTAGTATTAAACTACCTTAGCAAAACCTCTGAGTTGGCAGCAAGAGTGAGAGCATTCCAAAGGGAGAGGTGAAGGGGCAGAAGCAGCAGCAGACATCTTTTTTTTAAATATAGAAATTAAACATGTCTATAAAAGAAAAAGTAACCATAAAAAAAAAGCAAACTTCCAAATAAAGAGACAGATATGGAATAGCAATTTGATCAAGCCAACAAAATTATGGAAAAGAAACGAGGAAAAATAATAAAATCAATCATTAAGTGGATGGATATGTTTAAAATAAAGTAACAAGAATGCTAAAAACAAAAGGACAGGCTAAAAGTTACCGGACTGGTCAAACACAAAGAAAGAACAGACAACAGTATCAGTCCAAGTGAAATTTAAGGTAAAAATGGGACCATGATAAAATATAGGGAAGATGTAACATTCCTAAACTTGCATATACAAAGCATTACAGTAGATAAATACATAAAGCAAAGACTAGGAAATATACTACGTGAACTTGATAAAAATACAAATCAAACCCAAGACTTTAATAGCAAGCATTCCTCCAAACTACAGATTCAGTAAACAGAATATGGGCAAGGGTAGAGGAATGTGTGACACAACCAATAAGCTATAATTAACAGACACAGAATCTTGAGTTAATAAAGAAAAGCAATTAGTGAAAAAAATCAAGTAACTATTATAAAGAAAATTTAAGCAAATTTCAAAATAGATTTTTACAACTGATATTTTCAACTTGTGATCTGTTAGAACTGGCGGAGGGATAAAATACAACCCCAATTATTTGGAACACTCTGGATATCCTTTGGATAAATGAGGGTGACAAAAGCAAAATCTCAAGCTATCTAGCTACCAATGGAAAGAAGACAAAAGCAGATCTGTGGGACATCATAAAAGCTTCATAGACTGTGATGAAAATTTCAGTTTTAGATATTCATTAAAGAATACAGAAGATAAATTTGTTCTTACAGTATTGAAAAATGAAGTAACTCAGTAGAAAAATAAATAGATCCAAAAGCTAGTTCTTTGAAACAAATTTCTTCACAAGTACCATTTAGGGGCGGGGGGCACGGAGTGGGGGCCAATACAGAAAAGAAGGTAAACATAGACACAGGAGACTCCATGTATCAAGATGGCCACAGATTTGAAGATCTGGAAGAAATGGACGACTTCCCAGACACTGTAAATTACCAAAATGGAACCAAGAACTGGAAAACCTGACGAGAACAAATACCACTGAACAGCTGAATAAAATCTACCAATGAAGAAGGGACCAAAAGCAGGGAGAATTAGAGCTGCATTCCATCCAACCCTGAACAGGTAACACCCATGTCACTTAGGCCAGTACAGAAAAAGGGAAAGCACTCCAATTCATTTTATGAAGAAACTACAACTTTTAACAACAAACCCAGAGAGAAACCTAAGAAAGCGGCTAGATAGTTGTATGTCAATCTCACTCATGAATATAAACTGCAAAAATTCTCAATGAAATAAATTGTTAGCAATTAGGTTCCAGAAATATACCAAAAGTATCTATCTACATAAAGCTGTTACAACAAATTAAAGGAGATAATCCTATATGAATAGATGCTGAAGGGACATATAAAATTTAGCAACCACCTATAATAAAAAACACTAAGGAAACTGCTTAAATAAAACCCAGGGTATTCCCGAACACCAATGTTACTCTCATTACCCCGAGAGTAACAGGCAAATGTTACTCTCTCAACAATGGAATACTAAATCTATTTAAATTATAATCACTAATTAGGAAGGGAGGTCCATTACCACTGTAATTGTTTTTAAAAAACGCTTAATTCTGTCTCATTTTTTGGTTGTTCATTTGAATTAAGATCCAAACAAGATCCTCATATTGTAATCTCACCATGAAATTCAGTGAAACACAAAATGAAAAAAACAAAACAAAAGCTTTTTCACCAATAAGAATGAATACACCGAACACAAATGGTTCAGTTAAACGAAAACTCTAGCGTCGCCTGGGTGGCTGAGTCAGTTGAGCCTCCAACTCTTGATTTCAACTCAGATCATGATCTCAGGGTGGGGGGGCGGGGACCAAATCTCACTTCCAGCTCTGTGCTCAGCAGTAAGTCAGCTCAAGATTCTCTCGGCCCCTCCCCTCACCCGAATAAATAAATCTTAAAAAAAAATCTAGAATTAAGTAATTTAGTAAGCTGGCTGGATACAAGCCAGACACAAAATAATTCCCTCCTGTACTAGTAATGAATAAAAAGGAATGGAAATAGGGGTGAAATGTCATTTACAACAGAATTAAAACAAAAAGCAACCAAGCATGTAAGAACAAATTTAGAAAAAATAGGGCCTAGGTAAATCAAATCATTTTTATTTCTCCTGAATTAATATATAAACATGGTCCAATCCCAGATGGAATCCTAATGTGGGTTTTTTCTTAAAGGACTGGATAATGTGACCTTCCAAGTTTACATGGAAAAGTAAAAGTGGGAACTTGCCTTAAAAGTTATCACATGTATCTTATTTCAAACCAGCCCAATAGGACATAGGATTGTCATGGAGGTCTCTCCTGAACAGACTTGCTTCTTCTCAGTGAGTCCTGGACCCCTGCTTGGGTTCTGACCAACTTCATCTGAACACCGTGAGGATGCTGTACCTCGAGCCTACCTGTGTTCACCTTATCCTGTTCAACAGGACAGAAGATGTTCCTTAGGAGAGAAGGGGAACTTTCACTGCTTCCTATCAGTTTCCTGCTGGAGGGAAGGCAGGGAGACCTATCTGGATGCACATGTATAGAATAATGGGGAATACAATTATTGGAACAGGCTATGAATTCTTTAATTTAGCAAGTTTTTCTTGAAATATGCTATTTTATATTCAGTTTTTTTCCTGAAATATAATTGGGATCCAGTACGATTTTGGAACAATATAAGTTACTTGCTAACTAACGTAAAATGAAAATTGAAAGAGGAAAGTGGAACTTTTTGAAGCACCTGGTTTTCAGTGAGAAAGCCTTGATCCTACAACACAAGATGCTAATTACTGTTGATTAATTTAAACCATAACTGCAGTCCATTTGTATTCCCCAAACTCACTGTGGTCAAATAAAAATTTTGCTCTTTCCGGTAGTGCTCATCCTAGATGCTAGCAATTGTTTAAACATTTGTCTTTACTTGAACGTGGCTTCCTTCTTCCACAGAGCAATTCTCATAGAACAAAGCAACTTTTCCAAAACAAAAGATGAAAAACAGATGGATAAAATTAGATTCTTGGCAATACATATAAATTTATTTTGCTAGTGGTATTTACACTAGTGGATTGCCCCTCACTACCAATTACAAACATGTTAATCTTCTATTTACATACATTACCCCCACACAAAATGACCCTGCTGTACGAGACCCCAAATGTCCATAATCCCTAATCCAGGGCTCTTGAGACATTCGGCATTCAGATTCTTTGGATTTTAAGAAGGTACATACACTATACAACACAACCTCCTCAATGGCTACTTGGACAGCACACCCCACAATCAAATGTATCTTCTATAGTGACATACATGACCATTAACACAAAGTGGTATAAATACAGAATATAAAATGGCTTCAACCCAATTCTGCTGCCGAATGAGTTCTGATGTCCCCTTCTCTCTGGGAAAAAAATTAAAAACACCTTTTTCTTTTTCAACAGTTTCTGTCTTTGGGTATAAGGAGTTGGGTATAAAAGGGGACCTGAATCACATTTATGAATTATGACAGAGGACCGTCTTACCCCCTTTCCTTCCCATTTCTCTAGGTCACCCTGCTAGTGCAAAGGCAGTCAATGCAAATGTGATCTGATTGAGAAGCCCTTGTTCTTTACCCTGGAGTGCTGTGCCAGGTGAGAGATCCAAGTGGAAAATGGGGAAAAGCATCAGGATCACCTTCACAGCTGAGTGCCAAGATCTGACAGAGCAGTACACATTGTAAGTTAGGATATGGGTGGTATAAAGAAAGTTTGAGTGGCAGTTACCAAAACGGAAACTAATGAACCTCAAATCACAAACACTAGGAAACAGTCTTCGGGACCTCTACACTACAATGATTTAGACTGTTCAAGAAACATCTGACAACCCACTATGTGCTAGTCACTGTGCCAGACACAGGGTAAGGGTGACAAGACTCGCCCATCTCCTGCCCCTCAAAGAGCAACAATCTAGTAGATAGCTACCAGAAGGAACAATAAGGGCCGACATCCAGCGCGCACCTAATCCAGCCAGAGGCAACCTATTCTGGGCCGAATCCTGAACAACAGAGAAGGGACTACACAAGAAAAAACAAAGAAGGTGGGGAAGCTGGGTTTCAAACAGAAAGAAGGATTTGGGGCAAGACCAAAGGTGACAAAGACCCAGTAGTTTGAACTGCAACTTCAGCTCTACGTGTGGCGGAAGGACAGACACGATAAGGGACTGGTATTGATAAAAATGAGCCAAAAAGGTAAAAGGCGGCCAGGTCTTGTGGGTCCTCCGGCCACCAAGCGGGGACTTTCCTGAGAGCAAAGGCAGCCACAGGTCAGCTTTCCGTCAGGCCTTCATGGGAATGGTGGTCGCCACCCCCATCCTTCCGGGCCCAGCGGTGCACCGGGCAGGGGCCGCCGCCTCCTCCTCTCCCCTGCTTCGTCTGCGACCAGGAAGAGCCTTGGGAGCTCACCAAGACGGCAAGGACGTGTGAGGGCTCCTCTCCACCAGAGGATGGTGGGGTGGAAGGGCCAGATCGGGGAGACGACCGTACGCCTCACAGGCCGCAACCTGGGCTTTCCCTCCCCAACCACGACCGCCAGCGCCGGGTGGGCGCCCCGGGCCCAGCGCCGAGACGGCCCCACGGAAACCGTCCAGGGACGGAAGGGGGTGGCTCGGGTTCTTCCGGGACACGTCCAGCCGTGAGGGCCCGGGGGACCGCGGACCCCGCGGAGGAGGAGGAGGGCCGGGGACCCCGGGCCTGCCGCCCCTCCCCCACAACAAACAAGCCGCCCCGCCCGCGCGCTCCCGCAGCCTGCCGACCGCCCGCGGTCAGCGGACACACGCCCCTTCTGCGTCGGCCTGCAGCTCGCGCCCCCCGCCACGGCGGGGACTCACCGCAAAAACTCCCCGCGGACAAGCAGATGAACCGGCGCCTACCGATCGCGCCGCGGACCCGCCCAGTGCCCGACGGACGCTCGCGCTCCGCCCTGTTCCGCCCGGTGCGCGGATGGCGTCATCACGTCGGCCCGCCCCCTTGCCAACGCTTTCCTCGCCTCGGCGCGACCTGGCCTTCCTCCCCTCCCCCATATGCCGGCTTTCGAGTGCGCAGGCGCAGGCCTGTCCGCGTTTTCCGCCTCTGCGCAGGCGCCGTGCCCCTCCCACGGCAGTTGGCCATATAGAGGCTGGGGGTGGGGGGGAGGTCAAGCGTAGCCTCTTCTCCTTTACCAAGATGGCGGCTTGTCCCTGTTTCGCCACAGTTCCTACCTTATGAGCTTGGTTTCCTTACGCTGATAAGAGTGGAACAGGTAATGTGAGTCTGCCTTGTGGGTACGTAGAGTGGGATGAAGGGTGTTTCTTTACAAGGAGCTAAGTGACCGCTGAGGAGAAGTGGACGGGGTAGGAGAGGTCAGAATAAGAGTGCGGAGCGACCACGGGCCGGGAGCCTTCGCCTCCGGCCCTCTCCTCCAGGAAGGTGGCGGCAGCACCGAGCTGGGAGCGCCGGAGCCGGGTTGCGGAGGGTACGGCGAGCAGTCGGACGGGGCTGCTCTAGCCCCGGGCCGCCGTCGTCTCGATGGTGTGGGGGTTTTGCCCCTATTGGCAGCTGAGGGTCACGTGATCCGGCGGGGCTGTGCGCGGACCATCGAGTTGGGCGTCCGTCCCCGGGGACGTGGCCTTCTTGCGCCCGGGCTGGGGCCTGTGCCCCGGGGGGAGGGTGGGGCGGGCGCGGCCTCTCGCGGTCTCCTTGCGGGCAGGTCGCGAGGTGAGACCGGGGAGCGTCCCTGAGCCCACCGCGGCGACGTGGCTTCGGGACAGCCACGGAGCTGCACCGGCCGGGGTGTCCTTTCTCCTTCCCGTCGGCCTGCAGGCCCGCAGCGGCACGATGCAAATGCCTCGATCGGGGAGCGCTTGTGGAAGACCCCTGACTGAGCGTAAACAGTTTCCGAGGCTCTGATGGGCGATGGCGTGTGGGGGGGTGGTCCCTGGGGGCACCGAGAGGGCGTCGCTGGAGAAGGGGTTAGGTGTTACGGGCATCGCCTCGGAAAGTGAAAGGGTTTGGGTCCTTGTGAGACCACAGGAAAAGCCTCTCCGTGTGGCTTTCACGGAGCCCTGCTTGTGGGCAGGGGAGCGCTCTGAGGCCTCCAGGGAGTGGCCGTCCCCGTGGCTTGGTGTCCTCCGCGGGACCGTCACCTCTTGGCCCTTAGGGATTACGGCAGGGCACGGCACACTTGGGATTTTGTCTGCGGCGGCCGGCAGTGCCGCACGACAGAGTAAGAGCGGTGTCGGTCTGTGGACTCAGACCTGCCGCCTGGGTTAGGGTTTGACGCTTTAGAACGAGAAGCGCCTCCGAGCTAACGTCGTTGAGTGTGGAAGCCGTGCTGTACAGGAGTCGGAAAGGGGGTTTGGTAAAGAAGGCCCTATTTTTGGAGCTCCCGGTGTTCTGGGTGGCAAACACCAGCCGGCAGGCAGCCTGTCCTAAGACTTTGACGCTAGGACACAGAGCAGCGCCCCTTCAAGTCTTGAGGGACAGCATTTGAAAGCCACTTAAGTTCCTTACAGTGAGGACTAAACTTCCCGGTAACTTCCATTAAGTCCTTGTGTGTGCCGGGCCCTGTTCGTGGGTTCACCTCATTTCCTCCCACCGAGCTGACGTCAGGTGCATAATGCAAGCACCCCTAAGGTGCGGTGGGCCCCAGCCCGTGGCTGTCGCAGGGCCCTCCCCGTGGGCCAGGCTGACATCTCCCCGGCCTGATGGGAGATGTCTTCTTGAATCGTCAAGTTGTGTGTGTGCTTCCCTTGGTTTTCTTGTTTGGGGCATCTGATTGTCTGACTTTGGCCTCATAACTGCCCTTCTCCTGGGAACATACATTGCGAATTGTGTGCCGAGCACTCAACAAGGATTCTAGGGATGGAAACGTAAAGAGGATATAGACCTTTTTCTTTTCCTTAAGCAGTGTATGGTCTAGTAAGGGGGATTCACCTGTAAAATAATTAGGTTACAGTGTTTTGAGTGCAGCAGTGGGAATATGTACAAAGTATGGAGGTATGAAGGAGGAGGTGCTAATTACCTGTTACAAAGTTTTTACAAAGAAGGTAGTTTTGAACTGCATTAAGAGGATGAGTAAGAGTTTTGCCAGAATGGGGTGTTCTAAACAGGAAGACTAGCTTCTACCAACGGGATGCGTGACAGCTGTAGTTGGTGACACAAATGGGCAAGGAGTTGAGAATTGGGCACACTGCTAACATCTCAGATGGTGGAGGGCTTCGCTCAGGTCCTGTTCTGAAGGACCTTCATGCCCTTCTAGTCCTGTCTAGGATGCTGTGACTTGAACAGGGTTTAAGTGATTACACTGTCCGCTTGGATGACTTAGGAGTAGTCCCAAGTGAATGAGCTAGAGTCTCCACTAATGCTTCCCACCTGAAACTTTTCCATTTATCAAAAGGGTCTGAGCAGAGAAAACACTTCTTGAAGTACCAGGTGATACTTAACATTTGATGAGGCCTGTTCAGCATACATCAATCCCCACAGGGCTAGTGATCATAGGAAGCCTTTTCCCCTTAACTATTAAGAAATAACCAAACTCTTGGAAGAAACGGCACACAACTGAGTTCTTAGTTGTCAAGCTACAGTGGCAAGAGGTCCAGCATGCATATTGAAAAGTTTTTGGCCAAGTGGAAAAATAGCCAGAGAGCATCAGTGTGTCAAAAGGCCTTTTCCCTTAAGTTATAAAAGCACCACAACACTCAACATTTGAAAACCAAGAAAATGAAACTCTTTTCATTTCTGTGATGTTTTAAAAATTGATTACACAAGTTATTTTATGCTAAAGTAAGTTTTTCTTTTGTATTTTTAAAGTCACATTTTAAAGGATTTTTTTTTTTAAGGTTTTATTTATTTATTTGACAGAGATCACAAGCAGGCAGAGAGGCAGGTGGAGAGAGAGGGGGAGGCAGGCTCTCTGCTGAGCAGAGAGCCCGACCCAGGGCTCAATCCCAGGACCCCGGGATCATGACCCGAGCCGAAGGCAGAGGCCTTAACCCACTGAGTCACCCAGGTGCCCGTTAAAGTCAGACATTTTAGAAGTGATATCCCTAGTAGGCTGTTTTACCAGATATGCTAAAGTTCCTCAGATATTGCTAGAGACCAGCAAGATCTGTTGTCCCAGACTTGTGTGGGCGTCATGTTAGTCATCTTGATGGTCACCATTAATTTGATAACAATACATTGACCATGTGTACTCTCCCTTAATACATTTTATTGGCATTCATTTGAATTTTTTAATTAAAGATTTTATATCAAGTCAAGGTTGTATCTTCAACTAGTTTTTTTTGTGGAAAGGCTTGTAAGGAGACACTGACTTTCCTTCCCCGGTCCTGCTTCCTCTCCTGCAGAGCACACACGTCCACCTCTTTGCCTCCTGCTCTAAACAGCACATGTACTCTCCTGTTCCGTTGCTTTCCTCCTTGTTGCATGTCTTGTCTCCTCACTTGACCCTGAGAGTGGATGTGAAATTTCTAGCTCTCACCACTGTGCCTTCCCCGCACAAATACATGGCTGCCTAAAGCATGTGCACCTGTAGTTTGGTTAGTCCAGAATTTAGTGTTCATGTTGTGACTCCATAGTACCCTTCACAGCTAGGCAAATGGTGTGATTGGTTAACTTTTCCTTTCCTGCATCAGTTTTTGTTTTCCCTAAAGTTCTTGGTAGTCTTTTTTTTTTTGTTTTCTGTGTATTGGTCACTAAAATTCAAGCCAAATTCACTAGTTGTCTAAATCTCCTTTCAAGTGATAGTCTTTTTTAACTAGTGAAATCAGTATTTCGTTAAGAGATGGAGAAGACTCCAAGAAATGGAGTCTTTTTTAACTAGTGAAATTCAGTATTTCGTTAATCTCATCTGGAATAAATATCCCCCAATAAACCTGCTGGATTCTTCCTGCAGATCCCACCACCCCCTTGCATTGGGTCCTTGGTTTCCTGGAACCCATGTCTGTCTCTCTCTTGACTTAATACCCCTCTCATTGTGATGGAGCGCTTCCTTAAGGGGTTGCCTGGGGACAGATGTGGGGAGATAAAGTTTTGAGTACATGTATGTCTGAAAGTGCTTTATTTCCAGTCAGAGTTCGACACCATTTTGTTCTGACTTCTGTCTTCAGGGTTATTGTTGAAGGCTTCAGACATTCTGATTCTTCAGCCTGTTTATGCAGTTCTTCTCTGAAGCTTAAAGGATTTTTCTCCCTGAAATTCAAAACACCCAGTAGAGTGATGTCCCTTGGAGGCTGTTTTCATCCAGTGTCTTGAGGCCCCTTTATTTGGAAATGCCTGTTCTTCAATGCTGGGCATTTTTCTTGATTTCTTGCTTTGATTTCTTTCCATTGGACCTTCTGGATAGGCGCTCTGATTTTGCATAGGTTGTCCACCTTTTTTTTTTTTTTTTTTTTTTTTAAGATTTTGTTTATTTGAGAGAGAGAGAGATAGCAAGAGAGAGTAGGAGCTGGGAGGAGAGGCAGAAGCAGGCTTCCTGCCAAGCAGGGAGCCCGATGTGGGGCTACATCCCAGGACCATGACCTGAGCCAAAGGCAGACACTTAACTGACTTGAGCCACCCAGGTTCCCAGGTTGTCCAGTTTCTTTCTGGAAGGTGTCAGCTTTATTCTGGCTGAGCCTTTGAGCTGTTGTCCACATCCCTAAGAGTGTCCTCTGGCTTTCTCTGCCCCCGCCTCTTCTCACACACTGCTGGGGGTTCATAGCTCTTGTGCCTCCCCATACCTCTCTGAGGACATTCCTGAGCTTTCAGGTTTTCTTTCCCTGAAGTCATGGTGTGCTTCATGCTTCTTTTTGTTTGTTAGGGATTTTGACTTTCACATCAAAGCTTTTCTGTGCTATCTGCTGGTATTTTCCCACCTGCTCAAATGTCAGTAGTTGGGGCTTGCCAGCTGTGGTGTTACTGCAGAGATGTTCACTGGGCCATTTCCTAAAGTGCCCTGCCGGCTTCTTTCTGTCTCTTCAGATTCTCCACAAAAATTTCTTCCAGCCTCTTGCCTGTGCCCAGAGGGCCAAATGAGGGAGAAGACTACAATCTTAGCAATAACTGTGGACAGACTGACTCTACTGTCTTCAGAATGGTGTCTCACCTTCTGTTGTGATGGGTGTCCCTAGTCCAAAGATTCTGTTTCCCTTTCCAGGGGTGAAAAAAACACAGCCTTTGACCTGGTTGTGAAAGGCATTAAAAAAAAAAAGTCCTTTTTAATAGTTTTTTCTCTTCCCTTTTCTTTCTTGAGTGCCCACCAGCTGTGTTATTTTTAGCTTAAAACATGAATTTTACCTTAATTTGTAATCTTGCTTTGTCTTACACCTGTGCTGAAATGCCCTAGTAGAAAAGAAGAGGTGAATAGATCAGTCTTCACTGTCAAGAAATGTAGCTCAGTTGGTTAAATGTCTGCCTTCAGCTCAGGTCATGATCCCAGGGTCCTGGGTTGGAGTCTCACATCCTCAGGTTCCCTGTTCAGCTGGGAGCCTACTTCTCCTTCTCCCCCACCTTGCGTTGTGTTCTCTTTCTCTCTCTAATAAACAAAATCTTAAAAAAAAAAAAAAGAAAGAAAGAAAGAAAGAAAGAAAAGAAAACAACAAACCTCTTGGAAAGACAACTATGATGCATTTTAACTGGAATTAAGTGTAGCAAGTGGTGAAACAATGCATATAACTCAATCCTATTTTTATTTACTCCATGGACTAATATATCTAAGAAAAACCCTCGGATAAAACAATTTTGGAGATACTTCTTGGGGGAAGAATCAGGAGGGATTGCCAGTTTTTACATTGTTTTTGTTGTAGTTGTGTTTTATAATATTTTTATGCTGAAAGTTCTATTCCTTGGTAGATGGCCCCTGCCTCAGGCTTGCTATAGTGTTAATAAAACCAGTATTCCTGGAGCCTTCACAGCCCCTGCCCATCCCCACCCCACACTGTGTTCGGGGTCCTGGTCTTTCCCTGAGGCTCCCCCCCCCCCCAACAATAGTGGGCCTTACCTGGAACAAGGAGAGGCTGGAGCCAGCCTTTAGTTAGCAAGGGCTATTGAGCAATCAGTATGAATGTTTTACAGATAAGTGTACTCTCGGGTTTTCCTTTTATATGTATGAAGTGCTGTCCTTAAACATTCCTGAACGTGGGCCTTGTGAGACACGCAGCAGTGTTTGTCCCTTAGGATATACTGCCAGGCATATTGGTTCATTCTGCCAGCCTGGACAAAGGGTCGAAATGCTGGTACAGATGAGAAGGTGATCCTCACTGCCCTGGGAGTCAGGAGACCTGGACTTAAGGTTGGGGCATGTTCTCTTTTTTTTTTAATTTTTTTTAAAGATTTTATTTATTTATTGGACAGACAGAGATCACAAGTAGGCAGGGAGGCAGACAGAGGGGGGGGGAAGCAGGCTCCCCGCTAAGCAGAGAGCCCGATGTGGGGCTCGATCACAGGACCCTGGGACCATGACCTGAGCCGAAAGCAGAAGCTTTAACCTACTGAGCCACCCAGGCGCCCCTTGGGGCCTGTTCTCAATCAGCCTTGTGACTCAGGGTGTTTCTTGACCTGTAGGACTTTAACTCCTTCCTTTGAAAGATAAGAAAGCTGAATCTCTTGAGGTTTTGCTGTTGTTTTTACTCCCGTGATAGCACAGAACCTCTTGGTCAATTTATTTTATCAGCAGTTGAGTTTTTGAGTTTGGAAGGATGGCACCTCCCATTTTGTGATCCATTTTAAGGATGCACAAGTGATATGGAAAGCTTTGCTTAGTAAAGCTATTTTTTTTTTAATTTTTATTTATTTATTAGAGCATAAGCAGCAGGAGCAGCAGAGGGAGAGGGAGAACAGGCTCACCACTCAGTAGGGAGCCCAGTGCAGGACTCAATCCCAGGACCCTGAGATCATGACCTGAGCTGAAGACAGATGCTTCACCGACTAAGCCACCCAGGCGCCCTTGTCTAGTAAAGCTTTTATTCATTGATTCCTATGAAATAGGTACCAAGCCCTTTATTTCCAGCAATGGTTAAGCTGGGCGATTTTGCCCCCCAGATACTATCTGGTGGTATGTGGAGACATTTCTGGTTGTCATGACTTGGGGTGCTACTCGCATCTAATGGTTAGAGGTCAGGGGTGCTCTGTATCCTCCAATGCCCAGGACAGCCCATGACAAAGAATTGTCTGATTCAAAGTCTGCAGTGCTGAGGTTGAGAAGCCCTGCTTTGTAGGGTCAGTCTTTTAAGGGTTCTGGGATATGGCTGTCACAGGCTCCATTTTTCAGCTGAGGAGAATAGAGACAGGCTGGGAGAAGCAGCTTGCGGGTGTGGCTGGTTTTGGGCTGTGTTGCCCTCATGTCACAGATGTCAAGGAGGATGATGGTAATAGAAACTCCTCACAGAGCTGCTGCTGGCCCATCTCTGGTGAAGCCCTCCATATAAGCTCACTTGATCCTTATGGTGATACCACAATTAATTTCAGTCCCTTCTTACTGGCAGGAGATCAAGCAGAGTCAAGACCTGTGATGATTTCATCCTTATCTTTGTCTTCAGTTGTAGAAGTTTCACATGTTGACAAATTTACTTGCTGTTTCTTCTCTGTCTCTAGGGCCACTCTAAAGCTTGGGGTCAAGAAGGCAATATGTCCACACCGTGTTTTCTTGAGTTTTTCCAAGAGTGGGATCAACCTGACTTTCTTGGAGCAAGATAGATATTCTACTGAAATAAATACTAAAATTGCCCTGCCATCCTTTAGAATTTTGAATCTCTGTCTTTGGTTCAATCAAGTATTTATTTTTCACATCTCCATCAGTAAATTTTGGGTAAGGAATTGCACAAATTAAAGTCCCAGTCCTAGAGTCAACAAGTATGCAGGGCCCATCTCTGTAGTAAGATGCAGACAGCTACTGTCAGTCCATCTGTGGCTTCCCTAAGGGATCTTCTTCTCAGGACTCCTACTGGACCAGTGTTTCCATCATCCTATCACAGCCACCCATCACCACTGTCTCCCTATGTCCCCTGATGGACCTGCAGGTCTCATGGATTGAGAGTCCTCTCTCACTTGCTTGTTCCCACCCTGTCTAGGTTAGTGGATGAGCCATTGATAGGCTATTGCTTTTTCTGGACCCCTACAGTATGGCAGAGTAGTGTGGTTGTGGCAGATATCCTGTGTGTGTTTTGAGGGCATGAATAGGCAGGACAGTGTTGATTAATTAGACTTTGGTGAACTACAACAGGCTGCTAAATCTAGAACAGCTTTCTAGACTCAGGAATATGCTGGACATAGTAATAAGCCAGTCCAATGGTAAAGTCTCAGTGAGTCACTCTTGTGTTCTTCAACCACTGTTGAATTTATGGCCTCAACCAACCAAGGAGCAACTTTCTCCTGAGGTTTGGATGTCCTTGGATTCACATACTGTTATAACCCAAGGGCGTTTTGAGCATGTGCCTTGTGTAGAAGCACAGCACAGCATTGCTTGGTGGTGTTCTGGCATAAAGCTCCCTCCTCGTGCTGGTCTTCTCTACTGTGTCCCCTTTATCAGCACTCAGTCCTTTGTGTGACCTTCTAATAACCTCTTGCCTTAGGTGGTTGGGTTGAGCTGGGGACCACGTTTAGAAACCAGAGTGGTAATTATTGGCCTTGCTGCACTGGGGAGAGGGGACCTCATGATGTGCTTAGCTCTCTTACCACTCATGAGCAGGACACACAGTCTTCCCAGCAGTAAGCTTCAGGATACAGTGCAGGCTGGATCAGTGCTACTTTGGGTTTCTTTTTGAAGAAGGGAAATAACTTCAGCTGGGTGCATTCAGTGTGTATTATCTCCTGTGCCACAGAAACTGTGGTGCGGGGTTCTTACAGTATGAACTTGCTGGTGGTACTTGCTGGTGTTAGGCCAGAGTCCTCACTAAATAAATGCGACTGGGAGGGAGGGCGGTGTGAGTCAAAAAAAACTTTGACTCTACTGAGGGTCAGGCACAGAGGGCGTGGTGGCGAGTTCCCCTGATCCCAGGTTTGGAGGCATCCTGCAAACCTCTGGGTGTGTGTTTCCTGGGGGAGGGAACAGTCTTTTCTCGCAGGTGCCTTGACAGCCGCTACCTGCATGGCAACCGCTCCCAGCCTCCCAGGAAGGTTTGCAGCTGGAGGCCCTGGAGAGAGCAGGACTCCTAAAGAGGTTGCCACAACAGATAGCCTTAGGGGAAATGGCGAGACCAGAGAGAACGCCCTTATCCCCGAAAGGACCGGACCTCTTGGAACAAGTAAAGGTACAAGGGAAAAGAAACAACAAAATGTAGAATTAGAAGAAATAATTTTGGAAAGGGTGTTGTGTATTTGGCTTTGTTTTGCTTTTTTTAAAAATTTGGTTGAGGGGACGCCTGAGTGGCTCAGTGGGTTAAAGCCTCTGCCTTCAGCTCGGGTCATGGTCCCTGGGTCCTGGGATTGAGCCCCACATCAGGCTCTCTGCTCAGCGGGGAGCCTGCTTCCTCCTCTCTCTCTGCCTACTTGTGATCTCTGTCAAATAAATCTTTTTTTTAAAAAATTGTTTGAGGTGAGTGACTTGTGGTAAAGTGTTTCTGCTTCTCAGAGCTCCCTCAATAGAAAATGTGTGGTTTCTGAGCCATTGTTATATAGAATTGAAAACTTTTGGACCTCTCGTTAGCTCTTTCTTTAGAAATTAAAAAAAAAAAAAATTGAGAAAAAGAGGAAAGGATGGCCCTGTGTGAACTTTTGCACCTTTCTGTTGCAACATTCTGACAGTCGTAAACCATGTTGATTGTGCCCCATAACTTAGAGAAGGCCCTGGAGCGTGTCTGAGTGGGACTTTGAAGTTCGCTTTTCTCTCGCTTTGTGACCTTTCTGGTGGAGATAGTGTGCGAGCTCCCAGGCGTCGTGTGTCGGGGGCAACTCGTGTGGACGACGTGTGAAGATGTCTGGCATCTGCTGTGGACAAACTTAGATGTATGTCTTGCTCTTCCTTTTGCTTTTATGTGATACGCTTTTTGATTTTATTAGTACTCAGCTCATTTGGAAATATCTTTCAAATGGAATTGTGGATTGTATGTACCATTTTGACTTTTTCTGGTAAGTAGAAGATTAGCTAGGTGGTCCTGTAGTGCTGGCTTAAAGCAGTGTGTGAGATCCATTTGAAGAATACATTTTTTTCTTTTGAAACAAGGCTTCTATTTTGATACATTTGCTTATGCTTGGAGCTGACTTGCCAGCCCATGAGACCAAAGTTCTGTGTGGCCTTTGTCGCCCGCCAGTGAGCTCGGCAGCGCTGCCAGGCTGCCTGTGCACAGAGCCCCTTGGCTCCCAGCGCTCAGTGTGGCGGTGTCTGGGATGCGCAGAGGAGAGCCAGCTGCAGCCAGGGTGACCCATTGGGTGTGGTGCTGTCAGGGTCCTTCCTTAGTTACAGGTGCTGGAGACTATCATCGTGGCCGGTGAGATTGGTAAATGCAATTCTTCTCTGAAAGATTGGGCAAACAGAGACAATGATGTTATTCAGGGAGAGTCAACAGCTGATCTGTGAAAGCATGGGCTGGCTCTCCTTTGATCTGTGAGACCTTTGGCCTTTGCTTATGTGGGCCTCACCTTCTTGTCCTTGGTCAGTTGGGCCTTCGGGTTCCTTCCACTGCTGAGGATGCTACTGACCTGGAGATAGTACATGCAACCAACCTCCAGCCCATCTGGATTAAATGTGGACTTGCTTTCAGTTTGTGCTGGTAGTTTTAGGACTAAATCTTCAAGGAGGCAATGGCCTGTGAAGGATTCAGTGGTGACGGGTGGGTCTTCCTCTTCCATCGGACCTCACGGGACTTGACTTAGAATTAGGCATCTGCTGTCAGTTGGGCAAATGGCTGTATGGAAGGCTGTTTTCATTTTATCCTATTTAGCACTGATTTGGTGTGCATTAAGGGCTCTTACAAAAATAATTCCAGAATATACTTTTTGTTCATCATCTTCCATCCTCGCGCCATCCCTGAAGTGGGGGAAGATGTGCTTTCCGCTCTTTTAATCCAGTGCTAGTTGACATGGTCACTCTCCTTGCCCAGCCTAGATACTGCTCCCCTCGTCTTGGACCGCGATCCTCTCACATGGCAGGGTTTGCCCCATCTGCTAGTGTCTCTGGGTCTTGCTCAGAGAACAGTCTGTGATTGGGGTTTACAATGCTGTCGGCTACTCCAGATGGAGCATTTTGTGCTTTTCCCTTTTGGATGTGGTGTCTGAAAAGCCCAAGCAGCACTGAGGGGCCCCAGCAGATCTCCTGCCTTCTCCTGGGGGCACCAGTGTGGAGTCTGTGCTGATCTTGCTGCTGTTCGGGATGAGCCGGCTGTGCTGCCAGTGGCTTCCTTGACACTTTGTGATGGTTTGAAAATCTGCTTTTATGAATTTCGAGAAGATGATCATAACAGGCTTTAGTAAGATTGGGGTAAAAAACTTTTGTTATGTTACATAAGACGTGAGTGAAATATGCATTGATCTGAATAAATTAAATATATAATCAATAGTCCTTTGAGCTTGAAGGATCAGTGCCATTGGCCACCCGTCTCCTGTATTACATTGATACCTTTGTTTCCAAAATAGGCATTTATTTATATTACTTTTTTTTTTTTTTTTTTCTTTTTAAGAGAGAGTGAGTTCATGGGCACATGCGGCAGGGGTGAGGAGCGGAGGGAGAGGGAGAGAATCCTAAGCAAACTCTGCGGTGCACGTGGAGCAAGGTGCAGGGCTCAATCTCAGGACCCTAAGATCATGACCTGAGCTGAAATCAAGAGTTTGACACCTGACCGACTGAGCCACCCAAGCACCCTGGCATGCATTCATTCATTCATTCACTTATTTTAATTAAAAAGTACTACTATCCTCTATTTAATTTTTTTAACTATCTTACATAGGAGTTGCAAGTATGGTACAAAACACCTTTTCTGAACCGTTTGAGAGTCAGTTGGGCATATGAAACCTTACCATCCTCGGATATTTTTATGTTTCCCACAAACAAAATACTCCCCTCTGACCACAATACAACCATCAAAATCCGGAGGTTAATGAGAATACTTTGCTACCTTCAGACCCATTCACATTTCACCAGAAGGATCCAGTTCAGAGTCAGGTGGAACATTTCTTTGCCGGGTCTCTGTAGTCTTCTTCAGAGTGCAGCATTTCTTCCATCTTACCTTGGTATTCTTGATCTTGGCACTCTTTAATGATTATAGGCACTTATTTTGTGGAATGTCTCTCCACGTGGGTGTGTCTGCTGCTTCCTTTTGCTTAGCTTCAGGCTTTCCATCTTTGGCTTTAAAAACAGTGCAGAAGGAATGCTGGGTTTTCTTTGCGTTGTGTAAGGTGGCACACACACATTCAGTGTGTCCTGTTACTGGTGCTGTTCACTTTGGTCATGGATTAAGGTGGTGTCTGCCAGACTTCTCCCCTGGGGAGTCTGTATCATTTGAAGTGTGTGGTGGCGTGGGGAGGGGGATACTTGTGAAACTAAATGTTTGTTCGGTCAAACTTTGGTTCTCATCACATACCTGTATCACCGCTCCCTGTTTTGATTCAGTGCACCCTCCCTGTCTCACCATTTATGGTAATGTTCAGCGTGACGAGCAAGAGCCCCCTTTTCCTTCTGATGCATCCCCTTATTTGTTTCAAACATCTTGCTTTTTGGTACAGAAAGACGCTCTGGGCTTATTCCTTCCCTGTCCCTTCAAAGAGGCCTGGTACTTTTTTTTTTTTTTAATTTTTTAAAGATTTTTATTTATTTGACAGAGATCACAAGTAGGCAGAGAGGCAGGCAGAGAGAGATGGAGGAAGCAGGCTCCCCACTGAGCAGAGAGCCTGATGCAGGGCTCGATCCCAGAACCCTGGGATCATGACCCGAGCTGAAGGCAGAGGCTTTAACCCACTGAGCCACCCAGGCACCCCAGGCCTGGTACCTTTTGATGGCAGGTGGTCTTAAGAGAAGCAGAGTGTGGACACCAGGTAGTTTGTTGAAGTGTTACCGACCCAGGGCCTCTCAGTGGATAGAGCCACAGAAAATGCATATGTGTGTGTGTGTATGTGTACACATATATGCACGTACACATTTACAGGTACATGTATGCACACACTGTATGTTTATGACACAATCATATCTGTTTTTCTGTATTGAAAAACAAGTTTATTCCAGTACTTCCAATTCTAGTCAAATATCTTGGTGTTCATCCCAGTTTCTCCCTTTTAAATTGGTAGCTGTTTTTCCAACAGTGGTGCCAGTGTCCTTGCTGTATTTGCTTATTGGAGTAGTCAGCCCTGTGTGTTACCAGTCACCTTGCTCAGCCTCTGCTGTTCCCACTCATGGACATCCTCCCACTTCACCTGGGCTCTGATAACACCAGCAATGTGGACATACTCTAACGTGGAAGCCCAAGTCCTGTACGCTGTCTTTGTGCCCTCTCCAGGGCATTGCCTGATCCACCACTTCATTGTTTGTGACCATACACCTCCTGTGACATGGACACCTCACTGCAGTTGCTCACTGACGCACACTTGTGTTTTTTGGGTTCTTTGCCTCTGACGGTGCTGTGGCGAGCAGCTTTCTTGTGTTACACCTATGCCTTTTGCACTCTGCTGCTGGTACTTCTGGAAAGTGGCTTCTCTGAAGTGTGATCACTGAACAGGATTGTATGTTGTTGGTGATGTTTTTAAATTGCCTTCTAGTTTTACGTGTCCTCAGTAGTTCCTGTTTTTCCTCATCATTTCAAAAATTGCACCAGTTTTGTTGATCTTTATTGATCTCCTGAAGTAAGGGCTGAGTGAAGATGAACATTCATGTTTATTATTTTTCTGTGAACTCTGTGACCACGTGTCCTAGCCTGTTGAGTTGTTTGCCAGAGAAAAATTCTTATTTGTAGCCTCACTTCTATATAAGATAGTCTATGCTTAATGTGAAATTCTCAAGCTATTGCAGGGTCAGATGAGTCAGTACCTTCCTTGATGGTGTCTACAGCCTGTATAGCAGGAGGCTTTTGCAACCCCAAATCACAGGTTTTAAGGCTTGATTTTTTTACTTTGAGATCTTTAATCCAGCTGGAATTTATTTTAGAGTTTGGTGTGAGGCAGGGATTAATTTTCATACTTTTTCCAAAATGGAAATTTGTTACTGGCTAACTTCTGTTTGTTGCTGTCCTTCCTTACTAATTTGAAAGGGCACTTGTGTCAAATGATAAACTACTAAATACTCATCAGTCTGTTTTGTTCATACTTTTTCCTCCTCCTGGCAAGTACCAAGTCTTGGAACTATTGCTTTGTAGTGTGTTTTGCTATTTTTAGGTGAATCTGAGCTCTTTTATTTAAAAAAAATTTTTTTTAAGATTTTTATTTATTTATTTGTCAGAGAGATAGAGTACAGGCAGGCAGAGGCAGAGGGAGAAGCAGGCTCCCCACGGAGCAAGAAGCCCAATGTGGGACTTGATCCCAGGATGCTGGGATCATGACCTGAGCCTAAGGCAGCCACTTAACCGACTGAGCCACCCAGGTGCCTTTGAACTCTTTTTTATATGCCAAATAATCTAGGCAGATTTTATTTTTAGGTGAATCTGGGAATTTTTCTTAATCATTAAAAAAAACAAAACCCTCCTGTGTTATTCGGTTAGTTTCTTAGGGCTGCCCTAATAAATGTACCTTCAGACAACAGAAATTTATTCTCTCGCAGTTCTAGAGGCTAGAAATCTGGCAGGGCCACACACTCCTTCTATGGGCTTTAGGAGAGAAACCATTCTTTACCTCTTTTGGTTTTTGGTGGCAGCCCGCACACTTCTTGGTTTGTGGCCACATCAGCCCAACCTTAGCCTCCATCTTCATACAGCTTTCTCCTCTATGTGATGTCTCTTTGCTGTCCATGTGTGTTTCATAATACTGATGTACTGAACTTTCCTTCCGTTTTCCTAGCTTTTTATTATAACAGAGGGACTTCTAGACAGATGGTCTTCTGCAAATAGTGGCATTTGTGTCTTTGCTTAATTATGTCTTGTTCAGTTGCTTGTTTGACAGTCTATGTCAACAGTGGACATCCTTGCCATTTTGTTACTTATTTTAATAGGTTATTTTTAGCTTTACTCTAAATAAGATATATTTTACTTCTGGGAAATATTCTTCATGTGGCCATTTTCTTCTTTTCCTGATGTTACATTCCATAGGAAGCAAGGACTACATATTGACTTTCGCATTCTTTTGGGTATTTATTTTTAAAGGTTTTATTTATTTATTAGGGAGAGAGAAAGAAAATGTAGATGGAGAGTGAGAGAGAAAAGCAGACTCCTCATCAAGCAGGGAGCTTGATGCAGGGCTCCATCCAGAACCCTCAGTTGTGACCCAAGCTGAAGGCAGATGCCCAACCAACTGAGCCACCCAGGCACCCCTCTTTTGGGTATTTTTAAAGGGTTTTCTATGAGTCATATATAGGTTTATTTGTTCTCCTTTGAGCTATAAATTTGAGATGCATACATCCTAGTAACAGATCCTTACTGCATCCCTAGAATAGACCTTACCTAGACATGGTATCTTACTCTGTGAATTAAATGCTGGATTTATTGGTTTAATGTTTGTTTAAAAACTTCCCGTGATTGGGGCACCTGTGTGGCACAGTTGGTTAAGCATCTGAGTCTTGATTTCTGCTCAGGTCATGATACCAGGGTTGTGAGCCCCATATTGGGCTCTGTGCTGGGCATGGAGCCTGTTTGAGAGTCTCTCCCTTTGCCCCTCCCTGCCCCACTCACACCCGTATATTCTTTTTCTCTCTCTAAAAAAAAAAAAAAAAAAAACCCAAACTTCCCATGTTTGTAAACTGGTTTACAGTGAAGAATCTTTTTTTTCTGCAGCACCCACTCATTGTTTGGGGAAGCAAACAGAGCCTTGATTTACCACTGGGGATTACCCTTTCCACCAGTACAAACTATGTTTTGGATGAAATGGCCCAGCTGCCTGGGTGGACCCTGATTGGCTATGGCTAATAGACATATCCCATCTTCTTGGTCCCTTGACTACAGTTTACTGGTCCCCTGATGGGCTTAGAATCCAATTAATGCCAGTGAGATACAAAAATAATTTGTGAGGGCCCCATGAGGCAAAGAAGCTCTTACTTCCTTGGGAGCTACCAGAAGATACAATTACTGCCATTTGTAGCGGTTCTTATTTCAAAATCAAGAAAGGATAGTATTGTATCATTGTGAGTTTGTATTCTTTGTGTTGTCTTTTCTTTGTCAGACTAGAAGGAGTTAATTGCTGCTTAATTGCTGTTTTCTTAGAAACTGATTTTGGCTTTGATTGATCAAGTTAGCTATTTTTTATTTTTGTTTTCTATCTCACTGATTTTTTAAAATTTATTTATTTTTTCAAGTAGGCTCCATTCTGAGTGTGGAGCCGAACATGGGGCTTGAACTCAAGACTCTGAGATCTAGACCTGAGCTGAGATCAAGAGTTGGATGCTCAACTGACTGAGCCACCCAGGAGCCCCTCACCAATTCATCTTTTTTTTATTTTACTTTTTAAAAATTTTCTCTTTCTATTTGACTTGAATCTTTAGCTCATTTATCTTCACTCCTCCTTATAATAAAATTTAAAAGTTTGATTCACCCTCTGAGTGCAGCTTTGGCAGCATCCTTATAGATTTTAGTAAGGAGTTCTTTCTGATCCTTTTTTTTAAGGCCTTTTATTAGGAAAATGTTCAAACATACCCTGAAATAGAAGAGAATACTGATGACTCAGATACCTAAAAACCAGCTTTAACAATTACCACATTTTGCCATTTTGGTTTTGTCTTCCTCTGCTCTCCCTAAACTTTTTTAGTTTTGAGTATTTTAGTATAAGCAAATCTCAGATTACCTGCCACTTGGAAATACTTTAGCATGTATCTTTAGTAGAGGAGGACTTAAAGAAACCATACCTGATAGAATTAACTATATGTTGTTAATATTGTCCAATATCTATTCTGTGTGTAGTTTTCTCCAAAAGTCATACACAGGGTTTATTTGAATCAAAACCCAAAGAAGGTTTCTCCACACTACATTTGGTTGATGTCACGTTTGTCTCTCTCTCTTTCTCTCTCTCTCTCTCTCTCTCTCTTTTTTAAGTACACAGAAGCAGGTGGGGGGAATATTAAGCAGAGCCCCGCTGAGCACCGTGCCCCAAGTGAGCCCAGCTTGACAAGGCAACTTGCCACTCCAGGCTCAAACAATTTCACAACCCTGAGATCATGATCTGAGCTGAAGTCAAGAGTTGGGCACTTAAACCCACTGAGCCACCTAGGCAGGGGCCCGTCTTTTATGTTTGTTTGTTTGTTTAAATCTGTAACAATTTTTCTTTCTCTTTTTTTTTAAATGCCATTTACTTATGAAAGCTACAGAGCCGTTGGTGCGGTGGCATACCCCACTTTCTGGGTTGGGTTGATTGTATCGTGGTATGTAGTGTGTTTCTGTGATCCTCATATTTCCCATAAACTGATAGCTATGTCTAAATGTCTAATTTGTTCCAGGTTTGACTTTTTGTTTTTTCAGGGCTGTGGGGGGTGGGAGGTATAGGGGTCAAAAATACATTCTGGTGGCGTCTGGGTGGCTCAGTTGTTCAGCATCTGCCTTTTACTCAGGTCATGATCCCAGGGTTCTGGGATTGAGCTTACGGCAGGCTTCTTGCTCAGCAGAAAGCCTGCTTTTCCCTCTCCCACTCCCTCTGCTTGTTTTCTCTTTCTCGCTATCTCTGTCAAATAAATAAAATCTTTAAAAAAAAAAAAGAATACATCCTGGATTGTGGTGTGTACCATATTGCAGTATACCAGGAGGCATGATGTGTGGCTGTCACTTTGTGATGTTACAGTACAGTGTCAGAGGCTGACTGTGCCTCATAGGGGCTCTCAATCAACCAGTCATATAGTGGCTTTCATAGCCATTTTGCTTGTGTCCATTATTTCATTGGTGTCTTAGTATCCTTTGCTGCTATCATAAATGACCACAGACTTGGCTGAAGTCATCTCACTGGGGTAAGTCATGGTGTCAGCAGGTTCTACTTCTGGAAGTTTTAGGAGAGAATCCTTGCCTTTGCCAGCTTCTTGAGGCTACCTGCATTCCTGGTGACCCTGTCATCCATCTTTGAAGTACACAATTTTAAGGATACTTGTGATTACATTTAGGTTCCACCTGTTTAATCCAAGATAATCTCCCCATCACAGTATTCTTAACTTAATTCCTCTGTAACATGCACAGGCTCCAGGAATAATGATTGAATAATGATCTTTGGGAACAGTGAGTTAGTGTACAATTGGCAATTGCAAAATGAAGAATTTTTTTTCTTCTTCTTTTTTTTTTATTAGAGATCACGAGTGGGGAGAGGCAGAGGGAGAGGAGAGAGCATCTGAAGCAGACTCCGCACTGAGCGCAAAGCCTGATATGGGACTTGATCCCACAACCATGAGATCATGACCTGAGCTGAAACCAAGAGTCAGATGCTTAACCAACTCAGCCACCTAGGCACCCAAGAATTTTCTCTTTCTGTGTCTACACTTATTAGTTGACATTCTCCTGTAAAGAAGGTTTCCCTTTTCAGTTCTGATTACCCTAAAGTGCAGCTCCTCCTTTCCTTTATCATTGCCAAGAACGCATTGGGACTAGCAACTTCCAAAGTGACAATGTATTTTTGTGGCTTTTTTCTCCTAGTATTATCAACTTACAGGTACATATATCATTGTGTTTTGGCCCATTTAAACCATTTTTTGAAGTACATATTGTTTCTTCAAGTTGACTTCTGTGTTCTTGGACATGACTCCATTAGTCTGTGACTCCTTCCTTTCTGCCACAGCAAGGTGTCCCATCAGCCATTTTTTTCGGAGGAACCCTGGTTCCTTTTAGTGGCAAATGGTGTTTGGATGCCATGTGCTAGGTAGGGATGCTCACTGCCACTGTTGTGTTAAACATAGAAATAAATCAGTCATTTTACCAGCAAAAATGGATTAATTTAAGAAGATAGAAATGCAATTCTGGACATGCAAGCTGTGGCAAAATGGTAGGCAAGTCCAACAAAGAAGAGGAACTTTATTTTATGAAGAAGGAGGAGGAACTTGGAAGAGGTTGTTTTGAAGGAATGTCCATTGGAGAGAAGCAAGAGTTCAGGATTTAGGATGTCAGTTCCTCATTGGCTTGGTTGCAGGGGTGGTCAATTTCTGGTAGGAGAGGCAGTGTATGTATGGCCTTCCCTCTTGGGCCTGTAATTGATGATTCTTCTGTTGGGGTCTGTAATAGACAGTTCTTATTATAATTGGCATTGAGTTGTGTGACTCCCCCTTTTATCCTCCCCACTCCAGTTTAGTGAGATTTCCCTTTATTAATTTTCAGTTTCTTATAGTAGACAGACTTGGGAAATAATCATGAATATGGACATTTCCGGTTCAAATAAATATTCAAATAGATATTGACAAGATTTTTATTTCAGTGTGTATCTTGTGCCAAAAATTGTCGTCTTAAGGATATTAACTCGGTTACCTGATTACCTGTATGTCACCATTTTATCTAAATGTTACCATTTAACATTTTTAAAATAACCGTGCTCACATTATCCAGATATATCCATCCCACTTGGAATATGCTGTCAAATTACTGTGTTTTTGTTACCTATTCTATGATGTTTATGCCATCAATGGGACAACATTGTTAAATTTGTTCCATTTTTTAAGTGAATTTTTTATTGAAATGTAATAGAGCGATGCTCGTCTTCAGTGTGTATGGGTCAGTGCGTTATCACTGACAGAACCTATGCATAGAGCCAGCATCCAGATAAAGAAACAGGACATTTTATTTCTAGTTTGAACTTCTCTAATTTATATGGTACTAGAAAACCTGTGAATGGTGGTGTATTCAGGTGGATGTGGTTTCCATCCCTTCCCCTGCCCTTCTAGTGTGTGTGTGTGTGTGTATGTGTGCGCGCACATGCGTGCACGCGTAGACACACTGTATTTCTGATTCTTAGGGGAAGGTGCCATACCCTACACCTGCTGTCCTCTGTTGCCTTTGTTATTAACCATATACCCTGGAGACCACAAGTACTAGTGGGTGGAAATCTCTTTTATCCTGCATGTTACTTCATGATGGATATAGCATGATTTGTTTAGTCTCCCTCTTCCTTAATGAACTTGTGGTTGTTTCCAGACTTTGTTACCTTGTTATTTCTTACTGTTTCTGCTGCTACCCTTCTGGGTAATCAGTCCTTCCTTCACACAATAGGTAGAATCCATGCCAAGTAGCTGCCTGATACCTGCTTGGAGTGGCTTGGTGGGTACTCCTGAGTCTGGGGCTGCCATGCTGATCTGGACTCTGCTGCCCTCTGCTTCTTTCCCCGGCTCCCCTATATCCCTCTTTGGTTGGTGCTGATTTTCTAATAGTGGGGCAACCGTTTGTTGTTGCCCTGCCCACCTTTGTCTCTTGACAGGTGAAATGGCTCAGTTGCTGCTCCCCAGATGCTCTGGCCACATGGTGGCCTGTTCTGAGTCCAGGATATAGAGTGAAATATATCTGCTTTAGTCTGTACATGGGACTTGTATTAGTGGCAAATGGTGTTTGCCACCTTTATGTTGAATTAGTTCTTTGGGGGGAGCAGCTATACCAGCAATTCCATAAATCTAAAAGTGAGGTTCACTTTCTAGAGCAGACTCAGAAAGACAGTGCTGGAAGAGATGATGGAGTCGTCTCTTCCTCCTCATATGACAAATGAGCAAACAGGCCAAGTGAAGAGAGGTGACATGTCCAGTGTCACACTTTGAGTGTCTACCAGGGCTTAATACCCTGGACAGGAGAGAATCCATAAAGAAGCATTACATTTACATTTCCATTCCATATCTAGGACTGGTTCTAGTTCCTAGGTATTTCTACTCATGACTTGAGCTAACTTTGTATCTTTAGCACAATGTTTTATAAGTACAAGCTAAAAGTCAGGCTTATAAACCTGACTTTTCCTGTGTACATTGTAGGAAGAAAATACATTTTTCAGTAAGTTGTTGCCCTTAGAATTATTTTGTTTCTTATTTTCATGGGATTTATAGTCAGAAGATCAAAAGTATTTCTTTAATTGTAGGACTGAGGGGGTTATGGCCAGATCCGTCCCCTACAGGTGATTCATCCCTGTTCTGCCCTTGCTGTCCTTCCCATACTACCTTCCCCTGAGATGGGACTTGCTCTGGCCCCCAGTCTGTTGCTGCTCTGAAACCTGTTACCATGGCATTCAGAGACACAGATGACCCAAGGATCACAGGATCCATTTCCACCTAGAAGCAATGGCTGGCTTCTGTAACAGAACAAATGATTTTAGATGTGGAGGAGACCGTGAGGAGGGGTCTGAGCAAGTGGTTGCCATGTGCAGTTGTGCCTGGTGAGAGCAGCTGGGCCCAGTTTGTTGCGTGCAAGTCCCTTGAGGCTTTCTCACTCTCCGGAGCATTTTTCCTTAGGCTGAGGTGAGACATGTCTCCAAAGTCTCTCCCTGTCCCTCACTTCTAGCTCTGGGAGCTGGGAGCTGGGCAGAACTTGTACCCTCCTGTACCACTCTCCAGATATGTAAAGACAGCCTTAGGTAGCTTCTAATTCCCAGGGGCTTTGAAGAGTTTGTATAAGGCTGCCTATTCTCTGTAATCAACAGTCCCTCACAGGGAAATGAACAACAAAGAAGTCTGAACTGCAGACCTCTTGCTGATAACATGGTCTAATAAAACAGCGAAGAAAATAATTCTTGTGACCCTGCCTTTGCTGATTTGTAGTAGCAGATGCTGCTTAATAGTACCTCTTTGTTTCCCTCTCCAAACAGAAGTATCCACAGAAAAAGTAAGGAGCTTCATACAATACAGAGCTGTCCCCCCTCCTGCAGCTGACCATCAGGAGCACTTAAACCTATGTCTACCTGTAATTTCTAAACCCGTTAAAACACACCTTTTTTGGTAAGTGGTGTAAGAAATATATGCTGTTTTTACATGTGGTCACCTCCCGACTTAATATAGTTGCTTCTTTTTCCAGTCTGTCAGTACAGTCCCCCCCCCCCACTCCGAATGCTGGTGTTTTCTGTTGCCTGGCTCCGTGCTCCCTCTTCTGTTATTGGTGTCTTGGATAGCCTACAAGGAGCAGATCATAGATAGTCTATGCACATACGAACATGTCTCTCTAACACGGCTAGCTGCATATTGATGTAACACAGCTGCCCTTCACTCATGAGTTGACTGAGACTGGCTGTATGGTTGAGGGAGGGACGCTCATTCACTTCCGAGTCATGGGTCCAGGGCTGAGACCTTGTATCTAAGGGTCTGCTGACTGGATTCTACATAATCTCTTCTTACATAAACCAGACTCCTACTGTGTTATCTAGGGCATTCAGCATCAGTTTCTTCAAAGTGGATCAAGAACTTAAGACACAGAGCAATTAGAATGTCAGATTCCTTGAGGTTTTTAAGAATTTTTCACCTAACTGACATAATTTTTTTAGAGCAGCCTGCCCTTACTGAGAATCTCAGTTTGATAAGTTTAATATTTGTAGAAGCATTTCAGTCTTCTTTCCTTATTTTGCATTCTTAAATCATGTTACATTAAAAAGCAGGACTGGCATAAACAGGTTTGGGAGCAAGTGTGGACCATCACAGGTGGGAGCTGGAGTTCCAGGCCTGCGGGAGGCAGGTGCACGAGTGGAAGGTGGCACCCTTTCTCAGTTTGCTGGTGGGTGGAGACCTGCTCAGTCGGCAGGTCCATTATGAGACTTGGTGTCCCAGCATTGTTTGCTTACCCAGCCCCCTGCTACAGACAACACAGACGTCCAGTCTTTCGCTCCTGCCAAAAAGCCACAGTGTGTTTGTTTCTCGGCACCTATGTGAGCACATGTGGGAGAGGTTCCAAGAAGCGGGAATTACAGATTCCAAAAATATTTGTATTTTAAGTTACAATATATGATGAGATGGCTTTCCAAAGAGATCACATCAGTTATTCTGCCAGCCACACCAGTTTTCCTGTACCTTTTCTGACGCTCATCCAACTTCATTTTTGCCAAACAGAAGCATAATGTAGGATCTCCTCCCACTTGAAATATGCATTTTCTTTTGTACAACTCAAACATTCCCTAGCCTTTTGTGAAAGATGTTTTTATCTTTCACCCTTTTTGTGGTTTATTAATGGGTTTTGGAGTCCTCGGAAGGAATGCTGTGCACTAAACTTGGTCACTTCTTTCCTGGAAGCCTTTGAGACAG
Organism: Mustela nivalis; assembly: GCF_964662115.1. Lineage (NCBI taxonomy): Eukaryota > Metazoa > Chordata > Mammalia > Carnivora > Mustelidae > Mustela > Mustela nivalis. The sequence goes on from NC_139030.1 coordinate 68,175,329, forward strand.
CTCCCCATGCCATGCACTCCTGGGCATTTGTGGTAGAGGAGACCCTCATGACAGACACAGTACCCATTCTGTTCCTTCCCCTAATCTAAATTTATTTATTTTAAACAAGAAATTTGTAGTAAGTTGATTTGGGACTGTTTAAAAATACTGATATGAAGTTTATTAAGAAAAACCTTTTTGTCAGATTCCATTTCTGCTTTGGATTGGAAAGCCAGCTCTGTAGCGCCATTGTTGAAATAAGAGTTTTCTGTAGAATTTTAGAATTTCTACTGTCCACCTTAAAACCGTAAAAAGAAACAAGTGACATTAAGTTCAATAACATATTTTGTTTATCCCAATCCAGAGCATTGTTTCTTCATGTGATCAGTACAGAGTCACCAGCAAGGTGTTTTTCATTGTGTTTTTTTCCCTATGAAGTCTTCAACATCTGGTGTATATTTCAGACCCAAAGCATGCACCAGCTGGGACTAGCCATGTCTCGAGTATCAGTCGCCACATGTCACTAGTATTGGCTGGCCAGCGTGGCTAAGAGGCAGTTTTCTTTTCATTTCTATGGAAATCCATTAACTCATTGTCCCATTTGCTATTTGAAGAGTTACAAGGTGTGGGAGTGCCTGGATGGCTCAGTTGGTTGAACATCCTGCTCTTGGTTTTTGTTCTGGTCGTGATCTCGGGGTCATGAGATCAAGCCCTATAACAACAGGCTCTGCACTCAGCAGGGAGTCAGCTTGGAGTTCTCTCTCTCCCTCTGCTCCCCGGCTCGTGGGTGCTCTCTTGCATACTCTCTTTAAAATAAACAATAAATCTTTCTAAAAAAAAAAAAAAAAAAAAGTTCCAATGTGTGTTTATCTGACACATGCTCTTGAATTAGGCTCTATATAAATGCTATTCTGTCCTCATCTGTATAAAGATACAATGATAATTTCAGTATTCATGAAATTAGTGGAGTGCTACATTAAATGTATTTGTTCAGT